>NC_042621.1:285532553-286732553 GCF_901001135.1 Rhinatrema bivittatum
CCCTCTAGAAATTCTTCTCCCCTCTTAGTGAGTCACTATCCCAGCTTTTTCACCTTCATCCTCTCTCCCTTCCTCTGTTATCTCTGTCCTCCCCTCTTTTCACGCCTTCCTATGCTTTCCTCACTTTCTTCCTGCCGGCTCCCTATGCCCTTTGCCCAGCTTCTCACCCAGTCAGTTCCAGCTTCTTAGTCCTCCCCAAGCTCTTCCTCCTCCTCCCATTCCCTGGTACATTTCCCCAATGCACCATGCCATCATCTTTGACGCTGCATGCTGCTTACCCTGATATAGTAAATAATATAGCAATGTGGAATACCAGTGTGCTTGCTGATTTATACCAAAAGGCACACACACAAAGGCTAAGAAAGAAAAGGCTGCTGTATACCTTCCCGTCAGAATCACAGTGAAAAACATCTCTCTCCTACTATGTGCTGCAGACAAGACAGTGACATACTGTGCAGCCCTCTTCTGCAGCTCTCTAGCCCTTTTTTCATGTTGATATTATAATCCTGGAACAGTCAGAGTTTAATATTCTTTGATGACAAACTGACAAAAGGCAAGAGCCCACCTTCCTTTCTCCAATGTAAACCTTTTTCTAAAGTTTTTCTTTCACTCTGACACACGCGGAGAGCTTCATGATCTGTCTCCCCTCCATCTGAAATCAAACAGAGAAAAGACCCTAGATAAAATGGGGCCTGCTCAAAGTTCAGTTTTCCTTTCAGTTTCAAGGTAAAAAGAAACGAGGAAGTGATGCTGGGATATGCTAGATGAAAAACGGCTGCACTTTGATTCGTTCTGCTCCTTCCTTGTCCCATCCTACCCCAGCATTGTCGTTTTCCTTATTTCATAAACTTTAATGTGTTCAAAAACAAAAGGAAACAAAATGTTTTTATATTTTTTTGAGGCAGTGTCTGTTCATTTTGTTTGGAATAAAATGAACCAAAATTACCCATTCATTTCAAACAAATGCATATCCTTACTCTCTGGCCAGAAGGAAAATCAGCCTAAAAACTCATCTCTCAGAGACCACCTTTACCACTTAAACCTGAAAGCTTCCGGGGGCTTATGCAAAAGATTTTGTCAGCCTGGGTTCTGGACTGAAGAGTGCATTTCTCAGTGTCTTCAGACAATACTGTGGTTGATAGTCTATGCCTATTTATGCTAACTGAGAATAGGCTGATCACTAACAATATACAAAACGTATATTCTACTTTAAATATTTACATTCTCACCATTTTTGTTAATCTTCGATTTAATCGCCCCCTATAACCACCTTCTATAAATCTTCTCAATTATATCTTTGCTGCTGTTACTCAAAGCCTCTTTTTTGTTTGTTGGTTCTGTGTCTTGTCTGTCGGGCTTGACTAGACTGTAAGTTCCAAGAATAGAGATTGTCCATTATGTACAGCTTGACATAAATCTGTTATGTGCTATATAAATTATTTATAATAATAATAAGTATAGTATTAGAGAAAAAATGAGGAATCATCAAGACGCCATCAATCAGAGAAATGAAAGCAATGTAACAATGAGATTGTAGCTAAAATGATTCTGCTAAAAGTAATAACAAGAAAAAAAATAATGCATAAACACACAATATAACAATAATCAAATACTGTTCAATATAAACGATCAAAATGACATATAGCCCTTGTTTAATCCTCAAGTCAGGTTTTCCATTCACTGGGCCAGCTGGTGCTGGGGATATTGTATAGTCAGCATTCATAGCCCACAGGGGAAACAAGTTGTGGTCATTACCTAAGGGTGCCACCTAGTGGCCATATTCAGGGCCCATGATTGCAAGCTTCGTGAAGGAGCCCTAGGGTGTGTGTGTGTGTGTGTATATGTATGTGTGTGTGTGTCCCCTAACCCAGAACCATCACTACAGTGACCAGACTAGGTATGTTAGGAAGAGTGGAGGGATATAAAATAAATCCCTATGTAGTTACACATGAAAGCACATGATGCCAGATACCAGCCCTGGTTGCAATTCAGCTGGAAGTAGAAAGGAGCAGGCGGAAAGTGCTGGGTGAAAGAATGACATGTAACATGAGGTCCTGTGGGATTGCTGGTGGGTGAGCAATGATTTTCTAGAGAAGGTGGTTTATACTTTACAAAAGAAAGACAGGGTAACATTTATTATTCTGTGAGTCTGTAAAGTATGTTAAGGAAATTAGTGTCTGTTAAGATCTTGCAAAAGTCATTATTTTTGTTGTGAGAAGATCTGAGAGCTGTTTCTGAGTACAATGGTAGAAACTATTCTTTAAAACAAAATCACTGGCCATATGAAAAGGCAACATCTAATGGGAAAGAGTCAACATGGATTTAGCAAAGAGAAGTCTTCCCTTACCAATCTAGTGGATTTGTTTTTTTAAATTGTTAATAAACATGTGGATGAGGGTGAGCTAGCTGATGTAGCTTGACTGAATTTTCAGAAGGCATTTGACAAAGTTCCTCATGAGAAACTGCTCATGAAATTCAACAGTTACGGGATAGGAGGGGGAAATCCTGCTGTGGACTGGTAACCGATTAAAAGTCAGGAAAGAGAGAATAGGACTAAATGTTCAACTGTTCCAGTGGTCAAATGCAAATAGTTGAGTGCTCTGGGGTTCTTCACTCAAGCCAGTACTATTTAACATATTGATAAATGATCTGGAAAAGGGAACAATTAGTGATCAAATTTGCAGATGATGCAAAATTATTCAAGGCTGCTAAACCACAAGGAAATGCCGAAAGACCTTGCGAGACTGGGGAAATGGGCATCTAAATGGGAGTCGAAATTTAGCACGGATACGTGCAAAGTGATGCACATAGGGAAAAATAATCCCAACTACAAGTACGCAATGCTGGGTTCCGTATTAGGAATCATCACCCAGGAAAAGGATTTTGGAGTCAATATGGACAATACAATGAAGTCCTCAGCTCAGTGTGCAGTGGTAGGCAAAAAGGCAAAAAGAATGTTGGGAATGATTTTTTTATAAAAATGTAAACTAAAATGCAGACTAGCATAATAATTCTGTGAATGTATTTCTTGTCACCTTTTCAGCTTGGAGAAGAGACGAATGAGAGGGGAATGACAGAAGTTTATAAAATCATGAGTGGGGTGAAACAGGTAAATAGGGGACGTTTCAAACAATACCAGGACTAGAGTAAACGCCATGAAACGAACAGGTAGCAGAATTTAAAGCAAATCGGAAAACGTATTGTTTCACTCAACACTCAATTTTTATCTTTATCTTTATTTGAATTTATAAACCGCCTAAAGCAGTAATTCTAGGTGATGTAGAAGTAAAACACGCATACAATATAAATTACAAACAGCCATAAAAACAGATTAAAACAGTACCAGAAAGACCACGAAAGAGCCATAGCAGTCAGAAACGTCAGCAGAAATGCTTGGTTCACCATCAAAAGCTGGCAGTCTGACTGCTTGAATAACCAGGTTTCCCTCAAGGTTTGAAAAGATTTGACTCCATCAGCCAGTTGCAGAATTTGTTACCGGAGGCCATGGTGAAGGCATCTAGCATCTAAAAGGAGTCTGGACAAGTTCCTGGCGGAAAAGTCCATTAATCATTATTACCCAGGTAGATTTGGGGAAAACCACCATTTAGAAATGAAAATCAAGAAATGGACCTACTCTTTGGGATCTGCAAAGTAACTTACAACCCGGAATAGGCACTCTTGGAGGCAGAATGTTGGGCTCATGTTACACCTGTCGTTTGCAGATGGCTGCGACCACTAATGCTCACCTCTTTCTTTGCTGCCTTGACATCATTGGGGAAAGTGGCGGCCTCCGCCAGCTACCGCTGACCCTCCTGGCATTCCCGGGACAGCGTGGGCGCTGCCAACCACCATCTTGCCTTCGGGATCACTTAAGCACGTCATGGCAGGAACCTCGGGGACCACTCTGCTATACTTAAGCTGGCTGGCCCTGTCTATTGACGAGTTAGCAAGGAGTTCCCTCGTTGCTGAATCCGCTTCACTCTTACGGACTTCTGATCCAGTTCCTGCACGTTGGCATGAGACGCTCTGGGTAGTCCTTGGGGGCCCTTCCTCTTTTCTGGCTATCTGGTCCTCGGAGGGCCTTCTGCCTTGGACTGCTGTCTGTTCCCGTTCCCCGGACCTCTCCTGGAACTACCACTCTGTGAGCACCTTAACTCCACGGACCACTACTGTACCAGCTTTATTGTGGATCCTCTCCGGTGTACCCCGTGCCTCAGGCCTCTACCGTGCCATCTCTAAGTGAGGAACCACTTCAGTGTACCCTGCGCTGCAGGCCACTACCGCATCATTGCTACAGGACCCTCACCCGTGTTCCCGTACCTCGGGCCACTACCATACCATCTCGGAGTGAGGAATCCCTCTGTATACCCTGTGCTGCAGGCCACTACCACATCATCCCACGGAGTAACGTCTTCGGTGTACCCCACTCTGCGGACATTTCCGGATCTCCACGTCTGGGGTATTCCCTCTGGGTATGCCCCTCTGCTCAGACCTTGTTACTTTTCCTGCACCCCCAGCTCTGCGGGCAGTGCCTTTCTACCTCTCTAATAAAAACTCTATTCCACAGCTGCGTCTGACGTCCGCTGAGACCGCGCCTCCCGACTGTGAGGCACACAGGGCTCCTCCCTGTGGGTGGTACCATTTCTCACCTCTGCCCAGGGCCCACACACCTACAAGTCACAACAGCTCGATGATGGTGGCAAAGTCTGCGTGTCCGTTGTGCACGCCGGCCTTACCGAGTGTTTTTCAAAGCAAACTCGCACGCATAAGATCATTTTGAAAATCCTCAGATAAATTACCTTGCACAAAGTTACACTTATCCCAAGCAGACCATAACTAACGTAGGGTAACTTACGTGCAGATGTTTTAAAATGAAAAAGGTACGCATGTAAGGCACAACTCTGCCTCATCTATGTACCCTGAAATGCTTCTCCTCTGTGCAAGTAAAAGTACAAGTTAAACCAATTTAAACACTTGCTTGTTCATTAGCCCCCAACTGATTTTCAAAATGCCACTTAGATGCATAAAACAGGACTTTAGGCTTATAAGTTGTTTTGAAAATCATGCTCACAGGGAGCGGTAATTTTCAGTGAGCTGAAGTCTTCATGTCTCTTTTAACCCAGAGACATTTCACTCGTTTTCAAAGGGAAAACTTTCCCTTTGAAAACTGACTCAGGAAAACGTACGCACGCAGATCTCCACCTCCTCTTTGTCTGTCTGCGGTTCCCAGGAAAAAACGCGTGCATAATTTTGAAAATTAAAAGTGCGCACATATGTACCAACTCCTCTCCAGCCCCAGCACCGGAAATGCCTCTCATATCCGTGCATAAAGTTACGCATGTAGTGGCACGATGCTTGTAACTTTTCAGTTTTAAAGACCCAAATTCCACAGGTAAAATGTGGTGAAATGGCTTAGGACATTGCCCTATTAGAGTCTCATTCATCAAGGATTTTTGCCATAGAGATATAAAGAGAAAGAAACAGTGAATCAAACCTTAATCCCTAAAGTTCCACAACACTTACTGTATATTTTTGTTAGGGTTTCATATGGCATCTTCCTAGGGCAGCAGTTAATCCATTGAAATTCCCAACCCATTCACTGCAGATTGAAGCAGGGAAGTTGCGATACAGAAGACCATGAGGATAACTTTCAAAGATCTGTGCGCAGCCTCATATATATACATATACGGGACTGAGCAGAAGTACGTTCATATTTTATAATTTGTTTGCATATAAAATATGCGCTTATAGAAAAAAAAACATATGCACATACGACAGCTATTCACACAAATGTATGCACATAAGCGACTTTCAGGCCGATTTTGTAAGAATGCATTTGCATATGATGAGTGCTATTAGTTTCAAGGGGGTTGGAGACGCATTTTCGATACGCTAAACCCCTTACTGTATAAGGGGTAGTGGGCGCGTGTCGAAAACATGCATTCAACCGCAGGTAAAACAGTGCGCTCAGCTGAGCGCACTTTATAGAATCGGCCTGACTGTTGGCCCATATGTTTACATGCAAAACAATTGTGTGCATGTATGGTTTTCTCTGGTGTGAATACACCGCCGGTTCTTCCGGGGTCGGGCTCATTATAAAATGGCCCTCCCAGCAAGGCAGCTGAATTTCACCAGCAGGGATGTCCATAATCTGGCATCCCTGGTGGTGAGGGATAAGGCACATCTCTTCACCCTCTTGCGGGTTCTGCAGAGGAAACTGCGTTCTCAGGAGCCTGGATGGACCTACAGGCTCATTTTAATTAGCTGACTTCCTACCCCTAAGGGGTAAGTACATTGCGGGAACTACGAAGATGAGTGGAAGTAGGGGGTGAGGGTGTGGGTAAGGGGTGTTAGGGGTGGCCGGATAACGTGCTACTTACCGGGATATCTTTAAAGATATCCCGGTAAGTATCGCTGCCAAAAATGAAAAACAATTCAATAAATACAGCGGGCCATCCCCTCCATTCCCTCCAAAATATCTTATAAAGGCCCTGACGGGCCGTGCCCGCCTCACCCTCCAACTCCTTAAAATATTAACAAACCCCCACCCCCCCCTGTCCCAGTGTATCGTAAACCACAAGGGTTTACCAGGTTGCAGTGCCCCCCACCTCCTTCCCCTGACCCTCCCAATCCCCTCCCCTCCCTAATATTTTAAATTAGATTGCCAGGAGTAAGAGGCCCTTCGCCCCGCTTCCTGCGCCTCCACGCTGCTGTAAGAGAGACAGCGCTGGAAGTGTTTATCCCGCTGAATATGTGGGACAAGTTACCCGGCTAACTTTAGCCGGATAACTTGTCCACTAAACAACCTATTGAATATTGGCCTCCATATTGCTTTACGGCTGTATAACAACTGGGCATCAGCTGGGCAGATTTTTTTAACCAGATCCGGAGGGGTAGGAGCGACTGGGGATCCTCAGAGACTTAGGGGTGGCAGAGGGCCATGGGAGGTCTGCAGGGGAGAAGAGGTGTTTCTCTTTGGTTTTGGGTTTTTTCTCTTTTGGAGGGGTTTAATTTAATGTGTATTTTGGTTCAGCAAATCAACAGAATCCAAATAAACATTAAACAAACCAGTCCCAGAAAAAATAAAAATAAAACAAACCAAAAATAAAAATTATTTCCCAGCACATCCCTGAAAGGCAGAATCTGTTTAGACTTTTCCATCCAAGATGATTTTTTTTTTAGCTTTCATACATGGTGATTGACTCTGTAGAAGTGTAGAGGAAGGTGTGTCAGTCTAAGCAACGAAGATCAATGCAGTGCGCTTGTGCAGCTTTTTCTGTTGCCATTGTATTTCTTATAGTATCACGCATCACGTTCCTTTTATAGGACAAAGTTTTAAATTCATTGTATGAAAACAAAAAAACAACTCTGGTTGGGAAAGCCATCACGTTTATAAAGCGAAGAATCAAAATTGGTCAGAAGCCCACAAGGTGAATGTCTCTCCCTGCTTATCAGTCATGTTTTCCTAATTTCTTTAAAATGTATTTGTTCAGCAAATGCAAAAAGATTACACTTATTCTACCAGGCATATTCAACAAGCTATTCGTATCATGAATGCTAGGGCCTGATCTAATAAGCTTTTTTCCCATAGACACAGAATAGTAAAAAAAACCAAAAAAAACCCAACTTTGTAAATCACGTCTTAAATACCAACTAGTGATGCATTTCCTCTGAATTAGTGGATTTTATATTTTTGACATAAAGTTTCAGATATTTAGTTATTTTATTTACTTCAATATTTTTTCACGTTGGATTTTATTATTATCATCATCTTAAGAACTAGACTTTCATATTCATGTTCAGATTATGATACTTTGCTTTACTTTGTTTTTATCTGTTATTTTATTTGAAGTTGTTTTACTGATTTTAGTTTTCTGTTAATATATGTGTATTGATACAGGATACACTGTTGTTTGCTGTAAAGTATTGTGGGTTTCAGGGCCGGTGCTTCCATTAGGCAAACGACGCAGTTGCCTAGAGCTCCAAAATTTGGGGGGACAACGACAAAATCCCACCAGTATGAACGGCTGAACAAAGGAGAACTGTGCTGGAGCTCCACCAATAGGTAAGCTGGGGGTGGGGGGTGCTGGACCGAAAGTCCACCTAAGGCGCCAAATATTTTTGCATCTGCCCTAGGCATTTTACAAGTTTTATAAAAAAAAATAACAATCAATCAACAAATAAATGTAAGCTGTCATGTAAAAAAAAAAAAACAGTAAAAACAAAATAACGTACAATACAGTATATAAAAGAAATCCCAAATTAACACTTCCATAATATTGGAAGTGCTCTATATAGGTCCAAGCAGGAAAAAAAAAACCAACTAAAAGATGAGTCATCTCCTCATTATCTTCTAAATCCCCTTTAAATATAGAGGACTAAAATTAATCAGAAGTCAGTGAGAACAACTGGGTCTTTAGGGCTATCTGGAAGTTCAGGTAACCATGTAACAATCTCCTATCAGGAGGGAAATGATGCCAAAGGGATGGCCAATGCAGACAAAGGCCCGGACGCCATGCAGGCAGCCACGTTCTGAACCAACTGCAGAGAGAAATGGGAATGCTTTAGCGGAAGGCCAGTCAAAAGGCAATTACAAACAGGCGACCCATGTGAGGACCAATGCCTGGACCACCCTCCTTAGCTAGTCCCAGGGGAGGAGTTTCTGAGCTTGTCGGAAAAAGCACAGCTGAGCACGGTACAACTCGCAAACCGCACCGATATGTGCTGACATGGGGGTGGTGGTGGGGGATTATCATTTACTAAAGATTTTCTCCCGTTTTGTGTCTATGGGAAAAAAATGCTTAGTAAATGACACCCCCCCCCCCCCCCCCCCCCATGGTTTGCTATCAAATCTACCCCTCCCCCTCCCATATTACTAAACTCCCTGCTGACAGAAAGGTCTCGCCATCCCAAGTTGAATCTTTCCTTTTTTTTTTTGTTCTCAGCATCATCCCTTCTGACCCATAAAGCTCCAGTTTCACTTAGATTTAACAGCGGCGCGTCCCTTTTACAGGGTCTTCTGTAGGATGCACAAGCCCCTGCAATCAATCACAGGGAGACATTTTACATAGATTGCGTTGTGGCAAAGTACGAGGGCACTTTTTAATGCGCCTGCTTTGTAGTTAATTTTCCAAGAGAAAATTAGCAAATGTAAAGAATGAACCAAAAGCCCTCGCGTACTTTGCAGCTGCTAATTCCGCAGACGGCTCTTTGGGGTGAAATAGCGCGTGTATAGGTGAAAAGGGAATATACGCACACCGTATTCCTTCCCTGACTAAAACACAGTCCCAGAAGGGCTTTCTAACCCAGCTATGGATCCCTGCACGTGATTTTAGACGGACAGCGGAGGGCAGTTTATATTATAACTGTGTCAAATTATCCAGGCAAAAGCTTTTAAGAATTATTCTCATAATCGGGACCAATATAATAAGAGACGTGATAAATATCCCTGCAGATTTTTTTGTTGTTGTTGTTGTTAGTGCTTGCTCTTTAACTACCGCACAGGGATCCCGATTTTATAACAGCACGCTTCGGGCGGACGTCTGCGAGAAAAAAAGTGCATGCGGTCTTCCAGCCAAATTTTCAAAGTGGAATTACACGCGCAAGTTGGCTTCGAAAACTAGCGGGACTGTGCTTAGGCCCTCAGGTTTACGCCTGCCAGGGAGCAGGCGTAAATGTTCATGCAAACATTTACGCTCATGCTTCAACCTAACAGCGTTCCCCACTGACCCTCCAAGCGCAGTGAAAGGGAGCTATGGTGACTTTTATGAAGCGCGTTCTTTTCAATTGAATTGCAATTCCATACTTATTTTTTTTCATTTGACGCAAACGGTGGAGTCGAAAGAGAGAAGCATACGTTTGAGCAAAGCAAAAGGATTGAATAATGACATTCGTCCCCTCTCTCTCAGCGGGTATTACGTTTACTATAAAGAAGGCCGTGAACAGACACCCCCAGTCTGGCAAGCTGTAAGATTTCTGGACTAGAGACTGTACAGAGAGACAATACCCTCTCATGTCCCCTAAAGGCATGCATACAGTACCCTCCCAGCATGCTGAAACGCTGTGGTATCCGCGTTGCACGGTTCCCGCTGAAGTTTAAATTCTATTTGTTTTCACTTTAGGAAAAAAAAAAAAAAAGTAGTTTGATGGCTTCCCTTCCATAAACCACCTGTCCACTATTAATGGACATATTGTGAGTTTTTAGGAATGCACGGGTATGATTTTTTTTTTCTCATTGTTTTCCTACTGCTTTACATTTATTGCATTTGTACCACACGCTTGGATTCAATAGACGACCGTTCATCGCTGCTATTTCTAAAATCCAACCTCTCGCACTGCAAATCTCCTAAAAGAAGAAAATAATATACATAGGCTTGCTAGAGTTCTCCCCCTTTTTTTCACCCTGCAATTTATCCTGTCAGTGCTGCATATATCAAGCTAGAGCTCGGAGTTTTAACTAGGCTTTACTGTGTCATTCTGCCTCATGAATTTTTTAGTGTTTACTGTTATGCTTAATATAATAAGATTGATAGCAACGATGTGTTATAGATTCTCATCTATACTCAGGGAGGTTTGCTCTTCTCCTAAATTTTCTGCATTATATATATAAAAAAAATTCATTTTCACTGTACACCTCCTTACATGCTCAATTTTCAGATATCCATCTGCTGAAATAATATTGTCAAGGCAACAACATTTGCCCGGCAGATTTATTTGATTAGAGTCGAACATGATGTCCAAACTAATGCATCCCAGCCTGCTTCCCATGACTTTCCTTGCCCTTCTTTAAAACCGCAGCTCATACATACGCACACACTTTTCAAGGTTTGAGTGATGCATTTATTCACATTAATATAAACCCTGGGACAGGTCTGAGAAACAGCATGCCGTCAACACAAAGTCTATGCAATGTTACAGGGCTGCGTTGACTCATCTGTCTTGGCCGCCTTTCCACAGATCAGTCCTCTGCCCTGACAGTGGTCCATAGCTTAACAACCTTTGGGCTCAACTAAGGAAGACGAAGGGCTGAACCATTGAAGCATGGAAAATGTTGGAAAGGCAATGGAGGGCCTAATTAAAAGGCTAGGGAGAGATTAAGGGCATCTGACAGAGGAATCATCGTACGGAGAAAAAAGAAAGGCAGATGAGAAAATGCAGAGCAAAAGGATAAGGCAGAAAGGACTAAGGCCTGGATCCTCTAAGGTCGCAGACCTTAGAGAATCCGGCGGTAACGGGGGGCGGGGGGGTGAAGTGGGGGGCTGTCCTGCGATAGCCGGCAGCCATCGCACCTCCGTAGTGCGATCGCTGCCGGCTTTCACGTCAAATAACTACACCATAAAAGGTGTGGTTATTCGGCGCAAAACTGGCGGCGATAAGGAATCTTACCTTTCGCCACCAGCAATGTGTCCGCAGCGTCGGCCCCAGTGCCGCCCAGACTCCTCCTCTTCCGGGGCCAACTCCGCCCTGACCTAGCTATCGCACACGAAAAGTCCCTTTTCGAGTGTGATTGCGTTAGAGAATGATCCCCTAAGAGGTCAATGCAACAATGTTTAGAATGCACATTAAGAACAGTTTGCACACAGTACAAATTGCATGCTATCCAACAAGGCCTAGTGAATGGGTACTCACCTAAAATCTAACACCTGTTTCAGACCAAATGTTTAACTGCTACCTTACACTTTAAGGCCTGGAGTGTCTAGTTCTATCTGGAAATCACCTAAGCTAATAGATTAGTAAGAAGAAACTCTCCTATATGCACCTTGCCTGATGTTCTACATGTAACGTGTCCTCTGGGGTTATACTTTTGTGATCCCCTCCCGAAGGGCTTAATTAGAAGACCCTTTTGTGGACATACCCCTTCACTCATCCCATTCCCATCCCAAAGTTTACAATATAAAAATGTAATGCCCCCTTAACCGCTTACCTCAAGGGGTATTCCTGGGTCTGGGACTGACCTAGCGGAAGCCCGCCCTAGGGCAGACTCCATAGGTCCTCAAGTTCTTGGCAGCTGCTGCCTCCACCTGGGGCAGAAGGTGTTAGTGGGTGGTATTTCTCTCCCTTCACTCCAGGAAAACAAATGGGACTGTGAACAAGGCTGGCAGTATGTACAAATATATACAGCTTTATTAGACTATACAAGCCTATACATTTCTACATGACTATGTAGATCACTAATAGGATATCAAACAGCACACTTATCTACTCATGGTTAAGAATATGCATTTTACAAGGTAGCAGGAACATTTAATATTTGGCAATTTGGGGTTGTTGGGCCCCGGAGTATACCATCATATAGAATAGAAGAGACCTCTTGTGCTCCTGCCAGAAAGTATACATAGGAAAAACAACACGTTTGATAAAAACCAGAATCATTGAACATAGATCTAGTATTAATAATCTACTTGAAAATGCCCCTTTAGTTGCACATTGGGTAGCCCAGTCACATAATGTCTCCAATCTAAGGTTCTTTGTTACTGACGTGTTATCTCCTCCACGTCATGGGGGGAATTTTTCAGAGATGGTTATTCCTAAAGAACAGAAATGGATCTACAGCCTCAACAGTCTTTCTCCACACGATCTGAACAACGAGATCGAATGGTGCTTCTTTATTTCGTTTTGGTTTGATTCAGTCCCCTTTCACGTCCTGTTCGTATTGTGTCTCTGATCTGTTTTGATTGGTTGGCAGTTTTCATGCCAATTTTTCAACGTTAAAAGGATCACTGTTGTTGTTCTATCTGTGCACTGCCGGTCATCTTGTGTAAAAATGAACACAAGTATGTTTATGCTTCTTTAGTCATATAGATATCCCATCAGTATTATGTTCCACACTGTTTTTTATTTGTATTTTCAGATTTGATAATTCCATGTTTGTCCCTCCCGACGCAGCCTTGCGGCGAAACATGGGTTCTGTGTCGGGGGACCAGCTTTAATATGATGATGTGCATTTCAGAACAATGGAGTTGCCGTATCAAGTGAATACTTATAAAAACGATTACGACATTTGTGTGGTCCTTTAATTTATTCTGCACTATTCCTTACTACTTGTTAAAAGCAGTTTCTCTAGGAGTTCAAATGAGCTTGCTTTCCAGTAGGTACTGCAAACTTTAAGGTGAATTTTCAAAAGACTACATGCATAACAATTAGCATACATGTGTGTAAATAGCATGCACTCAAGTGCATGCTGATTTAGAAACCTCAAACATGCATGCGTTAATAAGAGTTTGCAGGTAAATATACCTAGGGGTGTGCTGGGACGAGACCAACATTTACCCATGTAAGTTGCTATTATATAAGAGATATATATGTGTAGATTTGGCAACTTACTCGCATATTTTTACACTTGCCCATTATCTGGAAAAAGTGATATTAAATGCCTTTATTATGAAGTATTAACTGGGTGGGAGGTCTGGGTGAATCAAGGGGAGTTCAGGCTGAAGAACCCAGAGGGTCTCAATGACCTGGAGAAGGTAAACTGGTGGACTAACTGGCAAAGCTGATAATTTCACTGCCGCATGTATATGAGAAAATTTGCAAACTTACATGCATAACAAGTAATTCACCTGGGGTAAGGGCTACTTATATTTTGCATGTAAACTCTCCACACATATATTTTTTAAATAGAAAGTAAAAAATGTGCATACAGCAGTTCAGTGACACTTAGCCGGATAAATTCTGACTTATCCAGCTAATTGGTGGCTTTGCTGCCATTTAACCAGAGAAGTCTAAAAATGCTACTTATCCAGCTGAGTAAGATACCTGGATAAGTCTTAAATAGAGCTACTTATGTAGATATGTCTCAAATCTGGATAAATAAGATAGCTGGGTAAGAAGCTCTGTTTTTGACTTCCCCGGATAAGTAGCTATATTTGAGAATGATTCAGCTATCTTAGCAGGTTAAGTAGCGCTTTTAAGACTTATCCAGCTATCTGGCAGTAAAGCCACAACTTAGCCAGATGAATCAGATCTTATCCAACTAACTTGAATAGCTATTCACACGTGTTTTAAATACATGTGAATTTTACAAGGAAGAATTATGTGTATTTTATAACCCGCGCGTACACGATCTGCATAGGTTACAAAATACTAGGGTAGATCTGCGTGGCCATATACACACATATTTGGGCATGTGCAGTGCACAGATCTTTTAATATTATCCAATACCCTCCCTATGGGGGAAAAGGGTAATGCTACAACAGCCTTCTTAGAGCTAAGGTCTGCAGGTACCTATGCGAGTAACTTCGCTTTAATAAAACCGTGGGTCATTCTGGTGCACACGTTCACATACATGCAGAAAGTTATACCTGTTCCTAAACAGATGTAACTTTCTGCATGCATATTTACATGCATATTTCCAAAAATCAAAGCTATGTATGCAAATGCTTTCCCCACCCTGACTCCACCACTAGAACAATTCTTGCTAGTGCAGGTAAAAATATACATGAGATAGGAGTTTTGTGCATACTTTTTATTTTATTTATTTATTTTTAGGTTTATAAACCAACCTTCTTCCATTGGGCTGCAAGACAATGTACAATAAATCAGAAATATAATATAATTATATAATTACATAATAAAGACAGATCAAGTAGCACCCTTTATATATATATATATATATATATATATATATATATATATATATATATAAAGGATGTTACTTGATATACACACATACAACAATATTATGCAAAGGCATTAAGAAAAAAATAAAGTTTTACATTGTTTTCCAAATATAGCATATTCTTCTTCTAATCTGAGATTAATTAGTAATGCATTCCACAAAGCAAGACCGATGCATGGAAAGGCCCTGGGTTTAGTTTCCTGTAAACTTGCCTTTGGAGTAGCCAGTAATGCTTGCTATGAGGAACGAAAGGCCCAATTGGGTTGATACCGAGAGATAACTTTTGCTAAATACAATGGAATCTCATCACGAAGAATGCAGAGCACTATACTCAACAACTTGAATTCCAGTCTCTATGTGACAGGCAGCCAGTGGAGCATCTCAGACGCTGGCTAGATGATCATAAATGTTGGCCCCTTAATACACATAAAGCTGTTCTTTATAGGCATAAGTTATCTTAAATTCATAATTTTATACAGCTTCTAAATTCTGGATCATCTGATTTTTTTCTACTATGCAAACCTATTGCAAAGAGAGAGAAACTCTTTGTAAGACTTGCCTAGTAGTAAACTATTTATATCACTATAGGAGGGCCAGTTAATAACTCGAGGTGAGGTTTTGGTGGTGGTCTAGGGTTTGGGGGCCAGTTTTACATGCAGAGTGAGATGCACAAACAGCACAGTAGACCTCGGTGAAGATTTGACATCATTTGGAGTGAGGAAAGTCACACAAAGATGAGATTTCTTCAGTGTTCTCTCACCCTAGCTTGATAGAACCTGGTAGAAAGTCCATCAAGCTCGGGTGAGAGAACATTGTAGAAATCTCCTGTTTGTGAGACTTTTCTCACTCCAAATGATGTCAAATCTTCACTGAGGTCTACTGTGCTGTTTGTGCCTCATTCCTCATGTAAAATGGCCCCAAAAGCCTACACCACCACCAAAACCTTACCTCACGTTATTAGCTGGCCTTCTTATAGCAGTATAAATAGGTGACTAATATGCATGCCACCCCACCCTCTCTCTCTGTCCCTCCCTCCCTCACTCCCCTGCCCAAAATGTAAATTGCATTACAACCATTTGGGGCATATCACACAGCTTAATACCAGGAAAAAAGGGGTAGTTATTTCCAGCGTGCAACATAGAAACATAGAAACATAGAAACATAGAAATGACGGCAGAAGAAGACCGAATGGCCCATCCAGTCTGCCCAGCAAGCCTCACACATTTTTTCTCTCATTCTTATCTGTTTCTCTTAGCTCTTGGTTCTATTCCCCTTCCACCCCCACCATTAATGTAGAGAGCAGTGATGGAGCTGCATCCAAGTGAAATATCTAGCTTGATTAGTTAGGGGTAGTAGGGGCAGTAACCGCCGCGATAAGCAAGCTACACCCATGCTTATTTGTTTTACCTAGACTATGTTGTACAGCCCTTGTTGGTTTTTTTTTCTTCTCCCCTGCCGTTGAAGCAGAGAGCCATGCTGGATATGCATGGAAAGTGAAGTATCAGGCACATTTGGTTTGGGGTAGTAACCGCCGTAACAAGCCAGCTACTCCCCGCTTTTTGAGTGCGATCCCTTTTTCTTCTCCCTTGCCGTTGTAGCAGAGAGCTCTGCTGGATGTGTGAAGTATCAGTTTTTCTTCTCCCCTGTCATTGAAGCAGAGAGCTATGCTGTATATGCATTGAAAGTGAAGTATCAGGCATATTTGGTTTGGGGTAGTAACCGCCGTAACAAGCCAGCTACTCCCCTCTTTGTGAGTGCAAATCCTTTTTTCCATTACCTCTTGCTGTTGAAGCTTAGAGCGATGTAGGAGTCACAGTAAGCATGTGTATGTTTATTTAATAAGGGTATTGTGTCAATAGCCATCATTCTGGCGAGTCACCCACTCTTCATTGGCGGCCTCTTGACTTTATGGATCCGCAGTGTTTATCCCACGCCCCTTTGAAGTCTTTCACAGTTCTGGTCTTCACCAATTCCTCCGGAAGGGCATTCCAGGCATCCACCACCCTCTCCGTGAAGAAATACTTCCTGACATTGGTTCTGAATCTTCCTCCCTGGAGCCTCAAATCGTGACCCCCACAATGCCCCTCATTTTCATTATTCCCACCCCTTTAAAAAAATTTGCATTCATGCCATGTGATGCCATAACTATCGCATGCGTTAACACCATAACGAATTTTGATGAATGACCCGGTAAGTGTTTTAATCCAAGATTTTATTTTGCTTTATCTTCTATTTCTATTCTTCCTTTCCAAGTAATCTCCAGGTATTTTGCTTCTGCTGTTTCAGCAATGCAAGTGAAGGAAATGCTTTTGTTTCAGATTCCCCAAGGGCAATCTTTTTTTTATAGTTATTTAAGGATAAGTGAAACTGTCATAAATTATTAATCACAGCAGAGTGTAAATATTTGAGTACCATGTCAAACTGACAAGTAGTAGAAACCTGATACCTTTGCTTCAGCTCCATCCCTGACAATAGTCATTCTTAGGATGGTAGGCAAATTCAGTCATACACTGAATTTGATGATTCTGTTTGTGCCAGAATCATCAACGGTGGTGCAGAGGCTGCCAATTTTGGCACAGAAAAGCTATAAAAATGACTCAGGTTTGACTTAACCTGGCGGATAATTCCTGAACACAGTTACTAGGTTCCAATCATGATCAACTGCATGATCCAGTGGATCAGCGGGACAAAATGAACTGACGACCCTTCTCTGGACAGGGAAACTCATCTCTGGAGAATTTAATGTAGTTGCAGATGTAGGTCACCACTCTCTCACTTCATAAAGAGATTAAGAACTGATGGCTTGTGGTATATATACTCTCTGAGCTACAGCAAAAAGTAGCAACAAACACCTTATCACCATAAGGCTCCTCTTTCTGGATAGATTAAACCAGTTTAACTTTGCACACTCACACGCACTTCCTTGGTCGGTATAGCTGATTGTTAAGTCCTAGGGTTGTGTGTTTGTTTTGAAATGACATGAAAAATGCAATGAAACAATTTGCTTCATTGACATGTCACTTCAAAACTAAAGGAAGCTCAGACTACACCAGGACTTGTGGTTTCAAAATCAAGGCATTCCCATCCAAAGTTAAATAGCAGTAGCTGTACCAGGAAGTGGCAACCTAAAGTGCCCAGAAGGGGTGGGGGGGCGGTATAGAGTGGCCTGCGGGATGCAGCACCAATTGGCCTAGTATGGAAATAGCAGGGAAGCCAGATGGAGTCACTGCTGCTGACACCCCAGAGGGAGGTACCGCCTTGACCCTAGATGAAGGTGAGGTGAAGACTCTAGTGGGGGATGCCACAGGGACTCCAGAGGGAGGTACAGAAAAGACTCATGGGAGGTGCAGTGTAGATCACAGAGGAAGAAACTGCATAGAGCCTAGAGGGAAGCACTGTGAAGATCACAGAGGAGGAAACTGTGGAGAACCCAGAGAGTGGGTCTGCAGAATACCTGGAGGAGGAGATCATGGAGATCCCAGAGGGTGGTGCTGCAGAGACCCCAAGAACTGGGGATACAGAGGAGCCAAGGAGTGGCTCTACAAAGGAGACACCAGATGCCAGGATGTGCTCACAGTTGGGAACAAAGGAACCAGCACTTGATGTCCTAAATTTAGTCCATGAAGCTCCGTTGTGGAATTTGAACCCAGAGCCAGCAAAGGACTCAGTAAAAAGACTGTGCGTGAATGGCACACTAGGTGGTGGTGTTAGTGCTCTCTAGGGTAACCCTAGTAGGAGGGGCTGAGAATGATCCTAGAATCCCAGGTTCAGGCCTAGTTGGCAAGAGGCCAGAGGAGGGGACTTGCAAGGTGAAGCACTTCCCTGGTTAAAATCCAGGATGATTGAGGACGCTTGGGGAGGGGAATGTGAGAGAGTGCCCCTAGTTTTCCCCTATAAACCTGTGCAGGACCAGGCTAGATGCTGGTCCACCTGTGTGACATCAGCTAAGTGACGCCTACAACCATTTAAAATCCGCCTATCTATGGTGCGCAGCCACCGCCGGCGAGTCGCCAAAGCCGCGCATGCCAAAAGGGCACGCAGCTTTGCTATAGAATAATTGAAATAAGTTGTATCTCTTAAAATTTTCACTATTGGAATTCGGATAATTCCAATAGGAGCCACCTCTTGGTGACTCCTGGAAACCTCCTTCTGGAATCAAATACTTTGTGACCAAGATGGCTGTGAGCATCCTGTTACAACAGGAGTATAGATCTTGCGAATGCCACACTCCACTCGCAAGAGAAGGGTGAGGGAGCATTAGCTTCGGAGCCTCTCTTGTCCCAACTTGTGGTGGGTCCCATGGACGCCCACATTTGCCGGGAAACAGGAAAACTCTTTTGGAGGATTCGCTGACTGAGTTTCGGGGGGAAGAAGAGCCCGAGCCTGGTCTAGAATTGTTGACATCACTATCTCCGGAAGATAGATCTCCTCCTGAAAATCCTGCGCTGAGATGTACACAGATACATAAGGGAGAATTATCGGAGCTGGAAGTCAGTTTGCCGAAAGACTCTCCTCCAGATCCTAAGTACCTGGATGCAGGAGGACCAGCACACATTCAATCTGAGCAGGCAACAGGAGTGGATACAGTAAAAGGAGAGAACAGAAGTTGGGAACAGATATACAAGATCAGGTATCGACTATTCATTATAGTCTGGTAAGGCCTCAAGTTTTTTCATTAGAAACAATTTGGAAGGCGATTCAGACTTTAAATACAAATATCGCTATTCAGATGGTAAATGTTTCTAACACAGTAAAGTCAATGGATAAACTTCTGGTAGTACCCGAGGAGGGGATATCGAAAAATCTAGAAAAAATACAATCCTCTGACATTAAAATTCAAAGTAATATGAATATACAGCAAGAATTGATTAAAGAAAATCAGGTTTTATATATAAAACTTGAAAACCTGGAGAATCAATTTCGTGCTAGAAATTTAAGATGCATACATTTTCCTAAGCTAGCATATATATCCCTCCAAAAGATCTTTGGAGGAGATAAATGATTGAAGCTTTGCATCTTAAAGAAGAGGTATTGCCTATAATATCTCAGGTGTATTATATACCTCCAAAAAAGAGGTCGCAATTAGACCAAAATGATTTTCAGGTTTTGCTACCAAGGGAAACATCTAAGATTGACATTTCTGCTGTACTGGAACATACAGAAGAAGAAATAGTGGAGACATCTACACTTGTGGTGACTTTGTTGATGGAGGCGGATAGAGAATGGATCTTTAAGAGATATTTTTTGCATAAGCATGAGATGTTTATGAAACATAAGATCCAGATCTTCCCAGATCTGTCTATACAAACACAAAAACGAAGGCAACAATTTTTGATATTGAAGGCACAAGCTATACAATTGGGATTACAATTTTATTTGAACCATCCATGCAAATGCTTAATTAAAAGTCAAGGTATTTCTTATGTATTTTATCACCCATCCCAACTAATTTCTTTTCTGGCCAGTAAAAAACAGAGCATACCTAGTAAGATCCCTACTTCTAGTCCAGTAACTCTATGAAAGCTGTAATTAGAGATCTAGTAAGAATATAACTGAATCCCATTGTAGGGCCTTTTTTTGCTCAATGTTAAAATATGAAAGATAGAGATGGTGGTAAATTTGATTCCAGTTTGGGGGCTAATGCATGAGTTTTGTTTAAAGATATGAGATATTGTTAATTTTCTTAGTTAAATGATGTGTAATTGTAAAGATTTACAATTATTAATGTTAAAATGTGTCTTTGATTTATATGCATTTCAATTCAAGTTTGATGCTTGGAAATCTGTAAAATTTATAAATAGAAAAAAAAAAAGAATAATCATTAAGAAAAAAATAAAAGGTCTCCTATTCAAAGAGTCATTCGAGCTAGGATGAAATGTATTCGTTTTCCTTTTCTCCTAGGCTGGCTGGTTTCGGATTAGTGGAAACTGTACAGAGCGAGTGAGATTTTCATATGATAAGCTGAGCTATGATACCTTTTGTTTTTTATGGATGATATGGTAATATATTACGCATGTTTTATTGTACACAGCCTAGAATTTTAGATAGTATGGTTTACAAATATGTTTAACTAAAATAAATATATTTCAGAGATGGTATTGCCCTGGTTCTTTGCGCCCCTGTGTTCGTGTACATTTTTGGTATGACAGCCGGTGGGTGTGAGGAGGACCTCTGGAGGGACACTGTAGATGGAGAAAGAAGGAAGTGTGTTTCCAGGAGGGTCCCCAGCGACAACTGAGACAGTGGAGAGCTGGAGAAGCTTGCCTTCGGAAGCTGAAAGATTTCATGGATCCAAATTCTTGGATTGTTTCAAATTCAAGCCTGTCCGAAGACAGAATAATTCTTCCTTATCTGTGAAAGATCACCTGGATATGGGATCTTTGGAATAACTTCCATCCGAATCCAAAAATTCAGATAATCCAGCAGTGGTGCTTATGTGGGATCGAGGTCCTGACCCATGAATATGAACACCCAGGAGGCAACCCACCCAGTGAATTGGCATCTTGTGTCGGGAGAGGGTGGCAGGAGCTCAGGGCAGGTGGAAAAATCGTGTGCCTTTTTCTTTAGGCTGCGGACCTCTCCAGGACTGAGACTGGGAACGACTTTAGCATTCTGTGTTCTCTCTTAGTTCAACTGTACGAAAGTATCAAAAATTGCTTTCGGGACTGCCCACCTGACCCTCGCCCTTTCTTTTTTCTCTCCCTACCCAATTGACCCTCACCCTCGCTATCTTCTCTCCCCCCCTCCCAACCTCTTGAGGTCTTCTCCTCATCTTCCCCTTCCATCGTTCACTTCACCCTGCTGATTTTCCTGATTGCTTTATATAACTTTATTGTTGAAACTAACATGTACATTTGTATATATATCTCGTATTATCATCCCCTGCCCTATTAACCGCTACCTGTTAATGTTATTATTGTAAAGCTTGTTCCTAAGTTATTATTATTATTATTATTATTATTATTGTAAAGCTTGTTGCTAAGTTATGTTACATTGTGAACCGAGGTGATGTTTTGCAAACGTGCCTCGGTATATAAGAAACCATTAAATAAATAAATAAATAAATGATTGCCTCTGCTCTTCTTTCCGGAGCCACTTTCAGGAACATCAAGCCCGCTGTGTTGTTGTTATTACTTTTTTTAAGAGCAGAGATTTGAACTGTGGTGTCCCCAGTAGTAAGAACCTTGACGTATGTACTTCACCCCTTACTGAAAAGAGCCCTCGTCCGTCTTATGTCCACGAGAGCTACCATGCCACATCAGTATGATGGTGCTGATAGATCCATTATTTGGCTATTGGCAGCTTGGCATGAACATCCCTTCCCTGCTGATAGCATTCTGCTTGCATCCCATGCTTTCATTTACTTAGAAAAGATACAAAAGGTACAAAAATACAAGAGCCCTGGATTCAAACTTAATACTTTTCTCCAGCTCACTTCCACTGGGCCCCCCTTACCCCATCCCACCCCCCACCCCCCGTCCTAGGCAGGAAATCGTTCTGCGCTCCTTGCAACCGTTTGGCAAGAGCCAGGCTTTTAGCACGGGGTATGGTAAAAAAAATTCAGTTAATCCTCAGAGCCAAATTAGAAATCATGAACACTTGCAGCAATTAAGAGAAAAAAAAGAGCAATAATTTCTTTTGAAATGAAAGAGGAAAAATCTATTACAGCAGAAAATAACTTTTTCTAAATGAATACAGCTATGATTCCGGGCCTTTTTCAATAACCTTTCGTAGTTTAATTCTAATAACAAAATCCTAATCCTTTTTGGAAGGGGGGGGGCTACTTATTCCAATTGGTATGAACTAATTTGTTTTTTGGTTTTTTTCTTCAGTTTGAAAAATGAATGATAATTTTCGTCACATTTATCTGCAGAAACAGATGATTGCACCCAAACTGATCTTCAGCTGGCGTACCACCACTTCCTTTCTCCCCTCCACTCCTGCTCCAGCACCTTGCCGTTTCCAGCGTACTGCAGGTTTTGTCTGGAATACTTACAAAGAAAATTAGATTCACTGCTTGCCTATGTATTGCACTATGTTTAGCTAGCAGTAAAACCAGGACAATTAATTCTACTAACAGCATAAGCAAAATGAGGTTATTTGATTAGACTTGTGGCCAATTAGTTTTTAATAAAGTTCAGTGATTTACTTTTAACCTTATTTAAAGTTAAGAAAACATGTCCATACTTAAAAAGCTAGTTTTACAAAGAATTAAGCATTTGCACTGCTAAAGATTTTAAAAATAAACATGATTTAAAAGATAAAAACTACTCATCTTCCCCAAATGATGTTTTAAAAAATGATGTAAAACCCAACTTGGTTAACCATGTGACCCCCAGGTCATAAAGAACAGATAATCCAGTCCTTGATTTTTCACTTGGAAGACTCAGAACCAATGTCAGGAAGTATTTCTTCACGGAGAGGGTGGTAGATGCCTGGAGTGCCCTTCCGGAGGAAGTGGTGAAGACTAAAACTGTGAAAGATTTCAAAGCGGCGTGGGATAAACACTGTGGATCCATAAAGGCTAGAGGATGGGAATGAAGAGCAGAGCCATGGGGGTGGCTTGCTGGATTGTTAACTACTACCTGGTGATTACTACCCTTACTAAAAAAAAAATCCCTTGCACGGTTAATGCAACCCCAACATTGCTCTCTGCTTCAACAGCAAAGGGAAATGTGGAAAAGAGGATTTGCCTTCAGATAACAACCAAAAAGGACTGAACTTCACAATCTGGGTGAACAAATAAACATGGGGGTAGCTTGCTTGTTACGGTGGTTACTACTCTAAACCAATTAAGCCTGATACATCACCTTGAAGGCATACACAGCATTGCTCTCTGCTTCTACGGCAGGGGGTAATGTGGAAAAGAGGATTAGCATTCAGACAACAACCAACAAGGTCTGAACTTCATAATCTGGGTAAACAAATAAGCGTAGGGGTAGCTTGCTTATTATGGCGGTTACTACCCTAAACCAATTAAGCCTGATATATCACTTTGAAAGCATAAACAGCGTTGCTATCTGTTTCAACGGTAGGGGGAAGTGAGGAAAACAGGGTTTACATTCAGACATCATCCAACAAGGCATCGATCTGTGCAATCTGGGTAAACAAGCATCGGGGTTACTTGCTTGATGCGGTGGTTAAAACCCTTAACCATAAGTCTTATGCTCACCTTTGATGCAACTCCAACATTACTCTCTGCATCAATGACAGGCGATGGCAGGAAATTTGAATCAAACTGTTACGAACAAGAGCCCTGAAGTTGGTAGTTGGTGAAACAGATAAGTATGAGAAAATAAGTGTGGAAGCTTGCTGGGCAGACTAGATGGGCCAATTGGTCTTTTTCTGCCATCATTTCTATGTTTCTATATGTAAAGGCATTTTTTTTATATTGAACACTTCCAGAATATTTGGTATGGAAAACCAGGACTGACTCACCCGTATCCCTCTTTTCTGGATTACTGCAGAGATTACTGTTCAGGAATCAGAAGCAGCTTGATCTAAATAGAACTGTTGCTGCCTTCTTTCAACTTAAGCAACTATGCAACAATACAAATAGCATAATGTAACAAAATTCCTGTACTGTTGAATGAATTGCTCATGGTTTTGTTGATTGTCTTCCAGAATCTTCTTGGTGATTTTCACACTGTTGCGTACTTTTTACCTAGGAAGTGTCTACAGAAGGCACTCTTGTGGGCTCAAAGGTTCATGCACTACAACATCTTTAGCTTTGTCCTTGAAAAAATATCGCAACCTACTAAGACCCAAAGCCGCAAATGTGGTTTTATTGGAGGGATTTTGTGCGTTGGCTTCATGCAATATGTTATTTAGCATCAGGACTCCCTTTCACTGGCAGACTCTGTCCATGAGCATGCCTGAATGTGTTTGTAACTGCTTGGATGATTTGGTAGCATTCAATATGAAACTGGGAATTTGAGAAGTTGCAATACCAGAATGATTAGTTTGGAGTAGAGGGAGTAATGGAGATCATTATTGAGAGAGCAAGGATTTTGCTTCACATAGATTATAGAAGAGAATAGGGTAGAAGGAGTAGTAAGAAACATTTTTTGAGTAGACACAGCCACTGCCCCTTACTTGCAATTCCTTTGTCTAATCTCTAGCTTCAAAGAGGAAGATAATTGGATTTTCTGAGAGCCAGAGCCTAGTTTACAAAAGAAAGTGTGAATCCTATATCATATACAACTACTGTTGTATGAAAATGAGCCTGAATACCATGAACAAACTCACATGGTAGACTCGGTGACTATGTGACATCATATCAGAAGATGAAATTCAGACAGAAAGTCCACATTTTCCAGGCTCTGAGAATAATTAGCCAACTTTCATGCGGAGCCAAGGTAGGTGACATGAGAAGTAACACGACTAGGGATATGATGGAGCAATTCTTGATTTTGTGAATGGCATTAAAAGGCTGAAAAGCTCCTTTCCAGATTTCGAATGGAATGGTTGCAAACTTTGTACAACTCTGCATTCCAAAAATGATGCTAAAACACAAAATGCTCCTTTGAACAGCATCTTGTCTATTTCTCCTGCTAAAGCCTGATAAAAGAGCATCACAAAAGACGAATCGCTGGGCGTTCTGATCACGGAACAGCTAGAAAACTATCTGCATACAGTAATGCAGACACTTACAATGGAGAAGTCAACTGCAGACCAACATCTGCAAACTGGACCACTAATAAAATTACAAAAGTTCATTGCAGTAAAAGAATGTTCTAATTTTCTATCGCTCATTTGCTTGAACATAGAAATCTCTGATTCTAAATGAAAAGTTGGCTTGTAAATTATTCATCTCAGCTATGACTGATATGTGCCATTTTCTCCCATGGAAATACACGGTGGGAAAATCCCTCCAGATTAGCAATGAGTGTTGATAAACTGATGCCAGTAAAAAGTATCAGCAAGAATAATATGGAAAACAAATAATCAGTCCCTAGTCCTTGAACCATGCTAAAGAAATCAGACTATTCAGTGGCATTCCAATGCCTGAAATACCATTCATTTTAATCCCAGGTCAGGGCACAGGCAGGGCCTTGTAACCGCTCATGTCCACACACTGCCATTGTTCATGGCAGACATTAATAGACTGGAAATCTCCCACCAGGACAGCCAGTTCATTGTTCCTCAAACAGCTTGTTTTTTGTCTTTGTCCTTTAGTTGGAACCAGCAAGGCAGTATTAATTGCCAAACCACAAAGTAGGCCTTTGTTCTGACCTTCACAATGTTATCAGATGGTGCCATTAAGACAAGCTTTAATAATGGAAAAACAACGGCTGTCACGTTTTATGAGGCATTTTGTTGTGTATGTAAAAATATGCTATGCTTAGCCTTCCTAACAACTTTCTCAAGCCCTGTGCTACATTTGGAAACACGCCCAATAAACTAGCCATGTCGATAGTAAGGAGGCATGCGTCCCTCTAAGTGTCTGCCTATGATGGGGTACCCCTTCATGTGGAGATGGAAACAAAGTTTAGTAAAGTTCTCCCAAATCCTGTGGCTCTAAGCTTCATGTAGCAAAGAGGTATTCATTTCTGATTCTCCAGGGCCACAGGTTGGATTTTCAGGATAGCCCTAATAAATATGCATGTGATCAATTTGCATGGACACGCCCTCAGTTGAACGTAAGCTTAGCTCCTGCATACTGTACAACACTGTAGTTAAAACTGAGGCTCGGAATACCTGCTTGATCATGATATTTCTAAGTATCCTCAAGGAGCTTTAAGGTTGTATTTTCTGCCCTGCTTGGTCCTTCAGACGCAGCCCTGAAGTTGCTAGAACTCTCTAGTCTTGGCTGGAAGTCTAGAGGAACCAGATGAGTGCCAAAATCTTCTCCCAGATCAACCCATTGTTGTGAGGCCAGCTTCTGCTGAACCTCCACAGGCACTAAATAAGAACAGTGAAACTAATCTAGTTAGCATTAACTGTATGAAGTCTTGTTAATTAACTTGTTGACTGAAAACTAAAAGGTGAATTTCAGAAATTACACACATAAAAATCAGCAGATATGCAGGTAAATTAGCATATACTCACGTATATGCTATTTAATAATATAGATGTAGGTAAGGGTCTTGAGTAAATTTGCATGTGTAAAAAGGGGGCAGGCCAGGGACATACCAGGTTGGACCAACATTTACACAAATAAGTTGCTATTTTATTTGAAATGTACTCATTTAAATTTAGCAGTTCGCGCACATATATTTATTTATTTATTTGTTGAGTTTTATATACCGTCATTTCGTAAAGCCATCACAACGGTTTACAAGCATCAAACATAAAGCTAATTTAACATTTGCTATTCAAAGAAATAATGGGAGGGTTCAAGGGAGGGGGGAAGGAAGCTTCATAATAAAGCTATCATAATGGATTTCAAACATGTGACAGTTACAAGCAAATTAAGATGAGAGTTAACAGCAATAGGTGACCACTTGTAGAATATTTTTAGATAAATATAGTACTACGGGTTGCACGAAGGGGTGCACAAAGGGGAGTACCCCTTTGTCACGCCCCTTCGCCGTGCAACACAGGGCGCGTGACGCCTGATGGCACGGTGCCGTTTAACAATCCGGTGCTGCTTCTGATTACATCAGGGGGCGGGGCTTTCCATCGAAGCTCTCTTCATAATGTTTGGTGACATTTCTTTCCCATTTTCTTCTTTTGTTTTTACTTGAGATGGTGCAGGGTGCCTCTGGATGGTGGGTGGCCCCTCTCAGCATGGGTGCCCAATGGCACGGTGCCATTTTATGGTCCGGTGCTGCTTCTGATGATGTCAGGGGGCAGGGCTTTCCATCGGAACTCTCTTCACAGTGTTTGGTGACATTTCATTCCCATTTTCTTCTTTTGTTTTTACTTGAGATGGTGCATGGTGCCTTTGGATGGTGGGTGGCCCCTCTCAGTATGGGTGCCCGAAGGCATGGTGCCGTTTAATGGTTTGGTGCTGCTTCTGATGATGTCAGGGGGCGGGACTTTCCATTGGAGCTCTCCACAATGTTTGGTGACATTTCTTTACCATTTTCTTCTTTTGTTTTTACTTGAGATGGTGCAGGGTGCCTTTGGATGGTGGGTGGCCCCTCTCAGCATGGGTGCCCGAAGGCACGGTGCCGTTTAATGGTTTGGTGCTGCTTCTGATGACGTCAGTGTTAGCACCGCCGGCCGCGGCAGGCTGTGACCGGGGCCGGGTGTCATTGCCGCCGGCCGCAGCGAGCCGCAATCAGGGCCGGGCCAGCGGTCGTGAATAAAATAATTACCTGAAGCGTCGGGTGTCGTCGAGGGCTCCTGCGGTTGCATGAAACCCTCTTCAGCTTTCTCCTGCGGCCGCTGCCGCGGCCAAGCTCGGCAGCATGGTTCCTCAGACACTTCGGCTCCTCCCCCTCTGCCTTCACTAGAGCCGCGTGCACGGCTGAGGATTACTCTTAAAGGAGCCATGACAGGAAATAGTCATGGCTCCCCCTCAGACTCCTCCCCTGACATCCTGTACTTAAGGCAAGGTCTGATCCTCAGACCTTGCCTTGGTATCAAGGTTGCTGGCTGAGTTTGGCTCAGAGCCTCTTGCTCCTGGTTCTTCATCCCGCTCTGCTTCCCTGCTCCGTGGATTGACTCTTGGCTTCTGACTTCTGGACTGGCATTCGTGTTTCCCTGGCTTGATCCTGGTACGGCTTCAGACCCTTCTCCTGGACTGGCTTCAGACCCTTCTCCTGTTTTGATCCTGACCTGGACTTCGACCCTTCTTGTGTACTGAACCCTCGGACTGGCTTTGGACTATTCTGTGACTCCGTCCTCAAGACTACTACGACCTGCTGGAGGCGCAGGCCATCTGGAACCCACGACCTGCAGGAGGCGCCTGCATCCAGACCTTTCTCCACTTTGCACCAACCCCACTTTGTGTGGGTTACTCTACAGCTCATCAGATGGGGCTCTCGATGCCATGAGCAATGTCTCACCAAGGTCTTACCTGTCTTGCACTTCACATGGACAGTTATTCCGAAGTTACCTGGCCTGCCACCGCCGTATGCAGAATACACCAATGTCTTTAGTGAACAGCAGGTGGAGATTCTGCCTTCAAACTGCAACTATAACTGCTATATTGATTTGGTGCCAGGGAAGGTACCAGCCAGGGGTAGGCTGTACGCGCTCTCTGTACTGGCACAGAGGTTATGTCCCAGTATGCAAAGAAAATCTGTACTAAGGATTCACTTGCCCCTCTTCCTCTCTTGCAGGGGCTGGATTTTTTTCATAGGGAAGAAGGACAGGACATTCTGCCCCTTCATTGATTATTGTATACTTAACACTATTACTAAAAAGAATCATCCTCTTTCCTTGATCTCTGAGCTCTTTGATCACCTTCAGGGCACACAAATATTTACCAAGTTGTACCTGTGAGAGGCTTACAATCTGATCTGAATCTAAGAGGGCGACAAATGGAAGACCACCTTTAACATCCATGAAGGTCCCTATTAATACCTAGTGATGCCCTTCAGGTTCTGGATTGCCCCACAGTCTTCCAATTCATGGTAAACAAGATCTTCTGGGACCTTTTCTACTTCCATGAGGTAGTTTACCTGGATGATATCCTGGTTTTCTCAAAGTCTCTGTCAGAGCACGGATGTCATGTGTGGCTCACAACATCCAAAGGATCTGTGAGCCCCACCTCTACAGAGAAGTGTACTTTTGAACAGGGAGAACTCCCCTTTTTGGGGTATTTTATCTCTCACCCTAATAAATTAAAAGTCATACCGGAGTAGGTCCTGCCCATAGGCCTTATGGCACTGCAGTACTTCCTTGGGTTCACAAGGTCTGGACAACAGACACTATCCAGGCTTTCAAACATCTCAAAGAGTAATTCACTCTTAATCCGTGCTTACACCACACAGATCCATCCAAACCATTTATTCTGGAGATAGATGCATCCTCTCCTTGAGGAAGGCTCTGTCCTCATATAACATATCCGTAATGGAACACTCATGACCTGCTCCTACTTCTCAAAGAAATTCTTTCTGGCAGACAATAATTATACCATAGGAGAATGTGAGCTACTAGCAGTCAAGCTAGCTTTCAAGAATGTTGACTCCTGCTGGAAGGAGCCAAGTACCCAGTAACTATCTATACAGATCACAAAAACCTAAAACATCCAGCGCAAGCACAGAGACTGAATCCCAGGCAAACCCGTTAGTCACTGTTTTTCAATTGGTTTGACTTTGAATTGTGGTACCGACCCACTGAGAAGAACCAATGAGCTGATGCCCTTCCATATTCCTTTGATACTGAGGGCTCTCTGGAATCCCCTCGACATATCATCGACCTTGCAAAGATTATAGATGCTACCACATTTACAGCTCCTCCTAGGAATACTGTGGTGCTCTGGCGCTTATGACAGAAGGTTCTTCAGTGGGGTTATGACTCCCATTTGGCAGGGCACTCAGATATTACTCAAACCTTGTAATTAATTGTGCGACATTACTGGTAGCCTCAGATGAATACCAGCGTTAAGCATTTCAGAGAGTCTTGCCTCACATGTGCCATGAATTAGAGTGTGGGAGCACGACCTAGGGGGTTGTTACAGCCACTGCAGCCCCCAAAGAACCCAAGACTTACTTGGCCATTGACTTTGTCACTGACCTTCTCCTTTCTAGTGGCAACACAATCATATGGGTAGTACTGGATAGATTTTCTAAGATGGCGCATTTCATGCCCCTTCTGGGTCTCCCTTCGGAGCCTGAATTGGCTAAACTCTTTGCCAATATATCTTCCGCCTGCATGGGCTTCCCCTTCACATCTTTTCAGACAGGGGAGTACAGTTTACAGCCCACTTCTGGAAAAGCTTGTGTAGGAAGTTTGGAATTACCTTGGATTTCACTTCGGCTTACCAACCCTGAATATTGGGCAAACTGAGCAAGGAAATCAAAGTCTCAAGTCCTTTCTGTGAGCCTACAAAAACCAGTGGTAGGATAACTACGCATCTCAACTTCCATGGCCCGAATTCTGCCACAAGAACCACATGAGCAGTTCTACATGATCATCACCCTTCTATATTGTATTTTGACATCATCCTCATACACCTAAGCCTGTTCTAGTCACCACCATTTTCCCAGCAGCCAATTTAAAGGGGGATGAACCCCAGAATCTATGGCAGAAGACACACCACCTCCTGGAACAAGCAACAGAGTGGTTCAAGAAGCAGGCAGAAAAGAAACGCCACCGAGTGCCACCACTATGTCTAGGCAACTTGATATGGCTCAGCATTAAAAACCTACAGTTAAGAATGCTTCATTGAAATTTTCTCCTTGGTTTGTGGGCCCATTTTCTATCATGTGGCAATTGGGACCAGTGGCTTACAAGCTGAAATTACCATCATCTCTGCGAGTCCACAATGTATTTCACGTGTCATTATTAAAACCTGCAATCCTCTCATTGTCGGGTAGACTGCCCAACCAGCCTACAGAAGTCTCGGCAGAAGAAGATGCTCAATTCAAAGCCCAGGAGCTCTTGGATTCAAGAAGGATCCAGAATCAATTACAGTATCTAATCTCTTGGAAAAACTATGGGCCCAAAGAAAATTCTTGGAAGCCAGCCTCCAACATCCAAGCCCCCAACTCATAAGAGAATTCTACAGATTTCCTGGGAAGTCCAAGCCAAGAGGACTTGGGGGGGGAACTTGTGGCTCATGGGTCAGCTCCACGAGACGCCGCACTCACCCCAAAACTGCCAGACCCATCTCACAGCAGACACGCAGCCTTGAAACATCACCAGTGCGGCCCATAACGCAGCCAGCCACCACTCCCTCTGACCTTCATTAGGCACACACACCCGACAGCCCATCCTTTAAAGGGCCCTTGTTGGGAACTTAACCACATACAAAATATATTCTGCTAGTAATCAGAAGGCTCTTGTCACATCTTTTTAAAGGAAGTATAATGTGACCATCATATAATGTCTCTTTGTGTGAATGGCTTGTAAGAAAGCCTTAGAAATAAGGCTTATGGGAAAAGCCTTTAAAACACAGAGACTGGTTTAATCATCGGTCACTTATACTAAGTCCGTATGTCCTTTTAGCTAAAGTTGATGTTTCCTTAGTTGAAGTTGTAATTACCCAAATGGTGCACAATGATTAAAAATATAATGTGCACTTATCTCAAAAGGCTGGCAGTTTTTGATGATCCTGAAGACTGTCCTCCAACACTGCAGAGTTTCGGAGTGTGCAACTCCTTCTTCAGGGAGCTTCAGGAGAATGATGCTGCCAATGAGTAAGAATTATGCTGGTATAAGCAGCTTACTTATCAATGCTGTACAAAAGAGAATGGGAGTGAAATTCTTGATTTCTGCTTGATTGGGTCTTATCTATTTTGTTTGGGAACTTAACCACAGCACCCTTGGATGATATCATCCACGGCTTTCTCATTAAGGCTCAGTCCAACGAGCAGAACTTGCCTCAGCAGCGGGTTTTCTGCCTTGCAGTGTGAGTTGCCAGTGATCCTGATTCCTATGCTCCTGCGCCTCATCCATCCATGCCTTCTTCTGCCCCACCTTCCATTCGTGACTCATCCAGTCTTGTCTTCTCCAGCCTTCATCATCCAGCCTTCCTTGTCCACCCTTGGCCTGACCCTCTGGATCTTGACCTCTTGTTTAGACCTGACCATGATTGCCTTCTGCCTGGACCTGTCCCCTTGCTTGGACCTGACCACAATTGTCAGCCGCCTATACCTGACCCCTTGCCTGGACATGACCACTTTTGTTAGCTGCTTGCCCTGACCTTAGCCTGTTCCTGATACCATTAATCTGCAGCCTGCTCTGACCATGCTGTGCCTCAAGTCATTAGTTATCTTTACCACCCTAAGGACCTGTCTAAGTCCTGCCGGCCACCAGAACCCAAGTGCTCAACCTGAGGGGGAGGCGGTTGGTAAAGGAGATGCTCCATATTGTCCAAGTACAGATGCATTCACCAGCTGCCGGCGTAGGCCTTGTGGGTTCGTCCTCGAGGCTGCGTCAATTACACTACAGCAAAAAGGGCTCACACACCTGCTGCCCTTCACATCTTAGAATTCATTTGGGTACAAATGACCTGGCAATAAATGAAATCACGTAGAGTACAGAGAGATGTTTGCCTTTTGTGGCTGCTAATTTTGAAAGGGAAACAATACACATGGTTTCCCTGTGAATGTGAGTCCATCCACACTGCAAACAACCCAGATGATTTAATAACGCAATCAGCATCCTACATTTCAGCAGAAGGCCATCATTCTGCCACAACCATCTGCTCCGCTGTTGCTGTCCTTTAAGAGGCAACATTCAGCCTTCCCACCGTGCTTGCGGGCTCGCTGGCACTATGTATCCGGCAGCCTACCAGCTGATTTTCAAAGCGAACCTCCACACATTGTTTGTCCTTTGAGAATGCCTTCCCCCGGCAGGGAACACGGGTATATGAGTACCTGCAGTGCAAACTCCCTGCCAGGAAGCATGCACAGGGAGTTAAAAATAAACTCCCTCCCCCCTCTCCCCTTATGCATACTTTGCTGCAATGGCTCCGTCCCTGTCCTGGCCCTGCCCCCCACCCCTGGTGGCGCTCCTTTCCCCCCCACACTGGGGAGGCACGTTTTTAAAGGCGTTTTCTCTGTGGTTCAATGCCCGTTTATCCATGGAGAATCACTTGGAAACCTGCCCTCTTAATCCACCCATCCTCAGCAGATACTGCCAGTGTCAGGGGCTGTAGTGTTCAGGGAAGCCGGCGAAAGCGACTGTCATGAAAGGGACTTTTATTATTAGCATTTTTTTAATGGCAGCCCTCCCAAATGCGTGCGGTTCAGCTTCTCAGGTCCTCATGGCTCAGCGTGTCTGTGAGAGGGCACAAGTGCCACCAAAGGGGCTATCCTGGCTGCTTTCATAATGCCAGACAGCTGCTTGTCCTGATATGATCAGTGTATGTGCCTGACAGGGCTCCCAAGGGCTCTCAGGAGCCTCTTGTTAAATTGTTTGAGGAGAAAAAAAGAATGTCTCGCCCAGTGGAGCAGAGCTGACGAGTGCCTCTGGCTAAGAAACTGACAGCACATCACTGGATCAGATAACACAAATATTACACCATCTTATTTGGGCACAAACCCAGCTATCTGCTCGTGCACACTCATGTCTCCTTGCTGGCAAGGGAACAGATTTCAGATACAAGGAAATGATAATTGGTTCATGGAAGTGCTTTGCAGTTCACATTTCCTACAATTTGCCCTCTCTGGATCATATCCAGACCATTTTAATCCAATTTTCCCTTGGCTTGAAAGGAATCAGATTGATACACAAATACTGCAGACATCTTCTGTTATTTCTGGTTTCTGGGCTGCAGGAAATCCTGGAAGGGCTCCAAAGAGTTGTAGTTGATGCCTGAATCTCAGATATTCATCAGGACCTGCATGATCTTTTTTTTTAATTATTTTTAGTTTTGTAAACCTCATTGCCCAGCCTAATTTGGCTGGGGAGGCAGTTTATGACTAGTGAAGAGTGCCCAGCATTGCTCGGGTTGTGAAAATGATCTATTTTGTTTTATTTTATTACATAATTAACAGAAGGCACATAGAAACTTGGGGAACCTTTCTATAAACAATAATGACAGTATATTTGTTATCTTTTATTGCCCAATTCTATAAAGCACAATATAACGAAGGCTGTAGAAGATTAAAAAGCATTGGTTCCAGTAAACATCCCTGGGGCACTGCACTATTTACCATCCTCCACTGTGAGAACTGACCAATTAGTCTTACTCTCTCTTTCTCATCTTTTAACTGGTTCACAAGCCACAAAAGTGGCCTAACCACGGGCAGGCCTACAGACCGTTACCAGTTAACAAGAAACTGGAGGGGAGTGGAGTAGATGTAACTCCATTTACAGTAGAGAATGTATGGGAAGAGCTGGGGAAACTGAAAGTGGACAAAGCCATGGGGCCTGATGAAGTTCATCCCAGGATACTGAGGGAGCTCAGAGATGTGCTGGCGGGTCCGCTGTGTGACCTGTTCAATAGATCCCTAGAAACAGGAGTGGTGCCAAGTGATTGGAGAAGAGCATTGGTGGTCCCGCTTCACAAGAGTGGGAACAGAGAAGAGGCTGGTAACTACAGACCAGTTAGCCTCACTTCGGTGGTGGGAAAAGTAATGGAGTCACTGTTGAAAGAGAGAATAGTGAACTATCTACAGTTTGAAGAATTGCTGGATCAGAAGCAGCATGGATTCACCAGAGGAAGATCCTGTCAGACAAATCTGATTGACTTTTTTGACTGGGTAACCAAGGAATTGGATCAAGGAAGAGCACTCGATGTCATCTACTTGGATTTCAGAAAAGCTTTTGATACGGTCCCGCACAGGAGACTGGTGAATAAAATGAGAAGCTTAGGAGTGAGTGCCGAGGTGGTGGCCTGGATTGCAAACTCGTTGACGGACAGAAGACAATGTGTGATGGTAAATGGAACTCTCTCTGAAGAGAGAGCGGTTTTAAGAGGTGTACCACAAGGATCGGTGTTGGGACCGGTCCTGTTCAATATCTTTGTGAGCAACATTGCGGATGGGTTAGAAGGTAAGGTTTGTCTTTTTGCGGACGACACTAAGATCTGCAACAGAGTGGACACGCCGGAAGGAGTGGAGAGAATGAGACGGGATTTAAGGAAGCTGGAAGAGTGGTCGAAGATATGGTAGGCAGCTGAGATTCAATGCCAAGAAGTGCAGAGTCATGCATATGGGGAGTGGAAATCCGAATGAACTGTATTCGATGGGGGGGAGAAAGGCTGATGTGCACGGAGCAGGAGAGAGACCTTGGGGTGATGGTGTCTAATGATCTGAAGTCTGCGAAACAATGTGACAAGGCAATAGCTAAAGCCAGAAGAATTCTGGGCTGCATAGAGAGAAGAATATTGAGTAAGAAAAGGGAAGTGATTATCCCCTTGTACAGGTCCTTGGTGAGGCCTCACCTGGAGTACTCTGTTCAGTTCTGGAGACTGTATCTCCAAAGAGACAGAAACAAGATGGAGGCGGTCCAGAGAAGGGCGACCAAAAAGGTGGAGGGTCTTCATTGAATGACTTATGAGGAGAGATTGAAGAATCTAAATATGTACACCCTGGAGGAAAGGAGGAGCAGAGGTGATATGATACAGACTTTCAGATACTTGAAAGGTTTTAATGATCCAAAGACAACGACAAACCTTTTCTGTCAGAAAAAAATGAACAGAACCAGGGGTCACAATTTGAAGCTCCAGGGAGGAAGACTCAGAACCAATGTCAGGAAGTATTTCTTCACGGAGAGAGTGGTGGATGCCTGGAATGCCCTTCCGGAGGAAGCGGTGAAGACCAGAACTGTGAAGGACTTCAAAGGGGCGTGGGATAAACACTGTGGATCCATAAAGTCTAGAGGATGTGAATGAAGAGTGGGTGGCTCATGGGAATGACGGCAACTACCTGGAGATAATACCCTTATTCAATAAACATACACACGGTTAATGTGACTAGAACATTGCTCTAAGCTTCAACGGCAAGAGGAAATGAGGAAAAAAGGATTTGCATTCACAAAAAAGCGGGGAGTAGCTTGCTTGTTACGGCAGATACTACCCCAAACCAAATAAGCCTGATACTTCACTTTCAATGCATATCCAGCATAGCTCTCTGCTTCAACTGCAGGGGAGAAAGACTGATACTTCACGCATATCCAGCATAGCTCTCTGCTTCAATGGCAGGGGAGAAAGACTGATACTTCACGCATATCCACCATAGCTCTCTGCTTCAACGGCAGGGGAGAAAGACTGATACTTCACACATATCCAGCATAGCTCTCTGCTTCAACGGCAGGGGAGAAAGATTGATACTTCACGAACATCCAGCATAGCTCTCTGCTTCAACGGCAGGAGGGAATGAAGAAAAGTGGATCTATATACAGACAAGGACTGAATTATGTAGTCTGGGTAAACAAATAAGCATGGGTGTAGCTTGCTTATTGTGGCAGTTACTACCCCTAACTAATTAAGCTAGATATTTCACTTATATGCAGTTCCAACACTGCTCTCTACATTAATGGTGGGGGTGGAAGAGAAATAGAACCAAAAGGTTACTAAGAGCCAAGAATAACAGATAAGTATGAGAAAAAAAAAAGTGCGAAGCTTGCTGGGCAGACTGGATGGGCCGTTTGGTCTTCTTCTGCCGTCATTTCTATGTTTCTATGTTTCTATGTGGGTCACAGTCCACCCACTGAGGGTTCAAGCTCATAGAATCAGAGTTGCCCAACACAGGAAGAAGAGGCTGGCAGAATGGTTACCATGGATTCCATCCTGCAGTGGCCAAAGAAGAAAAGGGCCCCTCTGTGGGACCCCATCGTGCAGCAGCTGAAGAAGATGTGATCTCGTGGTGGCTGAAGAAGATGCCCTGTATGTGTGCATGTGTGAGTAGGAGCCCGTGTGTGTGTGTGTGTGTGTGTGTGCATGAGTGGGAGCCTATGTGTGGGGGGGGGGGAGCCTGTGTGTTTGCATGCATGAGTGAGAGAGTGTGTGTGTGTGTGTGTGTGTGTGAATGGGAGCCTGTGGGAGGGAGCCTGTGTATGTATATATAAGTGAGTGGGAGCCTGGTGTGTGTAGGGAGGAGCCTAGGTGTGTGGAAGAGGAGCCTCTTTTTGCGTGTGTGTGTGTGTGTCTGTGTGTGTGTGTGTGTGTAAGTGTGTATATATGTGTGTGTGTGTGTGTGTGTGTGTGTGTGTGAATGGGTGCCTGTGGGGGGGGAGCCTCTGTGTGTGTATGAGTGAGTGGGAGCCTGGTGTGTGTAGGGAGGAGCCTAGGTGTGTGGAAGAGGAGCTTCTTTGTGTGTGTGTGTGTGTGTGTGAATGGGCACCTGTGGGGGGGGAGCCTGTGGGGTGGATTTTCAGAGCCCTGCTCGCCTAAATCCGCCCAAAACCGGGCGGAGTTAGGCGAGCAGGGCCCTGCGCGCCGGGAAGCCTATTTTACATAGGCCTACCGGCGCGCGCAGAGCCCTGGGACTCGCGTAAGTCCCAGGGTTCTCCGAGGGGGGCGTGTCGGGGGCGGGCCCGGTCGTCGCGGCGTTTCGGGGGCGTGTCGGCAGCATTTTGGGGGCGGGTACGGGGGTGTGGCTACGGCCCGGGGCGGTCCGGGGGCGTGGCCACGCCCTCCGTACCCGCCCCCAGGTCGCGGCCCGGCGCGCAAGAGGCCCGCTGGCGCGCAGGGATTTACGCCTCCCTCCGGGAGGCGTAAATCCCCCGACAAAGGTAAGGGGGGGTTTAGACAGGGCCGGGCGGGTGGGTTAGGTAGGGGAAGGGAGGGGAAGGTGAGGGGAGGGCAAAGGAAAGTTCCCTCCGAGGCCGCTCCGATTTCGGAGCGGCCTTGGAGGGAACGGGGGTAGGCTGCGCGGCTCAGCGCGCGCTGGCTATACAAAATCCATAGCCTTGCGCGCGCCGATCCAGGTTTTTAGCAGATACGCGCGGCTCCGCGCGTATCTACTAAAATCCAGCGTACTTTTGTTTGCGCCTGGAGCGTAAACAAAAGTAGGCTATTCGCGCTCCTTTTAAAATCCGCCCCTGTGTGTGTATGAGTGAGTGGGAGCCTGGTGTGTGTAGGGAGGAGCCTATGTGTGTGGAAGGGGAGCCTCTTTGTGTGTGTGTGTGTGTGTGTGTGTGTGTTTCTGCGGGAGCCTGAGAAACAGGGCTTTACATACAGACCATATTGTCTTTGCCAAGTGAACCTTATACCATTCATGGCCACGGACAGATAGAAAAGTGTGACCAAACCAAGTCTTTTATATATATCTCTAACTAAATATGTTTTTTTAACACTTTATTAAGTTTTATAACATTTACATAGCATGATACAAAACAAGAAAAGCATCTTCATCAGGACAATATACCATTAGATAATATTAAAGAAAGATACATGCATAAGCCCACATTATTTAGGGAACAAATTAAGGCATAAGAGAAAGGAAAAATGATGATCCTACCGGGGACCACCCATACCCCACCTTCACCTTGAAATAGGTCTTATCAACTAAAATCCTTTCCAAATGTGTAGGATCCAAGAAGATAAACTTATTACCCTGAAAACTAATTACACACTTACAGGGGAACTTTAGGTAAAACGAGCTGAAACCCGAGTTTTCAATTGTAAAAATTGCATCCTTCTTAGCTGAAACATCTGGAAAAATCTGAATCTTTTGACCACAGAAGAGATTCTCTTTATACTTAAAGTACTGGCGGAAAAATATATCTTTATCTGAATCTAATACAAAGATAACAACAAAAGTAGCTCTTATATTTATATTGTCTGATTCAAGAAAAGATGAAACATTAGGGTAGATAATGAGGTTAAAGCATCAAATGACCCTTCTTCCATGGTTACCCCCTCCTTTTTAAACAGGCAAATAATAAAAATTAGATAGCAAAAAAATCTTATCACCTGAAAATTGAAGAATCTCATTTACATATTTCTTAAATAACTCGGCCCCTGAAATAAGGCGAGTGTAGGAAAATGTAATAACCATAAGTTTTTTTAATGTAATTTGTTCTCCAAAATTTCACATTTCTGGTGAATTAATTATCCTTAATGCCTGCAACTGAAGTTAATTGCAGATTTGCTATAACTCCAGCCTGCAATTTTACATTTGATTCTAATTTGGAAGACCTTCTTTCCAAATCTGAAAACATCAAGGATGCTTTTTCAGTATAAAGACAAAATTGATTCACGGAACTTGTTAAGGTGTTATCAGTTCTAGTAATCACTCTCCATATATCTCGAAGAGATATTTCTGCTGGTTCCTCCTGAGAACTTAACACAGACCCCTCCTTCAACAAATTCAGTTGAACAGGGTCTGGGATAGATTGACCAGCAGTAGACATAGACACTGTAGTTTCAACAACAGATGCAACCAGGTTTCCAGTGGTCTCAGACTGTGAAATATTGGAGTTAATCATTACACCCAAGTCCCTCCGAATATCCTGAGTATCCAAGTCTCTCTGAGGGCAACAAGAATTCAAAGAAATACTGGAATTGTCCAGCAACATACCTGATAAAGCATGAGGTTTAGGTGGACAAGAATGCGCTTCGGGGCACAAAGAAATCCCAGCTAATTCCATACTCAAATCTTGCAGTGGTAAATTAGCTTTATGGACATGTAGGTCCATTGGCCCGCAGATTATATTAGTGATAGATACAGCTGACGGTGTTTTTCCTTTCCTTTTTTTCCCCATAATGTTCTCTGAAAAAAATAGCATAAGGGGTACACCCCTTTGGCATGAGCTTAGGGGCACTGGTGGTAGCACGCCACTGTACACCACAATTTAAAGGTCCTGGGTCCTTCAGTTTGGGGACAGGTGTCCTGCCGACTGCCTGCAGCTCAGATCTTCCAAAGCCTCCAGGTCCTGGGTAAGGAAGAAAACGTCCCCAGGGGGGTGAAAATTCTAAGCCTCTCCCAACCTCTACCTTGAACTTTAACCTCTGCTTGCCAGATATTATGCTCTTTCATCAGCTAGAAAGACAGGGGCCTCTGTCTGAAAGAAAAGAACCCCTCTATCAACATGTATAGGCAATTACAGCTTTCATGTATTGTGCTGTCAGCCTGCAATAGCTATCTGCCAAAGGAAAGAGAAAAACCGGCAGATATAGGGTTAATTGCCAGAGGCTGGTGATTTAATGCTTGCTTCACAATTAGAAAGGGAATGGTGAATAAAAGGGAAACGGAAACGGAAACGGAATAAAACGGAAATGGAATAAAACGGAAAATGTCATAATGCCTCTGTATCGCTCCATGGTGAGACCGCATCTTGAATACTGTGTACAATTCTGGTCACCACATCTCAAAAAAAGATATAATTGCAATGGAGAAAGTACAGAGAAGGGCTACCAAAATGATAAGGGGAATGGAACAACTCCCCTATGAGGAAAGACTAAAGAGGTTAGGACTTTTCAGCTTGGAGAAGAGACGACTGAGGGGGGATATGATAGAGGTGTTTAAAATCATGAGAGGTCTAGAACGGGTAGATGTGAATCGGTTATTTACTCTTTCGGATAGTAGAAAGACTAGGGGGCACTCCATGAAGTTAGCATGGGGCACATTTAAAACTAATCGGAGAAAGTTCTTTTTTACTCAACGCACAATTAAACTCTGGAATTTGTTGCCAGAGGATGTGGTTAGTGCAGTTAGTATAGCTGTGTTTAAAAAAGGATTGGATAAGTTCTTGGAGGAGAAGTCCATTACCTGCTATTAAGTTCACTTAGAGAATAGCCACTGCCATTAGCAATGGTAACATGGAGTAGACCTAGTTTTTGGGTACTTGCCAGGTTCTTATGGCCTGGATTGGCCACTGTTGGAAACAGGTTGCTGGACTTGATGGACCCTTGGTCTGACCCAGTATGGCATTTTCTTATGTTCTTATGTTCTTATGTATGAACTTCAATACCGACCGGCTCACAAAAACATTAAGACTGATGCTCTATCCCGATCCTTCTCCGCAGAAGACATTGAGGAGCCCACTCAACATATTATAGATCCGGCTTGCATCACCATCTCAGCAACATTCACCATTCCACCCGGTAAGACGGTGGTGCCCAACAGACTGCATAACAAAGTACTGGTCTGGGGACATGACTCCCAGTTGGCCGGGAATCCTAGACGAGCTCGGACCCAAGCACTGCTTCAACAATATTATTGGTGGCCCGAAATGCATAAGGATATACGAGCATATGTCGATTCCTGCCCAACATGTGCTCAACATAAGATTCCTACTGGGAAAACGTGGGGACTTTTACAACCGCTGCCTGCGCCCATGAAACCTTGGACACATATCTCCACAGATTTTATTGTGGATCTTCCACCATCAGAGGGCAATACAGTAATATGGGTAGTAGTGGATCGGTTTTCGAAAATGGCCCACTTCATCCCACTACCCGCCCTCCCATCTGCTCCTCGTTTGGCTCAACTGTTCATGCTACATATTTTTCGCCTCCACGGGTCACCGCAGCACATCGCTTCTGACCGTGGTCCTCAGTTCACAGCCCGTTACTGGCTACATCTTTGTAAGAAGTTTTGCATTTCCTTGGATTTTACCACCGCGTTTCACCCGCAAGCCAACAGTCAGGTCGAACGCATGAATCGTACCTTAAAACAATTTCTACGAATGTATGTCAACTCTCGTCAGGACGACTGGGCGTCACTTCTCTCTTGGGCGGAGTTCTCACAAACTCGCACACCTGTACCTCGACTGTGGCCTCACCTTTTCAGATTGTATTTGGACGACAACCCAGGCCGCCCTTGCCTTTGCCTTTGCCGGTGCCATTACCGGCAGCTCAGCTCACTGCTGCACAATTGAGACAGCTCTGGTTCCATACTCAACAGATGCTACAAAAAGCAGCTCACACCGCCAAGACTTTTGCCGACAAGCATCGATGACCAGATCCTCGGTTTCATCCGGGAGAGAAGGTGTAGCTCAGCACCAGGAACATCCGTCTGAGAGTCCCTTCCATGCGATTAGCCCCCCGTTATATTGGGCCTTTTCCGGTGCTGCGACAACTAGGTCCTGTGACTTATCAACTTCGTTTGCCGGCAACTTTAAGGATCCATAATTCCTTCCACACATCCCTTCTGAAGCCATTGGTCCTCACTTGGCCTACTTGGAAGGTTTATGAAACTCCTCAACCCAGATCAGTGCACGAGACTATATATCAGGTTCGTGAAGTGCTTGATGTCCGAAGACGAGGATGCACATGGGAATACCTCTTGGCTTGGGAGGGTTTCGGGCCTGAGGAGAATTCCTGGGAGCCTGCTAAGAACATCCTGGATAAGACTCTTCTCAAAAACTTTCACTCTGAACACCGGGGTAAACCCAAGCCTTCTAGGGGGAGGCCTAAAGAGGGGGTACTGTTATGGCCGCCGGCCGCGGTGGGCCGCGACGGGACCAAATGTCATGACTGTCGGCCACGGTGGTCTGCGGTTGGGGCCAAAGACCTACCCCAAGCATCGGGCCGCCTCTGGAGATTCTGCAGGGGCAGGCAGGTCTCTGTAAAATGATTTCACGGCCGCTGCTGGGCTCGGCCGCATGGCTCTCCTCTCGGCCGGGGTGACTCCTCCCCCTCTGGCTTTGCTTAGAGCCGCACGCACGGCTGAAACTCTGATTTAAAGGAGCCAAAACAGGAAGTTGTCGGTGTTCCCCCTGAGGACTCCTCCCCTAGTTTGAGTATATAAGGCAAGGTCTGCTCCTCAGACCTTGCTTTGGTATCATTACTTCAGGCCTGCTTGGTTCCAATGTTCCTGGTCCTCGCTATTGGACTTCTGATTCCTGTTCCGGTTCTTCTGTGTTCTGCTTCTCTCCATCGTTGGACGGATTCTCTGGACTTGACTTTTGGACCGGCTTCCAAACATTTCCCTGGCTTGATGTTGGACCGGCTTCCGACCATTCTCCTGGATTCTCCTCTGAATTGGCTTCTGACCATTCTCCTGGATTCACCATTGGACCGGCTTCCGACCATTCTTCTGGCTTGGACTACTGGACTGGACTACCAACCCGCTGGATGCGCCAGCCTTCTGGATTCTTCGACCTGCAGGAGGCGCCTGCATCCAGACTCCCCTCAGTCCTTTTCAAATCACCTAAGTCCAAGCGGCCAGGTTCCTACAGGCTCCTCCTGTGGGAACCGCAGACTTCCAGTGGCGAAGTACCGGTGCAACTACCAGTCTGCTAGGCCTCGCCTTCCGACGGTAGGAACCTAAGAGAGTTGACTCTCTCATAGGTAGCGCTAACCCTATCTCGGACTAAGGGTACACCTTCTGGTTTGTAACACTAGTCAGGGTAGCATGCGCCTAGCAGATTTTAAAAGCTGACTGAGGACACAGGTATCTCCCGCTGCATGCAAAAGTAAAACGTTTCTGAAAAGAGGCGGAGCATGGGCGTACTCTGGGGCGGGGCCTAGGCATGTCGGGGCCTGGCCAAAAGATGTGCACATAAATACTTATGTGTCCTTGTGCGCACCAGGATCCCCTTCCATGTAAATTTACTTCTGCTCTGGATGGCGTGTAACTTTTAATACAAAAAAATGTAGGCAAGTCAGTGGGGTTTTAAGGGCCAGGGGTTAACAGGGGGGAAGGGAGACTATTAAATTAGGGGGGTTTGCAAGTCCTATCCATAAACTGGGAGAACTAGGAATGAACTGGGAAAATGGCAAATAGCATCAGCGTGTATCCCTTGTAAGATTCCCCCACTCGCGTGGTAGATGTGGGATTCGCGTGCACATGCACGTGTCCATTTAAAATTGTACACACACGTGCACATGTCCAGCCTATTTTATAATATGTGCACATCTACACACGTATGTTATAAAATGGACGTATCTCTGAATGCAGGTCAACGAATGTGCACACCTGTGCACCTGTGCGCCTGTTTAAAAGTTACTATCACAGAGTCTAACTTGTGATTTCCAGTTCAGTTTTTGTCTGCATACTTTTATTTTTACTTTGGAGCCTATTCTGTATTTAGTGAGGATCTGTCTGTGGCCTGCTAGCGTGTAGTTTCTCTTCAGGGATCTATAGCAGAAAACCAAATTATCCACTTCAATATTTTAAACCAATGTGTGCATTGCTGCTTTTACAAAACATCCCTTAAATATGGAGTAAAAAACCTCAAAGTGCTATGAAATTCATTCATTGGTCAGAAAAATTCTCTTAGTTTTTTTAATATGTTTTTTCTAAATTATTTTTTAAGGCTTATACACTGAATTATTTCACGACATGCTCAACTGACTTGGCTGTTTATGTGGTGCAATGTCCTTGTCAATATTTATATGTTGGGAAATCAATGAGAATGGTTAGGACAGGAGTCCAGGAACATTGCAGTTGTCTGAAACAAGGCAGTTTGGAAGCTCCCATGATTCATCACTGTTTGGAGCATGAGCACTCTTTTGATACTCCTTGATTTTTGCTTATAGACCATGTAAGAAAATCTACAAGAGGAGGTAATTGGGATCTTTCCCTGAAATGGCTGGAGCAGAAATGGACATTTAAATTACAAACTGTACAACCAGAGGGTTTAAATGCATGTGTGAAATGGGTTGCGTTTCTATAAATCTGAAATCTGTGAAAGTAAATGTTTCATGGGATGTCCAGGATGGCATGATGTCAGCTGGTATTTAAATCCTGATTGCTGCTTCTGTGTGCTATCTCTGAGTTTAAATTAGGGGCAAGTAGGTTTGCTACCGAGAAGGCTGTGAGATGAAGCCAAGCAAACAAGTAAAACATTCATTAATATTGCAGTGTGACTTTTTTTTGAATCAAAGTTTAAAAGACATTTTATTTCTACGCAGATGCCCCAATGCAGCAAATATTTGCAAAACGCTGACCATGTCTGCAGTTGGCTACGGAAACATCAGCATGTGTTCAGCAATTTGCTTGATTCAATGAAAGAAGGAAATGCTCTACTAACTTAACTCTGAACCTAAGCTAAGTTGTTGTCCCTATGCTGTTTTCAAAAAATATTGTTGAAATAATTATAATGGTCTAATAGATATTAGAAGCAAAAAAATAATTTTGAAAAAAATATATTTAAAAAAAATCTATGAGAAAATCGTTTTTTTCTGACTGACTTCCATTGTGTGGTCAGTGTTGTTTAATTGACAGGGTGGTCCAGGGTTGCCTTAGCTGCCCAGGAATTCCTTGAGGAGCCTCTCAAGCACCATATTGGGGGCTGCTTGGAGACCTCATCTCCCTCCTCAGCAAGTCAATGGGGATTTGAGCAGCTTACATTTCTTTCATTTTGTTACTCTCCTCCACCTGTCTTGGCATTTGGCTATCTAAATACCTCAGTAGGGGGTTCGCAAATAAATAATCTATCTGGCTTTGTTAAGTGTGAATAATATTCAGGGAGTGAGAGTAATAAAGACAGCGTGATTATTATTAAACCTCATAGGAAAGAACCGAACCACGGATATATGGAGAATAAAATGTATAGTCACTTTGGATTTATCCAAATCAAACCACAAATGGCCAGGGCCAGCTGGACCAACCAGGTAATTAATGGTTGAATCCTACTTCCTCCTTTGTGTCAGCTGCTGCTTCTCTGTTCCCCCTTCACTCCCTCTCTCCTGGCTGTGGTGGTAGGGCCACCCTGACAGCCGTGGTAGGACCACCCTGTACAGCCACGTTTGTGTTCTCAGGGATGGCGCTTTTAAACAGGCGCGCGGGCGCACACACCCGAGCCTTCGTCGGCCCACTCCCAGGGGCACGGCCATTTTATAAAATGGCGTGCGTGTGTATGTGCGCATGTTATAAATTAGCTTGAACGTGTGAACATGTGTGTACAGTTTTACGTAGAAGTGCTCCTATGCGCGCAAATGCCGTTGGGGGTTTTAATAGACGGGCGCGCCGACGCCATTACCAGTTTTCCCAGTTCGTTCCCAGTTTGCTCAGGTAAGAGATAGGAATTCCAAACGCCCTAGTTTAAAAGTACCCTTCTCTCCTGATAGCCCCGACCCTTAAAACCCTACCAATCTCTCTATTTATCTTTGTTTTATTACTTACGCATCCTCCGTAGCAGACGTAAAGTAACATGGTACGTGCCTGTGCCTGTAAGTATTCACGCGCTGATTTGAAGTTGAAACCCAGGAAGGCCCATGCCCCACCCTTTTATTGTAGCTTTTCATTGGCGCGCGCAGCCGGAGATACGTGCATACTAGGGCAGCTTTCAAAATCCGCTCGGGGTGCGCCACTCTCACACGTTTGCGTATCTCCCGGTTTTGGCACACTTCGGGCTTTTAAAATTCATCTTTTAGGTTGAGAGGCCTTACACTGGCACCAGAAAGGACTCGGTATTATCTGATCATTTGTAAGCTGCCCTGGGGTGTCTGATTATCCAAGCCCCCCTCCAATTTCAGACAGCATTTGAATTCATTCAGAACCGTTTAACCCATCCCTGTTAGGGTTTGATCCCCCAGAGTGAAAAAGTTAGCAATCTGTTAGAGGTTTGCTCCTCCAGAGGGAAGGAGTTGGCCCTCTGTTATAATCTCCATGCTGAGTTGCAATCTGTTATGGCTCTGATGTCTGATTGGCGGAGACATTAGATGAGAGCTAGCACTCTATTATGCTCCACTCCTGAAGTGGGAGGATTGAGCACACTGTAGTAAATAGGTGAATCCTTGGGCTGATGGCAGATGACAGCGCCCCCAGGAGCTTATCCTGAGAGGGACCACTGGCTAGGCTTGAGTACGGAGACAGACACAGATAGTTCTTTTATTAGACAGGTTAGTAGAACCACCAGAGGTGGCAGTAGTGAGCTGGTATGCCCAGCAGGGCTGAAGTCCCTCAGATACTGGAACTGCGATCCCAAGGTTGCTGAGCTGTAGAGAGACTATAGATAGTGAATAGACAGGGTATGCTGTATACATAGCCAGTAGTAGATGATAATCTCACATAGAATCTTAAGGAGGCTCAGTAGCTGGAAAGAGTTAGGCCCTCAAGGAGCGAGTACCTGGTCCCAGGGAAAGCTCTGCGAGAGCGGCGGCAACTCACGATTGTCTGTATCTGTAATAGCTTCTAGGCAGTAGAGAATCTTCAGAGTCTTCAGGAACATGGGCCCTCGAGGAGCGAGTACCAGTTCCTATCTCCAATCTGAAATAGAGAAAAGAGAGCAAGGCCCCCTGAGGAGCGGGTACCCCTGGTAAGTCCGAGGAGGCAGAGTAGCTTGGACGAATCCGTATTCCTAGATCGAGTACGATTCGTAGTCCGTAGTCCATAGTCCTTGCTAACTTGAATAGTAAGCACAAGTGAAGACCTTTTATGTTGGAAGCGGATGACGTCAATACAGGGGAACGCCCCTGAGGTTCGCGCCCTTGCTGGTACATACTTCGGAGTGCGAGCGAGCGCGCACCCTACATCATCAAGAACATGGCGGATCCGCAGGGTTGAGCCGGTCCGGGGACGCCGGAAAGAAGCAGCATGGAGATGCCACAGCAGCAAGCCGTCCATCAGGTCCGGAGAGAGTCGCCACAGAGGTAGAGAGGGTGGAGCGAGGGCGAAGAGCAGGCCCGAACGCAACAATCCCTAAATATAGTTCACTTCTTATTTAAGGTAGCAGTGCCTCCTAACAACATATCCAGAATAAGTTGTTGAAATGTTTCCTTCAATCTCAGAAAAAAAACAAATGTATTTCTTTCATCATTTTTAATTGGGCTGAAAATCCAAAATTAATATTATTATATTCCCAGTATGAACTGAAGCTGAGGATCCTCATGATTTTGGGCAAGTCATTTCACTCTCCATGGCCTCAAGTACAAATTTAGGGAATCATTTATTTATTTAGAGATATAACATTTATGAATTGCTTTCCAGCTTTCACAATGAAATCTTTCAAAATGATGTACATAGTTGTAAACAAATGCAGCAATACTTTCATAAAAGCAAACATAATATAACATTAAAACATCTTGCAAGGCCATTGTTGTTATTTCTTCCTTAAGTTAAATTGTCACAGACTCCAAGGTAAGACAATCGTTGTTATTTCTTCCTTAAATTAAATTGCCTCTGACTCCATCAACCAGGTTTTCGCCTTACTATGATGCTATATATTTTATTTCAGGGGGGCAAACTATTTCCATGGCATTACCACGGTATTTGGCCCTTCCCTGGTAATTTATGGCCGAATTTTAAATGCCCGGCACGCGTAAAAATCTGTACTTATGCGCGTGGCCAGGCCCTGCGCTCGCCACGCACATTTTCAAAAGGGACCAGCCTCGCGCGTAAGTGCTGATACGTGTACAAGTGCCGGGCCCTGAAAAAGGGGCGGGCCAGGGGGCGTGGTCTGGGCATGGAGGGGCGGGACAGGTAGGCTACGTTTAAGGGGTGGGAAGGAGAGGGGAAGGGAAACGAAGATTAAGCAGGGGGTTAGGGAAGTTCCCTCCTAGTTGGCTCCTTAAAGGAGAGGACTGGGAAGGAACTGGGGAAGGCCGGCGTCACGTGCTCCTCCGCGCCTCCGCTCCCGGACCCCCGTTGGACCCAACCGGAACTTTTGGCCAGCTTGGGGGGGTCAGGAGGCCCCCCCAAGCTAGCCAAAAGTTCCGGTTGGGTCCAGCAGGGGTCCCGGAGCGACCTCCTGCCACATGACCTACCTGTCACGTGGTAGAAGCACAAGATGGCGCCGTGACCATGTGACAGGGGCTGACCAATGGCACGGGCAGCCCCTGTGACACAGGCTATCGGCGCCGTAAGGAAATCGCAAAGGAATGCAGGGATGGCTTCCTGACTCCCCGCTGGACCACCAGGGAGTTTTGGTAAGTCTTGGGGGGGTCAGGAGGGTGGGGGGTTTAAGTGTTTATTTAGGTTCAACGTATTCAACATAGCTATGTTGAATAAGTTGGAAGTTGCGATGCGTTGCGCATCAAACCTTTTTTTTCTCTTTTAAAAATATAAGTTGCGTTTTACATATGCATTCAAAACGAATGCACACCCCTAGCCTATTCCACTCTTTTGAGGGAGAAGTAGCATAGGAGCGTTTTCTTCATAAATCTCCATCTCCACGCCTGCAACTCATTAAAAATGCATCACAGTGAGAAATCAATGAAACTTTAAGAGCAGCATCCAATTAAACAACCCAGTTTATCCTGCGGGAATTCTTTGTTGCAAAATCCACAACTGTTGGTAAATGGCGAAAACATTCTGAATGATCTGACCATTTTGTAGTTATTGCATAGCCATTTGGACCAATATTTAGTTGTATGTATATGTATGAAAATTTTAATAATTAGGGGCAAAACTCACCAAAATATTTAGAGGATATAGATTGTAGGGACTCTTTGGCTCTACTACAGAGTAATTTGCCTTAGTAAAAAGCTACCACAATCCCTAGTGCAGAGAGTGTTCTACATTTCTTCATTCTCCTTGGATGTAGTAACTTGGTTATGCCGGTAGTAGCACAGAATTCTTTTAGAGAAGGTTCAGTTCTGGAATTTGGCCCTGAAGAGAAAGAAGCTAAAGTACTTAGAGGCCATTTTTCAAAGGGTTTAAGAACATAAGAACATAAGAATATGCTATACTGGGTCAGAACAAGGGTCCATCAAGCCCAGCATCCTGTTTCCAACAGTGGCCAATCCAGACCATAAGAACCTGGCAAGTGCCCCAAAACTAAGTCTATTCCATTTTACAGTTGCTAATGGCAGTGGCTATTCTCTAGGTGAACTTAATAGCAGGTAATGGACTTCTCCTCCAAGAACTTATCCAATCCTTTTTTAAACACAGCTATACTAACTGCACTAACCACATCCTCTGGCAACAAATTCCAGAGTTTAATTGTGCGTTGAGTAAAAAAGAACTTTCTCCGATTAGTTTTAAATGTGCCCCATGCTAACTTCATGGAGTGTCCCCCTAGTCTTTCTATTATCCGAAAGAGTAAATAACCTATTCACATCTACCCGTTCTAGACCTCTCAGATTTTAAACACCTCTATCATGTCCCCCCTCAGCCGTCTCTTCTTAAATTTAGGTCCTAAATTGGGGGCCTAAGTTAGGGGCCTAATTTCAGCTGAAATTTAATCCCTAAATTTTCATCTAAAAAAATGTACCTTAATTGCAGGGGTCCTAAATCTTAGGGCCCTAAATTTACGACTGTTATTCATTTGCCTAGACTTAGGCTCCTAAGTTGGTACATAATACTGAAAATCAGTGCTACTGTAAACACCCCACATTTTTCCTGCCCTAACTCCACCACCATCTTTTTTGCATCCTATATTTAGGGACTCAACCATAGTTACATTTTCAAAAAGGCCAATTTAGACACCTAACTCCAAAAGAAGACACCTTTGAAAATAGGCTTCTAGATTCCTAAATTGGCTCTTTTAAAAATGTCCTAGGGCTGAGTTCCTAAATTTGGGCCACTAGTTTCACTGGGCTCCTAAATATAGGATCCTAAAAAGTGGGGGGTTACTGGGATCGAGTTAGGGTAGGGAGAAAAGCCATTTATCTATTTATTTATTTATCTATTTACAATATCTGTATGCTTCCTATGACCACAGCTTTAGGCAATGCACAAATAGGTGCCTTCATAAACAAAATAAAAGCAAATCTAAAAATAACACAAAACACCATTACATTTGAACCCTAGTCACAAATGATTGATGATAACAACACTCAACTAAACAATCATCAATGAAAGTCAACTGGAACAAATAAGTCTTAAGAATTATTTTTACTTCAGATTTCTTCAAATTTAAAGCTAATTTATGTTACATGTGCCGGCTGCCGCAGACCCGCAGCTCGGCCCCCTCACCTATTTCAAAGTGATCCAGCACCTGGTCCCTCATCTCTGGTGGCTACGGGCCACCGGCTCTGTCCTCAGGCCACCCCTGGGGCCTCTGGCTCTGCTGCAGCTCCTAATGTTCCACGTCGGGCCTCTCCGCGTGGCCCACGGAACATAAGAACATAAGAAATTGCCATGCTGGGTCAGACCAAGGGTCCATCAAGCCCAGCATCCTGTTTCCAACAGAGGCCAAACCAGGCCACAAGAACCTGGCAAGTACCCAAACACCAAGAAGATCCCATGCTAGTGATGCAATTAATAGCAGTGGCTATTCCCTAAGTAAACTTGATTAATAGCCTTTAATGGACTTCTCCTCAAAAAATTTATCCAAACCTTTTTTGAACCCTGCTACACTAACTGTACTAACCACATCCTCTGGCAACCCTAAAACGCCGTCCCGACCAGAGCCACACCCCTCCCTAGGCGCGCATGCGCGCACAGCTGATCCTTTCATAGGGCCCGCGGCAGGAACCTGGCCACGGCCCCAGATGATGATGTTGGCAGAGCTCCGGTATATAAGCTGGGCTCAGCTCCCTCAAATCACCTTTGCAACAGGTCCCCTCGCTAGTCGAGTGCTCATTGCTTCTACTGTTCCTGGTTCCTGATCCTGATTGCCTTTATTCCTGTTTCCATGTTCCTGAATTCCTGCTCCTTCGTCTCTTCTTCAGATTGCTGACCTGGTTTGACCTCTGCATTGCCTGACTATTCTGTTGCCTCTCTCCAACCCCGGACCTCTGCATTGCCTGACTACTCCATTGCCTCTCTCCAGCCCTGGACTTCTGCTTCGTCTGACCATCCTTTGACTCTCTCCTCTTCCAGACCTCAGCCTTGCTTGCCACTGCTTCCAGCCTGCCACCAGCCCTGACCTTAGCCTGCTTAAAGACACCTCTTCAGCCTTTGTCCTAGACGTGGTTCATTCAGGCTTCAGCCTGTTCTTGCTTGGGCGCCCTCTGCCAGATTGTGTTCCTATTGGTGCCCAGGTCTCCGGGACTCCGCCTCGTTCAGTACATACTGTTACCTGCACTAGTTGCTGCCTCTGGGCTGACCTCGATCCACCCATTGATGACCACTGACGGAGCCCACCTAAGTCCAGCTGGCCCCGGCACCCAAAGACTCAACCTGCGGGGAACGAGGGCTGGTATTGGTGAAGCACCAGCCGGCCTCCGTCCGTCAACCCTCTCCGCCTGTCAACGGTGGGGACCCATAGGATTCCTCCTACGGGTAGCATCAACCCTACTTCGGCCCAAGGATCCACTTCCGGCACAACAATTTATTATGCCCCACCCATCTCTTGGATGAAGCATAATAAATTAGCCTTACATTTGCAGTGAGGCAAACTGACACAAGTCAAAAGTAGTAGACCAAGATGCTGAAATAGGGACAAAGAATTGAACATCATCTGCACAGAGACTGTATCCCGTACAGAGCCCAGCCATACGTTTACAAATAGGTGCCATATACTATAGATGTTAAATAAGGCAACTGAAAGAGCCAAAACACGGACCACCAGTTGTTGTCATTTGCCACCTGAAGTGGTTATTCTGTGCATTATCTCTGTAAGATAAGAGTTAAACCAGCATAACTCCTAGAATGTTGGGGCACACAACTGACCCTAGGGCCACTTTCTTTCCTGGATCTGCTTTCTCTCCCTCTGGCATAGTCCAAAACTCTATAGTAGGCTACTGGAGAGCCAGGGTTCTTCTGGCAGGAAGGAGGACAAGCATCGGGGGCCCTAGGCTCTCAGGGGTGGGAACCCTGGAACAGTCTCTCACATGCCACAATTGCTATTTCAGTTGTACTCACTCCTTATTGTCTCAGCTGGCACATCCTTGAACTTGAAAGTAGCAGGCTGGACACTGGAAGTAGTGTTCAAATAAAACTTTACTGTAACTTAGGAAACACTTGATAGCATCAAAAATGAGAAACAAAGCTTGAAATCTTTTGATACAATACAAAAGAAAACTCCAAGTACCTTAGTCTTATCAGTGTCCAAACACTGAGTCAATGACCCTTCCTGGTGACAGGATAGTCAGGAAAAGTCTTTCTTCCTTTGAGTGGGTAGGAATTAGCAGTAAAAGATTACTCCCAACAAAAATGGAAAAAAAAACCATTTGTAAACCAGTTCTTTCTTCTGGCAACTGCAGACCCCACTTAGATTGGTCACAGGGCAAAGCTTCATCCTATTCTAGTCCCCTCAGGCAGGGGTGACTTCCCTCCTGAGCTGGAAGCAGCTTAAGGAAAAAAAACAACTCTCTCAAAGGTCAAAAACTCTCTTTTCTTCTCCTCTCTCAAGGGCAAGTTCATTCTAGGTCTGTCTCACCAAATATGAATCATAATAGCCAAGAAATGTACAGGCCAAATACTGACAGGCCCCAAACTCTGTCATAGCAAGAAGAACAACCTTTGCCTAGATACACTGAAAGATACTTATATAAGAACATCTAAGAACATAAAATTGCCATACTGGGTCAGACCAATGGTCCATCAAGCCTAGTGTCCTGTTTCCAACAGTGGCCAATCCAGATCACAAGTACCTGGCAGGATCCCAAAGGATAGATTCCATGTTGCTATACCAGGAATAAACAGTGGATTTCTGCAACTCCACCTTAATGATGGTTTGTGAACTTTTCCTCCAGGAACTTGTCCACACTTTTTAACACAGCTACTCTAAAAGCTTTCACCATATCCACTGGTAATGAATGCCAGAGTTTAATTATATATTGAGTAAAAAATAATGTTCTCATAGTTTTAAATGTATTACCTAGTGACTTCATTGTGTGTTCCCTAATCATTGTACTTTTTGAAAGAGTAAAGAAATGATACAGGTTTACTACCTGTTTGTAAATGTATGTCTAAATAAAAAAGCAGACAGAGAGACAATATGACTTAAGCTCATAAGGAGGTGTCAGGGACCAGCCAAGGCAGAGTCCAGAGGTCACAGAGATGGAGAAAATATTCCTGGCAGACAGCTTGGCATACAAACATGGCAGTTCTCCCCCTAAAGAAATGGGGAGGGGGAAGAAGACCTACAATGTGGCAAAGACCCTTCACCCAATACGTGATTATGCATAAGCTTATGCAATTTTTAAAACTGGAAAGTAGAAGATGGGGAGAAAGAAGAAAAGAGGGAGGAAAAACCCAGAAATAAGGGAACCCCCTGGAGGCTAGAAAGTGAGACCCAGGGGCGAATCCTGAGAAAAATTGTGACCCCCCCCCCTGAAAGAAAAGAAAGAGGAGCCTGAAGCAGACCAGCAGCCCCTGCTATCAAGGAGTGAGACTTGGCCAAGAGACCATGGCAGGAGACCAGAGAGAGGAGACACCCTGCTCGGGTGTGGACAGTGAAATGGAGTCTGAGATGGTGAGGGGTGAGAGCAAGCCCAGACAGCCCGGCAAGTACCAGAGCCAGAAGCAAGTCTCCTGCTGGGACTGCCTGCCCGTTCTGCCAGTATCAAGCCCAAGAGGCAAGCCTCCCCTACCTATATTCTCCAGACCTCTAGCCAGTGTCTGCTCAGAGATAAAACAGAGGGATAATGCCTGAAGTTGGGACCAGAGGTAAGCAAGTTAGCCATAAGTATTCATATATTAAGCAGGTTAAGGTTTATGGCATGTGTGAAACCACCCTTGATACAGAACTTTCTTTAGGGAAAACTAGTGCTTAATGGCTAGGATGTTGTTATTTTCTAAATGCTATATCCTGCCAAATCTGATAAATAAAAGTCTGTTTCTGAGGAGAATACATGTTATCTTTTCCTGACTTAGGATCATGAAGTAAGATGGGAGAGAAATCGGAAGCGTCCTGTAGCAGACAGGTCCATGTACCCCTAAACTTGCTTACAGGTCAGTGAGGGCATTAGTAAGAGCACAGTCCTGATTACCCAACTGATGCAGGCTGTAGGGCCTACAAGGCCCACTGAAAAGAAAAATCCTCTCAAATCAAAAAAACAAACCTACAACCACACTCTACACAAGCTCATCCAAGCTTTTATAGGCTGAGCTTGACCAATCCCAGCACTCTGCGTGAGGGAAAAATCTTAGAGTTGGTCTAAAAAGTCCCAAAGTTGTCCCTAGGAGGAAAAAGATAAGGGGAAAGGGAATGAAGGACCCATTATACCAGTTGAAAATCACTCCAGATATATCACATTTCCAAAGCCTGTATAACAGAATATCATTATTAATGGTGTCAGAAGCTGCAGTGATGTCAAGTAAGAACAGAACAAACCATTGGCCACTGTCAAATCCTCTCCTAAAGACATCAAGGCTTGAGAATAATAGAGTTTCAGTGCTCAAACCTTTTCAAAGACAAAAATGGTATCGATTTAAACCTTGATGTTCATGGGTAAACTCATCCAGTTGTTTTAGAACAGCATCCCTGATGGCTTTCAAGAAGAATGACAGAGAGAAGGATAGTCAATAATTCATCAAGTCGGCAGAAACAAGCCCTGGATTCTTAAGTAGGGGTCACACTGATGCACATTTTCAAACTTGCGGCAGATTCCCTTTTGATAAAGAAAGATTTGCAATAATAGTCAGAGCTGAAGAGATTACCTCCTTCATCCCCTTCATTATTGAAGCATGGCAGGGGTTTAAAGGGGAAAGTGACAAATCCATAGCAATAAGAATTTGGATTATTTCAACTTGCATCAATATAAAAGATCCTCTTTTATATTGAAATTGTCTTGGAGAGTCATATGTCCAGGGACAGCTTGGAGATAATGTGGAACAAATATCAGCTACTTTTCTTGAAAAGTGGGACACAAATTTGTTACAAGAATAAGGATTAGTTGTACTTTGTAAAGGATGTCCAGGTAGAGTAGTTATAACAATTCTAACTAGCTCGTGAGAGTTATTACCAGCTTTATGTAGCTGGGCTACATAAAGGGACTTCTTTGCAACATCACACTTAAGAACATAAGAACATAAGAGATTGCCATACTAGGTCAGACCAAGGGTCCATCAAGCCAGCATCCTGTTTCCAACAGTGGCCAATCCAGGCCATAAGAACCTGGCAAGTACCCAAGATATTTAACTGCGTCCTATGTAACCCTTTTTTTGGCAGATTAGATGTGTCCTAAAGAGCCATAGAAGAATTTCTTTCTTGGGGCTATCTCCACAGTCTTTTTACCCCCTCCTCTTGTCCCACGGGGTGGATCCTTTCTGTTGAGGGGAGAGGATAACCTTTTAGGCCCAGGGCATAGTTGACTTCCCTTGTATGTGTGTTACCATGGCTCATTGGGACAGAAACCTTGGCAAAACAGTCTGGACTCACTGAATGGGTCTTCAAAATAAAGTTTACTGTGATTGATTTTAAAAAATCAATAGGAGCAAATAAATAAATGTCCAATAACATCCAGGTTTTTCAGCCATATAGGAGTACGGATGTATCCTTTTTTTACAGTATTTCTCCCTTTGTGGAAGTATCCTTTAGTTCTGGAGCTTGAAACGTGTGTATTATCCATGGGGTGGAATAGATATTTGCGCCAAGGTGGCTGGGGTATCCTAACCGTGACAGATGTTCCCTTCCCCACAATGCTTGTCCAAATATCACTCCTAAACTCCAACCTATCTATTGTCCCGTATCCTGGAGTGCAAACTCCTTTGGGAGTCTTCAGATGCTCTTCAATCCTCGTCGCACAAATGTTGTGGACCTTCCAGGAGGAAAGGACTTCTCTGGAAACAGTTCTCAAAGCTTCCAGTACTGGGTAAGGAAGGGACAGAAAATGACTTCTGTCCCACTAAGATGGAAAAATACAATACTGGAAAAACACAATACTAGGTCTTCCCTTGCGGGTCTCTGCAACCTCCTCTTAATGGGGTGAAGGGGTGTACAGATCCCCCTCTTGCACTTCTGGATATGGGGTTTCTGCGTCCAAGAAAGCAGAGGTCTTCCAGGTACAAACATCTGTCAAAACCTAGCAAAAATGTTAAAATAAAACCCTTACTCTCTCTCTCTTCCCTCCAGTCTTTATCACAAAGACATGTCAGGGCGGTGTCTCTCCCTTCCTTCTCTAGGCAGGGGGCCTAAACTTGGAGAGACCACCTACACACCCCTATCTTATCCAAAAGTAAATCTACATTGCCTCCCTCTAGCCTGGACCAGCCCCCTCCCCCCCCCCCCCCCCCCCTTGTGCCTCAGGGACTCTCCATTCCAGACATCCTCTGAGGGAGGTGCTGTTCAGAATGTTATGTCCATTTGCAGCTGTCTAACCAAAGGCTAGGAACTAAGGAAATCTAATAGAGACCCCTGAAGAGCTTTGGAGGTACGAGATCGCTGCCCGAGCTTCTCACATCTCTTAAGCATACAGTGTGCATCACGTAGCTCTGGAGTATGCCATTTGGCACTTCCCTTCCGGTAAGTCTGGAAGATCTTAACAGGGCAAGACAATTGAGTTCATGGCAACCATAACCTTGTCCCAGCTAGCAACCGCAGTATCTATGTTCTCTGACTCCAATATCATCCAAAACCAGTATTAAACTCTCTTTCAGCAATTCTATGTCAATGTGATCAGATTTTCAGCACTAAGCATCTAAGAAAATAAATAATTAACAGGCCTATATTTAAGTCCCTACATTTTAGGGAACTAAATTTAGGAGAATGTTCAGGCAAATTTTTAGACTTTTAAGTTTGGCAGAAAATAATGTCCTAACTTAAAAGTTTGTGCTTTGATCTAAAGAAACCTCCAGCACGGCTTTTTAAACCAAAGGAAATAATGGCCTTAAAGAACTGGAGATACATTGTCAGACAGCAACAAGTATCTGGAACCTCTGCTTGGATAAATCCCTTTCTGTTCTCATCCCCAGGCCTATGAGCGAAGAGGCTTATAGAAGCAACAGTTGTGAAGAAGTTTGACAGTAAATAGAAGAAAAAAGAGTCATTAACTAAAGTACAGTAGAAACTTCTAGATTTCATATTTTACTGTGTTGACTTGCATTTGTTCATCTTTTTGTCCTATCTCAGTGAATGAAAAGACTTTTGTTTATGGGAACTGCACACCTATATGCTGGGTCTTGGTTGTGCAAGTGAACTGAAATGCTTTAAAGTGTCTACAATTGATGGAAAGACACTTTCCCTCCCACTGCCACCCCCCCCCCCTCCACCAGCCACATAAACAAGAAGAGATGGCTGAGGGGGGATATGATAGAGGTATTTAAAATCATGAGAGGATAATAGAAAGACTAGGGGGCACGCCATGAAGTTAGCAAGTAGCACATTTCAAACTAATTGGAGAAAATTCTTTTTCACTCAATGCACAATTAACCTCTGGAATTTGTTGCCAGAGGATGTGGTTAGTGCAGTTAGTATAGCTGCGTTTAAAAAAGATTTGGATAAGTTCTTGGAGGAGTCGTCCATTACCTGCTATTAATCAAGTTTACTTAGGGAATAGCCACTGCTATTACTGGCATCAGTAGCATGGGATCTTCTTAGTGTTTGGGGACTTGCCAGGTACTTGAAGCCTGGATTGGCCACTGTTGGAAACAGGATGCTGGGCTTGATGGCAATTTCTTATATTCTTAGGTTCTTATGGTTATTCTTTAAGGGGTAGATTTTAAAAGCCCTGCGCGCCAAGGCACCTATTTTGCATAGTCCGCCAGTGCACGCAAAGCCCCGGGATGCGCGTAAGTCCCGGGGCTTTGTAAAAGGGGTGGGGGGGGGGGGTGTCAGCAGTCCGGGGGTGTGTCCAAGGGCATGTCCAGAGTCAGGAGGCGGTCCTAGGCGGGTCCAGGGGCATGGTGATGGTTCAGGGGCAGGCGGGGAGGGCGGTCCCGAGTCCCCCGGCACTGCAGCCTGTGCCGGGGGATGGCGAGGCGGCGCGCACAAGTTACGCCTGCCTCAAGCAGGCCTAACCTGTACAACAAAGGTGGGGGGGATTTAGGTAGGGCTGGGGGGCGGGTTAGATAGGGGAAGGTGGGGGGGGACGCGGAAGGAAAGTTCCCTCCGAAGCCACTTCCATTTCAAAGCGGCCTCGGAGGGAATGGAGGCAGCCTGCGCGCGGCTCGGCGCGCGCAGGCTGCCGATTTTGCGCAGCCTTGCACGCGCCGACCCCAGATTTTATAAGATACGCACGGCTACATGCATATCTTATAAAATCCAGCGTACTTTTGTTTGTGCCGGTTGCGCGAACAAAAGTACACACACGCGTACTTTTGTTAAGATCTACCCCTAAGTGTAACACCACCATGGGTTGCTTTCAAAGGGAGTTCCTTAGGCAGAGACAGAAAGGAGGCAGGGGGAGTAATTTTGAATGGGTTGGTTATTGAATGGGGATGGGGTGGATGGGACTTGCTTACTTTTAGTGGATTTGATCTTGTGAAGTTGCTGAGTTTGTTGATTTGTTATTTATTTAATTGGATTGGGTTAGGGTTGGGGTGGGAGATGGAGACTCATTCTACCCTGTCTCTTGGTGAGAGAGGTGGGCTGGTCAAATAAGCTTGGGACAGTCAGGACACGCTTTTTTATGATCATTATATATATATGTTAAATTATAGAAAGTGCATTTTCACTCAACGTACAATCAAGTTGTGGAATCTGTTGCCAGAGGATGTGGTTAAGGCAATTAACATAGCAACGTTTAAGAGAGGTTTGGACAAATTCCTGGAGGAAAAGGTCATAATACATTAGAGATGTGCATTCTTCTGGGATGAATTAGACAATTTCAACAAAATTGTCTAATTCATCCTGTTTCGGCAACCCGGAAAAATGAAGTCAATTTTCCCGAAAATTTGGGAAAATTCATTTTTCGGGGTTAGCGCGTGCTAACCCGAAATTTGGGGGCGGCCAAAAAAAAAAAAGGCCCGAACCATGGGAAACTGAAATTTCCCACAGCAGGCCGATAATGAAGGCTGAACTGAAAGGTTCAATCAGCCGAAGCACATCTCTATAATACATTATTTCCCAGGTAGACTAACGAAAGCTGTTGCTATTCCTGGGAGTCAGTAACAAAAAATAGATCTATTTTTTGGGATCAGTCGGGTAAGGCATGGCTTGGGGAAGCATTAACTTTACTTTTAAGATGAAGCTATTTATTGCTGGATGATTAATGGGTATATGCAGGCAAAAAAATATATTTTTTGTTTTTCTAGGTTTTCTTCTGCCACAGTATCATTTCATTTAATGTTTATTTCATTTCTATATTTTGAAGAAAAGAAATAAAATAAAAAAAACCTTAAAAACTGAAAAATAAATGAAATAGGACTTCCCAGGCACCCACCTCCTGTTCCCCAACTGTCCCATGCCCCCAAAATTGCTGGGGGTCAGGAATCTTTCCAGCCCCTACTTCATCCATGGAGAGTCACCTCAACACTGCCATCCTGAGGCCTAGGCCCAGGCACAATCCTAATATCCAGTCTGGAGGCCAAATCTGATGCTGAGGGCTAGCTCCGGGACCAGGCCTCCATCCATCTTCTGTAGTCAAAATGACATCCTTCGCTTGAGGGCACTCCAAAATGATGTCTCTTTGGGACCTTCCTCCTGAGTGGATGGGTGCCATTTTGATTTACTGCTGTTAATTTTTATGGCCATACAGCAAAATGGCACCCTGTGCTCAGGAGGAAGGTGACAGATAGAAGATTTTCCTGTGCACTCTTAAACTGAAGGCACCATTTTGAAGAAGAAGTTGACCAAATAAGATGGATGAAGACCTGGACTGGCCTGGATCTAAGCTGAGGTCAAGGTCTAGGCTTTGGGACCCAGCCTCTGGACCAGAACCCAGCATCAGATTTCAGCCTAGGTTGAGCTTCAGCATTGGACCCAAGCCTAGATCAGGTTAGCCAGTGCCATTTTGTAAAAGAATGGACTCTGGATCCTGGCGCATAGAGATCAACCTGGGCCCCATTAGACCACCAGGGCAGATTTGGTAAGTCTGGGGGAGGGGGAGGGAGAGTGGGCTAGGGTGGGCAAATTTTGTTGGGAAACCAGTGTGCACTATTTGCAAATAGTGCACACCAAAAATTGAAAGGAAATAAAACACAAAATTTTGTGTTTTATTCCATCATTTAGTTTTTAAAATGGTATGAAACAAAATATGAAAATGTTGTAGACATTTCCTATTTTGTTTCAAAAATATGCACATTCATAATGATCAATATCAGTACTTTTATTGTTGATTTGTAAATGATTTTTTTATGTTATGTTTTTTTTATATATATTTTATTGGTACCCACCTAGAAAAAAGACAATAGACTGGGATATACATTATTATTATTATTACATTTTTAATAATTAAATATTTGTGACTTGGACTGGCCACTATTGGAGACAGGATGCTGGACTCAGTGGGTCTTGATCGAGCCAGGATGGCATTTCTTGTTTTCTTATGCCCATTTCATATTCCTTTTATGCTTTTTATGATTTGTATTACATTTTGAAATGTTTTGATTGTTAGTCACTTTGGGCAGTCTTGCTTGTCTGAAAGGGTGGGACGTTAAGCGTAAATAGAAACAGAACAAGGAGCCAGGGGTTAAAAGAATATATTATGAGCTCATTTATTAATATATCTTTCCTAATAAATGCATTTGAAGTAGAAAAGAACAGTGTGTTCGCTCAGATGTTGCTAATTTTGATTCCACATCTCCTTTTACTCTTTCTATTAAATCTTGGCAAGTCATAGGACATGGTGAAAGGCAGAATGCTAGGTCTGCCTCTGCGTCTGATTCAGTGCAGCACCGTCCTGCTGTGAACATGAATGGCACATTCCCAGCTCTTGGGGTAACAGCAGCAGGAGGGTGGTGATTTCCTGTCACTAGGAAGCCTTCATCATTTTATCAAGCATAGGTGGTTTCACCGACTCACAGATCTCAGAGCTTCCTATTGTTTAAGGTAATCAGGATGGGCAGCTGAGAAGCCTGGCCACTGAACAGATTTTATAGGAAGAGATATAGAAAAAGAATTTCAGAGATCCCAGTGTACCTCTCATTATGCATCATTTTAAACTCATGAGCTCTGCATTGTCATTGCTGCCTACAAACATTTTTTTTCTTATATGCCTGCCTGGGTGCATAAGTTCATCTTACAAAAGACATTTTGTTTGCAATTAAATTACCCAAATAGCATATGATGTACATATAGCACACTATTGAATAAATGCATAATAAATACAGCTCAGCTTCATTTTGCAGTCCTATCATATAAACTGCTCCAAATGACATCTTCTATACCTCATCTGTCAAAATATATAGCTAGAATGTAAGACGCTCAGTCATATAATCTACAGCGTTTTCCAAAGACCAAACATGGCATAAAAATAACAATAACAAATATGGAGGCCGATGCACTTAAAGTGCAATAATATGGACCATTAATGTGGGTTAATTATCTCATATTAACGGCCCACATTAATGTAATGCCATGCAAATCAGTTGTGAAGTTAATCACTTGCATTATGATTAACAGGTTAACGCTGACATTAGCGCAAGAAAAACTGAGATGTGTTGTTTCTTGCATTATTAAGTCAGCATTAAAGTTTGCATGCTTTAATGTGCTTTATTTTACTATACGTTCATAGGTAATGCATTATTTTGTGTAATTAAACATCTCATTTCCTGTTTTTCATAGATTTTGGGGTGCTCTTCACAGAAGTTAAAGAATGTGCGGTAAGCTGATAACATACTTTAAAAGCGCGTTTAGCACACATTAATGCTGGTTGGCCTCAAGGTCCTTGGAGTCTTTGCAGGTTGTGGTATCTTGTAGAGAACCAACAAAATGAATATTGTGGTTCATGAACTTTCAAGACCAGGGGTCTCAAGAGCTCAAGTATCCCAGCCTCTGTTGTTTTTGTCCCTTACAAGGTATCACCAGCTACTAAGAGTCCAGGATTCTCCAAGGCCAATACAGTTACTGGAGTTGTACGAAAAAAGTTCCAAAGTTTATTTGGTCTCATGGATTTCTGTATGTTCATGCTACATGTGCCATAAGTCTTTTTCCATTGCATGTTGTAAAAGTTACTAGCTTCTAAGTAATGAATTCCAGTTTAATGGCAATGTAACTAATAGAATTCAAATTGCCAGTGGGTCATAACTATAAATAGTACTGCAAATGTTTTTTGTTTTGTTTTTTTTAAGTGCAAATTGAACTAAGGCTTTTGCAAAATGTTTTAATTCGGATGTAATTTACTCTTATTTAATAAAATAAGATACTTAAAAAAAATGTCATGGAGCAATTACAGCAGTGGTTTTTAGGCACATGACGTTTTGGCAAATTAAACTGAAAGTTCATGCATATTGAAAAAATAATGGTAGCCTATTCCTCTTCCTTCTGAATGATAGCAGCGGTTTGCATTTTTTATATGATCTTGAATGTGGTCAAACTTTGCAAGTACTTGCAAGAGCTCTAACGATCTGACGATAATAAAAATTCCAATGTTCTCTATCCAAAAGCCACAGCAATTGTTTAGTCAATACACCATGTCTTCTTCAATAAATTATATAAAAGGCATATCAACAATATCTAATGGGCTAACTGGAGCCTGATTAAAGGTATTTGTAGACACCTAATAAACCACAAATATTAGAGGATACGGAAGCTAGGAATGGGTTTTAGCCTGCTCCTTTTTTCACGTTTCATTTGAGAAGAACCGAACAGCATTTTTTTACAGTTCAACAAGTTAAGTTCAGTGAATAAACTTTAACCCTTCTACTGTCATCCTTATGTCCAAAATGGCCTTTATGGCTTCTTTCAAAGGAATTGTCAAATCGCTGTAACTTATTTTCTTTTTGTCTGTGTGTATCGGGGATCAATGTTTCTAAACAGCAAGGACTTTCCATTGGTGTAAACTGGACCAGAACCCCCCTCTCTAACCGGAGCAAATGTCTGGAACTGCCCCAATTGTTCAACATGAATGTCCCTGCTCAAATGGAATTTAAAATTTAAAACATAGCACAGCGAAGGGCAAACAATTCCAGCCCATCCCAGAGGACAGTGCCCTAACTTGCGCTGTTTTTAGCAAGCGCATTAAACAACCTTAACACACATGTCAAACATATCCCATAATCATCATCAACTTCGCACGGTAAACCCCACTAATGTGGCCAGGATAAAAATAATACTGCTGCTACATTTATTTTAGCACAATCACATGCTAAAACACGTAAATACCTTGAAAATGATCTCACTAGCAATTAGCTTGATACTTAGAAAGCGGAGGTAAATTTATCTGGGGTCATTCCCCAGGTAAATTTATTGCCTCCTGGGAAGGTGTAGTTAACCATTTGGGCAGGGCACTGAAATTGGCATAATCTGACTACAAAGACACCCTCCCCCCCCCCCCAACCCGATCCCCAACGAAGCATTCTTCCTCTTCCAGAACCCTAGAAGCAAAGATGACCCCCCCCCCCCCCCCCAAGCACTCTCCGAGGGCCCCTGCTTCCCACAAGTTCCCCGTGAGCCCCCCGAATCCCATACTAACAGGAATGCCTGTTATGTTCTGCTGGCTGATCTTCCGCTATTGAAAGGGTGTAGTTTCTGCACTGCCTCACATTTTGATCTGCTCATTGTGCGTATGTGTTCTGGGAAGTGGACCCTTAGACCGAAGGGGAGCAGTTTCTGTCTGTGAGGAGAAACCCCGCAAGTCCCTACCTTTGGCAGGTGAGGCTGGAGAGGAGCAGAGACCCCGCTGGAGTTTCATCACTACCAACCCACATTCCCCTTAGGCTGAGCCCTCAGATACCGGAGCCGTGTGGACTTACGTGGGGTCTCTGTGATTGATGTCCAGGCAAGGATCGAGGCAGGTGGCAATATTCAGAGTTGGTGTTGAGACAAAGGTCTAGGCAGGCTGCAATACTCTTGGTCAATGTCAAGGCAAGGATCGAGGCAGGTGGCAATATTCAGAGTTGGTGTTGAGACAAAATGTCTAGGCAGGCTGCGATACTCTCGGTCAGTGTCCAAGCAAAGGTCGAGACAGGTGGCAAGGCAAAGGTCAAGGCAGGATTCAGTGCAAAGAACAAGATGGGATGGAAACCCAGGAATTCAGGAAACTCAGGAACTCAGAAAACCAGGCTAGGAGACTTGGAAAAGTCCTTCTATAGTCCCTGCACTATGATGTCATACAAAAGGGCCAGGAGGAAAGCTGTTGCTGGTCCTTTAATTTAAATGTAAACAGTGTATGCACACCTAGGAAACCGGGACGTCAGCAGTGGGGAAAGCAGCAAAACGGTTGTGGAACAGCAGCAGCAGCGATGGACCCAGGCGACCTCGGCAGGCCCCAGCCGCTCACACAGAGCCCGATGACAGCGGCGGGGAGAAGCAAGAAGGCCACAGAACGGTAGTGGCACTGGAAAATGGTGAGAGCGGGATCGGACGTCGGATGCGTCTGACCCACACTACAGTATGCTATTAAAGTGTGAGGCAGTGCTGAACACTGTCATTTCAACAACAGGAAAAAGGCATCCCTCCTGCTAGTTGAGGGGGGAGTATGGGAGGGGGGAGCTTTTGGAAAGTGGTCTGGAGGAGATGTGGGACCTTAGGGAAACTGGAGAATCTTGAGGGGGATGGTTCATTAGTTGCCAGGGTTCCCCCACACAAGTTGACTTTTCACTTAGTGCAGGTTAATGTGAAGAAACGTCCCTCTCTGTATACTGTAAAGACTTTACAATACCCAGGAAACTTGATCACAGTCCAAGGGATTCTCACCAAACCCAGGATATCTTATAAGGTTGTATCCAGTGTAACATCTGCAGGCATTATGAGTAAGATGAACTTGTGTAAATTTGCATAATATATGTGTGATTATGCAAATGAGCTAATCCACATATTTACCATGTCCATTTAGAGAATGAGCGATGATAAGAGTTTCTTTTGTATCATACTGTTCTTCAGCTAAAGACGTTGTTATTCACCAATTACTTGTTGTAACAGAGTGCAGAGATACATTGTTTGCCAGACTCAGTGTTGAGCTATTGCATTGTAACACATCACAGACACAATTTACCTCAATATACTATTTGATTAATGCCATAGCTACAATGCCAAAAACTGTTTCACATTGATGTAAAACTTATTTCACTTCAGAGTTGTTTTGTTTTATATCTGCTCATTTATTTTACTGATTGGAATGTGATAAAGTATTCTTTTAATTTTGTAATTTTGCCAATGTATACTGTACATTAGTGCTTCTCTTCCTTTACAAGGAGGCCTTTTGATGTACTCATTGAGCACTTTACATTTTTTATACACATTGCCTGAATTCTATTAGTTACTAGAGGGAGAGAGAGAGGGAGAGGGAGTGGGAGAGAGAGAGAGAGTATATATGTATATATAAAATAAGAGGGGTACTATGGTCGGATTTATGCTGTGATGCCATGAAGGTTTGTGATGCCATAAAGTCTTGCTGAGCAATTGGCACAAGCACTGGATGGCCAGGACACCAGCTAGGACAGGTAGGGTTGAAAACGTAATACCGGTCAGTGAAAGCACATGCTCCATGGGAACCCTTTATCTCCTTTCCTAGGTGCTCAGCAGATTCAAACACTCACAGACACATGTGCAAATACATAAACATACAGAAACAAAACATATCCATATGCACACAAAAAACATATGCACATAAATCAATATAAGCAAACATACATTATACACACAAAAATAACATACAAAAGGCACACACACACAAACATAAATTCAGTACACATAAACACACACACAACACACAAAAATGTATAACACACAAACACAAAAATATTCAACACAACCAAATATACAGCAATATATGCACACATACACTCAAACACATACACACTATACACAAACACATACATAATTCATGCAATACAGCATATTATATGATAGTAGATCAAGACCATAATAGCCCATACAATCTGCCCAGTTAGATTCATCTTTTTTTTAGTAGATGTGCATATAAATAAAATTCCCAAATGCAACTCAATGCCAGCTCCCCATTGGGTCTTCCACCCCTTCTCTCATTCTTCCTATCATATCTATCCCTAGCATGGCCAAGTCCATCAGGATCATCACATTATTGACCTCCCCATGTTTTCTTTGAGCCTTATTGAAGTCATGTTTCGAGGTTATAACTGCCTCTCAGTGCAGGTTACCCTCATTCAAGAGTGCCACTACCATTTTTAGCTTGTAACTGCTGCTCCATATAGGTTACCCATTTGCAAACGTACCACTGCTGTTTTGGGTTGTAACTGCCACTTTGTGCAGGTTACCTCAATGTACTTCATTTGCCTCCTCTTGCCACTGTGGATCCTCTCTGCTTATCCGTTACTGTTTTTTGCCTCCACCACACAGCACAGGCAAACAAATACAAACATTCAAAATATTAATTGAATTTCTAACACATTTTTCCAAGATTGCTCAAAACGGCAAACAGTTTAAAACATAGATACTACACATAAACAGAACCTCTAAGGTGTATGAGGAATCACCTGCACCCTTCTCCCAACCAAGTACACTTCCATTTTTTCCTTTCCAAGCTTGAATTACTCGAGGTTGGCAGCTTCTGCAGACCACAGAGCCCCCCACAGTTCAAACTGTGATTCAGCTGGCGTACACCTGATGAGTAAAAAGGTGTCCGCAGTTTCCCTGTGCCTTACTGGAAACACAGAAACAAACATAAACATAGGCACACACACACACACATAAATATTTACATGTACAAACACACAACACACACACACACCTGTGCATAGACCAGGGAATTCTGCTTCAAAAGATAATCACAACCATAGCATGCATGCACTGATAAGGTAGTAGTAGCTCACTTTAAGACAAATTTAGTATCTGCATGCCCTGCATTTAATTACCTTAGTAAAAGGGTGCTAAAATCCAATTTACTGTGCTTATTAAAATTGGCAGGTTATCTGGGGCGACCTGTTAATTTTAGCATAGGTTTACTACCGTAGACATCACAGATCCCAGTTTATGAAGCTTTATTCTCATAGGCACAGAATGGGGAAAAAAGCCATAATACATCGGTCCCTTTGTGCTCTATCAAAAACTTAAATTTCTGGAGGAATGCCTTATTGTGTAGATACTGTTTCCTTAGGAAAAAAAACACACACTAGGTCACAGATGGCAATGACTTAGCTTTAACCTATCCAATATTTCCCATGTGAATATGACTTTCGCATAATCAGGTAACCTAGTAGGTACTAAACTTACTGAAGCCCCACAAAATGAGAATTTCAGGACTAAGTGAAATGGGTTGCCTTATTAGACTGAATTTTCAAAGAATTAACAGGCATAAAATCCAGTGCTGGAAGCAGCTGAAAATGGAGCCCTTCGTGCTGTGAGAAATGGATTCCCAGCTGCAGTCGATGTGAGGGCTGCAAGCAGACTGGGAATCTACGTGCAGCGTTGCTTGTTGCTACTGGAAAAGTGTTCAGCAGAGCCCTCCCAGGAGGAATTTCCAGTTTCTTACTGGGAAGGAGTCTGCATCCAGCTTGCAGGTACCATCTGGGCCAGGGCCCAGGGGGAGGGGGGGGGGAATTCCTTGTCAAAAGTTACCTACCACAGGGAGCGAAGGTTTAGCAGGGACTGTATCGGTGAATTCCTGGATTTTTCTTTCTCTGTTGAAGTGCACTCTTGCACAGTGTGTGCCTGCTGTGAATGTTCCTCTGCAATCGAATTAACCAGTGCCAGGATTTATTTGGGAACAGCCCCGACTCAGTGGGTTGCGTCTATTTGTCCTTTTTTTTCTTTCTGAGACTTGGCAGAAAACCTCCAGACAGCTTAAGGACTTTCAAAGACTGTACCTGTGCCCACCCCATCATTATTTTTCTTAACATAGGTCAGAATACGGCCCCGGCACTCTCCATTCAGCCCCTAAGCCCTTCTCACCCACGGAACTGGGGCTACACAGATGTTCTGAAGCTGCTGAGTGCTTTTGGTCCAGTGAATAACTGTAATTGTATTTGGGCATGCTTTTCTACAATAGTAAAACAGTTGCAATTAAAACTAAGGCTGCTTCACATTAATTACCTTAATATTACCCGCTGAAACCTTTTAAAACCAACTGCAGAGATGATACTTACTCCAAGGTAATAACGTCACCTAAAGTAGTAGCGTAGATTAATGGGCTTTTTCTTCACAGTTTAATAGTGCACAAGTATTATAAGGACGTACTAAGTGGATTACAGCAAATAAATGTACTGCCAGCTAATTAATAAACGAGCGTAACTCTAATTAAGAATCAAATGTTTTGTTTTTGTGTGATCCTGGGCTAAAAATCTCACTTGTTTCCAGTCTACTATTTTGCAACCATAGGGAAACATGACTTCCTTGACCAGATTATTGCACTGTAATTAAATAAAACAAATACAATATAGATGTGTTTTCTTCTCCCACTCTTACAGAAATACCTAATTTTAAGAAGCAGATGAATTCATTCCTCTTATTTTGGTAGATTTTTTGAAAATAAAAAAACAGATTGAGTCTCCTGCACTATAAGAAAACGCTGTTTGAATTTAAATTAATGCTGGGGATGTTTATGAACTACCTTGTTTCCCAGACTGCTATACAATTCCCAAAATAGTCCTAGCCTTGGCTGCTCCTTTCAGGAGAGAAATCTTTTAGGGAAAGAGCATCTATTCTGATTCAGATGCAATGCCAGAGCAAAACAAGTTTATATTGCACCTTATATTCACACCTAAAAATGTTTTATAGTCCTAAGTAAGTTATAATAAAATGTTCTTCACTACTATATGTTTGCTCAGGCTAAGATTTATGCTCACAAGCAAGGGAGAAGAGGTGGGATTTGAATAGCAGGAGATATATGGCAAGGCAAAGAAATATTATATCAACCTTCATATGTAGCCTGCAATCTGTAGCGATGCAGCAACTTGCTTCATTTCTATATCAGAGGCGCAGATTGAGAGCATCTTATGAGGAAACAGCACTATAGGTTTTCCAAAGATCTATGCACTATGGCTTAGCATGCACATTAAACTGTGCATTACTCAATACTCATAGAGAGGATAACTTGAAAACAATTGTGCATGAGACCATATGCGTGAGCAAATGGGCTCACGCTCATGCACATATATTTTATAGCATGCACACAAATGCGCATGCACTATATAAAATTGGCACAACTTTAACATTACTGTTGCGGGTGGAATTTGCAAACATTTGCACATGGACGTTTGCAGATTTGTATGTGCCATCCACGTGCATGCTTCCACAATGCGTGTTATCACAGCAATGCCGACACCCATCAGACAACCCAACTTCACCACCAAGGACATTGCCTGCCTGATGTCTCTGATGGTGCAGCATAAGGAGGACCTTTTCCCCATCCCCGGGGTATACCACAACCTGCGGCACAACAAGCAGGCCTTGCACCTGGTGAGAACCCTATTTAACTGTGGAGTTTCATCCCCTCATGGGGGTAAATAGAATGTGGGTAGTGGGGGGTGAGGTCACTTCAGGAAGTGCATGAAGGGTCACTAGGAGAGGGTTCTATGGTTGTGGGGGTGGGGTCAGGCCAGGATGTGCATGAAAGGTCACTAGGAGGGGGTTCTAGGGTTGTGGGGATGGGGTTGGGGTTGGGTAGGGTAGGGTTAGGTCAGGATGTGCATGGGGGTTTCTAGGGGGGGGACTCAATGTGGCCTATAAATAAGGCAAGATTCAATAGGTATATTTGGATAAAATAGCAGTACATTCTATTATTAGCATGAAGTACGTACATGTGTTGCCAATTTACTATAAGGCAAGAGTGAAATCATTGGAAAAGATGAAAGGGAAGACTTAATCCAGTAGTAACAAGTAAAGTAAAGGTACAGTTAAGAGGTTGACTTTCCTGTGGGGCAATTAATATATTTAATGGTGGCTCCAACAGCAGAGGAAATCTATGACCTCTTTTAAGAAGGGAGAAATTTGGCTCTTTCACACAGTTCCTGTTATACCCCAAAACTATATAGAAAAGGGCCTTCCCATTAGCTGGACCAACCAGTTTGCTCCCTGATGAAATTGAGTACATGGCAGTTTATGGAGTGTACCTGGTGGCAGCACACCACTTCTAGGTGCATTAGGGGAGTGTACAGACCCATGCTAGTCTCTTAAGCAATTAGTAGAATACATTGATACATACCAGTAATGGAGGTCACAATAACAGCGACATTACACACTAAGCTTCCTGAAGAAGAAGGCCAGGGAGCCTTGATGAATGTGACAAAGATGACTGGATCAGCCGTGAGCCAGGTAGGATGGGACCAGAGTAAGTTACCGATAGGGAGATTTGCACAAGGATTGACTATGTCCTTCACTATTCCCTATTTCCATCACTAGTCACTATAGGCCAACTGCTCAACATGACCCTGTCTCTGCCTTGAGCCTAAAAGAAACTCTCATACAAACATACTTAGGTCTTTCCATGTCTCTAGGTCATGGGCAACACTGTCATGAAGCGTTACTTTGAAGGCATCCTCAGGCACAGCTGGGAACCCTTTATGCTGTTTGCACCCACTCCTACATTTATTCTCCTTGAAAGTCTATGCCCCTTATTCTATACTACTAGGTATTGCCTCTTGGCCCTAGATGCCTTACATAGAAACATAGAAACATAGAAGTGACGGCAGAAGAAGACCAAACGGCCCATCCAGTCTGCCCAGCAAGCTTTCACACCTAATTGTTTTTCTACTTATCTGTTACTCTGACCGCTGAAGTCAGGGCCCTTATTGGTAACTTTTTGGTTCCAATTCCCTTCCACCCCCACCATTGATGTAGAGAGCAGTGCTGGAGCTGCATCTAAGTGAAGTATCTAGCTAATTGGTTTGGGGTAGTAACCGCCGTAATAAGCAAGCTACTTCCACGCTTGTTTACCCTGCCTGTGCAATTCAGTCCTTGTTGGTTGTCTGAATATAAATCCTCTTTACTTCATCCCCCCCTGCTGTTGAAGCAGTGAACTGCACTGGATATGTATTCCAAGTGAAGTATCAGGCTTAATTGATTCAGGGTAGTAACCGCCGTAATAAGCAAGCTACACCCATGCTTATTTGTTTACCCAGACTATGTAATTCATTCCTTGTTGGTTGTTGTCTGAATATAAATTGTCTTTTCTTCATTCTCCATTCTCCCTGCTGTTGAAGCAGAGAGCTATGCTGGATATGCATTGAAAGTGAAGTATCAGGCTTATTTGGTTTGGGGTAGTAACCGCCATAACAAGCAAGCTACTCCCCTCCTTTTTTGAGGATGCAAATCCTTTTTTCCACATTTCCTCTTGCCATTGAAGCATAGAGCAATGTTGGAGTCGCATTAACTGTGTGTATGTTAATTGAATAAGGATATTAATCTCCAGGTAGTAGCTGTCATTCCCGCAAGCCGTCCCCGAGCCTCTTCTCTTCATTCACATCCTCTGGACTTTATGGATCCACAGGGGTATATTTTTAAAAACGGTGCGTTCGCGTACTTTTGTTCGCGCTCCAGGCGCAAACAAAAGTACGCTGGATTTTAGTAGATTCGCGCGTAGCCGCACGTATCTGCTAAAATCCAGGATTGGCGCGTGCAAGGCTGCCAATTTTGGGCAGCCGGCGCGCGCCGAGCCGCGCAGCCTGCCTCCGTTCCCTCCGAGGCCGCTCCGAAATCGGAGCGGCCTCGGAGGGAACTCTCTTTCGCCCTCCCCTCACCTTCCCCTCCCTTCCTCTACCTAACCCACCCCCCCGGCCCTATCTAAACCCCCCCCCCTACCTTTGTCCGGGGATTTACGCCTCCCGGAGGGAGAAGTAAATCCCCGCGTGCCAGCGGGCCGCTGGTGCGCCGAGACATGACCCGGGGGCGGTTCCGGAGGGCGCGGCCATGGCCACGCCCCCGGACCGCCCCGGGCCGAAACCATGCCCCGGGCCCGCCCCCGAAACGCCACATCCCGCCCCCAAAACGCCGCATCGATCAGTCCCGCCCCTGACACACCCCCGACAAAAAACCCCGGGACTTACGCGAGTCCCGGGGCTCTGCGCGCGCCGGCAGGCCTATGGAAAATAGGCGCGCCGGCGCGCAAGGCCCTGCTCACGTAAATCTGGGCGGATTTACGTGAGCAGGGCCTAATTCACATCCCTAATATGGATGAACAGTCCGTATTAGGGATGTGAATCGTTTTTTGACGATTTAAAATATCGTCCGATATATTTTAAATCGTCAAAAAATCGTTAGGGCCACGATACAATACCAATTCCCCCGATTTATCGTTAAAAAATCGTAAATCGGGGGAAGGGGGAGGGCAGGAAAACCGGCACACTAAAACCCCCTAAAACCCACCCCCGACCCTTTAAATTAAACCCCCCCCCCCCCCGAACCCCCCCCCCCCCAATGCTTTAAATTACCTGGGGATCCGGCGGTGGTCCAGAACGGCGGCGGTCCAGAACGGCCCCCTCAATAGAATCGTGTTGTCTTCAGCCGGCGCCATTTTTCAAAATGGCCGCCGCAAAATGGCGGCGGCCATAGACAAAAACAATTCGATGGAGGAGGTCGTTCCGGACCCCCGCTGGACTTTTGGCAAGTCTTGTGGGGGTCAGGAGGCCCCCCCAAGCTGGCCAAAAGTTTCCTGGGAGTCCAGCGGGGTTCCGGGAGCGATTTCTTGCCGCGAATCGTTTTCGTACGGAAAATGGCGCCGGCAGGAGATCGAGTGCAGGAGGTCATTCAGCGGCGGTCCAGAACCCCCGCTGAACGACCTCCTGCAGTCGATCTCCTGCCGGCGCCATTTTCCGTACGAAAACGATTCGCGGCAAGAAATCGCTCCCGGAACCCCGCTGGACTCCCAGGAAACTTTTGGCCAGCTTGGGGGGGCCTCCTGACCCCCACAAGACTTGCCAAAAGTCCAGCGGAGGTCTGGAACGACCTCCTCCGTCGAATTGTTTTTGTCTATGGCCGCCGCCATTTTGCAGCGGCCATTTTGAAAAATGGCGCCGGCTGAAGACAACACAATTCTATTGAGGGGACCGTTCCGGACCGCAGCCGTTCTGGACCACCGCCGGATCCCCAGGTAATTTAAAGCATTTGGGGGGGGTTCGGGAGGGTGGGGGATTTAATTTAAAGGGTCGGGGTGGGTTTTAGGGGGGTTTAGTGTGCCGGCTCACGATTTTAACGATTTTTCATGATAGTTTACACACCCAAACGGCAACAATACGATTCCCTCCCCCTCCCAGCCGAAATCGATCGTTAAGACGATCGAGGACACGATTCACATCTCTAGTCCGTATGGTGTTTCAATTTCATACTATGCTGTGCATTTAGAGGTTGCATGCAATGGTTTGTTGGCAGTGGGAGCAGGATCCAGAACAAATGTCCATTTCACGACTCCATGGAAGAAATGACACTGGGAAGAACAGCTTTAGAAACTAGTTTTCTAATATTTCTACCGTGCGTGAATGCCAAATATGATGGCTCTGACAAAACATTGTGCCATGCTACCAGATGCCATTGCTTTTTTATAATGGACACAATAGCATCTGAATTTCTTGAGTTTCTTAGCACACATGTCATCTGCCTGTCTTCCCTCCTTGGTTGGTTAGTTAATAGCAAATCCTTGTTAGCAAATCTTGCGCTCTTGAACGCATTATTTAACTACTCTGAACAATTTTGTATCATCTGCAGATTTGAATACCTCACTTGTCGTATTTCTTTCCAGATCATTTATAAATATATTGAAAAGTATGGCTCCCAATACAGATCCCTGAGGCACTCCACTGCCCACTCCCTTCACTGAGAAAATTGTCCTTTTAATCCTATTCTTTGTTTCCTTTCTTTTAGCCAGTTTGTGATCCACAAAAAGACATTGTCACATATCCCATGACTTTTTACTTTTCCTAGAAGCCTCTCATGAGGAACTTTGTCAAACACCTGCTGAAAATCCAAATATACTACATCTACCGGTTCGCCTTTATCTACATGTTTATTAACTCCTTTAAAAAAGTGAAGCAGATTTGTGAGGCAAGACTTGCCTTGGGTAAAGCCATGCTGACTTTGTTCCATTAAACCATGTCTTTCTATATGTTCTGTGATTTTGATATTTAGAACACTTTCCTCTATTTTTCCTGGCACTGAAGTTAGGTTCGCTGGTCTATAGTTTCCCAGATCACCCCTGGAGCCCTTTTTAAATATTGGGGTTACATTAGCCACCCTCCGGTCTTCAGGTACAATGGATGATTTTAATGATAGGTTACAAATTTTTACTAATAGGTCTGAAATTTCATTTTTTAGTTCCTTCAGAACTCTGGGGTGTATACCATCTGGTCCAAGTGATTTACTACTCTTCAGTTTGTCAATCAGGCCTACCATGTCTTCTAGGTTCACCGTGATTTGGTTCAATCCATCTAAATCATCACCCATGAAAACCTTCTCTGATATGGGTATCTCCCCATGGGAGGTGAGAGGGTCAAGAGATGAGAGGTGAGAGGGTCAAGAGATTTCAGAGAGGTTTTGGTGGCAGAAGTGGCAGAGATGGCCCTGCCTTATGAGGAGGCAAGCAGGACCTATGCCAAAGTGAAAAAGGCAGCCAGAGTAGCAGCAAGCACCAGAGGTGAGGCCTACTGAGGAGCAGTTGAGTATATCCTTGAGGTGCTTGGAGCCAGGGAGCTGTCTGCCAATACCACAGGGGAGGCCACAGTAAGGCCTAAGGATGAGGCATGGCCAGCGGTCATCATAGGAGAATGTACAAGAGGTTCAGCAAGGGGACGAGGGAGTTTCTGGGAAGCCAACAGTCGGGGTTCCCATCATCAGAGATGCATGCTCTCCTCATGAGTAATGCACCACAAGTCATGGACTTTCAAGAGGCCTATCCTATACCACAGCTGAATGGGCCTCTTTACGGGAGCAGCTAGTCAGGGTGAGCATGCACCAACTAACCATAATCTTGATGGACATGCCGCTCAAGTGGTTTTGCCAAGGGGCGACTCAACTGACATTGAACGTAGTGAAACCTGTCTCTGAAACAGTTTGGAAGTGGGAAGGGAGGAAGTGCTGACTGGGGTAGTGCCTGTGGTGAGCACGCTCAAGAATTTGGGATGACTGGTGAATTCACAGCCCCGCCAAAGTTGGCCATGTTTCGGCAAGGCAGGGGACATGAAATCAAAGGACAAGCCACCCGAGGAAAATTCCATCAGTGCTGATGAGCATAGCACTAGCAGGGATGATCAGGATATTGATGAGGTATTTTGCCAAGAGAACTTGTCAGATATTTGGCACAAGACCCCCCTGGTTATTGTCCATTCAGTTGGATGAGACGAAGTCCCTAACCCATCACTCCAGATATCCCACCCGAACAAGCCCAGACTAAAGCAGACGAACTTGCCCTTCATTTCAACAAAAAAATATCGGATCTCCTTAATCAGCGGATTCCAAACTCTACTTCTCCAGATAACACATATTTCCCCCAAAACAAAGACATCCAGCTTAATGCTTTCGAACCCATAACAATCACAGAGATACAAACGGCGTTAAGGAGAATGAAACCGTCATCACACCCATTTGATCAAATCCCTTCTAAAATGCTTCGTCTCATCCCTGACACAATAGCAAAAACCCTTGCAGATATCATAAACTGCTCTCTAGCACATGGTATCTACCCAGATGACCTAAAAACTGCCTCAATCAAGCCATTACTAAAAAAACCAAATCTAAATGCATGTGATCCCAACAACTTCCGCCCTATTTCCAACCTCCCTCTCATAGCCAAAATCATGGAAAAATTGGTAAACACCCAACTATCCAACTACTTAGAAGACCACAGTATTCTGTCCCCAAACCAATATGGTTTTCGCAAAGCAGCAAGCACAGAAACGCTACTACTCTCACTCACGGACTTCCTCCTCTCTGGTATTGATAAATGCCAAGCATATTTACTAATCTTCCTCGAATTCTCGGCGGCCTTCGACACCATCAACCACGCCCTCCTTCTAAAACAACTGGCAAACATTGGTTTAACAGGTACCACATTAAACTGGTTCAAAACATTTCTAGAAAACAGAGGATACAAAGTCAAAATTCACAATAAAGAATCCCAATACCACCCTTCTAATAGAGGGGTGCCGCAAGGTTCATCACTTTCACCCACGCTCTTCAATGTCTACCTGCTACCACTATGTCAATTACTTACAAAATTAAGCCTGAAACACTTCCTTTTCGCAGACGACGTACAGATCGTGATCCCCATAAAGAATCAATCTCAAAAACAATGGAATACTGGGACACTTGCTTATTAGAAATTAAACTTCTCCTCAACAGTCTAAATCTTGTGCTCAATGCTTCGAAAACAGAATTCCTGCTCATATCACCGGAAAACAATAACATACTTCCAAAACCACCCACACTCCTTCAAACAGCTCATGTAAGAGATCTAGGAGCCATCCTAGACAATCGTCTCAACCTCAAACCATTCATTAACCAAACCACCAAGGATTGCTTCTACAAATTGCATATTCTGAAAAGAATTAAACCACTTTTCCACGCTCAGGACTTTAGAACAATTTTGCAAGCAATAATCTTTTCCAAACTAGATTATTGCAACTCATTACTACTAGGCCTCCCAGCTTCTTACATCAAACCTCCACAAATGGTTCAGAACTCTGCAGCCAGAGTCCTTACAAATTCCAGGAAAATTGACCATATTTCCCCTATACTTAAAAACCTCCATTGGCTACCAATCCACTATAGAATCATGTACAAAACCATCAACATCATATACAAAACTATCAACCAACACACGCAAATCGACCTACAAATACCACTTAAAAAATACACTTCCGTCAGACCCATCAGGGAATACTACAAAAAGTCACTCCAAATTCCAAAGGCCAAAACCTTCCAACATAAATCCTTGAGTCTCAGAGCCTTCTCTTCAGCAGGTCCAGCCCTCTGGAACTCTATCCCACCAGATTTGAGACAGGAGCCATGCTCTCTAACATTTAGGAAAAGACTAAAAACTTGGCTTTTCAAAAAAGCATTTCCAAGCCCTGAATAAAACCTTCACGCAACAGCACAATTGGATCTATATACTGTGTCATATTTATTCATATTCTGTGTCATATTTAGCCATCCGGTTACGTATGTTCCGTTTCATAGTGATGTACCGCCACATTTATTCGCATAGTCTTATTTACTCATCTTGCTTCTCTATTACATTAATTGGCTGAAATGTAAATATTGCTCTGTTCTTTCTCTCCCCTCTTCCAGTTCCAAGTTAATTTTTCCCTGTTTTATTGTAACTTTCTCGCATCCTTTTTCTGATTCCCTGTATTTAAAAGTTCAAGGTTCTTATTGAGAATATTGTTTATTACGCTACGTTATGCTCTCACACTTTGTTAATTGTAAACCGGGTTGATGTGATGCCTGTCATGAAACTCGGTATAACAAAAACATTAAATAAATAAATAAATAAATAAATAAATAAATAAATAAATAACTAAAATAAGCAAAACTGAGCAAATGGTATGGCAATGAGTATGGCAGACCTGAAAGGAGCACTACCCATATGTGCCTACTTGGATGATGGAGATACTAGAGCACAATCATGGTGACTGATTGTTTCAGAAGGACCAGAGGTTTAAAGATGTAGTCCCTGAGCAGAGTCAAAGATAGGCCATTTAGCACTTATATCCAAGTAAAACAGTATGCTTTCACCCTGAACACCATATACAACAACATGAGTGGGGAGCCTCTGCTAAACGGAGGGGCCTTTATGTTTTATTTTGACCCAGCAGTTTCCTCCTGCTCCTTTGGACTTCCAGCTCAGTCATTACCGATACAGAGATCCTAGCATCGTGAGCCTTCAATCACAAATATGGCTCTGCCCCTGAGGTCCTGGCCTTGTGTTCAGCGAAACAGAATGTGATGAAGAAGTGGATGTATATTAGGATGCAAGAACCCACCAAACAAATTTGGGAAGGATGACCCTTATATAATAGGAAAACCTCCATTCCATCATTTTATGTACCTTGTCAGAGTTACAGCATTAGCATAGTTGGATTTTAAAAAGGGGTTGGAGGCATTCCTGGATTTAAAAGGCTATATTATTAGCCATGTAGACTTGAGAAAGTCACTGCTTATCACTCATCATGAGCCAGAAGGGTTGGATCTTTTCCTTTGGGATCCTGCCTGGATTGGCCACTGCAGAGAAAGGATGCTGGGATTGATAGACCTTTGGTCTGATCCACTATTGCTTTATTTATGTTCTTATGCTCTTAAATGCTTCCTCATGAAAAAATATCCCTTCTTCTCAAATCATGCATTGGTTTAAAAAAAAAGGTCTGGCAAATTTTAGTAAGAGGAAAATTATCCAGTATTATTTAAGATTCATATTCTATCTAAAAAGCTTTTATTGATTATGCAGAAACCAATCTTGCCTCAAAGCCATCTGCATTATCTTTATTCAACATATTGATCCTCCCCAGCTGAAAAATTATATTACTGTAAATCTAATACAGCTTATTATAATAATGTGCTACATTACTGCACAAAAGACATTTTTGTATTAGAATCTCTTTCATTCAATACTGTGTGATTTCATGCAATATATTTTGTATGAAATGTTTTTCATGAAAATGCCTCCCCTTACAATATTTTTTAGGACTGGCAGTCCAGAAACAATGAAGATTTTTTATAGGCAGAAGTGAAAAAAGTCATTTTGACTAAGGTCCTCAAACTCTTTTATAATCACACATTATCTATTTATCCACATATATATAGTTATATAGATTTTTACCACCTGACCCTGGATCTCAAAACACCAACATTTGATGGAGCTGACTTTGAAATTATTTTGTTATCTTTAGGAACCAATTTATTTATTTTTTTTTTACTTTTTTCAGGCATTGTTACACTATAGCTTGAGGTGTCAGTAAAAGAGCTGCCCTGCCAGTCTCTACTCCCAATTTTTGGGTGGCATATGCATAGAAACATAGAAACATAGAAATGACGGCAGAAGAAGACCAAATGGCCCATCTAGTGTGCCCAGCAAGCTTCACACATATTTTCTCTCATACTTATCTGTTTCTCTTAGCTCTTGGTTCTATTTCCCTTCCACCCCCACCTTAATGTAGAGAGCAGTGATGGAGCTGCATCCAAGTGAAATATCTAGCTTGATTCGTTAGGGGTAGTAGCCGCCGCAATAAGCAAGCTGCACCCATGCTTATTTGTTTTACCCAGACTATGTTATTAGCCCTTATTGGTTGTTTTTCTTCTCCCCTGCCGTTGAAGCAGGGAGCTATGCTGGATATGCGTGACGTATAAGTCTTCTCCCATGCCGTTGAAGCAGAGAGCCATGCTGGATGTGCATCGAAAGTGAAGTATCAGGCACATTTGGTTTGGGGTAGTAACCGCCGTAACAAGCCAGCTACTCCCCGCTTTGTGAGTGCGAACCCTCTTTTCTTCTCCCCTGCTGTTGAAGCAGAGAGCTCTGCTGGATGTGTGAAGTATCAGTTTTTCTTCTCCCCTGCCGTTGAATCAGAGAACTTTGCTGTATATGCATTTAAAGTGAAGTATCAGGCTTATTTGATTTGGGGTAGTAACCGCCGTAACAAGCCAGCTACTCCCCTCTTTGTGAGTGTGAATCCTTTTTTCCACATTTCCTCTTGCTGTTGAAGCTTAGAGCGATGTTGGAGTCACAGTAAGCCTGTGTATGTTTATTTAATAAGGGTATTGACTCCAGGCAGTAGCCATCATTCTGGCGAGTCACCCACTCTTCATTGGCAGCCTCTTGACTTTATGGATCCACAGTGTTTATCCCACGCCCCTTTGAAGTCCTTCACAGTTCTGGTCTTCACCACATCCTCCGGAAGGGCATTCCAGGCATCCACCACCCTCTCCGTGAAGAAATACTTCCTGACATTGGTTCTGAATCTTCCTCCCTGGAGCTTCAAATCGTGACCCCTGGTTCTGCTGATTTTTTTCCTTCGGAAAAGGTTTGTCGTTGTCTTTTGATCATTAACACCTTTCAAGTATCTGAAAGTCTGTATCATATCACCTCTGCTCCTCCTTTCCTCCAGGGTGTACATATTTAGATTCTTCAATCTCTCCTCGTACGTCATCCGATGAAGATCCTCCACCTTCCTGGTCGCCCTTCTCTGTACCGCCTCCATCTTGTCTTTGTCTTTTTGAAGGTACGGTCTCCAGAACTGAACACAGTACTCCAGGTGAGGCCTCACCAAGGACCTGTACAAGGGAATAATCACTTTCCTTTTCTTACTCGATATTCCTCTCTCTATGCAGCCCAGCATTCTTCTGGCTTTAGCTATCGCCTTGTCGCATTGTTTCGCCGACTTCAGATCATTAGACACCATCACCCCAAGGTCCCTCTCCTGCTCCGTGCACATCAGCATTTCCCCCCCCCATTGAATACAGTTCATTCGGATTTCCACTCCCCATATGCATGACTTTGCACTTCTTGGCATTGCACTTCTTGGCATATGCAGTTCTTAGCAGAACACTTTCAAGTTTGCAAACATAGCAATGTTTATTATGACTTTGCATATGTGTTGTGATACTTGTGTTTATGTGCACTGGAGGTAACTGATCGAGCACGTTGGTGTGCATGTCTAATGAGCTTTGTGTTTTGTCTGGTCAAGATGCTTGCACACATTGTTGCCAGTTTAAAAACATTTGTGCTCTTCTTTGAATAGCAACATTGTATCCCTTTCTATTTACCTGAGTTTATTGCTTCTGCTATTACATTGTACCTAATGAATTGAGCTGGTACTATTACTGACATAAATATTTAAGTGCATTTCAGTTAGTAAAGAAAACCTTATGTCTAGTCATAGACTGCTCATGTTCCTTTAATCTAGTCTGTACAAGTCTCGTCTTATATATGTATGTATATTAAATAATCTTGGTATGCATTATCTGAAGTCTGTTGCTTCTAATTGATTCATTAATTAATAAAGATTTTTTTTTTCAATATTTTTTTTATATCTATCATTAGTGCTTTTTTCCCCCTTCAGTTGGGTTGGTTTTTTTTGTATATATATATATATATATATATATATATATATATATATATATATATTTGGGATGAGCATTCAGAAGAAGTGAAATAGGAAATAAGTTGGGATTTCCTGTTTCATTTTGGATTGTCTTCAAAATGGAACAAGTTTAAATTCCACTGAAATTGGGATGGGCCTAGGCCTTGGTCTTATCTGCGGATCCCCCCAAACCAGATAAGGGGGCCGAAAAGGATCCTTGCCCTGGCATTTTTCTGGGTGGGGGGGGGGGATGTGTTGGGGGGCATGGGAGGCCCGGGGATGCTCTATTTGCTTTTTTCCATTTTGGGAGGGATCTCAATGTGTATTTCATTTTTTTTTTTTAAACTAAAGAAACAAAATAAGCATTACACAAAACAAAATGTGTGCGGAAAAAGCCCCCCAAAGATGAAATATTTACATATATACAGGGCCAGTGGAAGAACTAGGTAGACTAAGCTGCAGCCTAGAACACCACAGTCCCAGGGGTAGCAGCAAGACACAGCTGGCATACGGATGGTGTAATCAAGCTAACCAATGTGTTGAGGTGAATGAGGAGAGGCAATTGTGGCAGCTGGAAGGGTATTTGCTAGCGATTCAACTGCCAGTCAAACGCTTCTCTTAGCGCCTCACCTCCCCCGCCCCACCACCACCACCGTGGCAATGATCATGTGACATCATCGATGGGAGCCTGAAAATCCTCGAGTGTGCAGAAGCAGCAGGGAAGCTGTGTGCACAATCAAGGAGGAGTGGAGCAGGAGAATTGCAGCAGAGTGCTGGAAGGAGGAGACCCATCCCACCCCACCCGATTGACCAGACCCAGCTCAAGGGAAGCAGAGCAGCTGCCTGCACTGAGGAAATGGAGGCTGCAGGTAAGCCAGCCAATACGTCCTCTGCCTGGGGCCTGGGGGGGAGGGAATATCCCCAGTGGACTGCCAGACAAAGGACAACAAAGGCTGGTACAGAGGAGACAGAGAGCAGAGCTGGGAAGGGGGAGAGAGGAACATCCCTGAGGAGAGAACAGGGACTCTGATAGCAGGGCCTGGGGAGATGTCATGGAGGGAGAAAGAGATGGTTGGAGAGGAGAGTGGGGGAAAGACTGAGGGATTAAGTGAGAAAGTGGAAATGTAGGGGTTGAAGAGGACAGCAGGGACAGATTGGGTGAGGGAGGGATTGAAGAAGAGAGCAGTAGGGAATAGAGATGTGAATCGTGTGCCAGATCGTCTTAACGATCAGGTTCGGCTGGGATGGGGGGGGGGGAATCTTATCATTAAGATATGTGAATTGGAATAGTTTCAGATTCCAATTCACATCGCTAATTTTTTTTTTTTAGGGAGGCCCGTGCCGCTAAAAAAAAAACCCACCCAACCCTTTAAATCGACCACCCTCCCGACCCCCCCAAAACCTTTTAAAATTACCTGGTGGTCCAGGGGGGCCTCGGGGAGCGATTTCCTGTTCCCAGGCATCAGCTGCGCTAAAAAAAATGGCGCCGATGCCCCTTTGCCCTTACCATGTGACAGGGTATCCGTGCCATTGGCCGGCCCCTGTCACATGGTAGGAGCACTGGATGGCCGGCGCCATTTTTAAAGATGGCGCCGGCCATCTTTACTCATCAGCCCCTATCATACTATACTCTATAATAGGGGCTGATGAGTAAAGATGGCCGGCGCCATCTTTAAAAATGGCGCCGGCCATCCAGTGCTCCTACCATGTGACAGGGGCCGGCCAATGGCACGGATACCCTGTCACATGGTAAGGGCAAAGGGCCATCAGCGCCATCTTTATGAGTGGCAGCCGATGGCCCGAGAGCAGGAGATCATTCCCCGCGCCCCCCCCCCCCCCGGACCACCAGGTAATTTTAAAAGGTTTTGGGGGGGGTAGGGAGGGTGGGGGAGGCTAAGGGGGGGTCAATTTAAAGGGTCGGTGGGGGTTTTTTTTATCGGGCCATCGGCGCCATTTTAATTAGTGGCAGCCAAAATGGCGCCGATGGCCCAAGAGCGGGAGATCTTGCCAGGACACACCCCCCCCCCCCCCCCACTGGACCACCAGGTAATTTAACATTTTGGGGGGTTCGGGAGGGTGGGGAAGGTAAGGAATTGGTTTTAAAGGGTCGGGGTGGGTTTAGGGGTTGTTTTGGTGTGCCAGTTTTCCTGCCCTCCCCCAAATAATTTCCGTGCCCTATTTAACGATACAATACAAATAAAAATGCACCCAGTTGAGGAGAAGGGAAGAGCGACAAAGGGAGTTAATGTGATCTCTCTAAGGAAGGCCGTAGATTCCAAAACCTATCCTATTGGCGCCACAGCCAGTCGGGTTTTCAGGATATCTACTAAGAATATGCATGAGATAAATTTGCATATACTGGATCTCCGGTGTAGGAAAATGTCTCATGTATTCTGACCATTGGAGGTCAGTTTTCCCTTATTGTTAGGACTGTACAGGTTCCCTGGAACCAGGAGTAGTTACTATCCTCGTATGGCAAACATTTTTTTTTTCATTGTAATTTTGTTTTTCTTTAAAAAAAAAAAAACCTTCTGTTATTTAAAGGACCAGTACCCATGCTGAAAAAGACAAACCAAGCTTATTTTATGACTACCAGACTGGAATGTGCTAAAGTGAGCAAAACTCCAGGAATAAGATCCAGGCTGGAGTGGAAGTAGAGAAATGGCCACAACATGCATCTGTAGTGAGCCTGTGGTACATTTATGATAACGATCAGCTGCAACCATCAATATTCTGAGCTGTCTGATTCATAATGAAAGAAGAGGGTAAGTAGTGGGCAAAAAAAAATGTAAATGCTGTCTTTTCAGGAACTGATTACAATTTCGATAAAAGTGGGCGGTGAACAATTTTATTTACTTCAACTGTCAAGAGAGCTATTTAAAAATGTTTATGCTTGTGCTGATTGAGCACCAGCTTGTTAAGAGTAAACACTGATGTCATTAGCTATTTAGCCATCTACAGATTGAAGAGCCTTTCTAGTCTAGAACATTCTCAAATTAACTTTGATTTATGTTTTGAATGGCTGGCTGTCTTTCTTAGATTCATGTTCGCTTCTACGGTTTATCAGATGGTGCACATCTTAATTAAATCTTCATCCAGTGTAATCTGAGCTCTCCCTTGCCATTCCGAGCAATCCAACAATTCACTACCAGTGTTGACCAAATGATTGCCTCTCAATGCCACACAATCAAGATAAGCAAAATTTATAAACGGTTAGCGCTGTAAGCTAATGTGTGTAAATCTTTTAAAGTTTCCTGTATGTGCCTGCACATTGAGATTGCATTTAAATATTCCTAACAGCATACTTATACTTAAACTTGCTATTATGCTATGCTGATGGGCCTAGACTAGGTTCAATGAAAAGGGTGAGAAACATTGTCAGGAATGCTCTCATTTTCAATATTTGAGGCAGGGTGTGGAAAAGGCCACACTTTTTAAATGCTCTTCCACAAAAGATGGGTACTCTTCTACCTTATATATTTCCATCGTCTAATTACATTGGTAGTGGAATAAAAATCACTAATTGGCTCAGGACACCTGACTGCAATGAAAATAATTTCTTATTGGAAAGATGATTGAACACCTCAAGATATCCTCTATGAAGGATGCTAGGAACTTTCCGCTGCAAATGAACCCCTGTCACATGTATCACTGCGATACGCTTTTATTCACATTCACATTCTTTTAGCCATACTGAAACATTTCCACCCAGCTCCTCGATATATTAAAAATCCCTTTTTCCTTCTTTTCCCTGCACAAAGGCTTTTAACAAAGCTGTACTGTTGCATTAGAAATATGCATTCCTTATTTATTAAGATAAGTTATACTGAGTTAGAGTGTGATTACATTATACAAACATTCCACTAAAACGGAGCTTCTAGCGATCTATAGCATGTTATGGGCAATATGATTCAATGTCACTACTTACTACTTCATCATTGAATACTGTTTCAAATGTAACTCTTTGCAGATAATTAGCAGTGCAGAGGTTATTTATTTATTTAAAAACTATTAGAGTCTGCATGATTCACCTTCATCGTTCCCATGCCCTCATTGGTCCTGGAAAAGAAATGGAATCTTTATGGGCTGTGATCTATTCTGTTGGACTAGCATATAAACAATCTAAAGATGTAGTAGTCTATGAGCTTTGAAGACTACCTAAGTCTTTTCAGTCGTATCTGAAGAGGGGATCTCTGTGGTCTGGAAGCTCAGGTGCTACAGCATTTTTATTGCTAGTAAACACTGATCATTTTTGTCATGTACATGAAAGTTTGCCAGAACCTTCGTAAAACAATGTTTTATACACAATAGTAACGTTTATGTTCAAAATTAATTTTATCAGATAATTTTACTCTGTATAGAGATTGTTGCTCCCATATTTAAAAAAAAAAAAAGTCAACTGAATATGAGCAGATTATGAGGGGCAATTTTCAGCCTGGAACATAGATCACAAGTACTTTTTACTCAAGTGATTTGCCACACATCTCTTTAAAGCAAAAGAAAGTTTGCATTTTCGCTTTGGACATCGGTACCAAGTACACATCGTCACTTGCACCTGCTTGTTCTGTGGGGAGAGCATTCATGGAAAAGTATGCACAAGGCCCAGAAAAATCCATCCTCCCCCCCCCCCCCCCAAAACTAAGCACAGACTCCACCTCCCCCAGGAATGCCTCCTCTTAATGTGGCGAAGAGTGCATGCGTTGTTGGGCGATGCACTTCCTTGTAGCCATACTGAGAAGTGGCAATCTTCAGACAGCAAGGTGGACAAAACAGTTTTTACCCACGTAAATCACTTTGAAAATTGTCTTCTACATGTGGCATAGTTTTTGGACTGAAGAGGAAACATATCTCATTTTCCAGTCTCATATTATGGAACACCTTACCTGAACAGCTCCAGCTCAAAACAGACATTAAGGAGTTCAAAAAGAATTTAAAGACCTAGCTGTTTAAACAGGCATCGACTGCAAAATCCTAAGAATATCACATTTTGATTGTCAACTGTTGTGCCTGGAGGTGGACCCTTGTCCTGAGACAGTGAGGAGGGGCTTCCTGGTCGGGCCCAGGAAGCAACTGCCACCAGAAGGTGGAGCACAGGAGGAGACAGAGGCTAGCTGGAGCTTCACCACCGGAAGCCTGAGGTCCCCCTGGGTGGAGCCCTTGGGGACCCAGGCCACTTGGACTTAGGTGGGCCTCACAGGGTCTCCCGGATAGGAAGTATAGAAGTGTGCCCACCAGGATCAAGAGTGCGCGGTCGATGTCAGAACTGGAGACTGAGGAATCAAGGAAGGCCAGAACAGTGTCTGTGATGACAAGGCTAGGAGTAGGGCCAGGCTCAAGGAGATGTGGTCAGTGATAGCAGAGGACATGTTCCAGAGGTCAGTATGAGAGTAGTCAGCCAAAGCAGAGGCCAAGTTCCAAAGGTCCGTTCGAGAGTAGTCAGCCAAAGCAGGTGTCAGGTTCCAAAGGTCAGTCCAAGAGTAGTCAGCCAAAGCAGGGATCAAGTTCCAGAGATCAGACGTGGTCAAGGAGGCAGGCGAAGGTCAGAATCCAGGCAGTGATCAGCGTAGTCAAGAACAGGCAGAGGTCAGTACCAGAGAGTCAGTCCAAGAGGTACTACCTAAGGGAACGTAGGAACAGACAGACGCTGGAACAGAAGGATGCTGGAACAGGAGGACACGAACAGGGCTGGAACAAGACTGGAACAAGCGATGAGACACTGAGGCAAACTAGTACACACATGGTGTCGACCCGATTGCCAAGGCAAGGAAGTGAAGGCAGGAACTTCCTGATATACTGTGCTCAATCAGGGTGCACCGCGGAGCTAGGACCCACCCCTGGCCCTGGCAGGGCCAATGCCATGGAGGACGCTGGGCCCCACCGTGAGGCCTGGTGCACTGAGGAAGGCCCGGCGACTGCCGCCGTGGGATGCCGAGGACTCAAGGAGCTAGCTGCAGCCATGGGAGAGGCTGACCCGGAACCTGCAGAGGAGTTGGGAAGGTAAGCAGGCCCGTGTGCGGGCCAAGCGCGGACAGGGCACGCAACAGTACTCCCCCCCCCCCCCCTTCTAGGCCTCCCCCTACACGGCCAATGTTTCTCAGGGTGAGCCCTGTGGAAGGCCCTGAGGTGCTCCTTATCTAGGATGTTGAGTGAGAGTTCCCAGGAGTATTCTTCGGCCCCATACCCTTCCTAGGCAAGAAGGTATTCCCAGTGACTTTGACGCCGTCAGACGTCGAGGACCTCACTTACCTGGAGGGTGTTGTCGGGTTCTGTAGAGACCTGTGGGGGTGGAGGATGTCTGCGGGAAGGCCAGGAGAGCACGAGTGGTTTTAACAAGAAGACGTGGAATGTGTTATGGATGCCCATCACACGAGGTAATTGTAGCTGGTATGAAACAGCACCCACTCTTCGAAGGACCAGAAATGGGCCAATATATTTTGGTGCCAGGCGATGTGAGGGAAGTCATAACCTTATATGTCAGGTGCTTAGCCACACCTTCTGGCCAGGACAGAAGAGTGGAGTGGGGGACGTCTGTGGGCATTGGAAGTGCATTTGGAGCATTCAGCAGCTTGGTTGAGTCGTTCCTTGACTTGATTCCACACCTGCCGGATGGTGTAAGCCGTAAACTGGGTGGCTGGTGATGGGACAGAGAGAGGTACTGGTAGTGGTAAATGTGGCTGTCATCCAAACACCACTGAGAATGGTGATACATCGGTGGCAGCGGCGATGTGGGTATTATGTGACAACTCTGCCCAAGGCAGTAGATCAGACCAGTTGTCCTGCTGATCTTTCACATACAAGCGAAGGAAAGTTTTTAGGGTCCGGTTGGTTCTTTCTGCTTGCCCGTTGGCCTGGGGATGATAGGCTGACGTGAAGTTCAAGGTTATATTGAACTTTTTGCACAAGGAGCACCAGTACCTTGCAGCAAAGGCCATGAAGATGAAAGACATGCTTGAGGAACAACTTGGCCATCTCTGGAGCTGATGGAAGGCCATGCAGGGGAATAAAATGACCCAATTTGGAAAAATGGTCAATGACGACCCAAATCACTGTATTATTCTGTGATGATGGTAGATCCGTGATGAAATCCGTCGATATGCTTGACCAAGGCTCAGTGGGAGCGGGAAGCAGTTGGAGAAGACCCCCATGGTTGCCCTGTTGGAGGCTTTTGTTGGGCACAGAAGGGACATGAGTCAACGTAGTAGCGGGAATCTTGAACCATATTGGGCCACCAATAATGTCTCCGCAGCATCTCTTGGCAACAAGGACCGGAAGGCTCATCTGCATACTGTACATGAGGACTTTGGGAAAAAAAGCAGGAAAACTTTGTAGAAAGCAGAAGTGCTGATAATCAGTTCTGTCTTCCTTCAGAGGATTTATGGTGGAATCAGCCTGCACCAGAGGGGAACAGCTACCAGGAACCAGTAGCACTGCTGTTACTGTGCTCCTGAGGGGATTTAGAAGCAGAAGGAGAAAAAAGAAGTTTGATTCCATTTTCCAGAGTGACTCCTATGCTCTGCAAGATAAAGGCAGGGTAATAAAGAATGGTAAAGATAAAGAATGGTAATATCTGAACAGGAACACAGTTTAATAGAAACTGTTCTAGTAAGAGAGAAGTGTTAAGATTGAAAGCTTCAAATGTGAATGCTGTTCCTCTGAAATTAAAGATAGGGAATTTTTTATTATCTTTTGTTTTCCATAGCTAGATATACCCACTTCCATTAAGCTGCTGAATACCCACACTAGAAAATTCTTAGGTTGGTGTAAGGAAAGCCAGTCTTTATTATTGATTTCTTATAAACAAATAGTAGGTAACTCCACCCCCGGAGTAGGACAGTGACAGAAGAAGGCTCAATAGAAAGACAACAGGATACATTCAGGCTGATACAGTACAGTGCGCTCTTGCCCGATTGGAGGAAATGTGACAGCATCTGAGACTATCATTCAGTGACAGATAGAGCTGAGACCCAAGACCTCAGGACCACGGTTATGTGTGTGCCACAAATCTGAGGGACATAACCTAGGATGGTCAGACTAATAAAAATCACTGAGCTCAGTATGAAAGTGACAGAAAAGACAGACAACATAGAGAAAAGACAAACACATACAGCCAAGCAAGACAAAGAAACTTACCATAAGAGGAATACTCTTTTAGTTTCAGCTGAGCCTGGAAGAGAAAATATAACCCACAAAGATTCAATTTCTTACAATACAAATTATAAGTTCGGGACACAGCTAGAATAAATTAAAAGTGATACTTATCTGATTCTGAATTGAATCCAGCTTGAGGTTCTACAAGAAAGAGAATAGAATTATTAAGACTGGTTTAGTACTGATATATGTAAAATAACAGTTTAAACGCATTTACATTCTAAATAATTTTAATTGTAAAAGAAGAAAAAGAGGAATTTTTTCTTGCAATATTATTTTGCTGATTCCTATTAAGAGAACTTTAATGTTTGTTATTGTTTATTACAATTCCTAATCCTTTTCTTTTTGGTAAAAATGACATTGTTAAACCTTTTATCTCTGGAACTGCTTATTACAGAGGTTCTCAGGATCCTCCCTCAGGACTGTTATCCTAACTTCATCCCTGCTTCCCCTACTTACCTCTGGGAGACTTTGCTGGGTGAGTTCTGGGCCCCATTTCTGCATGGGAGACCCAGTAGGGAAGAGGGCATCAATCAGTACCCCCTGTGAGGTTCCACCTAGAGACTTTAAAACAGAAATATTTCACACCCCAACAACCTTGGCCATGACAGCAGGAGGAGGTCTCTGCCACAGGGAGGGGCTGTTTAGATTATAATTTTCTTGGTCATCCTGTTGGCTTGCCTAGGTCAGTACTTCATAAAATTGTAAATATGGGAGAAGACTCTGGCTTAAATTTTCCAGCAGATACATTCACTTGGTCAGATGTTTTGCTTTAATGTGTTTCTCATTGCCTTGTATTATATATATCTACAAGCCGTTAGGCCCGTTCAAACGGGCGAGATTCCGACGGTCAGACCGGCACATCGGTCAGAGCCGCTCTCTTCTCCAGAACGTCTTACCCTTCCCACTTACTCACTCATATCCTCTTCCCTTTTCCATCCATCCCCTCTCATCTTCCCTTCCTTCCCATCTCACCTCATCCACAACCCCTTCCCTCTCCCTCAGCCCTCCTCCACTCCCTCTTTTTCTCTTCTCCACAACTTCTTACCCTTCCCACTTACTCACTCATATCCTCTTCCCTTTTCCATCCATCCCCTCTCATCTTCCCTTTCCTTCCCATCTCACCTCATCCACAACCCCTTCCCTCTCCCTCAGCCCTCCTCCACTCCCTCTTTTTCTCTTCTCCACAACTTCTTACCCTTCCCACTTACTCACTCATATCCTCTTCCCTTTGCCTTCCATCCCCTCTCATCTACCCTTTCCTTCCCCTCTCACCTCATCCACAACCCCTTCCCTCTCCCTCAGCCCTCCTCCACTCCCTCTTTTTCTCTTCTACAGGGCCGGCTGTTGTCCCTTTGTGTCACTGTTAAAATGGGCGAGATTTAGCTCTGCTCTGGCCATCCCAACTCCCTCCCCCTTCCCCGGCGGCAGACAGATGGGCTCAATGACTTTTCTGCCCTTTCCTCCTCCTGTCCCTGTGCGAGACGGTCCGGCCGTCCCTACTCCCTCCCCCCTTCCCCGGCAGCGGAGGGACAGGCTCAGACCATTTCTCGGAGTGGCGGCTCGTCTGCCCTTTCCTCCTCCCCTCTGTCCAAAGAAACAAACCGGAAACCGATCCAATATTGCAAGTAGCCACCAAACGGAAAGGATCGGTACACACCAAGTGACTTTATTGAGAAAAAAATGCCTGACTCAGGTCGAGTTTCATTCAATTCTGAACTGCTTCAGGAGCTCTTGGAGTAGGTGGTGCCTGTTAGTATTTGTTGCAACTGGCATGAATTCAGTAGTTAGCTAATTCACCTTTGTTACTATTGTGCACCCTTCACAGGCAGGCGAATAAGTGCTGTAGGCATGTCTCCTTTTCAAAGCCTTTCAAAACACGACAAATCCTGCCAATAGACAGGGTAGTTTACAAACGAATAATAACTGTTAAAAATCACTTTCTCAGCGCGGCTCCATGGTTGCTGTTAGCAGACTGGGCTTGTGGGGTCATTTAAATCTTTGCTGGTTCGTGCCAAAATACTATTGATAACACATTTGAAGCGCTCCTCCGTGGTAACTGCTGTGACACCCTGGTCACAGCAGTTACTTCCTTGCGCGTAATGTCAGCACGTCGATCAGAGCTCTGTTCTGCGCATTTGCGGGCCATCGGTCAGAGCCCATTTATATTGTAGATACTTCTATCAATGGCTATAGAGGAATCTAATGTATTAGATAGAAACTGATTTATTTTGCTGAGAATTATGTGTGTGAAGTAGGCATCTCCCTCAATCTACCTTAAAGGACTGGTCTCAGATATCCCTCCCAGTCCTCCTTAAGCTTGGGCTTCCCAAAACATCCTGGGGGGAGGGAGGAGTCCAACCCCTAAACATAAAACAGTCATAGCTGTATCGCTCCATGGTGAGACCACATCTTGAATACTGTGTGCAATTCTGCTCTCCGCATCTCAAAAAGGTTAGAGCTGCACTGGAGAACGTGCAGGATAAGAGCAACCAAAATTATAAGGGGCATAGAGCGACTGCCCGATGAGGAAAGGCTAAAGAGGTTAGGGCTGTTCAGTTTGAAGAAGAGACGACTGAGGAGGGATATGACAGAGGTCTACAAAATCATGAAAGGATTTGAACAAGTTAATGTAAATTGGTTATTTACTCTCTCAGATAATAGAAGGACAGGGGCACTCCATGAAGTTAGCAAGTAGCTCATTTAAAACAAATTGAAGAAAATCTCTCAGCACATAGTTAAACCCTGGAATTCATTGCCAGAGGATGTGGTTATGGCAGTTAATGCAACTGGATTTAAAAAAGGTTTGGATAAGTTCCTAGAGGAAAAATTCATAAACTGCTATTAATTAATCAGCAATAGTAGCTTCAGATTTATTTAATGTTTGGGTACTTGTGATTTGGATTGGAACCAGGTTGCTGGGTTTGATGGACCCTTGGTCTGACCCAGTGTGACAATTCTTGTGTTCTTATGGCAGTATCACACATCAGTATCACACATCAGTAAATATTTTGTGCTGCACGGAGTTTAATCCTTAACCTAAAGTGAAAGTCCAGGCCACTACTCAAAAACAAGCTGTTTCCTCAATTGCTAAACAGGTTCCCATAAGCAAAATTATTACGATCTAAAGTCCAGTTTTGTTTGAAAATGTTCATATATTGAAAAAAAAAAAAAAAAAGCGTATCGACTTCCCTTAATCAAAGATGCCAGGCTGCACAGGACACGGCCCCCTGTCTCGAGCAGCTACTTCAGGGGCGCTCGTCCTCTGACGGGGGAGCCCCGATCTGACAGTGCTCCTTCCTCCGTCATGGAAGTGCAGGATGGCAGGGAGGTTAAGTTAAAATCCAAGGACTGACGAACCACTCTGCCCTCTGGCACAAACCGCGCGGCCTCCACCCCACATACAGGCTGATACAGTAAAAATCTCGGGAGAGCGGGCAAGCGCCCGCTCTCCCAGCACGCGCACAGGACACTCCCCTGTGCGCGCGATACAGTAATTTAATTTATTTAAATTAGGGCCGGCAGTAAAAAGAGGCACTAGGGACACTAGCGCGTCCCTAGCGCCTCTTTTCGGGACAGGAGCGGCAGATGTCAGCGGGTTTGACAGCCGACGCTCAATTTTGCCGGCGTCGGTTCTCGAGCCCGCTGACAGACATGGGTTCGGAAACCGGACGCCGGCAAAATTGAGCGTCCGATTTTCAACCTGCGAGCCGCGGGCCTATTTCGATTTTTTTTTTTTTTTTTACTTTTTTTAACTTTCGGGACCTCAGACTTAATATCACCATGATAGTAAGTCGGAGGGTGCACAGAAAAGCAGTTTTTAACTGCTTTTCTGTGCATTTCCCCGGCGCCGGCAAAAATTAACGCCCACCTTTGGTTAGGCGCTAATTTCTTAAAGTAAAATGTGCAGCTTGGCTGCATATTTTAATTTCTGAATCGCGCGGGAATACCTAATAGGGCCATCAACATGCATTTGCATGTTGCGGATGCTATTAGGTTCGGGGGTTTAGACGCATGTTTTCGACGCGTTATTACCCCTTACTGAATAAGGGGTAAAGCTCGCGCATCCAATCGCGGGTTAACAGTGTGCTCTGCCGCGGAGTGCACTGTTCTGTATCGGCCTATTTGGGAGAAGCGCATTCCACCCCAGATCTTTATTTCATCTTAAAGGCCCAGAATGGTTCTCCTCTAATTTAAAAAGGTCTGAGCGTCTTCCCTCCCTCCCCCCGCCAATGTTCCTAGCACTACGTCTGCAATTCCCCATTGTAGCTGATCAATCGTATGCGTATACGTTTCACATTTGCCTGATTATCTTCATTCCATAGAGTGCATTAAACTCATTAGAAAACACCTAAAGATGCTGTTTTATGTGCAGACGTATTCTTAATCCTTGAACGTCGAATTAGGTACTATGCTGCCCCATTTATTTGTATATATTTTAATACTGTTTTATAGTCTTATTTTATTCTTATTTTAAAATGCCTGTTTACAATTATGTATGTTTTATTATGAGCAGCTTAGGGTCTTTGATATATTACTGCACTTAAATAAATATTAACATTACCTAACATAGCATAAAAAAAAACCACGTTGCACCGATGGTGCTTCTACTCTTTTCATTTTGTTCTGTGAGCCTGATTTTAACAGTTCGTTTCGTGCGACCCTCATACAGCAGGGGGTAGACAAGCATATTAACAGAGCTAGAGATGTGAATAGGGACCTTTTATGGCAATCACAGTCTAAGGAGCAGAGTGAGCCTCTGACATGCCTTTTGCAGTTTACAAACCAAGCCCATGAAATCCAAAAGGCTCTTCATGAACTCTGGCATGTTTTTAAAAATCCCCCTTCCCCCCCCCCCCTTGCACACCTATGACCAGGGCCCAGAATATAAGGGACATTCTGGTCAAATCGGCGTTCCCTAAAATGCCACAAGACACACAGTGATAGTGTCCAAGGAAAGGGACACTAGGCCAGCACGCTACATGTGAAACCAGCAAGGTAGCGCACATTTTCACGTGTCCTTGCCCCCTGCCATGTGTGTGGGCTCATCTTAGGCGATCCTGTCTGTGAATACAAACCCTAATTAATGAGTGTTAATGCTTTAGCTTAATGTTGTTAATAGTTGCAGGTAGGTGAGGGACAGGTCTAGTCATTTATCACAAGTTAATGACAGCTTCAGTGTTTTTTCATGTTAAGATCAAGGGTCTACGTTTATTAAGACAGGTTTCCCATTTAATTGTATTTGCAGGAGTTTATCTCGGCAATATGACCTGTTGCTGAGTGAGACTAGCTTTTTGCTGAATATCCATACCATCTGTGAGAGTGTTTTAATATCTGCAATTTTAACGAATTAGCTTTAAATTATTGAAGGGATATTACTATCTGAGTCTTAAAGCAGAATTGCAGAAAGCTCCTGTTACTATTGGGGTAGATTTTTAAAAAATGCGCGTTCGCGTACTTTTGTTGGCGCACCAGTCGCAAACAAAAGTACGCTGGATTTTAGCAGATACGCGCGTAGCCGCACGTATCTGCTAAAATCCAGGATCGGCGCGCACAAGGCTGCCGATTTTGGGCAGCCGGCGCGCGCCGAGCCACGCAGCCTGCCTCCGTTCCCTCCGAGGCCGCTCCGAAATCGGAGCGGCCTCGGAGGGAACTCTCTTTCGCCCTCCCCTCACCTTCCCCTTCCTTCCTCTACCTAACCCCCCCCCTACCTTTGTCCACGGATTTACACCTCCCGAAGGGAGACGTAAATCCACGCGCGCCAGCGGGCTGCTGGCGTGCCAAGACGCGACCCGGGGGCGGTTCCGGAGAGCGCGGCCACGCCCCCGGGCCAAAACCACGCCCCCGGGCCCGCCCCCGAAACGCCGCGTCCCGCCCCCAAAACGCCGCATGATCGGCCCCGCCCCCGACACGTCCCCGACACGCCCCCGACAAAAAACCCCGGGACTTACGTGAGTCCCAGGGCTCTGTGCGCGCCGGCAGGCCTATGGAAAATAGGCGCGCCGGCGCGCAAGGCCCTGCTCGCATAAATCCGGGCAGATTTACGCGAGCAGGGCTTTTAAAATTCGCCCCATTGTTTTTTGTTTATTTTTGTATTCCATGTAGGTACTTTATATTGTATATTTTAAAGTTTGTATTTATTTTTTGGCCATAAATGTTTGTTTTCTACGTTCATGGATGTAACACTGGAGATAGAATGGGATATAAATTTTTTTAAATAAATAAAATACATGACTTGTAATTTGCGTATTTCATTTATATGCATGTACAAATTAATATCTTCTCAAACCAGTTAAGCATGCATGCTTAAAGTTGAATTTTAAAAGCCGGGCACATGCCAAAATCGGGAAATGTGTGCGCATGTCCACTCAATTTTTAAAAGCCGCCCACGTGTGCGCACAAGTCCCGAAGCGTGAATACCTCACATCAGACAAAAAAGGGCTGGCATGTGGATGTGGTGTGGGTGGAGCATGGGCATTCCAGGGCGGGGCCAAGAGATGCACGTGCAAGTAATTACGTGCCTGGGTACATGTCCAGGGCTGCCCAACTTTACTTCTGCTCCGGAGGCGGTGTAAGTCTTAATAAAAGTATTTCCAGGCATCAGGATGTTGGAGGAGCCACTGCCATTAGCAATGGTTACATGGAATAGACTTAGTTTTTGGGTACTTGCCAGGTTCTTGTGGCCTGGTTTTGGCCTCTGTTGGAAACAGGATGCTGGGCTTGATGGACCCTTGGTCTGACCCAGTATGGCATTTTCTTATGTTCTTATGTTCTTATGTTCTAGTTCTACACTGGATGAACTGCTGGACGGACTGGTGAAACTGGTCATGGCGTGGACATCCACCTATTAGAAAATTCCCTCACTCGCACGATTCAAACCCAATTTCTGCTGCTGGGAGACCACGAGTTTAAAATTAGGTGCACATATATGCGCACCCAGGTTATTTTATAGCAATCGTGCGTATGTGCACTCATGTTATAAAATCGCCACCTCTCTGGGCGCATGCCGACTCTCATGCGTGTACGTGCTCCTGCGTGCCCATTTGAAAGTTACCGTCCCTGTGTGCATGCTAAGCTTTTGTGCATAGGCTCCATGGAGCTACAAAATATATTTTGCTGCTCTGAGCACAGCAATTTTCACCCTGGGGGGGATCTAGCCAGCTACCTCCTGAGTTAGTCAACTAGATCCCTTTGAAATTGCCCTCTAAATTCAAAGGGAAGAGAGGAGAAGAGCGATGGTTAAAGTCTGCTACCCAGCACATATTTCTGGTATGTAAATAGCAACTGCAGGTAAAGGCATCTTCAGGGATGAATAAAGCGTTGTGATTGCTGTGATACTCAACTTGATGAATAAGAATTCTTCCCCTCCCCCTTCCCCATAAAGTACTTTCTGCCTATTTAATCCACCTTGAAATTGAGCATTACCATTAAAAACTATCGCAGTTCCCATTGCAAAAGGGAATACATTTTGTGAAGTTTCAAATAATCGGGCCGATACAGTAAAGTCTGCGGGAGAGTGGGCAAATGCCCGCTCTCCCGGCGCGTGCACAGGCCACTCACCTATGCACGAGATTCAGTATTTAAATGAGGCCCAGCGGTAGAAACAGGCAAAAGGAGGCACTAGGGACACTAGTGCGTCCCTAGTGCCTTCTTTTGGCCCGGAGTGGCAGCTGTCAGCGGGTTTGACAGCCGACGCTCAATTTTGCCGGCGTCGGTTCTTGAGCCCGCTGACAGCCACGGGCTCAGAAACCGGACGCCGGCAAAATTGAGCGTCCAGTTTTCGACCCAACAGCCGCCGGCCCATTTTAAATTTTTTCTTCTTTACTTTTTTTACCCTTCGGGACCTCCGACTTAATATCGCCATGATACCTTTGGGTAGGCACTGATTTCTGAAAGCAAAATGTGTGGCTTGGCTGCACATTTTCCTTTCTGAATCGCGCAGAAATACCTAATAGGGCCATCAACATGCATGCGGGTTGGATGCGCATTTTCCGCCCCTTACTGAATAAGGGGTAAGGGAAAACACGCGTCCAATAGCGGGTTAACTATATCGGCCCAAATATAAGTCAGAGTTTCCCAAACCTGTCCTGGGTACCCTCACAGCCAGTCAGGTTTTCAGGACATCCTCCATGAATATGCATAAGAGAAATTTGCATAGACTGGGTTCCTATGATATGCAGATTGATCTCACGCGTATTCATGGTGGGTATCCTGCAAACCTGAATGTCTGTGGGCTCCCTAGGACAGGTTTAGGAAGCCCTGGTATAAGCCATGCTTGGGTTCGCCATGGTTCATGCAGATTGACTGAGAATAAAACAGGCAGGCATGAGCAATAAGATGCACGAATTACCCACTACCTATTTTACCTAAGAAAAAAGGTGTCTGCAAAATAGATTTACTTTTTAATGTTCCCCTGCATCATCCTCCTCCTGCCCCGTTTCCCCCCCCATCACCGCCACAATTGACCTGGAACCTTATTTTTGAGAAAAAAAAATACCACACATTTGTTCCACCTAAAGAAGGGGATTCTGGGTAAATGTGCCACGTGAGCTTCACACCAACAGAAGCCTCTTGTTACACTGAAATAATTACCGGATGTAGGGTTTGACCAGGCTCACATGTTTTTGTGGTTTGAAAATAAATCCAAAAAATGTTCTTTTTGCCTGCAGGCATATAAAGCAGCTTGTCGGTACAGATGTTGAATCTGCCCTGAAGAATGCCGATGCCTTGGTAAGGAAAAAGCAGCAAAATATGGGAAAACGGCAGTATCTCTCTTGTGAAAGAAAGCAATGCTAAGTTAATATTCATTCTCTTAAGCTGATATTTATTAGGACAGCTGAGATGAACTCAGAGTATTGACAAAAAAAAAAAACAAACCTGCTACATTTTCAAGTAAAGTAATATGAGGGAAGGTTGTTTGTTTTTTTTTCGGGGGGGTTTTTTAATTGAGGTCCAAAGACGTGAAAGCTTTGAGACTTGGATTGTGCTGGCACATCAGTCTTTCTGTCTGATCTCGAAAGAAGGAACCCGTGTGGTCTTAAAACTTCATGAACTGTACAGCCTCTTTCTTTATTTTTATTGGGACCAATAAAAGGTATCGCAGCCTACAGAGGTTCTTGTTTTCTCCCGGATCAATACAACCACTAAAACTTTGATCTTCAAACTGAATTAAAAAAAAAAAACAAGCCTAGAAGTTAGCCAAACGGTTTCAACTTTCGTGATCTATCTCAACGCAAGCAAAAGCCACTTTTACATGACTGTCCATTTGAAATATTACTTTGCTCCCATCCCACCCCAAAATGCAGTTATGTTTTCATTGTAAATGGTCTGGTATTGTGTCGGAAGTGTAGGAAGGCTCTTTGGTGAGGTAAACAAATCAGCAACAGTCTTTAGAGTGTTCTATCCTCTTTGAAAAATTACAAGGGCCGTAGATTAAATGTATCAACCTCCTGCCATGTTGATTGATGCAGACAGTTTCCCATTAATGTCCTCTAGTCCACTGCTAAGGCTCAAGGCCGCAGCCTCTGCCTCTCTCCCCAGGAAGTTGCTATCACTCTGTATTGGACTTTGCAACCTCACTTGGCACCTTGGGAGGATGATATCATGATCAGAGCCCCCACCAGTTTCCTGTGGCAGATGTTTCGAGATTCTGCGGCAGGAGTTAGCAAATTCTGGCCTAGATTCATCAAAATGCTATAAATTTCACATAACCCCTGTGATAAGGAAAAGGGGCCTGGCTGTGATAATTTTAGAGTTGCCATACCATGCATAGGTATTTTATCACATATGGGCTGTAAAAATCGTGGGAGAGCGGGCGAGCGCACAGGCCACGCGTGCACAGGCCACTCTCCTGTGCACACGATACAGTAACTTAATTTATTTAAATAATTAGGGTCCACGGTAAAAAGAGGCGCGAGGGACACAAGGGCGTCCCTGGTGCCTCTTTTTGGATAGGAGCGGCGGCTGTCAGCGAGTTTGATTCTCGCTGACAGCCGCCGGGTTCGGAAACCGAACGCCGGCAAAATTGAATTTTTTTTTTTTTAATTTTTTACTTTTTTCAACTTTTGGGGCCTCCGACTTAATATCGCCATGATATTAAGTCGGAGGGTGTACAGAAAAGCAGTTTTTACTGCTTTTCTGTGCACTTCCCCGGCGCCGGCAGAAATTAACGCCTACCTTTGGGTAGGCGCTAATTTCTGTCAGCGGGTTCTCGAGCCCGCTGACAGCCACGGGTTCGGAAACCGAACGCCGGCAAAATTGAATTTTTTTTTTTTAATTTTTTACTTTTTTCAACTTTTGGGGCCTCCGACTTAATATCGCCATGATATTAAGTCGGAGGGTGTACAGAAAAGCAGTTTTTACTGCTTTTCTGTGCACTTCCCCGGCGCCGGCAGAAATTAACGCCTACCTTTGGGTAGGCGCTAATTTCTTAAAGTAAAATGTGCGGCTTGGCTGCACATTTTACTTTCTGTATCGCGCGGGAATAACTAATAGGGACATCAACATGCATTTGCATGTTGCAAATGCTATTAGGTTCAGGGGGGTTGGACGCGCGTTTTCGACGCGCTATTACACCTTACTGAATAAGGGGTAAAGCTAGCGCGTCGAAAATGTGCATCCAATCGCGGGTTAACAGTGCGCTCCACCGGAGCTCACTGTACTGTATCAGCCTGAATATTTGTTACATTAGAGAGAGAGAGAGAGAAAAACAACCTCTGGAGAGGCCTTCATAGTATTCAACTCTTTATATCACTGTAGGAGGGCCAGCTAGTAACTCAAGGTGAGGTTTTGGTCGTAGTTTAGGGTTTTGGGGCCAGTTTGACATGCAGAGTGAGACCTACGAACAGCACAGTACCCCTCCGTGAAGATTTGAAGTCATTTGGAATGAGGAAAGTCTCACAGAGATGAGATTTCTACAATGTTCTCTCGCCCTAGTTTGATGGACTCTATAACAGGGTACTTTAGCTGGATAATTTATCCACTAAATGGCCAATTTAACGTAGGCCTCATGGAATTAAGCTCTCAAAACCTGAGAAGACATTTTCAGTCTCTTTCCTGGAAATCTATTCAATATTCAAATAGGATCTATGTGCTAACCATTTTTCCCATGGATATGAAAAACCCTTTAGTACATTAGGCCCAATAACGTTTGGGGTAGATTTTAAAAAGGTGCGTGCGGGCGTACACGTACACCTAATTTTATCACTTGTGTGTGCAGGGGCGCGCAAGTTATAAAATCAGGGGTCAGCGCACACAAGGGGGTGCACAATTGTTGTGCACCTTGTGTGCGCCGAGCCGCGCTGCCTTCCCCTGTTCCCTCCCAGGCCGCTCTGAACCTAACTTGACCCTAACGCTCCCCCTAACCTGTCCTTCCCACCACTTCCCTTGACCTTTCCTCCCCCTAGCCCTACTCTAACCCCCCAACATTTTTATTTTACCTTTTTGCGCCTGCCGGCATGCGATCCTTCACCACAGCAGCAATGGCCGCTATGTCGGAGGCCTCTGGCCCTGCTGTTAGAGTTCCCAGCCGCGGCTGCCCGCGGCTGGCCCCTCCTACCTTCCTTTGCGGCATCGGGACTGCCACCAGCACCTCCGCGGCTGCAGGGAGAGGTCCCCGATACAGGCTCCTGGTCTCCTCCCTCCTGGCAGCTCCGTCTGCCGAGCCCCTGCCACGCTCTGCGGTGGAACAGATGTCCCTCAGCCTCCTCTCCGCAGCGTCGGGCCGCACGCCAGCACTTCCTGCATTCCACAGCGGGCCGTCCTCCTCCTAGGCGCGCGGCCACGCCTCCTGCACTCATTTAAAGAGCCCACATCACTAAAATTGCTTTCAGCTGCATGGATGAAGTCAGGGCTCTGTAACGCACTCTCAGTTTACTATTTAACTATTTAATTACCTGGCATTTGTTGTTGACCTCATTGTTATGCCTTAGTTGTTAACTTTAACCTCTCTCTGCCTCACCCCCTAGTTACCTTCCCTCCCTGTCCCAGTTCCCCCCTACCCTGTTCGATGTAATTTCTGTCTTTTGTTTGATGTAAACCGATATGATGTTCACACGAATACCGGTATAGAAATGTTGTTAAATAAATAAATAGGGCTCAGGGAGTATTTATAGAAGCTTCCTCTTCCTATTCCTTGACTTGGCAATGAGTCTGCTTGCTTCGGTGAGTTCGTTTGTGCTTCGTTTGTGCTCTTGCTCCTGTTCCTGCCTTCCGAGTCCTGTTCCTGCCTCCCATCCTTCAACTCCTGGACGGATCTTCTGGCTTCTGACCTTGGACTGGTGATTGGTGATTCTCTGGCTTCTGACCTCGGACTGGTGATTGGTGATTCTCTGGCTTCTGACCTTGGACTGGCGATTGGTGATTCTCTGGCTTCTGACCTTGGACTGGCGATTGGCGATTCTCTGGCTTCTGACCTCGGACCGAACCTCGGCGATTCCTTCGTCTTCTCAAGGGCCCACCTAAGTCCAGCCGGCCCCATGCACCCAAAGGCTCAACCCGCGGGGAAGGGGGTTGGTATTGGTGAAGCTCCAGCCGGCCCTTGCATCAGTTCAGCCTCGCCTCCCGACGGTGGGGACCTGTGGGAGTTCGCTCCCTCAGTTAGCGCCACCTCCACTTGGGCAAGGGGTCCGCATCTCCTCTGTCAACACTACACCAGCCCCCGCCCCACCCCCAGACCGCCCCTTTAGTAAAGCCCCGGGACTTACACGCATCCCAGGGCTTTACACGCGTGGCCGGGCTTTTTTTTAAATAGGCCCGGCGCGCGTAAGACCGGTTATGCGCGTAACCTTTTTAAAATCCGGCCCTTTATATGCTAATTACTAAACCCTCGGCTGGGGTATTAGCAAAGGGGACAGATTCTTTAAAAAATGGGTAGGCGGGGAGTGAAGGGAAGTAGGGATCACTGCAGCACCGGGAGGGTGGGAAGGGAGCCTTGGAGATCCAGAGAAGTAGAGGCTGACAGCGAAGGCGGAGGAAGGCTGCCTGGGACCTGCTCCCCCTTTTATGTTCTTTCTCTGGAAGAGACGGCGTCTGAAGAGATTGGAGCCCCTTTTCTCTCCGAGTCCTCGTCCCCTCAACCCTCCCCCACGCGGATGCATTTTCTAAGGGATAACGGCCAGGTTCCTTAAGTTGATCTGCCTTCTCTACCTGACCACTGCACCCAGTTCTCCTTACCCATCAGGCATTCTTTCCTTCTGTGTATGGGTTTGTGGCATTCTTTCTGGTTGCCCTCCCTATTTGTTCACTGCCCCTTTTCTGGAGTTGGTAGAGCTTGTACAGTCGAGCAATTTGTGTGCTTGGGCCAACTAGATGGCCTGTATGTTTTTTTGGGGTTTTGTTTTTTTTTTTCTGCCGTCGTGTTTCTATGAAATATTTCTTCCCAGAAAGGCTGGTGGATCCACAGAAGGGCGTCCCAGAAGATGCCGGTCCTTAGCTTCAAGGATGCGAGGGTAAAGCACGAGACAGGGCACGTCCTGCAGTATTGCACTGGGAATTATGGGACGTCTAGACGCGCCTTGCACTACTTAATAATATCCTCCATCGTTTTCCCTCTTTCTCTGTTCATTTCCTTTTATCTTAGAGGAGTTTGCAGCAGTATTCACATCTCTTTTTTAATGTGAAATGGAAGTTAACTTTCCGTAATCAAAGCAATAGGTTCAATGTCAGCTTAGCGAAAATATAATTTATGGAAATTAATTACAGAGACTCACTGGGAGTCTTCAGTTTTGCTTCTTCTTTCTGAGCACCTTCTTACGTTAGTAGCTAACAACGCTGGAAAAAAAAAAAGACAGAGCTGACATAAAAATTAATGGCCCTGTTTCACTTTTACTTACGTTCCCTCCCCCCACACCCAGTACACTGCATATTTTTGTGCAGTTTAAAGGAGAAAGAGATGTGTCGTGACTCTCTCCTTCAAATTGCACACATTTAGCATTTTGTCATCCAGAACCTGATGCCAATCTCGGTAAACACTCAGGGTATGCAAGGAGTGATGTTAAAAAAAAAAAAGAAAAGAAAAGAAAAGAAAGAAACAGTAAAGAAAATTAGAATAAATACCTGCAGTGTTCAAAAAATATCATTGTGCATCAAAATGGTAAAACCAAGATGTTTCACTCTTCCGGGATCTGTTTCTCAAAGCGCCGGAGAACCAAATTGTGACGCAGCAATACAGAGAGCTACTGGACAATTTCCAGCTCAACCAATGCACAATTGCGTGGCAACTTCAAAGAGCGCGTTTTACGAATCCCCCGCCTGCACGTGTGTGTGTTAGCGATCATGGGTTTTACAGGAGCTCCATTTATATGTATGGGTCTGGTGGGGGGAGGTAGTGTGTATGAGTATGGGTGAAACGTTGTGTACCAGAGGGGCTGAGGAGGTATGGAGATGGAAGAGGGTGTATGTGGGGTAATAAGGGGAGGTGTGGGGAGGTAGGGGTGGTTGAATGGTGGTGAGCAGGAAGGTGTATGGGGGTGGGGGAATGTGGGCGAAGTGTGTGTATGTGTAGGTAGAAGATATGGGGCGGAGGGTGAAGGGTGCATAGAGAGGTGGATCGGTGGTAGTATGTGTGAGGGATGTGCTCCTCCCTTTCTTCCGCTGGTGGTTCCTCAGGCCCCACCCCACCCCACCCACTGCTACACCCGGCAACACCTCTGCTTCCTCTGTGGCTGGCAGTGGCAGGATCTGGGGAGCCCTGGTGCCAGCCCCCACTGTGTCACTCCTCGTCTTCTTCCGCTGCTGGGGCTTGGGGCTTAGATAGACAAACAAAACAAACCTGTGCGCTTTCTTATGCAAAACATGCTAAAAATTGTACTAATACTAGAGAGGGAGAGGGTGGGAAGTGTGGAGAGAGGGGAGGGAGGGATTAGGTAGGGGGCCCATGCTGAGTTTCTTTTGTTGTATTTGATTCTGTAAGTAGACCCAAAAAGACTCAGAGCTGATTTAATAAGGTTGTTCCAGCATTTTTTCCCTTTCAAAGCAATGAGATTTTTTTTCATTGATAAATCTGGAGCAAATTTTGCAACCAAACTAGACGGGGATAAACCTTTAATAATAGATCAGCTCCCTTGCTTGTATAAATGTTAGAACTATGAAAAAATGTTTTAAATTAATTTAAACAAACCCTAGAATAAAGGTGAAAGCTAGCCAGCAATTCTTCTTTCCAAACGTTTGGGAGAAAAGCTTTAGCATTAACCCTCATTAATTAGGATTTGTATTTATAAAATGGATCACCCAAAATGTGTCTTAGTGGCCAGAGATTGGAAATAAAGAAACAGGATAACCTGAGGTAACTTCATGTGTAACATTTCAGCATGGGATAACTTGCACAGAGCAGCAGTTACTAACCTTAATAGAATGCATGGGGTAACCTGCACGGAGCAGCAGTTACTAACCTTAATAGAATGCATGTGGTAACCTGCACGGAGCGGCAGTTACTAACCTTAACAAAAGGCATGGGGTAACCTGCACAGAGCAGCAGTTACTAACCTTAATAGGATGCATGGGGTAACCTGCACGGAGCGGCAGTTACTAACCTTAATAGAATGCATGTGGTAACCTGCACGGAGCGGCAGTTACTAACCTTAACAAAAGGCATGGGGTAACCTGCACAGAGCGGCAGTTACTAACCTTAATAGGACGCATGGGGTAACCTGCACGGAGCGGCAGTTACTAACCTTAATAGAACGCATGGGGTAACCTGCACGGAGCGGCAGTTACTAACCTTAATAGAACGCATGGGGTAACCTGCACGGAGCGGCAGTTACTAACCTTAATAGAACGCATGGGGTAACCTGCACGGAGCGGCAGTTACTAACCTTAATAGAACGCATGGGGTAACCTGCACGGAGCGGCAGTTACTAACCTTAATAGAACGCATGGGGTAACCTGCACGGAGCGGCAGTTACTAACCTTAATAGAACGCATGGGGTAACCTGCACGGAGCGGCAGTTACTAACCTTAATAGAACGCATGGGGTAACCTGCACGGAGCGGCAGTTACTAACCTTAATAGAACGCATGGGGTAACCTGCACGGAGCGGCAGTTACTAACCTTAACAAAAGGCATGGGATAACCTGCACGGAGCAGCAGTTACTAGCCTTAACAAAAGGCATGGGGTAACCTGCATGGAGTGGCAGTTACTGTTAATAGAGGGCACAGGGGTAACCTGCACGGAGCGGCAGTTACTAACCTTAATAGAATGCATGGGGTAACCTGCACGGAGCGGCAGTTACTAACCTTAATAGAACGCATGGAGTAACCTGCACGGAGCGACAGTTACTAACCTTAATAGAACGCATGGGGTAACCTGCACGGAGCGACAGTTACTAACCTTAATAGAACGCATGGGGTAACCTGCACGGAGCGGCAGTTACTAACCTTAATAGAACGCATGGGGTAACCTGCACGGAGCGGCAGTTACTAACCTTAATAGAACGCATGGGGTAACCTGCACGGAGCGGCAGTTACTAACCTTAATAGAACGCATGGGGTAACCTGCATGGAGCGGCAGTTACTAACCTTAATAGAACGCATGGGGTAACCTGCATGGAGCGGCACTTACTACCCTTAATAGAACACATAGGGGTAACCTGAATGAAACAGCAGTTACTTGCCTAAACAACTTGCTGGGCAGACTGGATGGACCATTTGTATTTTTATTTGCTATCATTTACTCTATTACTGTAGCCCCATCTCATAGAAACATAGAAACATAGAAATGACGGCAGAAGAAGACCGAATGGCCCATCCAGTCTGCCCAGCAAGCCTCACACATTTTTTCTCTCATTCTTATCTGTTACTCTTAGCTCCTTGTTCTATTCCCCTTCCACCCCCACCATTAATGTAGAGAGCAGTGATGGAGCTGCATGCAAGTGAAATATCTAGCTTGATTAGTTAGGGGTAGTAGGGGCAGTAACTGCCGCGATAAGCAAGCTACACCCATGCTTATTTGTTTTACCTAGACTATGTTGTACAGCTCTTGTTGGGTTTTTTTTACTTCTCCCCTGCTGTAGAAGCAGAGAGCCATGCTGGATATGCATTGAAAGTGAAGTATCAGGCACATTTGGTTTGGGGTAGTAACCGCCGTAACAAGCCAGCTACTCCTCGCTTTGTGATAGCGAATCCTTTTTTTCTTCACCCCTGTTGTTGAAGCTATGCAGGATATGCGTGAAGCATCAGTTTTTTGTTTTTGTTTTATTTTTCCCCCTGCCGTTGTTTGTTGTTTGTTTGTTTGTTAATTTTTTTTTCCCCTGCCGTTGAAGCAGAGAGCTATGCTGGAAATGCGTGATGTATCAGTCTTTCTCCCATGCCGATGCAGCAGAGAACCATGCTGGATATGCATGGAAAGTGAAGTATCAGGCACATTTGGTTTGGGGTAGTAACCGCCGTAACAAGCCAGCTACTCCCCGCGTTTTGAGTGCGAACCCTTTTTCTTCTCCCTTGCCGTTGTAGCAGAGAGCTCTGCTGGATGTGTGAAGTATCAGTTATTCTTCTCCCCTGTCATTGAAGCAGAGAGCTATGCTGTATATGCATTGAAAGTGAAGTATCAGGCATATTTGGTTTGGGGTAGTAACCGCCGTAACAAGCCAGCTACTCCCCTCTTTGTGAGTGCAAATCCTTTTTTCCATTACCTCTTGCTGTTGAAGCTTAGAGCGATGTAGGAGTCACAGTAAGCATGTGTATGTTTATTTAATAAGGGTATTGTGTCAATAGCCATCATTCTGGCGAGTCACCCACTCTTCATTGGCGGCCTCTTGACTTTATGGATCCGCAGTGTTTATCCCACGCCCCTTTGAAGTCTTTCACAGTTCTGGTCTTCACCACTTCCTCCGGAAGGGCATTCCAGGCATCCACCACCCTCTCCGTGAAGAAATACTTCCTGACATTGGTTCTGAATCTTCCTCCCTGGAGCCTCAAATCATGACCCCTGGTTCTGCTGATTATTTTCCTACGGAAGAGGTTTGTCGTTGTTTTTGGATCATTAAAACCTTTCAAGTATCTGAAAGTCTGTATCATATCACCTCTGCTCCTCCTCTCCTCCAGGGTGTACATATTTAGATTCTTCAATCTCTCCTCGTACGTCATCCTATGAAGATCCTCCACCTTCCTGGTCGCCCTTCTCTGTACCGCTTCCATCTTGTCTTTGTCTTTTTGTAGATATGGTCTCCAGAACTGAACACAGTACTCCAGGTGAGGCCTCACCAAGGACCTGTACAAGGGAATAATCACTTCCCTTTTCTTACTCGATATTCCTCTCTCTATGCAGCCCAGCATTCTTCTGGCTTTTGCTATCGCCTTGTCGCATTGTTTTGCTGTCTTCACATCATTAGACACTATCACCCCCAAGGTCCCTCTCCTGCTCCGTGCACATCAGCCTTTCCCCCCCCATCGAGTACAGTTCATTCGGATTTCCACTCCCCATATGCATGACTTTGCACTTCTTGGCATTGAATCTCAGCTGCCATATCTTAGACCACTCTTCCAGTTTCCTTAGATCCCGTCTCATTCTCTCCACTCCTTCCGGCGTGTCCACTCTGTTGCAGATCTTAGTGTCATCCGCAAAAAGACAAACCTTACCTTCTATCCCGTCCGCAATGTCGCTCACAAAGATATTGAACAGGACCGGTCCCAACACCGATCCTTGCGGCACACCACTTAAAACCGCTCTCTCTTCAGAGAAGGCTCCATTTACCATCACACATTGTTTTCTGTCCGTCAACCAATTTGCAATCCAGGTCACCACCTCGGCACTCACTCCCAAGCTTCTCGTTTTATTCACCAGTCTCCTGTGCGGAACCGTATCAAAAGCTTTGCTGAAATCCAAGTAGATGACATCTAGTGCTCTTCCTTGATCCAATTCCTTGGTTACCCAGTCAAAAAAGTCAATCAAATTTGTCTGACAGGATCTTCCCCTGGTGAATCCATGCTGCCTCTGGTCCATCAATTCTCCAGACTGTAGATAGTTCACTATTCTCTCTTTCAGCAGTGACTCCATTACTTTTCCCACCACCGAAGTGAGGCTAACCGGTCTGTAGTTGCCTGCCTCTTCCCTGTTCCCACTCTTGTGAAGCGGGACCACCACCGCTCTTCTCCAATCACTCGGCACCACTCCCGTTTCTAGGGATCTATTGAACAGGTCACACAGCGGACCCGCCAGAACATCTCTGAGCTCCCTCAATATCCTTGGATGAATCCCATCAGGCCCCATGGCTTTGTCCACTTTCAGGTTCTTTAGTTCTTCCCACACATTTTCTACTGTAAAAGGATTTTCATCTATTCCCCTTCCCTCCAGTTTCTTGTTGTTTAGAGATGGTCCTTCTCCAGGGTCTTCTTTAGTGAACACAGAGCTGAAGTATTCGTTTAATATTTCTGCCATTTCTTCGTCTCTCTCTACACATTGATCATTACCACCTTTCAATTTCACTATACCACTTTGGACCTTTCTCTTTTCGCTGATGTATCTGAAAAATGTTTTGTCACCATTTTTTATCTCCTTGGCAATCCTCTCTTCCGCTTGACTCTTTGCCAACTTGATTAATTTCTTTGTCTCCCTCAGTTGATACAAATATTCTTCTTTGTGCTCCTCCCTTTGGGATCCTTTATATTTCTTGAATGCTGTTCTTTTAGCTTTAATTTTGTCAGCCACCTCCACCTCCACCTCTCAGTCAGCTCTTGGGCACAGGGGCACATGAGGAGGGTCACAGACCATGCAAGGCTACATGACCTCCCCAGAAGACAGTCTTTGCAAGGACCTTAGGGTTTTTCTTTGTGCTCCTGGGTTCTTCTGCATACCAGTTCAGTCACACCAAAATTCACACTCCACTCCAAAACAGTTCTTCATCATAAAAGTGTTGCCTGAAAACCAGTGGCATGAAAACAAAATCCAAAACTCTGGAGACACCAACAGCAATGCTCCAAAAAGGTACAACAATGTCCACAAAGTACAAAAGATGTTCTTTTTTCCAATTTGATCTTCTTGGATTTTGTACATTTATTTATTTATTTATTTACATGTTTTTCTATACCGAAGTATAGCTAGGTGCCTTCACTCCGGTTTACTGATACAACAACTTAGTACATTTGTCAACAACTGATACAAACAGGATACAACAATGACTGATTCAACCAGGGTATGGCAACAACTGATAAAGACATGGTATAAATGTATAAACATGGTATACATGATGTATAAACATGGTATACATATGTCACGTTCTGTAATAAAACAATGGCATCATCATAGCAGACTGGCACTTAATTTGGGTAAGATAGAAGTGATGATCTCAAGCAGTTCCCCTGCACGGATCTTCCCTCGTCTTTTGTGTTCAAAGGACTTTTCATTACCAATTGCCAAGGAGGTTAAAAATCTGATCATGAACTTTCAATGTCATCCCACCTTAAGTCTGTTATGATGTCTTCCTTCAACAAAATTTTTAGCACACTTAGAAATTTGAAGTCTCTGCTGTCTTACGACAACTTCTACTCTCTCTTACAAATGCGTATTTTTCCAGCAATAGATTACTGTACCTTGGCCTCCCAGCGAGTACAGTTTGCCCGTAACAGATAGTTCACAATGCTGCAGCTCGCTTACTAACCGGGACCCGTTTCACCGAGCGTATCCCTCCTGCGCTGCACTCGTTACGCTGGCTCCCAGTTCGCCTTCCATGTTCATAGACTTTTGAACTACGTTAAGGCACCCTGGATGAACGCGATCCTGCGAATATGCTCCCGCTAGGTCGCTGAGATCCTCCCAGCAAGGTCTTCGAGATGCCTCTGCAATCCGCCATGATCATCTCGGGGAGACCCGTGATAGAACTCTCTCCGTGGCTGCACCAATGGCCTGGAATGCCCTTCCCACAGCTATCAAAAGGAATGTAGATGCATTAACCTCTAAAAAGAATTTGCACAGTGTGCTTTTTAGAAGCGTGTTTATCTTAACCAGAGAAGGTGATGTGGATCTTTTTTTTTTTTGATACGTTGTACTTCCGCTGCCCGGCCTTGTTTTTGTTTTCATAATTGTATGAGCTGTAATTTACGTGTGTTTTTACTTGTTCCCTACCCCAAACCCTAGAAAGGGTGTTGGTAATAAATCATAGTGGATAACACATTGCAATCATTGGTTCAGTGTGCTGCGGCAGTCAAAAAAACAAACAGAATGTTAGGAATTATTAGGAAGGGAATGGTGAATAAAATGGAAAATGTCATAATGCCTCTGTATCGCTCCATGATGAGACCGCACCTTGAATACTGTGTACAATTCTGGTCACCGCATCTCAAAAAAGATATAATTGTGATGGAGAAGGTACAGAGATGGGCGACCAAAATGATAAAGGGAATGGAACAGCTCCCCTATGAGGAAAGATTAAAGAGGTTAGGACTTTTCAGCTTGGAGAAGAGATGGCTGAGGGGGGATATGATAGAGGTGTTTAAAATCATGAGAGGTCTAGAACGGGTAGATGTGAATCGGTTATTTAGTCTTTCAGATAATAGAAAGACTAGGGGGCACTCCATGAAGGTAGCATGTGGCACATTTAAAACTAATTGGAGAAAGTTCTTTTTCATTCATCGCACAATTAAACTCTGGAATTTGTTGCCAGAGGATGTGGTTAGTGCAGTTAGTATTGCTGTGTTTAAAAAAGGATTGGATAAGTTCTTGGAGGAGAAGTCCATTACCTGCTATTAATTAAGTTGACTTAGAAAATAGCCACTGCTATTACTAGCAACGGTAACATGGAATAGACTTAGTTTTTGGGTACTTGCCAGGATCTTATGACCTGGATTGGCCACTGTTGGAAACTGGATGCTGGGCTTGATGGACCCTTGGTCTGACCCAGTATGGCATGTTCTTATGTTCTTATCAGGAAAATCACAATCACAAAAGCCAGTTTCTTTATTCATGGTGCATGATCTGATAGCTTTTCTACCCTCCTCGAAACCAGTGTCCAAGCAAAAACCCTCCATGTAAAGGATGGGAAAATTTGCATCTTCTTCTAGCATATGTTAGAAGGGAATACAAATCCAAAATCCCCTCCCTGACCAGATGGTACAAAGTCTTTTTCCAAAATAGCAGCTTCCAGCATTCAACCCTCACTGTTGACCATCAACCACCAGCTCTTCCAACAAGAGGGAAAACTGGCTCTCGTGTCAGGAACTGGTCAAAACTGTAGATAAAGTCTCCAGCCCACCAGAAAATACTCCAGTAAACCGTGAGGTTCACCCAAACCTCCTACTCCAAAAATCCCCTACACTGCAAAGAAATTTCACTGGGAATCCCAACAGCTACTCCAACTCCTTGGTCAATCACCTGGAGAAGAAGAAAGACTCTGCAAATGCTTCAGGCACATTTTACAAGGTGAAGCTAACCAATCCGAAAAAGCTGGGGGTCTGGCCATGACAAGAGGAGGATCCTAGTATGCAAATTACCAAAAAGATGCCATATGGGAAAAATATAGCCCTGTTTCTATAGTAATATAGGAATGTAAGGGTGTGCCAGAGTCTGCCCCTTACTAGCAATGGTGCCCTTCACCTTTGTGGCAGCACCGGCCTCAACGGGTCTGCTTGCCAGTATTGTGTTCAGAGGTTCCCTTGGTGTGATGTCAGTGCAATGAGGTGTGTTAGTGAAGCATACCGTTCCCCATTGGGCGGGGATTGTTGAGTTAACAAAACTCCTGTACCTGTGTGACACAGAGGGAGGGGAAGATCTGGTGAGGTAGCTTTAGCACAGGGCTGAGAGAATGAGTGTCTCTCCTTGCAGAAGGCACATCGTGGATGTGTCTTGTCCCAGGGATAGGACCTGCAATAAGCTATCTTTTGGGCAAAGGGGTACCTAGAGAGAGGAAGAGATCCAGGTGTCCAGGAGGGTGAAGTCCTGCATGTCCAGAGAAGAGAGGAGTTCCCTGAGAAAGAAGTTCAGAGTCTGAGGAGTCCAACAAAGCAAGGGATACTACAGAAACTGCAGAATGGGCTCACTGGTTAGGATTCCGAGAGACTCTACCTGGCCTGGGAAAATCCACGGAGCTGAAGACTGATCAAGTAATTCAGCAGAAAGTTCTAGAGAGAAACAGAAGTGAAAGAAACAAAAAAAGAGAAGTTCCACCACTCAAAAGGTACTGGGAGGTCCCAAGGAGGAAGGGTGCCTGTTCAGAAGAGCTTATCTTTGGGGAAAGATTTGTGGGGAGTGTGACAAGAGAATGTTGCTGTATTTTATTTATTTTTTTAATTTTAAATGACGCCTAGATCTCTTTCTTGGGTGGTAGCTCCTAATATGGAACCCAACATTGTGTAATTATAGCATGGGTTATTTTTCCCTATATGCATCACCTTGCACTTATCCACATTAAATTTCATCTGCCATTTTGATGCCCAATTTTCCAGTCTCACAAGGTCTTCCTGCAATTTATCACAATCTGCTTGTGATTTAACTACTCTGAACAATTTTGTGTCATCTACAAATTTGATTACCTCACTCGTCGTATTTATTTCCAGATCATTTATAAATATATTGAAAAGTAAGGGACCTCTGAGGCACTCCACTGCTCTCTCCCTTCCACTGAGAAAATTGTCCATTTAATCTTACTCTCTGTTTCTTGTCTTTTAGCCAGTTTGTAATCCACGAAAGGACATCGCCACCTATCCCATTACTTTTTACTTTTCCTAGAAGCCTCTCATTAGGAACTTTGTCAAACGCTTTCTGAAAATCCAAGTATACTGTATCTACCGGTTCACCTTTATCCACATGTTTATTAACTCCTTCAAAAAAGTGAAGCAGATTTGTGAGGCAAGACTTGCCTTGGGTAAAGCCATGCTGACTTTGTTCCATTAAACCATGTCTTTCTATATGTTCTGTGATTTTGATATTTATAACACTTCCCACTATTTTTATTGGCACTGAAGTCAGGCTAACCGGTCTGTAGTTTCCCGGATCGCCCCTGGAGCCCTTTTTAAATATTGGGGTTACATTATAATTTTTTTTTACCATGCTTAGGTAGATTTTACTTTTTAAACAAGTGTGAACAAGCGTGGGAGTAGCTTGCTTATTACGGCAGTTACTACCCTTAATCAATTAGTTAGATACTTCACTTAGATGCAGCTCCAGCACTGCTATCTACATTGATGGTGGAGGTGGAAGGGAATTAGAATCAAGAAGTTACTTATAAGGGCCAAGAGTAACAGATAAGTATGAAAACAAATAAGTGTGAAAGCTTGCTGGGCAGACTGGATGGGCCGTTTGGTCTTCTTCTGCCGTCACTTCTATGTTTCTATGTAAACTTAAGGAAACTTTTTGAGCTGAGCACTGCCGCTGACCCCTTGCAGTGTTTTGGGCCTGGTTTCCTCAAAAGGACTCTTCTACAAGCTGACCAGTGATTGTGATTGGGGGTGAGGGGTGAAAGTGAGTGACCGTGATACTGCACCTAGATCCCTGGAGGTATATACCGCCTCCCTGCTGGTGAATATCTGATATGTTTTGAGCAACTGAGAGATCCAAGAGAGAAACTGTGGGCCCTGGGACTTTGCTGTAGCCTCTCAATTAGGTGGCACAAAACCAAGCATTGGGGACTACACTAGGTTTCTACACACACACACCAGAATTTCAATACAGTTTCATCCTTGTTACCTTTTCAAAAAGGCACTCATTTAACAATCATGAATGGGACTTCTTGCCAACATTTTTCTACCTAAAAATCTTTTGCTTGGTAATGAATAAGGATGGACATGATTTTGTTTAATTTCAACGTTCGTAGACGGAGCCATTTAATATAATCACAAATGGTTTGTTCCAGTTTCCTCTAAAAGTATAATTTCACTGCACAATGGAGTATTTAATCACTAGGATTCAGGTCACAATTTCTAGAGAATATTTTTTTTCTACTTTTTTGCTCCCAAAGAAGATAAAGAGAAGCTGGAGAAAATGCTGAGAAAATGTTTGCCTGCCAATTCCTACTTGACCTATTTGGAGAGTATCACAAGCTGTTAAACAAACTGTCTATAAACCTGGAGGTTTGCTGTTAGGGCTCTCTTTCAGAACGTGCTATTTAATGGTGTGGAAAGAAAAAGTTTATGGGCTAAGTGTGAAAATTCAGCATTTTGAAGAGTTGGGAAAAAAAGCTCCTACATTCAAAATGGAAAGAGCAGTTTTTAGTAAAAGAACTAGAAAATGTGCCTAGAAGACTCCATATGAGACCCATCTTCAGAAATACTAGACACCCACAGTGGACAATAATTCACGGGATTGTTACCCACAGTTCATTTGTGAATCACCATAAACCAGAGAGGAGGAAATCCATCAGTGGTCCACATCGCAGAGAGGTTCAGCTGTTGGCATTTATTCACAGCAGTTGCATACCTAAACAAGCTATGTTTTGATGGCTCAGATTACTAGTTATTTACTCATTGTAGTTTTTATGTATGGGCAATCAGCGCCAGGTCCCAAGCTGTGCTGACCTGACCTTGTACTACAATGATGGATAGCGTGGACGAGAGTGATCTAGGCCTGTATTGGGGTGGGGGGAGAGGGGCATCTCCATGGTTTCCTGGAGATTTGAACCATGCAATAAATCCGCCTTGGATTCTGAATAGTTTGACAGGGCAGCAGGGAGTAGCTTGGTCCCTGGAGACAGTATATAAAGGATGAGAAGACTGAATCTTCTCCCACTTTTGCAGCTGAAATAGACTGTTACTCTCCCACTTGACCTCTAGTACATTGATATTTGTTAGCTGGTATTGGTGTGGTAGGCTACCAAAGCAGCAATGACTTTCAGGGTGGTGTAAATGGTAGGGTTGTGCATTTGTTTAAAATGAAAGTGGAAAATGTGATGAATGAGGCTAATTAATTTCATTCAGGGGGGCCACAAACCAAATCAGGGATCTCCCGAATGAAACAAATCTTATTCGCTCGTTTCATTTTAAACTAATGCATCGGTTCTAAAAATAGGCCTGAAGCCGGGGCCTCACCTAGGGCATAGACCAAGGCCAAAAGTAGAAGCCACGCCTATGCCAGAGTGTAATGCCGAAGCTGAGGCCTTGCCTAGGGCCTAGGCCAAAGCCCAAAGCAGGGGCCATGGACTAGGCCCGAACAGGATACCGGGGTCTCGGCAGAGGCACAGACTGACACCAGCGCCTTGGCTGAGACCCACAAAAATGTAAAAAAAAAAAAAAAAAAGCTTACCTGATCCATCAGGAAATCGACAAAGACCAGGTCTTGATGCTGGGGCCTTGGCCCAAACCCAGACATGACATCGCAACCCGACCCAAAGGCCAGGTCTTGATGCAGGCATTGCTGTATATCAACATGGCCATCTGCTGGGGTGAATGTGCTGGAGTTAATTAACTCTGGCGCAACCCCAGGAGACGCCATCATTTGGCCATGAAGAGCCAAAGAAAGAAGAAGATCCGAAGAGGAGCTCCCAGGCCTAAGTTCAAGGCCTGGCCTGAGCCTGGGCCAAGGCACAGGCATAGGGATCTGGACTCCTGGCTAAGGCCCCTGCATCAGGACTGGGTCTGGGCTCTGGCCCTGGTACCAGGACCTGGCCTCTGGGTCAGGCCTGGGTTCAAGCTCTGGCCAAGGCCCAGACATAGGGACCCAGCCTCCAGGTCAGGTCCTGGTATGAAGCCTGAATCTGGGCAAAGGTCCCCAGTGCCAGGACACAGCCTCTGGGTTGGATCGTGGCTTTGGGCCTCGGCTCAGGTTCCAGCCGAGGCCGAGGTCCTGGCATCGGGTCCCAACCTCTGAGTCCAGGTCGCAGTGTCCAGCATTAGGACCCAACCTCTGGGACACGGTGTCAGGCCTGAGTCTGGGCTCCGGTCTAGGCAAAGGCGTTGGCCTTGAGTAGTCTGAGGTTGTGGCGACCTATCATGGCCTCGGCCTATTCCATGCCTGCAGATCCCCACTGCATCAGATAAGTCACAGCCGGGGGGGGGTCTTGGCCATGGACATTTTTCGGGAGAGTGGGAGGGAAGTTTCACTTTTGTTTCTTGACCATTTTTTGAGGGGGAGGGGGGTTATTCTTGATTTGCTTTTCGTTTCACGCGAATGAAACAAATCAAGCAATCTATGAACCAAAATTCGTGGGGGAAAAAAACCCTCCCGAAAACAAACCAAATAACGAAAACAATTTTTTTCCCCTGCACATCCCTAGAGTAACATCCCTGGTACCTCCAGGTTAAAGCACCTTCAAGCTTTAACCCGTTCTCTCTATCGTATCTTTCATAATTAATACTTGCCTTTATCTTCCTTCCAGCTTGTTTTTAAGCTTCCAAGTTCTTGACTCCCGTTGATTGTAACTGTGACTTATTCCTATCTATGGTTATTTATTGTTTACCTGAATTGTTCCTTCAGTTATACCCTATGTTCAATGTAAACCGATCCGATATGGTTATTTACTATGAAGGTCGGTATAAAAAAACTGTTAAATAAATAAATAAAATAGAAAATGGTTGATACAGGGAAATCCTGAATGGATTGGGTGCGACTGGGAGCAGTTGCAGCTGGGGCGAGGTGGGGGCCATTCACAGGGGTAGCATTGAACTGCTGGGTGCCTATAGGCTGGGCGGAATAGAATTGTGTTATCTTGCAAGCACAAAAATTCCTCCCAACAAAAATGAACAAAACATCTTCTCCAAGACTCAAACTGTTTCTACTGTGGCCAGTCACTGCTTCCCTTTCATGTGCTGTAAGATGGGAAAAACAGATCCTCTTTTTCTTGACTTCCATCTAGGCAGGGGGGGGGGGAATCCTTTCAGAGATAGGGCCAGGAATCCACAAACAGGTTGAAAGATAATTCTTTCTAAATCTCTTACTTAACTGCTACCAACTCTTCCAGGCTGATTGGATGCTGGACCAGGGATGTGTCTCTCTGGCTGTGGGGCCTGAAAATGGGAGATACAAACAGAGCACTCTCCACCTCCTCCAAAACCCAAACTCAAAATGCCACATGCTACTATACACCTTCCTGCACTTATGCAAGTGAGAGACGCCACTCTCAGCTTCTGATTCCTTGCATTAATAGGAATGGTATGCTCCTTCTTCACTCACTACAAAGCCTAAATTAGGGACATCTAGTGGAGACTCGGGGTCTCTACATGTGCTTTAGAATCTTTTGAATATAGATGGTGTAAAAAGTGTTCTTGGTACCATTCAAAAAAAATTAAATAGTTTAACTTTATATAGAATGTATTTATATATATGTGGCATGCACTGAAAAATTGATAGTTTTCAACAAATTATATGAACAGTCATAGGCTCTTGCTTCCAGAAGTATAATCTTCCATTTTTTAAAACCATTTTTACCCTGATTGTGACCTACCTAGCCCATCTTATTTGGTGCCATATTAACATGTTTTTAGATAATGAATAACCAAAATTGAACTGGCCCACCTCCAGCATTAAGTACATTGTTGTCCACTAGACGTGTGACCCTTGTAACAGTCAGTTCGAATAAAGTTCATCGTATTTTTCAAATGTTTTGAAAAGTCTGCTGAATTTCCGCAAACTCAAACATCATTTGTAAATTTGATCTGAATGTTGGGATGGATGAATTGCTAAAAGAGTCAAAGTGATGAGCAGATTCAGCACAGAGCCTATAAGAAGCAGCCTGCAAGAAATTTCCGGGGAGAGTCTTGTAATGAGATACACAAGGAAAGTAAAACAAGGATGGGTGCATTGCTTTGGGGTTTGATTTCTTCCGTGATTGTATTGAATGAGCAGGATTTAAAGAGGGAGGAGTGCCAGTGGTAGTATGGAGCAAGAGAGCTGGCACCATTTCCCCTCAGTCACTGAGATTTTGCCACCCAGCAGGCAAGAATTACCACCACTTGGTCCACCATCGCCAATGTCAGTGGCGGCTGTCGATGAGGAAGAAATGGCTGGGTCTAGTGAGCAAACCCAGCCAGTGCTGCAAGTGGAGAGTGAAGAAGGGAGACAACGTTGAAGAAACTGAAAAGAAACGGGAGAAGACTGAAAGGGAAAAGGGCAAAGAGGTGATGATATTCTCAGTTACTAATAAGAAGGAAGCAGTCCACAAATAACTGCTGTCAGAAGATCCTGGGACCATTTTAGGCTGCCACTGGACAGTAGCATGCAGACTAGGGGTGTGCATTCATTTACAATGCATTGGCAATCCGCAACATATAGGTTCATATTCGTTGTATTTGTGGGTTCGTGAAACGTATTGCAATCCCCCACGAATACAAACATATCATTAGTTTCATTCTTTTGGCTCGCTCGCAGTGATTTCTTAGTGGCTGTGTGAAATAGATGAACGCCATGTGGGTGTATCCATAGAAAAAAACCATCCCTTTCCTGTGAGTCATAAGTGTCCTCACAGCCCTGTCATAGAGTGGGTCAGACAGGTTGACAAGGAGACCAGAGTGCAACCTATCAGCACTAAGTATTTTTCTAATGCAGCGAATCACCGCTCTCACTCAGTGCTCTGTGACGCTGTTCCTGATGATCCAGCACTATATATACGTTAAGCACGTGGCGTGCACGCACTTTCTTTGCAGGAGTGGTCTGAGGAGGTGGTATGTGGAAGGTGGCTTCTCTCAGAGCTAGTCTGAATGTCTCAAATCTGTATTCAATTGCTAGCTACGTCGATAGAAAAAGATATTTGTTCGATTTGGCTGCAGTGCCAGCTACTAGCCCTGGTTTTTTTTTACTGCAAATTTTTTTATTGATCTGAGATGGTCTCTCTGTGTCACTGAGAGAAGCTGCTAGCACTAGCAGTGGCATTTTGCTGCTTATTTTACCCCCTAGGATAGGTTGCAAGCAGCATTTGGGTGTTGTGGGTGGAAGATATATTCAATTTTTAGCTAGTTTGATAGAATTGCCATTGAAACAGATATTTCATCGATTTTGCTGCTGTGCCAAGCCAGGCTTTTTTGTTAACTGGCATAACTGCAGGTTTTTTTTATTGAACTCACTGTCTCCCTGTGCTCTTTTAAACCAAAAAGGCAGTGCACTGGGCATCAGTAACAGTGGGCACTGGGTAGTTTTCCAGACACGCATATTGGGACAGCGGTGGTCTGTGAAGGCAAATCCCCAGTGGGCCTCTTTTGTAGTTACCACTTTGTTGTGTGCACATACATTACATTAGTGCACATCAAGGCACTGTGCCTGTGGGCAGCCAGTTTTGCAGACTCACCTATATTGGGAGAGCGCTGCTCTCTGAAGCCAAATCCCCAGTGGGCCTCTTTTGTAGTTACCACTTTGTTGTGTGCACATACATTACATTAGTGCACATCAAGGCACTGTGCCTGTAGGCAACCAGTTTTGCAGACTTACGTATATTGGGAGAGCGCTGCTCTCTGAAGCCAAATCCCCAGTGGGCCACTTTTGTAGTTACCATTTTGTTGTGTGCACATACATTACATTAGTGCACATCAAGGCACTGTGCCTGTTGTTCTGGGAAAACTAGGAGAGCAGTCCCATCTTGAGGAGATAGTGTGCCCTAGGGCCTCGGCACGACCCCAGAAGACTCCAGGGCAGGACCAAGGAAGTCGAAACCTGTCCAAGCATAGGTGAAGACTGAAGGTCTGACCCTCTACCGGACCTGCATGCTTCTGGAAGGCCAACAACGCAATGTTGGTTACTGAATAGTCCTCCGACTGTTCCCAGCCCTTTCAGACCTGCTGCTAGGTATCGGCAAGAAGCAGCAGGCTGGTCTGAGGATGAGGGTAGACGAAGGCCTTGTGACATAGAAGACTCTGGATGAGACGTGGAGCTTGGAAGGTTCAGACATTAGCACTGACTCTCAGGGCACCCTACACAGCCCACCAACACGGGTGGATCCAATGGGCTGGTCACGGACCACCCTGTCCCACTGCGGAGAGCGGGACAAGCACAGTAAGGGAATCCAGCCGAGATGAAACTCCAATGACGAGAGCAGGAACTGACGAGACGGATTTACCCCAAGGTGTCATCTGGAGAACCAAAGGAGCTGGAGGGTCAAGAGGGCTTGGAACAAGCGAAGGAGGAACAGAACCTTGGAACATCAGGAAACCTGGAACATCAGGAAGCCTGGACTAGGAACCTCGAAACATGAAGACATGGAACATCAGGAAACCCCGAAGACTCAGGAAGCAATGAAGACTCAGGTGAGACAGGACATGGAACTCCAACAAAGAACAAGGAACGAAGATCTGATGGAGCACTGGAAGACGAGAATTCCATGAGCAGGGAACTCCGATGCAAGGCAAAGGCTGAAGTGAAGAAGAAGCTAGGGATTTGAATCGTGTGTCCGATCGTCTTAACGATCGGGTTCGGCTAGAGGGAGAAAAAAATCTGATCGGTGGTGATGTGAATCGGAATCTGTTCCGATTCACATCTTTAATTTTTTATTTAGTGAGGCCCGACCCTTTAAAATTGACCCCTTAACTTCCCCTACCCTCCCGAACCCCCAAAAACATTTTACGAGTACCTGGTGGTCCAGTGGGGGCGCGGGGACCGATGTCCCGCTCTCGAGCCATCGGCGCCATTTTGGCTGCCACTCAAAAATGGCACTGATGGCCCGATAAAAAAAAACAAAAAACACCCGACCCTTTAAAAATGACCCCTTAGCTTCTCCCATCCTCCCGATCCCCCCAAAACATTTTAAAATTACCTGGTGGTCTAGTGGTGGTCCCTGGAGCGATCTCCCATTCTCGGGCCATAGGCTGCCACTCATAAAGATGGTGCCGATAGCTCTTTGCCCTTACCATGTGACAGGGTATCCGTGCCATTGGCCGGCCCCTGTCACATGGTAGGAGCACTGGATGGCCGGCGCCATCTTTAAAGATGGCGGTGGCCATCTTTACGATGGCGGCAGCCATCTATAAAGATGGCGCCACTCATAAAGATGGCGCCGATGGCCCTTTGCCCTTACCATGTGACAGGGTATCCGTGCCATTGGCCGGCCCCTGTCACTGGCTGGCCGGCGCCATCTTTAAAGATGGCCGCCACCATTGTAAAGATGGCCGGCGCCATCTTTAAAGATGGCCGCCGCCATCTTTAAAGATGGCGGCGGCCATCCAGTGCTCCTACCATGTGACAGGGGCCGGCCAATGGCATGGATACCCTGTCACATGGTAAGGGCAAAGGGCTATCGGCGCCATCTTTATAAGTGGCAGCTGATGGCCTGAGAACAGGAGATCGCTCCCAGGACCCCCACTAGACCACCAGGTAATTTTAAAATGTTTTGGGGGGATCAGGAGGATGGGAGAAGCTAAGGGGTCATTTTTAAAGGGTCGGGTGTTTTGTTTTGTTTTTTATCGGGCCATCAGTGCCATTTTTGAGTGGCAGCCAAAATGGCGCCGATGGCCCGAGAGCGGGAGATCGGTCCCCACGCCCCCACTGGACCACCAGGTACTCGTAAAACATTTTGGGGGGGGGGGGTTCGGGAGGGTGGGGTAAGGTAAGGGATTAGTTTTATAGGGTCGGGGTGGGTTTAGGGGTTGTTTTGGTGTGCCGGTTTTCCCGCCCTCCCCCTCCCCCGATTTTTCACGATAAATCAGGGGAATTTCTATTGTATCTCGACTCTTAACAATTTTTGACGATTTAAAAAATATCTGACGATTTTTTTAAATCGTCAAAAAACGATTCACATCCCTAGAAGAAGCCCTTTTATAGGGCTAGCAGGAAGACACCCAGAAAGACATCATCAGATGGGGCCCAGGGCATATCCGGATGCGAGCCCTATAAATCATGATGAGAGGTGCGGCCACATGCATAGAGAGGCAGGCAGGAACAGAGGCAGCTTGGCGGCATCTGTGCCGCGAAATAAGCAGGCACAAGCAGCTCCCTGCTGCAAAGGTAGACTTAAGGGCGGCCCCAGGCTGCAGGACAGGCCACAGCAGTGGCGGCTCTATGCCGCTGAAGATAAGGCAGACTCGGCGGCTCACCACCGCGAAGACAGACAACAGCACGGCTCCAGCTGGGTCACCTGACCACTACAGCGGAAGTCTGCGGCAGGCTCTGTTTGCCGCGGAACGCAGCAGCAGTGGCACCCTCCAAGCCGCTTGGGAAGCAAGCAGGGTCCGCGGCTCCTGCCGTGATGAAGGCCCAGCGTCGGCGGCGTCCAGCCGCAATGGAGGAGGAAGCGCAGCAAGCTGAGAGGCCTGCTCGCAGGGGAAACTCCGCGGGCAGGAATCATAACACCTGTGGGCAGCCAGTTTTGCAGACTTGTATATTGGGAGAACGCTGCTCTCTGAAGCCAAATCCCCAGTGGGCCTCTTTTGTAGTTACCACTTTGTTGTGTGCACATACATTACATTAGTGCACATCAAGGCACTGTGCCTGTGGGCAGCCAGTTTTGCAGACTCACCTATATTGGGAGAGCGCTGCTCTCTGAAGCCAAATCCCCAGTGGGCCTCTTCTGTAGTTACCACTTTGTTGTGTGCACATACATTACATTAGTGCACATCAAGGCACTGTGCCTGTGGGCAGCCAGTTTTGCAGACTCACCTATATTGGGAGAGCACTGCTCTCTGAAGCCAAATCCCCAGTGGGCCTCTTTTGTAAATAATTCTTTTAATTGGAATCCATAGTAGGCAGTGACATTAAATCCATAATGTTAGGGAAAGCTAGAAGTGGTCGAATGATTGGGACTGGGAGAGGAGACACCTCAAAAGGGAGTGCTAGTCCCCCATTAAAGTTAAAAAGGGAGCTGTTCCGATCTAAAATCTCTGGAGGGGCAGGCATTTCCATCCAGAAAAAAATGAAATCTAAACATGATGCACCACCTGTTTCTGACCCTGTTGTTTTGGAGGTGAGGGAAGGGGAGGCTGAGTCATGCAAGACAAAATGACAACACCCAAAAGCAGTAGTGCGATAGCAGTCTCAACTTAGCATTGACAATGTAGTGCAGGCACTGTTTGCTTTGGATTCCAATGAAGAATCATCTTGGGTGGGATTCTCATCAGAAATGGAAGAAGTAATAGCTGACGAAGGTTTAGGAGGATTCATTAGTCCTGTCTTAGCCTCCACTTCAGTGCTGCAGGGGAGAGATGAAACTGACAATGATGAGGAGGAGGAAGAGCAGTCAGCGCAGGCACAGAGTGTGACTGATGCCCCTGGCATTGCTTCTCAGGGTGCATCCACTACTTCAGCTCCAGTGCCAGCATCCACCCCAAAGGCTATAGAGAAAGGATCACGAAAGACATCTGCAATCTGGAGCCACTTTAAAGTGACGGAGGACCCACGTTTTGCTCGGTGTAATTACTGTAGCAGGGCTATTAGCAGAGGCAAGCAAATGGGACATCTATCTAATCTTGGCATGATGCATCATATGAAGAGGCAACACCCAACAACAGTACTGCCATCTGGGGATGGAGACAGTACCAGTCAGGGGACCCCTTTTCCAGGCAGCATAAAGAGATTGAAAAGGAGCAGAGTTATCCCATGCCCTCAGCCCCTTCTAGCAGTCAGGTGGCAGGCCAGCAACCCCCTGCCATGTGGCAGAAGCAACAACCCACCATAGAGGAAATGGGGTGGAGTGTGGTAATGCTATCCCAGGGCAGGAGTCAGGCAGCCTCAAAAGTTGTAACCAGGAGCATTGGGGAAATGATTGCACTTGATGACCAGCCCTTGCAGATAGTGGAGAATGTGGGTTTCAAGCATTTTCTGAAGGTCGTAGTTCCAAATTACAAAGTCCCCTCCAGAACCACATTTAGCAGAAAGGTCATTCCCACTCTGTTCAAGCACTGTCGCAGTCACAATCAAGCACTGCTAGCTAAGGCACAGGGGAGTGTGCATTTCACCTGCGATATCTGGACCGCTATGAATGCTGCACACTCTTACCTCTTGCTGACAGCACACTGGTGGGACCTGGCTGAGGCAGGGGCAGTCAGCAGCTCTATTAGTGAACAAGTATCAGGGTGGAGGTGGGCTTTACTGTACACCCACCTGATGGACCAGGCCCATACCACAGTCAATATTCTGGCATGAATCAGACAGATGCTGGAGGGCTAGCAACTACACCAGTGAGACAGGAATCCTCAGGCAGGGTTCTTTGTCACAGACAATGGTGCAAACATGGTTAAGGCAATAAATGACGGGCGCTTTAAGAACATCCGATGTTTTGCACACACTCTGCACCTGGTAATGAAGTCAGCTTTGAGGTTGGAGTCCAATCACCACGAGAATGAATACCTGCATGTGTTAATACACAAGTGCAGGAACATAGTAGTGCACTTCCACAGAAGTATGAAGGAGGGGCAGGTTCTCCGATAAAAGCAGACTGATTTGGAGATACCTCAAAAGCGTCTCATTCAAGACATTGCCACCCAGTGGAATTCCACCTATATGATACTGCAGAGGTTAGTGGAGCTGCAGACACCCCTTCATGAACTTTCTGGTTCAATGGACATAGGTGTGCAGAATCCCCTAGGGCATCATGATTGTTTAGTCATGAGTCAGTTGGTAAAAATCCTGCAGCCCTTCAAGGATGTCACGGAGGAGCTGAGTTCCAGAAGTGCCACCTTGGCTGACATCATCCCTATAGTTAATTTCCTGGATGAAAATTTGGAGGGCTTTAAACAGGAAGAGGGAATGATAGCTGAGGTGCTGCATTGTCTGGACATTTTGCAGCAGCAGGTGCAAGAGAGATTAAGGCCTTTAACAGAAGAAAACACATACATGCTTGCCACAGTCTATGATCCCTGTGTGAAAGGGAAACTCACCATACAGTCCAATTGTCTCTCATTTGTGAAGGACCTGCTGTTAATAAAAGTCCGTGAATAGGAGCGCCATAGGCAGAGACAGATCAGGCATGAAGCAGAGGAGGAAACAGCGGGCACTTCAGAGAGTTGTGCTAGCCCAAGCAGGAGCAGCACTGTCAGCGACAGCTTGTACCTCCTCCTCCTCCACTTCAGTACGCCAAAGGCATATTGCTCATAAAGATTCATCTTTTGTGCTACAGGCAAGAGAGAAAGCAGCTGGCATGAGTGACTCTCAGCCCACCCAAGCAAAGGAGACACCAGCACAACTGTCAGTGACATGGTATCTCTCAGAGCCCACAGAGGACATGCAGACAGATCCGCTGGCATATTGGACACCCAAGTCCACTGTCTGGCCTCACCTAGCCAAAGTGGCTCAGCGATATCTGTCATGTCCACCAACCAGTGTGCTCAGTGAACGTGTATTTTCAATGACAGGGGATATCATGAACCCTCACTGCTCAAGGCTGGCACCAGAGTTGATGGAAATGCTAGTGTTTTTGAAAATAAACCTGCCTTTGCTTGGGTTTCCAAATTATCCCTGTGAATGACAAGATGAATAAAATGCTGTACCTGTCCATCCACTGTCCAGGCCATATGTCCCTACAAGGGCCTGACTTGAAACGCTGTGCCTGTCCCATCCACTGTCCAGGCCGTACGTCCCTATAAGGACCTGACCTCAAATGCTGTGCCTGTCTGAGTTTAGTTCTGGTATTTCTAATTTCAGTTTCATGTATTTGTGCATCACTTCTTTCCAGAATATTATTTTCCTGTTTTATTTATTTATTTATTTATTTATTTAAATGATTTATATACCGGAGGTTCCTGTATAATATACATATCACCCCGGTTCACAAGGAACAGTAACTGTCGCTACATTTAGCGGTTTACATAGAACAGAATAAGAATAAAACAGGAGTTTTTACATTGAACAAATTAAGTAAACAAGTTTTAACATTGCAAAAATTAATCTAAGTAGGTTACTTTTCTTCGTGTTCTTGGCTCTAGGGGAAAGCTTGTTTGAACAGCCAAGTCTTAAGGTTCTTTTTAAATGTAGAGTGGCATGGTTCCAGACGAAGGTCTGGAGGGAGCGAGTTCCAAAGTGAAGGGCCCGCTGTGGATAATGCACGTTTCCTCAGAACGGATTTCGCCGGTTGTGAGATTAGTCTGTTCTGATAGGCGCTTCTGGTTGGTTTCACGGATGTGTGTAGTTGAATTGGAAATGTTAGGTTGAGAGGTGCGAGGTTGTGTAAGGCCTTATGTATCATCATTAAAGACTTAAACTGGATCCTGAATTTAATCGGAAGCCAGTGGAGATGGTGGAGGATTGGGGTGATATGATCTCTTTTTTTGGCATTTGATAGAATTCTTGCAGAGGCGTTCAGGACCATCTGGAGTGGTTTGATGGTGCATGCTGGTAGGCCTAGGAGGAGAGAGTTACAGTAATCCAGCTTAGTGAGAATGATGGCTTGTAGAACCATGCGGAAGTCTCTGTAAAGGAGGAGTGGTTTGAGTTTCTTTAAAGTTTGAAGTTTAAAGAAACATTCTTTTGTTGTGTTGTTGACGAATTTGTTGAGATTGAGTCTGCTGTCTATGATGACTCCCAGGTCTCTAACTTGTTGCGTGGTGGGGAGTCCTGCAGTGTCCGGAAGTTGGTTAGTATTAGAATGTGAGGAGGGGGTATAGTTTTCCGGTGCTATAATGAGGATTTCAGTTTTGTTTTTGTTTAGAACCAAGTTGATGCTGGTGAGTAGATTGTTAATAGCTGACAGACATTTATTCCAGTATGAAATAGCTTTGTGTAGGGAATCTTCTATAGGGATGAGGATTTGAATATCATCCGCGTATAGGTAATGTCTTAGCTTAAGGTTGGTGAGAAGTTGACAGAGCGGGAGCAGATAAATGTTGAAAAGAGTCGGGGATAGGGATGATCCTTGTGGTACCCCCCTCTTGGATTCGATGGTATGGGACTCTTTGTTATTTATCTTGACCTTGTATGATCTGTTCTCCAAAAACGATTTGAACCAGTTAAAAGCTACTCCTGTAATGCCAATGTCTATTAGGCGTTGTAGGAGGCATGAGTGGTTTACGGTATCAAACGCAGATGAGAGATCTAGGAGAGCGAGGAGGCAAGGTTTGCCCTTTTCTAGGTTGAAAATGATAGTATCGGATAATGATGTTAATAATGATTCAGTGTTCATAGTCTTACGAAAGCCAAATTGGTTTGAGGTGAGGATATTGTTTTCGTCAAGATATTCAGTAAGTTGTTTGTTTACAACTTTCTCCATAACTTTGGCAATGAAAGGGAGGTTTGCTATGGGTCTAAAGTTAGCTGGGTCTGTGGTGGGTAAGTTGGGTTTTTTGAGGAGTGGCTTGAGCATGGCTAACTTGAGTTGGTTCGGGACATGTCCTTGGGTGAAGGAGCAGTTAATGATGTCTGCTAAAGGTTTGGCTATGGTATTGGTGATCAGACTCAATTTGTTGGATGGAATATGGTCTGATGGATGGGAGGATGGTTTTATCTTTTTGAGAATATTCTCTATTTCTAAAGAGGAAGTGAGTTCAAGAGTGTTGAGCACTGGTAGTGAAGTGTTGGGTTGTTTGATATTTGGGTGCGATGATTGTTGATCTGTTGGGAGTGGTGGTTGTTGAGCGGTTGAGAGTGGTGTTTGTTGGGCGGTTGATTGCGATGATTGGGGGGTGAGGTTGATTACATGTTTTGGATGTGTAGATGGTCGCTTGAGTGGGGCTAGGAGTGAGGTGATTTTGTTGTCGAAGAAGTCTGCCAGTTCGTTCGCTTTATTGAGTGCTTGATCGTCTGGAATGGTAGGTGCTGGGGGTTTTGTGAGGGTTGATACAAAGGAGAAAAGAGCTCTTGAATCAAAAATGAGGTGGTGGATTTTTTTGGAAAAAAATATTTTCTTTGTTTTGTTGATGTTGTTTCTGTATGAGTTAAGGCATGATTTGTAGATGAGGAGGGTGGTTGAAGATGGGTTTTTTCGCCAATTTTGTTCCTTGCATCTTAACTCGTGTTTATGATTTTTTAGCTCCGGTGTGAACCAGGGTCTCCTGTTGTCTTTGTTTGGATTGATGGATTTAGTTGTCATGGGGCAAATTTGATCTGCAACCTTTTTTGTGATGTTGGTCCATGATGAAGTTGCTGAGTTTACGTCGGAAAGGTCTAGGTGTTCAAGTTCCTTGGCCAGGTGTTCACTGAGTTGGTCTCCTGAACACTGTTTTCTAAACGATATAGTTATTGGTTGTGTGGATTGTGGTGGAAATTCTTTTATTTTTAACATCGATGATATAATTTTATGGTCTGACCAAGGTATTGGAGTGCAAGTTGGCGTGGTGTGGGTTGAGATACCTTCATTTATGAATATAAGGTCCAGCGTATGGCCTGCTTTGTGGGTTGGTTCAGTCACTATTTGTCTGAAGCCCATATTGTTGAGAGAGGAGAGAAGAGTTTTACAGTTGGAAGAATGAGGTTGGATATCTACGTGTAGATTAAAATCTCCCATGAGGATGGTAGGTTTCCTGGAATTTAGGTGTTTTGCAGTAAGTTCTATGATGGATGATGGGTCTGCTTCCAGTATTCCGGGGGGAGCATAAATTAGGCCGATCGTCAGATGTTTTGAGTTGAATAGGGCAAATTCAATCTTTGATATGTTGTTGGAAGTCTGTAATGTCAGCCCCAGTGGTTTTTTTTTTGGCTGCAAGGAGAAGTCCACCTCCTCTTTTTTTGGGTCTGGGAATAGAGAGAACATCATACTCCTGTATGGGTAGCTGATTTATTAGTGCAGTGTCGGAGGGTTTTAACCAGGTTTCTGTGATAGCACAGATGTCAGGTTTTGTATCGGATAGGTAGTCGTTGAATATATGACTTTTCTTGCCAATCGATTGTGCATTAATCAAAGTGAGTGAGAAAAGAGTTAATCCAAGGAATTGAGTGACAGGTGTCAGCAAGATGGGCCTAAGCCTCTGTTGACGATTGTGATGGAAGGGGGTAGGGGGTTTTGGTATTCTCCATTTGGGATTGTGGATGATGGGAATTGTGAGGGGGTGCATGTTGGGATGTAAGTGGTTGAAGTGGAAGACTGTAGGAATCGTTACGGTCAGAGAGGAGTGCTAGGCGAATGCTATCTGGAGAGAGTTGGACGAATGCGGTTTGAAGAGTACTGGGCGGATACTGTTAGAAGTGTGCTGGATGTATGATGGGCGAATGTAGTCCGGAGAATGATGGGCGAGTGCAGTCCGGAGAATGATGGGCGAGTGCAGTCCGGAGAATGATGGGCGACTGTTAAGCGGAAGCAGACTTGGTGGCGATGGATGGATGTATAATGAGATGTTTAAAGTTCCCCTGTGGAGTCTGCTGGCAAATCTAGAAATTCCACGAGCTTTCGTTGTAACGCTGGCTTGGTAGCTGGGGTTTGAATATTTAAGCCGTTCTTTGGTGATGTTTGAGCTTTGATTTGTTGGAGCTGATGTTATGTTGTATGAGCTGGTAGGTGGGCAGAGAAAGATGGTAAGGATTGATAGAGTCGGAACAAAGATCAAGATATAGGCTCGGGGCTTCCTTGGGGCTGAGCCGAAGGGGCGAGACAAAGGGGCAGGCCCCTTTGTCGCGCTCCTTCGGCGCGCGACGCTCGGCGTCGAAGGTGTGTCTAAATTTAAAGCCCCACAGGGCTGGTACCTGATTGGAGGCGCTGTTATAGTAGGCGGGGCTTAGCGTTTTCGGAGCGATTCGCTTATTTTTCGCTGTTTGCTTTTCCTTTTAGCAAGCTTTGAATTTTTAACTTTTTTTTTTTTTTTTCAAAATCTGCCACGTTATCGGCGTTGAGGTCGGCCGGGAGGGGAATGGAATGTAAGAACATAAAAAGCTGACTTCAGATGTTTGGAGCTTGCATAGTTCATATGCTCAATAGTTTTCCTGACCTTCATAATATGGGCCATGTTCCTGAAAACTTTCTTAGGTGCCAACAGTAATGTTTCTAGTACTTTAGAAAACTGGTGGTAGTTGCACTCTAGTTCATCCTCTGTCTTCCCATAGTTTACAGAGGCACTGTGTAAACCACAAAGTCAACATAGGTTGATATTGTATTTGGACTTGAGTAGCAATTTTCTTATTTCTGAGAGCTCTTCATGTTCCTTTGTCATCAGCTGAAGTGCATAAGTACAGTTAATAGCTTCTGGATATGCACAAATAATCTCCAGATCAGTTCTTGATTCACAATTGGCAGTCTCTATTGCTCTAAAAGCATCCTCTGTTGAATTCTTTCAGAAATGAAAAAGATGCCATTTTTTTCTGGCAGTGAACCAGTTCAAGAAGAAGTGACAGATCAAACCTAGAAGAAGAAGTGACAGATCATACTTATTATTATTATTATTTATTCGTTGTTTTTATTACCCTGTTCACCAAGTTTATTTCCCCGGTCTAATGTAATTGCATTCTTACATGCTTGTTAATGTTACAATGTAAACTGAAATGATATGTAACTTTGCTACATGAATTTCGGTATATAAAAATGTTTAAACAAATAAGTAAATAAATAAATAAATAAATAAATAAATAAAGCACAACAGATCTGCACAAAGGAAATCCTCGAATGCTGTGCCTGTCCATCCAGGCCTTATGTCCCTACGAGGGCTTGACCGCTATCCTCGAATGCTGTGCCTGTCTGTCCAGGATTTATGTCCCTAAAAGGACTTGACCTCTATCCTCGATTGCTGTTCCTGTCTATCCAGGCCTTATGTCCCTACATGGGCTTGACCTCTATCCTCGAATGCTATGCCTGTCTGTCCAGGCCTTATGTCCCTATGAGGACTTGACCTCTATCCTTGATTGCTGTGCCTGTCTGTCCAGGATTTACATTCCTAAAAGGGCTTGACCTCTATCCTCGAATGCTGTGCCTGTCCATCCAGGCTTTATGTCCCTAAAAGGGCTTGGCCTCAATCCTCGAATGCTGTGCCTGTCCATCCAGGCCTTATGTCCCTACGTGAGCTTGATCTCTATCCTCGATTGCTGTGCCTGTCCGTCCAGGCTTTATGTCCCTAAAAGGGCTTCACCTCTATCTTCGATTGCTGTGCCTGTCCGTCCAGGCCTTATGTCCCTAAAAAGGCTTGACCTCAAATGCTGTGCCTGTCCGATCAGGATTTATGCCCCTACAAGGGCTTGACCTCTAACCTCAAATGCTGTGCCTGTCTGTCCAGGCTTTATGTCCCTAAAAGGACTTGACCTCTATCCTCGCTGTGCCTGTCCGTCCAGCCCTTATGTCCCTACATGGGCTTGACCTCTATCCTCAAATGCTGTGCCTGTCCACCCAGGACTTATGACCCTATGAGGGCTTGACCTCTATCCTCGATTGCTGTGCTTTTCTGTCCAGGCTTTACATCCCTAAAAGGGCTTGACCTCTATCCTCGAATGCTGTGCCTGTCCATCCAGGCCTTATGTCCCTATGTGGACTTGACCTCTATCCTCGATTGCTGCCTGTCTGCCCAGGCCTTATGTCCCTACATGTGCTTGACCTCTATCCTCGAATGCTGTGCCTGTCCGTCCAGGCCTTATATCCCTAAAAGGGCTTGACCTCTATTCTCGATTGCTGTGCCTGTCCATCCAGGCCTTATGTCCCTACATGGGCTTGATCTCTATCCTCGATTGGTGTGCCTGTCTGTCCAGGCTTTATGTTCCTAAAAGGGCTTGATCTCTACCCTCAATTGCTGTGCCTGTCCGTCCAGGCCTTACATCCCTACAAGGGCTTGACCTCTATCCTCAATTGCTGTGCCTGTCCGTCCAGGACTTACATCCCTACAAGGGCTTGACCTCTATCCTCGAATGCTGTGCCTGTCCATCCAGACTTTATGCCCCTACGAGGGCTTGACCTCTATCCTCGATTGCTGTGCCTGTTCATCCAGGCCTTATTTCCCTAAAAGGGCTTGACCTCTATCCTCGATTGCTGTGCCTTTCTGTCCAGGCTTTACATCCCTAACAGGGCTTGACCTCTATCCTCGAATGCTGTGCCTGTCCATCCTGGAGCCCTTTCCTGCTCAAAGGAAAGGGAACTCTCCCCGGGGTAGCCAGTCTGCCTATCTCTTAGTACCTGTTGACCCATGTTAAACCACTGTTCATAGTGAGACCTCCTCCACGTTGCCATGCTTTGAAGACTCATGCTCTACTCAAGGGGCCAACCCATTCTAGGGAGCCCTTTCCTGCTCAAAGGAAAGGGAACTCTCCCCGGGGCCAGCCTTTCTTGCTCCTATCAACTTTATGCCACTCTACCTTGATGCCATACACCAGATGACTCACTCAGCTCCTTGTGGTGTTCTTTCCACTATCATGTTTCCTCAGTGTGTTGGTGGTAGTCTTTCTGCTTGCTATGTTCCCCCTTCATTGCACTGTAGGATGTTGATGCCACTTGTCTTGCCACTTTGCCTGTCGTGCTGTCTTCGAGGGTTCATGCATCTGTTGTCGGTGCTCTCTTTTGAAGCTGTGGTGTGTTTTTGACACTGTCACTGCTGCTTTGCACCTCTTTTAAAGCACTCTTGCCACTCCTGGTACCCCTTTGCCCCTTTAAAGTGCCTTAGGCTATTCATGCCACTTTGGTGCCACTTTGCCACAGTCTAAGTACCTTGGAGCTCTTTTCTCGTTCTGATGATAGCTCCCCAGAAGTTTCATCAGAATTGATAAGAAAACTCCAATTCTGCAGCCAAAAATAGGCTGCAAATACTTCCCCCATTGACTGTAATGGACATATCAACGAATTGATATGAATGCAACAAATTTGGGTCCTGGTGAAATGAATCCCGAATAGCAATGAATGTTTTCCTTCTGCACATCCCTAATGCATACCTCTATTGCAGTTAGCTTTTGCTGCAAAGAATCTGACACTGCCACCCATTAGTAAAGAGACAATAGCACTGAAAGCCCACATCAAACAACATCACCCTAATTAGGCTTGAACTGCATGTCAGGTGTCAATGGAGGCAGAGCTCAGGATAGTACTACCCTCTTGTCCCCAGGGACAGTGTCATCCTCCACTATGTCTAGAGATGGTGGTGGTGGTAGTGACAGATCTGCAGTTGCACTACAGGATGCTAACCCAGAGGAATATAGTGCAGGTGAAGGCTGGGGTGTTCTGCATGTTCTCCAGTAAAATGGTCTGCTTGGGAAATAGCATGCTGGTGCCACATGTCCACACCTGCCATCCCAATGAGAATGACTGCATTGCGATGGCTCTCCATCATCATCATCCTCATCATCACCCTCATCCCACCGGTCCTGCTGTGAATGGAGGTCATGGAATGAGAACCGCTACTGGTTACTCTGAGTGGCAGCAGCTAGCACTGGCACAGCCAGTGATGGCTTCAGGCAGGCAGGCAGGGCTCATAGAACATCATATTCATAACATCTGTCAGCGCACACCCCACCAGCACCACTCAGATGTGCACATTAGATGCACTTCACCATCTGCTAGTCTATTGGGGGAGCAATGTCATTATGCATGCTCTCTTTCAAAACACACAAACAGTATCACCACCTGGCATGTCTCTTATATACGCACTAACTGCAGGAGTGGCAGATAGGCACTGGCAAAGTCAATAATAGCAGTAGAAAGGCCTGACGTAACACATTTCTAGCATCTGTTAGTGTACACCTCTCTGGCACCAGACAGCTGTACCCATTAGCTGTTCTAACTGTCTGCTAGTCTGTTAGCGTTGCACAGGCATTGTGCAGCCTTTCTGTCACAGAAAGCAAAACAGCATTACCACACCAAAGAAGACTGGAGAGCTGCATGGTCATGTGACCACCAAGCAGCAGGCAAAACCGTGCGGCAAGAGAGAGACTGATCGGGCGGCAACAAAATTAACAGAAAAAAAAGAGTTATCATTTTCCCACAAATCCATTCAATGGGAAATAAAACTCTTTATAACCAATGAGTATGCAGAGCATTATGGGCTACGGCAGACTGGAGAGGTCTTACGGGAGCAAAATCACCGGAGACAGCGCATGGCAGCGTTAGGCCAGGGCCAAACCATGGGCCTGTGCTCAGTCACTGACTGCAAAATCTCTTCCCCCCCCCCTCATCTACACCACACAAAGCTGCGAACGAGCAGGTGAAGCCACTTCCAGCCATCCTTTCTCTAGGTGGGCAGGAGCTGATCATGGGGTGCATTGCCGCTGGCCAATAACAGAGCAATCTTCAAAACCTTCGGCCGCCTGAGTGTACATCTGGGCTCGTACAGCTGTGGCTGGCAACAAGAACTGTTTTCCATTATCTGGAGATATAAGTATTCTTGATTTATCACATTTTCTACGTTTATCATGCACAAAATTATTTTGGAATAAGTTTTTCAGAAAGATAAAACCAGAAGGGATTTTGTTCTCTCATGGAAAGAGCTGCCGAGGCACAAGCGTAATTATGAGTCCTTTTCTTTGACATTTTCCCTTCTAGTCAGATGACCTTCTTGAAAAGAAGGCATTAGTTTATGATTAGTTTAAGACATTAGTTTATAAGAGTTTTGAAAAATGTGTTAAGCTGCTAGGGCCAGCCTTGAATTTTGGTCTAGCCAGGTATAGGCTGGGGACTTTCGTGTAGAGCCACAGCACAACTTAAGCAGAAGCAGTTTCAGACAGATGTTTGTCTGGTTCATGACCCCTCCCCAGAGGCTCCAGTCTGGCCTTTAGGGGCCACAGTGATCCCGGGAAACTGGATGACTACAGACCAAGCTGAGCTGAGGCGCTGGACATGGAGAGACCTGTTAATACCTATATATCTGCTCCTGTAAGTAGAAGAGTATTCTGGAAGTCTTGCTGAAAGTAATGTGAAGCTTGTCTGGGTCAAGAATGTAAAAGATAGGAGTAACTGGATTAGCTGACCCAGACTAGTTCTTGCCCAGTGTGTGCATTGTCCCTTTGCTGTATAGTCTTACCCTGCTGAAGTGTAAATCAGGTCGCTGTTTTGGTTCTACCTGAATACCTCTGAATTAACACACTGCTTGCACTCTAAACCGAAGATGACTCATATTTTGCAAGGAGCTCCTCAAACTGACAGAAGCTCATTTGATTTTGGTATTGGATCCAAAATGCCATCCCAAGCTAAGCTGCCTCTCGGGATTATAGTCACCCATGTTCCCTATTTCTGCTTTGCTATGACTTTCGAGACATCCATGCTTCGATGTCTGCTCTGAGAGGAGTGGCAGCGTATGACTGTTTGGTCAGGGGGTGTCGAGGGGGCACTGGAAGATTCACAGCAGCCAATCGGCTAACGGCTGCATCTATACTGGAGCTAAGCAATCTCCGCGTCACGCTCACCCAACCTGCAGGCAAGCTGGCGATAGCATTGCCAACTTCAGGGGGACCAGACACAGCAGCAGCAGCAGGGTGGGGAGAGGTGGACACGAGAGCAGACAGAGTACGGTGAGCGCCCAGAAAAGATTTGCCACTCGCTAAACGCGGTATTCGGTAGGGATGTGAATCGTTTTTCAATGATTAAAATTATCGTCCGATAATGTTTATATCGTCTTAAATCGTTATAGATCACGATACAATAGAAATTCTAACGATTTATCGTTAAAAATCGTTAAATCGTGTTAGTGCGCACTAACTCGAGTTAGTGCGCACTAACTCCCCGTTAGTGCGCACTAACTCGATTTAGTGCACACTAACTGAAAATGATACAAATAAACACTTTCCAGGTCACTGAAGGTCAGTTAGGAATGAATATGTGTTCCTATTGGCTGGCTGCCCTCTTATCTATTGATATTACCAAGGTTACCACTGAGGTGATGGTTGGGGGGATGGGAAATGGAACTGGAAACTAACGAACACCAACAGAAAATGAAACAAAGTGTTCACACTTCCCAGGTCAGTAAAGGTCACTTAGGAATGAATATGTATGTATGTATTCCTATTGGCTGGCTGTGCTCTTATCTATTGATGTTACCAATATGGTTGGGGGGATGTGAAATGGAAACAGTTGGAAGCTTGACAAAAAAAGTAATGTAATGATCAGCACTCACGTGACTAGAACTTGTTTGTTTATTATTTTTGTTAGCAGGCACCTGAAATGCTAGTGCATGTTGAATTTGCCAATCACTGTGCATTTTAGAAAGGTGGTCCTGGCTGGAACTGTACACAGTTCAAATATATGTAATTGATTGTTGGTAAGTGTATTTTTTAAGTAGCCACACTGGCACCAGTATGTTTACTTTTCCTCCTACTTAACTCACTAGCTCAGCTTTGTAAGAAGGGCTTCTCTGCTTGTGTGTTGTTTTTGTTTGGTGTGAGGAGAGCAGAAACATCAGATCTTTATTCAATCTACTACAGTCATCTCTTACAGTGCCCTATCCCTATTAATACCAGGAGTGTTGTGATCTTCCTGCACACAGTGCCCTAACCCTGATACCAGTCTGAGACAGCTCCCTCCCTGCATTACTAGTGAGAGGCTGGCTTCACAGACAGGGGGGAGCTGCCTGACCCTCACTCCTGACTTCCCCCATGTCCCAGCTAGTGAATGGTGTGTGGGTGAGGGGGGGGGGGGAGGATGGTGAAGTCTGAGACAGCACCCTCCCTGCATTACTAGTGAGAGCCTGGCTTCACAGACAGGGGGGAGCTGCCTGACCCTCACTCCTGACTTCCCCCATGTCCCAGCTAGTGAATGGTGTGTGGGTGAGGGGGGGGGGAGGATGGTGAAGTCTGAGACAGCTCCCTCCCTGCATTACTAGTGAGAGGCTGGCTTCGCAGACAGGGGGGAGCTGCCTGACCCTCACTCCTGACTTCCCCCATGTCCCAGCTAGTGAATGGTGTGTGGGTGAGGGGGGGGGGGGAGGATGGTGAAGTCTGAGACAGCTCCCTCCCTGCATTACTAGTGAGAGGCTGGCTTCACAGACAGGGGGGAGCTGCCTGACCCTCACTCCTGACTTCCCCCATGTCCCAGCTAGTGAATGGTGTGTGGGTGAGGGGGGGTGGAGGATGGTGAAGTCTGAGACAGCTCCCTCCCTGCATTACTAGTGAGAGGCTGGCTTCACAGACAGGGGGGAGCTGCCTGACCCTCACTCCTGACTTCCCCCATGTCCCAGCTAGTGAATGGTGTGTGGGTGAGGGGGGGGGGGGGGGAGGATGGTGAAGTCTGAGACAGCTCCCTCCCTGCATTACTAGTGAGAGCCTGGCTTCACAGACAGGGGGGAGCTGCCTGACCCTCACTCCTGACTTCCCCCATGTCCCAGCTAGTGAATGGTGTGTGGGTGAGGGGGGGGGGGCGGATGGTGAAGTCTGAGACAGCTCCCTCCCTGCATTACTAGTGAGAGGCTGGCTTCACAGACAGGGGGGAGCTGCCTGTCCCTCACTCCTGACTTCCCCCATGTCCCAGCTAGTGAATGGTGTGTGGGTGAGGGGGGGGGGTGGATGGTGAAGTCTGAGACAGCTCCCTCCCTGCATTACTAGTGAGAGGCTGGCTTCACAGACAGGGGAGAGCTGCCTGACCCTCACTCCTGACTTCCCCCATGTCCCAGCTAGTGAATGGTGTGTGGGTGAGGGGGGGGTGGAGGATGGTGAAGTCTGAGACAGCTCCCTCCCTGCATTACTAGTGAGAGGCTGGCTTCACAGACAGGGGGGAGCTGCCTGACCCTCACTCCTCCGGGGTATTGTGATCTTCCTGCACACAGTGCCCTATCCCTGATACCAGGAGTGTTGTGATCTTCCTGCATGCAGTGCCCTATCCCTATTAATACCAGGAGTGTTGTGATCTTCCTGCATGCAGTGCCCTATCCCTATTAATACCAGGAGTGTTGTGATCTTCCTGCATGCAGTGCCCTATCCCTGATATCGGGATGTGTGCAAGAAGATCACAACACCCCCGGTATCAGGAATAGGGCACTGTGTGCAGGAAGATCACAACACCCCCAGTATCAGGAATAGGGCACTGTGTGCAGGAAGATCACAACACCCCTGGTATTAGGGATAGGGCACTGTGTGCAGGAAGATCACAACACTCCTGGTATTAATAGGGATAGGGCACTGTGTGCAGGAAGATCACAATACCCCTGGTATCAGGGTTAGGGCACAAGTTCTAGTCACATTGACTGATCACATTACTTGTTTTGTCAAGCTACCAACTGTTTCCATTTCCCATCCCCCATATACTGTCAGTAGGAAACTTGGTAACATGAATAAATAAGAGGGCAGCCAATAGGAATACATATTCATTCCTAAACTGACCTTAACTGACCTGAAAAGTGTCAAATTGTATCATTTTCAGTTAGTGCGCACTAACTCCCAGTTAGTGCGCACTAACTCGAGTTAGTGCGCACTAATCGGAAAAAACGATTTTTAACGATTTTTTAACTAAAAAATCGTGCCTAAGACGATTTTCTTGCCCTGCCACACGATTTCTATCGTTAAGACGATATGGAAAACGATTCACATCCCTAGTATTCGGTACATATTAGCTTTATTAGTGCATGAATGAGACAGAACTGAAAAGAAAAGAGCAGTGTCATTTGTCAATTACTACAAATATATGCTTTAAACTAATCCCACGTTTTAATATTTACACTGCAAATAAAATGTTTCTGTTATTGGGGTCATTCTTCCTCTATTGTACTCTTCTTAATCTCCTTTCAGCATTCTTCTGCCCTTTGTATCTTCTCCAAATCTCCTCCTCTTCCTCCTCATCTTGTGTTTCCATCATCTGTCTTTTTTTTTTTTTTTTGTCATTTCTCTTCTCTTCATCTTCCCCCATCACCAGCTCTTCCCTCCCTTTCATCCTTTCTATTTGTTTCCAAATCATTTTCCTTATCCTTTCTTCTTCCCTCTCCCCCTCGTGCATATTCACTCGCTATAGACCGTCCCCGGATCTAGCTCGTCGCCCTCCTGCTCACCACCTCTTTCTCTCCCCAGCGTTCACACTTCTACTCTCACCTTCCCTTCCCGGCCCAGCATCCGCGTCCTGCTATCTCACCTTCCCACTTTGCACCACGCCCAGTATCCATACCTCTCCTCTTGCCTTTCCACGGACATTCCCCCTCCTCTTCTTCACCCCTCCGCATTCTCCCTCTCTTCTCACTTCCCCAAGCATTCCCATCTCACCTCCTATTGTTCCCAAACATTCCCCTTTCTTCTTTTACCTTGCGCCACCCTCCCCCTACCAGGGCTGGTGCTTCCTTTAGGCAAACTAGGCGGTCACCTAGAGCACCAAAATTTTGGGGGTGACAAAATCCCACTAGCATGAGGCCTAAAGGGGGAAAGCCAAAGAAGGAAGCACTGTGCTGGAGCTGCTGCCAATAGGTAAGTTGGGGTGGGGGGGGGGGGGGGGGTTTGGAGAATGCATAGCCTAAAGTTTGCCTAGGGTGTCAGTCTTGCACTGGCCCTCCCCCTCCCCTACCCACTAACATTCCCTTCACTTCTCTTTCCTTAACCCCCGCCCCATGCATTCTCCTTTCCTCTCCCCTTTTCCCTTGCTCCATACCTCCTATCTGCCAACAGCCCAGGAACACAAGTTCTGTCTGCCTCCATCCCTCCCCCTTCAGGCTTTGAGGTAGCAGGAAGAAGGAACGGAGCAATGGCCCTTCCCTTCCCAGATCGGCAGCAGGAGAGATAGGAACAGGGAGGAGGAGCCTCGAGCAGTTAAGCCTGTCAGTCTTCCAGATTGTCCTGCCTTTTCTTCCTCACCAGTGGCACGGCTCCTGGGGGTGCTGGTGGTCCCCTAAAACAGGTTCTGGCACACACCCCCTGATTCACAGTGAAAATTAGAGAGGGGAATCTCATTGAAGAATGAAACACTGGACAAGATCCCCCTACATGCACACTTCTACAAGATCTGCCTAATGACGCTTTTCAGCCCGTTGAGCATTCCACAGGGCCTTAGCATATAAACTAAGGAACTACAGTAAATTGTTATCTAGCCAGAGCACAGAGTTCACTTGCAAAATCACTGCAACATAAATATTAACCATTCCCTGCGCTCTGACCTGGAACCCAGTATTGTAGTTCTCCAGAACTTCTGGATGGCGGGAGGCATGTCAATTATTCTTGCAAGGTATCTTTAGGAAAAAAAAACAAAAAAACAATAGCTTTTTTTGTTATCCCAGGCCATAAAAGATAAATTGGGATGGGGAAAGTGTTACCCCTTGGCTTGTATTTTACTTTGGCAGTATATTTATAGCTTTGCTATAGCTTTTTTTTTTTTTCCCCCAGTGTAATAAATCAACGCAGACTATGCCAAATTGTTTTGCATGATGTAGTACACCTTAAAATCCCTTTTACAGATCATATACTTTATACTTCTTTTATTCCTGTTGCACAGATATCACAGTTTTTGCTAACTTGTTCACTGGTTCAAGACCATTAATAGAAAAATGATCAAATAAAAAGACTCCAGGCATAAACATGACAAGAGCAGGAAAGTAGAAGTCTGCTCAGGCTTATTTCTAGTATTACATTATTTCAGTCTGCCGTACGATTTTTTTGACCTTAAGCAAGTGGAAGTTGATGACTTTAATAGTCTCACTATAAACTGCCTTTTTTTTTTAACCCCCTTTGCTGTAAACCCACTGTTCTTTCGTATGCAGTCACAATGATGCCCTTCATTCTGTGTACTTCAAAGTCATCAACGGTCTGATTCACATCTCGGGATTTCAGAATCTTTATTCTTTAATTCTCTGGATTACAGAGATTTCAGACATAAACGGAACACCAGGCATAAGCACAATAGACTTTGATTGTTGAAAGAGACAGCAGTCACACGCAAGGTGACAGGGCACACCTGCCACTGTCTATAATAAATGCCTGCTCCAAAATTCATTCTGCCTTTTAGTTTCTAATTCGCAACGCTACATAACTAGGAACTGAACAAATTTAAGATGAAGGCAGCAGTCCAGCAGCAAGAGGGGGGGCCTCCCAGTCTTTTCCATTGAGCGTCACATGTTTGATTTTTTTAGCCGCCAGCGAGAAGTTGTACATGTGCATCCGATGCAAAGAGCTCCGGTCTCTCGGAGAACGAGTCCGATCTCTGGAGGCTAGCGTGGCAGACCTGGAAGAGCTGAGGCAGACAGAGGGGAATATAGATGAGACCTTCAGGGACATAGTAGCCAAGTCCCAACTCCAGTCTGGCATTCTTGATATGGAGCAACTATTAAATAAAATTAAATCCCTGGTGCTGCCTTGGAGGAGAAAGGTCTCATGATAGGAGCGCATCAACCTGGTGCAACAGGAAATGATTCTGTAGCAAGGACCTGCTCTCCAGTTGGTGCATCATCCTCTCGGACCAAGAATGTGTCTCCCAGGGCTTCTGCCAAGGAGGAAAGGGTTAGATTGTCATCATAGTGATTTGATTATTAAAAATGTAGATAGCAGAGTGGCTGGTAGGCGTGAGGACCACCTGGTAACTTGCCTACCTGGTGCGAAGGTGGCGGACCTCACGTCTCACCTAGATAGGATTTTAGACAGTGCTGGGGAGGAGCCAGCTGTCGTGGTACATGTGGGCACCAACGATATAGGAAAATGTGAGCGGGAGATTTTGGAAGCCAAATTTAGGCTCTTAGGTAGAAAGCTGAAATCCAGAACCTCCAGGGTAGCATTCTCTGAAATGCTCCCTGTTCCATGCGCAGGTCATCAGAGGCAGGCAGAGAGCTGGAGTCTCAATGCATGGATGAGACAATGGTGCAAGGAAGAGTGATTCAGTTTTGTTAGGAACGGGGGAATCTTTTGGGGAAGGGGGAGTCTCTTCCGAAGGGATGGGCTCCACCTTAACCAGGGTGGAACCAGACTGCTGGCGCTAACCTTTAAAAAGGAGATAGAGCAGCTTTTAAACTAGAACAAAGGGGAAAGCAGACAGTCACTCAGCAGCGCATGGTTCTGAGAGAGGTATCTTCAAAGGATACTAATGATGCATTAGAATTAGGGCATCCTGACAGTGAGGTTCCAATAATAAGAAAAGTAGTCCAAGTGCCTGTAACTAAAAACTCACCTGAGCTAAAAAAATTCTAACTTATCCCTATCAATTAAAAAGCAGAATGAAAATACAAACAAAAAACAAACTTTGAAATGTTTGTATGCTAATGCCAGACATTTAAGAAGTAAGATGGGAGAATTAGAATGTACAGCAGTGAGTGATGACATAGACTTAATTGGCATCTCAGAGACATGGTGGAAGGAGGACAACCAATGGGACAGTGCTATACTGGGGTACAAATTATATCACAATGACAGAGATGAGCACCCGGGAGGAGGTGCTGCGCTTTATGTCCAGGATGGCATAGAGCCCAACAGGATAAAGATCCTGCATGAGAATAAATGTACAATCAAATCTTTATGGATAGAAATCCATGAAGCCTCCATGAAGGTGTCAGCAAGCCTATCGCTGTATTTACAATCGAAACCAGCCGGTCTTCTCTATCATTCACCTTCAATTAGATTTATTCAAAACACTTTTTTAGATTTTTCTTTGTAAGTTTTTTATAAAATTATTCCAGTCCAGGAATTTTCAAGCGCTTGAAAATATTTGATTGCTATATTATTGCTTGGGTAACCTTGACGACTCTATTGACTATTGTTGTAGACTTCAATTACCCCAATATTGACTGAGTAAATGTATCATCGGTACATGCTAGAGAGATAAAGTTCCTGGATGGAATGAATGACAGTTTTATGGAGCAATTAGTTCAGGAGCCATTGAGAGAGGAAACAATTTTAGATCTAATTCTCAGTGGAGTGCAGGATTTGCTGAGAGAGTTAACAGTGGTGGGGCCAGTTGGCAATAGTGATCATAATATGATCAAATTTGAATTAATGACTGGAAGAGAAAAGTATGTAAATCCATGGCTCTAGTGCTAAAGTTTCAAAACGGAAACTTTGACAAAATAAGAAAAGTAGAAAAAAACTGAAAGGTGCAGCTACAAAGGTAAAAAGTGTGCAACAGGTGTGATATTTTTAAAAAATACCATCCTATAAGCATAGACCAGATGTAGTCCATGTATTAAGAAAGGTGGAAGGAAGGCAAAATGATTACCGGCATGGTTAAAAGGTGAGGTGAAAGAGGCTGTTTTAGCCAAAAAATCTTCATTCAAAAAGTGGAAGAAGGATCCAGCAGAAGAAAATAGGATAAAGTATATACATTGTCAAGTTAAATGTAAGACATTGATAAGACAGGCTAAGAGAAAATTTGAAAAGAATATAGTCATAGAGACAAAAACTCGCAATAAAACTTTTTAAAATATGCCCAAAGCAGAAAGCCTACAAAGGAGTCAGTTGAACTGTTGGATGATCAAGAGGTTAAAGGAGCACTTAGAGAAGATAAGGCCATCTTGGAAGGATTAAATTATTTATTTTGCTTCAGTGTTTACTGAAGAAGATATTGGAGAGATATCCATTCCGGAAAATGTTTTCATGAGTGATGATTCAGATCAACTGAACCAAATCACTGTGAACCTGGAAGATGTGGTAGACCTGATTGGCAAACTGAAGACTAGTAAATCACCTGGACCAGATGGTATACACCCCAGGGTTCTGAAGGAACTAAAAAATGACATTTCAGACCTATTAGTAAAAATGTGTAACCTATCATTAAAATCATCCACTGTTCCTGAAGATTGGAAGATTTCCAATGTAACCCGGATATTTAAAAAGGGATCCAGGGGTGATCCGGGAAACTATAGACCAGTGAGCCTGACTTCAATGCTGGGAAAAATCATGGAAACTGTTTTAAAGCATAAAATCACAAAACATTAGATAGACATGGTTTGATGGAACACAGCCAGCATGGATTTACCCAAGGGAAGTCTTGCCTCACAAATCTCGTACATTTTTTGAAGGGGTGAATAAACATGTGGACAAAGCTGAACTGGTAGGTGTGGTGTATTTTGATTTTCAGAAGATGTTCGACAAAGTCCCTCATGAGAGGCTTCTAAGAAAAGTAAAAAGTCATGGGATAGGAGGTGATGTCCTTTTGTGGATTGCAAGTTGGTTAAAAGACAGGAAACAGAGAGTAGGATTAAATGGTCAGTTTTCACAGTGGAAAAAGGTAAACAGTGGAGTGCCTCAGGGATCTGTACTTGGACCGGTGCTTTTAATCTATCCTAATAAACGAAGCTTGACCGACGTGCCGCAAATGCGCAGTAGAGAGCAGCTCTACTGCGCATGTGCGGCACAGAGAGCTCAGGCAGGGCACATCAGACAGAGGTCTCTCATCGCGCAAGGCAGCAGCATAACTCAGGAAGAGTCAGAGCAGGGAGAAATTCCTCTGAGACCTAATCCACAACCCCTTCCCGCTTTCTCAACCCTTCTAAACTGTTTTTGTTTTGACTATCACCCAGGGGCATGCGCGGGGGGGGGGGGGGGGGACTAAAGCAGTGCATAAACTTACTTACTTGCAGGGATCCCGGTTCTCGCAGGGAGAAATTCCTGGTCTGACTCTGTGCCTGCGTCGCGCGTTCAATTTCTCCCTGCTCTGACTCTTCCTGAGTTATGCTGCCGCCTCGCGTGATGAGAGACCTCTGGCTGATGTGCCCTGCCGCATCGCTTTCTCCCTGCTCTGACTCTGCATGAGTTACGGGGCTGCCTCGCGTGATCTGTTTCTGCATTCTGTGGCCCTAAATGACACCGCCGCCGCCAGCACACGCATCAGAAGGCTAGAAAAAAATGACAGCCACAGCGAGAACCGGGATCCCTGCAAATAATTAAGTTTATGCACTGCTTTAGTCCCCTTCCCCCCCCCCCCCCCGCGCATGCCCCTGGGTGATAGTCAAAACAAAAACAGTTTAGAAGGGTTGAGAAAGCGGGAAGGGGTTGTGGATTAGGTCTCAGAGGAAAGAAACAGAAGATGACAGTGAATGGAAGTGGAATGACTCAGAAGTTTTGCTGAAGAAAAAAAAAGGAAGAGGAGTAGGACTGAGGGAGACGGAAGTAGATGTGGATAAGGTGAAAGGGAAAGGAAAGGGAAGATAAGAGGGAATCTATCCTAATAAACGAAACTTGACCGACGTGCCGCAAATGCGCAGTAGAGAGCAGCTCTACTGCGCATGTGCGGGCAAGCACGTTGGTCTCAGCAAGCGTCAGCTGGATATCAACATGGCGGCGAACGGCGGCAGCGGCGATGAGGAACGGCGGCCAGTAGCGAGGAAGGAGAGAGGGAGAGGGAGGGAGGTGAGAGGGAGAATGAGGGGGAGGTGAGAGAGGGATGTGAGTAAGTGGAAGGGTAAGAAGTTGTGGAGCAGAGAAAAAGGGAGTGGAGGAGGGCTGAGGGAGAGGGGATGGGATTGAGAGAGGGTGGGGAGTGACTGAGGGAAGGGGAGGGAGGTGAGAGTGAGGGGAGGGAGGCAGTGGGAGACAGAGGGTGAGTAAGACTGAGTGGAGGGAAGGGGGTGAGTGAACGAGGGGAAGGGGGAGTGAGGGAGAAAAAGTGTAGAAGGGTGCTGTGTTCGAAAATGGACTGAAAAAACAATGAATGTTGCCCGTTTTAACGGGCTTAACGGCTTGTATATCTATAAATGATCTGGAAAGGGATACAATGAGTGAGGTAATCAAATTTGCAGATGACACAAAATTATGCAGAGTAGTTAAATCTCAAGTGGATTGTGATGAATAGCAGGAAGATCTTGTGAGACTGGAAGATTGGGCTTCCAAATGGCAGATGTGGACAAGTGCAAATTAATGCATATAGGGGAAAAATAACCCTTGCTGTAGTTACACAATGTTAGGTTCTATCTTAGGAAAGAGATCTAGGCGTCATAGTGGATAATGCACTGAAATCGTTGGCCCAGTGAGCTGTAGTGATCAAAAAAGCTAACAAAATGGTAGGAATTATTAGAAGGGAATGGAAAATAAAACAGAATTTCCTAATGCCTCTGTATGGCTCCATGATGAGACTGCACCTTGAATATTGTGTATAGTTCTGGTCACTGCATCTCAAAAAAGATATAGCTGCTCTGGAGAAACTGCAGAGAAGGGCAACCAAAATTATAAAGGGCATGGATCGGTTGCCCTATGAGAAAAGGCTAAAGAAGTTAGGGCTGTTCAGTTTGGAGAAGAGATGACTGAGGGGGGATGTGATAGAAGTCTACAAAATCATGAAAGGACTTGAACAAGTTAATGTAAATTGGTTATTTACTCTCTCGGATAATAGAAGGACCAGGGTGCACTCCATGAAGTTAGCAAGTAGCTCATTTAAAACAAACTGAAGAAAATTCTTTTTCACTCAGCGCATAGTTAATCTCTGGAATTCATTGCCAGAGGATGTGGTTACAGCAGTTAGTGTAGCTGGGTTTAAAAAAGGTTTGGATAAGTTCCTAGAGGAAAAATCCATAAAGTGCTATGATGGTAATTAATAAGCAATAGTAGCTTGAGATTTATTTAATGTTTGGGTACTTGCCAGGTACTTGTGACTTGGACTGACCACTGTTGGAAACAGGATACATTAACTTGTTCAAGTCCTTTCATGATTTTGTAGACCTCGATCACATGCCTCCTCAGTTGTCTGTTCTCCAGACTGAAGAGCCCTAACTTCCTTAGCCTTTCCTCACAGGGCAGGTATTCCATGCCACTTTCTTTCTTTCATCTCTTGCCTCGAGACCAATGTAAGAAAGTCCAGTGGAGGCACAATTTTTAATATAATCTGTTTTTGAAGCATTAAACCAGCACAGGCCTGTTTGCACCGAAGAACGGAGGCAACAAGCTTCCAAAACTCTGTGGGACAGATTTAAGGACTGGGGAAAACTGCAAACCTCCCCAAAATCACTTTGCTGGCAGCTTTTTTAACTAACTCATCTTCCCCCCCCCCCCCAGTTTTAGTTCCTGCAAATTCAGGAAGGGAAGGCATTGCGCAGAAAGCACTCTCTAACCAAATATTTGTGCAGAAAAAGCATGGTTGGGAGTTTGACTCAAAAAGGTTCGAAATTTAAGGAGAGGAGAACACTCTTATGCTTATCGTTCTCAGTTTTGCTTGCATATTTTCAGCCTGTTTTATGAAGGGAGGAAGGCGAATGAGATCACCATGTGTGTGTGTGTGTGTGTGTGTGTCTGTCCTTGTGTCCTCCTGTCCCCTCTCATCCCCAAACAGCTTGCTTTTATAGTGCTATCAACACTACATTTTCAGAGAGTGCAAGGGAATCCTATTTTTACCAAGGTTCCCAAAACCAGAGTTTCCCCTTGTTTACTCAGCAAGGCACCTCCTAGACACCTTTTCCTACTCAAGTCCGTAACTTAGGGGTGCTTTTCAACACCTCTTTATCATTTAAGAGCCCAGGTTAGCTGAGTAGTAAAGAGCGCGTTTTTTAAACTTTGGTGCTGCGTAGACTTAAGCCTTTTCTGACATTAGACAATTTTCAGGCAGTCTTACAGGTTCTGGGCATTTCCAGGATGGTTCCAGATATGGTTGCGATGGAGAAGGTACAGAGAAGGGCGACCAAATGATAAAGGGAATGGAACAGCTCCCCTATGAGGAAAGACTAAAGAGATTAGGACTTTTCAGCTTGGAGAAGAGACGACTGAGGGGGGATATGATAGAGGTGTTGAAAATCATGAGAGGTCTAGAACGGGTAGATGTGAATCGGTTATTTACTCTTTTGGATAGTAGAAAGACTAGGGGGCACTCCATGAAGTTAGCATGGAGCACATTTAAAACTAATCTGAGAAAGTTCTTTTTCACCCAACGCACAATTAAACTCTGGAATTTGTTGCCAGAGGATGTGGTTAGTGCAGTTAGTATAGCTGGGTTTTAAAAAGGATTGGATAAGTTATTGGAGGAGAAGTCCATTAACTGCTATTACTTACAACAGTAGCATGGGATAGACTTAGTTTTTGGGTTCTTGCCAGGTTCTTATGGCCTGGATTGGCCACTGTTGGAAACAGGATGCTGGGCTTGATGGACCCTTGGTCTGACCCAGTATGGCATGTTCTTATTACAGCTCTGCAGTTTATATACTGGACTGTCCTCCCCAACAATGCATGCCTTGCAAGTGCCACAGAGTGCCACTGCCAGGATTTTGGTGGGGATGGGCAGGAGTGAACATATATCTCCAATTTTATGCAGGCTCCACAGGTCGCCAAGTGCCTGGCAGATAAAATTCAAGATCTTTTCATAGAGCGTAAGATGCAAGAGCCCCTTTCAGTCTTTGCACATTCCTCACTGTCCTCTTCGCTCTGAGAATAGGAATGTTCTTGAGAGTCGCTCTCTAAGAGTTATGCATTTATAAAAAAAAAAAAACAAACTATGGAGTGCACTTTTGCTGCGCCTGGCCCAGAGATGTTTTGATATTTTGAAAGTGGAGCCAGATTTAAAGCATTTTAGACAGATCTTAGTCAGTTGCATTTACCAAAACATTTACTGGGTAGCCAGGATTAAGGTGAGCTGATGCTAGGGTTAGATCAGAAAGGTTTAATGTTACTATAACAGCAAATGCACCTAGCTTCATGATGCTTGTTTAAAGTCTGTCTGCTTTTATGAATGGTTTACTGTAGGTAGCCCAGGGTTAAAAATTACATTTTTTCTATCAAGATACATGGTCTGATACATGTACATGCGTGCATCCCGGAAAGTAGGCTCCATTTGCTGTGAGGAGAAATCTTTTTTTTTTTTTCTGTGGAATTTCATTGAAGCGTAACGTGCAGTAGGAACATCAACATGTTTTTTTCTGCACCGTTGAATTCTTCAGTTAGTGCACCTGTCTGTTTGTAGTGCACGCTCATCTGACTGTGCAGCTGTGGTGTCCATTTCATGAGAGCTTGGCTGAGCTATTGAACGCGTATGCCAGTTGGCTGTGGGCCCTCCATCCCGCACACATGTGATGGACAGTCGGAAGTCACCGTGTGATTGTTTTGGTAGGAAGAAGGAGTGTTGAAGTGTTTTGCACGTGCATCTGTGCCACGTTATAGACATGCTGGCCATTTACGCATACACTTTGAAGCTCTGAGAAAAATGCGAAAAGTGGAATATAAACCTAAATAAATAAATAAATAAACTAGGCCCCCATCGCAGGGAAACTCGACCACACAGTTTTAACAGGAAGTGTAAACGTCTTTATTATTTCCCAGGATACCCCTGGTGCGCCGTAATCTTATTAACAATTTTAGCCGAACATTACACTCCACATCAAATCTTCCTATTTCTCCATTGCAAACATTTTCAAATACTGGTAAGCAACGGAGTATTTCTGAATAGAGGTAATGAGTGCAGTGTTATATTTTATTTATAGTCCACACTTCAAAGTGGATTACATTCAGGTATTAAAGGGATTTCTCTATCCCCAGAGGGCTTAAAATCTAACAACTAGATAGATGTATCAAGCCACGATGTTTTATCGTGGAAGGGTTTTCACTATCATGGGGGAGGGAGGTGCTGCCACCATAGTGGGCCCCTCCCCCACCCCCCAAAAAAAAAACATTGCAGCTTGATGGCTCTTTGTTTTGTCTCTTGGCAAAACACTGCAGGACAAAACAACATGGCTAGCAACGCTGAAGAAGCCATGGCGGCCCCAATCTCAAGGGACCACCATCGCCCTAAAGGGCTGACTGTTAAAAAATTGCCTGCAAAAAAATAAAGTTCAGTGGGGGGGGGGGGGGGGGGGGGGAGTCAAGGCTGATCCTGGCTCAACCTAGGGACACCCCCAAGTATTAAAAAAAATTAAGTTTGCACGTGGCAATGGATGGGGCAGGTTGGCGCCATTTTGAAACATGGTGCTGACCGGTGCTAGAGGTGCCCCAGGCTCCATCGTAGGATCCACATCAGGTTTTTGGGGCTTGGGAGTATGGGAGAGGGGTCATGGGAGGCTGGGGGAGTTCCCACTAACTAGCAATGCATTTTTAATACATTGGGGGATAGGAGGCACTATACCCCCAATCATTTGGGAGTATTATTTTGGTGGAAAGGAGGCCTGTCTCAGCCTTCATGTCTTTGGAAAGGGGGAGGGGTACTCTTTATTGATTACAGAGCTTGGGGTGGGGGTGGGGAATCTGTCACTGCGTGTGAACTTAATTCTTTTTTTGACACTTGGGAGTGTCAGGGGTGACTCGAGTGGTGGACCTGGATTGAACCAGGGTTCAGCCTTGACCCCCACTCAACTCTATCTTTTTTGCCAGGCAATTTTTATTTTTGCATGGCCCTGCAAATGTAACATGGAAGCCTTGGGACCCATGTTAGGCTCTTACATTACATTTAACGAAACCCAGGGAGGAGGTGTTAATTTATCATGGGGGACCACTTTCTTGGTCAGCCGTGATAAATTATTAACATAGAAAATTCATGCATGCATGCAGATTGCATACAATGCAGCTCATTGCAATAGGGGAGTGACTCTGGGCAGGGCTATGCAAAATATTGCTGTGATAGGCTTCTATCATGCAATAAACAGTGGATAAGTTCTTGGAGAAGTCCATTACCTGCTATTAATTGAGTTAACTTAGAAATCAGCCACTGCTATTATTAGCAACAGTAGCATGGGATAGACTTAGTTTTGGGATACTTGCCAGGTTCTTATGGCCTGGATTGGCCACTGTTGGAAACAGGATGCTGGGCTTTATAGACCCTTGGTCTGACCCAGTATGGCATGTTCTTAATATTTATTAGAGCCCTATTGCAGCTTGATGCAACTCCCTGAGGCAAAGTGACTTGCCCAAAGTCACAAGGAGCACAGTAAGAACATAAGAACATGCCATACTGGGTCAGACCAAGGGTCCATCAAGCCCAGCATCCTGTTTCCAACAGTGGCCAGTCCAGGCCGTAAGAATCTGGCAAGTACCCAAAAACTAAGTCTATTCCATGTTACTGTTGCTAGTAATAGCAGTGGGATTTGAATGCTGGTTTGTGGGCCACTGCTCTAACCACTGAGCTACTATTCTGTTCCAACTGTCCGTCTCCAGTCTGTGACAGCAATCCAGACTATTCATGGGTTTCACTCTTTGGCCTGATATGCATACCTGGGAATTTTTGAGATTGCTGTTGATTAGCCGGGGGGGGGGGGGGGGGGAAGAGGAGAGATTAATGTGTATTTGTAACCCCTTCACTGTTGATTAGACTGGTTTAAGGGGCCACACAGTTCCCAGGATGTTATCACAGTCCCAAATCTCCATTTCACGCGTCCATCGCATCACAAACGTAGCTCCTGGGATGCTGGGGTTCACCGGCAGAGAGGAGCTTTAGACCTCCGGGGCCCTTAGTGCAGAGGTGGGAATCAGCCACACAGTCATTCAGTCTCGCCCCAATCACAGTCACTGATCAAATAAATAGCACTCGCTGGTAGAAGAGTCCTCTTGAAGTGGGCAATGCAGCAAGGCAAAGAGTCAGACGTGGTGTTCAACGCGAAAGAATTTACTTAAGCTTGTAAAACAAAATTTGGTTTAAGATTGCAGCATACAAAAGTCATAACTCTAAAAGCCACTGTCTCTTTATCCATGGTGCATGTTCTTATAGTCCAGTGTCCAGGAAAAAAACTCCTCCCTGTAAAGGGTGAGGAAATGCTCTCCTTCCTCTACCATGTGCTGGAGGGAAAAGTCCCAAACCCTCTGACTCCAAACTGGCACGAAACCTGATCTTCAAACCCACTCATATCTATCCCACTGTTTACTGGTTGCAGGGAAACTCCAGCCCTTCCAACAAGAGTGAGTCGGCCCTTGTGTGACCAACCCTTTGCTTTGTCACTAGGTCCCTTACCATCTGGACTAGTAGCAGCATGGGATTTTCCATTCTCTTTCAGTCTCTCCACTGAGCTGACTGCGATTGGCTGCCCCAGGGGCATAAGGCGGAGTTTGAGGAGTACAGAGTGCGGTCATTTTGAGTTAGAGGTTGAGGAGCAAGGAACTGGTTTTTGTTTTCTCCCTGCTGAGCCTGGCCCACTAACCCAGCTTGGTGTTTTTCTTGCGTTCAGAGGAGATCCCTTCTCAGTGCACTCCCTGTCTGAGAGGGTCTGCCTCCCTTTTGTAGAGAGTAAGGATTTTGTAGTTTTTGATAAGTTTTTTCTTATTGTGGGGAACATCCTGTGCCTTGGGAAAGGAGCAACCCCCTCTAATCCTGATTGCAGGGGATGGAGACCTGTGAGCAACCCCCTCTACCCCATAGAGGAAGCAAGTCGACAGCACTACCCAGCGTGAGATATTTGGGATAAAGACTTTTAGATTTCTCCCCTTTTTGTTCATGTGGAGGGTTTTTGTGTCCCCCACCCTGCACAACCTGGTATAGGAGACAGTTGGAAGCTAAACTGGAACATCTGGCCTCTCTCCCTGAAAGGTCCATCAAGGTTTTACCATCAAGCCTTGGGAGATTCCCAATCGAATCTCCACCCCAAAGAGATTGGGACACAAGCTGTGGGCGTCAGACTGAAATTTGGACTCCGGTAGGATCTTTTCGTGGTGTGGGGCTTCCCCATAGGATTCCCCCTCTACTGGGTTGTCACACAGATGAGTAGAAAGTGGCATGCTCCCTCCCAGGAGCTTGAGAGATGGACACCAGCGTCCCAGCAGAGACCCCGTGTAAATAGTTCAACTGTACAGTTTCATTTGCTAAATGTTTGTGGGACAGTGATTGAGCTTATGGAAATAATCAGTAAATATGGTTTCAACACCCAGTCTGAGTCCCGCCTGATTGTCCTTGAGGAGAACACCACATCAGAAAGAAATACACCCATCAGGAGGGACTCTCCGTCACGCGGGCCACAGAAAGTTTCCTCTCCCCCCACTGAAAGTGCTCATTCCCTGGGAAATGCAGGAAGGAGGGGGGGGGGGGGGAGGATGCAAGAGCAGCCCTGACCCATAAATACTTTGATGGCCCTAGGGCAGGGGTGGGCAATTCCGGTCCTTGAGGGCTGAAAACCAGTCGGGTGTTCAGGATATCCTTAATGAATATGCATGAGAGAGACCTGCATACACACTGCCTCAGTTGTATGCAAATCTATTTCATGCATATTCATTAGGGGTATCCTGAAAACCCGACTGGTTTGCAGCCCTCGAGGACCGGACTTGCCCACCTCTGCCCTAGGAGAACCACCAACACCCCAGCAAAGAGTTACACTTGTGTCAGGAATTGGTCAAAATGTGAAAAATACGGATCATCCATAAAGCAAAAAATAATCTCACATCTCTCCACTTATCTACCCAACTCAGACCTCATACTTCCTCTAGACCGATTAGGAGTGCCTACAGGCACTCCTAACCAGTCTAGAGCCCCTCAAGTGAAAACTGCCCTCAGAAAACGTGCCATATCGACAGCAGGACCCCACCAATGGAATGCGTTGCCCCCAGACAAGAAGCTTGCCCATCTGCTTTCAAAAAGAAACTTAAAACATGGCTATTCAGCCAAGCCTTCCCGGCCACGTAATTCTTCCTCACTTGCAACTTCTCTCTCTCTCTCAAGTAAACTTTCCATGCGGATACCACTACCCAGTTTGTTATCTCCGTTGTTTTATCCAGTTCTCATCCCATCCACTCTGAGATGATTTGTATTTAAGTTATTTTATAAGATTTATGTTATGTTATGATCCGTTTTAATGTTAAAAGCCATCTCTGTTCTTTGTATCACCCTGAGCGAATGTTTTTGTTGTATTGTAAACCGTTGTGATATGTATTTTTTACATGAACGTCGGTATAGAAAAGCAAAAAATAAATAAATAAATAAATAAATAAATCTCTTCCAAAAATCTGCAGAAATCTTCAACTACTGCTAACTGATTAGCTATGAGGTCTACCAAGAGACACCACTTCCAAAAATCTCTGCCACTCTCATCCCCATTCTTAGGAGATCTCACAGAGGACCCCTTTCAGCAGGCTCAAGAAACAATACATAGGTTAGACTGTGTCCACCTTGAAAGGGAAACGGCTCAAAAGGATCTCACAAATTGAAAACCCAGAAGCCCAGCAAGGATGCAAGGCCCCGTCAGATACCATATGTGTATCATGCAAACATGAAAACCTATCCAGCCTGCAAATCCACACCAGCTATTCATCTTTACAATCTCTACCTCTCCCTCCGAGATCCTTGCTGCTTTTCCCATGCCTTCTTGAATTCAGAGACTGTCTTTGTCTATTCCATGCATCCACTATCCTTTCTGTAAAGAAATATTTCCTTAGATTACTCCTCCTGAGTCTTCCCCTTTTCACCCTCATCCTATCAAATTCTCTGTTCCACCCCCTCCCTGCTAATCTCACGCTTGCCACCACCACTTTTTCTTCCCTCCAGGGATGACCCCCCCAGCTCTCTTTTCCTTTCTCCCTCCCTGATCCCCAACACCCTCCTTCCTACCATAAATCGCAGATCACCAACTGGTGCACCCTTACTCTAACCAGGGCTGGATTAAAGGAGGGCGCCAACCAATAGGGTGCTGAAACCTCACCAACCTCCATCTGGCTCCTCCTGCTGCCGCTTATGCTGATGATCTTTCACTTCGTGCAGTCTGGTGGAGGCTACCAGTGTCAGAGAGAGAGGCTGGGGGACGCCAAATTACATGGGGGGGGGGGGGGGTGCTGAATTACTAACCTGCCCCGGGTCCCATCGTGTCTCACTCCATCTATGACCCTGCCGTCGGCTGAATCCTAAATCCTGGAATAATAGCTGCAGTTTCTCTTTACGCGCTGCCTGCAGTGTGTGTTTTCCAGGCTTACTTCTCCCCTCCCTGCAAGCTTCCAGAGCTTTTAAATGTTTCCCCTGACGCACGGCAATTGATGCAAATTTCCCGAGTCTCCGGGGAAAATCAGGAGAGTTCCCAGATGTGCAGATGAGGTGATCATGACTTTCTGCGGGCTGCTGATCTGAGCAGACTCCAAGGCGCTTGATGGGTCAGGTGCAACCTCTTGGACAAGTACAAGATCTGCGTCATCAGTGATAGGCTGTGCATGCAGGTGACTGCACCTCGTTAATGTGATGCCTGGGGCCCGAAGCAAGCTTAAAAACATTTTTTTTTGACCAATCACACAATATAGGCTTTTTTGTTAAACATTTCCAAAATATCAATTTTTATAATACTTGTTATTCAGGTCTTTTGTTTTATTCACTATCTAGAGGACAAAGAAGGGGCCTATTCACCAAGATGTAATAACACGGCATCATAAGTTAAACACTAGATTTGGCATTTAACACATGTTAAAACTGTTAACGAGCGTTACCAATAGTGCACCGAAAACGTGGTGCAACTTGAAGAAAATATTAATGAGCTGCATCACATTCAAATGCATGCAAAGAACCTCATTAATATAAAAAGAGTTTAACACAGATTGTGATAAACCTCACAATGCACATTAAGCCAAGGAAAGTTAACTACACCTCAAGAGGTATAATGAACTTTCCATAAGAGTCTTGGCCAGCTAACATGCCCACCAATGCTTTTGGGCCCTCTCCCCAATATGTTAAAGGGGACTATTATCCCCTAGTTTAATCCCTTCCCCCCCCCCCCAAAAAAAAAAAAATCATCCTGCTCCTCCTCCTATAATCTCTGACATATCATCCCCCGAAAGATCCCCCAAGCTTCCCAACGGAGCCACCCTCACCCCCCCCCCCCCCCCCGTGGCCCTGCCCCCCGGTATAAAGTCCACCCCAAGTCAATATATCGCAGAATCTCTATTCACAGGCCTGGATTGGTCAAAAGGCACACTAGGCCTGTGCCTAGGGTGGCAAAAATCATGGGGGGGGCAACAGGCTGGCTGAAGCTTTGCTGCCTTACAGCCGTGCTAAATCTCATTCAGCAGAGAACAGCTCTCCGCTTCCTGATCCAGCACCTTCCAGGCAACTTGCAGGGAACAGGAGAGGAGGGGGTGAGCCTGGAGCAGACGAGGCAAAGTGGATTATTTTGAAGAGCTTAGGAGGGACTGAGTGGGGATGACAAGGGATCAGCTGGAGGGTGTGGGTCTGTGTGTGTGAGAGAGAAGGGAATGGGGGAGGGAGGCAGAGTTTTTGTGTGTGACAGGGAAGGGATTGATGTTGGGTGTGTGCGTATGTCTGTGTCAGCTTGGATGAGAGGTTAGAGAAGGGAATGCAAGGGAGAGCAAAGCTGGAGCATGGGAGGGACATCTGCCACCTCCCCACCCCCATGCCAATTCACATCCCCTCTCCTTTGATCTTGGAGTCTATCCCCTAGACCCAGGACCCTCCAATTTCTCCTACCTCTCCCTTCTCCCCAGATCCTGGAACCCACCTCAACCCCTCCTACTCCTTCTCATTCTATAATCCCAGAATTTCCCTCTCTCTCCCTTCTCTCTTTCCATCTCAGATTTCTGATCTCTCCACCCTTTCACACTTCCCCGTCTTCCATCTCCAGTCCTCCTTCCTTCTCCTCCCCCCCATTCCTAGACGTCCTCCCTTCCTTTCCAAATCCCTGAGATCTCTTCCTTGCACCAGATACTTGATTTCCCTTTTTCTAACCAAAATGAAAGGAAAATAAATGTTACAGGCACAAGCAAGACTGATAATGTAATATAAAAGATGGAAATGTTTATCAACGCACTGCAGAATTTTCACATTCCTGCCACAGAATCTTAACCCTGAACTGCAGCTGGAAACTCTGGGGGAGGTGGCACAGCAGCACCATCTGTGCCTAGGGGGGCAAAATCCTAAATCCAGTCTCAAAATCAACGAGATGTCAATAGACACAACCATAACACAAAGGGGTGGTTTTTCAAAATCCCGCGCGTGCGTCCATATGCGCGCGGTTCCCGGCACGCCCACGTGGCCGCTGCGATTTTATAACAAGCGCGTGTCACCGCACGCATGTAATAAAATATGATTCCCGTGCGCATATGCGCGCCGGAGTTTAACATCCGTGCATGCAGGTGCGGGCGGGTGGCGTCTCACATGCGCGGGGGGGGGATTTTAAAAAACAACGCACTGCGACGTGAGTGGTCCTTTCCCAGTTCCCTCCCAATCCAATCCAATTAAGGAGCTGACTGGGAGGGAACTTTCCTATCCTGCTAACTACCCTTCCTACCTTTTCCCCTCTCCTCTCCTCCCCGACCCCCTAACCCCTACCTATCTAGACTAATTTTTTTTTGTTTTTCAAATTACTTCCTCTTTGGAGGAGAAGTAAGTTCTGTGTGCTGGCCACCTGCCAGCGCGTGCTTCCTCCAGACAGCATCTAATGGCGCTGTCCTGGCCGGCCCTCGGCCCGCCCCTTTTGGCTCTGCCGGCACTTCTGCGCGTAACGGCAGATACGCGTGTGGCCAGGCCGTTCCTAAAATGCACCCGGCGTGCGCACAGCCCGGCCATGCGTGTATTTGCTGGGATTTGCGCACGCGGCCTTTTGAAAATTTGGGCGAAAGTGTATATAAGACCATCACATAAAAGACGTTGTAATCCACTTGTTTTTTGAATCAATGTTCAGGTCTATCCTAGACCAATTATTATAAACTAAGGCGTGGTCTAGGATAGACCTGAACATTGATTCCATTTTAATTTATGGTGCCAGTGGGACAGGAGTTACTAGAGTTTGCTTCTGTCATAAGGGGGTATGGAGGCTCCTGAGATGAGTAAGAGGAAGTCTGAGGTGAGGAGGGCTTGGAGAGTCTTTGCATAAGAGAAGATTTTGGAACATTTTGAGTTGGGACCCATACCCAGCAATGGGGCTACCAGTGGAGCTCGTATTGAGGGAGTTGGGGATCTAATTGGGGGATATGGATTATGGGGGGTTGTGCCAGAGGCAGTGTGTAACTCGAAGCTAACTGGCCCTTTAAAAAATCACAGGCCAAGGGGGATGCAAACACACATTTCCATGGCCAAGAACTTATGGGTCTTATGACATCCACAAGTTCCCACTCACAAAATGCAACATGAATTAAACCATGGTACTCGTTTATTTATTTATTTATTTATTTATTTAAGCATTTTATATACCGTCATTCTTAATAAAGATGACAGTGGTTCACAAGAGACATTCATAGATCATGGCTATTAGAAAGTTTAAGGAGACATTCATAATATGGATCTATAGATTCATGGGTCAGTTCAATACGTTCATGTATTGAACTCATGTATTATTACAATTTAATAAACAGCACTTTATTTGTCTACTTTATTTATTCATTTATTGATTGATTTATTTGATGTGAGTTTATTACTTTTTGTAATTGTCACTGGTTGCCACATGACCTACTGACAGTTCTCTGGAACACACAGCTTAGAACCAGCCACTTGCAGTAAAAAGCAACTTTATTCCATGCATCGGTCTGCACTTCACACATAACTTTCAGTTCCTTTCCTGAGATACCAGCCGCCCCACCCCCAATAAGATTCCACGGTAGTCGCTCACAGGTCAGCCCAATTCCCCAGGGCCATTTAAAACCTGCTTCCCTTTGCAGATCCAAAATCTGTAGCCGAAAACTGTGGGCATCTCTACATCTGGGTCTGGGTGAGCGCTCTCTCCTGGCTCCCCGTCTGGCTCTGTTTTCTTCATCTCTGAAAGGCAGTGTTCTCTCCCTTAAAAAGCAAATTCTTTCACCGCACAGGTGTAATTAGCCTCAGCCGCGTCTCCCGGTTACTAACACACCTTTCTGTGCAGTTGCCAGCCGAAGGGCAGTAAGCAGGGTGCTCTGCCACCCCCGGCCCCCTCTCATACCCTTCTTATTCGTTTTTGAGTCACCCATCCTTTTTTTTTTTCCCTTAGTTGGGTTCCTCTAGTTTAGGGTAGGTTTACGTTGGTTTCTTCTCTAAGTTTAGTTTTTCCTCTGTTAGGGACCAGCGGGCAGGCCTATTAGACCATGAGCTTCGGGGTCACGCCTTGGACAAGCCTCTCTAGCCAGGGATACGGCTCCCTATCCCCTCCCCCCCACCACCACCATTTTTTCCATGGGAATCCTGATACCCCCTCTTCTAAGGGAATCCTCACACTCCCCATTCCTAGGGGAATCCTGAAAGCTCTCCTATTTCCCCCATCCCTCAGAGGACAGCAAGTGCTTCCTGTAAGACAGCGCCTGGCAAATATTCAAAAAAGGAAAACTGGGACCGGATCCTGTTTATAGGTTTTGGATTTCTTTGCTTTTGGCTTTAAGGGTGCGTCTCAATTGTAGTACTGGCTATTAGTGTGCCAGAAGGCACAGGCATTCCTTGGTTCTCCCAGGAGGGGGAGCTGAAGTTTCCAGAGGGTAAAGATCTACACGGGGAGGCCTGCCTTCAGCAGCCCCGCCCTGAAGATGGGCTGCAAATAGGCCTTTCTGTGGCTGCTAACTTCATCCTAATTGATTGTCCAGGATCTCCAAACTACATTTCCCAGCAGCCCTGTGCTTCCTGTTTCTTTTGGCTTTACAATACCCTAGCCAACTGTTGTTCGCTTTTTCTTTCTGCCATAAGGCAGTGTTCTCTCTGGGACTCCCTTTAGAGCTCCCTCTGTCTTCTGGACTATCTACCTGCCCTCTGTCTCTTCAGGCTGTTCTGACTGTGCAAAACCCCTGTTTCAGCACCGTAATTTTAAACTAATTGCTTAATTTTTAATGTAAGTATGTTATTTTTATATTTATATGGATTGTTTGTATTATGTTGTATGTCTTTGTAAATCGCTGCAGGGTCCCGATTAGCCGTGTTTGCTAAATTTGAATAAATAAACAAACATGCTATTTTGACGCAGCACAGTAATGAGATTTGCCGTGAATCAAGCCCTTAATCCCGCAGTTCAACCATTAAAGCCACACAGAGCTTAAAATATTTTAGCGTTAAAAAAAAAATGGGCTCAGCAAAGTTCAGTCAGAGAACATTTCTGCATACCAAACTAATCTCAATCAAAGCTTTCACTCTAGCTGAACATTGTAATCAAGAGACAAAATGTTCTTAGTTTGTGAACTTCCAAATAAGAGTGTGCATGGAGTCTGGATCTGGTACTTTACTGGCAATGAGGCTCTGCACCATTGGCTACAATCTGAGGGTTTCTATAAAATCACTGGGAAACCATTAGGCAGTTGTGGAAAACCCATAGGGCCGGATTTTCAAAAGGTTACGCGCGTAAATCCAGCGGATTTCACACGGAGCTGGCCGTAAGCGGTTATGTAATGCCCTGCACTGTGTACGATAATAGGCAGAATTGCATTTGCCAGAAAAATAGAGGAACAGATTGAATGCAAAGGGAAGGATAGGGGTGGGTGCAACGTTCTGTGATGGGAGCATATTTGCAAACTTTTAAAATGTATTTTAGCATCAGCTATATTTCCATGTTGCTGCAGGAAGATAGTTTTAGATTAGATCATACGCAGTTAACACGGTGGCATCGGGATCACCCGGTGTTGCGCTTTTGCATTTATTAAAACAAAGATGTAATCTAATGTGGGAAGGTGTGTGCATTTGCATCGCTGGGTTTCCGTGCACAGAAGGAATCGGAGGTTATGCGGTATGATGTGCTGTAAAAATGTAGAGAAAGAGTCACTGCACTTGTAGGCTGGCATTGCCAGCTTCATCGGCTTGGAAACACTAATTATGTTACGGTTGATTTTTTTTACGTCTCACATGTTACTGTAGAAAATCACTAACGGCCTAGATAATATGACCTTTGAGGATAGGCTAAAGGAGCTGGGTTTATTAAGCCTAGAGAAACAGGTAACTTGATAGCTTTTTTTTTTCAAGTACAAGGATGACAAGACGTAATGGGATTAAACTGCAGCAGGGGAGAGCTAGGTAAGGCAATGGGAAGAACTTGCTAACTCCATGGATAGTTAAACATTGACGTAAATTACGTTGGGAGGTGGTAGAATCTGTCACTGAAGGTTTTTAAGAGCAGGTTAGGGAAACGAGTGCCAGGGATGTTGCAAAAACCTAATGAATTCTGCAAAGAGACACGGAGATGGGCTAGGCGACCTTCAGCTCTACTTTTTTTGTGTGTGAATCTGTGCAGAAACGTCTTTAAACCAGCACCTCGGACACACTAGGGCACGATGCCCTGAGCCAGGTGCAAGGAAATAAACCAGCAGACCAAAGCAGTAAGGCGTTTCTTAGTCATTCAGGATATGCCTCTTTATTTCAGCTGTTGAGTCCTAAGATTGAAGGTTGCAAGTCAAATCTGAAAAGAGTTAAATGGAACATGTGACATGGCACCGTATCAAGTATAAAATCTTCACACAACCTCAGGAGCAAAGTTTGCAACAACTGAAAACCTTTTGATTATATTGAATCCCCTATGACTTTGAGAATTCTCACATAGCAATTGGTCATACATCCCAAATTATTGGCCATTATACACTGAAAGCAGGTCTGATTGATCAGTCATTTTCTAAAAAGACCGGAATTGGAGTAACCACACGTTAAATGCCAGCTGGAAAGGTTCTTTTTTTTTTCTTTTTAACATCAACCTTTGGGTACAGCTGAGCAGCTCAGTGGCAAGTGTCTGCGCTGCCTTGCGGAAGACCTGGGTTCACATCCTAGGTAGGTCTTCTGTCCCTCAAGTCAGCCAGGGCAGGGCAATGCTGCAGAGGAAGCACTCACAGCCCTGGAGGGAACGAAGCTTCAGTCATTGTTCAGTGCCGCTGCAGTGAGCAGAATGAGGATGCACATTATCCGGGTTCTAGGGGGACCATTGGGTTTGTGGAACCCGATCGAGACCTGTTTCTGTGATGGCTGGGTTGATTTGGAGAGAGAAGATTAAAAACAGGACACTCCCTCTCCTCAAGAGCTGAGAATGAAGGCTCAAAGTGCCAGAGCCCAAAGGGGGCGGGCTCCCGCTGAGCTGGAAACCGAAAGCCGCATTTGGATGAATCTGAATTGATCAGACTGCATAGATAATTTTGGTCTTTATCTGCTGTCAATTACTGTGAATTTGTTATCAGAGGATGTGCTCAAGCCTATTAATATAGCTCAGTTTAAATAAAAGGTTTTGACATTTCTGGAGGACAGGGCCATTCATAATTATTAGCCAGATATACTTGGGGATCACCGCCTCTTACTTTTGGGAGTGAGCAGCCATGAATGTACATTCATAATAAGATCTGCCGGATACTTCTAGGTAATCTAGACTGGCCATAGTCATAGAAAGGATGCTGGGCTCGATGGACTATTGGTCTGAACCAGCCATGGCACTTCTTATGTTCAGGGCTATCAGTGCTGCGTATAATCCTACAGGAAATTCAGAGTCAACATTAGGCAATACTAAGTATAAAGGAGTATAAAGGAGTATAAAGGAGTGCATACCCCTTCTCAGGGGTATGCACTCCTTTAATAAATAAAGGACATGTCAGTATTAACTGGGTTGAGTAAGATCTGAGCATTGTTGGTGTTAGTGCCGAGTACACATGCGGAGTGAATCAGAGCCTTCTGGAAGCAATTTTCAGCCGATGAAATACCTGTGGATACTTTTTATTTGTAGACTTTCACTACTTTTCACAGCAGGAATGCACAGACACATATACTTTCTCTTTGAAAATGGTCTCCTCAAAAACTACGTGTGCAATCACACCTGCAATTTGGTGTGAATCATTTTGCAAAGATAATTTGCATGCATGCTTTAAAAAATGTTCATAAGTCCCAGTCCTACTCAGCTTCCAACCCCCCTCTCCGAAACGCTTCTCCCCTATGTGCACGAAAGTACACATATACAATGTGCATGCATGTAATTTTGCACGTGTGTTAGTCACACAGTTGTCTGACGGGCACTGCTTCACCTGCCGAAATGCCTTTGAAAATTACTCTCCATCAGTACTGGCAGTTCTGGATGACTAACACAAACCAAATGGAAAATATTTTTCACTTCCTTTTGTATCTACAGCAAAACCAGATCAGTGCTGCATTAAAAAAAAGACAATACTTGTCTGAAACCTGCCCAGCTCTGCTAATGCATGTGACACTCACACTGGGAGCACCGTTTCAGGGATATAATTTCAACGCTAGTTCTATGGATGAATGGGCAATAAATTAAATGCCATATCTGACCTTTGAAGGTCAAAATGATTTCCAACAATCACAAGCTGAAGATATTGTAGTGGAATTTCTGAATTTCCTTCGGGATCTTACAATGTTTAAATAATATCCAGCAACGATAGATTTGTAAGAAATTTAAATGGAAATCTTCAACACTGATATAGTAGGAAACAGAAAATTCTAGCTATGTCTTATACATAGCTATGTAATTAGTTTAATGATAATTTCTATAATTTTAGCTTTTTGCTGTATTTTTTCTCATTATTTTAGACAGAGACAAGTGTATTAAAAAAAACCAATCTGAATCCGTTTCAATCTTGGATTTGGGATATTTTAAATCCAAAAGTTTTCCACAAGGAGTAGGCCTCCATAACCTAGCTCTGACTCATTTCTGGTTTCAATTTGCACAGAAGTACTGTACCATGGAAATAACATTTTTCTGGTTATGTTTATGCAGGCTCGGTGCTACCGAGTGTGCAAACCGTGCAATTGCACAGAGCAGCAAACCTGGGGGGCGGTGGCAGTGGAAGTGAGGAAGGTGTCCAAATAAAGAAAGAAGAGAGAGAGGTCCATGCAGCTGCTGGTGGGCCACATCCACTAGTGGCCAAAAAAAAAAGAGAGGCCTAGGCAAACACTGGTGAACCCCATCCCACTGGTGGCTGAAGAAAGGAGAGGCCCATACAACAGGACCCCACCGGTAGCAGAAGAGGTCAGCATAGAGGCAATGCTAGTCCCACAAGTTTTGAATACTGCAAGGCTGGCCCAGAGGAAAAACAGCAGAATGGGTTCCTGCAGCTGCAGATTGACTTTTTCCCCAAATAGGCATGTGGCAATAGCAGCAGCAGCGGAGGAGTAGAAGAGAGACTCTGAGGTTGCTAGCAAAAGAGTGACCCTGCCTACCTAAGACTATAAGAACATAAGAAATTGCCATGCTGGGTCAGACCAAGGGTCCATCAAGCCCAGCATCCTGTTTCCAACAGAGGCCAAATCAGGCCACAAGAACCTGGCAATTACCCAAACACTAAGAAGATCCCATGCTACTGATGCAATTAATAGCAGTGGCTATTCCCTAAGTAAAATTAATTAATAGCAGGTAATGGACTTCTCCTCCAAGAACTTATCCAAACCTTTTTTGAACCCAGCTACACTAACTGCACTAACCACATCCTCTGGCAACAAATTCCAGAGCTTTATTGTGCGTTGAGTGAAAAAGAATTTTCTCCGATTAGTCTTAAATGTGCTACTTGCTAACTTCATGGAATGCCCCCTAGTCCTTCTATTATTCGAAAGTGTAAATAACCAATTCACATCTACTCGTTCAAGACCTCTCATGATCTTAAAGACCTCTATCATATCCCCCCTCAGCCGTCTCTTCTCCAAGCTGAACAGCCCTAACCTCTTCAGCCTTTCCTCATAGGGGAGCTATTCCATCCCCTTTATCATTTTGGTTGCCCTTCTCTGTACCTTCTCCATCACAACTATATCTTTTTTGAGATGTGGTGACCAGAATTGTACACAGTATTCAAGGTGTGGTCTCACCATGGAGCGATATAGAGGCATTATAACATTTTCCATTTTATTAACCATTCCCTTCCTAATAATTCCTAACATTCTGTTTGCTTTTTTGATTGCCACAGCACACTGAGCCGATGATTTTAAAATATTATCCACTATGATACCTAGATATTTTTCCTGGGTGGTAGTTCCTAATATTTATTTATTTTATTTATTTAAGGTTTTTATATACTGGCAATCATGAAAAACATATCTTGCTGGTTTACATAAAACAGGAGTGCAGTAGACACATCAAACTGGAACTGTGGTGACCGAAGGTACAGTTACATTTAACAAGGGTAGCAGAACTGGGAGAAGGAGGAAAAGAGAGGATAGATTAGTAACAGTTAAACAATATACAAATTAAATACTATATACAAAAAAAAAAACATGGTTGAGGGCTGCTTGTTTTGAGAAGGAGACAGTGAAGTCATTAGATTGTGTCCGGGAAAGCTTGCTTGAACATCCAAGTCTTAAGTCTTAATATGGAACCTAACATTGTGTAAATACAGCAAGGGTTATTTTTCCCTATATGTAACACCTAGCTTCATCATTTTGCGATAAATATAGCAAAAATAGTGCGCACGATAAAAAAGAGGCATGGTTAGGGTAATTTTCCTGGTAATGCGAGTTAAATTATTTGGGCTACTGGAGAGCAAGAGAGAGAGAGACTCTGTAGAGGCTCACAAAAAAGGTAACTATTTACCACTGTAAGAGGGGGCACTAGTAACTCGAGGTGAAAGATGAGTTGGGTTTTGTGAGAAATTTTACATGCACAGTCATACGTACAAACAGCACAGTTAGCATCAGCAAAGATTTAATATGATTTAGAGGGGTGGAAGGTAAAAGAAGAGTAGATTTGCACACTTTACTCTCTACCTACCTTGAATGCAGCTAGGTAAAGAGAGCATCAAGCTAAGTAGAGGGAACATGGTACAAATCTACTCTTATTTCACCTTTATTCACTCCAAATGACATTCATTCTTCACTGATGGTAACTGTGCTGTTCGTACGTATGACTGTGCATGTAAAATTGCCCCCCACAAACCTCACCCCGAGTTCATAATGCCCCCTCTTACAGTGATATAATAAGTTCAAAAATCAGTGGGCCTCCACAGAGGTTCTCTCTCTGCCTCTCTCTTTCTCTCTGCCTCCTCCTCCTCTCCTTTTCCGAAATGGGATTTGTGCTAACCCATCAGGCCATAACGCAGCCATGTGGATAGCGCAGTGTGGCCAGAAAACAAAGAGAGAGGATGGGCAGGAGGGAGGCAGGCTACAGCAGGATGAAGTGGGGAAAGGAGAGTGCAGAGCAACCTCACTGCAGGATAAGAGGGCACCACTTTCTCGCCGGCACCCTCTTTACCCTCTACGAGCAAGACAATTCAGCAGCAGTAATCCAGCAGAAGAGAAGACCAAAGAAAATAAAAAGAAACAACGGGTTCTTAAATCCATAAATAATTGTATTTTGCTAGCATAATTGGGGGGAAAAGGCCAAATTTGCATGCAGGATTATGTAGGTACTCCAACATGGAAGACTTATAGCACCACCACATCTCCCCCCTTCCGCAGTAGCTACCTGCGTATCTCTCCATTGGGTTTAAAACCCAAAAACGAAGAAGGCAAATATAGGCTGACTCATAACCTCTCTTACCCTGAAGGAAAAGGAGTGAACGGTTTTATAGATCAGGCATGCTATTCAATATAATATGCATTTTTCAACAAAGCTGTTGAACTAGTGAGGAACTGCAGACAGGGATCCTTAATGGCAAAAGATGATATAGAGTTTGCTTGTAGGAGATACTACCTATTCATCTAGATTCCTTTGTCTGTTGGGCTTTATAGTCTGGGACCAAAGCTATTTTGATAAATGTATGTCCATAGAATTTTCAGTTTCTTGTGGATATTTCGAAGCTATAAGCACTTTTGTACACTGGGTAACAGAACAACAGGTGGGGATGAAGTTGATCACACACTATGTAGATGGGAGCCCTAATCAGACCAATATTTTTCAAGAGTCTGCTGTCAGAATCTGTCAGGCACTTGTGACCTGGCTTGGCCACTGTTGGAAACAGGATATTGAGCTTGATGGACCCTTGGTCTGACCTAGTATGGCAAGCCTTATGTTCTTAAGAATGTAGGGCTGTGGCTGAAGAATTCTGCATCCCCCTGGCTGAAGGCAAAATAGAAGGCCCCAGCCATAGACTGATCTTCCTGTTTATTGACTTGGACTCGATGGAGATGGTGTCACACTTGCCAGGATGCAAAGATTATCCCAAACAATGCAACATACTTTGAGGCTGAAGACGCTAACTCTTAGGCAGGTTCAACAGCTAACAGGGCAGCTAAAGTTTGCATGCAAGATCATGCTGATGAGTAGGGTATTCATTTGGAGACTAGTTGCAGCTACAGCAGATGAGAAAGCAAAGCAGCGCTTTATCCAGTTTATTAAGCTGATTTGAACTGGAGAGAATGGAAGCAAATTTTGTGGGCATTCAATCAGATCTCCTTCTGTACTAATCATTCCATTGATTGTTCTGGACCCCCTCCTCTTATTCTCCAAAACTTTAGTGCCAACAGTCCCTGTGAGGTTGTGTGCAAAGGGGCAGCTATTTTCACATGTGGTGGGAATGTGTAAAGGTACATGGCTTCTGGGAACAAGTTTTAGATCTTATACAGCAAATGTGTGGTTGGGCTCCCCCTACGGATCCACTCATATATCTCTTGGGATTGTGTAGTTATCCCCCCTTGGGATCCTGCCAGGTACTTGTGACTTGGATTGGCCACTGTTGGAGACAGGACACTGGGCTTGATGGACCCTCGGTCTGACCCAGTATGACGGTTCTTATGTTTCTACGAACTTAATCCCCTACAGAGATTTGTGCTGACTTAGCAAATTTTTTAAATGCCAGGATGAATGCCTTCATCATAACAGATCCTATGCCTCATCTTTTCACAAGCATTCCCGAGGGCCTGATTCCCTCTCCTGAGCTCCCCTTCTGTGCACACTCACCCTCCCGACTCACTCAGCCAAGTACAGGATTGATACGCAGAAGAAGTGAAAATCAACCAGTCTAGGCAAGTCCTCCAGAGGGAGCTGCCTTTGTTAACAGTGCAACGAGGATTCAGTGGAAGTGATTCCTGCTTCCTTGTAGCATTGCGGTATGACAGTAGTATCTGTATTTTCTTAGCTCCCTGCTGCCCTGCAGATTCATTCTGCATTGGATGTGCAGTATGTGACAGCAAAAATGAAAGGTGTTTATATGTGAGACGGTATTATGCATCTTAAAAGTGCATGAAGGGCATGTGCGAAGTATAACATAAAATGAGCATTCCTAAGAAAGCTGCCATACAGTTCTGGATGAAAGAAATGAGGTTTTGTTTAGGATGAGAAGAAGGAAGTTTTGGTTTATCAATTTATTGTTTTACTTATGGCATGCCAAACAAAATCACTTAGGGGCAGATTTTTAAAAAATACGCACTTGTTCGCGCAACCGGCATGAACAAAAGTATGCCGGATTTTAAAAGATACGCGCGTATCTTTTAAAATCCGGGGTCGGCGCGTGCAAGACTGTGCAAAATCGGCAGCCTGCGCGCACCAAGCCGAGCAGCCTGCCTCCATTCCCTCCGAGGCCGCTCCGAAATCGGAGCGGCCTCGGCGGGAACTTTTTTTTTGTTCCACCCCCCTCCCGGCCCTACCTAAATCCCCCCCCCCCCCCCACCTTGTTCGATGTAGTTACGCCTGCCGCTGGAAGACGTAACTTATGTGCGCCAGCTGGCCAGGCCCCGACACAGGCCGCTGTGTCGGGGCACTCAGCCATGCCCCCGGACCGCAGGCACGCCCCCGGACCACAGACACGCCCCCCCCAGACCGCCCATTTTAGCAAGCCCCGGGACTTACGCGCATCCCAGGGCTTTGCGAGCGCCGGCGGCCTAAAAATCTACCCCTTAGTGTGGTACAAAAAGGAACAGCAAAATATACAGTACATAATAACATAATATCGAAAAGATTAAAGAATAAAACCAACATACATTACAACATAATAGCAAATCCATATGATCACATTATATAAAATTGTAATAAAAAAATAAAATACAGTGCTAACACAACTAAAACTCCAATATTTACTAACCAACAGCGCCCCCCCCCCCCCCCCCCCGCACGCTATTAAGCAACTATCTGAACCAAATAAAATAGCAATAAATACATCACATGCAGCAGCCTTACTAACCATCCTAAAGGGTCAGGATACATTGCAAAGAGCTAAATCCATCCATCAACCAAACTATCTACCCAAAGGGGTCAACAGTCAAACCTGAACAAAACATCAAATTAAGAGCATCACCATAATTAGTTATCTATCTGATGACTTTGTAGGCATTTTTGACTGCTTTTGGGCATGGCTGTGGGTGGTATGGATTGCATCAGCAGAGCCTTCTCCTGTGTGCCTTGAATAACCTTTTTGTCAAGCCATAGCAAATATTTTCTTGGGCTGCAGAATATCTTGTGAATATTTCTTTTTTATCGCCAGTGCTAGTCAGCAAAAATGCTTTACTTGTGATGTTTACCACTAGAGGCCAAAATGATTTTGGATGCATCAAGCCCCAAGGGCTGAAAAGTAATCATGTAAGCTTGGCTTGAATCCGGCTAATGGTGGTTCTTTGATGCCAAGTGAAGAGACCTCAGATATGGGCAGTGCATAATGTACTACATCCAATACTGCTGGGAGAGGAAAGAGGACAAGAAGGGCATTCTGTTAACTGTGTTCATCAGCTGAATATGTAAAGATGTCATCATTTTTCCAAAAATACCATTCTGACACAGGTCAAAGAGGGTGGGTTTTCTTTTCCCTCCTTTATTTCTTCCAGCTCAATTGAAAGCAATGCTGAGACTCGGGTGCCATGAGCCTTCATTCACAACTAGCAAAAGGCCAGACTTGGAGATCACGTCAGGGTCCTTCCTGCTGGCGCTTCCCAGCACTGCCACTGAGCCAGAGGGCTGCCGAAAGAGAGGGATTTGAATAAGAAACGTGAGAAAAGACAGCTTTTTTCCAAGAAACCTGAATGAAAAGCCTGTTAGGAGGAGGTTGTGGATCGGAGATTACTTTTTTTTTTAGGTTAATGAGGTCGTAACATCGCACAGAAGTAAACGGGCAAACAGGTGCATAAGTTACACCAGTTTTCAAACTGGCCTTATGCCCATAATCCCGCTTTGAAAACTTTCCCAGCAAAACTTCCTATTTGGTGCTCAACGTTTTGCTAAGAGAATTTGCGTGCATAGTTTTTTAAATAAAAAAGAATGCATGTTAGTCCAAACCCTGCCCAGACTGCACTCCCTCGATTGCCTCTCCCCTGGGCACTGAAAAGCACACATACAGGGGTGGCAACTTTCAAGCCAGCGTGCAGGCACTCTTTGGCGTGTACTCTTCGGCACGCGCCCAGATACGCTGCCATTTTGTAACCTGCACGTGTACGTGCGCGTGTGTTATAAAATAGGCTGGCCCGCATGCACATGTGCGCACAATTTTAAGTGAGCGCGCGAGTCCCGCTTCTACCGCATATATCGGAGAGAATGTTAAAAGGGGCGCGCCAGTTTCACCAGTTCATCCACCCGCTCACCCAGTTAACAGCTACGTCCCCCAAACCTCCCGGACCCTTTAAACACCCTGAGAAATGGCTCTCTCTCTGTTTATTTTTTAACTTGCACCTCATTCCTAGCAGAAGTAACCTCATGCGCCACCGGACCTGGTTCGCACCCAGGCGTGGAAGTATGAACACGCACATCTCTTGGCCACGCCCCAAAATGCCCATGACCTGCCCAGGTCATGTCCATGCCCCCTCCTTTGTAAACGTTTGAGATGTGTGCGTATCTGGGCGGCTTTTAAAATTCGTCGGCGCGCCAGCCCCCATTTGATGCGTGCACCGGGCTTTTTTACTTCACCTCACAACGTGCATGCACATAATTTTGCATGCTTATCCGTTGCACAATTTTCAAAAGGGCCATCAAGCACTACTTTACCCACAGAAGTTCCTTTGAAAGAGACTCGCAATAAGGCCATGCTCAGAATTGCAATGAAGGAAAAATCATGCAACGTTATCTTCTCTCACATACAATTAGTCAGAGCACAAAGAGAGAAAGTGATTCTTATATCATTATACGAATTCACATTTTTTAGTAAATGCAGAAATATTTTTACAGAGCACACAAAAATGATTTACAATAATTATATCATGGCTGGCCGCATCCCTAAAGCCTTAAAAAAAATCTTATCAAAGCTCTCATGCTCATTCATTCAAACTACGGCATACACATCCCTTATACACTCACATCATGCTAAAAAATACATAGGCAAAGCACCATTTGCTAAGTATCATAGATAAAATCGACACTAAATGAATTCCTGAAATAGCATAATATTCACTGATCATTGAATTTGTATAATTATATAAAAAATGCTTCCTCTCTTCATGCTCAGAATTAGCCAAGAAAAAAAAGCCAATGGAGAGAAAATGAAATAGTTTAAAGAAAGGGAAGAGCAGCAGATAAAACATTGCCTCCTATCCCTATCCCATGACTTTTTAATTTCCTCCAGCATCTTTCATGCCTTCTGAAAATCCAGATACATTACATCAACCAGCTCATCCTTATCCATATTTATTTACTCCTTTAAAGAAATCTAAGGGGATAATATTCAATGAGGCGGCCAGTGAACAAAGCATCTAGCAAAATTTAGCCGGATAACTTGTCCCAAATATTCAGCACTGAATGTGCCAGATTAAAGTTATCCGGCTAACTTTAACTGGATAACTTTTAACCTTAACTGGCCAGCTTTTCAAAATCACACCACAAAATCAGAGGTCCTAAAGTCAATCTCTGCATTTAATTATCATTTATTAACCAAATATTTCTTATATATACATTCAATATGGCTGTTCTTAATATAACCTACTCGGACCCTAACCTGAACCCTCTAAAATCACACTCATGCTTTACCCTTAAATACCTTCATTCATACCATACACATCTCATTCATTCCCCACTCATACTGTACATAAAATATATATAGTGCTAGAAATTCCCTTGCATACAATGCTAAATACATCATTTTTTAATTTGACACTTATACCCCATATACTTATAAACATATGATGTTAATATTCTTGTACTACTGTCAATTAATTAAGTCCTGCTGAAAATTAAATGGCAGGTTAGATGCAAAGTAATCTGGCTTTGTGTGGCCAGATAACGTGCCACTTAGCTGGATATCTTCAAGAGATATCTGGGTAAGTGGTAATCCCGGCCCAATTCCCATCCATTCACTATGAATGTTTAAAACTCACGCTGGCCCACCATTATGGCTCCCCTAAACCCCTCTGAAGGGAAACAGTAAAGATATTATTGGCACTGGTCTTCTCCCGTCACCCATCCCTCCCTAGAAAATAGAAAAAGAATGACTTCCACGCTCCCCCCCCCCCCCCCCCACCACACACACACACACAGCCCCTCCAAGACCTCCCACCCACTCAGTGCCCGATCGCGGCCCCATTTGCAGCCCCAGGATCACAGTACACTGCAAGCTCAGGTGCTTTTAACATTTCCCTTGGCAGCGGCGTTGAAAGAGTTAAGCTATCGGCATAACTATCCAGCCCAGGGCAGTTACGCTGACAGCTTACGTGTCCCCAGCTGACGCCCAAAGCAACATTTGGAAATGCTTGGGATTTCAGCGTACTGCAGTCCCGGTGCTGCGGACAGGGGTGCGATCAGGTACTGGATGGGTGGCCTGGGGGGAGTAGTGGGCAAGGAGGCCATGTTGTTTTCTATTTAATGGGTAAGCTCCATGCCGATATTATCTTTTTACTGTTTCCCCCTGGAGGGTTTGGGAGAAGGCTCGGCCAGCAAGGTTTTTAAACCTTAATGGGTGAGTTTGGTGGCTATTGGTAGGAAAATGGGAATCGGGTGGGAGGCCAGCAATCAAACTTTTTTGTTTTTAACACTTAAGAGCGCCACTTAATCAGATATCCGGTAAAGTGACAGGTTATCTGGCCACACGAGGCTGGATAACTAGACCTGCTCTAAGGCCAGTCTAAAGTTTTCTAGTTAACTTGGGTTAAATTCACTCAGCTGTTTTCCCATAAACACAGAATGGGGAAAAAAAGTGAATCAGGCCCTTAGCCAGTTATATTTAAAATTCAGCTGCTGCTAGTCAGCTAACTTCACTTCTCTCAGAAATATCACTCCCCCCACCCACACCCCACACACACAAATTATCCAATATTTCCCCCTATGCTATCTGTCTAAACTTTAGCCGGATAAGTGGGGGAAACATTGATAAGTCAACATGTAGCCTGATATCTTGTGAGTTATCCAGCTAAATGCCTTTGAATATCAACATCTAGATTTGTAATGCCTGCCTTCTCTTTGCTATATCCACGCTGATTTTCCTCCACTCAGTAACTATGTTCTTCTTCCACCATTTTGTATGGCACTGGTCCGAGGTCTCCTGGATCACCCCTACAGCCCTTTTTGGCTGCTCTCCAGTCCTCACAGTGTCTGATTCAAATGATAGGATACCGATTGCCAGTAGCAGGTCTGCAACATAAGATTTGCCATGCTGGGTCAGACAAAAGGTCCATCAAGCCCAGTAACCTGTTTCCAAAAGTGTGCAGTCCAGGTCCCAGGTACCTGACAGGATCCCAAGGGATAGATAGATTTCATGCTGCTCATCCCAGGGATAAGCAGTGGATTTCTGTAACTCCACCTTAATACGGTAATAGTTTATGGACTTTTCCTCCAGGAACTTGTCCAAACCTTTTTTCAACACAGCTACACTAACATCTTTCACCACATCTTCTAGTAATGAATTCCAGAGCTTAATTATGCATTAGTAAAAAAACATTTTCTTTTGTTCATTTTTAATGTATGACTTAATAACTTCATATCTATCTACCTCTCTCTATATATATACATACATACATACATACATACATTATTATTATTATTATTATTATTTTTAGATTTTTATATACCGGTGTTCCTATATGAAATAAAGATCACATCGGTTTACATTGAAACAGAACATGAAAATTGCCAAAAGGCATTACATAGAACAAGGTTATGAAACTTGGAACAGTGTACATAAGTTCAAAATTTAACAATAACGTTGTAACATTGATGACCAAAAGATAAAGGAGAAAAAAAAAAAAAAAAAGACTTAAACAATTAAGTTGACAGGTCTTATTGAGCATAAAAATTATAACGTATAAGTGAGAAAGTCTCAAGTGTCCTGCAGCAAGAGATTAGATACCGAAGTAGGTAGTGGTATGGAAAATGGGGGTTTGTGAAGAAGATATGTTCTTGCTGGTTGGAGGGGAAAAAATGATGATCATGGTCCTGGAAAAGCTTGGCTAAAGAGCCAGGTTTTAAGTTTTTTTTTGAATGAAGAGTGGCAGAACTCAAGCCGAATGTCTGGTGGGAGCGCATTCCATTGAATGGGGCCTGCTGTAGATATGGCACGTTTATGATGCGAGGATTTTGTTGAAGGTACATAGAGTGTGCCTTTATATGCTCCTCTGATGGGTCTAGAGGAGGAGTGAGGGCGTAGTTGGTTACATAATTGAAGAGGAGAGATATTGTGAATGGATTTATGAATTACGGTGAGTACTTTATATAGGATCCTTTGCTTTATAGGCAGCCAGTGGAGGAGCTTGAGAATGGGGGTGATGTGATCTCTTTTATTCGTATTGGTAAGGATTCTGGCTGCAGAGTTCTGTAGCATTTGGAGGGGTTTGATGGATGAATATGGAAGGCCAAAGAGAAGCGAATTGCAATAGTCGACTTTTGATAGAATAATGGCTTGTAGGACCATCCGAAAATCGTTGAAATAAAGAAGAGGCTTCAATTTTTTTAAGACTTGTAACTTATAAAAACAGTCTTTGGTGGTTGTGCTTATGAATTTTTTAAAATTGAGCTGATTGTCTAGCATGATACCTAGATCTCGAACATGTGGTGAGTGATTTAATATGGGAGTGGATGAGTTGAGTAGGTCAGCTGGGTTTAGAAGTTTGATGTTGATGTCTTGATTGATGATTAGGATCTCAGTTTTGTTGTTGTTAAGAATGAGGCAAAGGCTGGAGAGAAGATGATTGATCTGTTGCAAACAATTGTTCCAGTGAGCCAAGGTTTTTTGTAAGGATTCTGAGATTGGGATGAGTATCTGGATGTCATCCGCGTAGAGATACATATTAAGGATGTACATTTGTTTTAAAAGAAATAGTAATCCAAACCAAACCAGGCATTATTGGTTCCGGGTTTTTTTTCCTGTGAAATGAATGTATAACCCCTCTGAAAATGTGTAGGTTCATTCATTTCAGAAAATACACACATTATTTGCAAATAGTGCATGCTATTTTATTAAATGAATAAAAATTTAAAAAATGGGGAAAAAAAACCCCCATGAAATCAAAAAAACAAAAAAACTATCAAAAAGAACACAAAAAAGAACTGAAACAAAAAATATAATTTCCCTACACGGCTCTACTATATGTATCTTCTACGTATATAATTACCAAGCTTTGTGCATTGATTTCTCTTTCAGTCATGCTGAAAATGAGTAATTTGTAGGGCAATTGGGGAGTAGATGTTGATGCTTTATGTGTCTTTCAGAACTCACTACATTGCAATGACAGTGGGAATACTGGAGTGGATATTCCAGGAGCTATTTAACTTTGAAGATATTCCACATTTGTGCTTTTGCTGCAGGTCCGGCTGGCTCAGAGTGCATGCCAGATGTTGAAAGTGTGTGGTATGATATATGCAGCTTAAGCACACTAATGGTGAGTAACAAAATGCCCATAGCACACACTGCTGCTCTATTGCATATACTGATAGCTTCTCACAGCCCGAGACCATGCACTCCTCCCCAAGACTGTACTGTATGTCAGAGAGTCAGAGGGCACGTGGTATAGTGACTGTCTGACAGGGAGAATATGCGGACATTGACACAATGAGAGCTTGCAAAAAAAAGAAACTTCTCTGCCAGCCAATTTTGATGGACTCTTTCAGCTAGTATATATTTATGTATATACACACAAAATTGCATCTGCTATTTGGTACATACAGTTTTGTAAAGAGAATGTGTGCAGGCTGTCTGCATGCATGCTAGTCCCAACCCCATCTGGACTGCTTCTCCCCTACGCATGAAACGTAGATGCGCGTACAATGTGTGTGTACATACGTTTACGCACGTATCGGGTACACAATTTTGTAAAAAGGGCCGTGTCTGTGTGTGTTGAAACACTATTTTACCCACAGAGGTCCGATAGAGAGATTTTTGTATATTTATACTCGTGCTTAAAATACAAGAGCAGAGGGAGGAGGAGGGGATGAACTGGAAAAGAAACATACAGTTGGAGAAATGAGCAAGTGTAAACATAGAAGGCGATGATTGTTGTTTTTTTTTTTCCCTTGCTTCTGCATTTCTGTCATTACCAGACTGCCACAGGAGGTATCGATATACCACTCTTCATATACAGCAGGCAGCACGTGATTGCATTACGGGTGATGTAATTACATTTCCACAAATGTTCTATTCCCAAGGGCGGGAAGCCTTTTCCCACCCCCACCCCCCTTCCTTTTGTTTTTCAAACAAATCAGAAGTTGATAAATTATTTAGTGCGATCAAACACAGCAACCGCCTTCCTGCCTCCCCCCCTTACCGCACACAAAGTGAATTTTGGCTCAAGTAAATGTATTTTTGACAAATGACTTCTGCCTGCATGATTTATCAACTTAATGTTGAAGAGCACTGTCACAGCATGGCGCTAGTTACAGTTTGCATGCTGGACCTCAAATTCTAGGATCAACTGGAACAGGCTGAAGGACCGGTTCGGCGCTTTGAACAGCTTGCTAACAAAAAAAAGAAAAAAAATTGGATTTGCATTGCAAGGCTCACATGTGGCTCAGGACAACCGGGAAAGCAATAAAGCGAAACGTAATTTTATCAAACGCTGGGTATCGGAATTCACTTCTGGCCTCTACAAGCAGCGGAATGAAGAATAGCATCCGCGTCCTGTGATGCTTATTAAATTAAGAGCTGCGAAATAGCTTTCCATGTCATAAATCCTCCGCTGCTAATGCCCACATGCTAGCCACACTTGTGGAGGTCAGTTTAGCAGGGAGCCCATGCGACGGCTGGCGGCTGACCTTCAGTCTGGCCGTGCTCGCGCATAAGCTAACGAAGGGCACCCATTGAATCAGTTATCAATAACAGCTGCCAGCCCTCTCTAGCAGCCTGCTGTCCAGAAAGAAAGGTAAATTATCCTTATTGCAAACACAATGTGGCCTTGGCTGATGAATTGCCGCTGTCTGGATGTGACTGGGGGGGGGGGGGGGGGGTTTCTGTCGTCATGCCCGTGTGTTAACGACCAGATGCAAGTACTCCTGCAATACCACGCCTTCTAAAAATCCAATGATCAAAAAATGCCAACAAGATGTTAGTTCCGATAATAGCATTGAGAATAACATTAAGAAAGTGTTTTATTAGTCCTAGTTTCCTAGAGGGAAACTGGTCATACAAAATTCTCGTGTCTGAATGTGGCCTCCCCCAGTTACTTTTCAATTATTCCTCCTGATTCATTCAAAGGTCTACCACAGAGAGCGGTGCGCATCCAGTGACACACACCCCCTCCCCCCCAGTTCATAATATTCCTGTGCCCTCAACACTTGTAATCTCTTTTTTCTTTTTATTTCCTTTAGGAAAAGAGGCTGATCCAATTCAGCTGCATTCGGAGAATGCTGTAATGTCATCAAGCATTTTGAAAGCTACCCTGCCACTGGTTTAGTGCCTCTGGTCACACAAGGAATCATGAAATTTTCACACCATCACCATCGTCATCATGTATTTATTTGCTACACACTTTTCCAGCAAAGGGAATTCAAAGCAAGGTACAAAGAACTAATGTTGCAGTACAATTCAGGAATGTACAGTGGCCTGGTGAGGGTTGCTGCTTACACGAAGAAAGCACAGAATCTGATTCACATAAATAATAACTATTATTCATAGTATATAATGTGGGGATGTTGGCAGGCACACACGGGAATGTTAGCAGGGATAAACCCACCAGTTAAGAGTTGGCTTCTGGTGCAATGGGCTGAAGGCTGATTGGAAAAGCCATGTTTCCAGTAGCTTTCTCAAGGCTAGCAGGTCTGGGGCTTGTCTGATGTTCTGTGGCAATGCAGCACCTTGGAAAGGCTTCTTCCCGTCTCTGATGAGGCATAGTTCCTTGAGGGTAGAGTCCACCAGGTGGTTTTGCAATAGTGAGCAGAGAGAGTGGGATGGTATATAGCGGGTGAAATGGTCACTGAGAGAGAGTGGCGTGCTTCCTGTAGGTTTTCTTGTAGGTTACGGTTAGGATTTTGAAATTCGTATGAATAGAGAGAATAGAGAGCCAGTGGAGGGTGTTTAGGGTAGGTGTAATCCTGTCAAATTTGTTTTTGTTACTCAGCAGTTGTGCTGCAGTATTTTGAACAAGTTGCAGTTGCTTGTTCAGTTCGATGGGCATTCCAGTGAATAGCAAGTTGCAGTAGTCCAGTCAGGCAATCGCAGCAGTCTCGATGACTACTGAGTCATCAAGAAGAGGGTGGAGATGTCATGATGTAGTTTGAAGAAAGCTGCTTTAGTCACTGCTTGGATTTGGGGTTTGTTTTTTTTTAATTCTTTTTTTTCAAGTTTTTGAAATCTTCCCAAGAATACAACTCTTATACAGTAAAGCTGATGTTTTACAAAAAGCAATATCAGGTAAATAGAATATAACAATAGTCCAACATCAATATTTATAATGACATCAAAATTATAAGAATTATAGGGAGGCAGAACTAAAGACACAGAAATTCAAGTAAATTTTATAAAGGTAAATTATGTACGTCAAGTGGTGCCACAACCAATAATTCAAATGACTAAGCCGGGCCTGTAATGGAAGCCTCTTGGGTACGTGCCACTATAAAGGCTCTAAGTTGCTCGGGCTCTAAGAAAATATATTTTATATTTAAATGCCTCACACAGCACTTGCATGGATTTTTAAGGATAAAGCTGGCTCCTAGTTGAAGAACTTCAAGGCACATCGTAAGGAAATCCTTGCGTCGGGTTTGAGTCAGTTTAATAACATCAGGATAGATCCAAATTGGATGACCATAAAAATTTGACTGTCTATTTCTGAAGAAAAATTTCAAGATGTAGTTACGTTCCGATAAAAAGGCAAATGAAATCAGTAAGGGTTTCCTTTGTGTTATCTCTGTATCTAGAGATATTTCCAATATAACGGTTATGTCCAAAGTTAGTATCTGACTTCCCCCTGGTTCCAATTTTTCAGCTTGGGCCTGCTACTGCAGGTAAAACGCTTTAGTGATTACTGATAGGGCTGTATCTGGAACTTTTAAGATTTGTTTGATATAATTTTTAAAGAGTTCTAGAGGGGAGAACATGCTGACCACTGGAAAATTTAGCACCCTTAAATTATGTGCTCTGAGAGGGTTTTCCACACTCTTTAGCCTCCTGTTAGTAATTTTTTCAGAGACAATTAACTTTTGCTGAATATTTTCAACAGTGGAAGTCCTTTTATCCAGCTCTTCTTTTTTTTACCAAAGTTTGAAATAAGATTATTGTTCAATACTGATTGATTCTTCGTTTATATTGTAACTTGAGACAGTATATTAATAGAATGTTCAATCGACTTTAAGACTGTCCAAATCCCTTCTACAGTTATTTTTTCAGGTGTAGAAATTGCAAAGGCCGCAGTAAGGGCCCTCAAATGGCCATCTCCCGCTTCCATACAGTCGCTCACGCTCCTTCCATTACCTTGTAACATAGATGTTGTTTCCTTTTTCTTTTGCTTAACTTCCATCGAGGGATCCGGAGTTAATGTCGCCATAGCTTTTCCTGGGCATCCTAGTAAGTAGACTCCCTAAGTTCTCCTCAGATACTAGATCTTCATATCTTCTGACTCCGGAAATCCCAGATATGATTTATCTGAATCAGTGCTTTCTTTGAAGACCTTCTGCAAACAGTTCTTAGGAGGGAACAAAGATGAGTGGTGGAGGTGTTCTGCTTTTGGTTTTTCCACTCCTAGTGACACTGCCCCCCCCCACCTCCCCCATGCTGATCCCATTCTTCAGTGACCCTGCCTTCTGTTCCCCGCCCTACCACAGTAGAAGATGAAATGGGAGAAAACAACTGCTCTTCTAGCTTTTATAATAATGCTAGCCCGTAACTTCTTCCCATTGCTAGAGTGTCCTCTCTTTATCTTGGTTGGGGACTTCTGATATGATCACTAATATTGTCTGTGCTGCTTGTACAGGAAAAATCATTTCTTTTAGACTTCCTTCTCTCATTCTTGCCTCATCTATCCTTCATTGCCATAGGCATTAAGAATGGCATTAATGCAATTTCATACAGGTGACCAGTAGCACTGGCTGGAAGTCTTTAGTGTTTCAGTACTCATAGTAGTGTGGATACACACACAGCAAACAGAGAGCAGTCACTTTCCTTGTGAAACAAAACACATAGGGGTAGATTTTAAAAAAAGCGTGTTCGCGTACTTTTGTTTGCGCACCAGGCGCAAACAAAAGTACGCTGGATTTTATAAGATACGCGCGTAGCCGCGCGTATCTTCTAAAATCCTGGATCGGCGCGCGCAAGGCTGCCGATTTTGGGCAGCCGGCGCGCCGAGCCGCGCAGCCTGTCACCGTTCCCTCCGAGGCCGCTCCAAAATCGGAGCGGCCTCGGAGGGAACTCTCTTTCACCCTCCCCTCACCTTCCCCTCCCTTCCTCTACCTAACCCACCCCCCCCGGCCCTATCTAAACCCCCCCCCCTTACCTTTATCCGTAGATCTACGCCTGCGAGAAGCAGATGTAAATCTACGCGCGCCAGCCCCCCGCCCCCAAAACGCCGCGTCGTCGGGTCCCGCCCCCGACATGCCCCCTTCCAAAAACCCCGGGACCTACGCGCGTGTCCCGGGGCTCTGCGCGCGCCGGCGGCCTATGGAAAATAGGCGCGCCGGCGCGCAAGGTCCTGCTCACGTAAATCCGGCCGATTTATGCGAGCAGGGCTTTTAAAATCCACCCGATATTGCTGTTACGCTCACCGCTCGCGGCAGCCCCACAGCACAGCCCTCTCACCTATCTGTGAAGTCTCCAGGCTCCAGTTCTCCATCGCTGGCTGCGGTGAGCCTCCAGCCCCGGCCTTAAACTTCCGCCGGCGCCTCCGGCTCTGCGCTGCATTGGTGGACCTCCAGCTGGGATGCCTCCATCCTCCAGGCCTCTCTGCATGGGCCAAGGAGAAATGCCATCAGCAGCGCTGCGCCTCTCCCTAGGCACAGGCGCGCACCACCATGAGTTATTTAAAGGGTCCGCGGCGGGAACCTGGGCATGGACCCGGATGTAGACGTCAGTTTCCTCAACATATAAAAGCTCAGACAGCGCTCCTCAGCATTGCCTTTGCAACAGGTCTCCTTGGTCTCCTGTTCTGGTTTCCGAGTTCTAATTGCTTTGCACTTGTCTTGTTCCTGTGATTCCTGGTTCCAGTTTCCTGTGTTTGTCTCGTCTGTCTACTGGATCGACTACCTGGTTCTGACCTCTGCTATGCCTGACCTCCCCTGCTTTCTCTAGGCCTGAACATTGCTACGTCTGACCATGCCTGCCTTCTCCGTGCCTTGACCATTGCTACGTCTGACCACGCCTGCCTTCTCTGTGCCTTGATCATTGCTATGAATGACTACCCTACAGACTCATTAAAGTCCAGAGATCCATGTTGCTTGCTACACCTGTCAAGTGCCGCCAGCCTCCATTCAAGCTTCACAGTGACGTCCTGGTTGCTACCCTCTGGACATGGACTATTAAGGCTTCGACCTTCCTTTGCTCAGGCATCTCTAATCTCTCATTGTTCCTTGGTGCTTGAGTTCCTGATCCACAATCCGTCCAGGATAGTTCTATGCCACCTGCTGGCTGCTGTCTCTGGGCTGAACCACCTACGACCAGTACCTAACCTTGAGGCCCGCCTAAGTCCTGCTGGCCCTGGCACCCAAAGGCTCAATCTGAGGGGAACGTGGGCTGGTATAGGTGAAGCTCCAGTAGCCTCCAGCTTCAGCCCACTCCGCCTGCTGACGGTGGGGACCCATAGGCCCTTGCCTACGGGTTGTGTCAACCCCACCTCAGCCCAAGAATCCACCTCCTACGCAACAATTGCTGTAATATGTATTTCTACAAAATGAGATACTCACACAAATGCTGAAAGAGGAAAAGCTGCAATGCTGTATACCTGCTTCCCAAAAGAGTAACAAAACACATAGCTTCCTCCCCCATCTGCTGGAGTCAGTGAAACACGGTGTCTCTCAACTGCCTTCTACCTCCTGTTGATGCCTTAATCCTAACAGAGAGAAAGATCAGTGACTCCTATCACACATTCACAAAAGGCAACAACAGTCCAACATAGTAACATAGTATTGACGGCAGAAAAAGACCAAATAGTCCACCCAGTCTGCCCAATAACTGCCGCTTCATGCAGCTTCCCCCAAGCCTTATGTTAAGGGTAGTAAATTTAACAATTGAAACCAAAAACTGCCAAACCCATAACAAAATTACTGCTAGCAACATTTTTAAAGGATGAGCAGCCTTCTTGATAATTCATACAATGCTGTTTGAAAGTGCTTTGCTTTTGGACTTGGCCTACCTTCCTCATTCCTCTATTCTAAATAAATCTTTTTTAAAGCTTTTCTTCATTTTGAAACACACAGAGCTAAATAAACTACTCCTCTCTCTTTGAAATCCAAGAGAGAAATGCTGCAAAATGGTGACTGCACTCAGGGTGTAGATTTCTTTTAAGCTTTATATTTTAAAAAATGGAAGTCATTGTCAATCCATGCAGCAGCCAGCCGGGATTGGCTAGTTGAAAAAGCACTTCACCTTGATTGGTTCTTTTTCCTCTTTGTCTGTTCCCATCCCAACTCCACTCTGTCTAACTTAAGTAGAAAAAAAAAACCCCAAAGCTATAGTTGTATGCCCCATAGATAAATAAATCAAAAAATAAATGGGAATGAAAGCTTGTGTTATTTTCTGAGCTCTGTTCATTCTTTTTATATAGAAAGAAATGAACCAAAAATGGTCTCTTTCATTTCATAGCACCCATTTTTCCAAATGAATGCACATCCTTATGTTGTGCGGCCCAGTTCATCAAACAGAATAAAAAGGCCTGAAGAATCTTCTTACCAGGTGAAGACTCCAGAATGCTTGTATCCTCTATCAGTTGGTTAAAACCCATGCATTGTTTTTTGATCATTGAGGTCTATATCCAGCCGCTGGTTGTCTAGGAAAGTTAGTTAGATAATCTTATCCAGCCAACCTAGCCAGGATATTCAGTGACATGGGCGCACTGCTGAATATACCCGCTATCTTAAAAGTAGCAGGATAAGTATATTTGGCAAAATTTAGGACTCCTTTTCGGCTGTCCTGAAATTATCTGGCTGTAGTAGCCAGATAACCTTGAAATCAGCATTTATCAGGCCAACTCAGCTGGACAACTGCCCCCACCCCAGAACACCACTGTCCCAGACTTATCCAGCTAACCTTTTAACTGGATAAAAAAAACAAACTAGCCAGCTAAGTCCGGAGCAGTCAGACTAGAGGGATTTTTAAATCCTGACATTTGTCCTGCTAAGTGCCAAAAGCCGGTCAAATACACTGGATATGGACCTCATTGTTCCTGGTTCTGAACTGTATTGCTGACAAGAAGTTGTTGAGCATTTATTTCAGCTGTTGCTTCAACAAAACTATCTGTGGGAGGAATCTGGACAGTCTACAACAATAACCTTTTCTGAACTGCCTCTAACAGGATAATCCAACAACCCTAACCCTTGAAAATCCCCAACCTTCTATTTGTACCTGCATCAGAGAAGTGTTTTAGTTCACTGGCCCAAAGAGTGTAATCCCAGGAGATGCTCCATGAAAGCTTCTTGGCTCTTTGTTATTTCATATTCCATTGATGATGGCACAACCTTCGGTCATTGAAGACTGTAGAAAATTGGAGCTATTGTGGATAATACATTGAAATCCTCAGTGTGCAACATAGCCAAAAAAGCAAATAGGAATTATTCATAAGGGCGTACAAAAGAAAACTGGGGAAAAGCTTTGAAAGCTTTTTTCTTCAGGCAAGCATTCTCAACTCTAGATGAACTTGTTTAGCAGAGTACCATCTGCAGGAACCTGTCACCTTCCTAAGCGAACTTCTTTAAGCCAAGCAGAATCTTGTGGCAGAGCACCTGGTCGTCTGCACGGAGAACTAAAGATGTAAAGCTGGCAACTCCAATTTGCAGTGTCCTCTCCTTTCTCTTCTGTTTGATTACTAAGTTGTATTTTCTTTTGCACTTTTTTTTTTATTATTATTGCATGATGTAACTGTGTATGTTTTCATTGTAAGCTAACTCAGGCGTCTGGGCAGAGAGTGGGCTAAAAGTACTCATAAATAAATAAATAATGCCTCTGTGTCACCCTGGGTGTATTATTCCAGCTATCACCTTCGACATCTACGAGGTAACTTACCTGTTGGTCATCAATTCCTGCAGCTTTGGCGCCTTTGTTCCGTGGATTCCGAATTCTTTCTATGGGCTCAAGACATGCAACCCTGTTTCGGACAACGAGGATACCCTCCTAGAATAATTCACCGGGCTTTTAAAAGAGCATGATGGTTTTTACATCCCCATCAGAATAGTTCTGAATCTAGAGTGGTTTGTGCATTGCCTTACTTGCCAAACACTTTTTTAGTTCAATGCAGTATCAGAAGATATTGGCACATTCTGAGTGTATATTCTGTCCTTCAAGAGCAACCTATTTTTCTCTAAAAAGAGCACATAACTTTTGTGATTTCCTGGCATCTTCAACTTTTTATTCTGAGACACCTGAAGTAGATACAGACCTGGCTGATGCAGACTGAGGTCATTTTCCTTGTCAACATTGTAGTGTGTGTTGCTACTCCTATAGGGGGGAGGTCCTTCCATTCCCGTGCAGCACTCATATATATATTATGCAGATGTATTACCAGTATGTCAAAGGGCATCATTTATGTCATTTGGTGTATTTCAGGAAGGCAGCACGCACAAAGTTTGTGTTCCCATTCAAGAATATTTGAATTGTCTCCGGCATCAAAAACTGGAGGCACCACTAGTGCCAAATTGGGTAGACGCATCTCACACATTGGAAGAACTTAGGTTTCCAGTAATGAACAACCACTACCAAACAAAAGGGGAGGATATATCAAGAAGTTACTACTAAAACATGAACATCATTTCATTTATAAATGGAATAATGTTTCTCTTTATGGACTCATAAAGAGAGTGGTGTGCATTATTTTGAGTTATCTATCATCAGTTTTCCTTTCATTCAGGTGGACATATAACATCATTCAAGTTTTAATCTCTAAGTGGTTAATGTCCTTTTAAATGCTAGTACATCTTGACATCAGACGCTCTGCTTTTAGATGTTATGTGGCCATAGTGTTTTAATGAACGGAAATCGGGGTTGGTGATTAATAGTTTATTGCACTGATTTTATATTGTTTTAATTCCTTTATTTTATTGTGAACATAGATCCACAAACTAGCCCCTGAAATACCACCATCGAAATGCTGCCAGCATCAGACCTTTCTCTCTGGCATGAGGGGCTGGACTTCAGGACCCCATTCTTCAACTGTTTACACAGGAAGATCTAAATGCTCCAACAACCTTTTTCAAAAAAAAGTTAAGTATATCAAAACGAGACATTTTGAATATTGTTATGTGGGAGTATATTCTCCAAAAGGCGCGCTCTCCGAAAGTTTGTTTTCAGTTGATGGTCTTTGGGTGAGATTGACAACTTGTTAAGCTGGGTGCAGCTTTATTTTATTTGCAAGTTAAAAATTCTACAAAAATACTGGTATATGATTATTCATTGAGTACAATAGCCTGGATTTACGGCTGCAACACAGTTATGATACCAGAACAATGTAAATCTGAGACCCTGGCCTTCATGGTTTATATTTTCATTATGTATACCTTTCAAGTATTTGAATATCTCTGTCATATCCATACACCACCTTCTCCTTTGGATAATCATATTTCTATTCTCAATGCAAAGGACTGATGGGCCAGGCTTTGCATCATTTTGGTAATGTTTCTCTGGACTACCCTATTCTGTCTATAGTATATCCTTTTGGAGGTAAAGCTTCCAGAATTAGACACAGTACTTCAAAAGAGATCTCACCAATGATAAGTGGAGAGGCATTATCACCTTTTTTTTCTACTGCTAATTTTTCATTATGCACACTAGTATTTTTTAGGTTCTGGCTTCTGCCTTTTTGCAGTACTGAGATCACTACATATAATCATCCCAAGCTCTTTTCCCTGTTTTGTGTACATCACTATCTCACTCTCTATCATGTACTGCTCTCTTGACTTTTTATGCCAGAAATGCAATAAAACTAAACTTGCAAATACTTGACCATTCGACAAGCCTTTCCATATCACTTCTTATTTTGCTACTCCATCGAGAGTGTCTACCTTATTACAGATCACAATTTCATCTACAAAAACAAAACAAATGTTATGCTCAGGCTTGTGAACCCTTGGCCGATGGGAGGATGGTATACCTTTCAGAAGATCCGTAGGTTCTCTCGTCGGGTGGCGAGGCAGAGCAGAAGGCGGGACCAGCTGACCCTCAGCACTGGAGACTGAGGCGACTGTGGAGGCGAATGAAGAGACGAGAAGAGGAGCTGTGTCTTCACCACTGGAAGTCTGTGGTCCCCCCAGGAGGAGCCCATAGGGACCCAGACCACTGGGGCTTAGGTGAACCTTTGAGAGGTCAAGGTATCAGTGCAAGGGCAGACTGGAGCTTTGACCTGGAAGCCCGCGGTCCCCCCGGGAGGAGCCTGTAGGAACCCGGACCGCTGGGACTTAGGCGGGCTCTTGGAGACGGTAGTCTAGAAGAAGTCCTAGGTCGAGTGTCAGAGGGTCGTCGCTTACCAGTCTGAGGTCACACACTGAGGGATCACCACTTGCCAGTCCGAAGTCACACACCAGAGAATCACCGCTTGCCAATCCAAAGTCGTACACCAGAGAATCACCACAAGCCAATCCGAAGTCAGGAACCGGGAACACCAAGACGAAACAGAAACAGGATCCAAAGCTCAAGGAACTCACCGAAGCAAGCAGACTAGACAGCACTAGAGGACGTTGCCAAGTCACTGAATGAGCAGAGGAAGCTTCCCTATATACTTCCCCTGCTCAGGCTGATCAAGAACAGGTGAAGCTAAAGGGATTAGTTCCCTTTAAATCTGCAAAGGGGGGATGGCCTCGTGCCTAAGGATGGCGGTGGCCATCTTTGATTTTCCCCCGCGGAGGAGAGACGCCGCTGGATGCCGCAAGGGGGGAGCAGGACGGCTCCCCCTGCAGCGAGCAGCACCGGGGCCACACAGGAGCGATGGCCTGAGTCAGAACCTCCCCCAGGGCTCCCATGGCAAAGGAACGCCGCGGACAAGGTAGGGGGCCGCGGTTGTGGTCTGCCACAGCCGCAGAACACAACACAAAAACAACTTCCTTTGAGCTCATCTGGAATATCACTTATAAAAATATTCAACAGAATTAGACTCAAGACTAATTCCTGAAGTACTCTATTGGTTACATCCTTTCCTTAGAATAAAATCCATTTATTGTTACCCACTGTTGCATATCATTTAACGGATCTTAATCCAGCTACTATTTTAGGATGCACTACAGTCTGCTCAGCTTTTTTCTGAGCTTTCTGTGTAGGACAATGGCAAAGACCTTATTGAAATTGAAGTATATCACATCCAGTGCCCACTCCAATCTAATAGTTGCCAACTTCATAGATCTTGCAAAGCTGACAATGGTATCCAAACCCAAGCTCTCAGTAAGGTGTTGCTCCAGTGATGTGAGGTGATGGCCCTATCTTCTCGGATAGCCTTGGATCTTGGCATGGATTGATGGTCCTAAGGGTGACCTTGAGGTTATTGACATCAGAAGTAATTCTGTGCCCAATGTGTTCCTTTGCCACCATGCATTTTCTTTGTAATTCAAAGAGTACACTGGAGTTTGAGTTTCAGCTCCAGAATTTTGTTGTTTTCTTGCCAAGTGTTTGTGCCCCTATCTATGGAGTGGTTGGTCCTCCTCCAGCTCCAATTTCTCTGACATCTCCTCCTTAATTTCATCCTTTTTCTCCTCCTACTACTACTATTACTACTCTCAAAACATCTGAGGTATGTGCATTTGGTCCAGTTTGTCCTTTTGGGTCTTCTTGCACCTCCTCTCCAGAAGTCCAGTAGTTTTCCCATTTGCCAGATTTACTCTTATATAATTTTGAAGCCAGAAGGCTGAGCCATAAGGAAAAGAGAGCTAAGCCTGTTCAGTTTAGTGCATGTGCACTATTTTGTGGTATCATTCACACATTATTCTTTTAGCATGCACACTAGAACCACATGCCCTATTGAGGCTACATTTTAGATTGTGCGCTAACAACATAGTGTCATTTTAGCATATATGCTAAAACAACTTTTTATTTATATTATTATTTAGTTAAATTATAAACATTTAATATGCTGCCTTTTCCTAAGGGTAAGTACAAGGTAGAGTCCATAAAATTTAAAAGCATTGAGTACATGTAATGGATATGAGGTGTTGAGCCCTTAGTGCTGTGGTGTAGTTGATGCAGCCTTGAGGGCAAGCCCCCGAGGTCTATGCCGACAGCTGGTGAATGCATCCTGTAGTGGGACAGTCTGGAGCTTCACATTTACCAACCACATCTTCTACAGGTTGAGCCCTCGGATTCTGGTGGCCGGCAGGATTTAAGTGGGTCCCTATTTCAGAGGTGTTAGCAGAGTCTGGAGAGACACACCAGAAACAGGATAGACAGCAGGCCTATGGAAGTCAAAGGAGAGACTATGTCGGGGCAGGCAGTGAGCACAAATAATTAGGATCAGGCAAAGGAGCCAGGTCCAGGCAGCAGGCAATCCTAGTCATGTCCAGGTGAGGGGGCAGGTACAAGTGGCAGGTATTCATGGTTGTGTCCAAGCAAGAGGTCAAGTTTCGAAGTAACAAGCCAAGGGGAGACAAGGACACACAGGAAAGAAACACAGTAAAAGATCACAGTGAGAACAAGCTGGATACAAATGCAGGGTAAGATTGGATGAGGCTGGAATGGAAGGTAAGGCAGGGGAACACTGGCAACATGTACTGCAGGAAATGCAAGAGACTCATTGCTAAGGTGAGGCAGAAAGGTCCAGGAAGTCCTTAAATAGAGCTTAACTGCTGAAATCATCTTAGGGCACTATGGGCTTTTCCCGTTGTGGGCCCTTTAAATGCTGGCTGGTCGAGCGCGTTCATGCCTGGACCTCAAATGGAGTGTCTTCCTCTCCTTCAACATCAGTGGTCTGTTGGGGCTGTCTGCCTGGCCAAGAGAGAATGGCAGGTTTCAACAAAGAGATGTGGAATATGTCATGTACCCCTTAGGACGGTGGTAGTCTAAGTTTATATGCCATGGGGCCCAGTTAACAATCAATAGAAAAGTTCCTATAAACCAGGAGCAAGATAACCAGGTCTCTTGAGTCTCAGGTTCTTGATACTGAGCCAGACTAGATTTCCTGGGTGCAGAAAGTGCCGGGTGGCATTTCCTGTCAGCTTGCTTCTTAAAATGTTCTGCTGCTTTGTCCAGGAGAAGATGAATTTTTGTCCAAAGTTCTTGAAGTTCCTGTCCCATTAGGTTGGCTGCTGGGCAATCTTTGGAGATAGGAAGCAGTCTGGGTACTTGAAATTAAGCCCAAAAACTACATAAAAGGTGATGATCCTGTGGAGCTATTCACATGGCTATTATGAGCAAACTCAGGCCATGGAAGAAGAGAGACCTGGTTATCTTGATGAAGATTCACATAAGCCTGCAGGAAGCCCTTGAGGTTTGATTTACCTGTTTGGTTTGTCCATTACTCTGAGGGTGATATGTGGAAGTAAAATCCAGTGTAATTCTGAACCCCTCTATCTGAGAGGATGTGACATGGAAGCCCATGCAGGCAGAAGATGTGTTGTACAGAGTTTAGAAAATTCAGGTGCAGATGGAAGTCCAGGAAAGGGATTGAAATGTGCCATCTTAGAGAATCTATCTACAACCACCCATATGATGATATTGCCATAGGGGTAGATTTTAAGAGGCGCGCGAACAGCCTACTTTTGCTTGCGCATCAGACTCAAGCAAAAGTACGCTGGATTTTAGTAGATACGCGCGGAGCCGCGCGTATCCACTAAAATCCTGGATCGGCGCGCGCAAGGCTATCGATTTTGTATAGCCTGCGCGCGCCGAGCCGCGCTGCCTCCCCCCGTTCCCTCCAAGGCCGCTCCGAAATCGGAGCGGCCTCGGAGGGAACTTTCCTTTGCCCTCCCCTCACCTTACCCTCCCTTCCCCTACCTAACCCACCCACCCGGCCCTGTCTACACCCCCCCCTTACCGTTGTCGGGGGATTTACGCCTCCCGGAGGGAGACGTAAATCCCCGCGCGCCAGCGGGCCTGCTGCGCGCCGGGCCGCGACCTGGGGGCGGGTACGGAGGGCGCAGCCACGCCCCCGGGCCGTAGCCACGCCCCGTACCCGCCCCCAAAACGCGGCCGACACGCCCCCGAAACGCCGCGTCGACCGGGCCCGCCCCCGACACGCCCCCGACACGCCCCCCTCCGAAACCCCCGGGACGTACGCGAGTCCCGGGGTCTGCGCGCGCCGGTAGGCCTATGTAAAATAGGCTTACCGGCGCGCAGGGCCCTGCTCGCCTAAATCCGCCCGGTTTTGGGCGGATTTAGGCGAGCAGGGCGCTGAAAATCCGCCCCATAGAGAGGGAAAGGTTATGTTTTAAACCTCGGATTGATAAGATCAGTAAAGAGACCAGCCTTAAGAATCTAATCAATGCAAGCTTTAATAAAAGAAATGTGTCTTTTCTTTGATGCAGCAGACAATACACAGCAAGGGATGTATGCCCAAACCTGCACAAGAGATCTAACATGCATGTTCAGCAATTTAAGGGTCACCATTAGCCAATCAACAGGTGTCTGCAAATGCCCGCCCATTATCTTATAGCCAATTAATACATTTTAGGCATATGTGCGTGCTCTTACTATGGGCAGGTACCTCTGGTGTAATTTCCAGGAATTGAGACCAAGTTAGTTTCATTTTTGACCAGGTGTGATGTCATCTGTGCTGGCTGGTACCCTGGTAAGTTTCATGTTCATAGTTCTTCATAGTGCTAGTGTCACGTGCGCAGGATATATCAATCTACTAGGTGTAGTTTTGTGCTGGCTATTATTACATTTCCCCCTTTTGGGGGGGTGACTCCTAGGAACCCTTCACACCTATCTGCGTCGCACATCGCCTGTCTTAGGTTGTCCCGCCTAGTTAAGGCTAATCCATACTGGCTGGAGACTTTACCCGTCTTCGTACCAATGTGCTCATTTTTCACAGATAGTTATCATGGGTGGTGGGGAATGGTTCAGCATCATAATTGGAATCCAGAAGCAGCAGGTTCAAGGTTTCAGCTTGATTGAGCATAATCCGGGTACTGGTCTGGGTGATCAGCATTTCAGATACTTGGTCTCGGCATCTTCATAGGCAGATGCAAAGGCATGGCAAGCAGAGGCAGACAACAAGCCCAAGTAAGGCAATCGTACACATGGAGCCAATTAGAATTTTGAATCCTGAACCTAAACTAGAGAACCATGATCCAAGGGATCCGAACGGATCACTGACATCAAGTCCTTTCCAGGTTTGCACAGGTACATGTGCAATTGACATCAATTTGTGGGTGATTTCTTCAATTACTTCACCCTTGTCGTCTATTTGAAGACAACAGTTACTGAGGTTAAATTTACCACATAGTCCTCCTTCTGAAGCTAATATGTAATCTAACGCTAGACGGTTCTGGTAAATGGCATTCCGGAAACCCTTTTGCTGTGTAGCTAATATTCTCAGTGCTTTAGCAGTTTCGTTAGTAATTATTTCAACAACAGCTTGCAGTCTTATAATACGATTTAACATGTAAATTGGAGTTCTGTAACCCCAAGAGCCATCCTGAGCCCAGGAGGCTGGATCATAATAAGCTATAATTCGTTCTGGGGGCCATTCGTCATCTTTCCAGTTACCTGTCTTAAGGTCTCTCTTCTTACGTACATCTGCATTTGTACCGTACAGGGGCATCCCTAGTTGTTGACCCATCTGTAAGGGGATTAAGAAAAAGGAGGGGTGGATGGTACCAATAGTACAGGTTCCAAACCAATCATTTGGTAGGGAGGCATGTGCGTATCGCCACATATCCAGTATAATCCTCGTGGGGTGGACCAGGTAGTCGGGATCTTGCGCGTTCCTATCAAGGAAAGGGACCCTGTGTTCCAGAGGTTTAGGTTAGGGATCATGGATGAGTTTGGCCAGTGGGTGTAACTGATGGTGGTGGAAGAGGTGTAGTTAAGGGTAGTCTGAGACATGCAGGATGAGTTGCCAACTGGCGTGGTATGATCCATGGCATAAGGTCTATGGATACACCAGGTAGGTACTATAGAATGAGCTAATATCCATCGGGCTTTGCTAAAACAAGGGGGTAGAACAAGAGAGGAAACATTGTGCAGTATGGACCAATTCCATTCTCGGGCTTCCCATGGCCAGTTGTCTCCCATATTGGTACCACCACAGACATAACAATTAGAAACATTAAGTGAAGTAGTAATGGCGTTTGCAAGGTCAATAAACAAGTTTCGAGTAGTTTGGGATATGGGAAAGGGCTCATTAACATGTTGGTAGAATTCTTTAAAAATAGCAGAATGATTTAATGGACTTCTGCGGGTAGTTACCTTGTGGACATAGAAAAGACCTCCGGGATCAGTTCCTGTAGTGTAGATTCGCATACCAAAAACATTTCCCCATGTGCGTAGAAATTCAGATGGTTTAAAAAGGGTAAAATTGACATTGTTACAAGTATTTAAGGCACAGTCTGACAAGCTCGGGACCAAAGTCAATGAAGCAAACTTGGGGGTTTTATGCCAGGTGGCGAAGGCCACGCAATCCCAATAGCCACAATAAGAGTCAGCCTTACTTTCGGCACAGTGAGATTTAGGGGAGCCAGTGTATGGCCATCTTTTGGGGCACACATTCTTATGGTTATGCATATAGGTATGGTGCCAAGCTAAATCATTACCACATCTATAGGTTACATCCCAGGGTGCGGGCAGGGTAAATACTTCGAAAATGAGGGAAACCGGCCTTTCGGTAGGGAGCAAAAGGGCAGACGCTACAACTGAACCCTGAGGAGTTTCTCCTTTGTGGACTTGTATCCATTGTTGGGCGGGGACTTCAGTAGGGTGAAAGCAGGTAATGGTTGTCTGCACGGTGCACACACTATACCGTGTAGAATTTTGGGAGCAGTGTGTAACTGTCCCTTCACATTCGTAACGGGATTTATATAACAGGGTGGAAGTTTTAGTCATACCATCTATGGTAACAGAGATGCAAGCATCGCAAGTCGGGTTAATGGGGCATGTAGGGAGTATGGTGCTCCCAAGGGTTAGTACACACAAAAGAATAAACATTTTAATGCAAAAACTGAATATCAAACTGGAAATACAGAAGCAAACCGATAGTAACAAAGATAATAACCAGAACAGAAAAAATGCACATCCAGGTGTCAAAGGTAAAGAATAGGGGCTCATGAAACATCTTAGCCCAAATCCTCAAACGAGGGCAATTGTCCTTAAGTGTCAGTATCTGTACCGCAACCTGCAGCCGTCAAGTGTGGCTGTGGACGTATGTCCTTAAGATGAGTCCACACTGTATCTTGTCCCAGCTTAACAGCGGTTGGGGTGACAGCAGAGACAGGGAAGGGTCCCATGTATCGCTATGTTATCGGTAACGTATACAAGGTCCTTCCAACTCTTGTGTGTGTAGTTCTTTCTCCACACTAAATCACCGACTTGTACGGATGGGAAGCGTACGTCTTCGCTTGAATCATCTGGGGATCCTGCAAAAGAATGAATGTAGGTTAGAGCAGCACACAAATTCTTCCAACACGTGGGGAGACTGTCCACCATAGCAGTGCTAGGGGTAACCCAAGGCATGAACCTTCCTGTGTGTAACTGAAACGGAGATAATCATAAGTTGGTGATGGGTGCATTCCGCAGGTAGAGTAAGGCCCATGGCAGACAGTTCAGCCAGGAGCCTTGTGTCTGTGCCATAAGTAACCGTAAGCCGGTTTTCAATAATCTGTTATACTGTTCAACGAAGCCATTGCTCTGCGGTCGATAAACAGCTACTCAACGGTGATGGCATCCTAGCAGTTGCAGAATTTTGTCTACCAGTCTGTTGGCAAAATGAGGACCGTTATCGGTAACAATACAATGAGGGAAGTCGTGTCTAGGTATGATCTCCTGACACAACACACGCACCATGACATTGCTAGTCTCGCTTCTGCAGGGAAAAGCCTCAATCCAATGGGAATATCTGTCTACACAAACCAAGAGATACCTCGAGTGGTGTTCTCTGGTTCCCATATCAGTTTATTACAATTACAAACAAAATCTGTGGTCACATGGGTCCAGGGTTCCATGGGGGCCAGCAGTGGCTTAAAAACCTTCACAGTTTTACTCTGACACTTTCATGCATGGCGCATGAGAGGCAGGTCCCCAAGTAATGCTGAACGTCAGTCTTAATCTTTGGCCACCAATAGTGTCACAAGATCAATTCCCAATGACCAGATAGATGGGAGTCATATGCTCACGCTAGAACTTTCTGTCACAGGCATTGGTGTACCACCATCTTGCCAGGAGGAACTGTAAAGGTGGTGGCGATCACAATTTTCGCTGGCTCAATAATATGTTGTGAGAGTTCCAGGGTCCCTTCAGTATCAAATGAACAGGAGAGAGCATCAGCTTGATAGTTCTTATCAGCTGGTCGGTACTGCAATTCAAAATCAAATTGATTGAAAAATAAAGACCAGCAATGCCTGAGGTTTAGCCTTTGAGCCTGTGCCTAGTGTTCAATGTTCTTATGATCTGTATAAATGTTTTTTTCATACTTGGCTCCCTTCAACAGATGTCAGTCATTCTTCCAAGGCTAGTATGACTGCTAGTAGCTCACAATCACCGATGGTCTAATTCTTCTCTGCTGGAGAGAATTTCATAGAGAAGTAGCAAGTCAGAAGGGTACCTTTAGAGTTATGCTGTAGTAAGACAGCACCTACCCTGATGGTACAGGTATCTACCTACATAATGAAGGGTCAGGGTGGATCCAGATGATGCAAGCACATATCAAAGGTGAACTCCTTCTTTAGCTGTTCAAAGACCTGAATGGCATCTGAGGTCCAATTCCTGATATTGGCATTCTTTCTAGTGAGAGGTGTAAGTGGAGCTGCCAAGGTAGAGTAGCCAGGTATAAATTGTTTGGAGTAGTTTTTGAATCCCAGAAAGCATTGAACCGCTTTGAGACGTACCAGCTGAGGCCATTCTAAGATAGCTTTTAATTTTTCTGGATCCATCTGAAGGCCCTGATGTGAGACAATATACCCCAAAAAGGGAAGTTTATCTTTTTTCAAGATACGCTTCTCCGGTTTAACATAGAGATGATGCTCATGAAGTCTTTGGAGCACCTGCTTCACATGGTGTCCATACAGAGACAAGGATTTTGAGAAGATTGGAATGTCATCTAGGTAGAGTAGAGCAGATCACATAATATCTCGTTTACCATACACTGGAAGACCACGGAGCATTGCACAACCCAAAGAGCATTACTAGGTACTCATAATGTCCATCACAGATGCTAAAGGCAGTCTTTCACTCATCGTCTTCTTGGATTCAGATCAAATTGTACGTCCCCTGGAGGTCCAACTTCATGAATATTTATGCACCCCAGAGGCGGTGAAAAAGCTCTGAAATCAAGAGAAGCAGGTATCAATTCTTCATAGTAATCAAACTGAGATGACAATAATCAATGCAAGGACATAATAAGCCCTCCTTCTTTCCAACAAAAAAACCCCCAGCCCTTGCAGATGTGTAACAGTGGCTATTACATCATAGAATGAATCACACAAAGGCAGACATCAGAATATAAATTCTTAAATTATGTTAGATACCAAAGGTTATATACATAAAAAAGCAGTAGAAAAAGATATTTACAGTGACACTTCCCTTGTACATTCCCAGGTGCAAGACAGTATCAGGAAATGGGGAACTCAGTACTGGAGATTCAGTCTCGGGTCTTCAGAAGGCTGATGGTGCTATCCTTACTGAATCTGAATTTTCATCCTGATTCTCTTAGCTTTTAAGCTTCATTTTGGGCTTTCTGCCCAACTATTTTGTGTGAAGCTGCAGCAGTTCTGTTCCTAATCTTTGTTATGTAGAAGAGCTCTGTTTCTAACCTAATCTTAGTTATGAGGGGAAACGACCTTGTAGCTGGTCTGTGAGTTCTGAGTTCTGCTTGTTTCAACTACCCCCCACCATTGCATACATTTGTCTTCACATCCAGGAATTAACTGCCTACAAAATTTCCACACAGGATAATAAAGAGGTACAAATGAAGCCTCAGTTCAGATTCTTGATGTATTTAGACATTGTTCCTGTTTCTGGAGCGGAGAGCAGATAGACTCAGCATCTAGGTGGAATCTTGCCTGGGATGAGGTCTATGGCACAATCATAAGAGCAATGAGATGGCCGGTTTTCAGGATATCCACAATGAATATGTATGAGATAGATTTGCATATCATGGAGACAGTGCATGCATATGTATCTCATGCATATTCATTGTGGATATCCTGAAAACCTGCCCTGTTTGTGGCTTTTGAGGACCAGAGTTGGCCATGCCTGGCAGAGGCATTTACTGAAGAAAGAAATAGATTGAAAAAGTAGCAGCAGTTCACCATCACTAAAGAAATCCCTAAATCCAAATTTCAGAAGCTCGATGATGTACTTTTATGAGCTATAGCGAGGATATACAGTAATTTCTAGCCAGATTATAGCTGCATACTGCAGGTTTCACATTCACTGTTTTTCCTTTTCCATTAGATATCTCCACTTGTCGACTGGCATCTCATTTGTAACTCCCATTGAACCCAATGGGTTCTCATAGGCTACATTGAGATATCATGGGATACCTCTCATGATTAATGGGGAAATATAGCTCAAGCTGCATCTGAGGTAATAATTTCTACTGTACCAGTAAACTATAATCAAACAAAAGATATATGCCTTGTCTGGATGTGTGCTTTGTCATTTTTCTTAATTATTTCTGATGTTATACCCAACAGATCATAGGTTTCCTCAGAGGATAGAAACAAGCAGTAAAGGTGTCAGCTGTAAGAAAAGATGGGTTTTTTTTTCTGAAGCCACATCCATTGTACTCTGAACCTCTTCATTGGCTGGTTATTTATATCTGTACAATCTCTTAGGCTCTCTCATAATGATCAGGGGTATATTATTCCAATTTAAAACGCGGCTTCTTAAGTTTGAAACACAAATGGTGCTTTTAAAAGATTAATAGTATGGTTTACTAATGTAATACAGTTGAAAGGAACTGTGCTCCAAAATCTATTTTTCTGCCCCCAAAAGCTATTATAAAATTATCTTCCAGTCAGAAGCTAGAAAGTGCAGAATGAGGTTTATAACATATGCTACTATTTTCACTGCTCTATCCCTGGCATTCTCAGAACAGCACGAACATAGGAGCGGTTAGTAATTTATTTCTCTATCACACAGACCTGACAAATATAGATATAGATAGATAGATAGATAGATAGACTAACTTTAAGGGCCTGATTCATCAAGGTATTTTTCCTATAGACACAGAAAGGGAGAAAAGTCTTAGTGAATCAGGTAGCCAGAGAAACACCAATATTCAGCATTATCTGGCTTAGGGGGTCATTTATCAAAATGCGATAAGGCGTTTTCGCATGCGAAAAGCCCCGTTAACGCATGCGATCGCACCATATCGTATGGTGCGATGCAAATTCAGAAAATAGGAGGAGTTAGGGGTGGAGAGTGGGCTGGGTTAGCCTGTCTGCGAAGAGCTATTGCACAGCCATAATGCTGATTTTAACTACACCTCTTTGAATTGCGTTAGCTGCCATGACCATGCGGTAAAGTTTCATCGCCATTTGCGATGTCTCCCGTAAGTCCTATTTCAGGTGAATTGAGGGACTTACGTGCGTCCCGGGGCTTGCTAGCGCCGCCGAGCCTATGCAAAATAGGCTCGGGTCACGCAGGGGCCTTTTAAGAGGGTTACGCGCATAGGGGCGGATTTTAAGAGCCCTGCTAGCCTAAATCCGCCCAAATCTGGGCGGATTTAGGCGAGCAGGGCCCTGCGCGCCGGTGAGCCTATTTTACATAGGCCTACCGGCGCGCGCAGAGCCCCGGGACTCGCGTAAGTCCCGGGGTTTTCTGAGGGGGGCATGTCGGGGCATGTCGGGGGGCGGGCCCGAACCGCGCGGCGTTTTCGGGGCATGTCGGGAGCGTTCCGGGGGCAGGCCCGTGGGCGTGGCTACGGCCCGGGGCGGTCCGGGGGCATGGCCGTGCCCTCCGGACCCGCCCCCAGGTCGCGTCCCGGCGCGCTAGCAGCCCGCTGGCGCGCGGGGATTTACGTCTCCCTCCGGGAGGCGTAAATCCCCCGACAAAGGTATGGGGGGGGTTTAGACAGGGCCGGGCGGGTGGGTTAGGTAGGGGAAGGGAGGGGAAGGTGAGGGGAGGGCAAAAGAAAGTTCCCTCCGAGGCCACTCCGATTTCGGAGCGGCCTCGGAGGGAATGGGGGTAGGCTGCGCGGCTCGGCGCGCGCCGGCTATACGGAATTGATAGCCTTGCGCGCGCCGATCCAGGATTTTAGCGGCTACGCGCGTATCTACTAAAATCCCGCGTACTTTTGCTTGCGCCTGATGCGCCAGCAAAAGTACGCCAAATCGCGCGGTTTGAAAATCTACCCCATAACTTATGCGTGTAACCCTTTTAAAATTCGGCCCACTGGGAATATGTTCTATGGCCAAAGTAATTCATGTGAAAATTGTTGGCAATGTTGTGTTCATAGAGCATCTAACCTCGCTTCTTAAGACAGCTTCAATGTTTAGCCAGTCTAATATGAAGTTCCCATTTTGTTTTACCTTCATAAATTAAGGAATAAGGACCAAAAAAACCAATGAACTCCACACTTTTAGAAACACATGTGGTCTTCATTCGAAAAACGTTGAAAACACAAAGAATGGTACTGGAAATATCAGAAATGAAAGGGATACACCCATTATAGATGACCACTAAACATGGGAGAGAATAACATTTATATCATCCAAATCACAAGACCCAAAGCAATTGAAGTTTAAATTTATTCGACAACTTTTCAGACGACACTGCTTCACATTTATATGTAGTACACTCTACACTATACACTCAAATCAATAGCAGCCACAGCTTTCCGAAGGATCGAAATCACCTTAACAGCAACAGATAAAATATTAATAAATAAAGCCCAACGATTTCCAAATAACTTTTTAAAAATGAGATATTGTCTTGAATGTCCAAGATCAATGCAATCCTATCCCGACCTTTCCCCAAAATTACCTGAGACATGAGCAATAAAACAACAAATGAGATAAAGTCCTTGGGGCATTACTGTATTATATCACCAGCATTTGTTGTCTGAATTCCTACACCCTCCAGCCAGTTTTGCTGGAGTCCATCCAACTCAATGTGCTACAAATGACTTCTACTGAGTTACAATGCAGACGAATTCTTAATGACATTGCAGATTCTATTTATTCTCTTCCAACTTATGTCCTATATGCAAAAGTATTATATCAGGCATATATTTGCTAAAATTCCAAATTTATTCCTCAAATCCTTGACATTCAAAGTCAGCATTTTAATATTAGAACCCAACATATGGACAGGTTACTGTAATATTTAAGACATAGGATTCCATTGTAATTTAGTAAAATATCCCCTAGCATAAATAAAACCATAATTTGACATATCAAAACATCTGAAAGCTTCTCTCCCTGCACCACCAAGCAAAAATGAAACCAAAATCTCCTAAGAAAAGGACCATAGGTAAAAAAAAAATCCCCTGTCTCAGATACCTACAGTCATGCAGGAGGAAAAACTATCGTTCATTCAATCCTCTCTCCCCAACAATTCCATTTGAATTCAAGTTTCATAGTACTAACCACCACCACCACTGACCTCATGTTCTTCTTCACTTTCATCATTGTTATTATTAATTTTATTTTATTTATTTATTTTTATTTTATTTAAGCATTTTTATATATCGCGGCACGTTGGGAACATCACCTCGGTTTACAGGTAACATAATGCAGCAACAGGCTTTACAAAAAACACAAAGCATAAACATTATTGAATAACTATGTGAGAGGTATGAATAACCATGTTGAGAATATGTACAAAAAGAAAAACAGCAAACTGATTAACCATGTGAGAGGTATATACAAAAAGTACCTAGTAAGGAAGTTTGTTAACGTTCAGGAGGGTAAGTCGAGGGCTGAAAGAGGGAAGTAGATGGGCAGGGTTACAAGAGGGTAGTCGAGTAAAAAATTTTAACAGAGTATCTGCCTGTAGGGGTATTGACAAGGTATTACATATTACAGTTTTATATCATATATTCATCTTATTCACTCTCCAAACATCCAGCCTTCTATATCCTTCACTCTACATTCTAGCCAGACAAGCCCCCCCCCCCCCCCCCAGATTAGGAGCTTGTCCCGCCATCTGCCTCCCCAGTTTGGCTGCACCACTTTTGGTTAGAGGAAAGGAACTTGGCATTGTCCACTCTGAAACTCACTGTGCCCCCTCCATGCCCCCATACAAACATTTCTGGAGCCACAGCTCCTGCAAGCAACCAGCAACACTTGATATGCATCCTTGACTGCAAAGCAACTGTTCGGGTACCCGTGCCAGCATTGTTTTTTAAGAAATCTATAAACTTCCGCAGATCCTCAGGCTCTTCCAAGGCACTGGTTTTGTTGTGCAGGGTGACGGCCCTCATCTTTTGCTGGGTATAACGACCCGTGCCTGACTTGCCTCTTCGTTGCCAGGAACCTTTTTCCTGTTAGTCACGGTGCTCTTGCATAAATCTGTGGCGAGAGTAAGTCTGCAACCTTCCCACCTAACCTGAGACTTTGCATAGTCTTCTCTCTTGAAATCTCAGTCAAGTGAGGATATCTCAGCATTTGCACGACCACTGGCCTCAGGCATTTTCATCCAGAGGGAATAAAGACCGGCACACGAGAAGCTCATTCAGGTTCAAGTGCTCTCTCCATCTCTCTCTCTCTCAAACACAATCCCAAGCAATTCAGGCAAAGGCCTTTCTGAAAAGCTTTACCGGGTCTGACCTTTCGGTGCCCTCTAGAAGACCCTCCAAGCCCTCCTGCACACCTGCACCTCCACCATTTCATTATTCTGCTGCAGCAGCCGTTGCCCAGTTCCTTCCAAACGCAGCTGAAAATGTATGAGACTGACTTGCTCATTTATTCCTTTAAGTCCCTAGTAGCATGGCGATTATCTTGCATTCATTTTCTTAGGGAATATATCTCCTGCATCGTCTCAGGGAAGGAAATTTCTTCTTCTCGGGCGCCATTTTTTTAAATTTTTTTTTTTTTTAATAGGAGACGGCGGTTCAGGCTTTGACCGCTTCACTGCTCGAGCTATAGCAAAGGACAATCCTATTTTCTCAGAATCCATATTGCAGATCTCTTAAACGCAGACAATAATCCACCGCAGAGTGGAAGGGGAAAAAAAAGGGATTTGGAATCTGGATGAGATATGTTGAGCAGAGTCCCAGGAGGAGCTTCACCCACATCCGTCTTGCAGCGAGCTCGCTGGCAGCCCCCATCCCCCGTTTCTAAAAATGCTGTTTAATTCTTCAGTTTCTGATTCCCAAGAGAAATGCTGCGCTGGAGGAGTCTCTTTACTGCCGGCATTGTTCGACCTTATTGTACAGCATAACAGTTTTGGGGGAATTGAAAATATGGTTCTTTATTAAAAACATTGAATTTTTTTCCCCGTATCAGTGGATAGTGATGTTGGTTACTAAATGTTAAAATTGTTTTGGTTTTTCCATCCATTTACCTTAGGCTTTTAGAAGAGCCTAATGGTTAAAAAAAAAACCACTGCAATTTTCTTTAATAAGGTCACTACAAGTGGCCTGTGAAGTGTCAAGTATTTTCTTAAGTGCTAGGTAATCTACTTTAAATATCAAATAATATTTTGAGGCTCCAGTTTATTGGAAGCTCTAATGCGTGCTAGCAGATTGTAAGGTTAATCGTAATTTTAGTGCACTGTAACTCCCCAGAGAAGTTTACAAAGATTTTAAGTTTCTCCGATAAAAAGTTACCATCCATACTTAGTTTTTCAGGCTTCTCTTGCTGCAGCACACTTCTGGCAGAACTGCAGCAAGAGATGCCTCGCAGTCCGGATTGCACAGCTGGGACGCGTGCTGCCGCTGTTTGATTAACCATGCAACATCATGGCGATCAGCATCCTGTAATAGTGCAGAACTGGCAAATGGGATCTGTCTCCCCCACCAACCCCACCCCCCAAAAATTATCACTGTACTGTGAGTCTCAGAGCACAACCCCAGAGAAGGAAAGCAGGTATGATACTCAAGTCAGTCCAACAGGATAAGTTTGCTCTAAGACCAGCTACAATGAGAATGGAAAAAAAAAATACAGCGTGAAGGACTGGACATTCCTTGGGTCCTTGGGAATGAAGAAATTGCTTCTGGGTCAAGGGGAAAATTGAGTGTACTGTGCCTGATAAGCCTCTGTCTGTCCAAGAATGAAAGCGCTCTTTGGAATACCATATCTGCTAGATCTGGGAGCGATCCCAGAGGTACTGGTTATGCATTCAGCCTGGTGTATGGATGTTTTCCCTGACCACAAGGTGGCAGTGAAGTGCATTCCAGCTGAGAGCATGTCATGGGATAATTTTGTAACTCCCCGCATTGAAGCAATGACGGCAGGTATCTTTTACGTGCGTGGTCTAACTTTGAAAATTACCTGGGATAACTCCCCGCGCACCGCACCTGCTGATCTGTACAGGAAGCATTCCCGAGGGAAAAAATACGCACACGCTTTTGAAATTTCAAAAATATAAGGTGAATTTAAAAAAATACCACATGAGTGCGCAAGAAACACTTATTCACACTACTGCTATTTTATAAACCTCATACATATGCACGTAAATACCGGTGAGCAAATAACTTTGCTCGTGTAAAAAAAAAGTGCAGATTTGTGACAGGTCAGGAGCATTTCAAGGTGGAGCAAATATTTACGCACATAAATCCCAATCTTATAACCTGCAAACGCAGCATGTGTACGGCTGTTACCTGCGCATATTTACTTCTGCGCTTCATCAAATGTAAATCAGAATAAAACTTTTTATAGTCAAAAACTGACCAGGTGAGCAGTCTGAGTAAACTGGGTAAACTGGGGGAGGGCAGGCTGGAGAAGCAGAGGGGTCTGGATGACCCAGAGATAGACTGGGCAAACTGGTTATTTCCTTCACATACGCATGTTATAAGATGTGCTCACTTGCACATGTAAAAGCCGACAGGTCCTACGGAAAATACACAAATAACCTTTCCTCCTGTAACTGCTTAAAACTAGGAGCACACACGTGTATGTAGATGGGCGTGCATGTACTCATTTTAAAGTTACCGTCTATGGAGTTAATTTTCAAAGCAGATATATGTGTAAATGTAACATACAATCACAGCAATTTTCAAAAGCCATTTACGCGCGTAAAGTGCATTTGCACATATATAATGTAAGGACAATTCAATGGCATATTATTGTAACAATTTTCAAAAGCCCACTTACATGGGTAAAGTGCATTTGTACATGTAAACCTGGTTTTTATGCTTGGAAATCCTATTGAAAATTGCCCCCTATTAGGTGAATTTTAAAAGTCTGGGGTACCCCAAAACCGAGAGATACGGGCAAATTTGGGCCAGTGTGCACTGAGTGGATTTTATAAGCCCCCATTCATGTAGGTGCATATCTCCTGCTGCATGCACAAATAAAAAGTTTAGAAAAAGAGGAGGGGAATGGGCATGGTCTGGGTTGGCCAAGGCGTTTTCTGGGATTCACACTTGAAATCTGCACATACATACGGACATGCACTGGCGTGCAGCGGGTCCCCTGCCGCGTAACTTTATTTCTGATATGGATGATGTGTAAGTTTTAAAAAAAAAAAAAAATTTAGGAAATTCACTAGAGATTTGGGGGGCAGGGCTAACGGGGGAAAGGGAGGCTATTAAAATAAGGGGGGTTGGAAGTCCTACCCCTTAACTGGACGAACTGGGAACGAACTGGGAAAATGGCAAATGGTATCAGCACATGTCTCTTGTAAACTTTCCCTACTTACGTGGTAGATACGGGATTTACATGCACATGAGTGGGTCCATTTAAAATTGAGCACACGTGTACGCGCGTCCAGGTTATTTTATAACATGTGCACATATACACATGTATGTTATAAAATGACCACGTCCCTGGGCGCGGTCCGATGAACATACCGGCACTTGTGCGCCCATGCGCCTCTTCAAAAGTTCCCATCCCTGTGCATCCAGGGCCAGCGCTAGCTTCTGCGCCGCCCTGTGCATAGAGTCCTTGCCAGCACCACCACCACCCCCCTCATGCCAGTGCAGGTGGCCCTCTGTTACTTCGGCCGCCGGAAGAGGATATGAGCTCATATACACTTCCGGGGGCCGAAGAATCATGCTCATGCCCTCTTCCGGCGGTGGCTCTCTCTCCATCCTCTGCCGCCGCTGTCCAGCCACCAGCCTGCCACCTCCCAAGGTGTGCTGCTCTGTGCAGTTGCACGGTTTGCACACAAGGTCGCGCCGGGCCTGTGTGCATCTATGCAAACCCCTTTCCAACCCAGAAACAGGCAATTCTCCATTTCTGCAAGTAAAGCGCTGTTTTGCCCATAGGAATGGCATTGTAAAAGCTCCTCCCTCTCTTTACACTTGTATACTGCAGGAGCTCTCTGACTCTGCCTGTGCAGGCTCTAGATCCTGAATTAACCTGAGTTATTAGGAGAGATTATCAGAATTAACCCGTCTCTCTGCACGCTGGATGACGACACAGCAATACAACCCTGATTGCATCTAGGGTTGCCACCTGACCCAGGCCAGCCCTGACAGGGCTGATCAGTTCTGCTTTTGCCCCCATCTTGTGGATCAGGTGGCACAGCCCTCGTTTTATGACATCATTTCCTGTTGAACGCCATTCCCGTAATGCCGAAACGCTTAAGCAATTATTTTGCGGTGACAGTACTCTGCAGAAGGACTAACAACAAGTCCGAAACATGGTCCCGTGTCGGGGCTCAAGCAGGCGCTCTGCACAATTCAGAAGACTTTTGGCGATTATGATGTCGAACAACGTGGTAATAGAGAGAAGTTTATTTCTGGAATATTCTCAAGGACATTGTTAGCATTCTGTTATTTTAATTGCATTGGAAAAGAAAAGAAAAATATGGTTCATCGGTAGAAGACCTTTGATTAAACATAAAGCAGAGAATACGTAAATGTGAATAACATTTATCAATGTCGCCTAATATGATAGTCTGCCTAATTTATGCCTACGTGTGGATATTAAGAGGTGAGGAGGATTATCAATTTCATAGCCCTAATTTTATGCCATGATGTTTATCATCGCCACCGACTTAGTAAAATCAAATTTCACATCTTAACATCCTATCTTAGACAAATATAGTGGCCCTGCTATGCACAGAGGGCAATTTTCAAAGGCATTTCAGAACGTAAAATTGTGCTTTAGGTTTGGAAACGGGCACTCTGAAAAACAATTGCCCACTCTGCACAGAAAAGCACGTGTGTGGTGCCTGAACATGGGTACTTTTACCTGCAGAGAAATGAGGCATTCCCTGGGATGGTTTGCATTTACACGTGCCCAGGTACCCAGACGCATAGTTTCACTGTCTGAGGTACCCACAGGTCTGTGGGCATACGTTTCCCACTCAGTTTTCAAAGGAAATGTTCCCTCAGATTTCCCACATCTATAGCAGCGCCTCTTAGATATGCAGGAAACAGAGAATCATGACAGCAGCAAAAGACTGAATGGCCCATCTACACGGCCCAGCCACCAAACTAATTTAGCTTTACAGTTCCCATCACCTCCTTAGCGATCCCCTGTATTTATCTCATGTTTTCTTGAATTCAGGTGCTGTTTTTGTCCCCACCATTTTTACTGGGAGGCTGTTCCATGCATCCACCTCCCTCTCTGTAAAGAAATATTTCCCAAGGTTACTCCTGAATCTACCCCCTTTCAACCTCATCTCATGACCCCCCCTCATTCTAGAGCCTCCTTTCCATTGAAAAAGGCTCACCTCCTGTGCATGGAAACCTTTGAGAGATATTTAAATTTCTCTGTCATAGCTCCCATATTTCACCTTTCCTCTATGGTATACATGTTTAGATCTTTAATTCTGTCCCCATTTGCTTTAGAACAAAGACTATACTGACAGACTACAACCAGGTTATATTCTTTTGAAGGTGCAGTTTCCAAAATTGTACTCAATAATATTCCAAATGAGGTCTCACCAGGGACCTATAAAGATGCAATAACACCTCCCTTTATCTGCTGACCATTTCTCTCCCTGTGCAGCCAAGCATCTTTCTGGATCTTAGAATAAGAACATAAGAACATAAGAACTGCCATACTGGGTGTTACGGCTATGGCTGCTATGCAGCCGCCTCACCACCAGAGGTCCCCCATGAGCATGTTCTTCTGGCTGGCCCACTCCTTCCTTCCTGTCTACTCTATACCCCAGACTTTCCTTTATAACCCTGTCTAGCAGTTCCATCGGTGCTTCAGCATCGAGCTCACCTGGGCTCCCTGCTCTAGCCTTCCTTGCTTACTTTGCGTGTGGCCTTCGGGCCTTCTACCCTGCTTTGCCTTGCCTTGCCTTGCTTACTCTGTGTATGGCCTTCAGGCCTTCTACCCTGCATTGCTTTGCCTTGCTTACTTTGTGTGTGGCCTACGAGCCCTCTGCCTTTTGTGTGTGGCCTACGGGCCTTCTGCCTGCTGTATGTGGCCTACGGGCCTTCTACCTGCTGTGTGTGGCCTACGGGCCTTCTACCTGCTGTGTGTGGCCTATGGGCCTTCTGCCTGCTGTCTGTGGCCTACGGGCCCTTTGCCTTCTGTGTGTGGTCTACGGGCCTTCTGCCTGCTGTGTGTGGCCTACGGGCCTTCTACCTGCTGTGTGTGGCCTACAGGCCTTCTGCCTGCTGTGTGTGGCCTACGGGCCCTTTGCCTTCTGTGTGTGGCCTACGGGCCCTTTGCCTTCTGTGTGTGGCCTACGGGCCTTCTGCCTGCTGTGTGTGGCCTACGGGCCCTCTGCCTTTTGTGTGTGGCCTATGAGTCCTCTGCCCTTGCACTGTGTGTGTGGTGGCCTTCAGGCCCTCTGCCCTGCCGTCTGTGTGTGGCTTTCGGACCCTCAGCCCCACCATGTATGTTGGCCTTCGGGCCCTCAGTCCTGCCGTGTGTGTGTGGCCTTCGGGCCCTCAGTCCAGCCGTGTGAGTGTGGCCTTCAGGCCCTCTGCCCTGCCGTCTGTGTGTGGCTTTCGGGCCCTCAGCCCCGCCGTGTATGTTGGCCTTCGGGCCCTCAGTCCTGCCGTGTGTGTGTGACCTTCGGGCCCTCAGTCCTGCCGTGTGTGTGTGACCTTCGGGCCCTCAGTCGAGCCATGTGTGTGTGGCCTTCGGGCCCTCAGGTCTGCCGTGTGTGTGTGGCCTTCGGGCCTTCTGCCATTCCTCGCTGTGTGTATGTGTGGCCTTAGGGTCTCTGCCTTGTCTGGCTTTGTGTTAGACCTTCGGGTCTCCTTCTTGCCTTGTTGTCTTTAGGCTTATGTGTTTCATGTCCAGTGTAAGGTTGTCCTGGGTTGTCTGTCTGTCTTGTCTCCTTAGGTTCCCTCAGTCTAATCACATATACCTCCAGTCAGTTTCACCCTTACCTGCATGCTTTCAGTATTCAGCCTTACCAGCACCCAGTTCCAGTTCCTGTTCACTTTTACTTGCAGTCACTCTCTTACATACCTTCATGCTGATCCAGTACTCAAGCTCACCCATTCTTCCATGCATCTAGTATCAGATATTGCCAGCCTGTGTTATACTCCATCTATCTATTCCACCTTCAGATTACCATAGGGTTTTCTCATTCCTGCCTGCACCAGCCAGTACTAGACACTACTGTCTCTCTCCACCCTGAGACACTCCTCATAGTGGTGTTCACAACATGAGACCTATGCCCAGTCGTAACACTGGGTTAGACCAAGGGTCCATCAAGCCCAGCATCCTGTTTCCAACAGTGGCCAATCCAGGCCATAAGAACCTGGTAAGTACCCAAAATCTAAGTCTATCCCATGCTACTATTGCTAGTGATAGCAGTGGCTATTTTCTAAGTCAACTTAATTAATAGCAGGTAATGGACTTCTCCTCCAAGAACTTATCCAATCCTTTTTTAAACACAGCTATACTAACTGCACTAACCACATCCCCTGGCAACAAATTCCAGAGTTTAATTGTGCGTTGAATGAAAAAGAACTTTCTCTAATTAGTTTTAAATGTGCCCCATGCTAACTTCATGGAATGCCCATTCTAGAGCTCTCATGATTTTAAACACCTCTATCATGTCCCCCCTCAGCCGTCTCTTCTCCAAGCTGAAAAGTCCTAACCTCTTTAGTCTTTCCTCATAGGGGAGCTGTTCCATCCCCTTTATCATTTTGGTCGCCCTTCTCTGTACCTTCTCCATCGCAACTATATCTTTTCTGAGATGAGGTGACCAGAATTGTACACAGTATTCAAGATGTGATCTCACCATGGAGCGATACAGAGGCATTATGACATTTTCCGTTTTATTCACCATTGCCTTTCTAATAATTCCCAACATTCTGTTTGCTTTTTTGACTGTCGCAGCACACTGAACCGGCGATTTCAATGTGTTTTCCACTATGTTGCTTAGATCTCTTTCTTGGGTGGTAGCTCCTAATATGAAACCTAACATTGTGTAACTATAACATGGGTTATTTTTTCCTATATGCATCACCTTGCACTTATCCACATTAAATTTCATCTGTCATTTGGATGCCCAATTTTCCAGTCTCACAAGGTCTTCCTGCAATTTATCACAATCCTCTTGTGATTTAACTACTCTGAATAATTTTGTATCATCTTCAAATCTGATTACCTCACTCGTCATACTCCTTTCCAGATCATTTATAAATACACTAGCCGTTAAGCCCGTAACAACGGGCTACATTAACATTTTTTTTCAGTCCATTTCCTTACCCCTCATTCTTCCCTCCCTCCCCTCATTCTCCTCCCCCCCCCCCCCCCCCCTCATTCTCCCCCTCCCCCCCTCATTCTCCCTCCCCTCACTCTCTCCTCCCCCTCCCCTCCCCCCTCCTCTCCTCCCCCTCCCCTCATTCTCTCCTCCCACCCCCCCTCTCTTCCCTCCCCCTCTCCTCCCCCTCCCTCTCTCCCCCTCCCCCCTCCCCTCAGTCACTCCCTCCTCCCTCCCCTCAGTCACTCCCCTCTCTCAGCTCATTCACAACCCCTTCGGATGGCGCAGATGGAAGATCTCCAGGGGAGGTCCCTCCCTCCCTTATGTGCGCCACCGCCGCCGCCGCCGCTACTGCTCCTCGCTGCCGCCACCGCCGCCGCTACTGCTCCTCACTTCTGCCGCCGCCGTCGTTACTGCTCCTCGCCGTCACTGCCACCACCGCTACTGCTCCTCGCTGCCGCCACCACCACCACTGCTCCTCGCCGCCGCCGCCGCTACTGCTACTGCTCCTCACCGTGCCATTTTTGTTACAGGCAAGCTCTGACCGACGTGCTGCCCGCACATGCGCGGTAGAGTTGCTGTCTACTGCGCATTTGCGGCACGTCGGTCAAGCTTCATTTATCTAGTAGATTGAAAAGTATGGTTCCCAGTACATCTCCCTGAGGCACTCCACTGCCCCCGCTCCTCCACTGAGTAAATTGTCCATTTAATCCTACTCTCTGTTTCCTGTCTTTTAGTCAGTTTGCAATCCACGAAAGGACATCGCCTCCTATCCCATGACTTTTTACTTTTCCTAGAAGCCTCTCATGAGGAACTTTGTCAAACGCCTTCTGAAAATCCAAATACACTACATCTACCGGTTCACTTTTATCCACATGTTTATTAACTCCTTCAAAAAAGTGAAGCAGAATTGTGAGGCAAGACTTGCCCTGGGTAAAGCCATGCTGACTTTGTTCATTAAACCATGTCTTTCTATATGTTCTGTGATTTTGATATTTAGAACACTTTCCACTATTTTTCCTGGCACTGAAGTCAGGCTAACCGGTCTGTAGTTTCCCGGATTACCCTTGGAGCCCTTTTTAAATATTGGGGTTACATTAGCCACCCTCCAGTCTTCAGGTACAATGGATGATTTTAATGATAGGTTACAAATTTTTACTAATAGATCTGAAATTTCATTTTTTATTTCCTTCAGAACGCTGGGGTCTATACCATCTGGTCCAGGTGATTTACTACTCTTCAGTTTGTCAGTCAGGCCTACCACATCTTCTAGGTTCACCGTGATTTTGTTCAGTTCATCTGAATCATTACCCATGAAAACCTTCTCCGGAACGGGTATCTCCCCAATATCTTCTTCAGTAAACACGAAGCAAAGAAGTTGTTTAATCTTTCTGTATTGGCCTTATCTTCTCTAAGTGCCCCTTTAACCCCTTGATCATCTAATGGTCCAACTGATTCCCTCACAGGCTTTCTGCTTTGGATATATTTTTTAAAGTTGTTACTGTGAGTTTTTGCCTCTACAGCCAGCTTCTTTTTAAATTCTCTCTTAGCCTGTCTTATCAATGTCTTACATTTAACTTGCCAATGCTTATGCTTTATCCTATTTTCTTCTGTTGGATCATTCTTCCAGTTTTTGAATGAAGATCTTTTGGCTAAAATAGCCTCTCTCACCTCACCTTTTGACCATGCCGGTAATCATTTTGCCTTCCTTCCACCTTTCTTAATGTGTGTCGCTTTACCCATCTGTTTGGCCACATTACACTCAATAGATACAATTACCCCCAGATCCTGCTCTTCTTTCATTCTTAAAAAAATGTTCACCCTAATACTGTACCTCTTGTAGGGTAAAAGCCAGTGACCCTAAACAAGGATGTGCACAATTGAACTGAGGCCTGCAGTCATGCACACAGACATAATCAAAATGCAGGCCTAAGAAACATAAAGATGGAGTCTTCAGCCACATGATGGTTTTGGCAGCTTCATAGGGGACTGTGAATCACGCAGAGGAGAAGAAGCTTCTATCGTTCTTTCCTATCAGACATCTGTCCGCACCTCACAGAACACCAAGGACACAAGAACTGTGAGCAGTCCTTGGTGAAACTTTGTATCCAGCCATGAAACCAGGTATGAAATGGGTATTGTTCAGCAAAGCCCGCTGATGAACTTTATTACCCCTTGGTGAGAATATTCACCAATATATCAGACTCAGAGGGCATCATTTGCGTTCCTCCAATCTTGTGTCTATAGAAGGTGGTAGCATCCAAATAAGATCAACAGTGGATCCTATGGAACTGAATATGCAATGAGGTTGCGAACAGAGAAAAGGACTCTGAACTGTACAGAGTGTGGATCTTTCCCCGTGGATTATCCCAGGACATTTTCCTAAGGGATTTCTTCCCCAGAACTTTTACTGTTGCAGTTCACTATACACATGAACCTGCAAGCCTAATAATGAGTTCCGTGCTCAGCCCCGTCTGCTCTCTTAAACCCAGGAGTAGCTGTCTAGCCAAGGTATCCCTTTACCCTGTTCCTGCCAGCATATCTCACAGAGACATCTATGAGACCTCTGGGTTCTATTTTCCTGTTATTCTCCTGCCAGGAATTTGCTGGATTTTCCCATTGCGTGCTAAAATGGGTCCTGGCTTTCTGCAGGAATATGACCCACCAGTGGCTAAGGGTGAGATAAAACTGGCTTAATTAATCTTTCAGCTAGGTTAATTAGCTTGGTATTACATAATTGTCAAGTGCAAGTTGACTTGGAGATAACATATGAGTTCTGCTCGTTTTCATAACAGTGCTTTGCTCAGTAACAACTTTTAAAGAAAAACAAAAAAAAGAAAATATCTGTACCATATTAAATCTTGTATACTTATGCTGCTACAATAAAACTGATTGATTACCTCACAAAAGTGTAAGCAACTGCTCCCTTAGAACTAATGAATTCGTATCATCAGATTATCAGTTCAATCTTTTAATCTATTGTAGCCACTATCCCCATGAGATATCCTACACTCTCCCTTGGGTTTTTACAACCTAAGTGCATGACTTTGCATTTTTTAACATCAAATCTTACCTGCTAGATTCTAAACCATTCCTCAAACTTTGTTAGATTCTGCCTCATATTTTCCACATCTTCCTGGCTGTCTACCCTGTTGCAGATTTTGGAATCCTCAGCAAAGATAAACTTTTCTCAACAATCAGTCTGCAATATTGCTGACAAAAATTTGGAAAAGAAACAGTCCAAGGATAGATCCCTGAGGCCTATCTGCGCAGTAGTGAAGATCACATTTTTAAAATTAGAAATGTTGCGACAATTGAGATACATTTTAGAACCTAGTGACTTCCGCAATGTTTTGCAGGTCCTTATTTTAGATGGTCTTGATTACTTTAGTGTCCTCTACCATCTTCTTCCAGCCAGTGTATTGTACCAATTATAGCTGTTTCAGAATACCACCGCCAGGATGTTATAAAAAAAACTCGTAGACATGATCATATCACACCAGTCTTATTTGATCTGCACTGCCTACCAGGAAAATAATGGGTTCAGTTCAAGGTTGCCTGTATTATTCATAGTTGATCTATGGTGATTATTGGCTTAATACCATACTTGGAGGTCAGATTTTCGTATCTACACATGGGCATAGATTTGTGCGTGCAACCCGGCGCTCACAAATCTATGCCTGATTTATAACATGCGCGCGCAGCCACGCGCATGTTATAAAATCCAGGGTTGGCGCGCGCAAGGGGGTACACACTTGTGCACTTTGCACGCGCCGAGCCCTAGGGGAGCCCCGATGACTTTCCCCATTCCTTCCGCTCCCCCCACCTTCCCCTCCCTTCCTCTATCTAACCCGCCCCAGCCCTACCTAAATCCCCCCCTACCTTTATCTTTTTATTTAGGTTGCACGCGCTGGCCATGTACCGGCGCACGATCCCCCGGCACGGCCACTGTGCCGGAGGCCTCGGTCCTACCCCCGGACTGCCTCGCCCCGCCCACTCTTCGCCTCTTTTTTCAAGCCCCGGGACATACGCGCGTCCTGGGGCTTGCGCGTGTCACCGGGCCTATGCAAAATAGGCTCGGCACGCACAGGAGGGGTTTAAAAGCATAACCCTTTTAAAATCTGCCCCTTGCTGTATACAAACCATTGTGGTGCTTAAAATCTGCAAATAGGATTTTTCAGTAGGTCCCCTCACCTAAATTGGGCCATTATAAGTTAACGTAGGAGAGGGCCTTTTCCACTGCAGGCCCATGCTCTGGAATTCTCTTCACAGCATCTCAGGGCTACAGCATGCTTGAAGTCATTTAGGCAAATGCTTAAAACTTATAAGGTGAATTTAAAAGTCCGACACTTTCATTAATTGGGGGATGCGTGAATATGTTGAGCTTGCATACACCTAGTGGATTTTAAGAGCTGCCAAGATACACGTGTATATCTCGGAAATTTTCAAAAAAAGGCGGGGCATAGGTGTAGTCTGGGCAGGGCATGGGCATTCAGGGTGTGAAACTGAATGTAAATACTTAACGCAATCCAGTGTACATCAAGGCCCCGCTGCCATGTAACTTTTCTTCTGCTATGGATGACATGTAAGTTAAAAAAAAAAAAAGAAAAATAGGCAGATATTCAGAATTTTAAGCATCAGGGCTAATTGGAGAAAAGGAAGACTATTAAACTAGAAGGGATGGAACTCCTGTTACGATTCCTCCCGTAGCTGTGCCACGGGAGCCCTCTCACCTTTTCCTGGAGGCCGCTCTGAAGCCGGGGCCTTGCCTGAGGATTGTCCAGATCTTGCTCCACGGCCTGGGAGGCCTTCGGTGTCATCAGGGCCTACCCGAGGCCTACTCCTCTGCAGCCTGGATGCCTTGGTGTGCCACACCCTTCTCCTATGGGGCGGGCCCGCGGCTTCTCCCCACTCTTGTAGGGCCAGTGAGGTGTGGCCCATCTTGACTCCTCCCAGGGAGTTGCCTGCTCCTGAGGTATAAAAGCTCTTCTCCAGCACTCATGCATTGCCTTGCATCGGAGTTCCTGTTCCTGGATGTTCCATCTTCCAGCGCTCCGCCAGGTCCTTTGTTCTTTGTTGGAGCTCCATGTCCTGTGTCTCGCCTGTTCCTGATGTTTCCTGATGTTTGTGTGCAGTACCTTGTTCCTGACTGCCGGTGTGCAGTACCCTGTTCCTGACTGTTGGTGTGCAATACCTTGTTCCTGACTGCCGGTGTGCAGTACCTTGCTCCTGATTCTTCAGTACCTCGTTCCCTTCCTGCGCTGTCCCGCTCCTGCGGGTGCAGGACAGAGTGGTCCGTGACCAGCCCATTGGGTCTGCCCGTGTCGGTGGGCTGTGTAGGGTGCCCTGTGGGACCGTGCCAATGTCCGAATACCTTGAACCTCGTTCTTGAATACCTTGAACCTTGTTCCTGAATACCTGGACTCTTGTCTTCGTCTACAATTTCCGAACCTTTGTGTGCTCTTGCCCTGAGTCCGGCCTGCTGCCTTTTGCCACTCCAGCGGCAGGTCCGAAAGGGCCGGGAACGGTCGGAGGACTGTTCATTACCAACATTTCATAGTTGGTTCCAGAGGCATGCAGGTCCGGCCGAGGGTCCGCCGGTCCGTTTCCTCCCATACTTGGATGCGCCACACCTACCCTCGGCGCTGCCTTGGATTCATCTAGGGCCATATCGGGGCCCAAGGCCACACTCACCTTTAAGGGGACCACTCTCCTAGCGCTCCCATAACAACTCCTCTCTCTCTTAATTGAGCAAACTGGGAATGAACTGATTTTAGTGGCAATGGGGTCGGCGCGCTCCCCTTTTAAAATCCCCCCACTTGTGCGATAAAAGCAGGTAAGCGCTCATTTAAACTTGTGCACACATAGACCCACAGCCAGCCTATTTTATAACATGTGCACATACGTGATGTGAGCAGAATACAAATCTTTTAAATTAAACAGTAACATCCCCTTCCTCGGCGTGAACTCCATTTCACACTATCCTTTGTCACCTCCCTCTCCTCTGATTTCTAACCCAGTCAGTCACTCTAGGGCCCATTCCAAGGGCACTCAGCTTATTTATAAATCACATATACAGAAAAGCCTTACATCTAGCGCTCTCCTTTGATCCATCACCCAATACAAATAATTGATCAGATTCATCTGACAGGATTTATCTCGGGTAAAACCATACTACCTTGGATCTTGCAATCCTTTGGATTCCAGAAACTGCCCTATCCTCTGTTTTAGCAGCGATTCCATTAATTTGCTCACCACAGAGGTCAAACAAATTGGCATGCAGTTCCCAGCCTCCTCCTTACTTTCACTTTTATGAATAGGAACCACATCTGCCCTTCTCCAGTCCTCCAGAATTATTCTCGACTCTAAAGAAGCATTGAAAAGGATCAGCCAGCGGAGCTGCCAGGACTTCTCTAAGTTCCCCTAATACCCTCTGATGTATCCCATCCTGCCCCATCGCCCTATCTACTTTAAGTTTAGTCTGCACCTTATAAACATCCTTTTCTGAAAATCGATTGAGGTTTACCTCACTTCCAATTTTGGGTTTGTTTTATGTGGTCCTGCTCCAGGCCCTTCCACAGTGAACACCAAACAGAAATATTTGTTAAGCAATTTTGCTTTTTTCTTCATCAGCCTCTGCATATTCCTCCCCTTCACCTCTGAGTCTCACAATGCTCAAACAACACCAGAGCTGCCAAGGGACTCAGGCTTTAGAGGATCACGTTTGGTCAGCCATGGTTAAACCCCAGGGAAATTCAGTATTCATAATCCTGCTCCATCCACGTGAAATCAGCACGGCAGCCACCAAAATGCGTCGATAAGGGTGGTCGGAAATGCCAAGGCTGGGCCAAAGTCCAGCAGTTTATCCTGCCTCCCCCAGAAATCGGGCCTCCTAGCTGCTCTGCAGGAACACTAATGCGGTGTGAGTGTATCTGAGGAGCGCCTCTAGAAACGACAATGATGAATGCACTTATTTTCCGGGAGAAACGATAACAGTCCAGCAACCACGAGTATAATGAGGGATTAGATGACAGAAGCGCAAACAGCTGATATTAAGTCAGCAAAGGGTCATGATGAAAAAAGAAAATCCTGAATCTCTTAATGCCGCAACAGCATGAAGCAGGTTTGTGCTGTTGCATTCAATATTAACGTCTCCCATCCAAATGTTCTCCGTGCAGAGAAATGTCATTTTATGGTACCCTTAAATCTATATGCAGCAAACAGTCAGTGATAAAGTAAACTGGTTTATAAGCAGGAAAGATATATTTTGGAGTTAGAGATTAGCCAAGGTATGTAAACAGGCAAATTATTCTATTGATTTATTATGCATGAGGGAAAGCACATTATTCTAATAGCATTTAATATTTTATCAGATAATTAGCAAAGAAAGATGTAGCGGTAAATGGTTAATTCTCAGTGTGCTGGCAATCTCAGTCTATGTTCCAGGCTTTACTGCTGTGGCATGCATAAGAGGAAGCTGTCAGTTCAGCACTTGTATCCACTGGATCACCCCGAATGAGCAATGCTAAAATTGACTCGGTAGTGTTATTCGACAGAGTGAAAAAAATAGGGTTTGTTCCTGCTAATTTTCCTATTTTTCCTAGGTAAACATTTTTTTTTGGTGGGGGGGGGGGGGGGCTATACCCATCAATTTCTCCCTGCTCCTTTGCTCAGACTGAACATGGACTGGGAATCCAGCAGTATGAGCCTTTGTAACTAAACAAGGATTATTTTTCCCCACTGATCTACATACCCAAGTGATAGTCCTCATCGGGGGGGGGGAGGCATAAACCAGGGCTCCTTCCGGAACCCTGCAATCATGGGTCCTAAACTCAGCCACAAGAAGTTATCACCTTTGCATGACCATCCCCTCAGAGGCTGTGAGCACTCCCGCCACAGCACCCAGTGCCCTAGCAGGCACAAGGAGTGGACGACCTGCCTGGGGAACTGAACCTAGGTCCTCCGCATGGCAGTTCATGGCTCCTGCCACTGAGCCAGCCCTAAACAAAAACATGTTGAAAGTGCCAAAATCGCTGACATAGGAAAGCACTGGGAAATTACACGGCCACAACAGCACCCTAGCTTAGAATTACTCTGACCTTGGGCTAGAGTTAAACATATGCAAAGGCTGCCAGAGGTAAACAAAGGGGGCGCAAGTGTTTGGGTACGGTTACCGGATTCCTACAGGGCATCAGTAACAAGATCAACTAATGCAGTTAGTGCAGGCAAAACCAGGACTGGACAAGTCTGTCCCTGATGACCAGGAGCCATCTGATATCCCTAATTTGGGTGTTTGTAGGCATGTCTGTAGGCAGAACAGCGAACATTAGTGAGTCTTCCTATTGCACACCCTGAATATCTTTTCTCAGGCTGTGACAAATTTTATTTTTTTTTGGCCAAATATCTGCCATAACAACAGCTCCTGTTAAGGCTTTTGACTATATATGCTATCAAAGCCAAAAATAAAACAGTGTGAATCGAGTCAAAGATTTTCTGCAAGTTCAAGAAAGGGAAAAATATCCTCAGAAAAAAAAAAAGATGCATGCACAAAGTTCATTTAGCAAGTTATGTTCAGATTTTCCCCAGTTCTTAAATCTAGCATATTTGGGTAAAAGTGCAAGAGGGCTCTTTGCAGAAATTCTTACAAGTACAATATTTTTGGGGGAGAGGGGGCTTTTTCCCTTTCCGAAGATGCAGGATAGTAAAACCTTGGACAAAATATGTGTTATTTCAAATTATGTAAAGCAACTGCCTTGCAGTATTTGTGTACAGTTTTTCCTAAAACTTATAGGGGTAGATTTTAAAAGGTGCGCACGGGCGTACATGTGCATGTGTTACCCGGCGCGCATACATGTATGCCCGATTTTATAACATGTGCGCCTAACCCTTTAAAACCCCTCCTGTACACACTGAGTCTATTTTGCATAGGCCCGGCGACGAGAGCAAGCCCCAGGACGTGCATATGTCCCGGGGCTTGAAAAAGGGGGTGGGGGCAGGGCCGGAGCCTCCAGGCACAGCGGCCATTTGCCGCTGTGCCCGGGATCGCGGGCCGGTCATCGGCCGGCGCGCAAAACCTATGCCTGCCCGGAGGCAGGCACAACTTCTAAGTTAAAGGTAAGGGGGGGTTAGGTAGGGCTGGGGGGCGGATTAGGTAGGGGAAGGGAGGGGAAGGTGGGGGGGGGGGCGGAAGGAAGTTCCCTCCGAGGCTGCTCCGCAAGGTGCACAAGTGTGCACCCCCTTGCACACGCCGACCTCAGATTTCATAACTTGCGCGTGGCTGCGTGCGCATGTTATAAAATCGGGTGTAGATTTGTGCACGCAGGGTTGCGTGCACAAATCTACGCCCGCGCATAGCTTTTAATATCTGCCCCAATATGCGTATGTCTACCCATGCACAAATATCTGCAATGCATTGAAAGCGCATATTTTCTCACCTATTTTATAAACATACATGTGTATATTTTGTGCATGAAAAGAAATATATCTTGTTTACGCAAAACCCTGATTTATAGGCAGAAGTCGGTATATTTTAAAATATGTGTGCACGTAACTGAGGTCAACAGTTTGCTGTTACCTCCACCAGTTCACCCATTCTATCTCCAGTTCATTGAGATCATCTTAGTACTTCAGCCTGAATACTCCCAGTTCATTCAGACCTCCCACATAACAAAAGCAGACTACAGACGAGTCTGATATCAATTGCACTAGATAATTAGTAGATGTAAAATTGCGAACATAAGTTGCGTAATGTATTCACATAAAACTCTTATAAAATAGCAACTTACCCACGCTCCTCTTGGTCTCACCCCTAGTTTGGACAGGTAAATGTACACGAGACACCAAAAATACATGCAGGTTTTTTTATGCTTATAAAATAGCACATACGCCAGAACAAAGTATTCACATGCATATGTGGGCAATGCCTTTGAAAACTATCTCCTCCACCTGAGTGATTATTGTCACCAACCTAATATTGTAACTCTAGCAAGTAGTAATGCTGGGATCCTAGTGTCCATTTCACTTCAAAGTCTTCTTTCTCCAGAACAGAGTACTTTGTTTCTCGAGGTGCACATTTTGTTTACTGTACCTTACCGGGTATTCTTCTTCCACTTGATTCTGTACTAGCTCCACTCCTAGTCCTATTTCTAAAGCACCCATCTGTACGTTAAACAGGATCTTGAAATCCAGGCTTGCCAAAACATGTTCTGAGTATAGATTGCCTTTCAAAGCTTTTTTCTGGTCCATTGTACATGGAGGTGGGGGATTTGTTTTCTTCAGGGCTCTGCCCTGATGGCAAAAATGGTAATAACCAAGAATTACTTGACCTTATTCTGTGTTACAGGCATTAGGGGTTGTCAGACGGTGTCTACCTTAGCCATGCAGTACATTTTCGTTGGAACACCTCACAAGTGAGTCCAGAGTCTTTCTAAGAACTAAAGGTGACCCAACGAAAGGGCATCTCGATTGTGAGCACAGCTGCAAGTGAAAAAGCCTGAGCTCATATTGGATTAAACTAGATGGCAGCAGTTAGTTGGAGTTAGGACTGGCGTTTGAGAGCATCTAAGAAGGAAGGTAACGCTATTTATAATTGCACTTTGAAAAAAACAATGCGATAAGATGTGGACTAATGACTGTGTATCTTATTTAGCGGAAATAAGGCTAGAAATATGTGGCCTAAATACTGCTGAAATCATATGAGCCTGATCCCTGTGATATGAAGGTCTTCGCTCACTCTAGATAATTGCTGTATTTATTTGGAAGAAATGTCAATATTTCTGAATGCTGTGTTTATGAATTGGATTGGTGCGTTCTATATTCTTTTGGACTCTCGTAGTGAACTATGGTAATGCTTCTCTGCCATTCACTTGAACTAGGGGTCTGAATCCATCCCAGATGTCTCCTTCAGGGTAGAAGCAGAAAGAAAAACTCCCAAGGGCAGAATCCAAAATCTTTCCCAAGGGCAGAGAGGGAGAAGACCCCTTGTGGATTTTTTTCTTTTCCTCACAGAAAAGAGAGGAGGGATTGGGCACATTTACCAACTCCTCCTGAGTTATATGGTGTCACAATGCAGTCTCTCCATGCCAAGGTGCAGCCTGCAGTCTTTCCTCCACCAGGGGTCCCTGCTCACTGCCTTGCCTGTTACCTCCTCTCTGCTCACCTGATGTCTCAGCCCCAGCCCTATTTAACCCAGCCTGTCCAATACCTCAGTGCCTCTTCATTGAGTCACCTTGGCTCTCTGACCTGGCCTGCCTTACCTTGTTCTGTGCCTTGCCTTGTGGCCTACCCAGGCCTTACCCTGCCTTCTGGCATCTGGGCCTTCTACCTTACCTTGCTTTGAGGCCTCCTGTCTTGGTTACGGCCCGGGGCAGTCCGGGGGCGTGGCCGCGCCCTCCGGACCCGCCCCCAGGTCGCGTCCCAGCGCGCTAGCGGCCCGCTGGCGCGCGGGGATTTACGTCTCCCTCCGGGAGGTGTAAATCCCCCGACAAAGGTAAGGGGGGGGGGGGTTAGACAGGGCCGGGCGGGTGGGTTAGGTATGGGAAGGGAGGGAACGGAGGTAGGCTGCGCAGCTCGGCGCGCGCCGGCTATACGGAATTGATAGCCTTGCGCGCGCCGATCCCGGATTTTAGCGGATACGCGCGGCTACGCGCGTATCCGCTAAAATCCAGCGTACTTTTGTTTGCGCCTGATGCGCCAACAAAAGTACGCCAAATCGCGCTATTTGAAAATCTACCCCTTATATTCTATGTGCGAAAGTAAAGTAGGACTTACTCGCAAAAGTTGGCCAATTTTATGACATGCGCACGTAAATGAAATGAAACAGTTTACCAAATTTGGCCACTGATTTTCCCAGTCCTTCTCCAGGTCCTCGAGACCCTCTTGCTTCTTCAGCCTAAGCTCCGTCTCGTTCACCCGGACCTCCCACCCAGTTAGTAGTACTCAATAAACACGTGTAACATCACTTACGCTAGGTGTAAAAATACACGAGCAAGTTGGCCAATGTACACGTGTGTCTTTGAAAATTGCGTGCCTAAGTGTTGGCCCTGCCCTGGGATGCCCCTAGAGTGCTCCTTTTTTTACACACATATTTTTTTACTTTTACAAAATACAGAGCAAGCGAGTAGAGGCTACTTACGGGCATATATGCTCATTTTTTGCAAATGTAACATTTTGAAAATTCACCTTTTAAATGTAGAGGCAAGTATTTTATGACGCATTGAAAATATTTCATTGCACGATGCCTCTGCCAGTTCACCCAGACCTCCCGCCCAAAAACTGCAAGCAAAAGACAAGTGTGATTTTACTTGTGCCAGTCAACGAGCACGCGTAAAAGTGCGCAAATGCGTTTGGTAATATATGCGCATATATCGCTTACAAAATAGAAACTATTGCATGTCTTTCTGAACCCTGCCCCAGAACGCTTCTAGAGAGCCCCTTTTTCCCCCTTGGTAAAACGTATGTGCGAAACTGAAAATGCATGTGTGCTCTCGAAGTTTATAAAATAGCATCTATACAAGTGCATGTTGCTTGCGCACATATCTGCTACATTTATGCATGGAACATCTTTGAAAATTCACTCCAAGGTCTGAAATAGGCATTGTTCACTGAAAAGGAATTTATAACCCATGATATTAGGAGATGTTGACTAGCCTAGGTTTGTAAGAAATAAAGGAATAATAAGTAGAAGTGTCATTAGAAGTTTACAAAAAAAAAAAAAAATCTGGGGAATTAAGGTTCACAAGTCAATGGCTTGTGTGGAGGGTTCCACTTGAGGGTTCCTGTCATGGGCTGTGCAGATGGTGAAATCAGCAGAAAAACAGAAGCAAAACCACAGCTGTTAGATATTTTATCTTGTTTTGGAACAGTTCTTCGTTAATTGCCTATGCTAATAAGGAATCATTTTAAACCGTCTGCCCTTGCTTAATTTTTATCCCACCGCTTCCTCTGACTTTCGTTTGCCACTATGATTTCAGCTGGAAAATCACAGTCAGATAGTTCTGTTCTACCAAGTGTAATTAACTCTGGAGCCTTCTAATTAGCTTCTTCTTAAACATATCCTGGCACATAATTATTTATTAAAACAAAATAATTCCCTAAGTTAGAGGAGTTTCTTTTATCTTACGTGCCAGCTTCTGGCTAGCCTTATGAATACATGATGCACTGATGAAAAATTCATATCACATTGGTGGAGTTAAAGTTCTGTGAATTGGGGGCGGAAAGATGTAATTTCCGTAACGAATGGAAAAAGCAAGGTTTTTTTTTTCCTGAAAGCGAAAAAGGCAGCAAGACACAGAATGAAAGAGAATTGCTAAAGGCCCAGAAAACAATTCCCTCTACTGCCCTGAAGGTATGTGTGCCTGACAGCACCAGTAATAAATACATCCTGATTTAGTTTGGTCCCATACAGGTGAACAGTTTTACCTGGGTGGTCACCGAAGCTTTATTATAAGGGAAACAGAATGTTGAGCTTGATTCGGATCAATGTGATTGATCCAAAGGCAGAGAATTTACCTTCCAGAAATGCCCTATCACTGTGACTTAGCTGGTCAGAATGATTTCATCAACATCATTTTTTGTAAATAGTTAAAATATATACATTTTTTAAAAAGTCATGTAGCAATTTCTTCAAAATAAAACGAACCCCTAAACCCAAATTGTAGCTTATAATGTCAATGAATACCTTTGAAAAGGCCACACATGGCAAGTTAACACTCTGTCAGAGTTAGAGAGGACCCTGTATCACCTTGGGGTCTCCAGCTCCTCCAGTAAGGGCAGTAATTAATTGCCAGTAAATGGCCTGCTCATTGAGAACTATTGCCTAATTTAATGCTGAGACAAAACATTTACCTTTAATAGTATTCCAATAATATTAGTTAAGGACATCTTCACATTTAAAACAAAAGTATCTGTAAATTGCAATGGTCTAAAATTATACATGATTATGTAGAGCTGAGCACTGGCAGATAATCATAATGTTGCACTGGACAATGTATTTCAAAGCTCTTGAACAATGTTAAACACAATTATGTTGTTTATGGATAATACAATTATACAGTGCAATATGGTTAAAGTACTTGTTATTCTATTCTCAGGATTTACAAATAATATTTTACTCTTTGTATTATATCATTTGCATAATAATGTTGGTGTCAGCACTAGCAAATGTGTATCGGCGGTCAGATCATCAAATCGGATGTCAAGCCTAGAGTGTACCATAACATTTTAATTTTCTAAAAACAGATCTATTCGATTACGTTAGCATCAGAGTGGTCACGCTTTAGGAGACAGTCATGGCTCAGGTTGTGCTATGTAAGGTGTTTCCAGCCTTCATCACTGTTCCTCTTAGACAATATGGCATTCCGGGAAAATGTGTCTAAGGAACACCAATCTAAGAAGAAAGACGTAGAGGCATATGTGTATTGATAGATTGACCAAATGGGGGTTATCTACACTAGAAAAAGGACATGTAAGTAGATCTCCTCTTTCATTCTACAAATATATCACAGGTGGTCTGAGGGGGAAAAGAAAATAATTGAATAAAGTCCATTTTTTCTTACCAAATCTTGCTGTGTGCTTTTCATGTGGTGACCTCACTGTATAAATCCAGACTGAATCTCAGCAAGGCAACCCCTGCTACTTAAATATGAAAAGAAGCAAAAAGAGAAATCTATGCTGGCTGCACTTTGCCCAGGATAAAAAAAAAAGTACCATAACTTAGTCTTAACCCAGAGGTGTGAAACAAAAGGAAGGGAGGGCCTGGATTAGAGAGCAGAGTAGCTCTTCTTTGGTCTGTTCTGCTCTGTCCACTCCATATTCTCGCTCTTCCTTCCTGCTCCTGCAAGACTAGGAGGTAGAGTGGCTCTTGTCTTCTCTGTTCTGTCTGCTCCAGGCTCTACTTCACTCAGTCCCTTCCTTCCCCTACCCTAAACGCTGCCTGGTAGGGGAGAGGCTGGAGCAAGAAACAGAGGGTTGTTCTCTGCTGAGTGAGATTTTCTGTACACCCCCTGGGTGCCTATGGCTAAGGAAGGGAGAATGCTGGAGTCAGTCCTGGCGCCAGGGAAGGAGGAGAGTGTGGGGTAAGGACTGGTGATAGAGTGGAAAGTGCTGGGATCATCCTTGGAGGGTGGAGAGATAGAGAGTGACAATGATGGTAACCTTTAAACCATTGTGCGGGCACACTTTGGCACGTGAGTGTTGGCGCACCCAGAAATGCGGCCATTTTATAACTTGCCCGCACATATGCACGCACGTTATAAAATAGCCTGGCTGTGCGCCTGTGAGCCCAATTTTTAGTGGGCGCACACCTTCATGCGCAAATCCTGATTCAACCGTGTAAGTCAGGGTATTTTATACTGGACGCCTGTCCACGCCATTGCCAGTTTCACCTCTTCGTCCACCAGTTCGTCCGGTTAAGAGCTAGGTCCTCCAAACCCCCCTGGTTTGATAGCCTGCACTCCTCCCAGTTACCCCAGACCCTTTAAACCTGGCAGAAATGGCTAATTTCTTTTATTTATTAAGTCACACCTTCTCCACAGAAGATGTAAAGTTACCTGGCTGGGCGCTCAGGGGCGTGAGTATTTACGTGCACATCTCTTAGCCATGCCCCAAAACGCTCATGCCTCACCCACACCACGCACTTTTTTAAAATCAAGTGAGATGTGCATGCAGCGGGAGTTGTGTGCGCATCTGGGTGGCTTTTTAAAATTCAATGGGCGTGCACAAGCCCAACTTGTGCGCACATGTCCCGATTTTGGGATTCGCCGGGCGTTCAAAATTCACCTTTTTGTGTAACAAATTGTGAGGGGACGGAAGAGAGAAAGTTGATACATCCTTCTCCCAATTCACACCGAAGCTCTGAGTGACCACAGCTCAAACGTTCTGCGGTATGACAACCGCAGAGACGTGAATGAGGGAAGAAAATGGTTGGAGCCGGGAACACTTCTGTTTCAGATTAAACCGCTAACCATTGGTGAAGGCGAAAATGTTGAACTCGTAGCAAACAGAGAAATGTCTTGAGAGACTAAAGAGTGAAAAGAGTTTGCAAAGTGGGTAGTGCTTCAGCCAAATGTTTGGGCAGAGGATCATGTTGTGCACAGTGCTTTAGCTAACAGGAGCCGTAAGCCCTGCAGTAATTTTGCTGTTGCACGAGTTTTGGGTATTGGTGCTGTTATGGTATGGTAGGTTTGCTATAAAGCTTCTGAGCGTGAAATCAAAACTCCCTTAATTCAGATGGAAGCAAAAAGGCATGGCTTCATCATAGTTTAAGGGCACACCCTCCCTTTTCAACCCCTGCTGCTTAACAAAGTAGAGATCACTATCCACCAGTTTGGCTAGAGGTTCTGGTTTAGGGTAAGAATCCAATCCATACAGACCTAAGGGGTTATACTTTGCAACTCTAGTGCCTGCTTAAAGATGATAAATAATACAAGTATTTAGGTGGCTTTTCAAAGGAATTACACAAGTAAATGGGACCACAGCTTCGCCAGCTTCCTAGAATTCCTCAGCCCAGTCTGCCCAGACGAGCACACGGCTACAGAGGCAGAACCTTCATGGCCCCAGAGGCCCAAGACTTGCTACAGATGTCCATACTCGAATTCCAAACTCTGCAAAGCCTAGGTAAGACGTATAGTACCTACTTTCTTCTAACACTAAAATCATTTTAATCTAACACCAGATTTAAAATAAGAACTGTGTGAAAATGATGTCAAGCATCTAATGAACATTTTATGGCCTGGAGTACATAAAATAGGTTAATGCTGAGATTTAAATTGTGTTGGAGGATCTCGAAAGTCTTGATTTTTGGTCACATGTCAGCAGCAGATTTTCTGGTGCACCACCCACTTCAGTAGTTGCCCTATGCCCCTGTTCCTGTGTAGGAGTCTATAGCAGCCTGGCTTGTTCTGATTTCTTAATAGGAGGTGTATTGGTGTTTTAGGGCTTGTTGTAATTTTTGAAGTGTTGCGTTTTCATAGGTAGGATTGTTACTGTTTGAATGCTGGTATTTAGTGCAGTTTTGGTATGGGAGGTTTGCTACCATATAATTGTATATCTGTTTAGTCTTGGTTTTCTGAAGGCCATGCCCACATCCAATATGCATTACCATAGGCCTATTACCATATGGGTTCCAATTTCTTCTTTGTAGGCTTTTCTGATTGGCACCACAGCTGTGCATGTAAATAGAATATTTATGTTTTTGTAAGTAATAGTTTTACCTCAAAAGACTGCACTTTGTTCTTTTTCATGTAAAACTTATTATAAAAGCAAATTTTTTTTAAATTTCTGTGTGGAGAGTGCGACCAGTGGGAAGGGGATGTGCCCAGTGTGTGTGGGGAGGGGGGGGAACGACGACACCAGCACCAAACACCCTTGCACTGGCCCTGAACTTTAGGGTGGGAGGTTTGGATGAATTAGTGAAGATTCAGGGTTAAGTGCTAGAGGGTCGAGGTGAACTGGGAGCCAAGACAGAGCTATCAGTCAGCTGCTGATGCCAAGTCTTTATTCATTTATGTATGTACCCACCTTTTTTATTATCTCAGGTGAGGAACAAACATACCTTAAAATCCACCTGCCTCCGCGTTTATTTGCACAATGTAACAATTATTTCACATGTAAAATATAGTAATATACATATGTAAGTTCATAAAATGGGCAGAGAAAGCATGCACTTTTTGCATTGGAAATATACACTTGCACTAAAACATATATGCATACTTGTGGAGCAGAAATATGTTGCATTTTATAAACTGTGCAGCTCTTGCACCATAGTGTATAAAATACAAGCATTAATCTCCATGCATCCAACTGGGCATGCAAAGCTATAGCGCAGGCAGGTTTAGAGACTAAGCCCTCCCCCCCAGGCCTCCCCTTATCCATTACCCTCCTCGGATCTAATCTTTCTCCATCTAGGAGATCCCAAGCAGAAGAAGCAGTAGAAATGGGGCAATTCCCAGTCTGAGTCCCATCTTCAAATGCGCCCTCGCTGGCCCTGACCTCGGCTCCATACAGCGCACGGCCCCACATTAACAAAACGGCGCCAGCCTCGAGGCCGACCAGTGTCAGCTTGAAAAGCGGACCCAGCGGGGCAGGAGCACCTAGGGATCGCGGCTGCCATATTTTGACTGCCTCTTGTGCTTGCGGCCCCATGGATAGGATAAGATTAAATCTGGGGAAAAGAAAGGCCTATCAGGAGGTGATTGTTTTTTGTTTTTTTGACCGTACCTCAGGTTTTTGGTGACAGACCCTGGCCCCTTCCATTCTTTTTGCATTTTCCTTCCATTTTTGTTTTAATTTTTTGCTTTGCGGTTTATTTCAGTTCAGCTAGACAGAACAAACTGAAATAAACACGAAACGAAATGGAAAAAATGCGGGCGCACATCCGGACTGGACTGTGTGGTCACGGACTCCGGCTGAGCTCCAGGAGCGGGAAAGACTAAACTGAGTTAAACCTCACAACCGAAATAAAATGCATGATCAGGAATATCAATGAGGTCGTAAAGGACCCATCCAGCGGTGCTGCAGAAAGAAATCACATGCAATATTGTGCAGGAAAAGTAATACATTTTACCAAAAATGGCACGTCTGGAAGAAAAGGAGGAAGGTAATAGCTCTTCTCTGGAAACAAGGCATAGAGAGAAATATAAAACCACTGGGCCGGATTTTAAAAGGGTTACACGCATAAGGTACATGCATAACCCTTTTAAAACCGCCCTGCGCGCGCCGAGCCTATTTTGCATAGGCTCGGTGGCGCGTGCAAGCCACGGGACGCGCGTAAGTCCCGGGGCTTCGCAAGGGGGCTTCGCAAGGGGGCGTGTCAGGGGCGTGGTGCAAATTTTGGGGCATTCCGGGGGCGTGTCAGGGGCGTGGCACTGGCCCGGGGGTGTGGTCGAGGCCTCCGGACCAGCCCCCGGGTCGGGTGATGGTGCGCCAGCCCGTTGGCGCGCGCAGAGTTACGCCTGCCGAAGGTAGGGAGAAAGTTTAGATAGGGCCGGGGGGATGGGTTAGGTAGGGGAAGGGAGGGAAAAGTGCGGGAGGGGAGGTAGAAGGGAACGGGCAGCATGTGCAGGGCTCGGCACGCGCAAGTTGCACCCCCTTGTTCGCGCCTGGTGCGCAAACAAAAGTACGCGCGTGCGTAGATTTATAAAATCTACCCTGTTACCAGAGGATGTGGTCAGTGCAGTTAGTATAGCTGTGTTTAAAAAAGGATTGGATAAGTTCTTGGAGGAGAAGTCCATTACCTGCTATTAAGTTCACTTAGAGAATAACCACTGCCATTAGCAATGGTTACATGGAATAGACTTAGTTTTTGGGTACTTGCCAGGTTCTTATGGCCTGGATTGGCCACTGTTGGAAACAGGATGCTGGGCTTGATGGACCCTTGGTCTGACCCAGTATGGCATGTTCTTATGTTCTTATGCTCTTATGTTCACAGCATGTAGAGATGTCACTGGTAGATGAGCACCTCCGAAGATCCAAGAAAATAAAAGTGCATTGAGAAAGATCTCCAAGACATCAGGCTGAAGCACACTGCAGAAGGTTTTAAATTCATCTGCTCAAATCACAAAGTGAAAATCACAGCAGTAGTACAAAAGCTGAGAAAACAGAAATGAGACATACAAAAAAAAAATTAGAAAGAATCCAAAGCAATTCTGCAGGGGATTGAGAAAGAGCATTAATACAGTGAAAACAGCACCAACCAAAACAGAAAACTTCTGGAGAAATGTACATTCCTGCAGAAGAGAAAAGAGAAACAAAAAAGGCTAACTAGCCTACAGGAGAATATTAGGGAAAGGCCTAGAAACCAGATTAAGAAGAGCCCTGGCCTTTGACGCACTGTCCACATTTTGGCTTAAACATTAAAAATCTCTCCACTAAGGGGGTCACTTTCTAAAGGGATCGCACGCAAAAAGGGACTTTTTGCATGCGAAAAGTCACTTTTCACATGTGATATCTAGATCGGGGTGGAGTCGGGGCGGAGTCTGCTCCAGAAGGGGAGGAGTCGGGGCAGCATCGGGGCGGACTCTGCAATGACTTCGCTGTCGGCGAAAGGTAAGAATCCTTATCACCGCCAGTAGCGCGCCCAATAGCGCCACCTTTCACGGTGGCGCTATTGAGTGTGAAAGCCGGCAGCGATCTCTCCACTACCCTAAACCCTTTTCTTAAATATGCCCCACAGCCAATTGTCTGTCATCCCCTCTTTCACCCCAATCCCATCCACTCTCAAAATTTATCAACCGCTTTGCCAAAAAAATGCTAAAGTGATATACAATGAATAAAACATTATCATGCTAAAATTAAAAACATAAAAATATATCAAATAGCATTAAAGTTGGTGCTAGTACAAAATGAACTAAAAAATAATGAAAAAGGCAAATAAATTAAGATCTATAACAACTAATAAAACCAACAGAAAGTTAGCAAATAACTACTCTGTACCAGCCTAGGCTCAACTCCTCCAGATTCAAGCACTCATGCACTCCTCACCCCTGCTTACCCTCTCATTCACTCCCCAAGGCTCATCCCCTAATTCTCACCCTCCCAGGCTCATTCCATCTCTCAGCCACGAATCCCACTCTCATCCCCCTTTCTTCTCCCCCATTAGGGTAAACTCATCCCCTCTCAGACCCCCAGGATCGCCTCTCCAGACTGAGTCACTTATCCGCTCTTCTACTGAGCTCACACCTTTCACTCATCCTCTCCCAGACTCAATTACCTATCCACTCTCTTCTCCCCAGGCTCATCCCTCCATTCCCACTGCCCAGGTTCATTACCTCATTCGTCCCCACCCAGACCTTTCTCAAACCCCCAGGCTCACCTCCCCTAACCTCATCCCCTGGCTTTCCACTTGCCCAAGCTCTCCCCCCTCCCCCCATCAGGTCATCCCTTGTCTCTTTCCCCTCCCCTATGAGTTCCCTTTTTTAATATATATTTTTATTTATATCAATTTACATAATAATCTAAGCACACCACTTGTCAGGAAACAGCATCTGTGAGCAATTACTGATACAAAGACAAACTAGCACAAGGAAATTATAACTTATGCTTTATCAGACCCCAAGTTAGAGGGAGAGAAACAAAGATCAAAGGAAATAATAAACAGTTTAAATAACAAAAAAATGACTTAAGCACTGGTAGACTTTCTTAAACTAAAGCATCTAATAACAAATAGGAGAAGAGGCAGCACCCGGAACAGGGGCTTCAAAGCTGTTTCTCAGATAAAAAAAAACAGATAATTGAGAAGAATCAAAAAAAGCATATTTAACCCCCTGAAACTTTCTTTTCTTTTCATTTATTAAAGTTTATTAATCACCTAACACAAACAGGCCTAGGCAATGTACATCATAAACATACATAATAAAAACATGTAATTTGACATGTACTTAACACACAAAAATCATTAGTTTCACAGAAACTAAAATGACCAGTACCATACAGGTAAAATCAATAATCATTGGTTCTACATTGTATAACGTATACCTCGCAGCCTAATAAAGACTTGTTCTTACTTAAATAACTCTAACATACATTATAGTCACTCTGGAGCAAATACTCTTTCAATAGCTGTTTAAATTTTTTTTACATCATCTAAGGATCTAGATTCAAAAGGAATGAGGTTCAACTGAGCTGGCGCGGCGATGGAAAAAGAGGTCTCTCTTGTACAAACAAATGTGCTAATCGAACCAATGGAATTTCTAAGAGATTCAACTGAGAAGATCTTAAGCATCTTATAGGTTTGTAGATGCGCAATAAAGCGTTTAACCAATACGAAGAGTTTATCACACATTTGCAAGGGGGCTTAAGCCAAAACAAGGCTCCCATTTGCAAAATACCAGAAAGGAGTAACAGAAACCTCTTCCTTTTGGACTAAGAAGCTTTGGATACATCAGGATAAATACGGACCTTTAAACCTTGAAATAAAGACTCCATGTTTTGAAAGAAAAGCTTCAAAATATAGTCTTGGTCAGAATCTAAAGCCAGAGTCACTACCAAAGTTGCAGGCAAAACAGATTCATCTATAGATTTTTCCAACTCTGCTGTCAAATTTGTTATATACAGGGAAACCTGAGGAAAATTAAGGTCTTGTGAAACATTTTTCGATGGTAAAGAATAAGCTTTGGAAATTGGAGACATTAGATTTTCAGGTATTTTCAACTCTTCAAGAAAATATAACCTCAACATTTCCATAAGAGAAACCATTTTTTTCCTGGGAAAATTGTTAAGCTTAATACTTCTTCTTCTGACAACATTTTTTAAATTCTCAAGTTTGTTTACAAGCTAAAGATGACCGTTTGCAAGGGGAATTGTAGCGTCTTGAAGTGAGTTAATTTTGATTCCAAAGTCTGAACTTTTTGAGATGTAGTGGCAGCCTGTTCCTGCTTGATATTGGCCTACAAACTGACCCAGCTGAGAAGAAAGCTTAGTCAAAGCCTCCCAAATGAGATCCAAAGTTACCTGAGGTGGTCTGACCAGAAGAAAGGGCTGCAGAATCTCCGATGAACCCTGTTCCACCTACCTTGAGGAAGGGAAGCCTCAGATAAACAGCGCATTCCCACAGCACCAGATTCCGCCAAATTCTCCGCAGCAGACAACATAAACGTCCGCAAGACCAGCACACCTGTGGGGTGCTCTAGGTTGTCCCCCTGTTGCAACGATGTCATGGAGATAGCCTCAAATATGGGAGGGCCCCACACCGGGCTGTTGGGGAGTCCAACACTGCTCCGGGGTGAGCATGACTTCCAAGTCTGTGGCAAGATTCAGTGAACTTTCAACTTGCTCACCGCCCAATGACTGCAATCCTGAGTCCTGTTGAGAGTCTGTCAGTCGGAGCAGATGTCGATCCATCGGCCCGCTTGGTGCTGGTTCTCCCAAAGCACTTGAGTAAGTATGGGCCTTCCCCTTCCTCTTACCCAAAAAACGGAGTAAGGAAAAAGCTTCAAGAGGTAAAAAAAAAACCAAAAAACAGCAAAGCGAGGAAGGGAGCTGCAACACTGAACATCAGTACACGGACATCTTGGACCTGCCTCCCATAAGGTCCCATTTTAAATGTTCTTGCCCTGCCTGATCATCAGAGCCAGCAGGAGAAGAGGGTGCATCGGGCTATTTCTTATTCCTCCTCTGCTGGTAGCAGTGACAGCTTTAGTGAGCATTTGGGGGTGCAGGAGAGAGAAATTAGGTCCCAGCTGGCAGTGGTGATCAGTGGTGAGAGGAGAGAAAGCAGGGCCAGGCTAGACCACTAGCAGTGAGGAGGAAAAGCAGGGCTGGGCTGGTGGTAGTGATGGTGATGAAGGGAGGGGAAAGCAGAACCAGGCTGGCAGTGGAGAGCGGATAGACAGCAGAGAGAGGCTGACAAATGGCAAGGGAAGAACGGGTTCAAACTGCAGATGACGGTAATTCCCATGGAGGGAAGCAGAGGTGCTGAGCAGAGATTTCAGATACCTGATCCCCTTCTATCTTCAGCCACCGGTGGCGCTGTGGCCTTCCCCTTCCCCTTCCCCATCCTCGGCCACCGACGGGTTGGGCTCCGCTGGGCGGCCCTGGAGCCTCCTCTAATCTTCCCTGCTAGCTCTTCCACAATGAAGGAGCAGGAGGGAGGCAACCAGCATCCTACTGGTTGCTGCCCTGGGAGATTGCCTGTTTGGCTCGCCCTGGGTCCATATTCAAAAGCCATTTAGATGGAGTTAGCCGTTTAACTTATGCGGTTAACTCTGGTCGGGCAATATGGCTCTCCTAAAGTTAGTCGGATAAACATAGCCGGTTAACTTTAAGATAGCAGAGTATATTCAGTGGCGCAACTGGTAGTTGGCCAGATATGTTTAAGAAAGCAGCACAGAAGAACTTTTACATAAATAAATCTTCAGTCCAAAACTTATGGTCCTAAACACGATTGAAAATTTGGCTAAATTTAGGTACCTAAAAATTAGGGAGCCAATATTCAAAAAAAGCTTAGCTCCTAAATTTAGGCCTTTAGGGCCTAGATTCATCATTTTCCTATAAATATAGCAAAAATAGCACCCATGATTAAAAAAAAAAAGGGGGGGGTGTGGTTAGGCTAATTTTACTGGTAACTCATAGGTAACTTTTCACAATGCAAGTTAAATTTATCACACCTGTGTTATCTACCAAACAGAATTTTATCACTATTGGTGGTTTGGGTTGCGAGTGAGTGAGTGAGTGAGAGAGAGACTCTGTAGAGGCTCACAAAAAAGTATATACCACTGTAAGAGGGGTAAATAGTAATTCAGGGTGAGGTTTGTGGGGGGGAGATGGGGTGGGGGCAGTTTTACAGGCACAGTCTTATGTATGAACAGAACAGTTATCACCAGTGAAGATTTAATGTGATTTGAAGTGATGAAACATGAAATAAGAATAGATTTGTACCATGTTCTCTCTACCTAGCCTGATGCTCTCTCTACCTAGCTGCAATCAAGGTAGGTAGAGAGTCAAGTGTACAAATCTACTCTTCTTTTACCTTTCATCCCTCCAAATCACATTAAATCCTCACTGGTGGCAACTGTTCTGTTCATATGGATGACTGTGCATGTAAAACTGGCCTGCAGAACCCATCCGCCCCCTACAAACCTCACCCCACGTTACTAGTGGCCCCTTTTGTATGGTACAAATAGTTAACTTTTTTGTGAACCTTTACAGAGTCTCTCTCTCTCTCTCTCTCTCTCTCTCTCTCTCTCTCTCTCTCTCTCTCTCTCTCTCTCTCTCTCTCTCTCACAAACAAACAAACAAAATCAGTGATAAGTTCCTAACTTTGTTACTCTGCTTCTATAGTGGCCCACTTTTTTAGACTTCTAAATTTTGGAGCATAATGAAACTAGGAACCTACATTTAGGGACTCCAGGCCTAGTGAATTTTTAAAAGGGCCAATTTAGCACCCCATCTCCAAAGGTTAGGAGTTTAACTCTTTGAAAATTGGCCGCCCTAGTGCTTAAGTCTGGTGCCCAGCTTTCATTGAATATCAGCCTGCTAGTGTCAAAGAGGCTCTAGTAGCTATTTCTAAGCATAATGGGGTAGATTTTAAAAGGTTGCGTGCGGGTGTACATGTGCGCGCGCTACCCGGTGCGCGCACATGTACACCCGATTTTATAACTTGCGCACACAAGTTATAAAATCATGGGTCGGCGTGTGCAAGGGGGTGCGCAATTGTGCACCTTGTACGTGCCGAGCCGCGCTGCCTTCCCCCCAGCCCTACTCTAAACCCCCCCCCCTAACTTTTATTTTACATTTTGCGACTGCCGGCACGTGATCCCCGGCACAATTACAAATATGGCCACTGTGCCGGGAGCCTGACCCCGCCCTCACCCTGCCCCCGGACGTCCCCACCCATGCCCCGCCCCTTTAGTAAAGCCCCTGGGACTTACATGCGTCTCGAGGCTATAGGCCCGGCGCGAGTAACCTTTTTAAAATCCGGCCCAATATCTAGAGATATTGACTATCTTATATGTAATAAATAAACTAAATACCAACAACAAGGAATGCCTTTGGAGCCCGGAAAAATATCTTGGGCATTGGTATTCAGCAACCATGTTCTAATTGTACAATTGGCTGGTGAGCATCAATTACCTAGATATTTTTTGAGATTATAATGGCAAGAAGAAAACCACATTTCCACATGCATTTTAATAAAAAGCCTGTTATTAATTGTTCAATGGCAAGTTAAAATTAGAAATCCTCCTTCCTCGCTGGCAAATTCTATTTCCCTTTTTCTAATCTAGATCAAGCTACAAGCACTAATAAAAATGTGACCAAGTTGTACAGATTTATTGCACCCTCGCATCTCTGCAGCACATCTAATGCAAGTGTGGTGTAATCCGAACTATTTCATACTATTTTGAGTATGAAATTTATGGCCAGGAGATATCATCCCCCGTAAAACTGTCCTGCTGCAGGATCAGGAAAATAAACATGTAATTATTAGTGATGAGGAAACCAATTTCAGCGAGGTTGGAAAACATGAAGAGTGAATGGAGAAGCAACACGTGATGTTTCTTTTTCTATAATTCCGTGCCGTCTCCAGTGTTTTTAGCAGCTGCCCGGTAATAAAGCCCGATGGAATAGGCAGTAAGCATCTCTTATGAACTGTGCAAAGTCAAAAGGGCTCCTGAAAAGTACAAACACTCACTCTGTAGCAACCAAATTTTTACTATTAAGTCATTCCTCTGGCAGTGCTGAAAAAAACTGTAGGGCGTAATTTTCAAAAGGAATTGCATGCATAAGCCCCATTTATAAATGGCCTTTTGAAAATTGCCCAGGGGGGTGCTCATAAGCATATGCACGGGAGCAATTTCATGTGTGCTTTATGAAGAGGCATTTCGGGAGGAAGAGTTGCATGCAAACCTTTGATTTTTGAAAATATGTGGGTAATTACACACACACACACACAGAAAGTTACACCTGCCACCAGGCACTAGATCCATGGATGCTTGAGCCCCCCACCCACCCAACATCAGATCTGCCTCGTACCTTACCCCTTCCATGTCCCAGACAGAAGAGAAATTGAGGAGGTGAGGTGGAAGACAGATCTGATACTGGGGGATGTCCGAGCACCCACATCACCTTACGGAGCTGGTGCTTTTGTCTTCTATAAATGAAACAGTTTTATCCCTTCTATCTGTAATCAGCTAAAGGGAGCTTTCAAAGCAATCCATCCATCTTTACTGTAACCGGGACTACTTTTGCAATTTCTCTTGTCAGGCTGTGCAGACTTTCCCATCGAAAATAAAGAAAACCCACCTCCTAAATTTAGACGCCCCATCTGTTCATTTGTAGGTGGTGCAGTTACTTCCTCTCCAAGACAGATAGCTAAGCTCCTTGTCACTGCCTCTCCCATACAGTAGGGTCTGTTGGGAAATAGACTATTACAGATCTGAGTGACAACACGCCTAGTCAGGCAGCCATTAAAAAGGGGAGCAATCCAGGTTTTGATAAATCATTAATCATTTTTATGATAAGTGTGAATAATGAATTCCAGCTCCATGCCACGCACAGAAACAGAGGTGTCGGCCAAAGAGAGTCAGTAAAGAATAATTTCTTTTTTCAGCGGTGCAAATCAGTCTGCTGTGAATAATGTAAATACGGAGATAATGTCTTCAGGTGGAATTTTATTTTTGGAGTTCGTCATCCCTGCACAACTTCACCAGTGATTGAATAAATGGCAAAATGAAGAGGCAGGATCATACATAACACATACCAGACTGTACATTTTTACCCATGTACATCTCCGACAGCTAGGAGCTTTGGAAATCTTGCCTGACTTCCACCGTACAGTCTAGCCCACTTATTGTCACGCTATTGAAAGTTAAGTATCCTGAAACCCGGTGTATTCTACTGTTGAAAACCTAGCCACCTTAGTCTGACACAGCAAAGCAAGTATTATTTTATTTATTTTATTTAAAATCTTTTCTATACCGTCGCTAGGTTATCTACCATCGCAACGGTTTACATGTAGGCACATATTTCATGTAGGTAAAAGTGTACTATAGTACTTTCTAACAGGTGCCGTCAAAGGTTCGGTTACAATATATCATTAGACAAAATAATTTTTAGAGAAGTGGGTCATGACCGAGTGTACTGAAAGTACTTTTACGGGTAGTTTTAAAAGAGCTGGGCTGCAATGTACTATGCAAGGGTGCTGTCAAGCCCAGCTCATGTGAGCCTAACCAGACTCCTTCATGGCACTGGCCATTGCAGATTATGTTGAAAGAAGGTAAGGCTAATGGGGAGAAGGTTACCAATGCAATCTAGGGGACAGGCGTAACTAGGCAGGTGATAGGGGGAAATGTCAGCCTGGATGCCATCTCTTGCACTATGAATTCGGAGAAAGCAGCCGTCTCTGAGACCAAAAAAAAAAAATGAGAAAGAGAGTGAACTTCTCGCCTCTAGGGCCGGGTTTTTTCGGGTGATGCTGACAAACGGGAGGGGGTATTTGGACAAGATGCCAGAGCGCACAATGAACCGCTCAGCGAACGCAAAGGGCACCGAGCGGTGAAAGCCAGCATGTGTGTGTGTGTGTGTGTGTGTCTCTGTAGAGACGAAGGTCCACGAGAGTCGTAAAGAAGGTTGTAAGACCTGCAAGAAATTGACTAGAATACCAGCAGTGCTAGAGGAGCAGAGACCAGTCCAAGAAACAAGGAGAGCTCACAAAAGAAGGCGGGTGAGAGGGAGTCTCAGTGAGACAGGCAGGAAGTGATGGAAGCTTATGGTACTTATATTGCTATATTTATTTGCAAGTGGTATAATATATTGCTTGATTTATTTGCATTTGTAGTGTACAATAGGTGACACCAGTGTGCTTTTATTATTTATACCAGCTTCCACTTTGGTGGGGAGCTGCAGAGCCAGCAAAAATAAAAGACAGGACAAAACCTGAAATATTCCTTTCAGCTAGAGTGACCCCTCATGCCTGCTGCATAACACCCCTCCCCCAGTCACAGGAGCCACCCAGTTCTGCCAGACTGAGCCCTGTGTTTGGACAATACATGGTGTGTCGCTCTTACCACGTCCTCTGGCAGCAAATTCCACAGTTTAATTGTGCACTGAGCGAAAAAATACTTTCGATAATTTGTTTTAAATGTGCTACTACACAGCTTAATGGAGAGTCCCTTAGTCATAGTACTGTTTGAAAGGGTAAATAGCCATGCCCTGTTGACCCATTCCACCATATTCAGAGGCATTCAGACAGATAGCTCACTAAGGTTGCGCATGGGTATGTACACCCGCGAGCGCAAGTTATAAAATCCGGGGTCGGCACATGCAAGGGGGTGCACAATTGTGCACCTCACGCGCGCCGATCCGTGCAGCCTTCCCCCGTTCCCTCCCCCTAACCTGACCTTCCCACCCCTTCCCCTAACCTTCCCCCTCCCCAGCCCTACTAACCCCCCGCAAAATATTTGTTTTACCTTTTGCGCCTGCTCCAATTTAGCAGCGGCCTGGGAGGGAACTTCCCTACCCCCTATACTAATCTTCCTACCCCTTCCCCTAACTTTCCTGCCCCCTAGCCCTATTCTAACCCTCCCCCCCCCCCCCCCCACACAAAACCTTGTCTTACCATTTGCTCCTGCCGGCACCCTGCTGGCATGCGATCCCCCAGCACAGCGGCAAATGGCCACTGTTCCGGAAGCCTGTCGCCGTGCCCCTCCCCCGCCCCTTTCCGAAGGCCCCGGGACTTACACGCATCCCGGGGATTTACCCGCGCGGCCAGGTCTTTGAAAATTGGTCCGGCGCGCATAAGCCCGGGATTTACGCGCGTAAGGTTTTGAAAATGTACCCCCTTTGGATCTGGGGTTGGCTTGTAATATCTTTATTTGCCTTTTCTTTATTGTCTATCTGAGTATTATCCAGTCACAGTTTTTTTTCCATCTGCCCTTTCTCCACATCTTTTATAAGGCCTCCCTTTCCCCTCTTCCAACAGCAAATTCAAAGCCCACATTATTACCATCATTAAAATAAAATCAGCAATCCCCAATATTTAAAAAGGGATCCAGGGACGATCTGGGAAACTATAGACCAGTGAGCCTGACTTCAGTGCTGGGAAAAATAGTGGAAACTATTCTAAAGATCAAAATCACAGAGCAAATAGAAAGACATGGTTTAATGGAACATAGTCAACACGGATTTACCCAAGGGAAGTCTTGCCTCACAAATCTGCTTCATTTTTTTGAAGGAGTGAACCAGTAGATGTAGTGTATTTGGATTTTCAGAAGGCATTTGACAAAGTCCCTCATGAGAGGCTTCTAAGAAAACTAAAAAGTCATGGGATAGGAGGCGATGTCCTTTCATGGATCACAAACTGGTTAAAAGACAGGAAACAGAGAGTAGGATTAAATGGTCAATGTTCTCAGTGGAAAAGGGTAAACAGTGGAGTACCTCAGGGATCTGTACTTGGCCCGGTGCTTTTCAATATATATATAAATGATCTGGAAAGGAATACGACGAGTGAGGTTATCAAATTTGTGGATGATACAAAATTATTCAGAGTAGTTAAATCACAAGCGGATTGTGATACATTACAGGAAGACCTTGCAAGACTGGAAGATTGGGCATCCAAATGGCAGATGAAATTTAATGTGGACAAGTGCACGGTGTTGCATATAGGGAAAAATAATCCATGCTGTAGTTACACGATGTTAGGTTCCATATTAGGAGCTACCACCCAGGAAAAAGATCTAGGCAAGTAGGCATCATAGTGGATAATACTTTGAAATCATCAGCTCAGTGTGCTGCGGCAGTCAAAAAAGCAAACAGAATGTTAGGAATTATTAGGAAGGCAATGGTTAATAAAACGGAAAATGTCATAATGCCTCTGTATCGCTCCATGGTGAGACCGCACCTTGAATACTGTGTACAATTCTGGTCGCCGCATCTCAAAAAAGATATAGTTGCGATAGAGAAGGTACAGAGAAGGGCAACCAAAATGATAAAGGGGAAGGAACAACTCCCCTATGAGGAAAGGCTGAAGAGGTTAGGGCTGTTCAGCTTAGAGAAGAGACGGCTGAGGCGGGCTATGATAGAGGTCTTTAAGATTATGAGAGGTCTTGAATGAGTACATGTGAATTGGTTATATTTTTGGATAATAGGACTAGGGGTCTCTCTATGAAGTTAGTAAGTAGCACATTTAAGAATAATTGGCTAAAATTCTTTTTCACTCAACGCACAATTAAGCTCTGGAATTTGTTGCCAGAGGATGTGGTTAGTGCAGTTAGTGTAGCTGGGTTCAAAAAAGGTTTGGAGAAGTTCTTGGAGAAGTCCATTAACTTCTATTAATCAAGTTTACTTAGGGAATAGCCACTGCTATTAATTGCATCAGTGGCATGGGATCTTCTTAGTATTTGGGTAATTGCCAGGTTCTTGTGGCCTGGTTTGGCCTCTTTTGGAAACAGGATGCTGGGCTTAATGGACCCTTGGTCTGACCCAGCATGGCAATTTCTTAGGTTCTTATGTTCTTATAGCTCTGCACCTTCTGTATTACAATTTCCAAGCAGTAAGCAATGAAACGTACTGCCTCGCTCCTGCTTTACAGCAAATGTCTCCATCTTGACACTGGAATCTGATTCCCAGTAGATTCCAGTGTCTTTCATTTCATTTCTCAAATTATAAGTGCTCTCCTTCATAAACGACACAGGGCAGCTCTTTTCACAAGCAGAACACATCAGTACAATTATGTATAAATACAAGAGCATATAAAGTAACAAATGCATTGGTCTCACTGTGGCTTACTCCCTTATTCCATACCCCAGACTATACCATTCTGCTGTCCAGTTTCTCCATTTTAATCTGACATAGTTTGTTTTAGTTTCTTTTCATTTTACAGCAAAAATTACAAAACCTCCTGTGTTATGTCAAGGAAGCAGCTTGCCTGGAATTACTGATTCTGCCCTTTTGGTATTTTCAATTTTCAGTGTCAGATACAGATGAATATATCTATATTTAAATAACACACATGAGAGATAAATGCCCCTATAAATCAGCCTTACATGAGCTAGGCACACCATGCTATAAACTGGCAGCAACCCACCAGGGCTGCAAATGGAGTCGCAGTGTGAAGGTTACCACAGCAGCTCTCGAGATGCCAGATTGAACTATGTCAGTCGCTTTTGCATTTTCGAGTTGTTCCATACTCGGATCTGTATAGTGGAATGTTGTCACCCAAGTTTATTTAAATTGCAACATAGCCTCAAATCTGCAAACTTTCCAAGTTGCACAAAGTATGGTGGAGAAATTCAGGCCACCGCCTTGTTTCTCAATCTAAGGCATGTTTGGCTCTGTCCTGCTGAGATTTGTTGCATGTATCTCAAGCTGCTCACCTGCAGATTCCACAGAATTAAACCTACAATCTTTACCTTCACAGAACAAGGCTGACTTATCACCATTTCTAATTGTAAGCCCTTCAGGAAGATTCTCTCATAGCTTTCGAAAGCAGTGCAGGTACAATAGCATATCTCATAACCAAACATGAGCAAAACTAGTTTTCAGAAATTAAGAAACTAAACTTACTATTATCATACATGGTTTAGATAAAAAAAAATGTTGTTTATATCCATTCATCATATAACCAAACTAACTCAGTGGCATACCCCAGACACACTATAATCAATAAACAAATATACACCCCACTTTTTTATTAAAAAAAAAATAAAAAATGTTTTTTCATTTTTTATCTTTTACTACTTTTATCATCTACTATTATACTTTATAACTATTTATTCAGAACCCACATTTAGCCCTATATATATATATATTATATATAACTATCAAAAGCAATGGAAAAAAAGGGGGAAAAACCTCAGACAGAGCACCTGCATAATATCCACCTGACAATTCTTGGCGGTGCATATAGCCATTTAAAGCAGCCATCACTGGAAAAAAAAAACCCTTCTATATGTGTGTCCATTTAACCATTGCTAACTTATTTCTGATTACAATACAAAACTCTATAGCACACAGTTCTTTCAAAACAATCTTGGCAATGTTTGGGACCGCTTTTGGCACTTATCTTTTCCAGGCTTGTGTAGGCTTCTCATGAACCAAAGACGCCGGTTTGTGTAAACGTCTATGAAACCAAAAAACGCCGACATGGCCACGTTTTGCAGTCTGAACTGTTGCTTCCGGGCATTCCGCTTACTTCACTTCCGGCCAGTCAAAGAACTCTGAAAGAAACAAAGTCTATTTAAAGACCTTGCTAATTTATCTTTCAGCCAATCAAAAGGCTCTGGATCAGCAGAGCCAATCAAGTTCATTGATTGATGCTCAATGCCCATAGACCCATACGCAGTTCTTTTATGCTTCAAACCAATCAAGCATTGTTAAAAAAAAATAATAATAATAATGTCTGATATTGGCTTCTTAACAAGCATTGTATATTGACAACTATTAAAAATGGTGCCACTCGATCCATGCGTTTAGTCCATCAGGAGAAACTGAACCTAGTCAGAAAATCCAATGCTGCTTCCGATATAGGAGACGAAGATTCCGGTCTCCTCCTCATGGATGAGATTGAATAATTTCCAACAGACAGCCCTTAATCTCTTCAAACATATGGCCTTTTACTAAAGAAGCTGAACGAGTATTTAGAGGTCAATAATCAGTGAGTTTCTTTGGGGAAATTGGGAACATTACCTGTGCCACTGCTGACATGCCTCTCTTGTGCCGCCTGTCACCACTCCCGATGCCTCCTTCGCGGCCTTTGCTGCTGCCGTTGCCACTCTCTTCCTTCGCAGCAGTGAGCCACACTGCTGACTTCGCCCTCGGCAAGCGAGGAAGTCCCTGCCGGGATTCCCTCCTGTGGCATGGAGCCACTCCCATCTTCCTCTCCTCCTTCAGGGCAGGAGTCCGCCCCCAGCATGGCTCCTTTTCACAGCAGGAAGCCGCCTCCAGCCTGCCCTCTCTCCTCCATGCGGCAGGATGCCACCACAGCCTTCAGCTCTTCCTTCATTCCTCCAGAGTCCTCCTAGGTGCAGGCGCATGCCTCTTCTTCATATTTAAAGGGCCAGCAGCAGGAAACAGTCCACTGCCCCACCAGATGATGTCTTCACAGCACTTCCTGCTTCAATCCTATATAAAGGCCCTGCTTCAGTTCCTCAGGGCCTTTGAATCAGATTCCCTGGTCGTTCATGTCTCCTCTTCTCTGGTCAAGGTCCTCTGTGGTCTGCTCCTGTCCAGATGGCTTCATGTTCCATGTTCTTCTTGTTCCAGATGTTCTCTGTCTGATGTTCTGGGTCTTGTCCCTCGTCGGACCTTCTTCATGGTACGTTCCAGTCCTCGGGTCCCTCTTCCAGAAGCCTTGGAATTCCTCGTCTGTATCCAGATGTCCCTGATGTCCTAGATGTCCAGATGTCCTCATGTCCAGAGGTACCAGTCTCCTGTGTACCCGATGTCCTTCATTCCAGTCCCATTGCTGATGAATCCGTGAGCAGCCTTGCCATCCGCCAGACTTCATCAAGGGTCCATCAAGTCCAACATCCTGTTTCCAACAGTGGCCAAGTCAAATCACAAGTACCTGGCAAGTACCCAAACAGTATATAGATCCCATGCTACTAATGCTTAGTAATAAGTAGTGGCTTTCCTCAAGTCAGCTTGGTTAATAACAATTTATGGACTTCTTCTCCAGGAACCTATCCAAACCTTTTTTAAACCCAGTTACGCTAACTGCTTTAACCATATCCTCCGTCAATGAATTCCAGAGCATAATTGTATGTTGAGAGAAAAAGGATCTAAAAGGAACAGATTAATTATAATTTGCATGGCGAAATGAGGGTTTCTGTTAACCTGTATTTGGAAAGAGTACACTAATACCTAACTGTAACTTCTCAAGCTCCCTATTATAAAACAACCTCACTGCTGTCTACAACAGTCTGGATTTGACTCTAGGGCCCTATTTTCTACACATTTTTCTCACACAAACTAGGAGAAAACCTTTAGTACATACACCTCTAAGTGACCCTAGAATGCCCTCCAATAAAGTATTAGAAATGTGAACTACCATGTACATCTGAACTACCATGTAGAGAGGAATGTATTTATTTATTTATTCCATCCTCTATTCCATTTCCAATTTGTTCAATGCAGATACATACACAATAATACAGTCAATCATAAATAATCATAAAACATATAGGTATCACATAAGTAATATAAACATGTGAACACAACCATTAACAAGAAATTTTAAAAAATATATTAAAATAGGAGATTAAAAAAAGAAATGCACTTCCCAGCCTGCCAACTAACCATCAATCCTATGAATCTCCAGTTTAACTAACTGCATAAGCCTGATCAAATAAGATTGCTTTCATTTCAAATCACTTTTCTTTCAACTATCCATCAGTATCGAATTTCATAGCTGAGAGGCAGCATAGCTTTTTGGCTTGTCACCTGTAAACGAAATTCTGAAATGGATGGTATAACCATTAATTTGATGTTTGTCAATCAGGAAAATAAATCAATGAATCTTTGGTCTTTTTTCAAGCTAATCAACTATAAATATATAAAAACCTCCAAATATAAGCATGGAAGTAAATGACATTTAAAATGTTCTTTATTTGTTTCCTTAAAATTAGGAGTCGTCATTTTGATTTTGAGAACATGAGAATGTAAGCACATTTGGATATAGAGAATTTTTTAATTCCTGAAATCTAAAGTTTAAAGCTCTGGGGGACCTGACAGTATAGTCCTCATTCAGAAAAGCAGAACTAGTTAGATGCTTATTAACAACTGTTTTTGGCTGTGATGATTCTTCTAGGTTAATAGTAGGTTTTCTTCCTTTTCTGTCATAAAACTCTTGTGTCATTGTGGTACTAATTGCATACAAGTTGTGCACTGTATTTTTGTTAGTAGATCAATATATGCTGACAAAATGTTACACTTATAATTTGCTAATTATAAGAAAATATTTTGAGCAATTGATCAATTACATATTTAATATATTGTTGTAAGATTAATATCATGTTTTTTCCTTCCCCTTTTTATTATACAATAGATCAACAATATACTACAATTGAATATATCATCGTATTAGCAAATGTATTCAAAACTATTTTATAGTCAGGTTTTAATGCAAAGATTTGATTTTACTGACAAAGCTCTATCTGTTAGGGAGGTGGTGACTTTGCTTTCTAGATGGAACAAGTTCCAATATGCATCCTTGAGTTTGAAACAGCATTGCGTGCATTGAGATCCTCCGTTGGATCCTTGCCCTTCCTGGGCTCTCTATTTGGCAAAGGATCTCTTTTTAATATCCCCGGATAGGCTAGTCATCTTTAGAAGAGGGTGTGTTCCCAGATATGCCAGAAAAAAACTATTGAGTGTCCAATCTTGAAGCAAGGTAATGCTCCTGCTGATCTTTGTTCTAGTTAAGACCAATCTCAAATCTTCCAGTCATTGGTATTTTATTGGAAAAGGTGATGCTTATTCAAGCTACAGAATTTTAGATGTTAATAAGGTCTTCAGTCCACATCAATGTGGCTTTCGATGAGAACATGGATCAAGGAAATGCTGTAAATAGAGGATTTTCCTAATATTTCCGCCGTGTTTGATATGGTTTGTCTTGTTGGGGAGATTGCAAACTCTGGGAATTGGAGGCAAAGTCCTCCGCTGGTTTACATCCTATTTGACACTGTCAACCATTCATCTCTATTAAAATGTCTGGCAGATATAGGCATTAAAGGAACAGTCTTCAGCTGGTTCAAATCCTTCCTAGCAAATAGACAATTCAAAGTAAAGATTAACAACAAAGAATCACAACCGATCCCTTCCAACCGGGGGGTCCCTCAGGGTTCCTCCCTTTCCCCTACCCTCTTCAACATTTACCTCTTACCTCTATGTCATCTACTTACTAAACTAAACCTAACTCACTATCTCTACGCGGATGACATCCAGATACTCATCCCAATCTCAGAATCCTTACAAAAAACCTTGGCTCACTGGAACAATTGTTTGCAACAGATCAATCATCTTCTCTCCAGCCTTTGCCTCATTCTTAACAACAACAAAACTGAGATCCTAATCATCAATCAAGACATCAACATCAAACTTCTAAACCCAGCTGACCTACTCAACTCATCCACTCCCATATTAAATCACTCACCACATGTTTGAGATCTAGGTATCATGCTAGACAATCAGCTCAATTTTAAAAAATTCATAAGCACAACCACCAAAGACTGTTTTTATAAGTTACAAGTCTTAAAAAAATTGAAGCCTCTTCTTTATTTCAACGATTTTCGGATGGTCCTACAAGCCATTATTCTATCAAAAGTCGACTATTGCAATTCGCTTCTCTTTGGCCTTCCATATTCATCCATCAAACCCCTCCAAATGCTACAGAACTCTGCAGCCAGAATCCTTACCAATACGAATAAAAGAGATCACATCACCCCCATTCTCAAGCTCCTCCACTGGCTGCCTATAAAGCAAAGGATCCTATATAAAGTACTCACCGTAATTCATAAATCCATTCACAATATCTCTCCTCTTCAATTATGTAACCAACTACGCCCTCACTCCTCCTCTAGACCCATCAGAGGAGCATATAAAGGCACACTCTATGTACCTTCAACAAAATCCTCGCATCATAAACGTACCATATCTACAGCAGGCCCCATTCAATGGAATGCGCTCCCACCAGACATTCGGCTTGAGTTCTGCCACTCTTCATTCAAAAAAAAACTTAAAACCTGGCTCTTTAGCCAAGCTTTTCCAGGACCATGATCATCATTTTTTCCCCTCCAACCAGCAAGAACATATCTCTTCACAAACCCCCATTTTCCATACCACTACCTACTTCGGTATCTAATCTCTTGCTGCAGGACACTTGAGACTTTCTCACTTATACGTTATAATTTTTATGCTCAATAAGACCTGTCAACTTAATTGTTTAAGTCTTTTTTTTTTTTTTTTTTTTCTCCTTTATCTTTTGGTCATCAATGTTACAACGTTATTGTTAAATTTTGAACTTATGTACACTGTTCCAAGTTTCATAACCTTGTTCTATGTAATGCCTTTTGGCAATTTTCATGTTCTGTTTCAATGTAAACCGATGTGATCTTTATTTCATATAGGAACACCGGTATATAAAAATCTAAAAATAAATAAATAAATTTGTTATACAAAGTTAGAACAGGTGAATTGCATTTGCCTTGGCAAACATTAAAAACAGAGGTGCATCAAGGTTTCTTGTCTGCGGCATTGTTTAATGTCTCTATGATTTCACTCTTTCACATTCTGGATATATATCCTGTGTTTAAAATATATGCTAATGACATCCAGCTGTTTTTCCCTATGTGGGAGAGATTTGCAAACTACCCTGGAATTAATTTTTAATTGTATGACACGTTGTGTCCTAGATGATGGCAAACTAACTCTCAGTGAATTTCACAGAAACCGAGGCCACGTGGATCTCGCAGAGTCCTGTTCCTGCGATTTGTTCTGGGATTTTGTTCTGAGCTTTCAATCAAAGGTGCTTTTGCTCCATTTACAGAAGTTGTCCGAGATCTGGGGTATCAGCTGGACTTTAACTTTCAAAGCAAGGATTAGATTGGTTTTGCGGACAGGTTTTTATAAATTGAGAATGCTAACGCATTTGGAGGGCCCTATTCAGAGAGGGTCGGCTAAGGCCAGGACTCATCATTCTTCGCAGAATGATGAGTCCTGTGAAAACAGGGGGCAGGGGGGCCAAGGGGTGGCGGGCCTGCGAAAGCCCGCAGCCGTCGCACCATGGCGGTGCGCCGGCTGCTGGCTTTTGCACCGAATATTCGGTGTGCTACTGCCGACGATAATGTTAGTAATATTATCGCCGGCAGCGAAGCTATTGCCGACTCTGCCCCATCTCCGCCCCGACTCCTCCCCTCCTCGCCCGACTCCTTCCCTCCCTCTAATTTGCATTATATCGCATGCGAAAAGGCCCTTTTCCCATGCAAAATGGCCTTATTGCGTGCGTTAGGGCCCTAACACACGCGATAAAGCTTTAGAAAATAACTCTCTAAGTAAGTTAGCCGGATAAGACTTATCAGGCTTAACTTAGCCAGGATATTCAATGGTGTGGCCGTGCTGCTGAATATACCTGGATAAGTTTATAATTAGCCGGATAAGTTATTTAGTTTTTATGAGTTTGATTCTGCCAGGTCCTAGTAATTATATTTGTATTTATCTTTGGTAGTGGTCGAGTACCCCTTTGATCTCATTATGTGCCTTGGCCAGTATCTGTTGATAATGTAATCCCTATTATTATGGGCCAAAGGAGGTGCAGCCCTTTCTTTCTCACGAGGATCCTGCTCCAAAACAGCATCACATGCTAAAATATCCTAGATGCAGGATTAAGTCTTCAGTACAAATTATTTCCTCAGTATACTTGTTATCACCAAATCTTGACATTCTGATGCTGAAATAATGGTTTTGAAAGCTTTATTTCCCCAGGTTTTACCTATCATTGCCACCTATATTTAAAAAAAAAAGGGTGCTAGGGTAATTTTAATTTTAAAATCTTGTTTGGATTTTTCCCATTTTATATTCTCTTTTGATCCTGGTAATGAGGGGGTGATCTTGATGACTAATAGTTGGGCAATGTGCTTGGCATATCATCCCCCACACTCTGGAGAACTCGACCCCTCTTTACTGGCTGAATCATTGGCTGCCTTTCATTTGAGTTTTAAAAGTCCATTTATCATAGGGGACTGTCATATTCAGTTTGATGAATTTCCCCAGTGTTCTGCAGTTGTCCTTTTGGTTGTAATTTCATCTTTAGAAATGTCCCAAGTAATTAGCTTTGCTACACATATAAAGGAACATAGACTGAGATAGGAGTGGAACCCACGTTAGAGAAGAACCACAGGATCCAAAATGGTTCTGAATACAACCTAAGAAAATGCTGTGATTGATGCTGTCAATAACAGTACTTATATCAAGGAAAGAAGGAAGGTAGTGCACTACCCTAAGCCATGGAGAGCAAGAGATGTTCATCACAGCCAGAGGACATTCAGCAAAATTCATATGAGGCTAGAGGAAGGCGTAGACAAAGATTCTCTTACCCAATGGAAGCAAATTCCGTAACCAGATTCATGAAAGTATGGGACAGGAACGAGGAAGCTTAAGCAGTAAAAATGAAAGAGTCTGTAATATTGCTGTATGCAGATAAAATGAACAAACTTATAAATGGACTTAGATTTTATCTGCCATCAGTTTCTGGCAAGGCAGCTGCAGGTCTCTGATGCGTGAATGGGATGTGATAGATAGACATCCATCTATCTACAGTACCTGAATGTAATCCACTTTGAAGTATCTGAAAAAGCAGAATCTAAACTAAATTTTAGAAAAATCTTGTAAGAGAGATAAATGCATTAATCTCAGTATGCATATATTCATGAAATAAAGGAATTTGAACCTATATATATGTGATTATTCAGAAAAGGTAACTTGAAATATTTATATTCCCCTACTGTGTTGTGTGATAAATTTAACAGAAACTGCTAAGGGGAAATAGAAAAAGAGGGTGGTTTTCAAAAGGATCTCGTCGGTCAACTCCTTACTTAGTCTGCCAGCTCCCATGGGGTGAAAATTGCACCCAGCCTAACAGTTAAAAAGTCAACATTATTTCACAATGTGTGCAGTTTTAGATGTATAAAAACAAAAAATATTCCCAGAGGTGTGACAGGATCATGGGTGGGGAGTAAACTATGTGTATGCATAATTTAATTTTAAAATCTATTCACATAGATTTCCCCCATTACTCTGCCCAAAACAGAGGCAAAGTTCATGGCTTCTTTGGTAGCTGCCTATGAGTAAGCAAAGTTTTCACTTTGAAAAATGAGTCCCTTTGAAAAATGAGTCCCTTGAATGAACCTATGAATTGTATTTATAGAAACTAAATATAGAGAAAAGCTACATGAATACACTGACATCAGTATCCTCAAAAATACTTTCTATGAGCTCATCATATTGTGAGGTAAACGGCCACAACTTAAGCCACTTATTCTCTAATTATAATCGTCGATCCATAATCCCGTGGTTAATTTTTATAAAAAAAAAAATTCTTACATTATAAAATATCTAAAAAACACAAATGGCACAATAATTGAAGATGAAAATACTTATCTCGGTTTGTAATTTTACACTCTAATATACAATGACATGTTCAAAAATGGAGTTCGATGCCAGTTCTTGAAAACAGTGGAGTATACTGCCACCGCTTAGAGATCCACTGGAGTAGTGGGTTCAAATGGGTGGGATTGTTGTGATAATGAAGGCTACCAAAATAGTGTGGGATCAGTATCAGAAGACCTATAGGGAGAGACTGAAGGACATGAATATGTACACCCTAGAAGATAGAAGATGCAAGGGTGATATAAAAACCTGAAAGGTTTTAATGATGTACAAACGTCAAATCTTTTCTGTTGGAAAGAAATCAGTAGAACTAGGGGTAACAAAATGAAACTCCAGGCAGGCCATCTCAGAACCAACATCTGAAAATATTTCTTCACGGAGAGGGTGGTGGATGCCTGGAATTCCCTCCCGGAGGAGGTGGTGAAAACCAAAACATTGAATGAATTAAAAACTGCATGGGATAAATATTGTGGATCTCTAAAGGCTAAAGGATGGAAAAGAAGAAAAAAGTACATGCAGTAACTTGCTGGTGCAGCGGTTACTACCCTTTAACCAATAAACCTTGACACTGTTGATGCAACTCCATCATTGCTCTCTGTTTCAATGGCAGGGGAAAAAGGGGAATTGGATTCATACAGCAACCAACAAAGTCTGGGGAAATAAGTATGAGGGTAACCTGCTGATGCAGTGGTTACTACCCTTAACCAATAAGCCTTGATACTACTGATGCAATTCTAACATTGCTTTCTGCTTCAACGGCAAGGCATAATGGAGAATTGGATTCAAACACCAACCAATGAGGACCCTGACTTTTAAGGTGTAGGAAACTGAGAAGCATGGGATAACCTATAGGGTGCAGCAGATATTACCATAAGCTACTGGATGGGCAGACTGGATGGACTATTTGGTCCTTTTCTGCCGACATTTCTATGTTTCTGTGTATAAATGTGTACATATGCAGCGATACAGAATATCTCCTGGCAGCATCCAGAATATCTCCCCCAGCTCCCACAGAGGATTCAGAAACCCAAGAATAAATGGTTTACAGTGGGCTCTGGTAGAGCAAGCATGTGACTATACAACACCCAATTTCCCCAACTGTGCAGCATCCTGAATATCCTTCCCCACTCCCACAGAGAAATCAGACATCAAGGATTCAGAAACCCAGGAATAAATGAATTATAGTGGCTCTGGTAGAATAAGGCCTATGATGAAAATACACCCACTCTCCTCACCATAACTCTTACATAATATCTTTTCTGCATTGGATAACGAAGAAGCTCCAAGAATAGAAAATGAGGTGATATCTGAAAAGGATGTAGTCAGCCTGTGTACCCAGAAACCCTTAAATATTATCCAAGGTCATAAAAGGAAGCAGCTTCTGCTGAGACACAGAGTCATCAGAGGAACCAATTTGGGTAATAATTTTGATGGGGACATAACAGTTAAATGCCTTTCAGGATTCTCAGCTAGTAGAAATATCAACCAGATAGTCAACATAATAACAGAAGAAAGTACAGACTCCAATATCAATGTTATCATCCATCTGGGGACCAATGGCCTTGCTAGACATAGTATCCTTGCAGTACAGAAAGATTTCCAAAACCTAGGAAAGAAGATTAGACAAAAAGTAAAGGCCATTGCCTTTTCATAAGTATTACCTATTCATGGAAAGGGTAAAGAAAGGCTCTTCCATATACACAACTTCAATGTCGGGCTCAAACCATGTTGTAAAGCAAGTGGTTTGGATTACATTTGTGGCTAGGGTTGTGTATGAAGCAGTAAAAAGTTATAATGTAAGAATAGTCTACATTTATTCTTGGCCAGAAAGAGGATGCTAATTGAGAAATTCAGAGCATATACTATTAGGCATTTAAACTATAAGGTGGGGGCAGCAGGAGGTGGCTAATGAAATTGCCATGTCACCTCCAAAGAATACAGGAATTGGGAGAAGAAAACAACAAAATCAATCAGCTCCAAATAGCAGAAAAGATGACTAGGAAGAGCAGCAATCCTAGGGAGACAAGTTGGAAAGCTATGACGACAAATGTTCATAGTCTGGGAAATAAACTCCCAGACCTGCAGGCCTTAATGGTGGCAGTGGACTTGGACATAGCTGATATTACAGAGACATGATTCACTGAGTCTCATCATTGGGATATGGACACCCTGGCTATAATTTGATAAGGAAGGATTAGAGAGGGCAGAAAATGGGGATGAGTAGCTCTTTATATCAAAAGCAATATCCAAGCAACTGAATTGCAATGGACAGGAGGTACTGAAGAGGCATTATACACAGTCCTAAAAAAAAAAAAAAGAAGATGGTGCTTCCATTTTTATTGGTGTGGTCTACAGGTATATGACTCAAACAGAAGAATTAGACAGAGATCTGGTCAAAGAAATCCAAAAGGTGGAAAAGAAGGGAGAAGTGTTGCTTGTTGGAGATTTTAATCTGCCGGATGTAGACTAGAGAATCCCTTCTGCAGAATCTACCAGATGTAGAGGGGCTCTGTTCAAACAAATGGTAATGGACACAAAAGGGAGGGAGTTATACTTGACCTAGTGCTCATTAACGGGGATAATGTCTCTAATGTCCAGGTGGGTCCAGGTGGGTGCCCACCTGAGCACCAGTGATCATAAAATTGTATGGTGAGATATGAAGACCTGAGTATTGAATTTCAAAAATACAGTATTTGTCGAAATGGGGATGGACCTGAAGATAGAACTAGAAGATGGGAGAAAATGAGAGAGGTGGAACAACAGTAGGCAAAACTAAAAGGACAATTGCAAAGGGAACAAATCTATATATTAGAAAAGTAGACAAAAGAAAGAGGAAGAAGAAACTGATCTGTTTCTCAAAGGAGGTGGCTGTAAAACTAAAGGCAAAAAGAACAGCGTTCAGGAAGTATAAAGGATCCCAAAAAGAGTAAGTCAGGGAAGAATATATGGAGAAACTGAGGGAAACAAAGAAAGGAATCAAGAAAGCAAAAGGTCTTGCCAAAGAGGTAAAGCGAGGCGACAAAACATTTTTCAGATACATCAGAGAAAGGAGAAAGGTTCAAAGTGGTATAGTGACATTGAAAGGTGACAAAGATCAATGTGTGGAGAGAGACGAAGAAATGGCAGAAATATTAAACAAATATTTCAGTTCTATATTCACTAAAGAAGGCTCTGGAGAAGGACCATTGCTAGTTGACAAAACCATGGATGGAAGTAGAGTAGATGAAACTCCATTTACAGAAGAGAATGTATGGAAAGAGCTAGGAAAACTGAAAGTGAAGAAGGCCATGGGGCCAGATGATACATCCCAGGATACTGAGGGACCTCAGAGATGTGCTGGCAGGTCCTCTGAAAAACCTATTCAATAGATCCTTGGAAACAGGAGTAGTGCCACAAGATTGGAGAAGAGCGGTGGTGATCCTGCTTCACAAGAGTGGGAGCAGAGAAGAGGCTGGAAACTACATGCCAGTTAGCCTCACCTCGGTGGTGGGAAAATTAATGGAGACTCTGCTGAAGGAAAATATAATGAACTATCTACAATCCGGTGGGATGCTCAATCCAAGACAACATAGATTCATCAAGGGAAGGACCTGTCAGACAAATCTGATAGATTTCTTTTGATTGGGTGACTAGAGAATTGGATCAGAGAAGAGCGCTCGTTGTGATTTACTTGGATTTTAATAAAGCTTTTGATATGGTCCCGCATAGAAGACTCGTGAACAAAAGTAGGACTTGTATGGCAGAGTAGTGACTGCTGAATATGCGCCCATGTTTAGTGGCTGCTGCTTAGTTATATAGGTCCCTTATATGCAAAAACGTTAACTGTATAATAACTGGATGTAAAGTGAGCAGATCAGGGTGGAGCAAGTTAGAAGGAAACATGTGGCTAAATGTTGATATTTAGACTTAGCTGCATAAGTTGTATGGCTAAGCTAGATGTGCCATAGAGTAGATCTAAATATAGTCGGTTAGGCTTATATGGCTAAGTACTCAGTAAGCAATGTCAAGCTGACTTAGGAACTAGCCTCTGCTATTACTGACATCAGTAGCATGGGATCTACTTAGTATTTGGGTACTTGCCAGGTACTTGTAGCATGGATTGGCCACTGTTGGAAACAGGATGCTGGGCTTAATGGACCCTTGGTCTGACCCAGTATGGCAATTTCTTATGTTCTTATGTTCTTAAATGAGAAGCTTGGGAGTGGGTGCCAAGGCAGTGGCATGGATTGAAAACTGGTTGATTGACAGGAGACAGCATATAATGATAAATGGAACTTACTCTGGAGAAAGAATGGTGTTAAGTGGAGTGCCAAAGGAATCGGTTTTGGGACCAGTTCTGTTCAATATTTTTGTGAGCGACATTGCAGAAGGGATAGAAGGTAAAGTTTGTCTATTTGTGGATGATACTAAGATCTGCAACAGAGTGGGCACACCTGAAGGAGTAGAGAAAATGAAAAGTGATTTAAGAAAGCTTGAAGAGTGGTCGAGGATTTGGAAGTTGGGATACAAAGCCAAGAAGTGCAGAGTCATGCATCTCAAAGAGCTGTATGTGATGGGAGGTGAAAGACTAATGTGCACGAACTAGGAGAGGGACCTGGAGTGACAGTGTCTGGGGATCTGAAGGTGCCAAAGCAATGTGACAAAGTGTTAGCTAAAGCTGGAAGAATGCTGGGCTGCATAGAGGAAAAACCAGTAAGAAAAAGGAGGAGCTGATGCCCTTGTACAGGTCCCTCATGAGGCCTCACCTGGAGTACTGCATTCAGTATCCAGTACTGCATCCAGTATCCATCCTGTCTCTACAGGATGGACCGCCTCCATCCTGTAGAGACAGGATGGAGGCGGTCCAAAGAAGAGCGACCAAAATTGTGTGGAGCAGCATCAGAAGACTTATGAGGAGAGGCTGAAGGATCCAAATATGTATACCCTGGAAGAGAGGAGGTGCAGGGGAGATATGATATAGACCTTCAGATACCTGACAGTTTTAATGATGCAGAATTGTCAAACCTTTTCCGTTGGAAAGAAATCAGTAGAACTAGGGGGTCACAAAATGAAACTCCAGGGAGGACGACTCAGAACCAATGTCAGGAAATATTTTTTCACGAAGAGGGTGGTGAATTCCTGGAATGGCCTTCCGGAGGAGGTGGTGAAGACAAAAACAGTGAAAGAATTCAAAGTGCATGGATTCCTAATGGCTAGAGGATAGAAATGAAGAAAAGAGTGCATGGCAGTTACTATATTTAACCAATAAGCCTTAATACCGTGCTTGCAACTCCTGCCGTACTCACCAGTTCATGTTGAGACACCTCAATACTGTACTGTGATCCAAAGCTCCTGTCAGAGCAAAGCTGGAAGTGGCTGGGAACAGGTAAGAGACTACTGCACCCTCAGCAAGGGTTTCAGGGCTCTGTGAGGGGATGGGAGCAGGGGCGCAGAAGGGCTGGAGAGCATAAAATGGAGTCTGTGGGTGGGCGGGAAGGGGGCCAGGAAACCAAGGAAGGGGAGGCCGTTCTCTGATCTCTCGTGCCAGCTGGTTTATTTTTTATTTGGTTGGTTGGGGGAGGGGATTGGGTGCTACGTCTTTAATTATTTTTATGTGTTTTTAGGGGCGGGGGGAGGCCGGAGGATCGGACCTAAAGACCTTTTAATTCCAATTTGCAGCCACTTCATTGGCTGTATTCTGAATATAGCCAGTTAAGTAGCAAATTATCTGGGCACATGCATGACTGGATAACTTTCAAATCTAACCAGTTATATTCAAACATAGCCAGTCAAGTCTGTATGTTGTTCAGCTAAAGACACCCAGATAACTTTAGGCGAGTATGTTCAGTGGAATATTTATCCCGCTCAATATCTGCGACGATTCATCTGGCTAACTTAAGCCAGATAACTTGTCTGCTCGCCAGCTTTCCAGACATTGTCCTCATTATTTACATACGCTTTTCTTATGTGAAAATTTGTCAATTAAAATACAAATCCAGTCTCCCATTTTTGTAGATTCACTGTCGGGGGTGGGCTTTTTATTTTGGATATTTGGAATTTGATCGCTTTGCATGTGTTTTTCCATTCTTTGTCTTCTGGAAATGTAAGAATCTCACTTAAATGGAATGAATTATGAAAATGTCTAAAAAAATAAAGCTTAGCCTTCACAGCACCTAGGGAGAAGGGAGCCGTCGTCGTCGTGCAATGGCAACACCTAGTGGCCAGGTTTAGGAGCTGCGATTGCCGGGTTTCCGATAGGAGCCTGGCGCTTGGCTCCCAGCTGCAGAGGCTCATCTCAAACAAGTCGGGAGCAGTAAAAAACCAAATCCCTAGGTAGGTGCAAACGAAGGCTCCTGGCCCCCGTTTCCCCAGCCCTGGTTCTGACCGAGCTGAAAGCCTAAAGGCGGAAACAGCCAGGGTAAAAAAAAAAAATTAAATGTTTAGTAGTAAACACAAACAAAGCATACAACTGATAAATAACATGGAAGTGAAAAAAAAACAAAAAAAGAAATTGTGACACTGGGAATATTTTCCTAAAATGAAGCAACTTCGGATTGAAGCAGCTCAGATCGAGGGCCTTAATATACGTGGCAGGGGAGGTGTGAAAGGGGGGTGAACGAACAGAAATCCAAAGAGATGCTCTTTCTCTATTTCGGTCTCGTCAGCTACAGAGGCTGCGATTCTGGGTCAGGCCTCACTGCTCATTCTGCACACTCAGGCCAGCAAAGGCTTGGTGTAGAATTTCCCGCTGTAGATTTAACTGTTTTAGACAAGATGGGCTGGGGAGGGGGAGGGAAGATATCAACCTACGGTCACTAATGATTTCCTGATTTAAAAACAAAAGCCATCGCTGTGCCTGCTACGATATGATAACAGACCTGGCTTGGATAATCCATCAGCTTCCTCCGACGTTATTGGACACCACCACCACTTCTGCCTGCATCAGATTGCCATTTTATGTCATCATTCATTCAAGGCGCCGAACAAATGCAAACAGTAGCTTATCGATGATATTATTTGGTTATCTGATTTTTTTTGTTTGTTTTAATTCTCTTTATTTGCATAATATATGATGGCCAAAATATATTATCTGGTTTTAATTAAGGGTCCCTACTGCTGTGGTATAGAAGAGCTTGAAGCATTTTATCCCTTGTAGAAGGGAGTGTCTGACCCTGCTCCAAATTCTTTATTTACAAACCCTCCCACAAAAATAACTTGTTAACAAGTCACAAGGCCTTAATTAGTTAGATCTCTTGTATTGTTTGAGGAGTTGCTACCTTGGGCTCACCTTTCTGCTGAGGCTGTTCCCTTGGACTTGCTCAGGCTGCTGCCTTGGCGCTGGCATTTGTTGGTGGCCCCGCCTCCACCTGCTGATGTCATCCAGCCTCGCCTGCATCTTGTGACTCGCTGCTGGTTCCAAGCGACCCTTGCGGGGTGTTTTTGTAATACTATGATTTGAATGGTGCTCGTGCCATTCTTTCTTTCGTCCCATCCTGTGAAGGGTAGCAGGTGTGTGAGCCCTTTGTGCTGTGGTGTAGTTGACGCAACCTCGAGGGTGAACCCCACAAGGCCTACGCCAGCAGCTGGCGAACGCACCCTGCAGCAGGACAGTCTACAGCTTCACCTTAACCCACCTCCTCCCCCTCCCGCAGGTGAAGCCCTCGGGTTCTGGTGGCCGACAGGACTTATGTGGGGAAGAATTGACGTCCAGAAGCAGACCGGGGTCAGGGCAGGCAGTAGGCTAATGGAGTCAGAGACAGGCCAAGGTCGGGGCAGGTGGCTAGCAAAAATGGTCCGGTCCTGGCAAGGGTTCGGGTCCCGGGGGCAGGCAGTCATGGTGAGACCCACGCAAGAAGTCAGGCCCAGGCAGCAGGCAATCGTGGTCAGGTCCAAGCAAGAGGTCAAGATCCAAAGAGTCAGGCCAAGGGTGGACGAAGACACACAGAAACACTGGACAAAACAAATAGGATGAGGCAAAGCTGGACATGGCAAGGCTGGAAAACATTGCTGGACGAGGCAAGACCGGAAGACAAGGCTGAACGAGGCAAGGCACAGGAATGCAGGAACACAAAATGCATTGCAAGGCAGAAGACCTGTTGCTGAGGCATCTGGCCAGAGTCATGGCTGGGTTTAAATACCCAGCCGTGTGAATTCACTGCAGTGCATCAGCCCTGCACCATGGCAACTATTTAGGATTTGTGTTGCTGCTCGCACCTAAGGAGGGACGTTGGAAGGAAGGAGAAGGCAGCGCTGAGTCGCATGGAGCACTGGGGCCCACTGGTAAGTGCGGCCGGTCGCAGGCATAGCCTGTGACCAGCCAAGCTTGACACATCCCCACGGTGCCTCTGCCTCTGGTGCTCCTGTCCACACACCCTAGCTGCCAGTATCTTCTTCATGGATGTGAGATACTAGAACTGGAGGGTGAGACTTCCTTTCACCTAAGGATCACACAGTATGGCGAGCATGCATGTATGCATTATTTTCTGTCAGAGATTTCAGTCTCTCTTCCACCTGCACAAACTGCCGCACCTCTGCTTCCATTCCCTCTTGCTCTCAGAAACTTTGGATCTTTACTTCCAGAATATTTACTATAGGGATGACCCCACCCAGGATGGTGCTTCTGGTACTCAGATCCTCTGTGGCATCCTTGAAGGGCCTCAGGATTTCTATCAGTTGCCTTCTCATCACTACCGAATCATAATGCCGCAGGGGACAATCCACCCCTATCTCTGCTTCCAGAGGCAGATCTTGAAGGTGTGCCTGCTGCTCCACTAACCTCTGCAGCATCAGATAGGTGGAGTTCCAGCAGATGCCAATATCTTGAATCAGACTCTCATGAGGCATCCCAAATTCTTTCTGCTTGTCACGGAGAAGCTGCCCACCTTTCATTCTTCGATGGTAATACCCCCCTATTTTCCTGTAGCTCTCTATTAGGTCCTTCAGGCATAGATTCCCATGGCCTTGGTCCCCAGCCCCAGATCATCCCTCACTGCCAGGTAAAGCAATTGTGCAAATCAACAGATACCCCATAAACCCCCATCTTCTATTGTCCTTAGCAATTTTTCCCGCTGTCAGTCACAAAGAAATCTGCTTGAAGACTCCTGCCTCTCTGGTCTAGCTTCCAACCCTCCTGCATCTTTCTTATGGCTGATAGAATATGGCACGAGGTATGAGAGCTATCTATCACCTGTATATACACACAGTCCCACTTGCACCTTGATGCTGGTGATATGCATGCTACTCCCTTCTGTCTTAGCCAGCTGCACCTGCATGTAATTATGGCACTGGTTGTACAGGGTGAGGATAACCTGCCTGAAGGGGATTTTGTAATTGGGGGTTAACACATGCAGCACTACCTGAAGAGGATGGTCATCCAGGGCAATCATTTCCCCGATGCTCATTGTTACTATTTTTGATGCTGCCTACCTGTTGCTCCAGGGTGTATTACTGAACACTGCCCTATTTCTTCTATGGTGGGTTGCCACTGTGGACTATGGCAGGGGGCTGCTGACTTACCACCTGACCACTGAAAGGGGTCACAGATCAGCTTGGTGAAAATATTTTCCCATTTTCAACCCCTTTCCTCTGCCTTTTACTATGATTGGCAGAAGGGGATTCCCAGGCTACTATTGCCACCTTCCCCTGATGCCAATGCTAGCGGGTGCTACTTCTGCAGGTAATGTTGCTTATCAGCGTTTGTCAGATGCCCCATTTGCTTTCCTCGACTGATGTCCTTACTGTAGTGAATGCACTGAGCAAAACATGGGTACTCCCTCATTTTAAAATGCCTCCTGATCAGGAATGTCTTTGGCAATCTTGTCTCTACATCTTTGGGGGCTGATACTGGCACTGAAGTTGAGGTTTAGGGTGGACCCTGAGGAAAAATGCCAGGAGCATCACTCCTGTACGTATGCTGCCTGCTTTTCCTGGGTGTTGCTCTCAACACTGTCAGTATCATATTTTATCTCCCTCATTTACAGAAACTGGAGCCTATCACACTACTGATTCATTTTCTTTAGCTAGTAGCTCGTCAAGTTCTGATTCAGAGAATGCCAGACAAGATTCTTCCTCAGAATCAGATGGTGAAAATACTGCCATCACTGCTTCAGATTTAGTAACCATGAAAGAATGTGCTGCTGGTTTTGGGCATGGCACTTCTGCACTGCTGATGCCAGTCTTGGATAGCACCCCCACCTTTACCCTCTGTTCCTGTTCAATCTGTTATGAGCGAGCTCCTCTAGAGGGAGGAGCTAGCAATCTGTTATGGTTTTACTCCTATGAAGGGGAGGAGTTAGCAAGCTGGTTGGTTCCTGCTAGGGAGTTAGCATTCTGTTAGGAATCTGCTCCTGTTGTAGGAGGAGTTAGCAATCTGTTATGAATATCCGTACGGAGTTAGCAATCTGTTATAATCTATTCCTGAGGAAGGAAAAGTTAGTAAACTGATATGCTCAGCTCCTGTAGAGGGAGTCCTAACAAACTGTAATGAATCTGTTGCTGAAGACTCCTGGTGGGGCAGGAGTAGCCATCTGTTACCAGCGGAGTGCTTGGAGAGGACACTCAGCTATAGAGGAATGTGGATAGGTGAATCCTTGGGCCGATGGCAGATGACTGCGCCCCCAGGAGGATATCCTGAGAGGGACCACCGGCTAGGCTTGAGTACAGAGACAGACACAGATAGTTCTTTTATTAGACAGGTTAGTAGAACCACCAGAGGTGGCAGTAGTGAGCTGATATGCCCGGCAGGGGTGAAGTCCCTCAGGTACTGGAACAGTGATCCCAGGGTTGCTGAGCTGTAGAGAAACTATAGATAGTGAGTAGACAGGGTATGCTGTGTTCATAGCCAGAACTGGATGAAAGATCTCACATAAGGTCTTTAGAAAGCTCAGTAGATGGAAAGGGTTAGGCCCTCGAGGTGCGAGTACCTTTTCCAGGGAAAGCTCTGAGAGAGTGATGGTAACTCACAATTGTCTGTATCTGTGATAGCTTCCAGGCAGTAGAGAATCTTCAAAGTGTAAACATGGGGCCTCAAGGAGTGAGTACCAGTTCCTATCCGCAATCTGAAATAGAGAAAAGTGAGCGAGGCCCCGAGAAGCGGGTACCCCTGGTAAGTCCGAGGAGGCAGAGTAGCTTGGACGAATCCTTGCTAACTCAATTCGTTAGCAAATATTGAGACCTTTTATATTGGAAGTGGATGACGTCAGTTCAGGGGGACGCCCCTGAGGTTCGCGCCCTTGCTAGTACATATTTCAGAGCGCGCACGCCCTATGTCATTAGAAACATGATGGATCCACAGCATCGTGCCGCTCCGGGGACACCAGAGGAAGACAGCAAGAAGACGCCACTGCAGCAAACCGTCCATCAGGCCCGGAGGGAGTCGCCATAGTGGTAAGGAGGGCAAAGTGAAGGCGTCGAGCAGCGACAGACGCAACAGTTCCAAAACAAAAGGAAGGGGAACATAAGAACATAAGAATATAAGAAATTGCCATGCTGGGTCAGACCAAGGGTCCATCAAGCCCAGCATCCTGTTTCCAACAGAGGCCAAACCAGGCCACAAGAACCTGGCAATTACCCAATCACCAAGAAGATCCCATGCTACTGATGCAATTAATAGCAGTGGCTATTCCCTAAATAAACTTGATTAATAGCAGTTAATGGACTTCTCCAAGAACTTATCCAAACCTTTTTTGAACCCAGCTACACTAACTGCTCTAACCACATCCTCTGGCAACAAATTCCAGAACTTTATTGTGCATTGCGTGAAAAAGAATTTTCTCCGATTTGTCTTAAATTTGTTACTTGCTAACTTCATGGAATGCCCCCTAGTCCTTCTATTATTTGAAAGTGTAAATAACCAATTCACATCTACTCTCATGATCTTAAAGACCTCTATCATATCCCCCCTTAGCCGTCTCTTCTCCAAGCAGAACATCCCTAACCTCTTCAGCCTTTCCTCATAGGGGGGCTGTTCCATCCCCTTTATCATTTTAAACAGGAACAGGTGGCAGTGACACATGCTCACCAAATTTCAGTTGCTTCTGTAATCCTTAATGGGGGGGTTTAATTCCAAGGGCATACAAACTTATTTATTCTTTTGGGCTGTTCCAGCTAGCACTTCTCTCATAACTTTACTTTCGGTCCCAAGGGTGGAATCCTTTTTGTGGGGGGAAGCTTTCGCTTATGGCCCAGGCAATGGTGTGTATGTGTGTGTGTCTCTCTCTCTGTATGGTGTTAGTTGCTGCATCCCAGAATATGAAATGCTGGGACAAACCAACCAGGACACGGATGTTAAATTATATGTTTGCTGATTCTTTAACAATTAAATTAAAAACAATTTTCAATAAAGATGAATTTACAGCTGGATAAGGTGTTTTTTTTCTTCTGGGTAGGTGTCCTTTATCTCAGATAACTGAATAAAGCTCCCATTGTGATTTTAGAGTGCATAAAACTTTCCCAGTGACCAAACAGAAATCCTTTTGGAGGGATCCCCTGCAAACACAGAAAGGTCCTATCTGAGTCCAGTAAATCCACAGTTACCCAGCCTGTCCTGGTTGAGATCCAAGTGGGGACTCCCAGAATCTTGATCCTTTAAAGTACTTCTCAATGTTGGCACCGGTGGCTTCTTTTGGAGGAAAAATCCCTAAAACGTGGGAACCAGGCTCTGCCAGCCCTAGAACCCTGTGAAGGTGAGACAAAAAAAATACCTCCCCATAAACAAAATCTGAATACTTACTCTCTGAAAAATCACTTGGTGACTGCTGCTTCACTATCACTGGTGTAGATCAGAGCTCACAGGTCTTTAGCCCTTGTCCTTTGTGTCAGGGCCTCAATTAAAATTGAGGCCCTGCTGAACAGCTGGTCTCCGGCGGCGGTTAGCAGCACCGGTGTTCACTTCTTCGGCCACCGCCGGCCTCAATTTTAATTTCTTCGACCCCCGCCGGAGACCAAGCCAGTGGGGGCCGAAGATGAACAGCTGATGAATAGAATTTGGATATTCTATTCATCAGCTGTTTTGAAATTATTTTATTAGTATGATTTTATAATTATGATTCATGATTTATATATCTTGATTTTATTGATTGTTTCATGAGGAATAGAGACTTTTTTGTTTTTCCATTGTTGCACTGTATAGAGTCTGGCGTGATACGTTTTACAATTTAGTTTTTGTCTGTGCATTTCTATTTATACTTTATGTGGCTTTATTCTGTATTTGGTGAGAGTTTGTGTACTGCATGCAAAGACTGAGATGAAGCATTCTTTTAGCATGTAGTTTCTCTGTAGGGATCTGTAGTAGCTTGGCCTGTTCTGTTTTCCTGATAGGAGGTGTATTGATATTTTAGATTCTGGTGTAATATTTATGGTATTCTTTTTCATAGGTGGGGTTGTTATTCTTTGAGTTTTGGCAAATAGTACTGTGTTGATATGGGAGGACCATGCTGAAATATAGAGGTGTGTACATATATATGTAAATTATATATGTAAATTATATTGTATACGTAAATGGGTACCCATGGGCCAGTATGGAGAAAAATCCCCCGGACCACTATTTTCCCATAATCTGCCCCTGATCCCCTCCCACTTTGTTTTAGGTGTCCTTAGCTGAGAACTAAATGTGTGGGATTCTCTGATGTTGCTCACAAGGGGGTCACTACCAGAAGTCCCCTCTCCTATTAGATTTATGTGAAATGAGGCTCATAACCCACCCAATCAAGTCTCCCAGAAATAGGAAGAAAGTGTGGGGAAAAAAGGAAGGTAAGGGTATTTATATATATCAATGATAAAAACAAATGAATTTACAATACCAGATATTCTGTTAAGTATTAGCTATTTTTATTATATTTATACTGCTAGAACAATTTCTAATGCTTAACTTCTTCCTTTCTTTTTTTCATCTTAGAACCGGTTCTTTTAAAACTACAGCTGAGAACATATCAGTTAAGAATGTTTTTTCTTATTTATCTTTTTTTTTATAAACCATTAAATATACTTTTAAATACTATAAATGCTGTGGTCTGTTTAAGAAGTTGAGTCTTTGTGTAACCCTTATGTTTTTCGGGTAAACTAGACAGTTGGAATGTCACCTTGGTAAGTGTAATACTCAAGTGTGTTTTCTTTTCTGTTCTTTCTGGGAGGTAACCTGCACAGCGCGGCAGATAATACCATGGGAAGATTGCTGGGCAGATGGGATGGACCATTAGTCCTTTTCTGCCGATGTTTCTATGTTTCTCTGTCTTTTGCTCTTATGTCTTTTCCTGTCTCTTTGTATCTACTTGTCTTTATTTCTATTCCTTTTCTGCTCTGATGTGTTTGTTTTTCTCCCTTCTGTATGATGATGAGGTGGTGTGTGCACACACTTATCTGTCAGCTTCTTTTTCTTTCCTTTTTAGGTTGATGACTGTTCTGTAGTCTTCTTCTTTTTTCATTCTACTCTAAACTATAACAAACACAAAAAGAGAGACTATCAGCCTAACACCATCCTGTCTTCCACAAGCTAGAATCTGTAAGTTCCCTAAGATGTTACATCCACAGCATCTCGTTGTAAACTGACACTGAACCAAAGAGAAAATAAATGATAATTATAATTCCCCTATCTATAGACAAGGGCAGTTTCCTATCTCTGTTTGCATTCAATCAACCTTGCCAGCACTCAAAATTCTGCTGTCACTGATGAGTGTTTCTTTATTCATGAAGAATTCACTCTTACAAGTTCTCAGCATCACACTACAATTGCTGAGTGTTTCTTTGTGCAAATGATCCTTTTATTCACCCTAAGTAACTTCTTGTCATGAAGGGCTCTGAGTTGCCATGAATACTCTGGTTACTTAATTTAGTTTATAAGCAACTTTCATTTCTTATCAATCCCTTGAAGGATACTTCATATCAGCATTACTATAAAACAATGTTTTTTTTTCTCTCTTTTTTATAGTTCTTGATTCATTCACTGCGTTCATTCATGCAGCAGCCTATCTTAGCTGACACTAGATCTCGTGAGTCAGCAACTTAGTAACTATCTGTCATATGTATCTTACCTTGACCGGTACTTATGTTCAAGTATTTTTATTGCTTTTTCATTACGTACATAAATTCTCCAACGGTGGTGAGATCTTATCCACCGTCCAGAAGGTAGCACAAAAAAATATCAATGAACAGCAAACATATAAGAAAGAAGAAAAAGAAATATTTCCTTACATTTCCCCCCAACAGGTTCCCCTTCCCAGCCCATTTTCCCAACTTCTATCTATGCCATCCTTCAATACACTATTAATGTAAGTAACCAGTCAGGGAACTTACTTCATTCTACAGACAGGTCGTTATTAATCTTACTACGAACTTTATGTAGCAATGATTGTAAATACAAATCCCAAATCTTTAAGACAGTGGGCTTAGTCTTTGACAGATCACAGGTAACTATATATTTTTCCATAATATATAAATGAAATGTGGCATTTCTTAATTGTGGGCCCTTCTGCTAATAGCCATTTCTAAAAAAATTGCCTTTTTTGCTAATAAAAGTACTTTTCTGCACCATGAATGTATGAATCTAGTGGGAAAGGGCACTTTACTCAAATTGTGAAATAATATAGTTTCTGCAACTTAAGGTAACTGAGTCCCAATGATTGAGAAAACGAAAGACAGCACTTTACGCCAAAAATCTTGAATCTGGAAACATGTCCAAAACTGGTGTCTAAGTGTTCCTGTTGCTCTTCTACACTTCACACAGAGAGCAGACACAGACAAATGTATATCCTTAGCCTTTTTATGAGGAATATAAAACCGTAACAAAAATTTATATTGAGTTTCTCTCTAATCCATATTGCTAGTAAGTTGTTTAATTCGTTTAAAACAACCAACATAAGTTTTAGCAGTTAAAATCAATGGTCAATTCATCCCACCAGTAATTTCTTTGGGACAAATATCCCATTGGCTTGCAAGTATGCTTTTTCAAAAATTTATAAAACCCCAAAATACTGTGGTGGGAAGAGTCTTCTTGGTCAAAAAGATCAAACAAAATTGTCGATTTTCATGTTTTAACTCCTGCTTACTTAAGGAGTTAGCATAGTATCTTGTCTGTAAATGAGGAAAGAAATCATGCTGTTCTACATGAAAAGTGTTCTGCGGCTCCCAAAAACTAACCATTTGTACAACATCCCCAAGCAGATGCCACACAGTCTGAAGACCTTGGGAGGCCCATTTTGTGAAAACCACAGACTGAATACCCTGTTGAAAATTTAAATTTAATAATAAATCAAAGAACCCCAGCACTAGTGAATCAAGAAACTATATAACAAAAAGACAAAGTATTTAATTTCTCAACGCTGTGCTAACCACGAGAGTAATCAAGATTTGTTTTGAATAGTACCGCATCAGCAAGCCAGACAACGGCAGTGAAAACACTTGCCGTCCGGACCACTCGTCACTTGCGGTTAGATTTTTTTTAGGACATTGTTCAAAAGTGTCTATTTTTATAAACTTAACACTTCAGCTGTTCCCTGAGAGTCAACTCAAAAATCAGTCCCCCGACAGCAGCCGGTGTTTTGCGATGTGTCAATCGCTTCTTCAGGAGTGCTTTATAAATTGCTGAGAAGGGTGCTGACAAACAAAAGAACAAAAAATTCAAATCTGTTTCAAATTGTCAAAACAACACAGTTACTTAACTTAAAGCGGCACAGCCACGCCAATCTTCTTAGTGGACTCATACGTCTCAGACGCTGTTTCAATTAGAACGGGACAGCAGGAGCCCTGAAACTCCTTACCTTTAAAAAAGCCCGCGCTTTGTGCGCGTGATGACGTCATGACGTTACTTACGTCACTGACGAAACGTTACCATGGTTGCATGTAATCAAAGCAGACTAAGAAAAGTGAACTGCGGAATGGTTAGAGAAACACTTGGAGTTCTAAAGATGAGTTCAAACCTTCAGGTTCTACAGTGCCAAGTCGATGGATCCAGCGTTGTTCTGCGCGCAGAAGGCGAATATTAAAGTCCCCACCTCTCCAATTTAGGGGAAAGTTGTTCAAGTACACAAACGCGAAGATCATCAAAGGTGTGTTGTAATTGAGTGCAGTGCGAAATGAGTGGAGCTGTCATCCGGCCTGTAGAAATGCATGACCGGTGCTCAATAAGACGAGTCTTAAGTGCCCGTTGCGTCTTGCCAATGTATAGAAGATGACAGGGGCATTGTATGATATAAATGACTCCTGTCGAACGACTGTTGACCGTTTCTCAAAGATGGTGCACCTAGTACCTTTGCCTAAACTTCCATCAGCGCCCGAACTGGCCCGTCTCTTTGCTCAGCATGTCTTCAGGCTACATGGTCTTCCCCAAGACATAGTCTCCGATAGGGGACCCCAGTTTGTAGCTCGCTACTGGAGAGCCCTTTGCAAATGCTTCAAAGTAAAGCTCAGCTTCTCCACAGCCTTTCATCCTCAGAGCAACGGGCAGACCGAGAGAATGAATCGGACCCTGAAGGCCTACATTCGGGCCTTCATTAATGAAAAACAAGACAATTGGTCAGAACTACTGCCCTGGGCCGAGTTCGCCTACAACAACCAAGTTCACGCCGCTACCGGCAAGTCCCCATTTCAGCTTGTCTACAGGAAAACACTAAGACCTCCGCTCCCGCTGGATGCCCCCAGCGCCTCGCCAGCCGTTCAAGTAACAGCCCAGCAACTACGGACATTGTGGCACAAAACTCAGAACCAACTACGCCGCTCAGCCGAGTCTGCCAAACAAGCGGCCGACCACCACCGATGACCAGCTCCCACCTACCAGCCGGGGGACCGAGTCTGGCTCAGCACCAGGAACATTCATCTCCGACTTCCATCACGGAGATTTGCACCCAAGTTCTGTGGACCATTTCGGGTTGCTGAGCGGGTGAGACTGCCTTCTACGCTCCGAATCCACAATGTCTTTCATGTGTCCCTGCTCAAGCCTGTGGACCTCTCTCGTTATTTATTTATTTATTTATTTATTTTGTATACCGACATTCGATCGAGATATCACATCGGTTTCCAGATAACTAAAGGAATAGGGTGATAACAGCCCTATTTTACATTATACGTTATCTTATTATCATTATACGTTATCTTATTACATTATACGTTATCTTACATTATACGTTATTTTACATTATACGTTAATTATATTTTACATTATACGTTATCACCGGACGCCTCTGGATCCTACTGCTACAGCCATCGACGATGACCCTACTTACCAAGTACGTGAGGTCCTGGACGTCCGCTTCCACAACCGTAGATGGGAATACCTACTGGCGTGGGAGGGCTGCGGTGATGAAGATAACACCTGGGAACCCAGCCGCAATATCCTTGACAAGAACCTATTGCAGCAGTTCCATCAGGACCATCCAGGAAAACCAGGGCCTCTCAAGAGGGGTCGTAAAGGGGGGGTACTGTTGCGGTCTCTGCCGCTTCCCCTTCGCTAGCTCTGAACAGTGCCTACCTCCGCTGCTGGAAACGCCGCGTTCCACGTGGCTGGGACTCCAGCAGCTCTGCCGGTTCCACGCGGCGGCCACCATTGTTTGCCCGTCTCCTCGCTGCCTCGCGTGCCTCGCGTGCCACTTTGTGCGCACAGCTCCCGGAAGTCTGGCCCCGCCTGTGCTGATGCCGCCTCGCCCTAAGCCCGATATAACCGGCGTCCGGACTCCGTCTCCTCGCCTTGCAACGAGGTTCACTACTGCCTAGTAGTTCTGAGTTGCGCTTCGTCTGTTCCTCATTTCTGACTTAACCTTTGGACTGCCTTTTGACTTCACTTCAGCCTGCCGCCTGCCTCTGACCTTGGCTCGTTCCTGACTTCGCTACAGCCTGCTCCAGTCTACAGCCTGCTTCAGTCCACAGCCTGCTACAGACTCCATTCCAGTCTACAGCCTGCTTCAGTCCACAGCCTGTTACAGACTCCAGTCCAGTCTACAGCCCGCTTCAGTCCAGAGCCTGCTACAGACTCCAGTCCAGTCTACAGCCCGCTTCAGTCCACAGCCTGCTACAGACTCCAGTCCAGTCTACAGCCTGCTTCAGTCCACAGTCTGCTACAGATTCCATTCCACTCTTCAGCCTGCTCCAGTTCCTGTATTCTACAGACCCTGCCTCAGTGTCCGGTTAGTTACAGCTCCCGCTGCCGCCTGCTGCCCTGTCATCAGCTGGCCCTCGGCCTGTACAGCCGGTCCACGGACTATCTTATACTTTTGGACTTCCTATACTACACTCCCAGCCTAGGCCTTAACTGCCACTGGACTTTGAGCCTATTCCCCAAGTCCCAAGGTTCCAGGACCCTACGGGCTCCTCCTGGGGGGCTCCTGGTTCCCGGGTGAACACCGCCAGCCTGTGGCTCCGCCTCCCGGCCTACCCTGTCATCCTTGGTGGGCCGGCCCAAGGGTCCACTACCTCGCCTGCAGTATCCAACTGCAACAATGAAAGCCCCATTTAACAGAGAATCCGGGGTCGTGTGTTGTGTTCAGGTTGAGGGTGACCTTTTTTACTTGGCCACGGGTGCCAAATAGCCTGGCTATGGCTCTGGTGTGATTTGCAGTTGTATGTAAGGAGTGTGTGCACATGTGCAAGGAGCTGGTCGTCTGAGGAAGAGGTCTGGAAACAGGAGGCTCTGGAGGGCCCATGCCAAGGGGGTTAGAGGAGAAACGGCAGTGCTTCACCCAGTGGTGCTGCCAAGGACCCACAATGTGGGTGTGAACTGCTAAGGACCTACGGTGTGGGTTGAGACTGGCGAGAGGGAGACCAGTGTGGAATACGAGGTGAGAGCAGAGCAGTGCCCGAGGCTGCCAACAGCCCGGAGGTGAACAGAGGTGCAAGTGACTTGGGTTACAAGTTCTTACTAATTAAGAAAAGTTTGGAATTTGGATTTTGGATGCAGAGACTGTGCTGGGGGGAGCTGGCCAGACCTTGGAGGGGGGTCCTAGCTGGTTATTTCAGTACAGGGCTCGAGATTAGCACTAAGCTCCAACGGACCGGGGGCTGCAGTGTCTCAGGAGCTGCTGGTGTGTGCAGAGGCTGGATCGTGAGATGAAGCTGAAAAGTGAGTAATGATGAGTGCTGGAAAAGAAGTTTGTGTTTGGGCCTAGGCTCAGAAACTGTGTGTGGGGGGGGGGGGGGGGAGGGGATTGCAGCAGATTATTTCATCACAGGGCTGGGGACCGGGGTATACAGACTCTGATGCCATTCCTGAAGTGTATGCTTGGATGTGAGCGGCTTTCTGAAGTGTGAGCAGAGTGGGAACGTCTCTAACGGAGAAAGAAATGTCTTTAGGGTCCTTTACTGATTCACAACAAAGAGGGTGTGAATAGAGACTGAAGGAGAGAGTCTGCTGTGAAGGACAGTAAAAAATAAAGTGAACTAAGTGAGAAAAGACTGCCCCTGAAGTGTAGCCAAGGGGGGACAGCAGAGATGGAGTCACTGAGGCTCGGGTGTCTACATGAGACTGCTGGAAAGGATATAGTGGAGAACTGGGAGTTCTGTGATCTTACCAAGATATCAACAAAATTTAGGAAGAGTTTGAACTGTTATTTGAACTTAAAAATTCTTCTCCTTCTATCTCATTGGAGTACAATAAATATGTATTTTATTGAAGCACGAGTTAGGTGTGGATATTGGATTTTTTGCACAGTGTTAGAAGTGTCTTCAACCACTTCTGAGTCTACCCAACCCTGGAGCTGCTCTACAAATGCTCTCCAGGGCTGGGATTGTGTCCCCTTTGCTCAGGGGCTACATATTGAAACCGTACCCCCAAGCGCAGCACCACTCTACTGTGTGGAGAAGCCACACAGTTTATAAAAAAGCGTGCATTTCTTCCCTTAAAGTACATGCGTAATATGTTCCCCTTCCTATTTCATAAAAGTACACATGTATAGTTTACGTGTGCAATATGTGTAACATATAACAACCTTCACTTGTATGTGGAAGCAGGTATTTCCACTCATGAAAATACAACAGTTTGCCGATACCTCCACCAGTTCACATAGACCCTCCAGCACTTCACCTAGACCTTCCATCTGTCCACCCAGACATCATACCCAAAATCTACAGACAAAAGGCAAGAGTGATTTCAATTGTGCGAGTCATTTAGCAGGGGTAAAAGAGTACAGACAAGTTTGCTAATGTATGCATGTATATCACTAACAAAATAGCAACTTGTGTGCAAACTTCCTAACCCCCACCCTGAAACACCCTTAAACCGTCCCCTTTCTCCTTATGCACGACACTGCATTGGTGGAGGGGTGGAAGGGAATTGGGGCCGGAGGGTGCTGAAAGCCAATAGAGACGGGTGGAAGGGAGAAAAAGGGGGAGAAAAAAAAATAGATAAACTGCGTAGCTTGCTGGGCAGACTGGATGGGCCGTTGGTCTTCTTCTGCCGTCACTTCTATGTTTCTATGTTTCTATGTATGCATGTACTTCAAGCTTTTGCAAAATTCTAGCAATGCAAATTCATGCTACTTACTCGCATAACTTCCAAACTTACAAGTAAAAATGTTTTTAAAATTCACCCCAAAAGGTATGCCTGGACTTTACCCCACCATGCACAGTTCTAAAATTACCCTCCATATTAAAAAACTGATATTCAACATCACATTAGGGCAAAGCACTGTTGATACCGATAATAATAATACCTATCCTGACAGCAGCTATCATTTCATAATATAACTACACAGCACAGTTAACACTTCTTGGTCTAAAATATTGATGTTGCCTTTTTAGAAAATATAACCATTCGGACATAATATGAAAATATAGTACTACAATAGCAGAAAAAATATAGATTGGCCCATCTAATCTGCCGAATTATTGTTCTTCCACTTTGGGTAGATGAGCCAATCCTATACTCAACCCAACACCAGCACCCCACCCACCATCTTTTATCTGATCTCTCAACCTTTTTTCTTACCTCTGCCTCCCCAGATCTGTCCCAAACATGCCCAAAATCTGTTTAAAGTATTTGCCACCACGACCTCCAGTGGCAAGTTATTTCAAGCCTTGACATCTTCCTCTACGATGTTTACAAGACCAACACTAAATTCAATTCCCAGATCCCCTTTCATACCTTATTAACAAGTTTTATAATACTCCACACAGCTACCAAAACTAGCCAGAGCTATTGTCCAAAATATTCAGCCACCCCATGGTCATTGAAACTTGGGTTTCAACCATGGACATGCCATACAGGTTACTCCAACTCCTTCTTAGACGTATAAGCTGTTAGGATCATAATTGCTGCTCTGTGTTGATTACCCATTGACTGCCTTCATGGCCTGTGGTGCCACTAGGTCATCTATCTGCTATCCCTTTACTTCTTGCAAATAAGGGATCCTCTGTTTTTATTCCAAGACTTTTTGAAGTTCATTACCATTATAGCTTCTGCCACCCATTCCAGAAATGAACTCAAATCATCTACCATTCTTTCTGTGAAAAAATATTTTCAAATATTGTTCCTGAGTTTGAGCTTCATACTACTACCCTTGGTTCTACAAATTCTCTTTCATTGAAAAAGTTTTTTGTGTGCATTATTAATGCCTTTGGGGTATTTAATGTCTCTATCTTTATCACCACCACCCACCATCTCTCCTCTCCCCTAGAGTATACATATTTCGGTATTTAAATCTCATCTCATAAGGCTTTTGGTTGTCTTACTGCCTCTAGCCTGTCTTTATCCTTTCTGAGATGTAGCCTCTAGAACTTCACACAATATTCTAGATGAGATCTCACCAACGAGGCATTATCATCTCTTTTTTTCTGCTAGGTATTCCTCTCCCTATGCACCCCAGCATCCCTCTGGCTCTGGCCATTTCCTTATCATTAGACAATATCATCCTGAGGTCTTATCTCCTGGTAAATTTACATCAGAATTTAAACTCTATTGTGTACCACGCGTGCAGATTTTTGTACCAATGCATCACTCTGCACCTTTTGTGCACTGAATCTTAACTGCCAAACATTCGACTGTTCTTCAGTTTTTCTTAGATCACTTCTTATTCTGTCTAAGGGGTGACTAGTTTCAGATTTTAGTGTAATCTACAAAAAGGCAAACTTTTCCTTCAAATCGCTCAGCAATATTGTTCATAAAGACATAATTGAATAGAACCGACCCCAGGACCAATCCCTGAAGCTCTCCATTAATCATGTTTCTCTCCTCAGAGTGAATTCCATTTACCACTACCCTCTGTTGTTTATCCCTAAACTAGTTTCTAATTTACACCAACACCTTGGGATCTACCCCCAAGGTGCTCAGTTTAATAATGAGTCTCTCATTAATCTAAGTAAACCACTTCTAGGGCATGTCATTGATCCAATTCTGTGGATATCCAATAAGAACATGCCATACTGGGTCAGACCAAGGGTCCATCAAGCTCAGCATCCTGTTTCCAACAGAGGCCAAACCAGGCCATAAGAATCTGGCAAGTACCCAAACACTAAGTCTATTCTATGTTACTGTTGCTAATGGCAGTGGCTATTCTCTGAGGGGTAGCTTTTATAATTTTGCGCGAGCGCGAACAAAAGTACGCTGGATTTTATAAGATACGCACGTAGCCGCGCGTATCTTATAAAATCTGGGGTCGGCGCGCGCAAGGGGGTGCACATTTGTGCAACCTGCGCGCGCCGAGCCCAGCGCTCGCTGCCTGTTCCCTCCGTGGCCGCTCCGATTTCGGAGCGGCCTCGGAGGGAACTTTCCTTCGCCCTCCCCCCACCTTCCCCTCCCTTCCCCTACCTACCCCCCCCCCCCCCGGCCCTATCTAAACCCCCCCCCTTACCTTTGTTGGCAGGCGTAAATCTGCGCGCGCCAGCGGGTTGCTGGCGCACCATCACCCGACCCGGGGGCTGGTCCGGTGGCCTCAACCATGCCCCCGGGCCGGCACCACGCCCCCGGGCCCGCCCCCAAAATGCTGCATCATGCCCCTGAAACGCTGCGTCATTTTCGGAACGCCCCCGACATGCCCCCGACACGCTCCTTTTACGAAGCCCCGGGACTTACGTGCGTCCCGGGGCTCTGCGCGCGCCGGCAGCCTATGCAAAATAGGCACGCCGGCGCGCGCAGGGCATTTAAAATCCGGTCCTAAGTGAACTTAATAGCAGGTAATGGACTTCTCCTCCAAGAACTTATCCAATCCTTTTTTAAACACAGCTATACTAACTGCACTAACCACATCCTCTGGCAACAAATTCCAGAGTTTAATTGTGCGTTGAGTAAAAAAGAACTTTCTCCGATTAGTTTTAAATGTGCCCCATGCTAACTTCAAAGAAATCAATCAGATTTGTTTGACATGGAAATCAATCAGATTTGTTTGACATGATCTTTCTGTAATTAAATCATGCTGCCTTAGATTCTGTAACCCACTGGACTGTAGATAGTTCCTTATCCTTTCCTTCAAAGCTTCCATTATTTTCCCGCTAGCGAGATAAGACTAACTGACCTGTACCTTTTAATCTTACTCTCTGCTACCACTTTTATGAAGTGAGAGATCAGTCCTTCTCCAGTCTTGCAGGACCACTCCTGTCTCCAAAGATCTATTGAACAGATCCCTCAATGGGTCCACTAGAACCTCTCTGAGCTTCCTTTGTGTATTAAGATGCATCCCATCCAGTCCCATAGCTTAGTCCACTTTGAGTTTTCTTGGTTCCACACAAATACTGTCTTCCGTAAATGTTGTCCTACCTATTCCACTCTCATATGTAGACTTGCCGACAACCAGCAGTCCTTTTCCAAAACTCAGTGGTCCTTCTCCAAATTTGTGTGAGCTTGGCAGGGATGTTGTTATACAGTATATGCTGTAAGGACAAAAATCCGTTATTAATTTTGTACGTGATATATTGATGCCCAGAGAAAATATTAAATACAAAGACGCACTGTTAAAGCAGCAGTTTAACACAGCCAAAAAGGTTTTCAAGTACATTAACTATGCTTCTGTTTTTCCATTATTCAGCAAGTTAATAACTTCATTATACAAATGATGCCATTATCTGATTTCTGTGGGTCGCTGCCAGTAAATATTGATACAATCTGAAAAGCAGAAGCCCATAGCTATATAAACCAATAAAGCAGGCAGCCTGCTTAAATTGCAAGCTATGAAATCCCAAACCACTTCATACTCTTCTTTGCTAGATGGTCTCAGGACAAGCCTTTGATTTTTTTTTTTTTTTTTTTTTTTAATGATCTGTCATCTCTTCTGTCCCATGGTTTTATTACCAGAGAGCTAAACAGCTGTATGCACCAGGCTGCCGTGATTCATCCAGGTTAAATACATCGGGGTCCATATCCAGTTGAGCAAGTTAGCTGGCTAAATTTATCTGGCTGACATGGCTGAGATATTCAGCTGCACGGCCACGTTGCTGAATATACTCAGCTATCTAATAGTGCTACCTAGGACCCGCAATATCGGTGAACTGCTAAGAACCTACGGTGTGGGTTGAGACTGGCGAGAGGGAGACCAGTGTGGCATACGAGGTGCGAGCAGAGCAGTGCCTGAGGCTGCCAACAGCCCGGAGGTGAATGATTTGAATTACAAGCTCTTACTGACTAAGACTAAGTTTGGAATTTGGATTTTGGATGCAGAGACTATACTGGGGGGGAGCTGGCTGGGCTTTGGAGGGAGGTCGTGGCTGCTTATTTCAGTGCAGGGCTCGAGACTATCCGGATAACTTTAGACCAGCTGAATAGCGAAGCCAATGTTCAGTTCCACTTAGCCAGATTAGTTCGGACGCATCCAGCTAAGTGGCACAGTTTCAATATTTGGCCACATCCAGTGGCCGACACTTATCCAAATAACTTTTATCTGGATGATGAGGGGTGGGATGGGGTGTTCTGGGATGGAGCCACTTATCCAGCCTCATCCGGTTCAGCTGGTCTAAAGTTAAGCCAAATATCTTGGCCAAGTTAGATGGAGAAGTTTATCCAGCTAACTTGCTCAGCCAATTAGTGGCTGATAATGGACCCCAGTAGATCTAATTTATCCAGGTAACTTATCTGCCTAAGGATGAATATCAGCACTTATCCAGCTAACTGGGTGATCCATCAAGCTGCAGTAGTGCTCTAACATGAGTTAAAAAGCGTATATCATGCAATAGAGCACTATCATGCTGATTTCGAGTGATATATGTAATAGTTTGCATCTCCCTGCCCAGGTTCCCTCCCCTATTACAAAGACCTTCTTTCCATGTGATTTGCATGCATGAATAATGCAAATGCATACAAAGAAGGACATTAATTGGCAATCCCATTCAAATATTTTATCGGTGGCCAGTCAAGAAGGTGGTCAGCTGTGATAAAATAGCAATACCTCTTTGAAAAGCATTAAATGTGAGGCGGGAAGCCTGGTACCCTAATGCGGGTCCCGAGGCTCCCATCTCACATTTAAAGTGCCGGAAAAAAAAGAAATCACAGGAAAATGGGGAGATTGAGCAGAGGTCAGGGCTGCTAACAGAAAGGCACTGGCTCTACCTGATAGCCTGACACTGCAGTATTTTGGTTTTCTAATACCTGTGTCAGGGGCCAAGAGTTCAATGTCACCATATCTGCAAAAATAAAGACCTCCATTTATAATTTTCACCAAATAAACGAAATAAAACTCCCTTTAAAAAAAAAAGTGTCGTTTCCAACAGAGTCACTTCTTAGTGTCGCATTAAAAATGGCAGTCGCACACATCATGAACCTGTTTTGATTTAAATGGACTGTAGCCAATCAGCTGTTAACTAAAGACGGACATTGCATCCAGCTCAGTAGCTTAGTTAACACTTCAGTAATACATATCCTATTTAATAATTGTAATTCAAACCCCGCCATGCCATGGTATTCCACTGCAACATCTTTATTCTTTCTCAAAAAACAAAACAAGAACATTTTTAAAAAAGGAAATGTTTTGCCGTGGGATGAACAAAAATTCAATCTTCCAATGTAGGTAACAGCTCTTGACAACACACCACTCCTCCGCCAGGGTATCCAATGAAAATGTGCTTCAGTCCGAGCCCTGCTCTTTATAACCCTTTCCTGGTTTAAAAGAAACTTTAACCCATCAGCAGTAGTATAAAGACAAAAAATGCCAAATTAATTAGTCAGCACATTAATAAAACCCAACCATTCAATGTCTTTATTTAAACCTCAAAGTGCCAGGGTATTATTCCATTTAAAAATATATTTTTGCTCTTTCTGTAAAAGCAGAAGTGAAAAACTTTGAACCCATGGTTTTGCCAACACTGCAAAACTCAAACCTTCCAGTCTATGGGATGCCTCAGTCCAAGGCACTACTAAATGTGCCTTCATGCCAGGTGGTTTTTCCCCAAATATAATAACTTACAAGGGCACCAAATTATATAGATCATCTCTTTGCTAGCACATGATGTGCACTACCTTAGTGAATATGGTTCACGATTTGGAAAGATAAGGGTATCACCACTGAACGAATGTGAACATACATTGCAATGGCCACATGGAGAGTGTCCCTTCTGACCATCTCCATTTCTCTAGAGGGTTGAGATTAAAAGGCTGAATGCACAATCTGATCTTTAATATTCTGTGCCTGCTTTAAAGCAAAAGTGGGCGAATCTCGGAAGATGGAATGTAACCGAAGGATCTTCCAGTGGATGTCTAATACTTCGTTGCACCTTCCAAATATGTGGTGTATATGACAAAATACACACTGTCCGTGAGTCCTTCTGGGACTGTCTGGACTGTAACAATAAACCCTGATTAGCCTTTCTCCCTCTCTTATAGTCTTGTCATACCATTCTAACAAGGTACCCTTGTTCATGGAATCTTTGTTTCATATCTTGGGCTCAACAACTATTTTCACTTGTGGTTGAACACAATTTCCATAATCTCAAGAAGATTCTGACATAAATGACTGGGAGGACTTTGACTTCATTGGGTGTTTAGTAGATTATGCTATGAAAGGCAAAGGTGCCAAAACCTTTTTTCTCTCTAAAAAAAAACTTACTGGCTGCATTTGCCTATGTGAAAAGATGCATTCAAAGAGACAGTGCTGCTATCCCCAGCCAGAATCCCTGGGATTTTGAATCTGACTCACAAGACGTATAGGAGCTAAAGCAGTGATGGCGAACTCCAGTCCTCGAGTGCCACAAACAGGCCAGGTTTTCAGGATATCCAGAATGAATATGCCTGAAATAGATTTGCATGCACTCCATTGTATGGAAATCCATCTCATGCATATTCATTGCAGATGTCCTGAAAGCCTGGCCTGTTTGTGACACTCGAGGAATGGAGTTCACCATCCCTGATCTAGAGGGCAGAAGTGGATCCAGAAGGAGGGATAAGGCAGTCCTACTATGATCACTGCCTGGTGTGCCTCTACCATGGCTGTGATGAGGGGGTCTGAAAGGCTCCGTGCTCCTTGAAAGCAATCCTTTTTTATGCTCCCAAGCCTTCCTGCCTTATGGGGTTGGGACTATGTCACTTATAGCACAACTGCACTGGCACTGATTCTGTGCAAATTCTCATTGCAGTTCTTAATGTAGGAAGGCTGTATCTTGCTGTTCCTTGCATGTCAGAAGTTGCTACCTCATTTGGCAAGTGGTAATCAAATACTGGTCATACACCATGCATGAATGCAACATTAAGCCTCTTACAGCTCAATTCAGCTACATGTTGAGCCTGCTAATTCTCTTCAGCAGTCACAAAAGTGCAAACTGCATGACCGTTCAGCTTGTTTCTCTATGCGCCAGCATATGTTCGTCGCATCTCAAGTCACGATCTGACAGCCGCTGCATTTTACAACGATGATGCCTTCCCTCTTGAACTAGGCCAGGCAATGCAAGATCTGAGCAAAGGGGCCGCCATTTTTCAGCAGCAAACTGGGGCTCCAAATCCTCCAGCCTTGTGCTGGGAAAGCGACCATTCAGGGACCTCTATCTGGAACCCCCTCATCCATTAGGTGGGGAACAAAGAGGGGAGAGGCAGTGCTCCCCGGCCAGCCCCTCCACACCCAGACCATGCCCCCAGGCTACCCCTTTCAGCAGTGCCAGCACTTCGGCATGTAACGGGAGCTACGCGCGTGGCTGGGCCCTTTGAAAAACGCGTGCAGTGAGCACAGGGCCCGGCCACATGTGTAACCCCCGTTTTTTTTACGTGTGCGGGCCTTTTAAAATCGGGCTTTAATTACTTATTAACTATAGGATGGCAATTAGCACAACAAGCAGATATTTGTACATGATTCAGTGTGCTATTTTCCCTTTCCTTATTTTTCTCACAGCTTTGCTAATATAATTAATCTATATGTGGTACAATATTTTGATGCTGCTGTACTTTATAGATTTTGTTAAACTGCATTTTCCCCATTGTTTCCTATGGAGCGGGGTGTCATAAGGGCTTCAGAGCATATCTAATTGAGACCAACCATACACTGAAATGCGGGCAAGCAATTTTAGATTATTGCCCTTAGACTGTGCTGTCCTTATGCCATGAACATTTTCTATGCGTTTCCTTTGCCCAAGTGCAGACATTGTTGACATCAGCAAAGTGACTTTGCATGTCCCAACAATGATAATGATCATGAATCTCTTGTATATTATAATGAAGCTTATAACATAGGGATGTGCATTCACTGGAAACAAAATTTCCTGTTCATTCTTTTTTTTGTGTGTGGAGAGCGGGGAACAATCACTCCTTGCTTTAAGTATGAAGGCTGCTTTTGGTCTAAGTCAATTATAAAATTCTTCTCAAAATGTGTTGCTCGCTTGGAATTGGGGGACAGATTTTGGAATGGCTCACATCTTTTCTTTCAGACCGGTGGGCCTCTATTTCTCCTAAAAGCTCTCTGTGTTCTTCAATAAATGTGTCCTATGGAGTTCTCCAGGGCTCTTCACTATTTTTTAATATATTCCTGCAGCTGTTGGATAGTTTGATATGATCAGTGGGACTGCATGGATATATTTTTTCAGACCATGTACAAATCATCTTCTCATTAGGCCAAAATGAAATAGACTTAGTTTTTGGGTACTTGCCAGGTTCTTATGGCCTGGATTGGCCACTGTTGGAAACAGGATGCTGGGCTTGATGGACCCTTAGTCTGACTCAGTATGGCATGTTCTTATGTTCTGATGACACCTCACTATTAGCCCATTTTAATGATGGTTTATAGGTAATTTCAATCTGGTTACTACAGAACAAGCTGTCTTAGACCAATGCTTAGCATTGGAAATGTTGTGTCCTGTAAGTTTTGATTCCTGTGTAAGGTAATACCTGCAGATGTGGTAAAATCTCTGAGAGTTATGCTAAATTTGACTTAGAAATTAGAAAACCATGTACTTCAAGTAGTACATATAGCATCTTGTAAGTTACTGTATTCTTGGTGTGTCAGATCTCAAGTCATTTAAAATGGTAGTTCATGCACCAGTGGTATCTCACCTGGACTATTGCAATGGCCTGTACATCATTCTCCTTTTTGAGTTGGAGATCGATGTGCAGGCTTCAGATGTGTCGGCAAGAATAGTATTGGGCTTCCCAAAATGCATCTCCATGTTTTGCATTGGCTTCCCATCAGCCTCTAACATTGGCTTTCCCAGCTTTGCAAAGAATGGGCCTTTGTAATTCCACGATGAATTAGGCTGGTACATTCCCTCTAGAATCTTACACTCTAGTCAAGGCACCCTACTGTCTATTCCAACTTTTAAAACTGTAGGAGGAGCTAAGAGACAAGCCAGAGGTTTTTCAGTGACTGCTCCTGTACTATGGAGTGGAATAAACTTCCCCTGGATATTAGGTTGGAAGTCAATTATTTGCATTTCATAAGAAAGTGAAGGCATGGTTATTCTCTTATGGCAATTGGCAGGCATGGGTTGTGACACAGTCATTATTTTTTGGATGTCTGAAATGTAGTCTGATGTTTGTTTACTGGTCTTGCTTTTATTTTGATTTTGTTTTATTTGTACATAGCCTTGAATGGCCAGATATATCTAGGCAGGCAGTTTAGAAATGTTTAAAAGAAATAACATGGAAGAAAAAATAAAATTGTTTTCATTTTTCTTTGTTTCATTTAAAAAATAAAAAATGCCATCAGCACCAACAGAAAAAAAAAACGCACTGGGATAAAGGATTTCCTCCTACATGCGGTTCCTGAACCCGGAACATCGCCGTCTGTCTGCCCTCCAGTCACAGCCTGATGTCATCTGGAGGCGCCTTTTAGCAGGATAAAGAGAGATGCCCTGCAGAGAAGCAGTGGGTGAAGGATTTCCTCCTACTTGTGGTTCCTGCTCCTGAACCCGGAGCATCGCCATCTGTCTGCTCTCTGGTCGCAGCCTCACGTCATTGGGAGGCGCCTTTCGGCAGGATAAAGAAGAGCACCCTGCAATGTGCCACCACCAGCATGCGCAGCCGAAGTCATGCACCAAAGGGATGCGCCACTGGGTTTGTTTTCTTGGAGGCCGCTGTGACTGACTCCTCCTTTTGTCCTTCAAGATTTCCTTTTTCCTGGTATGGGAAAATGGACAGGTTTGCACCTTCCCTTCTCTTCCTCAGCAATCTACTATTCCCCAGATGTTCACATGACATCAGGAATCCTTAAACTCAGGTGAACTTCTCATTGCTGGCAGTATTAATGGGACTATGCAGGGCCAGCCAGAGATTGAGACATCTTTAAGCCCCGAGTTCCACATTCCTCCTCCTGCTCCAGGCTTTGATGGGGGTTCTCAGCCTCCCAGTGGGTCTGCTGTCCATGAGACTGAGAAGAATTTTATCCCGAGTATTCCATCACCTGGTCAGACAGTGAGTACCACCTCAGAGCCCATTTTACAGAGAACAGCAGTCATTGGGCTTGAAGATGTGTGGCGGGCCTTAGTGCATTTGGAAAGTGCTGTGACTAAGAAAATGGATTCCTTTTCATCTTTGTTAGATTCTCTGAAGGGACAGTTTGTAGCTTCCCAAATAACATCAGTAGATCATGATAAAAGGCTGAAGAATCTTGAAGTTCATGATCTAAGTAATCAGGAAATAAGGTCAACTTAAATTAGTGATTGTTCTTCTCTTAATCGACATCTTGAGTTGTTTGAGATACGATGGAGGTCCCTTAATCTCCGTCTGTTGAATTTTCCTAGATCCTCCCTGATTGGTGCTAAAGATTTAATTAAAAAATATTTAAAGGAGATTCTTGCTATGTGTGAAGATCACTTAACTATTTTTACCAAGAAGTATTATGTTCCTGTTAAAAGGGGGGGAACTGTGCAGTTAATAGTAATTCCGATGTATTACAAATTTCTTCAGGCTCTTTAAATTTGACTAATTTCTTAGAACAATCTGGGGAAGTGATTCATGATCGGGCAACCTTGTTGATCTCTTGTTCCTCAGTATTAGAGAAAGATTTGATTTTGAGATTGTTTTTTATTAACAAGACTGCCCTTTTCATGGGTCAAAACATTTGGATTTTCCCAGATGTCTCAAGACAGACTCAAAACCAGCAAAAGGCTTTTCTCCAGTTGAGAGAAACTGTTCTTGGTCTAGGGGGTGAATTCTTTTTGCGTTATCCCTCAAGATGTCTAATTAAGGGGTTCATTTTGTAAAGCTTATCGTGTGCGATAGCTTGCTAGGGGCGGAGTTGGGGCGGCAAGGGGAGGAGTCGGGGTGGCGTCGGGGCAGACTCCGTGATGTTTTTGCCGGCGGCAATAAGGTAAGCCACGTTATCGTCGCCAGTATTGTGCTCAATAGCGCCACCTTTCATGGTGGCGCTATTGGGTGCGAAAGCCAGCAGTGATAACACTGCGGTGGTGCGATGGCTTCCGGCTTTCGCAGGCCCACCCCTGTTTTCGCTGGATTCACCATTCTATGACAGAATGGTGAATCCAGGCCTAAGTTAGATGGAAACCATTTTTCTTTCTATGAACCTAGTCAGTTAAAATATTTATTGGATAATAAGATTTCCCTAGCTTCAAGACTGCTGGAATTTGGAATTGGTAATTTATCAGCAGTCATTCTTGATTGTTATTTTCCTTTGAAGAGTTTTGTCCCATTGGGTTCTTCACCTCATTAATTTCGTGGTTATGGAATTGACATTGCAGTTTAAATTATTTCTTTGCATCGTATATTTTTCCTCTTAGTTTTTTGTTGTTTTTTTTTAATATTTTGCAATGTCTTATTTGCTGTCCATGTAATTATATTTGTGAAATGTTATAAATAAAGAGAAAAAAATGCACTCTTGGTCCCTCCCCTCAAACTCCCCAGCCTCGCCCCCTGATCGTCTTACACTCTTGGTGCAAGTTTCTTCACGTGGCTGGGAGCGATCTCTGCTCACCCCTGCCACACAGCTGCCACTATTGCAAATAGCATGGGGCAACCAAGGCCAGCGCCATTGTTAAATTTTTGCCAAATAAAAAGGCATCAGCCAAGCTCAGGCTGACACCATTTTGTTCTGCAAAACTGTACAACGGTGCAGGTCTGCCAGTGCCGTCTGCAATGACAGCAATTGTGGGGCAGGAGAAACCAGCAGTGATCATTTTCTAAATAAGAAAGCTACGGGTCAGGTCTAGTAGCAGCCTCCACCTTCCACTTTTTCCCAGAGGAAGCAAAGCTCATAGAGGTTCTGGGTTGGTGACCTGGCATGACCTCGCCCCTGGCAACCAGAGATTGCTCCGTCCCAGTGAAACTATTTTAACAACAGAGTAAGATGGTCTGGAGGGCAGGGGAAGATTGGGAGAGAGCCTAGGAGTGGGGAGTGCGGAGTTGGAGGCCTGCAGACCCAACATTTGCGGCTTCTTTTGGTTTTTCCTTTCATTTATCCTTTTTTAAATTCTACTTTTGTTCCATTTGTTTTTTTCAATTTTATTTTTATTACATTTCAATTTTACACACAACAATTATCGTGAATAGAAAAAAGGTGGTATAATTAAGAAATATTATTCTTCTAATACAAATATCCTCCTCCACTACACATTCAGGTAATGATTATAATTATACCCCAATATTTTAGGTAATCGGGAGGGGGGGGTGGATACAATAACACTAGGAGCGAAAATAGAAAATAAGCAAAAAGAAAAAAGACTGAGATAGTCTACTCATTGCCAATCTGCACTGATTATGTCACATTAGGGGGCGTGTCTAAGAAAAATCGTAACTGCGAGGGTTCAAAAAACACATAAGCATCATGAAATTTAACCACGCATTTACAAGGGGAGCGCAAAAGATATTTTGAACACTTTGTCAAGGCTTCCGTTCTCGCATCTAAGAATTTCTTTTCTTCTTTCTTGCGTTACCCTAGTGATATCCGGGTACAGCTACACTTTCTGATCGTAAAATATCTCTGTTCTAGAATGGAAAAACATCCTAAATATATTATTTTTCTCAGTTACAAATGCGAAAGTCACAAGCAAAACTCCTCTTCTGGTGACCTCATCTTCCTGCGGTAACTCCAGCAAATCTGTAATATTTCACTGATGTTGTAATTGCAGATTCCCTTGACCTCTCTCCGTAGATTTCTGAGGTAGGTAATATGCCTTAGTGATTAAAGGAACAGCTTCAGGTGGTATTTTTAAGATCGCATTCAAATAGTTCTTAAACAAATCAATTGGTGAAATCTGAGAGATAATCGGAAAATTCAAGACCCTTATGTTCAAACTTTGTAATGAATTTTCTATATTTTCAATTTTTTTTACTTTGAATGCTTTCTAATTGTATTGAATTCAGCTGGTATCTTTCAACCACTTTAATCTTCTCTTCCACCGCTTGCATTTTCTTTTCTTGGGTTATAATCCTTTCTTCATTGTTAATACTATGTTTATTCGTCTCAAGAAAAGATTTAGGTATATTAACAATGGCTGTTCCAATTGCAGCTAAAGCTTCCCATATTGATTCTATTGTTACTTTCGCTGGTTTAACCAGGAAGGAGCTTAAAGCTTGTGTAGGCTCACCCCTTCTTGTGACCTCAGGGTCAGTGTCCCGTGCAGTTTCCAGCGTTGAGATAGCGGTCCTGTTGTCATCCGGCATTGAAGGTAAGTATGGTCCACGTTGGGGTCCTAGAAGCTCCCCTTCAGGCTGATTCTTTTGATCCCCTTCAGGTATAATTCCCAGTTCGCTCTCCCTTTGAGCTCGCAGCTCTTGGGAGCCGACCGGGAAAACCATCGTCGCAGTCTCACTCGCTATTCCCCATCGCTGGGGGTGGGGACGTTGTCTCTGGCGCGCCGGGACTCAACGAGATCTCGTCGGCCTGTGGGGGGGGGGGCGCGATCACTCCACGTCCTGACCCTCTGTGGCCCTCGCTCCCGGCTCTTTCGGCGTCGAATTGAAAAAGTTCTGTATTGAAGTTTGTTTAGCACCCAGAAACCTCCAGGCTTTCGCGAAGCCTGGCCTTAAATTTAGTATGTGGCATAAAGAAACAGAAGAAAGCAAATAGCCTGGAGGAAATTAGCACAAAGTAACAGCGAGTCCTTCTCCAACCTCTCAGTCAGTCGCCATCTTGACTCGACCCCCTCTTTTGTTCCATTTTTGTATGTTAAAAAAATTAAAAGCAATGAAACAAATAAAAAAGGAAACCCAAATTAAATTTAAAAAACATGGCTCTGTAAACCTCGATTCTACTGTATACGAAAGCGTGCAGACAGGCCCTTAAATCTCTTTATTTGGTGCTGCTGAGATGCAAGAGGCCTCTCTGCAGAATTTTGTAAAAGCCCCAATATGATTATTTTTATTGATTTGCAGCAGCAGGTACATTTGTGTCGGATATTTTTCTAAGGTCCCTCATGGGGATGAATCAGCCTTACAGTTCTTTAAAATAAAGTACATTTTGTAAACAATGATTGCAAGTTAGATCCAATACAAAGGGCGTCAAAGTCAAAGCCAAGGCCAAGAATTCTACATCCGGAGTCGGAGGGAGATAAAGTACCTTCCCAAGGTCACCAAGAATCAGTGGCAGAAGTCCTGAATCTCTGCCCCCGGATTGCGCCTGAATCAAAGATCTAAGTCCTCTACACTAGGGGTTCTCAACTCTTATTCCTGAGGACTGCAGTGAAAACAGGTCTCTCGGGCTAACCAAACTATGCCAATGAGACGCTCCTAGATCATACATTATGTAAATACACCTGATAAATGTTCATGGTGGACATCCTCATAACTCGATCAGGTTGCAGCCCTCATTGAGAGCTCCGGTCCTAGACCACTACTCTTCCTCTCCTTCTATGATCAGTACTGGTGGACTACTCTCCTCTTTTCTTGCCTCGGGCATTCAAGGTGAGAGACAGTTGGATTATTTCAAGAGCATATGGGGTATTGATGGACATGGTGTCATAACGCATCACAGAACAGGATTAGTTTCCAAAAGCAAATGGAAGGCTGAATGAAATGGATTTCAGTCCTTCCTTCAGCCTTGAAAAACCATGAAGTCAATTCATATCTTATATGCAACTAATATACAGTCATGCACCAGCACCACAGTGGCAGATTTGCCTTATCAAAAGTTTGAATCACCCCCTGAGTGACTGTGTGACTCTGAGTATATTCCGGATATTAGTATCTCCGCGGTAGAGTTAGCCCTGAACGTTTTGCACAAAAGCTCCTCATTTATAACCGTTTATGAAGTATCAAAAAAAAATAGCAAACATGGGAAAATCTAAACAGTCTTGCTGGTAGTTTAGTAAGCAGAACAAAAGGAAAGGAAGAAAGAGAAAGCAGAAAGTAGAAAAAAAAATAGAAAGAATAAAAGCAGACAGAAAGGTACTAAAACCAGAAAACAACCGTTCAGTGTCATCCTTCTCTTTATAAGACTGTTGCCCTGTTCCAGTGGTTGGCCTAGAAGACAGAGGTCAACTCCTCTCACTCTCTCTCTCTGTCCCACAGCCCTGGGGTGCCAGGCTGTTACAAACAGGGGGGAAGGACTACACCTCCAAGGCCCAAGGTGAAGGGATTGCTCTCAAGTTCTCTTTCCTGGGGAAGTCTCCCTTTTCTGTCAATAAGAGGGATGTGAGTGCCAACGAAAATACTCTGGACACTCAAGTTGGGTGTCCAAGCAAGCGTTTCTGTAGCCATTCATTGTTCAATAGCAAATAATGGCACTTTGCACATCCATTGTTGGCACACACAGACTGTTATCACAGTAACTTTCTTAACTGTGCAAATTTCTCTCAGGAAACAGGCCAGAGAAAGAGCTCACCCTCCAGGGCATGGAAAAAAGAGCGAGGCTTCCCAGATGGGCAGGGGAGAGGTGGTGTTTGTACAGCGCTGTAGAAATGTTAAAGTAGTGGATGGAAAAATCCCCTTCCAAAAATACCGGCGGATGGGAAGAATAAGAACAGGGTCTCAATCACTGCACAACTCCTACTCGTACCTCTTCTCCCCAGGGTGAACAAAAAGATCTCACTCACAGCTCTCTCTCTCTCTCACAGAATCTTTCCCAGGAAAGGTCCAGGGAGCAGAGAACAAACAGCTCTTCTCGTTTTCCCCACTTCGGGGCAAGAAGGGTGGCAGTGAAACTTTCCCCCATGACACAGGCAAATCTTCACAAAAAAAAAATAAAAGGCAAACACTGGAGATCTCCTGCAGCAGGGTCACCCCTGATCCATCCACGGTTTGTAGGATGGAGAGCGGCGGAACCTCCTCTACTCCTGGCCTTCCTCAAGCAAAGGCACGCCCTGAAAATCCCCTGACCCAGACCACGTACCAAACATCTCACAGAAAAACCCTCACAAGAAGTTCAAAAATCCCTGTAAGCAAATCCCGGGACTCCCTTGCTGGACAGGCTGCACATCAGCAAAGCAAGTGCCCCTTCCTGTTCAATGCAGAATCCAAGCTGGGAAACCTAGCACACCAAGAAGAGGAAGAAAATCTGCCTAAAAAAAAAAACAAAAAAAAGTCACACCTTGCAATGCTGCAAGCCATTCCAGCAACCTCTGGAGCCGCTGTTCTGAAACGGTGCACCCTCCCTCCACTTCCTATCTTCTGTTCCTAACTCAAAAAGACTTGAGGAGTTGGGGTCATATAAGTAGGGATTCCAAAGGGTTCCCACATGGCCGTACAGTGCCGTGTACGTTGCTGCATCCCTGTCTACGGATACTATACAAATAAATAATTATTCCATACACAGCCACTTTAGGATGCTCGGTAGAATGAATGCCTTCACAATGAAAGTAGTCTTTGGTGATTTTCTGAGTACCGGAGATGTTTTTTATTATTATTATTATTTGCGAGTTTTTTGCTTTAAAATGATATTGGGTATTAAGATACAGCCCACTGCACAAACTGCAACATGCTGTGCTGTACAATTTATCAACTCCTTTTATGCCAATTGTTCAGTGGATAGTATTTATTTATTTTTTTTCAGAGAGGGCACCGTCATTTGCAGGAAGTCCTCATTACTTTAGCGACTTGAAAGTGCATCAGTTCAGACGGTAAACAGGCCCCCTTGGAAAACGTTACCAAGAGCCTGCCGAGAGGAGGGTGGAGGAAGCTGCTGAAAAGCCGTCTCCTGGTTTCCTTCCAGGGACCACTTTTCCAAGGGAGCTGCACTTCACGGGCCCCTTTGCCCCAACACCCGCATTCTCCACCGGCAACGCTACCACGCAGAGTTTCATTAAAGACGTAAATTCCAGGGAGCACATTAATGGCTCCTTGGAACCGAAGCGTCTCGGCGTACATGCTAGACATGAAATTTATTTCCCCCCTGTTACAGATGGTTTAATGCTCTATAAGCAGATTATTTGCACATTTGATTGGGACCCATCAATCTGTCCCTTCAGGAAAGAGTTTTAAGTGTGTTAAAAGTAAATCTATACATAAAACATTATTGCAGGTAGAAAGGAGGAAATATGTAATTAGTTTCCCTTCCCTTATCAATCACTATTAATAAATATTAAGTGGCCCTAGAAAATACGGGACTAGTATATTATTCTTGATAGTCAATACTTATAGATATTAATTATATGGAATTGAATGGTTATGAAGAATGTATGGAAAATGAAAGTCACTCAATGAAGAATTATCAGCTGCGTACTTAACAAGGTATTTAGAAAAACAAGGTAATTTAACAATGCTAGACAGAATGCTTTTCATTGCTACTTACCAACATACCACGTTTGAAATATCCAACCCCGGGATTCACGACGAGTCATGGAAAAAAAGGGGCAGGAGGGTGACAGTGCGTAAAACATTATCGCCTGCAGCACTACCGGAATAAACTTTTTTTTTTTACCCTGCCCCCTTCCCCTCATTTAAATCTTAACGTGGCAGTGTGGTGGTTATCGCATGCACGATAATGGCCCATCGAGTTTTATAGAATGACACCCCCCCCCCCCCCCGAGGTTTAACTGCTTGGTCCTCACTGCACAATTGTATAAGGAAAGGTGGAGAGCAGTCATTGCCCAATCGGCAAGTGCCCATAATGATCCTTTTGCCCTTTTCTCTCTTCTCCTCCTCCCCACCCCCATTCTTATTCTAACAGCCCACATCAATTTGATGACAAAAACACACATTTTCACCGAGAAATTATGCGTTCGCTTTGAAAATGATCCCAGCAAAAAAGAACGGCACACAATTATTTATTTATGCAGAAGGTTTAGAGTCTGCTTTAAGCTTCGTTCAAGGCCAAGTACAGAAAAACATACACATTAAAAAAAAAACAGGTGCAGTACAGTAAGCAAAGCAAGACTCAAAACAATTATGAACATAAACATTAAAAAAAAAACCCTGTGAAATGACAAGGATGCAGAGAAATATCTAAACAAGAAATCACTGAGAAACCATTTAATGTTGGGTACTTGCCAGGGACTTGTGTCTTGGACTGGCCACTGTTGGAGACAGAATACGGGACTTGATGGACCCTCGGTCTGACACGGTTTGGCAACTTACATTCTTATGTAATGAACAGCAGATAGACAAGGAAGAGCTTGTCTGAATAAAAATGTCTTCAATTGTTTTCAAAAGGTTTTACCCCAGACTCGAAAGTGCAGGTTTTCTGGTAACACGTTCCAGAGCAAGGGGCCGGCTACTGAGAAGGCCCTCTCACAAGTTTCTGTCCAAAGCGCCAGTCCCGGAGACGTAACCTCTAGCACCCCGCCAGGTACAGGTAGGATTTATAAAAGCAGATCCATGGGGAAGCACCTGCTGTTAGGTGTGTAGACGTTCTTCTTGACATTCCGAAATGCAAAAGTGTGCAGCCTCGTGCAAACCCTTCCCTGGTCCCATCGCACCCCTAGGAATGCCTGCGACCAGGCACACGGTTTACCTGCATATTGGGACGACAACTTTAGAGCAGTCCATTTTTGCTGGTAAAGTACTGGTTTGCCCTCAGAAATGCCTTTGAGATTTACCCTCACTGTGATCCCCGAGTTCTCATGATTAAATAGAACCTTTCAAGAGAAAGACTCCTTGTGCCGTGAGAGATTCACGGTGTTTTCTTCCCGTTTGCCTAGGGCCTCTTTGGACTAGATGGTGGAGATGCATGATAGGAGACAAATAGCTCCGGGTTTTCTTTTCCAAACTATGCACCACAAATGCTCAAGGAGTTGACGGTGAATTATCTCCCTCATTTGTACTGGTAGTCTAACTACAGAAACAGTTTTATTACTGTAGGTTCCTGGTTCAGTTTAAATATTGCACACAAAAAAAAATGTACCTGTAAATATCTAGGATGAGGGCACAACCTGAACAATCATTTGTTTCCCTGTTTTTTGGAAAATAAAAAGTTCAGAATTTATGATAGTTTTACTCATCTCCTAACTTTAATTTTCCATGGGACACTGCTTTTTTTGCATGTAGCAATAGTGACCCCTTAAGGCCACTACAGATCCTACGCATGCTTCCTAGGAATTTATCTTTTCCTTTCAAATCAGTTGGTGATGCTCATCCTTTGTTATGCAGTATTACCAAAGTATGGTTGACTTGGATATGTGGATACAAATCTGAGTTGGGTCGACGCTATCAAAGTCAGAATACAAACCTAGAAGCGGCTAACTTGCCAGTCCCTACTGCAGCCTCTTCCTCAAATCCTCACGCTCTTTATATTAATTCTCAGACCACCCTCCCTCTACCGCCCCCTCCACTCTCCATCGCTCCCACTCCCTCCTGTTCCAATCTGTTTTAATGCTTGTTTTCTTCCAGGCAACTATGTCATTGAGTTTATCGTCTTTCCTTCACCAAGAATCCAATGTTCTTATCAAGCCAACAAAGCCAACTCCGAGCTAGCTAAAAATAACTAAAACAATCAAAACCCCACAAATCAATGGAATATATATCAACAAGAAATAGATCTAATTTGAGGATCTACCTGCCTGGTATTTGTGACCCAAACTGGCCGCTGTCGGAGACAGGATGAACCTTGGTCTGACCCAGCATGGCACCTCTTATGTTGTTGTTATATAATTCAAAGGTATTCTGTACTTAGAGGCCACAGAAAACCGGAGTTGTCTACTAAAGCAGCTTGAAAGAAATGTTTCCAATGGGTGAGGTACAGTAGGGAGGAGGAAGGAAGGAAGAGCTTTGTCTGAGTGTTTTCAAATGATTATAGACAGATTTGAAGCACAAAAGCATACAGCAGGTACTTCATCATCTGATTTGTTCAGCCTTCAGTGATAATAGACAAAAATCTTTGCAATTTTATTTAAGGATCTTTGTCAGAAGCACAAAACAGGAGAAACCATTCATCAAATTGTTTATGATTATAACCAGCATTTTGTACATATTCACATACCATAAGCCCTAAGGGGACAGTTTTGGCTATGCTGCCTAGTAGCAAAGCACATGGATACTTTTGTACCCATGTACCTTGAGGCTATTTTTACCTCAAGGTACATTTAACCAAGGGCGGGGGGGCTAAATTCTCTTTGAAAATTAGCTGAAGGTACATGGGTAAAAAAATTACTTGTGTACTTTTCCCCTGCTATGTGTGCAGCTGGAGTTTTGAGGGAGAACCGCAGGCATATAATTTGAAGATAAAAACGTACACGCGTAGATGCCGATATTCAGTGGCGCCGTGCGCAGGAAAGTTCCTCGGGTAATTTTACCACGGATGTTCAGCAGCACTTAACTGGTAAGTCTGCCACTAACTATACCCAGCTAACGATTCCCGGGTAACTTTGGGAGGGCAGTCATTTCTCTGACTAAACCTATCTGGCTAAGTATCTGGCCAGTGCTGCCAGCCAGATACATTTTTACCATGTCCTCCGGGGGTTGCACCTCACTGCCCTACCTCTCCTTATCCCACTAAATTTTAACTGGGTAATGACTTACCCTTTGCTGGTGAGAGGTGCACGAAAGTCTAAGCTCGGCTTTGTTTGGTTAACTTTAAAAGCTATTCAGACACACCCTTCTGAATATTGACCTCATAGCTTACTCCCTCCATCTAAAAATATGGCCTCTGGGAACATCTACATCGACAGCAGCTAAATATAGCCATCTAGAAAAACCTAATCAGCTGGCCCCTCAGCAGCAAGTCAAGTTTCAAACAAGGAATCCAGCCCGATAAGTCTGAAGTTAGCCAATGAGATACCTTTGATACTTCTCCTCCCCAATATCACATATTTTTTTAAATCATTTTTAGTCCACCTTCCAGTCTACAGGTACAATGGACAATTTTAATGATAGGTTACAAAGTTTTACTAATATATCTTAAATTCCATTTTTTAATTCTTTCAGAAGTCTGGGGTGTATACCATCCAGTCCAGGTGATCTGCTACTCTTTAGTTTGTCAATGTGGCCTATCTCATCTTAATAAAAATATAGTTGTACTGGAGAAGGTACAGAACCAAAATGATAAAGGGAATAGAACAGCTCCCCAATGAGGAAAGGCTAAAAAGGTTAGGGTTGTTCATCTTGAAGAAGAGACAGCTGAGGGGGGATATGATAGATATCTTTAAAACATGAGAGAATTAGAATGGCTCAATGTGAATAGGTTATTTACTTTTTCGGATAATAGAAAGACTAGGGAGCACTCCATGAAGTTAGCAAGTAGCACATTTAAAACTAATCGGAGAAAATTCTTTTTCACTCAATTCATAATTAAGTTCTGGAATTTGTTGTTGCCAGAGGATGTGGTTAGTGCAGTTAGCTTATCTGTGTTTAAAAAAGGTTTGGATAAGATTCTGGAGGAGAAGTCCATAAACTGCTATTAATCAAATTAACTTAGGGAATAGCTACTGCTATTACCGGCATCAGTAGCATGGGATCTATTTAAAGTTTGGGTGCTTTTCAGGTACTTGAAACCTGGATTGGCCACTGTTGGAAACAGGATGCTGGGCTTGATGGACCCTCAGTCTGACCCTGTATGGCAAGTTCTTATATTTTTAGTCAGTTATAGAACTTTCATTTGAAATTTCTTGAATAAAACTAGTGTAGCACCAGAGTAGACCAGAGATCCAATTAGACTAAGGACCCTGTTATCCTGTATATCCGAGGTTACCATAGGACATCTTTATCGCGTCCTACTAGATCTGAAATTTGGGGGGGGGGGGGGGGGGCAGGATGATTCATTTTCGAGTTGTGTAACCAGCATGAATGAAGGTTTTTTTCAGCTTACAGGATTCAGCTTGGCAAAGCTTTGAGTCTGCCCAGTAAGCAGCTGAATGATCTGTTTCTAAACGAGGCTTCACAGTTGTCAGTGCAATCACATGCCATCAGTCTGCAGAGTCGATTATAGCTATTCGTGTTCCATTCATGCACTCATGTCAGATTTTCATCTAGGTCTGAGCCAAATAGAAATATGCCTATGTTTCTAAGGATCTCAAGAAGTTAGAAGTACACCGCAAGGTAATAACTTAACCAGAGGTCACTATACTAAAGTTGCATTACACTTGCAAATGCCAGAAGGTGAGTAAAAAGCACTGTTAGCCCGTGTGAACTAGGTATTTGCATGCTAACAGTACCTTTCACTTGTGTGCTTTTACGAGTTTACACACAAAACCCATGCTAATGTAGTAATGATATGCAAAATGAGGCTAAAACCTCATTACCTATTAATGCACAGATAAAACACGCCTGCAAACTTTTTCACATTTTATCATGAGAAAATTAACTGCATTTTAGAAAGCATAGCTAAGGTTTTTGCGATAAGGCCAATAGATAAAGTACGTGCGTACATTACCATCTGGGTTCATTTGCGTGTCATTAACATTGCCTATTAGTACGCACACAAAAAATGCAAGTTTTCACGCCTGATTGGGCAATATTAGGCGCACTTCAGTACATCGGCCTCTAAGTGTGACCTAGGAGCCACAGCTGCGCGGGTAAGATAACGGACAAATGTTAACCGGTTATTTTTACCTGAGTATTCAATTCAACTTAACCGGCTGAATATTTGATCAGCTTGATTTAGTGCAGCCGAGGTTTTCTAGCTAAACTTAGCCAGTTAGTGCTAAAAATCTGTCACTGACTGGGTGCGTGTTCTATACAGGAATCAAAAGTTTAAAGCCCGACAAGTGTTTACATTTTTTTAAAAGTTGCCCTGGGGGCCCCATTCCCCATCCCCATCCCCCCCCCCTTCCCCATCCCCCCCCCCCCCCTTCCCCCTGGCCTCGTAGCCAAAACTCTCTCTCCTCACCCTCCCCATGCTCTTTCTTTTAAAAAATAAAAAACGTGAGCCCCGCAGCCAGCGTAATCTCCCTCTCTCTCTACTAAAGAAGGCTGCTGGGAATTCCTGGGATCCCCTGCCACGCTGCGGACCAAATAAGGATAGGGGGCCGGCCTGGGATCCCTTTCCCCGCCCTCCTGTTGTCTTTTTTTTTTTTTGGACAGGAGGGCAGGAAAAGGATCCCCAGACCAGCCCTCTTTCCTTATGTAACCCTTAGGCTGGTTTATCCCGGAGACTGGATCCAGAAGCCTTACCTCAAACGCAGTCACTGATGGCAAACTTCCCTGCTACGTCCAATAGGTTATTAACTAGGATTCCTTGAGTAGGGTGAAAGATAGCGTTCAAGGCCCTTAGAAGTGCAAACACTTAAGTCCCAGTTCTTGTACACAGCAGTGATGACAACAGAACAGGCTCCCAAAAAAAAGCAAACTCTAAGCAAAACAAAAGCTCCCCCCCCCAAAACTCTTCTCCACTCTCAGTGACGCCTCCTGCCAGACCGTGCTAGGAATAGGCCTCTTCCCCTGACACTAGGCTGTGGGAATCACTTCAGCAGCTCTCCTTCCCCTCCAAACCTCTTTAAAATAAAAACAACCCACCACACTGCTCCCCGTGCACAGCCTGCTTTTACAGTGCACTGCTGTCCAATCCAGGCACGCCTCTGTGATCTGCAAATCCTAAATGCTAGCCTAGGGCTTAAGCTAGGGGCAATTTAGCCGGTGAGGGACCTCCATTTGCTTTGATGTTTTATTTTTATCCTTGTTATTGGTTTGATCTATGTTCCCTTATGTCTGTTTTTATCTTGATGTTTTATGTGTTTTATTGTTATCTGCTTTGAATATGGCAGCATAGAAATGTTTTAAATACATAAATAAAACCGTAGGGACAGCCCTGCTTGTGAAGGATTTGCTCCAGTCCATAATGATTTTTTTTCCTGTAAATTCCCCAGAATGGAAGCCTGCTGCGCTCTTTCAGGCTACACATTCCAGCATTTTTGCACGGTAAAGGGGGCTCGGGTGCTGGTAGAATTCAGGGCACTTTAAAGGGGCCGGGGTCCATTCGGATGCTGCCATTGCGGAGCAGCAACGCTTGGAAGAGAGGACCACGAAGACAGGGGAAGAGGTGCTCCTTTCACCATGGTCCATCTTCAGAGGCGCTATATGTTCAGGGTGCACCCGCCACTTCTTCCGGAGCATGGGCGATCCCATGCCTCTCTCTGCCCCCATCTGCGACCTCAGCGTTTTTCTGTGGCTTCTTGGGGACGAACGAGGTGAATCCCTCACTTCTCTGGGTCCCTGATTCAGAAAGCAGCGTTTTCTGCCACTGCTGCAGGATTGGGTGGATCCTCCAGCTGTTACTTTCACTATTGCTGCAGGTAGGTGAGATCCTGGTCCGCTTCATTCCTGTCCCTTTACACTGCCTTTCAGTCCCTTGTCAGCCCCTCTAGGTCATTCACGCAGCTTTCCATCCCTCCCTCCAGACACTCTGCCCCCCTTCTCAACCTCTCCCTTCAGACACTCTTCCCCCTACTCAGCTACTCACTCCCTCCCTCCCTGCAGGTGCTCTTCTTTCCCTTTCATTCCCTCCCATTCCCTCCCTTTCTTCAAACATTCTACCCCCTTTTCACTCATTCCCAAGCCTTAGGTGCCTGATCTGAAGGTTTGCGCAGACTTTACATGGGCTGTTATAAAATTACCTATTTAGCTACATATAAAATAGTTGTGTTAGAGCAGGCTGTGGAGACTGCAGAAGGAGTTTTATATGCCCAGTCTCTGCAATTTTACTGCTGTATTTTATTATTATTATTGTTATGTATTTCATTGCTCTATTGTATATATTATTTTGATCGTATTATGAACTTTATTGAACGTGATTTATTCTTGTCTTTTATTGCTGTACTGTAGTGTATTTGGTAGATGTAGTGTATCTGGATTTTCAGAAGGCGTTTTACAAAGTTCCTCATGAGAGGCTTCTAAGAAAACTAAAAAGTCAAGGGATAGGAGGTGATGTCCTTTCATGGATTACAAACCGGTTAAAAGACAGGAAACAGAGAGTAGGATTAAATAGACAATTTTCTCAGTGGAGGGGGTGGGCAGTGGAGTGCCTCAAGGATCTGTAGTGGGACTCGTGCTTTTCAATATATTTATAAATGATCTGGAAAGGAATATGAAGAATGAGATAATCAAGTTTGCAGATGAAACAAAATTATTCAGAGTAGTTAAATCATAAGCGGATTGTGAAAAATTGCAGGAGGATCTTGAGAGACTGGAAAACTGGGCATCCAAATGGCAGATGAAATTTAATGTGGATAAGTGCAAGGTGATGCATACAGGGAAAAATAACCCATGCTATAGTTACACAATGTTAAGTTCCATATTAGGTGCCACAACCCAAGAAAGAGATCTAGGCGTCATAGTGGATAACAATTGAAATCGTCGGTTCAGTGTGCTGCGGCAGTCAAAAAAGCAAACAGAATGTTGGGAATTATTAGAAAGGGAATGGTGAATAAAAGGGAAAATGTCATAATGCCTTTGTATCGCTCCATGGTGACTCTGCACCTTGAATACTGTGTACAATTCTGGTCGCTGCATCTCAAAAAAGATATAGTTGTGATGGAGAAGGTACAGAGAAGGGCAACCAAAATCATAAAGGAAATGGAACAGCTCCCCTATAAAGTAAGATTAAAGCTGTTAAGCTTCGAGAAGAGACAGCTGAGGGGAGATATGAAAGAGGTGTTTAAAATCTTGAGAAGTCTAGAATGGGTAAATGTGAATCAGTTATTTACTCTCGGATAATAGAAGGACTAGGGGGCACTCCGTGAAGTTAGCATGGGGCACATTTAAGACTAATCGGAGAAAATTCTTTTTCACTCAGTGCACAATTAAACTCTGGAATTTGTTGCCAGGGGATGTGGTTAGTGCAGTTAGTGTAGCTGGGTTTAAAAAAGATTTGGATAAGTTCTTGGAGGAGAAGTGCATTAACTGCTCTTAATCAAGTTGACTTAGGGAAAAGCCACTGCTATTACTGGCATCAATAGCATGGGATCTACTTAGTTTTTGGGTACTTGCCAGGTTCTTACGGCCTGGATTGGTCACTGTTGGACACAGGATGCTGGGCTTCATGGACCCTTGGTCTGACCCAGTATGGAAATTTCTTATGTTCTTATGATTACCTTCTGAACAGCTTCAAACCGAAATTCTGTTTAAGGGGAGAGATATATAAGTATATCATAGAATAGCATACCCACTGCCACCTACCTGACTTTGTGTATGTCAGCATGCCTGGTTTTGTAAAATAATGTAATCATATAATGTACAAACATCCTCAGAATAAAGCTTATCAACTGGTGTCCCACCGTGAGTCTGAACACAGGCTTTGCATATTTAGAAATAGCTCTTTTACTGAAAAAATGCTAGCCGGTGTGCCCTCAACCATTACAGATCCATATTGTGCTCTTGACTGCTCAGGCCTTCTGTGCTCCTGATAATTGGATAGTTTTTTTTTTTTCATTCCTTCTGATTGTTTCTCCAAAAATAAATCTCTAGATTTATGCATTTAAGTCCCTTGCTCGGATGGCAAACCATTTGGTATTTTCTTTTCAGTGCAACTAGTTTGTCTGAAAAAGAAAAAAAAAAAACCTTTAAAATTTATATTTCTTCAATTTTAAGGAGGTTATTTTCCTGCAGCTACAGCTTTGTCAAATCTTTGATGCTAAAAAGAAATATATATATACACTGTAGAGTCAGTCCCCATGGACACATCATATATCAGCTATTAATCTCTACAGAGATAAACTTAAAGAGCTCTCTCTCTCTGTAGCTGCAGATACCAATTAGTAGTGCCTCATTAGTCAGGCCATCATTTCTTTTAGTCTTTTGACTGCATTTTGTAACTTTTTAAATTAAAATTCAAAATTTTATGGCATGTGAAGAAATGCCAAGGGTTCTTTTATTTTCCAGTAAATCAGCACATCTGACTGATAACACTCTAATTTGTTTTCCTAAAGAGCACTGTTTACTGTACGGATTGTTTTCTACTGGGTTTCTTATTATCTCTGTTCAGCAACATTTGCAGGACAATAAACCAGAAGGGCATGATAGTGGGAAGGAAGGGTTATTAGACAGGACTAGCGATGAAAGAAAGAAACTAGGTAGTTTCTATTCAAAAGGTTTGACTGAGTCACTTCAGGAGTTACCTGGGACAAATCTTTGGTTTCAAAAATGTCCTTCCACTCTCAGTTTAAACTTTGTTTTGGTAATTCATTATCCGCAGAAAATTTAGCTGGAAAAAAAAGCAAAGCTGGGGCAATCCAGGGTTGAGGCTTAATTTTAGCTAATTATGCATCACTATCCATAGTAACATAGTAATAAAGTAATGTTGGCTGAAAACAACCAAACGCTCCATCCGGTCTGCCCAGCAAGTCTCTTATGGTAGTGACGGCCACCATGTGCACGTTACCCCCAAACCTTATGCTACGGATAGTACTGCCACTCCCTACCGGTTGCCCCCCAAGCCTTATATTAAGGGTCAGTTAATTTTATCCCGCATAATACGTAAATATTAATATATTATGGTTTTCATAGTTAATGAAGTTAGCATTTTTTGTAAAGACTATTCAGTTTAAATGTTTTACTGTGTTCAAACTGTTATATGTAAAGCTGGTTGCTAAATTATTGTTTCACTGTAAACCGAGGTGATGTATAGCTATACGTACCTCGGTATAAAAGAATCTATAAATAAATAAAATAAATAAAATCTACAATCAAAACCAAGCAATGGTCAAACCCATAACAAAATTACTGCTAAGCAACATTTTTATGGAGTGAGCAGCCTTCTGGATGATTCAGACGATGCTGCTACTTGAACGTGCTTTGCTTTTGGACTTGCGCATAGAAGCAATCCTGTGCTTTTTTCCTAAACTCTGCATATCAGTACTCTAGATCAGGGGTGGGCAATTCCGGTCCTCGAGGGCTGCAAACCAGTCGGGTTTTCAGGATATCCTTAATGAATATGCATGAGAGAGACCTGCATACACACTGCCTCAGTTGTATGCAAATCTATTTCATGCATATTCATTAGGGGTATCCTGAAAACCCGACTGGTTTGCAGCCCTCGAGGACCGGACTTGCCCACCCCTGCTCTAGATCGTAAATGGCATTGCCCAAATCCCGTTTTTCCCTTCCTGCTCCCACCCTGATAGTATCCTGGTGGAAAGTCATTGTAAAATCTCATGTTTGGGTGACTTTCCTCACTCCAAATGACATCACATCTCCACTGATGTGTACCGTGCTGTTCGTACGTCTCACTGTGCATGTAAAACCGGCCCCAAAACCATAGACCATTATCAAAACCTCACCTCAAGTTACTAGCTTGCCCTCTATAGTGGTATAAATATTTGACTACTATTTGTGCCACTCCAGAGGTTCTCTCTCTCTCTCTCTCTCTCTCGCTCTCGCTCTCTCTCTCTCTCTCTCTCTCTGCCCAAAAAAAAATCACAAATTTCATTTTGGGCACCTTGCACAGCCTAATATTTGATGTGTGACCCTGATAGACATTTGTTGCCTTTGTAAATGTTGTTCCAGCTCACCCAATTTCTCCCAGTCTTACAGTTCTTCTTCCAGATGCAGACATTGTCAAAATGGGGATGTATTTTTGAAATTCAAAACTTGGATCTTTGTGTGACTTCTCTGCATCCTATTTGCTATAACAAACCATATCGGCTGATGATCACTGGTGCTCGGGTGAGCATCTCCATTGTCATTAGAGACATTATCCCCATTAGTGAACACTAGGTCGAGTATCACACCCTCCCTCGTGGGTTCCATTAACACTTGTTTGAGGAGAAAAGATCCGAGCCACGCAGCCTGCATCGGAGGAAACTTTCCTTCTGCCTCCCCCCACCTTCCCCTCCCTTCCCCTATCTAACCCACCCCCCAGCCCTATCTAAAAAAAAACCCCACCTCTTGTTGTACAAGTTACGCCTGCCCGAAGCAGGCATAACTTGCGTGCGCCAGGCCGGCCGCCGATGTGCAATTCCCAGGCCCAGGAGCTGTTTCGGAGGCCTCGGCCATGACCCCGAAACGAACCTGGGCCGGAACCACGCCCGCGGCCCCACCCCCAAATAACGTGCCACTGCGACACGGCCCCTGACACGCCCCTCCCCCCAGGAAAGCCCCGGGACGTACGCGCATCCAGGGGCTTGCGCGCGCCGCCGAGCCTACTCAACATAGGCTCGGCGCACGCAGGGGGTACTTCGGCCAGGTTTTCGGGGGGTACGCACGTATCGTACGCATGTACCCCTTTGAAAATCTGGCCCTACATGAATTATTTGCTTCAGTATTCATTGAGGAAGATGTAAGAGATATACCCATCACAAAAAACTCACCCAATATACACACACAGGGGCAGATTTTCAAAGGGGTACGCGCATACTCCCCGAAAACCTGCCTCAAGTTCCCCCTGCGCGCGCCGAGCCTATGTTGAATAGGCTCGGCAGTGTGTGTAAGCTCCGGGACGCGCATAAGTCCCAGGGCTTTCCTGGGGGGGCGTGTCGGGGGCATGTCGGGGGGGGGGTGGTGTCATGGCAGCACGTCATCCGGGGGCGGGGCCGCAGGCATGGTTCCGGCCTAGGGGCGTTTCGGGGGCATGGCCTCTGAAACTGTTCCCAGGCCGGGGAATTGCGCAGCCGGTGCGCGCGAGTTGCGCCTGCCTCGGGCAGGCATAACTTTTCAAACAAAGGTAGGGGGGGTTTAGATAGGGCTGGGGGGGTGGGTTAGGTAGGGGAAGGGAGGGGAAGGTGCAGGGGGGTGGAAGGAAAGTTCCCTTCGAGGCCGCTCCGATTTCGGAGCGGCCTCGGAGGGAACGGAGGCAGGCTGCGTGGCTCGGCACACGCAGGCTGCCGATTTTTCACAACCTTGTGCGCGCCGACCCTGGATTTTAAAAGCTATGCGCGTATCTATTAAAATCCGGCGTACTCTTGTTTGCGTTGGTCACGCGAACAAAACTACACGCGGGCGTACTTTTTTCAAATCTGCCCCACAGTGTATTCCAGAAACCCTTTAAAGTGAGAACACACTAACAAAACTGAATAGGTTTCTCTGGTCAATTTTTCTTATTTATAATATAGCCACATATAAGATCAACCACACATATTGTTTGATCTTAGCCACGAAACAGAATTTATGCTGATAGAACGGTGAGAAAAATTTGAGTCATTTTATGAAATGGAGTGTATTTTTTGAAGATCATTTCCCCTGAAGCAGGACCGGGTGGTCCGAAACGCGATTGTGTTTGAATAATTTTTTCTCATCAGAAATTTGATCACCTCACTTGTTCCCATTTCCAGGTCGTTTATAAATAAATTAAAAAGCAGTGTTGAAGATATTTAGATGAGTATTGCTCCGTCGGGTTATTGACTCTTGTGACAATTTGTAATATGAACTTCAATGGAATGTTTGTTTTGTGATTGGAGTTCGTCAGCATTCATGAAGACTTTATATTTTAATATAGAAATAAGAAAATACAAAAAAATTTGAAGTTAAAAATAAGAGTAAAGTAAAGGAACCTATGACCAAATTATGAGTTTGATTGATATACAAACTCTGTGAGTGGGGGTCCTCCAAACAATATGTGTGGTTGATCTTATATGTGGCTATATTATAAATAAGAAAAATTGACCAGTGAAACCTATTCAGTTTTGTTAGAGATATACCCATGCCAGAAATGATATTCAAATGTGATGATTCACAGGATTGTAAACAAATCTCAATGAACCTCGAAAATATTCTAGGGCAAATTGACAAACTAAAGAGTAGCAAATCACCTGAACCAGATGGTATAACATCCCAGAGTGCTGAAAGAACTGAAAACTGAAATTGTGGACCTGCTACTGGAAATTTGTAAATTATCATTAAAACCGTCCTTGCTCCCTGAAGATTGAAGAGTTGCTATTGTAACACCAGTATTTAAAAAGGGATCAAGGGGTGTTCTAGAAATTTACAGACCAGTGAATCTGACATCTGTGCCAGGCAAAATGGTAGAAACTATCATAAAGAACAAAATTGCTGAACATATAGAAAGGCATAGTTTAAAGGGACAAAACCAACAGGAATAGCCAAGGGAAGTCTTGCCTCACAAATTTACTATATTTTTTTGAGGGTGTAAATAAACATGGATAAAGGTGATATAATGAGAGATTTCTGAAATTAAAAAGTCATGGGATGGGGGCAGTGTCCTGTTGTGGATTGCCAACTGGTTAAAAGATAGAAAAGAGAGTAGGGCTAAATGGTAAATTTTCCAATGGAGAAAGGTGAAAAGTGGAGTGACCCAGGGATCTATTATGGGACCACTGTTTTTTAATATATTTATAAACGACCTGGAAATGGGAACAAGTGAGGTGATCAAATTTCCGATGAGACAAAATTATTCAAAGTTGTTAAATCACAAGAAGATTGTGAGAAATTGCAAGAGGACCTTGAAAAACTGGGAGACTGGGCATGAGTAAACCAAATTATAGCTACATAATGCAAGGTTCTTCATTGGGAGTCACCATTTAGGAAAAGGATCTAGGTGTCATTGCTGACAGTACTTTAAAATCTTCTGCTCAGTGTGCATCAAGAAAGCAAACAGAATGCTAGGAACTATCAGGAAAGATATGGAGAATAAACCAGATAATATCATATCTACCACCACAGGATCCTGCAGTAAGCCATTTTATTTATGCTATTGTCTAAGTTTGCATTATTTGATTTTATGTTTTTTTCTGTATGTCGCCTAGGCCCTCTCTGTGTTAGGCGACTAATACATTTTTAATAAAAGTAAAATGTATTGCTCTATGGTGCACCCTCATCTTGAGTACTGTGTGCAGTACTGGCCACCAAATCTCAAAAAAGATATAGCAGTATTAGAAAAGATACAAACTGATAAAAGGGATGAAATGATTATACTGTGAGGAAAGGCTAAAGAGGTTAGGATGCTTTAGCTTGGAGAAGAGAAGGCTGAGGGGGGAGATATGATAGTGGTCTATAAAATAATGAGTAGATGGAATGAGTAAACAATCAGTTGTTTATTTTTTCTTAAAGTATGAAGACTAGGGGACAGAAAATGAAGTTACTAGGTGATACATTTAAAACTATTAAGAGAAAATATTTTTTTCCCAACACATAATTAAGCTCTGGAATTTGTTGCCAGAGGATATGGTGAAAGCTATTTGTGTAGTTGCATTTAAAAAAAATTTGGACAAGTTCCTGGAGGAAAAGTCCATAAACCATTATTAAGGTGGAGATGCAGAAATTCACTGCTTATCCCTGCGACTGGCCACTGATGGAAATAGAAACTGGGCTTGATGGGCCTTTGGTCTGACCCAGTATGGAAAATCTTATGTTCTTAAGATGGATAATTGGTTCAATATTCAGAAACATCCCATTTAGATGGATAACTTGTGAGTTATCCGTCTAAATGACTTTGAATTTTGACCTGTTTGAAATAAGTGCTGGCAAATGCCTGATCCCTGTTGCGTTTGGCTGGTCGCAAGATGGACCCGGGGCCAGCCACTCTTACCTCTAGCCCTGAGACACTGGTGGGATTCCCCAATGAGAAGGCATACCCCCCCGGACAGGAAACGCAGTAAGGCGCCACGTCTGTACGGGCCCCAATGCGCCAGTTTGTAGAAAGCCACCACCAGCAGCCCTGGGCTCCTCTAGATGTGCACATGCCGAAATTGCTGACTTTTAAAGGGCCCATGGTGGGAAATTCCCCGCAGCACTCTATTTAAGGTTCAGGAGCAGTTCCCTATTTAAGTCTCCTTCTGGTGCCCCTCAGATGCCTCTGCAATAGGTTGACTCCTTAGCAGTAGCATTTTGCCTCTGTGTTCCTGGTTCCTGTTCCTCGCCTCCTGTTTCCCGATCCACTGAGTGTCTTGAGTTCCTGTGTCCTGTTCCTGGTTCCCTCACAAATCTGGTCTTCTTCTGAGTTCTTGTCTTCTTGGTCTGCCTCCCCTCGTCTATCTTCAGCATCTCATCTGTCCTGCTGTTCCTCCTCTCATTGCCCCTTCGGATTGGACTCCATGCTTTGACTTCGGGTTGTTCCTTGATGGTGCTTGACCTCCACCTGCCTTTGACCTCTGCCTGCTTATCATCTTGCTTGAACTCTGCCTGCCCAGACCTCTGCCCTCCTCTGACCTCAGCCTGCACCAGTCTCTGCTGCCTGCCGCCTGTCCCGACCTCTGCTTGTACTGACCCTGCTTCTCTCTGCGCTTGCCTGTAACATACTTGCGACAGATCTACATCCCAACAGAGGCCCATGCCTAAGTTCAGTCAGCCCCGTCTTGTGATATTTCTATTTCATGTTTTTATTGATAATGGATGACTAGTTTTATCTAATAATATACCTGTGGCCCCTATGCCACAGAAGGGTGTATGGAGGCTGACTATGTTAGCAGGGTTGCAGATAAAGGAAAGGTTTCCTTTTGCAAGGAGGCCAGGGTGCCATAAATCTTTCAATCTCTCTAAGTAAGCATCTTCTGGAAGTGCACAAGATGTGCACTGAGGCCAGGAGTTAGTCGGAAGTAAGAGAAGAATCTTCCAGAGGCCTGGGTCATCTTCAGTGTCAAGGGGTTGTTGCTCACCCCTCGGACAATCAAGGGGGTACATCCCCTCAAGGGCCTGGCAATTAGGAGAGACAATAAAAAGCTCTGGCTCTCCCGAGTCAGTGGTGTGTTTGAGATTCCACTGGAAGAAACTGGTTGGAGCTGAGATCCTCTCGAGGGACCCCAGAAGGCAGCAGTCAGGAGTAAAGGCGGGGAATTTTCCACTAAAAATACCTAGATGCCTAAGAACAAGGATGAAAGACTGCTCAGAAGCTGCAGGTTACCCCTGGTGCTTACTGGGTAAGGACTCTGCTGGATTAGGACCCTACACTGAGCCAGAGAGTGCCTGCAGTGGGCATGGGGGAATCTTGAAGACATTTCTGACAGGTTTTCCTGCAGCTGATCAGAAGTTCCAGTGAGTAACCATCTATCTGGTGGAGGAGTGGAATAAAAAGACTAGTCTGGTGTGCACCAGGGGTCAAAGGAGGGAGAAGTAACAAAGTTATTGGAGACTTTGTGTTGCAACACAAAGAGGAGATTAGGAAGAGAGGACTCAAGTTTTCTTTGAACTGTGCTTTCCATTTGAGTTGTACTTCTACCTGCAGGTACGTGACTGTCGTTATGTTTAACGTGAAGCCTCTGAATTAAACTCTTTCTTCTTTGGAGCACAGCTAGAGACTGGAGAGTGTTTCATTTGGATGGAGTGTTCTCTGCCAGGCACCTGCCCCCGGCTCTTGGCCCTGGAGAACTGTTTCGCACCCCAAGGCTGGGATGGTGGCCCTAATGAAAGAGCGGGTGGGTTTACACACACTACAATATAGTTGTTTTACCTAGGTATAGGCTTAAACAGATAATTCATTGAATATACTTTGTTCAATATATTTTTTAAAGTTATTTAATTCATTTTGTTATGACCCTATTTAGTCAGATATAAAACTGTGAGCTTCCTGGGTCAGCCAGACATGGCTATGCCTGTTTTCTTTATAGTGAATGTAAGGAAATGTTTTGATTTCTTGGATTTCTCGTGCATGGTCTTACATATGTGAGAATTGCATATATCGTTTTAATGCCTTTTTATTTTATTTACTTTATGAATGTTTCTTTTTTTTAACCGTAAGCATTCTAATAATAATTTTTTTAAAATGTAATGCAAGAAAAATGCTGTTTATACTGCAGCCTAACTCACATTTTCAGCATGCATTTATTGCATCTTTTCAATTTCACTCTGCTTTTGCTTATTTCTCAAACGGGGGGAGAGAACATCATATCAGTTTGATTCTTTCAAATATATATTCGCTTTCACGTCAAGGTTTGTTAACCAACAGTTTCAAGAGCACAGCTCTCAGCCTGTCAGTGTGAGGAGCACCAGATGCTTTTTCTCCTCAACTCAGGCACAAGTGTGATTTCATTCTAGTGCGCCACAAAACTATAAAATAAAGCAAGTTTAAATCATAGGAAAAACTCATCTTTTTTTTACCTGCTCTATTATTAACAGAGATGGACAATACCATGGTCTTGGATAGCCCACAGTTTGGGTCTTTCATAGCCGGAGGGGTTTACAGACTCGCATTCCGAGATGGGATAGAAACCCAGAATATGACAGCCGATAACGACCCTACAGCCCATCTAGTCTGCCCAGTTGAATTCCTGACACATTGCCACAGTCCACTGTTATGGGCGGCCAGAACTGAGGCATAAAGAGTTGGATTATTGTTGAGGCTTTAGCTGTTTTAATACTATGATTCTACGACTACTTATCGTATCGAAATCACTGCTGGATGTATGCAGTTTTGTACACATAAGGTACAGTCCATACTCCTTGGAACTTACAATCCGGTCAAGATAAACATACCTAACAAGCAAGATTTTACAGGACATGTATTTATTATAGAGACTTAGTAAAGATTTAAAATCAGCTTTCACAAGTTGAGTTTTTATACTGGATTTCAATACGGCCAGAGAAGGGAGCATGAAGCACTGGCTCGAGAAGTTTATTCCAGGCATATGGCGCAGCAAGGTGGAAGGCGCAGAGTCGGGAGTTGGAAGTGAAATATAATTAATGTCATGAACATAGACAGATGGATTTATCGAAAGTGTTGATTGTTAAAGTTAGTATATGAAATAATCTTAGATTAAATAGTGTTTTGGTGGTCTGTGTGATACTCAAAGCAAAATGTAAAAAATGTGATTTATCTTGGTATTCAAAGCAATTCAATCTGAGATTATTTTTTAAATATTAATTTTGTTATCACTGTAAGCAACTTCTAATATTTTTAAATATGCTTCTGTGTCATATCTCTTGATGTTATCCTTATTAACAGCATTACTACTGATTTCATGCTACTCACCTTACTATTACATTGCTTGTAGGAAATTGGTTGAACAGCCATTACCACTGGCGAGATATAAGATTCAATATAACATATGTACGTGGCCTCTTTTTGCACACATATTTTATGCTAATTTATAATGGCAAAGTACCCCCTAAAAATGTAAGCAGAGAAACATTGACATTTTTAGATGTTTATTGAGTAACGTAGTCAAGGAGAAAGCAATATCTTTCACTATGCTAGCACACTATAGCTCCTGGCGCACAACTTTTCCTATGATATCCATGTACATGTTTAATTAAATTTCCAGGTGTTAGGTATATATTCAGTGATCCCAAACAGTGTATAATGCTCATTGATGAGAAGGCTTCTCCCTATGGAATGGTAGCTAATCTATAGCTCATCGTAGGGAAGGGTTGATTCCTCTTGGTTTGGGTGGAACAGTCCTTGATTTAGTTTATTGCTACTGCCAAATACACTTTATATATTATAATATATATATAGATATAGATATAGATATATAGATATATTAATTGATTTTATGACTTGATTTTATGTTCTTAATTGTATATTATTTGATATATATTATTTGTATGTATTTATTCATTCTTTCACTTTATAAATCACATATAGCAGAAAAGGTTAGGTATAGAGAGAGAGGGAGTCACTGTATACTGCTGATGCTATACTGTACCTCGCCTAGAGTATTTTCGGATAAGTGGGCATGTGCCATATTTGATCAAATAAATAATGAAAGGGATTGTTTTTCCTTTGTAAATAATATCCTCCTAGATGTGTGCATTGGATCGCTCTTATTTTTGTGGGTTAAGCAAGGAAATATTGGCATATGTTTACATTTTTTTCTTTCCTTTTCGATATTTATCCTTTTTCTCCTTGTTTGCGATTTCTCTGTCTTCTGTGTGCATTCCAATTGCTTGTTCAAACTGCTCTTGAAATTTAATTGTAAATGTTTATACCTAGAAAATAATAAAATATAAATGGAGGGTGTATTTGTGTGCAACAAAGAAATCATGTGCTTTCCCTAAGTATAAAGGGACAATTTTCAAAAGGATTTACATGCTTAAAACATGTGTAAATGCACTTTTCCTATGCAAGTGGGCTTTTGAAAATTGCTAAAGCATATGCCATTGAATTGCCAATAGGTTTCACTAGCGTGACTGCACTTTAAGATGGTAACTTTAAAACGAGCATATTAGCCCTGGTATTTCTAGTAAGTTAGTGTTCTAATACTCCCCTAATTTCTGTGTTATTCCGCATTCCTCTCAAGATTGAATTGATTTAAAATGGTTTTGAATGATTGTAAAAGTACTTTTTGAATGTAAGTTAGAGAGAGAAATTTCTAATTATCAAGCCATTTCTTTTTGTGTTTCTATTGTAAATCATTTATTGTGATTTATTAGAAAATTAATAAAGAATTAAAAAAAAAAAACCAAGCGTGCGGGCACCATACACACACATATGTGCATGCGCGTGTACATATGCAGGAATTTTAAATCGTGCACACAATTGCACGTGTATGATTTAAAATACACCTTTCACATGTATATGAGCTCCTAATTTCAAGCGGTTATTGAAGCAAACATTATTCGCGTATCTTCCTTAGAAATTTGTCGGTTTTAACGCCCGCAGAAAATCAGATTTTAAAACATGGTCCTGTGAAGGGCATTCCCAGTTTTACCAGTTAGTCCATTAGTTTGCCCAGTCTCTCTCAAGGTGGACTGGAAATCTGTCATAGAATATTTATATATTTTATTTACTCACAAAAAGTTGATCTAGTCAATGATCAGCAGGGATTAAAAGATCCCTTTACTGAAACAGAGATAAAACACTCAGCTGTAGAGAGGATCAGGACCGCAAGGTATGTATTCCTTCACCTGCTGGAGTCAGAGAAATAATGGAGGATCGCAGGTGGCACACTGGGTTATAATAGGGTGCCTTGAACTTTTTTCTCCGACTCCACCTGCTGGAAGGGAGACACAACCCAGCAGTCTGGACTGATCCTGGTACGTACAGGGAACAAGTTTTCTGCAGACTTACATCTCATCAACGATAAGACGTAAACATGCACGGCTAACAGACTGCTGCGCGCTGCACCGTCGGATTCAAAATACGTACAAAAATGCTGGTCCCGCCTCGGAATGCCCCTGACATGCCATGACTTAGCCCCTTTTCCCCTCTCATTGGGGTGCTCACGCACATGTATATGTGCGCATAATTGGGCCGTTTTTAAAATAAGAGCCGCCCACACTTGGCCCAGATTCTTGCATACATGGGACTTTTAACACAAGCAACTCCTTAAAATTCACCCCTACGATCATAAATGGGCTTTTGAAAATTGCTACAATAGTATGTTACATTTACATGTGTAACGCCTTTGAAAATTACCACCACAGGTTCTTCAGATAATGATACTCATCCAAACTTTTTTACAAAAGAAAATGTTATATCTCAGTTATAGATATAAATAGATGTTAAATTATTGAAGGTGTTTTCTGTAAGAAAACTAAATCGCCATTCCAAAATTAATTTAGGGAACAATCTGCTAAGCATTTTTCCTATACGCACAGAATGCGAGAAAAGCCCATTTTTCCCAAAATGGGAAAACCACTTTTAATATATCTGGCCCTAATCTGCGGCCATGGTCAGCCGCCCTTAACGGTTTTCCCTATATTGTATCTATGGGAAAATGTTTAGTACATCCCAGGACTGATTGTCCTGACTGGAAAGTTCAGTTTTCAGTGGTCATGATAATGCCATCCCCAGTGCTTCTCCCAGACAGTAAACAGATTGGAGCTGCGATACGTAGGCGACAGTAGATAATATGAAACACCCTTTTCCCCAGATCACTAAGGCGGGCAATTTTGAAACTCCTCACCCAGGTGCAAAGGGCCTCGTGCCTAATTTTCAAAGGGAACGCACGCGCGTGCTTCCCTTTTGAAATTTGTTCACAGGGACTCTGCACCTGCTTTTTCTTGTGTGTGTGGGGGGGGGGGGGATCATCAATGGAAAATAATGCAAATTGATTGGAAAATCCAATCTACATATATTATTATTATCCTACCACCCCCTCCCCCCAACGTAAACACACAACCCTGGGAATGCCGCCTCACATTCTGGCTAAAAGTCCATGCACTGTGGAAGAGCGGGCATCCTTTTACCCAGTTTACCAGGGCAAAGCGCCATTTACCCAGCTACATGGCTTTGAAACTTGCCCCCTCACTGTATCATGCCACATTTTAATACATTCACGATGTCCTTAATACAAAAGGCCTTCTTTAAACAAACTCTGCAGCTCCACTTCCTCTCATTGTCAGGGCTTGCCTGAGGGCATGCACTTAAGACTTAGACCCTGGCCTGACCAAAGCCGGCAGCGTTATTGGAGCGTTTTACAAGCCCAGAGCGGGGACGCTTTTTACGCTCGCACTTCACCCAAAAGACGGAAGACTTTTTTGCTTACCTGGGACCTTTACCTACAGTCTCTGCCCCATAGAGCTCGTAGTCTGGCTCTCAATGATTGACTGTGTATACTTGGGAAATGTCTGGACAATGTTGATTTGGGTCTAGGTCTCTGGAGGGGGAGGAGGGAAGGGGAGGGGGAACAGATGGGATTATTCTTGAATCATTTTGAAAGGAGTGTAAAGTTACTAGTCAACATGTGATATAATCTTGCCATGTTTTCATTTTCTGATGTTGTTCTTGTTGCTTGGCTATTGTATCACTTATGAGAACTCACTCGATAAAAATATATTGAACATACAAGCCCAGAGCGGGTAAGAAGTCTTATGGCGTTCAAACACGCGTGGCCCGCCACGAGGAATGGCTCTGTCGTGAAGGGGGCTGGATCCTGCCATCCGCCAAGGAAGGTCCCCCTTCCAGGGCTTGGCCTTAATTTGGAAGAGAACGTGAAATGAATCGAGGAAATTGTTGGAAAGCAAGCCTCATGGCCTTCTGGAGAACACTATATGGGAATGGCAAGAAGAAAGGGGCCTTGCAGCAGGGATAAACAGGAAAACAGTAACGCCAAATAAAAGAGACTGCAGTGCCGCTGCAGCTAACAGGCCTTCTGCGTTGAGGGCGAATGATTCAGACTGCGCTGTGGGAGCAGAGACATGGACTGTAATGCTCTGTTAATAGGCTGCCCCCAGCAGACAGGTACCCAATGGAAAAAAAAAATGAGTTTGCCACCAACCATTAAACTGATCAATAATCTATTAACTCTAACCTTGCTAGCACTGGACTTTTACTGCAATTTATGGTTGGCAATTTTCAGCATTCCTTTGCAAAATTATAGCCATGATCAGTGTCTTTAAATGTGCAAAGAGCTCAAGAAACAGAATGAAATATTTAATTTATGAAAAACGCTCTTCCCCCACTGTAAATGCCTCTGCCCTTTGTATAAAATATTTCTTGTTATTGATTTGCAATGGATTGGTTTAAAAATTATTGCTCGTAGCACTGAACTCTGTTTATTTTAATGGCAAAAACCATGTCTGGGGTAACTGCACCTGCTCTTCTTAGAAGATGCTTCTAACAATGAATGATACTTTTACCCATCTGAAACACATTTCGAAGTTATTTGCCCGTGAAAACACCTTCCATCAGTGGGCTTGCCGTCTTGGTTCCTGAAAAGCCAATGAGTTATTTTGAGTTATAGAATCTTTACCTCGTGCGACACAAACAATGCGAGGGAGGGCAATTTTCATGTCTACCAGCCGAGGTGCAAAACAGATGGGTACTTGCCCCCATAGGCTTTGCACCTGATTTGAAAGGGAAAGTAACGGCATGAACGTAGTTTGCCTTGGAAATTTATCCCCGGAGGAAGAGCACCTGCAGACAGCTTGCTGCTGCTGCTTTTTCTGCAGAAAACAAAATGCGCGTGGTTTTGCAAATGCAACACTGCGCGCGTTGCTGTCTCCCCTGACCCCAACCTCCGAGAGCAGGCCCTCCTTCCCCCCCCAGGTAAGAGTGCGCATGTTCTTGATCCCCCGGGCCCACTTTTACCAGGGAGAAGGCGAGCAGTTTGCAGGCCGGTGCTCTACCCGGGTGAATGGCTTCTGACAACTGGCCTGTTTATTCATAAGGGAGCTTTCAGGGCCCTCAGCTTTGTTGGGGGTGAATCAAAGATATCACACAGCCCTCAAAAGTATTCCCGTGAGGCACCAAATAGTTCCCTTTCCTTTCCCCCCCTTGGATTCACAACAGCAATATCTGCTAAATTTCAGGCAAGAAGCACAATAAAGTTATGCAAGCACAGCCTTTTTTTTTTTTTTTTTTTTACAGGATTACAGGAGGCATATGGCACCCAGCATAAAGTGTGTTGGGTGGGGAGGAGATACAAAACAAGGTGGATTTTTTTTTTCATTTCGCTGATATTTTGTCAGTCAAGGTCTGAGTTTCCCTATCACGAAGGAGAAAGCGCAGGCTGTGTCCTTGAGGACTGCAGACGAACTCTGCGAGACAATTCACCGGCTTCACAAATGCAGAAAATGGATAATAACCATAAATCCCTTTCTCCTTACCAAAAGAGAAACCCATGTGGAGAAAAATAGTACATTAGCGCATGACAAAAATCTCAGATTTGCACATAAAATGCCGCACAGCAAAGCCAGGCCATCCTGCTGTGAGCCTCTTCTGAACAGGAGAAATTGCAGGCCACGACCTTGAGAGATGGAGACAAATGGAATAAGAAAAGTGTTAAGCTTTGCATCAGCGGTGCAATGTGCTGCTCGATCCAAGAGAGCTTGCCACGCAGAGTAACAGAGAATTAAACACAAAACGGGATCCTGCTGGTGACAGAGTCCGGCAGCAAAGCACAGCGCTTCCTGCACCGAGTCAGGCGACCTGGAAATCCAGGTTTAAAGCCCAGCCTACTGAGTGGCCTTTGCCAGGTCAGGGAAACTTCCTGCATTAAGGACTGCAGCACCTGGCCCTCAACACTGCATTAAGGACTGCTGTACCTGGCCCTCAACACTGCAAAAAAACAGAACTCATCATAATCTCCCAACCCAACTGGTCCAGGCTCTGCTTAGCCAATAACCTCACTGCTCCCAGCACCGTATATCAGCAACACGTGAGTAGCCTAGGAGTCATCATAGACAGCCACCTGAACTATAAAAAATGTATCAATGCAACCGTAAAAGAATCATTCTACAAACTCCAAGTCCTCAAAAAAACTGAAATCTTTACTTCACCTAAATGACTTCCGTACAGTCTTGCAAGCCACGATCCTCTCCAAAATCGACTACTGTAACTTTCTCCTCTTAGGCCTTCCCGCATCCTACATCAAGCCCTTGCAAATCCTCCAAAATGCTGCAGCTAGAATACTAACCAACACTAGAAAAACAGACCACGTCACCCCCATACTCAAGGAGTTACACTGGCTCCCCATCCCTGCCCGTATCCTATATAAGAGCCTCTCCATTATTCACAAAACTCTACACAACAGTAACCAAGAATTTATTTATTTTATTTATTTAAGATTTTTATATACCGGTGTTAGTGGGGACATCACACCGGTTTACATTTGAACTGCAGGTGAGAAATTATATATTAACAGGGAGTCAGAACTGGGAGAGGGAAAAACGACAGTGCAGCATTGAAATATAGGTAGCAACAGAATGGCTCAATAACGCCATCTGCCTATACTCCCCAAAGCAACCCACCAGAGCAACATACAAAGGCACCCTCCTCCACATCCTGCCTCACAACTCACATCACCTCCAATCCACTAAAGATCGCGCATTTTCCATAGCTGGCTCCACCCAATGGAACCCCATGCCGCCAGACCTTCGTCTTGAAACTTCCACCCAAAAATTCAAGAAAAAGCTAAAAACCTGGCTGTTCAAGCAAGCATTCCCTGAATAATTTCCCTACCCCTCCCTGCCCCCCTGCCCCACCCCCATCGCACCCCCTAGCATTCCCTCCCTCCCCCCCCCTCTCCTCCATCCTCTCCCCAACCACTATCGAAAGGAACTGTTATGCTTGAACCACTTAGTTAATTATCCATGCTAATCAATGGTGTACTATATCGTTTTACTCTTAGGTGAGCTTTGTTAAACTAATTCTTCCTCTTTCAATTGTCCCGTATTGTAATACCTGTTCATTGTAACTTTCTTTCTTCTGGTTATTGTTGTTTCCCCTGGTTATACTGTAGACCGGTACGATAAGACTTTGTCTTGAGCATCAGTATATTAAAAGAATTTAAATAAATAAATAGATCCCCCCTTGCAAATAAACAGCCTTCAACCCTTCTACATGTAAATATCACTACACTCTGTATATAATACTGTATTTATTTTTAAGCAATTAATCATTGTTATCAATGTTTGACTGATCTATATAATCCTTATAACTTCTGTTCACCTCCTCACTGTTACCTGCCCCACGTTCAATGTAATTTCTCTATTGTTAATGAGTTATCTGTAAACCGATATGATGTCCCAAACGAATACCGGTATATAAAAAAAACGCTAATTAAATAATTAATTAATTAATTAATTATCATTTGAAACTGTGATTTTCTTAATAGCAGTTATCTGAGAAATGTCCTGTCTGACTGCATCCATAAAAGCAGGGCTGGCTCAACAGTGGACCCCAGCATACTGTATCCAATTCCAAACAAAGCTGCAACTTTATTTTCTGGAGTATCCGGCCAGCCAAGAACCATCTGCATGGATGAGAAGGCGTTTCCAGACATACGGAGCAAGTCAGAAAACCATGGGCTTCCATACACCGCATGTTACTATCACAGCTGACCATAATGGGTCAACCTGTTCTCCTCTCCACGGTCTTTTCTCTCTTTCAAACCTACCCGCATAGCAAAACTCTCGTCCGACGGGCACCAAATACATAAGCCTAAAATTCCAGGACAGTGCAATGCACCATCGCTTCTTGCAAGGCGTTGCTCGCTTCTCGCTATGGCCTCGAACCCTTTTCCCAACTCCATACCACCATCCTTCGGCGCCGGCTCCCCCGGACACACAGCACTAGGACAATACTGGGGCAATACCTCCGTGCAGTTCACCCACTCTCGCGCACAGCTTCGTCCGCTCTTGAGTTGCACCTCTTGATCAGGCCCTCGGGGGAAGGAGGACCAAACCACTGCAGACACTGGCCACTGGCCTCTCCGCCTCCCCATGATGATAAGCTCTTCGGAGGGAGGAAGAAACCTCTCCTTTCCATCTGTGCTAGGGTCCCTGCACCGCACACATAATATCACAGGGCGGATCCTCATTTGGTTAACTCACCCCGTTCCTGCACGTCTCCTCTTGGCTGTAGGGGAAAACACCCATTCCTTGCCAATCGGGTACTTTTTCTGCTCCGGTGAAACCATAACACGGGATGACTCCGCCCCCCTCCTTCTTGGCCTCGGGCCTCTCCCTAGAAGGGAGAGACCCCCTGCAGGACCCTACTCCACTTGGAGGGCCCCAGGCTTCCCAGCCCGTAGGCTGGGTACTCCGATGTGCTTCGAACCCCCTTTGCTCCCTACTTCCCACCATATGGAAGAGAGGGTACAGGGCAGGAAAGGGCAACCCCCACCACCACCACCAAAACCTGTGTTATTCTAACGGTTCTTTAGCATCCACCAATCAGATAGACCCATACTGTTAAAGGGACATACACAATTTTTCCAAAAGCACCTTAAACAAATTAAATTGCCACTCATTCTCTTAAAATGCCATCCAAGTGGTCTATCATAGTGCTACATGATAACTATTCAACTCCTACTTTAACCAGTAAGAACATGATGATGGCAGGTTCTCCCCCATCCAGATGGGTTGGTACATTTCACTCATAATAAAAGAATTAATCCTAGGAGGTCTCCGCATATATATGCTATTTTTATTTGTGAAACCCCTTTGAAAATGACCTCCTTAGTTTGTGATACTAGGTTAATGAGCAGTAGTTAATGAGCCTTTTTTAGTACCACGCCCCTTTTATGGAATGGTCTACCTAAACTGAGGCTGGCACCTTTATATTGTACAGCTGCCATAGGACATAATGGCTTCAGTCTCTGGTTGAGCGGCGGCCATTTTGACATACCGGAGCAGTGCGGCAGGAGCAACTGGGGATCGCCCCTGACTTCGTGAGACCTAGACCCATGTTGGGAGAAGGGCTTGAGTGGGGAGTGGTGGTGGGGAGTCCTGGGGGCCAGTGAGGTCCTGGGTTTGACCTGTGGGAGTGGGGAAAGACTCCTCAACTGAGTTGCCATTGTTTTCTTTTTAAATTGGGGTTTAGCGGCTGCTGAGCTGCAAGGTAACCAGGACTCCTGCGGGTCCAGGATAGGCTATGGGCTGGGATGGAAGGAGTTCTGGAGGGCCCGGGGGCTTCTTTGTATAAGGGGGTTTAGTGAGGGGATACATTTTGTTTAGATTTAGTTTGTCTGTTTTGGGGGGGGGGGATTTAATATTTTCCCCTTTATTTCATTCTTGGAATTGCAAGAGGGTGTCACTGTGCTTGGGTCAGGCTGGGGAGGATGGACAAATTGTGCTAGGTTCAGGTGGGGAGGGAGAAAAGTTTGCTGGGTTCAGGTGAAGAGGGAGAAAAGTTTGCTGGGATTGGGCCAGTGAGGGAGGTCAAGATTGTGCTGTGGTTGGGCCAGAGGGGGCGGGGGACACAATACGTGAGGTCAGTTAGCCGGGGTTGAGATGAAATGGGCCCGTCAGACTGTGCAAGGCTGAAGCTGGGGAGGAGGGTCAGTATATGCTGGGGTCAGGCTGGGAAGGGGGATCTGACAGTGCGTCTGGGTTGGGTCGGGGAATGGGAGTCAATGTGTGCTGAGGCTAGAATGTGAGCAGAAAGATAGTGCTGGGGTCGGGGGAGCAAAAGGGGGGTTTCAAAGTGTGCTGGAATCGGGCTTGGGGGGATTAGAGTTTGATGGAGCTGGTCCCTTGAGAGGAAAAATGGGGGAAAGGAATTCTGGGCTGGGATCGGGAGTGCTGAGGCAGGGACTGCTGGTGTGCTCCTGAGGAGGGGGATCGGAGTGTGCTGGGAATGAGCTGAGGAGGCTGGAAGTGAGTGCTGGGGTTGCACTGGGGACAAGGATAGTGATGAGGAGCATCCGTGGAATTTCTAGGGGCTTCAGCTGGTAGGTTTATAGATGTAGTCGTGCAGGTTGTACACATAGGAATTTGTACATGCAGAGTATCACTTTATTTTTTAGGAAACCCTCCTGTCCATCTGGGGTCACCTTCTCAGCTTCAGGGAACCTGGGGTAATTCACCCAAAGTGAGGAAATCAGTTTCAACAGGGTCACGGGCTGGGGGCAGATAAACTGCAGGGCGAAACTGAGCTGAGGACACTCACACAATCACCTCCGCAAATTCACTGTCCACTGCAGAGGGGGCGCTCCAACAAAAAAGATTATTTGTTTAAATAAGCTGGCTATTCAGGCCAAAAATTGTAGAAATCACACTTCCAGAAAAAAGTCTGCAGTTTTCCTCTCAGTCGTTTTCAAAGAGTTCAGAACAAAGTCAAATCACAGTTCTATGTACCAATCTTTCTTCAGCCTTAGACTAGGCCTGACTTCCTCAGCACGCAAAACAGTTTAAATCCAATTTCTTTCTCACATCTTTTAGGATGGTTGCAAGGCAACTCCCTCCCTCTTCTGTAGAAGGAATGCAGCTCCCACCCCAACCCTGCTCAGCGGCTCCAGTTAGGCACGAGCTTCCTTCTGGACCTGCGGGCCCTCCTTACAGTTCCTTTATTCACTCCCTAACTCCAATATTACAATCTGCAGTTGTCATTGCTCTTCACTCAGGCTTTCTAAAACACCTTTCACTGCCCAGCTCCTTCTCTTTTCCCCTCCAACCCCGGAAAGGGGTCACAGCTGCCTCCTTCTCTTGGCTTGGTGACTCTGAGGGATCCTCCCCCGTTCTAACCAGGGGTAATATCCCCTTTCTAAAACCCGGCCCCTAGGGGCTGTACCACTCTGTCTGTCAGAGAGTTACAATCCACTCCCTCTGAACATCAGATGACCCTCCTCACTTTTTGGAACCACTCCCTTTTCATAATACCCTTTCCAGTTTCCCTTAGTAGGAAACACCGATCTCTCAAACATTATGCACTCTGCACCTCCTCTGAGGCACACAGGGGCCACATTTACAATGTTTTTTTCTATGTACATGCATAATTAATCTTATTATGTTTAACTTCTATGCTGACAACTCCCAGATTTACTTCTCTGCCCCTGAGCTCTCATCCAGCATTCATGGCCAAACTTCAGCTAGCGTGTCTGATATAGCTGCTTGGACGTCCAGCTTGAAAATTAGCATAGCCAAGATGGAACTCATGTTTCCCCCCAAACCCCTTACCCCCCCCTTATCTGCATCTCTAGGGACAAGGCTACCACCCTCCTACTCCCGTTAGCTCATAACCTTGGAGTTATTTTTGACACTTCTCTCTCCTCCGCACATATTTAAAGCAGTGCGAAATCATGTTGTCTCCCTCCCTGTAACATCTTCAAAATTTGTCATTTCCTGCCCGAGAACTCCATAAGAAGTATTGTCTACTCCATCATCATCTTCTGCTTATTCTACTATGACTTGCTTCTCATTGAGCTCCCATTGGAAAGTTAAATCCATCCAAAAATTAGCTGCATATCTCATCTTGCACCATCATTGCTACGACCATGTAACCCCCCTCCTCTCAAGTCACTTGGCTCCCAATCTGTTCCACAAACAGTTAAAGCTTCTTGCATTTACATATAATTTATCTTCACTCCGCAGCTTCCCATCAAAAAAGGAAGATCAAGCGGTTACCAGCACGGCTAATTAGTAAGGTGAACAAGGTTATTAGAGCCAAGAAAGATTCCTTTAGAAAGCGATAAAATTGGAAGGAATTAGATGTAAAACATTTTTAAGTCAGGCCAAGCGATTTTTGAGAAAGAAGGCAAGAAATAATAATAAAAGTTTTTCCCTGTATATCAAAAGTAAGAGGCCAACAAGGAAGGAGTGGACCCTCTGGATGACCAAGTGTTTAAGGGGGGGTTATCAAAAATAAAAAGGCCGTAGCAGATAAGCTGAATAATTTATTTGCATAGGTCTTCACCAGGGGTGATTCCCAAACCAGGTCTTCCTTAGGGGCAATGCCTCTGAAGTGCTAAAGACATTACTTTTTGCAGGAAGAAATGAACAAGAATTATCAAGCCCCGAGGGCCAGATGGAATCTACCCCAGAGTTCTGAAAGAGCTACAATTAGAAATTGCAGACACACTTACACTGATTTGCAATTTGTCGCTAACAGCTGCTGCACCAGAGGACTGGAAGGTGGCCAATGCGACTACAAATTTAAGAAGGGCTCCAGGGGGAACCAGTAAATTATAGACCTGTAAGCTTCACATTAATACCATGTACGATGGTGGAGACAATTATCAAGAGCAAAATCATTACGCACATGGAACTGGTATAATTAGGAATGGCCAGCATGGATTTCAGGAAGGCAATTCGTGCCTCAGATGTCTTCGAATGCTATGAAACTGTAACCAGGCACAGGGACGCAAGTGAACCAATCGCTATTGTACATTTGAACTTTAAAAAGGCATTTGACAAAGTACTGCATGAGAGATTACTCTGGAAACTGATCAGCTATGGGATAGGCGGCAACATGCATTTGTAACCCTTGGGCTAAGGTCCTCACTGAGGATTTCCATGGGCTACCCTCAATTCCAAGGACTTAAAACAGTCAAACTTCCCATACAGTTCTTAAGTCCCTCTCTGAGTCCCAAGATTCCCTTTGGAGGGGTGAGGAGGGCTGGAGCGAAGACTTCTTTGCAAGGCCCTGAACATTGTTAAGACCTTCTTTAAATATTGCACTAATAATCACTCTGGAAACTGATTGTGGTTTCCATCTGAGCTGCGTAGAGAGAGGTAACGGTGGTGGGGCCGCTTGGCAATAGTGATCATAATCGGGTAGATTTTCAAAGGGGTACTCGCGTAGGATACACGCGTACCCCCCGAAAACCTACCCCAAACCCCCCCTGCGGGCGCTGAGCCTCTTTATTGATTAGAAATCCCAAGGACAGTAGGAGCTGCACCTTGAGATGGAGGGAGTGAAGAACCGCCTCCAGAGACTGAGCACTCAGTAACCAGTCGTCTAGATAAGGATAGACGTGAGTGCCTAGTCGTTGCAAGTATGCGGCTACTACTGCCAGGCATTTCATGAAGATACGAGGGGCCGACACCAGGCCGCACGGCAGTACTCAGTACTGGAAGTGCTGGTTTCCGACGAGGAACCGAAGGTACTTTCTGTGAGACGGGGTAATCGCTATATGCATGTACGTGTCCTTTAGATCTAGAGAGCAAAGCCAATCCCCCTGTTGGAGCAATGGGAGTAGAGAGCCCAAGATTACCATCCTGAACTTCTCCTTTCGAAGATGTTTGTTTAGGGCACAAAGGTCTAATATGGGGTGAATGCCTCCTGTCTTTTTTGGTATTAAGAAGTATCGGGAGTAGAAGCCCTGTCCCCTTTTCAAAGGAGGAACTAGCTGTATGGAATTGGCTTGGAGGAGGGAAGCTTGCAGGAGATGAGAGTGGTTGGAGGAAGTCCACCCCGGCCGAGGTGGAGAGTTCGGGTCGGGCATCGGTGAAGGACGAAAGGGCATCGATGGCATCGATGACCTCGATGGGCGCCTCGGTGCACCTGCTCCAGAAGGCCCTGGAACAGGCTCCGGCATCGATGAACCCTCCTCATCCGAGGAGAGAGGAATGGGCGTCGAAGGACCATGTGGAATCGGTGTTTTCCCGGTGCCACCGGCAGCGCACCGATGAGGACGTCCAGCTTGTCGAGGAGAGGAACAAGCACCGGTGGCAATGGTTCCGGAGCCGGCACGGGAACCGGTGTTGGTGTCGATGGCCTCGGAAGGCTCTGGATGGCTTGTACCACCGCCTCTTGCACCATCCGGTGCAATTCCTCACAGAACGATGGAGCGGTGAACCCCAGGTTCAGAGTAGGAGGCATGGCGGGTATCACCAGAGGGTCCACCAATCCAAGTGCAGTCTCGGCTACCACACCTACGGAAGGTGGAGAACACCTCGGTGCATCCAGCCATGATGTCTCCAATGCTGACGGCAAAGATTTCCGATGCCTATGACTATGCTTCTCTCAGTGCTCGGCCTTACCTGGGTCCAGCACCGAGGACAGGGACACCGAAGACTTCGATACCAACTGAGAGTCATCGGATCGATGGCATGGCTTAGCCGGTGACGGCGCCGTTGAAGTCTGAGATGGCGGGCGCTGCTTCATGTGGAACAAGAGCGTCATTTTCTCCAGACGCACCCGGCGGCCCTTCGGGGTCATTTGGGCGCAATTAGTATATGAGTCTATGTCATGTGTCAGGCCCAGACAAAGTACACAGACCAGGTGAGGTTCTGTGATAGACATTGTCCTAGGACAATCAGGGCACCGACGAAAACCCGTCGCTATCATTGCCGTCAAAAATTTAGGCCGGTCGCAATCGGTGCCTATGAGGCATATACAGGTCCCTGATGGGAACCGACTGAAAAACGGGATAAAACCTACTGTGCGGATGCGGCGATCCTCGGCGGAGAAGGGAGACCCCAAGGGGATATAAACTTTTGCAAATTTGCAAGAAATTCTGAAGAAAAATTTCCTGTCAGGAACTTATGAGAGAGCTCTTAAATCAAGCTGCGCGGAAAAAAAGAGACTGAAGGGAGACCCCTGCTGGATGCAGGGTTACTGCCATGCTGGGCATGCCCAGAAAGTGCCAGTCAAAGTTCTAGAAACTTTGACAAAAGTGTTCCGTGATTGGGCTCCATCCTGATGATGTCACCCATATGTGAGGACTACCATCCTGCTTGTCCTGTGAGAATGGGTTTATCAGAAGAAAAGCGATCAAAAATGCAAACAGAGTGTTAGGAATTATAAAGAAGGGAATGGAAAATAAAACGGAGGATGTCATAATGCCTCTGTTACGCTCCATGGTGAGACCACACCTTGAGTACTGTCTACAATTCTGGTCACCGCATCTCAAAAAAGATATGGTTGCACTGGAGAAGGTACAGAGAAGGGCAACCAAAATGATAAGGGGAATGGAACAACTCCCCTTTGACGAAAGACTAAAGAGGTTAGGACTTTTCAGCTTGGAGAAGAGACGGCTGAGGGGGTATATGATAGAGGTCTTTAAAATCATGGGAGGTCTAGAACGGGTAGATGTGAATCAGTTTTTACTCTTTCAGATAATAGAAGAACTGGGGGCACTCCATGAAGTTAGCAAGTAGAACATTTAAAACAAATCAGAGAAAATTATTTTTCACTTAGCACACAATTAAACTCTTGAATTTGTTGCCAGAAGATGTGTTAGTGCAGTTAGTATAGCTGGGTTTAAAAAAATTCTTGGAGGAGAAGTCTATTAACTGATATTAATCAAGTTGACTTAGGGAATAGCCACTGCTATTACTGGCATTAGTAGCATGGGATCTACTTAGTGTTTGAGTACTTGCCAGGTTCTTGTGACTTGGAATGGCCACTGTTGGAAGCAGGATACTGGGCTTGATGGGCCCTTGGTCTGACCCAGTATGGCATATCATATGTTCTTATCTGTGGATTTTTAAGTTTCTCTACATCAGGCCAGGCCAGTCCAGTGGCTTAGTCACAGTGATGTGCATTGCCATGTGGAAAACCTGGATTTGATTACTGGGTCAGATCTTATGCTTTCCAAGTTGCCTAAGGCTGGGGAGTGAGGGAAGGTGGGAGTCCTAGCCATTGCACAACAATGACACATGGAGGCCAGATGTAGAGCCTGCGATTGCAGGGTTCCAGAAGGAATCCGCATGCAAGTCCCCCAACCCAAAACTGTTGCTATAATGATTGTGTCACAATTCTGCCTGCTACACAGCCCCCCCCCCTCCCCCTCCCCACCTACAGGGGTCATCAGTGATCTTTGCTCACAGCCACTCTAGCTACTTCCTTGCTGATCATGACATGACAGTTCCAGACCTATTTAGCCCAGCTTGTCCATGTACCCCTTGCTTCTTTATCACGTCACTCTGATTCTTTGCATTAGCCTTCCTTGTCTTGCTACTCCTTGTCCTTGTCCCTGCCTTGCTCAGTGGCCTTCTTGGCCTTCTACGTTTGCCTAGCCAAGCCTGTTTGGACCTTCTTATTTATTGTTTGATTGTTCAAGTCCAGTCCTAATCTAGTCTTGTCCAGTTCTGTCCAGTCCTTCTCCTTATCCTGTCCAGTCTAGTCCCTGCTCCAGTCCAAACCTTGCCCTTGGTTCCAGCCCGTATCTCCAGCCTTCTGCTTCCATGACTCACCGTGTCCCCTATTCCAGCTAAGTCCTGCCAGCCGCCAGAACCCAAGGGTTCAACCTACGGGGGAGAGGTGGCTGTTCCAGGCAGAAGCCCAGCTCCAGTCCTGTCCTGCAGTCCTGTGCCACTCCTGTAGGGTAATCCCTGTTAAAAGCCTGCCTGACTGTGACAAATTGGGCTGAATGCACTGGCTGGGGATATAAAATAAGGAAAAAATCACCAGGGAATTGTGAATAAAGACTAGTAGTGCTCCAGTCCACTACAGAAAAACACAACAAAAATGAAAAACTGGTGCCATATGTGATAGAAAGTTATATAAAAAGTATGAAAAGATCACATATATAGTGCACTTGAATTGATTAACGTGTTAAACCCTCATATGTGAGCAGTTGCACACTTACGCTGCAAAGCGTTTTAACGTTTGTGCACTTACTGCAGTTGTGCTTGCTCAGTGTACTTAATCATGGGGTAATACACGTCATTTCTTGTAAAGATTGCAACAGTGTTTTTAAAACACTGGCACACTGCAATAAGTGCACAAACGTTAAAACGCTTTGCAGCGTAAGTGTGCAACTGTTCACATATGAGGGTTTAACACGTTAATCAATTCAAGTGCACTATATATGTGATCTTTTCATACATTTTACCAGTCCACTACAGGCCAATTCTGATTGCGCTAGAAGTCCATAAAGAAGAAAGAAACTGCTGGGCCACGAAACAAAAGAGGCTCTGTATTCCTGGCTTACTGGACAGTCCATTTTGGTGGCCCTACTTTGAACTCCTTCTGCCTTCTGAATGTCCTTCTGTAGATATTTATTTATTTATTTATTTAAAGTCTTTTCTATACCGTCGCTAAGTTATATACCATCGCAAGGGTTTACATGTAGGCACATAAGTAAGTTTGGAGTAAGCGTACTGTAGTACATTCTAACCGGTGCCATTAAGTTTCGGTTACATTAATGATATGGCTTCCAAAGTTGGATTTAGCTCTGTCCTGGCTCCTCCATTCTTTCTACCATTCACACTTGGCACTAAAGCACCAGTATAAACTGTATGTTGACATGATTGTGAACTTGATCTGGCATCAGTGCCCTGCATTGTTATACTCGCTGTTTGGTTTGCCTTAGAAGAAAGGCCAGAAATCCATCAGGTCCAACTTTCTCAGTCCAGGGCGTATTAGCTGCCAAAACGCATTGCCTGCAGTTGACCGAAAATTTCCTGTCAGCCTCCTCAGGGGCCAAGTAGTGAACCCTTTGGGCTTGCTAGAGTATCCTGAAAAGAGAAAGCAGATCAAACCCTATTTCCTTTTTTTTCCACACAGCCAGACTTGAGTAAAATGTGCTTTCCCAGAGCTCCATTTAAATTTTTTCTTGAAAAATGATATATTTTTTATTTTGATCCATGATTTCTGGTGGACAAAAAGCGCTTTGCAGCTTGCTGCTTCCACCCTGCAGCATGCACCATCGGGCTGATTTATCAAAGCTTTCTTCCCATTTCACGCCCGGGAGTAAGAGCCTGGATAAGTCGGGCCCCCCAATGTGTCTTTTTTGACATCCTGCCAAGATCCAATTTATGACTTTACCTGGCAGGTTTTTTCTTTATTTTGTAACATTGAAATGTATTCACATGGCAGTGCAAAGCTCCTCTAAATTTCATATATCTGCTTTCAGCGGCCCTTTTTTATTCAGGGTTTTCTCCTGTTCAGTGCCTATGGGAAATACCTTTGCTAAGGAAACCTATCAAACCAAGTTACTGATTTATGTTACTCAAAGTTTGCATTTTAGCTGATTATAGGGCCTACACAATAAAGTTTAACATGCAAGTTAAGGCCCTTTATCTGCTGTCATTTAGTATGTTTTGCATGCACTAAAAATAATGCGCTATGCACTTAAAGGTGAATTTTAAAAGCCCGGCACGCACACTAATTAGGGGATGTGCGAATAAGTTGGGCTCGCGCCCACGCTGAGCACATCTTGAAAGTCAGCGAGATGCGCACGCATCTCCCTCAGCGCGCGCATCTGGAAAGGTTTGGGAAACGGATGGGGCATGGGCGTGGTCTGGGCATATACCACACTTTCAGGCTGATGCAGTGAGCCACGCGTAAAAACTTGCATCCAAACCGGGGATGCAGTATGGAAAGGACTTGCTAGGGATCTATGGTGCATCGACAGTGCGTCCTTGGCATCGGCTGCCCAGGAGACGTGGCTCTGCACACAGCCACAGGTTAGGAAAATGGACACTAGTAAACTAAGCTGGCTGTCCTCAAGACTTTTTTTTTTTCACGTTGCTGCTTTCTGAGATTCCTCCTACTTAGTATCGCGACGATGCTAAAAGTAGGAGGAGCCACAGAAAACAGGATTTTTTTTTGTTTCTTTATCGAGCCCCTGAGGCCCAGCAAGACTTAATGCCAGCTCTGGGGCTGGCATTAAATTTGCCGTGTTAAAAAAATGCGCATTGGGTGCACGGCAAATGTTTTGCATCGGGGGTAACAGCTAATAGCCTCACCTACATGGCATTTACATGTGATGAGCGCTATTAGCCACGCGCGTTTTGGACATGCTAATCCCCTTAGGGGTAGATTTTTAAAAACGGCGCGTTCGCGTACTTTTGTTCACGCTCCAGGCGCAAACAAAAGTACGCTGGATTTTAGTAGATATGCACGTAGCCGCGCGTATCTTCTACAAATCCAGGATCGGCGCACGCAAGGCTGCCGATTTTGGGCAGCCGGCGTGCGCCGAGCCGCGCAGCCTGCCTCCGTTCCCTCCGAGGCCACTCCGAAATCGGAGCGGCCTCGGAGGGAACTTTCTTTTGCCCTCCCCTCACCTTCCCCTCCCTTCCTCTACCTAACCCACACCCCCCCCCCCCCCGGCCCTATGTAAACCCCTCCCTACCTTTATCCGTGGATTTACGCCTCCCGGAGGGAGACGTAAATCCACGCGCGCCAGCGGGCTGCTGGCGCGCCGAGACGCGATCCGGGGGCAGTTCCGGAGGGTGCAGCCACGCCCCCGAACCGCCCCGGCCCGAAACCACGCCCCCAAAATGCCGCGTCCCGCCCCCAAAACGCCGAGTCGATCGGCCACGCCCCCGACAAAAAACCCCGGAACTTACGCGAGTCCCGGGGCTCTGCGCGCGCCGGCAGGCCTATGGAAAATAGGCCTGCCGGCGCGCAAGGCCCTGCTCGCATAAATCCGTGCGGATTTACGCAAGCAGGGCTTTTAAAATCCGCCCCTTAATGCATTGGGTGTTAGCCTAGCGCGTCCAAAATGCGTGGTCAGTCACTGGTTAAGCTGGGCGCTAGCTTGAGTGCACAATGTTGCATCGGCGCCTGAGTAAATCAGATTGGTCCATTGCAGAGGCGGCTCAAGTCAATCTATTATCTGAGGCGAGGGATGAGATGGAGCCCCTCACACACATACAGGCGCAGTGCAGGTCAAATTATCGAGATTCCTAAGGGATGGAATGGAATGGGATGTCCCCTTTGGAGTTTCACTGGAGGGAGGGAAGATCCCCCTTTTGAATTTTACTGAATAGGATTCCCTTGGAGTCTGGTTCCTTCGGTGAAGTGAAATGCTGGGGAAGGACGGAAGCAGAGGTCAGGGTTCCCAAAACTGTTAGTCAGTTACTTCATTTGATATATCACCTTTAAGTAAAACATCAAAGCGGTTTACAATGATAGTATCACCTAGTAGCATATAATATATTAATAAAACAAAATCAATACAATAAAATGTAACATAGCAATAAAACACAATATAATAATAAAAAACACATACTGTGGTAGATAGTGTCAGTGATAATATTTCTAGGAAGCTGAAAACCCTGCCACACTCCCAGGAGCCCTACCAACCACCTTCCACCCTTCCCCAGCATCTTCCCACTGGGGAAGTGGGAAGATGATTGAATGGTGGGGTTTCTGTGTGTGGCGCACTCAGGACCGGTGCAAGCCTATTAAGCATCCTAGATGAACCTTACAAACTAGTGCCTGCCCCAACCTATCCTCAATTCAAAATTTAGCATTTCTAATTACATATAAAAAACATTCAAAGTACAGTCTTCTAAGGTAAAAATATCACAACATATATATTATACTTACATTCTCTGCAGTAATGCCCACCAGAAAACCCTGCAAGATAGACACATGATACTTATATAGTGTTAGAACTATTGTAATACATATTGTGGGCTTGGTCCTGAGAAAGCCATGAGTAAACTGAATTACAATTGCAATATAGTAAAAGTTCCATACCAAATCAGCACTATCAGCATTCAAACAGCAGCAACTCTACCTATGAAAAGGCAACACTGGAAATATTACACCAGGCTCTAAAACACCAATACACCTTCTATTAGGAAAACAGAAAGCCAGGCTGCTATAGATCTCTACATAGAAACTACACATTAGCCAAATTACCTTATCTCAGTCACACATGCGGAAAAAAGACAGATCCTCACCAAATACAGAATAAAGAGAACATAAGAAATATATAGAAATGTGTAAACCAAAACTTAAAAACCACAAAAAGCCAAACTCTGTATAAAATACAATAATGAAAAAAATAGAAACATTATATTCCTCATAAAACAAACAAACAAAAAAAAATATAAATCATTAATAATAAAATAGAAGAATAAATATTTCAAAATAGTTCATGAATAGGAAAACATCCAATAATTAAAAAGTCATATAACAATTTTTTTAAATGTTTCCAAACACCAAATAAAATATTTCAAAATAGCAGACAAATCAAATAACACCAATAAATAAAACTAATAAGGATAAAAAAAATCCCCCACTTTCCATACCTGGGAACTTTTAATTTCCAAGTGCTGTGAGAGTGTTATGGATTAGTGGGGGGGACAGTTGCACACAAACTTTCTCCTTTCTTTCTCATATACATACACACATTCACTCACACACATGCTCTCACTCACATGTAACGCCCGCTCTTTACCTCTCTCTCCCTTGGGAGGGGGGGTTTTCACACACATGCTCAATCACTCACACACACGTTCTCACTCACAAAATCACTCACACGCTCAGGTACATGCACACACACTCAGTCACACACACACATGCTCTCTCTCTCACTCTCTCTTATTCACACATGCAAAATCTCACACAGTCTCTTATATTCTCCCTCTGGAAGCACAAGCTGCAGCAGCAACCTCCTCCTTCAGCCCCTGCAACTAACAGGATGCATCCTTCTTTAGGCTACTCTGCCTCTTGCTCTTTTCTTCCACTGCCACCACCTCCACCTTGCGGACCACATGGCCAATGCTGCTTCTGCTCCTTCGGCTCCTTTAAGCAATGCAGGCAAATACTGCAACTTGTTCCTTTTCCTTCTGGCAGTGGTGATGATGACATCTCCTTTTACTCACTCACAATGCCACTTTCCTCTTCCAGGCCCACGCTGGCAGAAAGAAGATGTCAGCACTGCCACTCCCAGAACTGTGGCATTCTTGGCGACTCTCTAGCCTACCTTTAGCTTCTACTGCACTGTCTCCCACTCGCACCACTCCCATGCAAACTTGCTCTCTTTTTACTTCCTCTCCCCACTCTTCCACCCCCACTCATAGACATCCTTTCCCTCCCCTCTCACTCACCCTTTCCTTTCCCATTCCCTCTCTTCCCCTTCCCTTCCTTTCCCATTCCATCTCCTTCCCCACCCATTCCCTTCCCTTCCTCACTCTTCCCTCCCCTCTGACCCACACTCCCCCTTTCCTTCTCATTTATACCCCTTTCTCTTCCCTTCTCTTTCCTCCAAGCTCCTCTCGTTCACCCCCTCTTCCCTTTCTACCACACCCTCCCTTTCCTTCTCACTCACACCCTTCTCCTTTTCTTCCCCTACCTCCTCTCACACTATCCCTTACCCTATCCTCTTCCTTAGTTCTGCTGGCATGTTATTTAGTAAAGCATGCCAGCATGTTCCTTTTCATCTTCTTAGTGGGGGGCTGCTCCGTTTATTTATGAGCCTTCTATGGGGGACAGTATCAAAGTATTCTACATCCAGCATATGCCCCTGATCTAATTCTCTAGTCACCCAGTCAAAGAAATTGATTGGATTTGTTTGACACAATCTCCCTCTGGCAAAATCCATATCGCCTTGAGTCCTGTTTTCCCACCAGCAATGTCAGAATAACTGGAGTTCTCAACTTCTTCCTTACAATATTTTTATAAAGAGGGACAGCATGTGCCCTTTTCTAGTTCTGTGAAACCACTCCCATCTCCAAAGATCAATTGCAAAGACCTTTTTTAACACAGCTGCCAGAACTGCTTTGATCTCCCTTGCTAGTTGGACCATGCTCTCTCTTCTGTAAACTGCATGGCATCTGGACCCTTGCAGACTTTCTCCGGTTTAGAGTTGTGATGGTTTACATCAGACATAAGTGTAAATCTCAGTCTGCATGTTTCAGTCCTAGAGATCCTGCCTTCAGCAAACACAGTTGAGCCTCTTAAGCTGCCTAACAAATGTCCATCTGTGAGCATGGCATTAAGCCCACTGATGAGGTGGTTTGCCAGTTTCACTAGGGTACAGATGCCAAATTATAATGAGTTTAGATAGGCAGCTTGCACAGAAATACGATGTGCCATCTCTTTGGCACGGAGTCCATCCTCTGTGACAAAAAAGGCCACGTTGATGTCTTTATTCCCTCCATGCACCTGTTGATGCTTGTGCACCAAACAATAACCAGAAGGGGAAGGGATAAATGGCACAGGGTCTGTGGGTTATTGCACCTTCCTGCAACAGGGCATAGAGGAAAAGACCAAGCACAGGGTCCGACTTTTCAAGGGTATTCCTCTTTAATGTAAAATGAAACCTTGGATAAACTAAGCCTAGAGGGGGCAATAATTACATTATTATTTACTTGTTATGAATTATATATTTGTTTTGTATGCCATACTTCCTTTAATAAAAGCACAGGTTAGAAACTACAAACAGAAAATACATATAAAGTGATACCTTTTTATTGGACTAACTTAATACACTTCTTGACTAGTTTTCTAGAGCTAATGCTTTCTTCTTCAGGTAATAATTCAAATGAGCAAAAGATGGCATTAGCAGGAAGTATAAGGTAGTGTGTCTGCCATAAGTCAATCATAAAAGTCATTGCAATCATAGGGTGAAGGGGAAAAGGAAAATGAAGAAGGGGTGAGGGAGGTTTGATGGGTGATCAGAAGGTGACAGGCAATATTTAATTTTATGGTTCATAATGTGTTAAGAAACCTAGATGTCCTTTTTTGTCAAGTCCAAAGTGTCAATACGTGGGCCTGTGCCTCGTGCACCGAAGCCCGCGACTAACCTGGGGCAGGGCAGGCTGTCGCTGTGATCCCCTCCTCCTGCGTCGGGCCCACTGCCAACGAGGACATTAGTCTCCCGCATAGCATGGAGGAGAGCGCGAACGTTAGGGCCGCAGGATCAAGAGCCAGAAGCAGACAGCAAGCAGGCCCTTTGGGAAGCGCAGAAGGGAGCAGAGGCAGTCAGCGAAGAAGAGCGGCACCGGGTCGTTTGTGGCAGCCCCACCTCATCGGGGGCAATGGTGGTGACGCGGAGCCCTCGCCAAGCAGCAGGCCCGCACACGATTCTCCGCTGGCCATGGTGACAACCCAGCACATGGGTGCAGCATATCACCAGCAGCAGAAACTCTCTGGGAGGTGCCGTCGATTTTAACTTTACACCAGTGCCCCCTGGGGAGTGCTCAGTCACACGGCAGTGTCACCCCAAAACAGCATCAAATGCATCTTGGATTTCAGTTGACAGCGTCCTTCCCGCAACTGCATAGGATCTCCCACACATGTTCTTATGTTCTTATGATACGTGTGATAGGACAAGATGACCCGGCCCAGTATGGCCCCATGCTGACCTATGCAGACTAGGGATGTGAATCGTTTTTTGACGATTTAAAATATTGTCCGATATATTTTAAATCGTCAAAAATCGTTAGAGCCGCGATACAATAACAATTCCCCCGATTTATTGTCAAAAAATCGTAAATCGGGGGAAGGGGGAGGGGAAGGGGGAGGGCGGGAAAACCAGCACACTAAAACAACCCTAAAACCCACCGACCCTTTAAAATAAATCCCCCACCCTCCCGAACCCCCCCAAAATGCCTTAAATTACCTGGGGTCCAGAGGAAGGGTCCCGGTGTGATCTTTTACTCTCGGACCTCCGGTGCGTTGTAGAAATGGCGCCGGTGCTACCTTTGCCTTGTCATATGACAGGTCAATGGTAGCGCCGGCGCCATTTTGTTTTTTGTCCCCCGACGTCAGGAGCGTAGGAGATCGCTCCCGGGCTCCCGGACCCCCGCTGGACCCCCAGGGACTTTTGGCCAGCTTGGGGGGGCATCCTGACCCCCACAAGACTTGCCAAAAGTCCAGCGGGGGTCCAGGAACGACTTCCTGCATGCGAATCGTTTTTCCGTATGGAAAATGGCTCCGGCCGTACGGCAACACGATTCGACTGCAGGAGGTCGTTCCGGACCCCCGCTGGACTTTTGGCAAGTCTTGTGGGGGTCAGGAGGCCCCCCCAAGCAGTCCAAAAGTCCCTGGGGGTCCAGCGGGGGTCCGGGAGCGATCTCCTACCGCGAATCGTTTTTCCTACGGAAAAACAATTTGCATGCAAGAAGTCGTTCCCAGACCCCCGCTGGACTTTTGGCAAGTCTTGTGGGGGTCAGGAGGCCCCCCCAAGCTGGCCAAAAGTCCCTGGGGGTCCAGCGGGGGTCCGGGAGCGATCTCCTACGCTCCTGCCGTCGGGGGACAAAAAAACAAAATGGCGCCGGCGCTACATTTGCCCTGTCATATGACAGGTCAAACATAGCGCCAGCGCCATTTCTACTACACACCGGAGGTCCGAGAGTAAAAGATCACACCGGGACCCTTCCTCTGGACCCCAGGTAATTTAAGGCATTTTGGGGGGGTTCGGGAGGGTGGGGGATTTATTTTAAAGGGTCGGGGTGGGTTTTAGGGTTGTTTTAGTGTGCCGGTTTTCCCGCCCTCCCCCTTCCCCTCCCCCCCCACTGGACCCCAGGTAATTTAAGGCATTTTGGGGGGGTTCGGGAGGGTTGGGGATTTATTTTAAAGGGTTGGGGTGGGTTTTAGGGATGTTTTAGTGTGCCGTTTTTCGATTTACACGATTTACACGATATTTAAAAAACCCAAACTGCGACGATCCGATTCCCTCCCCCTCCCAGCCGAAATCGATCGTTAAGACGATCGATCACACGATTCACATCTCTAATGCAGACACCATCCTCGAAGCATACAAGAAGTATGACAGTTGGGTATGGTTCAACTTTGAAGAACAATTCCATGACAAAATGAAGGAAAACCAATTCATGTCCTGGGGTACTCAAGACGTCAGCTTGTGGTTGAATCAAATGACGAATAAAGCAAGCAATGCCAGCACTCACAATCAATAATCTATAATCGTCTCAATAATCGTCTCAATAATCGTCTATTTTATATTTCTTTCACATCTAATTTTTAATATTTATTGATTTATGTTCTTTTGTTCAATATGTTGATTGTTTAATGTAACGCCGCATGTTATCTGTTCAATACTCTGTCTATTGTTGTTTAATGTAACGCCTTACCGGCGACAGTTTTGTTCTATGGAAACCGACCTGATTTGATATGTATATGGAGAAGGTCGGTATATAAAAACCCTAAATAAATAAATAAATAAATAAATAAATAAATAAAAAATCACAAAAAAGCTTTGTAGCAATGGCAGAGCCATCCGCTCCCACTCAATCTCCGAGCAACGCCTGCTGGAGGTACATTAAATCGGGCTACAACTTTCAAGATTGCAAATTCAGGCGTGTATGCTTGCCTGCTTCACCTCCCATCCAGCAAACAAGTGCACCAAAAACACAGCGGGGGGAGGGGGTTTCACTAAGCCCAAATGAGTTCCAAGTCTTTAGCAAGGCCCTGTCCCCCATAATTCTGGCAGCTATGTCTCCTTGGTTGGACCACTACCCTAAGCGCAATGAGGCACTTTGCATCAAGCTAGGTTTTCCAGAAGGTTTTCACATCCCATTTCGGGGGCAATTGTGGGGTGCCACTCCGAGCAATGCCCCATCCTACTTACGGCATGCTAACATAGTGCAGGAAAAAGTGGATGGCGAGTTGGCTAGGGGGAGGATAGCAGGTCCTTTCGATATTCCTCCTTTTACAGAAATGATTCTCTCACCACTTGCCATAGTTCCAAAGAAGGAGCCTGGGAAATTCAGGCTCATACAGAACCTGTCATACCCCAAGGGAGAATCTGTAAATGATTATCTATACGCAGAGGAATGCACGGTACAATACGCATCTTTCGAAAGTGCCACAGCATTGCTGAGAAGGTGTGGAAAGGGTGCCTTGTTAGCCAAAGCAGACACTGAGTCTGCATTCAGGTTGCCGCCAGTGCACTCTGATAGTTTGGGTTTTCGGTTCTGGGTGCAATTCTATTTTGAAAAATGCATGTCTATGGGCTGCTCAGTGTCTTGCATCTATTTCAAACTTTTCAGTTCTTTTCTGCATTGGGCATCGGTCCAACTTTCTGGACGGCTTCTTATTCATTGGCCCGAGCAAGTCCAACTGCTGTTCATGCCTCCTTTGCGATTTTCAGTCTATGACAACTGATTTCAGAGTCCCTTTGGCACAGGAGAAGACCAAAGGCCCCAAAACCAGTATCTGTTTCTTGGAAATTGAGGTCGACTCAGAAGAGATGACATCCAGATTACTGGAGGATAAAGTGGTGAAATTGCAGGATATGTTGAATGAAGCTGCAAGTGCGAAGAAGCTGACTCTCCAACCTTTACAATCCATCATGGGCAGCCTGAATTTCATCTGTAAAGTGATACCCATGGGAAGGATCTTCCTCAGGAGACTGGCTGCAGCGACTGCTGGTGAACATAGGCCTCATCACTTCATCAGGATATTGAGAACCCATATGCAACATCGCCATTTGGGTATCCTTCCTGGCTGACTTCAGTTGGGTATCTCTGTGGCAAGAGCCTCCATTTTCCTTTAGGGATTTAGACATACACTCTGATGCCTCTGGAGGATGGGGTTTTAAGCTGTATTGTCAGGGTGCATGATCCACCGCACCTTGGCCAGACACATGGGTAGAGGCAGGATTAACTCAGAATGTTACATTCCTTGAATTATTTTCCATACTAGTGGCACTAGTGCTTGGAAAAGTAAGCTGCAGAATAAGCAAATCATATTCTAGTGCGACAATCAGGCAGTTGTCCATGTGCTCAACCATAAATACACTAAGTGTCCGCGCATAGTATCCAAATGTGACTTGAGCTTCAATGGCATCTTATTTGAGTATGTGTCATGTGCACAGTTGTCCATCTCCATATGGATACACAAGTCCAAGACGGATCAGGCCAATAAGGGGGTCTCGTTTATATCAAAATCCATTGGCTCCCCAATCACCTACCCAGAAAAAATATGGAGAGCTACTTGGCCATTCGGCCCAAAGGTGGGGCACATTTTCTTATTCATGCTGATGGGGTTCTACTCACCTGATACCAATTTGCTATATTTCATCTTGCAATGGACAGATTGGGTCTCGATCACAGCAAGTTCACATCTCGCTCATTCAGAGTCGGAGACGTGACCAATGCAGCTCAGGCAGGATTACAGATGGATACAATAAAGCAAATAGGATGTTGGAAGTCCTCTACAGCCCATGCATACATGAGGCTTGATTGCGCAATTAAAATCACTCATGATGTTTAATATCGTTGCAGATGTGTCATATTTTCTTTGAACCGTGTGGATTGTTGGACACTCCTTTGTACACTGGATGGCCAGGAGGGCAAGAAATCATTCTTATGGGCCCCCACTTATCCTTGGTTCCTTCAGGCGTGTGCATAGTCTGGATGGGCCGGAGGGGTATGCATTGGAACCAGTTACTGTCCCTCCAGCGTCATCACAGGGATTCGTCAGCTCCCCCAACACATTAATAATACACCTCGGGGGTAAAGATTTGGGCAGCTGATCATGCAAACAACTAATTAAGAGGATGAAGGCTGACCTTGCTGAAATAGCTGCCTGGTGGCCAAATATCTTCCTGTTATTGTCAGACATCATTCTGCACCCAAAATGGGGAACACGAAGCAATGGGAGAGGAGTCACAAAAAGGTGAATTGCCAGGGGCAAGATGGCCGCTGAGTAGTTCCTGCGAGAAACGCCGGAGAGGGAAGCTGTCGGCATTTTCCTTTGTAAATTTACTTACGCTTTCAAGAAATGCCGCATACGAAAAGAAAAGGCCGACTGAGGGGTGAGAGTACTATCTCGCCTGCAGAGGACCCCCGACAGCCACAAATCTCTGGTTTTTTCGCCGGTGTAGCATCTACTATTCCGGGTGGCTCGGTCGCTGGAGGAGTCGCTTCGGAGCATGAGCCCTCCCCCTTGACCTTTGAGACTACTCTGAGCCCCGGATCACCGAGAAAGCCCGCTCGCCCTGGAGACAGCGAGTTACCTGGCCCTGCTTTGCTAGAAGCCGGAGTGGACATGATTATGCCCTCGGAGGAAAACCCTGGCGGTCAGCGATTAGGAGCCTTGTGTACCAGCGCACAACAACAGCTGACGGAGGCGTCTCCAGGTGAGGGAGGTGAAATGGGGAGCCCTGCAATGGCTTCTTCTCCGCTGGCCTCAGAGATTAACCCCCTTTCAACGATACCAGGTACAAGGGTGAGTTTGGGAACTGTGGAAGAAGTGGGGATGGAACGCTTGAGATTACTCTCTCTTTCCCCCTTAACAGCTAACCTGACGTAGTGACTCTTGAGGGTATTTGGACAATGCTTAGCTCTATAGAGAGCTCTATAAAAATACTCTCAGCAACAACTGTGGAGATACAAAAACAAGCGACTGCAAACAACATTTTGATGACAACATATACAAAAAAGACTGACGATGTGGAAAAAAGACTTGTTCAAATTGAGAACAAGCAAACAAAATTGATTATATCTGAAACTAATACAGCAAATAGGTTAGAGTCAGTTGAAAATGCTTTACGGGCACACAATCTTAGAATATTGAATTTTCCTTTAATTAGATTAATTTCCCCAATAGAGTTGTTAAAAATTATATGATTCAGATTCTTAAGATACCAGAGAATGCCTTGCCAGTGCTGGTAAAAGCATATTATTTACAACAGAGAACACAAATACCAGAACAAGAACAATCCCTGGATGTAACTAACTTGTTAGAAATGTCTTCAGATGCTCAGATAAATGTACGGAGATCAATGTTAGTCTCTTTTGCTTTCCTCTCTGAAAGGAATCATGTGCTTCGCTTGTTTTTTAGGAACCGACAAGTAAATTTTTATGGAAACCCTATTTGGATTTACCCTGATGTGGTTAAATCCACTCAGTTGCGAAGAAAAGAATTTCTTAGGCTTCGTCCTGAAGCATTAAAGTTGGGAGCACGTTTTGTTCTGAAATACCCATGCAAGGCCTGCATCAGATACTTAAATGAAAATTATGTTTTTCTAGATCCTATACAATTGAGATCATTTCTAGCTGCTCGGACCCCTATTATAGCTCCCACAGTTTAGGTGTGAACAAATGTAATAGATGCTATACTCAGTGAGTTTATCTATATTCTTGTGATTGTAGTTTACTTAATTTGTTTGCTCAGATCTGCCCCTAATTGCTTTAAACATTTTTCTTATAATTTAGATGTCTTATAATATGATATATGATTTATATACCTGAATTAAAGGATATTGGTTGTGACATTGAATTTTCTGTATAAGAATGTAATGTTCTTGGTAAAATTTTCAAAATTGGAAAATAAAGAATTAAAAAAAAAAAAAGGTGAATTGCCAGGTGGGCATATGGACTGAAAGGTTGGGCGGGCTGCACATTTTGCACAACTGGGCAGATGTGCAATGTGACGACTTGTTCAGGCCGGATTGAACACATCTGTCTGACATCGGTTATGACATCTTCAATAATACACTGCAGAAGGTAATGCCAGTCCCAGACATTGTTTGTGGAGGGCACGAGGCAAGGAAACCCCTGCCTCATGTCTATGGTGGGTAGCCGAGCCGATGGCAAGCTCCGATGGGTGGTATAAGTGTTGCATCACAGTAACAGGCCAGCTGTCAGCTGCCAAGGGAGTGCCTCTATGGCAGAATTGGAGGACATGGTTACGCCCGGATGGGTGACCTCCTTGTTTGGGTGAAAATCGCTGCCTTGCTTGGTTATCACGGCGGGTGGTGAATGGCTTGGGGACCAGCCCCGGTGTCTATGACCATGGCTCAGGTATGTGTTTTTTATTGTTCTGTTTATTGTTGTGCTAATAAAGCTGCATCCTTTACAGTCAATTATTTGCAAGGTCTGCATTACTGAATTGTATTTTAATTGGAAATAAGAATGTGCGGGGGGGGGGGTGATTAGGATGGAAATGGTATGTTGATCCCTGGTCCCAGAGTTAGTAAAGACCACGTTTCCTAACACATTATCAACTATAAAATGATATTGCCCATCACTCATCAGACCTCCCTCACCCCTTTCCCTTATCATTGTAATGCCTCTCATGACACACTTACCTACACAAATTTATATTGCCTGGTGATACCATCTTTTGCTCATTTGAATTCTAACCTGAAGAAGAGAATATTAGGTCCTGAAAGCTAGTTAAGAAATGTCCAATAAAAGGATATCACCTTATATATAGTTTTTGTTAACCTTTATTTTTTGCTAAGGGAATTTTGTGGTGAATTTTCCTGCTGTAGGAGGTAGCAGGAACCAGGCCTGGATTTTTGCTGCTCACTCTTCAGATGGCAATCCAAGATTTGCCTAGTTTGTTGTATAATGTTGCAGTGTTCATTTGCTTAACTCTCAATAAAAAGATTTAAGCATTGAAAAAAACCAAAACTCTGCTGGATGGATAAGAAACCCGGGTAACTTTATCTGGATATTCAGTGGCACTTATATGAATAATACCACTGAATAATATATCTGAACAAATATGTGCAGGTACAGTTACCCAGATAATTGTAGGACAGTGGTTTATCTGACCAGATTCTGTGTAAGTGCTGGATATCAGTGTTGACCTGATTAAAGTTTGCCTGTACCCCCAGGAACACTCCCAGTGCAGCCTCTTTTCAGACGAATAAATTTTGTGGGGACGGCAATATGCCTGAACAAAAATGCACCAGCTCAACAGGAAGAGGATAATTTAAACCCGAAAGATTTGTCCAGCTAGCTACTAAAGTTAACCGGACAAAGTTTTGGAATATGGACCTCTGAGTGCTATTGTAAGTTATGTTTCTCTAGCAAATATGGCTGCCCACCACCAGCATTACCACTGCACCCCACCCAGAATCTCTTAGACAATAGCGGGTGAATGTTAGTGCTTGCTGTGAGTTTTTCTGAAATACCTCACAGCACACCAAGGATGTGGCTTTCCGTTCACCCCCTTCCCCTAGCTATTCATCCCATTTCATTTTAGTCAGTAAATTCTGCACCTGCGGGGAAGTTTTAAGGTGTTGCAAAAGCTGAAATTCTTACACAGAGGCTGCAAAAGACAACTAATCTATAAAATACTTATCTTCAATTGGTAAAAGAAATTATCCACTTCAGACTTTCCACACTACTGCACTTTGTCCATTTTCTATAGATTTTATGGGAGACGGTTACAGTTCATTTGTTACTTTCAGGCAGAAAGTTGGGTCATTTCTCATCCTATCAATAAAAATTCCTTGTTTTCTTTGTAAAATTTCTCCTTTTATATGCCTTATGTGCTGTCCTTTATTCTGACCTAAAAATTTGTTCTGAGTGTACATTCTTTGTTTTCTGCTGTTTTAATTTAGCACCTCAAGTATCTGATATTCTTAAAGGCAATTCATTAAATTATGGCTATTAATTTCAGGCATCCCTGTTGCAGATGACTGAGCAATGGTGTTTCTAATTCCATAAAGCACCAGAAGATTTAAAGGTCCATTAGACGTACATCCTTGACAGCTATGCATGTATACAATGATCAATACTCTTTTAAACCTCATTGTTAATGTTAGATTGATTCATCTCTCTTTTTCACATAGTCTGCACCAGTTCTGTCTTCCCGAGACATGGTCTGAGCTCAGAACAAATCAGGGTGACAAAGTTGGAGGTAAGGTCAGGGGTAAGGATATTCTATTTACTCACTGACAGTCCACTAAACTGCCCAGAGCCCACATTAACAAGTTATCAGAGTAACAGGCCTATGCAAACTTTTTTGTTTCGTAAAGTAAGGCAGAGGTCTAGTAGTTATAGTGGTTATTTCTGATTGGAAGCTTTATTGATTGTGCTTTGAAGTATATTTCTTTCTTTTAAAAGGGTGATAGAGCTTTCTCTTGTTTGTTTTTCCTACCCACTCCTGTCTCAAATCTATATTTATAAATTACTGCCAGAGGTCACGTGGTGTAATGATGAAATTTCAGTGTTTGCGTCCCGAATATTCCACAGATCATTCCAAGTGCATGTAATCAACCCACGGTTTCCAGGATTGAGTTGCTTTTGCTTTTCAGACACATAGAAGTTGTGGTCCCCCTGACGCGAAATATGGATCCTTGTGTGTACTATATACCACATCTGTGATTGTATGCACTATTAAAAATGTATCTTGCTAAGAATATATTGACCAGTAGATTGTTGCCACACATTATTCCTTTGTTGTATATTTAATACATGTGTGTGCTGTTGACACTGCCTGTTTTGCCTTTATTTTATTGATGACATTTTTCTCATCTGGACCCGTACTATCATCCAGTTCTACACCTTTTTTGACTGGCTCATCCACTGTGACATAAATTTACATTTTACACACTCTATTTCTCGTCGCCAATTAGCCTTTTTAAACATTATGGTTTCATTTCAGAAAGGACATGTAGCTACCTCTATTTTTTCGAAAGCCCATTGGCCGTAACACCCTTTTTAAATTTTGTAAGCTATCACCCAGGTCATTTAAGACAAAATATTCAAACTGGCCAAATGTTATGCCTTCGATGCCTCTGTTCTACCACCTCTGATTTTTCGACACATACTCAGGATTTGTTTTCCTGTTTTCTCTCTAGGGGCTATCCTCGCAATCTGCTAAAAAAAAAAAAAAAGGCATATAAACGTGCTTTATACACTCACCATGAATGGCTTTTTTTGCCTTCCACCACAAATTCTGATGACAACGTGACATGCGTCCTCTCTTTTGCTGGCCGCATCAAAGAAATCTGTTCAGTCATAAATAAACATTGGCAAACACTCTCCCCCATTTCAATCTTTGCAAATCGGCCTAGATTCGCTTTTAAAAGAGGCAAAAACCTCCAGACATCCTGGTGAATTCCTTTTTGAAACCTGCAATTTCATTACATGACACTCCTTCAGGGCATTCCCCATCTGTGCAGCTTGCCAATGTCATTAACTTTATCTATGTTTGCACAGGGCAGGCATCACACATCCACTTGTAGTACTACAGGAGTCAGGTGATTCTGTGCCCATGCAAACTTTTATATTTTGGCAAAGCCATTCACAAATTAAAAGGCAGGCTATTTGATCACTTCTCGTATATTGGAAATGCTGCCCACTGGTTAGAAACGAACCACTCTCTTAGCGATTTGGAAGTGGGAAGTTCCATCCTCACGTGGTGGTGGGGATTTTTCAGGGCTCCTGATGCATGGGGAGCAATGCTGGATTTTCACATTCAGCTGGAGGAGTTCTGCCTGCCTCCAGTGCTGCCCGCGCTTAACCGTCTTCCTTTGATCCTTCTGACCCGCATTGCCCCGCCCCCCCCCCCCCCCCATGCTGTCACCGCACCGTCATGACGTCGTTCGCACGTTTTTCAGGCCCTGCCGGTATATTCCAATCAACATTCTTCGCTAGTAATAGCATTAATAGCCAATCAACATTCTTCGCTAGTATTAGCATTAATAGCCACCTCTTATAATGTTATTATATATATATATATATATATAATTATTTGATCTTCATTTTCCTTCTTACTCCTAGTTATTGATTCCCTGTTACATGTAACTGCTTTTCTGCACCATTGTTCAAATTGTAAAGTTTATTGCACCCCTGTTTCTTGTGAACCAGCATGATGGGACTACTGTCTTGAATGTTGGTATATAAAAAAACTTAAATAAATAAATAAATAAAATACCTGTTTGTCACCCCTCACAGCCGCACTTGACCACGTGTCTCATTGAGTTCCCCCCGTTCAGGTTCATTTTCCGTTTTCACCGCATCACCCCTCTTTGCCATTTCGATCTGAGCATTCTGGGTTGTTTACCTATATATTTTTGGATTCTCTTAGATACTGTTTCAAGACTTGTTGCAGCCTTTCGGTACTTCTTGCTTCGTATGGTCAGGCACGCTTCTTCATCTCCTCGAAGGCTTTGGTGTGCACTGAGAGCAGCGTCATTCTGTACGATTGCCCCGGTTTTCACAGGGATTCTGATAAGCCTGTTTTGTTTCTAGCGTTGTACACTGCATTATTATTATTGTTATTTCATTTGGTTCTCATGCTATCTTTATTGCTGTTTCTTAGCCAGTGCTATAATCCTGCGGTCACATATCACATTATCTCCTTCTAAGTTTCCTTTCTTTCTTTATGTATTTTGATATATTTATTGGATTATTTTTTGCAGACATTTTCTTACATCCTATAAATAACTTCAATGTGGTATGTATATCAAATAATTGTTCCTTTTGCCATAGCATTTTTTTTTGGTCTGTTTATTTAAATATGCTTACAGAAAAACTCTTTGATACTCTATTGATTCAAAAATTAGATTGTAAGCTCTGTGGGGACAGGGAAATACCTATAGTACCTGAATGTAATCCGCTTTGATGTACACTTTGAAGTGCCGAATAGCGGAATATAAAAATCTAAAATATTAATATTAATTTTCTCCATAGATTTTTTTCTTCCTGATGAAGCTTCATCAGGAGACAGAGGAGCATTAAAACATATTGCTGATTTTGATTTACCTATAATTATTATTTATTACATTTTTGCTCATTGCTCAGGAATTATAGATTTCATGGATTCTAGGTCAGCCAAGTCCATAACCTGCTAACTAGCTTTTACCCCCTTAAGAGAGAGAATGCAAATCTTCCCATCTGCTTGGAAAACCTGATGCCCAAGATTTATGACCGCCCCTTGTCTTTCGGGGTGAGGATCCATTTGCTTGGTAAAATTGTCTTTTTTAATATCTTCCCAACACAAATGCCTCTTTTACTGAAAGCTCTGCAGTTTATAACTTTACCATTATTTGTTTGTGAAATGATATTTGATTGTATGTCAGTATTAGTTAAGAGTCAGGGTATAAGTCCCCTGCAAATCATGGAGCTGAAACTCTGACTCATACCTCTACAGTAGGGGTTTATTCATCTTCTCAGACTGACTGTGACTGTCCCAGGCTGATAACTCATATTACTTTGCCTCTTACTATTGTAGTTAATTGCAATGGCAGCGTACTCCCCCCCCCCCTTCAACCCTGGGGGGTTCATGTATTTTACTAAAGCCTGTTGAATATTTAACTATTTCTATCATCCCTCCCCCCCCGGTTCTCTCTTTTTTTTTTACCAGTGACAACATTTTGAGTGTCTTAAGCCTCTCTTTGTGGATTGCAAGATCCAAGGCAGCATAGTTTTACCAGAGATAGGTCTTTTCAGATGAATCTGATTGAGTGACCAGAGACCTAGATCAGGGGAGAGCTCTAGATGTAGTGTTAGGCTAAATATCTGTAAGACCTTTGACATGATTCTGCCTAGGCGACGTATAAATAAATTGAGCACCCTTGGTATGGTCCCTAAAGGGACTGACTGGGTTAGATACTGGTTGCGTGGGAGGGGACCAAGGGTAATGGGAAATGCAGTTCACTCCGAGGAGGGAGGTGTTATTAGTAGTGTGGTGCAGGGATTGGTCCTTGGACTGTTCAACATTGCAGAAGGATTGTCAGGAAAGTTTTGTCTTTTTGCTGATAGTACTAAAATCCCCAACACAGTAAACAGCCAACAAGGTGTGGAAAACAGGAGGGATCCAGCGAAGGTCGAGGGTCTGATAGCTAAGATTTAATGTTAAAAAATACAGAGTTATGCATTAACTAGTAAACTTTTTAAAAGGTGCATGCATGTATGAGAGAGAGAGAGAGACTACCTTTTTTAACAGGCCAATCTGACACTCTCTATATATATCCCATTGTAAGATGGGCACTTTCAACTCAGGGTGGGTTTTGGGAGGGGGGAGGCAGTATTACAAGGGTCTACAGAACCTTGCGTCCTAGGCAGACCAATGTAACACCCCCCTCAAAGAAACCCACCCTGACTTGAAATTGCCCCCTTGCAGTGAGATATATATAATGTCAGATTGACCCTTTAAAACAGTCTCAGTCCTCTCTCTCTCTCTCTCTCACAGCCCAGATTTGTGGACCAGCAATTAAGTTACCTGTGTAACTTGGTGCATGTTGCCGTGATCATCCTTGCAAAATTCAGGGGCTGTGTGTATGTCTTGGCCCTACACCTGGAATGCCCCTTTTCTGTCTCCTTGTTCTTGCCGTACGCACATGTATGTGCATCCTTCCCAGTTTCTTAAAATTCACGTTGCTCGAATGTGACCCACATACGCATGTATGGGGCCGTTTTTGCGCAAGCAGCGCTTTGAAAGTCTACCTCTTAGGCTGCCAAAAAACAAGAGAGCGGAGGAGTAGTGGTGAAATTCTACTAAGCACAGAAGAAGAGTGGGATCTGGAGGTGATTGCATCTGATGATCCTAAGATGGCCAAACAGGTGGATAAGGCGATGGCAAAAGCCAAAAAGATGTTTGGTTGCATAGGGAAAGGAATTGTCAGCGGAAAATGGGAGGTGAATATCCTTCCTGAACTGGTGTCACACTCTCTCTCTCACTGTGTTTAAATCCCATCTAAAGCCCCACCTTTTTGAGGCTGCTTTTAAATCTTAGTCCTGACTGTCTGCTTTTAGCCTCATTAACTAACTTTCTTTTTCTTATCTTTTTTTTTACCATTGTCTTACTTTATAAAATGCCCCAAGTCTCTTGTCCTGCATGTTTGTCTTATTAGACTGTAAGCTCTATCAAGCAGGGACTTTCTTTTTTTGTGTGTTGTTTGTACAGCACTACACATGGGGGCGGATTTTCATACTCCGCTAATAGGCCTACTTTTGTTTGCGCTCCAGGCCCGCTGACGCGCGGGGATTTACGCCTCCCTCCGGGAGGCGTAAATCCCCCGACAAAGGTAAGGTGGGGGCTTAGACAGGGCCGGGCGGGTGGGTTAGGTAGGGGAAGGGAGGGGAAGGTGAGGGGAGGGCAAAAGGAAGTTCCCTCCGAGGCCGCTCCGATTTCGGAGCGGCCTCGGAGGGAATGGGGGTAGGCTGCGCGGCTCGGCGTGCGCCGGCTATACAAAATCGATAGCCTTGCGCGCGCCGATCCAGGTTTTTAGCAGATACGCGCGGCTCCGCGCGTATCTACTAAAATGTTTGCGCACATCAGCGGGCCTCCTGCGCTCCAGGTTTTTAGTAGATACGCGCGGAGCCGCGCGTATCTGCTAAAAACCTGGATCGGCGCGCGCAAGGCTATCGATTTCGTATAGCCGGCGCGCGCCGAGCCGCACAGCCTACCCCCGTTCCCTCCGAGGCCGCTCTGAAATCGGAGCGGCCTCGGAGGGAACTTCCTTTTGCCCTCCCCTCCCCTTCCCCCCCCTTCCCCTACCTAACCCACCCACCCGGCCCTGTCTAAGCCCCCACCTTACCTTTGTCGGGGGATTTACGCCTCCCAGAGGGAGGCGTAAATCCCCGCGCGTCAGCGGGCCTCCTGCGCGCCAGGACGTGACCTGGGGGCGGGTCCGGAGGGCGCGGCCACGCCCCCGGGCCCGCCCCCGGAACGCTCCCGACACGCCCCGAAAACGCCGCGCGGTTCGGGCCCGCCCCGCCACGCCCCCCGCCACGCCCCCTCCGAAAACCCCGGGACTTACGCGAGTCCCGGGGCTCTGCGCACGCCGGTAGGCCTATGTAAAATAGGCCTACCGGCGCGCAGGGCCCTGCTCGCGTAAATCCGCCCGGTTTTGGGCGGATTTAGGCGAGCAGGGCTCTGAAAATCCGCCCCATGTTGTGTAGGGCTATAGGAATGTTAAGTGATAGTAGTAGTAGGTGAATTTGTCCCTGGTGAGTCCTCACTTGGAATACTGTGTACAATTCTGGAGACCGCACCTTCAAAAGGGCAGAATCAGGATGGAGTCGGTCCAGAGGGTGGCTACTGAAATGGTCAGTGGCTTCCGTTCTAAAGCATATGGGGATAGACTTAAAGATCTGAACATGTACACCCTTGAGGGAAAGCGAGGGTATACATGTATACATGCACTCTCTATCTAGCCTGATTGAAACTAGCTAGCGAGTATATCAACCTAGGGAGTGTGTTTTGTACAAATCTCTTGTTTCTTTCAGCAATTCAAATGACAGAAAATATTCAGTGATGTCAACTTTGCTGTTCATACCTCTGACTGTGTATGTAAACCCCACACCAAGTTAAAAGAAATCCCTCTTACAGTGGTATAAATAGATAGTGCCATATTGATTTTTATTTAGAGTCTCTCTCTCTCTCTCTCAATATAGTAGTCAAAGTAAGGTCTCAGGGCAATATTTTCCTTCTGAGGAGAGTATTTTGTAAGGAATCTTCTAATCATTTTGATAAGAAGGGGGTTTAAAAGCAGCTCTGAATACAATAACAGTTCTTTTATGTGTCCCAAGCTGCAGGATCCTTGCAACACGTGCCAGTCAGGCCAAGTATCCCAGAAGCCATTGCACCTGCCAAAAAGAGAAAATGTGTGAGCTGGGTGCTTCCCGAGCACCAAAGTCCTGCCTCCATCTCCCTTCTGAGCCAACTAAAGCACCGTAGGCTCTCACTGCTACTGTATGATCAAAAGTTATTTTTTTCCTTTTTGCTATATGCAGTCATAGGTGGGCATGTTATGTAGGCTGACCTTTGAGTCATCCGAGTCAACTTTCTCTTGCATTATGCGTCATATCATCGCCTACACTATAGCTGAAACTAATTGCAATAGCTACAAATGAGTATAAATAATATCTGTGTTTAAAAAAAGTTTTAAAATTCTTACTTGGAAGACACACACACAAAAAGTTGAACTCCAGGCAGTAACTAAATGCATCAAAAGTTGATTTTTCTTTTTTTTTTTTTTAGCCTGGAAACCGTGGAGGTGTGGCCTGGAAATACTGGAGCAACCCAGGCAGGCAAGGAAAATGCCTTTCCTCAGTGACTTTTTCATGCTAGGGGAACAATTTAAAGAACCCTCCAAGTCCCGTCATACCGAGAGAGCATTTTAAATGATCCTCATGCCAACAGCTATCTCATTAGGACCACAGTCCATCCATATGCAAAACGCGGAGTTCTATGGTAATTTAACAAGGGTGAAATGTTCTTGCTTAATTACATGATTTCCCAGATTCAGTACTTTAATTAAGCTTTAAATGAAGTCGTTTAATTATTCTTAGCTTTGGGCTTGAAGATATGAAGCCCATTAAGTCTCTTTCATAATGGTTAAGCAATATTGAAGCAAATTGAGGCAGATGTCTTCATTGGGCTTATGATTAGACAGCAGCCAAGCTCAGAATGGCCACTGATGTTCAAAAATAAAACATGAATTGAAGGGAAAACATTTTTCTAAAAATTCACAGAAAAACTGCAGAACTAAGTTGTAATCTGTATGCAAATTAACGTTATATTCACTGTTCAATTAAAATAAATTCAAGCTTGCCTTCTGCGGTCCCATCTATACAACAAATCCTTTTATAAAATAAAAAAATGTAAGAAATCTAGGTTCTAGCAAGCTGAAATCTATTAGAGGAAATTATATACTGGACTTGCTGAGTCAAATTCCGGCATAATGGATGCTTTCTGAAGCAAAGAGATGTGCTAGCTTGCAGAGCCCCTTGTGATAAAAATGGGCCTACACATACAGAGTGCCCAGTATCCGAGTGAGATCCCAACACTCCTTGGAATTACGCGTGAGGATCTCTCTTCAAATTACAGAGAGGGGAGAGAGTCTGGCGTGGATTTAGGGTTGCTTGTCTTGGGAGAATAAGCCCTGGCATCCCAAGGAGAGCACATTGTATTAAGCAGAGACAAAGCAAGGCGGCCTAATGCAGGTTCCTGTACGTACCCGGATCAGTCCAGACAGTGGGTTGAGCCTCCTTTCCAGCAGGTGGAGACAGACTAAAACTTGAAGGATGCCCTATATCAGGACAGAGCCTATCTCTAACCCTTCAGTATTCGTCTGTCTCCAGCAGGTGCAGCATCTCCCCTTCGGTTCTCTGCTGTAGGCTAGTCAGCCTTCTCTTATGTCTTCTTAGGCTCAAGCAAGTACTTCTGTTAGTTCTCTTTTGTAAAAAAAAAAAAAAGGAAACATTGCTGTTTTTTCCTTTTACTGATATTTTTTGTGTAGCTGGGTTCAAAAAAGGTTTGGATAGGTTCTTGGAGGAGAAGTCCATTAACTGCTATTAATCAATTTTACTTAGGGAATAGCCACTGCTATTAATTGTATCAGTAGCATGGAATAGACTTAGTTTTTGGGTACTTGCCAGGTTCTTGTGGCCTGGTTTGGCCTCTGTTGGAAACAGGATGCTGGGCTTGATGGACCCTTGGTCTGACCCAGCATGGCAATTTCTTATGTTCTGTTTCACTTTATTTGTTTGTTATTCGATTATTTATTTCAACGTGTACATAGCGCGCTATCCCAGCTCATACAGATCCTGTGAGCTCCTGCTCCTTATAGTCTAAATGGGTTCCTGAAACAATGGGAAATTTTGACTCTCCCAAACTCACAACAAATAGCAGTGGGAGAAGCAAGACTTAAACCCTGATCTCCCGGGGTCATGTGACACTGTGAGCGAGGCAAGACGTAAGCAGACACTCTAGGAAAAAAAAAAAAAAAACAGATTGGGGTAGAGGCAAGTAATCCAATCTGGAGAATGTTGAATGTGTGCTTAGTCCCGTTCCAAGGGCTGCAATAACCGCCATACATCTACAAGCTGCACGTGCTCAACTAGAAAGGGCACATCCCTGCCAGGGTTCAGTTTTTCCTTCAGATAACCCTGATTTATCCAATTCCGGATCACAAATATAATTAAAATCCCCACCCTATCCCCCACAAAGACAGACCCAGAGTCATAACAAAGAAGCTTTCGCACAGTTCCAGACATAAAAGAGCAATTATAACTGTTTGGTGCACAGATATTACACAGAATGATAAATCATCCAAATAGTATTGCCTCAAGGATCAAAGAACGACCTTCTGGGTCTTTATAACCACTTTATCCACAGTTACGCACCAAAATAGCAACCCTAGCCTTCTTAGTTGGCAAAGAAGCACATTAAACATCACCTTCCCACCAATGTTTCCAGGGCCGGTGTTAGCTTTTTTGCTGCCCTGTGTGAATAATTACTGTGCTGCCTGCCCCCCGGTTCTTTCAGCCTCTGTCCTGGGCCCACAGGAAAAAAAAAAGACCAGCTCCCTCCAGCGATACACACTCTAAAAACTGACACCTCCGCCAACCCCCGGGTCTTCATCCCCCCTGCCCGGACTCCATAGCCCCTGCAAGAGTATTAGATGCCCTAGGCAAACCTTATAGCCTTGCACAACGCACCCCTTCCCCCCTCCCCCAACCACCCACAGCCCACTTCACACACACACAGTTAAGAGTTATGCATTCATAACAGCAATTCACATGAAAACTATCAAAGTACAGTATTCTGAGGTAAAAATGTCAGTTACGTTATATTTACATGCACTGCTGTGATGCCAACCAGAAATCCCTGCTAAAAAAAATCACTTGGAGCCCATATGGTATTAGGCCTATTGTGATGTGTGTTGGGTGTGGGCTTGACCTTCTGAAAGCCCTAAAACACTAATACACTTCCTATTAGGAGAATGCCTCACCTCAGTCACACATGCAGGACATATTAAACAGACCCTCGCCAAATGCAGAATAGAGCAACCATAAAGTAGAAATACAAACATGCAGACAAAAACTGAACTGGAAACCGCAAGAAGCCAGACTCTCTGTGCAGTGCAACAATGAAAAAACAGAACCATCACCATTCCTCAAACATCAAACAATAAAAATCAAGAAATATAGTAAATACATAATCATAATAGTAAAAACATATTAATAGTTAAAAAAACATGATTAAAAAATGATCAAATAATTTAAAACTCATATACAATTTTTTAAATGTCCCAAACACCACTCGAATATTTCAAAACAGCAGACACATCAAATAATAACCAAAAACTAAAACTAAAAAGGATTTTTAAAATTCACGCTCTCCATACTTGGGAATTTTTGATTTCTAGTCACCCTGAGATTGTTGTGGATTAGTGGAAGTGGGATGCACAGACTTTCTCCTGTCTTTCTTATATACACGCACACGCTTCCTCTCTCACACACCCACAGGTGACTCCAGTTCTTCTTTGGTTGGGATCTGCCAGCAACCCCGGGCCCTCTTCTTCATTTCACCAGCTGGCAAGTCGGGATCCACCCAGAACCGCATTCTCTCTCCCTCACACACACACACACACCTACCCCCATCCCAGGCAATCTCCCATTCAGATGCACTTGGATCCTAAGCAGGCTCCCATTCACATCTACCCACCCATCCCAGACAGACTCCCATGCATGCATGCATGCACGTGCACGCACACAGACACCCATCCCAGGCCGGCTTCCATTCACACACACACACACATATGCATCCCTTTGACTTTTACTTGCAACCTTTTCTGCAACTAATTATCCAGCATAAAATAAAAAGGGGTTTTCTACTTTCCCATCTTCAGTTTCGATTTTTCCCATTTTCCTTGTTTCTGAATCATTTCGAACGTCAGTCTCACAAATGGGACCAAACAAAACCCCTAAGAAAACTCAACTTGCGCCTTTACCCAGACAGGCCGGGTCCTCAGGGCCTCTTATTCCTCCTCTGTTGCTGCTGCTGCATGAAGATGGTTCTCCTTTGTTGGGGAGAGCATACGTCCTGCAGCTCCTCCTGCGTCCTGGCCCTGTGGTATTGAACGCTCGTGCTGCTAGCATTTCCTCTATGCTCATCTCGTGCATCGCGCCATGAGCATAGAGGAAGTGCCAGCCTGCCACGAATAGTGAATACCGCAGGGCTGGCACATGAGGAGCTGCAGAACAGGCTTCCTCTTCCGCGCTGGGCTTCAGCTTCTTTTGCCACCGGCAGGATAGGATGCACCGGTGGCCGCACAGGCCTTCTTCTGCTTCTGCTGCTGGTGGGATCAGAGCCACCAGCAGCCACATGGGCCTCTCCCTGCTCTCGACACCGCCCCCCCCCCCCCCCCCCAGGTGTGCTGCCCTGTGCAATTGCATGGTTTACACACCCGGTGGCGACGGGCCTGAATGTTCCACATCATTGAGATGTATTTCTTGCAGTAAAATAATATCTGCCTTTTTCTTATGGAGAGAAATTAATATTTTTTTGCCACTTAATAGGTGAATTTATTCCGTAGACTTTCCAATAAAAAATATTTTAAGATGCACTACCCAGTGTCCCATCCAAACAACAAAGGCTCTGGTTTCATTAGTAGACCTAAACCATTTAATCTCCCCCCTGATAATGAACCTACAAAGGAGTATGGGAGTTTGGGGCCCTGCAGACAAATGATAATATTGATAAAGATTGTGTTCATTGGGCGGAGAACTACAGGGCTGCATCACATTTCTTTATGGGGACAAAAATGTAAGAAGAGGCATTCATTGGTGCTAAAGGGATCGTCCAGAATCCTATGTGAAATAATGTTCTCATCTCTGGAACTCTTCTGAAAGAGTCCTAGCCAAATTATGCAAATTAGGTCACTCAACTCGTTCCGTCAAGAAGGGAAAGCCCTTAGCCTCTCTTAATACTCCAAGAGGTTTATCTGAAAAATTTCTAGCGCATACGTGAAACAATACAAGATCACTGGGATCCCTAGATAGTTCTGGAAGAAGAGTTTTGATAGCACATGCAAACCCCCTTGAGAAGGGGGTCACACTTCCCACATTTCACTGACCTACTCAGTGCAGAGTTGGGGGACAGGATAAACCTGTAGTGCCCTGATAGGGACAGTCCATACTGTGATGTGTTCCAAACAGAAAACGAGCTTTATTTAAAACAATTCTAAAGTTCAAGCAGGTACAAAAAGGAAAGACAAGTCCCAGAGCAAAAAAATCCCAAAACAGTTCTTCACAGGGCTTAATCTGCAGCCAAAAAGGAAGATGAGGGATGGCAGGGTTACGGCCAGATGTGACCTATGCAAAGGCGTGGACCCAGGGCTGGGGTGTGTTCTCTCTCTATCTCTCTCACACACATATATATGTGCCCAAACATACTCTTCATACTCTTACTATGCTCAGTATGGCTGGGGCTTGGGAATGCAGGGTTAAGGAGGAGAAGCTGGGTGTATAGAGAATGGGATTCTCTCTCTCCAACCCCCTCCTCCCCTCTGTCCTGGTGATCTGATCCTCTATCCCCACCCTCACGCCCCCCCCCCCCCCCACACCCCCAATAAATTCTCCAGTGGTCCTAAAGCCCCTAAGTTTAATCTTCTATTCTTGGTGATTCTCGAGCCCCTCTCCAGCAACTCTCCTCCTCTCTTTTCTCCATCAGTAAGGTACAGACTTCCTCTTCAAGCCAGAATCAGCTGGCTCACCTCTGCCTTCCTGGGGTGGGAGCAGACTGGTGTGCACTGTTCACGATCTTCAGTCTCCTTGGACAGGGAATTCTAAAGCATGGCCTGCTGTTTGCCTCCTCGGGGTGGAAGAAAGGGAGCAATGTCACATGCTTTCCTCACTCACTCTCCTCTCACCCTCCCTACCACCACCACCACACCCAATCCTGTCCCCTCTCCTCCCTTCCTTCACTCTTTCTCCACTCCTCCAATAAGTCACAAACTGCCTGCCACTCCTATCATCTCACTCACATTTCCGCAACACCTTTGATCCCAACTCACTCTTTCCCCCTCTCCCATCACAGCACCTCTGATCCCTTCATTTACTCTTTTTGCCCTCCCATATCCCAGCACTCACTTGATCTCCCCACCCTCTGATCTCCTCACTCACACTCTTTCTCCACTACATTTCCTCACTCACTCTCCTTCTCTACCCTCCAATCCTTTCACTTATTCTCCCTCCTCCCCCCCCCCCCATCCCCTCATTCACTCTCTGGACCCTTTCTCCCTCACCAGTGTGGTCACCAGCAGCAAAGGCAGCAGTGCCTGGGTTGATGGCGTGATCAGCGGGAAGCCAACACACCCTGTAGTTATGGAAGCGGTGGGGCTGACTTGCATTCACCCCATGTCCTTTTGACCTTAGTTGTTCTCCCTCACAGCCTCCTCAGTTGTGCTGGGAAATTGAACAAAAATCAAAGCCGTGTGGCTGCCCTCGTCTCAGAGTAAGCTGCTTTAATGTCTTCTGTTCTGCTCGTCTTCCTCCAAGGTCCTGAGGGCCATAAATGATCTGTTCAACTGCTGGCTCTGCTCTGCTTTCCTGAGTCCCAGAAAAAAAGATGGCTGAATGCTGCTCTGAGTTGCTCTGCCGGAAATTAAGCCCTTAGTATGGGACACAAAAAGCGGTTGAATTAGCACGAGCCTGGAGAGGAGGTGCTGGAGAAGAACACCCCTGCTATTCTGCCACTTAATCCTGAAAAGAAGTGCCAGAACTAACTTCTTGGCCATTCCCTTACTAATTAAGACCTTGTTCTCCAGATTATCAAAATCACATCTGCAGACACATTCTTAAGCCACTTGAGATGCTTTCCAAATCACACTGGGCTCTCTTACTAATATCAAAAAGGCCTTTTAGTTTTCAGATCTCCCCAAGCATGTTAAGAGAATCGTTCTCATGTTTCCGCATTTACTCACTCAGATGATTGGATTGACCCAGACAAATCCCTCTCTTTTTCCCTCAGGGTTTGATCTTCCTGGGTTGACCCTTTGCCCAGGGCCAGCTCTAGGGAAAATGGCACCCTGGGCAAAAATTGGCTCCCTACCAGCTCTCCATTTTCATTGGTGCTCCAAATCAGCATAATGGATGATACAGGCAGTGCCCAGGGGATCCTTCAGCTCACAGCACCCTGGGAGACCACCCAGTGTATCCTACCCAAAGGCTGGCATTGCCTTTGCTCTAATTCACAAAATTCTTTCACTGAAATGGCTATGTTAAAGAGAATATCTTAGATTCTTGCTTTAATAATGTGGAGGAGGAAAAGACCTCAGAGAACTGACATACTGTGTCAGCCAACTTGAAGATGTCAGTATTTTTCTAATCATCAGTCAAAAACATACAACCAGCCATTTTTAATATTCAAATATCAAAAATTCTTTTAATAAGTCCAACTTTTTAAATACATTTTTTGTATTTTTCTAAATGAGAGACAAAAGAACTTATCTTGTAATGACCGTTCTTTCTAACAAACCAGAAAATCTCGGCAAAGCCGCCACCGACGTTGGCCAGTCGTTTCGCCAATAGGCTGCCTCAGGGCGGGAATCCAACTCTTAAAACAACATAAACATGGCTGGATATAAAAATCTCGTCTTGAAGTACAAAAACATTGTTCCATATTCTTTCACCAAAAATTGGAGTCCTCTCACTTCACTTACTATTGTCGCCAATCCAAATCTTCTTCCAACAGGGAGCGACACTCTCACCACTTACTATGTAGCGATCTTGTGAAACGCTGGGCATGTGCTTTATTCATATAACAAACAATCAGACGATTGAACAATCAATCAAGGGGGCAGATGGTTACTAAATCTTTGATTGTTAACATTGTTTATTGTTATATTTGTTATCATTCATCTTATGCTTTGATAATTAACTTGACCATAGAAGCAGTAAATGTTATCGTTCAACTTACGCTTTAATGGTATTCTCAATTAATCATAAGATTGAGCCAAAGAGAAAAGATGTTAATATAGTTTATGCAATTTATATGAATTAGAGCAACCTTATACACTGTTTAATTATTAATCTAAAATGCAATGTTGTAAGTCAATAAAGAGCGTTTTTAGATTTATAGCAAAATTGATGCTAAGAATAGTCAAAGGTAGCTTTAATAAAAAGAGCTCCATTCAATAATAGAATTGAGTCCTTTTGGCTCTATGGTCTTGAGTCGGAAAATCCAAAGTTGTTCCAATTGTAATAACTGTCTTTCTCGATCTCCCCCCTGAATGTTTCCTAATATTTGATCAATGGCAAAGCATGTCAAATTCTCAAAAACATGATTAAACTCTAAACAGTGCTGAACCAGGGGTGCTTCCTTCTTCTGTGTTTTCAAGCAGCTTCTATGTTCACACATATGTAATTTCAAAGTTCTAATAGTCTTGCCGATATATAGCAAAGGACAGGGACACTGGATTGCATAAACAACATAATTTGAATCGCAGATGGTAAGATGTCTCAATCTATACATATGTTTGTCATATGGACTGCAAAACTCTTTCAAGTTCAAAGTGATACAACAGATGGAACATTTATTGCATTTGGAATGTCCTCCCAAAAATATATTGCCTGTAGAAATAGATCTTTCTTGCAAATTAGGTAATAGGGCAGATTTTTATATCCAGCCATGTTTGTGTTGTTTCTAGAGTTGGATTCCCGCCTTGAGGCAGCCTATTGGTAAAATGACTGGGCAGCGGTGGCTTTTGCCAAGATTTTCTGGTTTGTTAGAAAGAACTGTCATTCCAAGATAAGTTCTTTTGTCTCTCATTTAGAAAAATACAAAAAATATATTTAAAAAGTTGGACTTATTAAAAGATTTTTTAATATTTGAATATTAAAAATGGCTGGTTGGAGATTTTTGATCAATGATTAGAAAAATACTGACATCTTCAAGTCAGCTGACGTAGTATGCCAGATCTCTGAGGTCTTTTCCTCCTCCACATTATTAAAGCAAGAATCCAAGATATTCTCTTTAATATAGCCATTTCAGTGAAAGAATTTTGTGTAGTTGGGTTGTTATCTTTCACTAGCCCATTACAGATTTTTTTTATTGCCTTTGCTCTTACAAAAGAGCCCTACTCTCCTGTAAATCAGTTGGAAATCCAAGGCAGAATGCTGCCTCTCCGCAGACTCCCTCCAAGATGTGTATTCACTTCAAGAACTCCCTTTGTCTCCTGCTCCCCTCCCCAAATTTGTGGCTTCTGGAGTCACCTTTTCTAGACCTCCTCTATGGACCCACCCATTCTTAGAGGATGGCCCACCCCGTCACTCCTAGGTGACATTGCTCACCAGAAATCTCCCATTGATGGAACATTCCCCATGCTGATGCATAGGGAAACCAGAAGGCCATCACATACTATTTTATTTGTGTAAAATATATTGTTTGCATCAAGTGAAGGGTTGGCCTGCTAATAAAATAGGTAATTTTTAAAAATTTGCTTGCCTTGTATTTTCTCTAATGTGCTCATTATCACTGGAACTTGGGCTCTGATATACCCTTCCCCCCCCCACACACACACACACAGTGTCATCTTATATGCCTTGAATGAGAAGAAGGAAGGGGAGTTTGATGGAGACAATCAAATACCTGAAATGTATAAATAATGCAAAAGGAGCAAGGATTTTTCAGTGAAAGAGAAGTCCTAGAGCAAGAGATAATGGCATGAAACCGGTAGATGTAGTGTGATTTTCAGAAGGCGTTTGTCAAAGTTCCTCATGAGAGGCTTCTAGGAAAAGTAAAAAGTCATGGGATAGGTGGCGATGTCCTTTCGTGGATTGCAAACTGGCTAAAAGACAGGAAACAGAGGGTAGGATTAAATGGACAATTTTCTCAGTGGAGGGGAGTGGACAGTGGAGTGCCTCAGGGATCTGTATTGGGACCCTTACTTTTAAATATATTTATAAATGATCTGGAAAGAAATACGACAAGTGGGGTAATCAAATTTGCAGATGATACAAAATTGTTCAGAGTAGTTAAATCACAAGCAGATTGTGATGAATTGCAGGAAGACCTTCTGAGACTGGAAAATTGAGCATCGAAATGGCAGATGAAATTTAATGTGGATAAGTGCAAAGTGATGCATATAGGGAAAAATAACCCATGCTATAGTTACACAATGTTAGGTTCCATATTAGGTGCTACCACCCAAGAAAGAGATCTAGGCGTCACAGTGGATAATACATTGAAATCGTCGCCTCACTGCAGCAGTCAAAAAAGCAAACAGAATGTTGGGAATTATTAGAAAGGGAATGGTGAATAAAACAGAAAATGTCATAATGCCTCTGTATCGCTCCATGGTGAGACCGCACCTTGAATACTGTGTACAATTCTGGTCGCTGCATCTCAAAAAAGATGGAGAAGGTACAGAGAAGGGCTACCAAAATGATAAGGGGAATGCAATAGCTCCCCTATGAGGAAAGATTAAAGAGGTTAGGACTTTTCAGCTTGGAGAAGAGACGGCTGAGGGGGCATATGATAGAGGTGTTTAAAATCATGAGAGGTCTAGAACGGGTAGATGTGAATCAGTTATTTACTCTTTCAGATAATAGAAAGACTAGGGGGCACTTCATGAAGTTAGCATGGGGCACATTTAAAACTAATCGGAGAAAGTTCTTTTTCACTCAAAGCACAATTAAACTCTAGAATTTGTTCCCAGGGGATGTGGTTAGTGCAGTTAGTATAGCTGTGTTTAAAAAAGGATTGGATAAGTTCTTGGAGGAGAAGTCCATTACCTGCTATTAATTAAGTTGACAGCCACTGATATTAATTGCATCAGTAGCATGGGATCTTCTTGGTGTTTGGGTACTTGCCAGGTTCTTATGGCCTGGATTGGTCACTGTTGGAAACAGGATGCTGGGCTTGATGGACCCTTGGTCTGACCCAGTATGGCATTTTCTTATGTTCTTAAGGACCCAGGAATAGCAAAAAGAAATCTTCACAGAAGAGATGATGTGGTGTTTGGAGGCGGGCTGTAAGGGTGACGGGCGGGGTGATAAGGGGGAAGCTCACTGCTGCCTGGGTTAAAAACAGTATTGGAATTCAAGAAAATGTGGGGTAAATATGGAGGATCCCTAGCTGCAGGAAAGGCAGTGTAAACCGCTTCACAAGGGGAAGGAAGCTCCTCCCACTGAAGTGTCATGGGCTCATGGTAAGGGATGAAATATAGGACTTAACCATGTGGCTTGTAAGGGTCACTCTCGGCAAGCCCTCTCCATTACTGAGTAAAATAAATTAGGGCCCAAGCCTCACCCAGTCCAGTCTCCTGGAGGTAAGGAGGGAGTGCAAGGGTATAAAGGAGAAGGAAGTTAAAGAGCTGTCTAATAATAAAGATATCACGTCGCTCAAAAGTTTTACTAATAGCAATTTAGGCAAAGAAACAAGATTTAAAACAACAGTTAATTATTTCAACACAAACTCATAAGAGCTCTTTGCTTATTTTACGGCTGTTACTACCCGGTACCAGTACCAGAATAAGGCGGTAGCTTTCAATGCGGCGCGCAGGCGCACGTGCGCAACATTCGTCGGCCCGCGCCCAGGGACGCGGCCATTTTATAACACATGCGTGTATTCGTTTGCATGTTATAAAACAGCCCGACCGCCCGCACGTGTGCGTAATTTTAAGTGGATCCGTGCCTGTGCGTACAAATGCCGCTTCTACCGCGTAAGTGAAGGGAGGGGGGGATTTAAAACACACGAGTGCTGACGACATTACCAGTTTTCCCAGATAAGAGAGAGGACTTCCAGACCCTCCCAGTTTAATAGCCTCCCTTCTTCCCCTGTTAGCCCTGACCCTTAAAACCCCGTGGATCTATCTTTATTCTCTTACTTACATGTTCTCCATAGTAGAAGTAAGGTTGGGCAGCAGGAGACCCCCAGCGTACACTTGTGCATGTAAAGTATTTTCATGCTAATTTCAAGTTGAAATTCAGGAACGCCTGGCCCCGCCCAGACCACGCCCACACACCGCCCCCTTTTTGGAACTTTTCATTTGTGCGCAGAGCAGGAGCTACGTATGGACACAGGCAGCTTTTAAAGTCCACTTGAGGCACACCGACTCGTGCATGTATCTCCCGGCTTTAGCAGGCAGGGGGCGTTTAATTATTCGATAACCGTGAGATCTCACTATTTCAACCTTTTTACAAATGTAATAGATGTTGGTGTTAGTGATAATGAAGAATTTGATTTTTTTTTTTTTTTTGTGAATTTTTTTCAGGTGAAACAGGCTTTCCTATAGATGTTGCACAAGGTAAGTGAACAGCGTTGTCAGTGTTGCCTTTCTTTTGTTTATCTTTTTCTCTGTTTTTCTCAGTATTCTTACTCTCTCTCTCTCTCTTTCTGTAACTAATCTTCTTATTCCTTATCACCACCAGTATCGCACCCAATAGCTATTGGTTTGCGAAAGCCGGCAGCGATAACACCGCCTAGGTTTTCAAAAATAAAGGATAATTAAGAATCCCTAACTCGTTAATGAACACAGAGACTTGTAAGAAGAGTGTTAAACTAAATGAGGCCACACAGTGTTTCTCTCTCTCTCTCTGAGTCTCTGTTGGTTATCAAACTAGTGATTATCATCTTTAATCAGTTTTTTTTGTTTCTGTTCTTTTAAACTTTATAATTCCCAAAATATTTTACTTTCTATCCAATAAAACCAAATAAAATTAAAACCAATTATTTCATTTTCCCTCTTATTCAAGAAATCCTGCAATTAATTTCATACTGACTTGTATAGGACATTTCTTTCTCTCAGCACTAATTGTACTACAAATGATCTAGTAAGGAGAATGATACGTGAGGTGAGGTGAACAAATTTGCAGATGACACAAAATTATTCCGAGTTGTTAAATCACAAGCGCATTGTGAAAAAACTGCAAGAGGACCTTCCAAGAACAGAAGACTGGGCATCCTAAATGGCAGGTGAAATTTAATGTGAACAAATACAAAGTGATGCACATGGGGAAAAAGTAACCCACACTGTAATTGTACAATGTTAGATTCCATATTAGGAGTTACTGCCCAGGAAAAGGACCTGGGCATCATAGTGGATAATACTTAGAAATTCTCAGTTCAGTGTGTGGAGGCAGTCAAAAAAGCAAACAATGTTAGGAATTATTAGGAAAGGAATTGAGAATAAAACAGTGAATGTCATAATGCCTCTGTATCGCTCCATGGTAAGGCCACACCTGGAGTAGTGTATGCAGTTCTGGTTGCCAAGTCTCAAAAAGGATATAGTTGCATTGGAAAAGTTACAGGAAAGGGTAATCAAATTGATAAAGGGAATGGACAGCTCCCCTATGAGAAAAGTCTAAAGAGGTTAGAATTGTTCAGCTTGGAGAAGAGACGGCTGAGGGGGGATATGATAGAATTCTCTAAAATCATGAGTGAAACAGAATCTGTTGTTTATGCTTTCAAAAAATATAGGGCCCAATTTTTAAAGTTATCAGGGTATAACTTATATGGCTAAGTTACAAGGCATATTCAGCGGTACAACTATGCCACTGAATATCCCTATACAAGCCACTACTTAACTGGATAAGTTATATCCGGCTAAGTTAAACCTGCTCTTTGGAGGGTATAACTTATCTGACTAACTTAACCAGATAGAAGCAAATATTGCCACTTCTCAGGTTAAGTTAACTAGACACGTTGCACTTCCCTGATCTGCCCAGAGCCCACCTACATTCTATCCAATTATTCAGATAGCTGGATAAGGACTTATCTGGATATCTAGTGGCTGCTGAACATAACTGGATATTCAGCAGCCACTTTCAATATCAGGCCCACAAGACTAGGGGACACTCCATGAAGTTAGAAAGTAGCACATTCAAAACAAATTAGAAAAGTACTTTTTCTCTCGGTGTACAATTAAGCTCTGGTATTCATTGCCGGAGGATATGGTTAAGGCAGCTAGCATAGTTGGGTTTAAAAAAGGTTTGGACAAGTTCCTGGAGAAGTCCATAAACTGTTATTAGCCAAGTAGACTAAGGGATAGATTTTTAAATGTGCGCGCATGCGTCCATGTGCACGTGCTTCCCAGCGCGCGCACATGGACGCACCAATTTTATAACGTTATAAAATCCGGGGGCTGTTCACACATGCGCGCCGGTTTTTATAATCCGCGCGCGCACGTGCGGGCGGCGCAAGCAAGGGAGGAGACTTCCACAATTTTCACGCGGTGACACATCCCAGCCTTCCACAGTTCCCTCCCAGTCCGGGAGGGAACTGGGAGGGAACTGGGAACTGGGAGGGAACTTCCCTATCCCCCTACCTAACCTCCCTTCCCCTACCTCTCTCCTCTCCTCTCCTCTCCTCTCCTCCCCACCCCCAGACCCTTTCTCCTACCTTTTATTTATTTTATTTTGTTGCTTGCTGCTCCGCTGGAGCAGAAGCAACTTGCGCGCGCCGGCAGTCCCTTCCCCAGCAGAGCGGCAAATGGCCACTGTACCGGTTGCCCCCAGCCCTCCCCGACCCCTGGACCACCCCTTTCCTATGGCCCGGCACTTCTGTGCATAACGGGAGTTACGCGCATGGCCCAACCACGCTCGTAACCCCCCCCCGTTTTTTCCGCTCGTGGCCGATTAAAAATTCGACCCTTAAGGAACAGCCGTTATTTATCGCTGAGTGATAGCAGCATGGAATTTCCTTTTTGTCTGGGGTCTTGCAAGGTACTTGTGACCTTATGTCCTTGTTCAGCCAAGGATTCCTTGCAACAGCACAGGGACTAAGGAGGACTGTTCAGAGAAAACTTGCAATTTATGTTCTAATGGGCAGTAACTGTTTTCTAGACTGTGAATTATTCCAATGTCGGGTCCAATAAAACATATTAGGCATCTTTAGCACATGTTATACCTTGCAGTAATTTAATAATCAACTCCCTCCCTAAGGAGTTGAATCTAGTTAGATTTGGGAGTTGTTCTTTCCATTATGTGTTCTTAAAATAAATTTTCTCTGTCTGCTTCTTTCATACAAATTTCTAATTAAGCGGAACATATTTTCTGCGGTATCAACTAACTGTCTTCTTTTTAATCTCTTACCTTGTCTGGAACTGAAATGGTAAATGCTCTAAAGAAAAACTCACTCATACTCTCATACTCATGTTAAAGTGACCCTAAACAGGTCCCCTTTTTTATGTTTTTAACTTCACTTGGGCAGTTCAGTAGTCTCTGTGGTAGACGTTCTGTGTCACACCTCGCTCTTTTCATTGACTCCAGATGTTCTGCTGTGCCACTATAACTGTAAATAACTCTTCCTTCTCCAGTGATGTCCTTGCTCCCGCTGACATCATTGGGAAAATATTGCCAAGAGATGTCTTGGAATAACACTTAAAACGTATAAAGTTTTCCCTTTCCTTTTTTTTTTTTTTGCTATTGTTAATTAAAAGGGAGAATTTTTGGTAATTGTATCTGCGAAGGAAAACTCCAGGGAAAGCAGATGTAACCGAGGCTTTGGTGTCCTTCCACGGGCCGTTTCACGCTGTTCCAGTGTATGAGGCATCCTGGGTGCTGGGGCAATAGCTTTGTTTGGTATTACCGGCCAGCAGAGAACGCTGCTAAACCATGTTCTCTGTAGTGAAAACCCAGACCGAACTAGTCAAAAGCATCCAGACCGGGGACTATCTTTGTAATAAACTTTATTCTTGAAATTCATTTTCCCTCAAAAATTATTCTCTAACCTTTTTTAAGGTGTTTAACAAAATCCTTGACAATTTTTACCTTCATTTAACTCTTTATTTATCCCAGAAAGGAGATGAAAATACAGTGGTGCTTAACTTGCTTATACCTCAATTTTAATACAAGTAAAAGCTTGTTTTCACATCATCAAGTACTATTCTGATGTTCTGTATGTTTATTTCAATTTATTTTGACCATTTTAAATTATTTATTCACCCTTTTTGTTAGAGTTTGAATCACTGCAATTTTCCACCTTTTTAATCCTCAAAACCCCCCATACATGGGCAGATTGAAGGTCTCCGTCACGCGTGCAGGTGTTCCCTGTGACTATTTTATTTTATTTTGGGCTGTTTGAAGTCTTTTAATGCCGGGTTCACCATTTTTTAATCCAGAGCACTGAAACTTCTCAGGGATCTCCTTCATGCTCACCTGGCCTCTAATTGGATGTTTATTTCATTTATTTTCCCTATTTTCACTTATATTAACGTCCTAATTGTGTCACGATTCGGCCACAAAACGGGCAGTGATGTCAGTATTGGCACTGGGATGTAGTATTTTTTTTTTGTCTGAGAGATTGTGAGTGTTTGTGTCTGACACTGGATGGCAGCGTGGTTGTCTCATTACTTGGTTCAAGAGCTGATTGGTTGGCAAGAGACTTTAATACTAGATTTGGAATCCAGGATATACATGAGATGTAACCAAATTTGAGGTGCAACTGATTGCCTGAATGGAAAGGGGCCTGCAGCTGTGCATGCTCACCCTTGGTCTTGGGTGTGCTCCATTACTTAGCTAGTTAGGAAAAAACGTGATGTATATGTGTTAGGGATATTTTGGTTTAGTTCTGTCAGGTTCCAGGTCACATGAAGTACCTCTGAAGGATCGATTTGTCATGCTTTTGGGAGCTGTTGAAACGCACGCTGCATGGAAAGCACAAGGAAGTCAGACATATATTCCCCGTTTTTGAAAAAAATCCCCCGGGCTGATATTTTCCTGCAATCTGCCCCTGCTCTTCTCCTACCCTCCAGGTTCAATCCTGGTAGGTATAAGTTTGTTAAATCAAAATTTGAATCTCTGGGATGTTCTTAACATTTTGTTGTGCTAAAAAACTTTTTTTCTGGGTAAAAATTCCAGTGGTTTCTTTGTAATTTGACGTTCATTTGTCTTTTCCAATTGAGGTTTACTTTACATTGACCGTGTTTTTTCTAAATCAGCCAGCTGTGTCCGGCGAAGCTAACTGGGTTGTGTTTGAGATGATTTGGGCTTTTGAAAAAGCATATTTAAAATCGCTAACTTGTAAGTTATATTTTTGAAAGGTTTTTTTTTTTTATTTAATCTTTATTAAATTTTCATTAAATGACTTACATCATGAAAAATTTATTTATTTATTTATTTATTTATTTATTATTTTTATATACCGAAGTTCTTGTAGGGACTACAGATCACTCCGGTTTACATAAAACGAAGAACTGCTCAACAGAGAGCGGAGCTTTACATGGAACCGTATAACATATGGAACAGTATAACTGGTTGACAATTTAACATAGTGCTAAATAAAGTAATAATATTTTAACTGGTAATAAATAAAGAAATATAATATTTTATATAAGAAGTATAACTATTTAACGTTATGTACCTCAACACAGGGAACAATTTAGAAATCAAGCAATTCCGTTATTACTACTGTTGTTACATATACCATAAAAGGGGGAGACTATTAATAAACATGACCATTTATCCATAATTTTCTGAAACGAAATTTGTTCTATTCTATACAACAAACAATAAAACAATATATGAAGGGAAGGAAGGTATACTTTTTTTTACTGGACATGCTCACTTGATATTACTGCTTGACTTTTATCAATCAAGAAAGTTTCTAGATGTGTTGGATCTAAAAATGCAAACCTATTCCCTCTATAATTAATACAACATAAACAAGGGAATTTAAAAAAAAAAGTTGCACCAATTGCAAGTACACGTGCTTTCAGTGACAAGAAATATTTTCTTCTAGCCTGTGTGGATCTAGCCACATCTGGAAACATTTGCAATTTATATCATCAAAATAGTAAATCCTTAGATCTAAAGAATTTTTTAAATAAATTCTCCTTATCTTGTTCAGCCACGAATGATATAAAAAGAGTGGCTCTTTTATTGATGATATCAATTGACTCCTCTAGGAAAGTCGAAATTCCCGGAGAAGGTAAAACTTCTCCATTTATATTCTGAACATCAGCACCTCTGACTGATTTTTTCTCTATATAATATATTTTAGAAATTTTGGGAATTTCATCATCTTGATATTGTAATGACTCTTTCAGAAATTTTTTAAACATCTATTTTTGAAAGTTTTAAAACCGTCTTTAGACAATTTGATTTGTATACTGGTTCTGCTAATGGAAATTCATAGGATTGTTGTTTTCATTTCTTTTTTTACTGCATAGGTTACTAATTGCAGCTTTTCGCCGAAGACTTTGATTTATGTGAAATGAACTGGCTATCTGCCTTTTGTTCTAAAATATAGTAAGTATTCAAAACTCTCCTGCCTTATAAATATTGCATTATAATGTGTAACTGTTCAGTCTATGATGCCCACTCTCATCTATTCAAGTCTTTTCATTTCTGTTGTTTTATAGGCTACTAATAAAGTTTTACAATTGAATTGGCCTGGCAGTTGCAGACTGTGCTTGCATTTGTACATAACATTTTGGAATTCACAAACGCTAAGTGTGCGTGTAGTATATAACATTGGTGTCAATAACAATAATGGGGCAGATTTTCAAAGATCTATGCGCGCCGGGCCTATTTTCAAAAGGCCCGGTGGTGCGCATAAAGCCCCGGGACCCGTGTAAGTCCCAGGGCTTGAAAAAAGGGGCGGTCTGGGGGCGGGGGCGGGGTCAGCGGCTCCTGGCACAGCGGCCATTTGTCGCTGTGTCAGAGATCGTGTGCTGGCCATCGGCCTGGAGGCAGGTGCAAAAGGTAAAATAAAGATCGGGGGGGTTAGAGTAAGGCAAGGGGGGGAAGGTTAGGGGAAGGGGGGGGAAGGTCAGGCTAGGGGGAAGGGAAGTTCTCTCTCAGGCCACTCCGATTTCTCAGGCCGCAACGTATTCCAGAGCTTAATCATACATTAAGTTAAAAAAGAATTTTCTCCAATTTGTTTTATATGTGCTACTTGCTAACATCATGGAATGCCCCAGTCCTTGCATTATCCGAAAGAATAAATAACCTTTCCACATTTACCCGTTCAGGTCTTTTCATGATTTTGTAGTCCTCTATCATATCCCCCCTCAGCCATCTCTTCTCCAAGCTTGACAGCCCTAACCTTTCAGGTCTTTCCTCATAGGGGAGCCAATCCATGCCCTTTATCATTTTGTTCGCCCTTCTCTGCACATTCTCCAGTGCAACTATATCTTTTTTGAGATGCAGAGACCAGAACTGTACACAGTATTCAAGGTGTGGTCTCACCATATAGCGATACAGAGTCATTATGATATCCATCATTTTATTTGCCATTCCCTTCCTAATAATTCTTATCATTCTATTTGCTTTTTTGATCGTCACAGCACATTGAGCCAACGATTTCAGTGTATTATCCTGGGTGGTAACTCCTAATATGAAACCTAACATTGTGTAACTACAGCATGGATTATTTTTCCCTATATGCTTTACCTTGCACTTGTCAACATTATATTTCATCTGCCATATGGATGCCCTATCTTCTAGTCTCATAAAGTCCTCCTGCAATTTATCACAATCCGCTTATTATTTAACTTCTCTGATTTTGTGTCACCTGCAAATTTAATCATCTCACTCATCGTATCTTTTTCAGAAGATTTATAAATATATTGAAAAGCATAGGTCAAGTACTTGTGATAGGTCTGAAATTTCATTTTTGAGTCCTTTCAGAACCCTGGGATGTATACCATCCTGTCCACATGATTTGCTACTCTTCAGTTTGTCAATCTGGCCTACTACATATTCCAAGTTCTCTTGTGATTTGGTTCAGTTCATCTGAATTGTCACCCTTGAAAACTGTTTCTGGAACAAGTATCTCCCCAACAACCTTCTCAGTAAACACTGAAGTAAAGAATTAATTTAGTCATTCTGCAATGGCCTTATCTTCCATAAGTGCTCCTTTATCCCTGCGATCATCTAACGTTCCAACCAACTTCCTCGCAGGTTTCCTGCTTCGAATATATTTTTTAAAAGTTTTTATTATGAGTTTGTGCCTCAGCGGCCAACTTCTTTTCAAGTTCTCTTTTAGCCTGTCTTATCAATGTTTTATATTCAATTTGTTTTTTCCTATTTTCTTCAGATTGATCCTTCTTCAAATTTTTGAAGGGTGATCATTTTCCTAAAATAGCCTCTCTTACCTCACCTTTTAACTATAACGCCATTGTTTGGCCTTCCTTCCACCTTTCTTAATGCATGGAATACATCTGGACTGTGCTTCTAAGATGGTATTTTTTACCAATGTCCACACCTGTTGTACATGCTTAACCTTTGTAGCTGCACCTTTCAATGTTTTCTAACTATTTTTCTCATTTTATCAGTTTCCCTTTTGAAATTTTAGTACTAGAGCCATGGATATACTTATTCTCCCCCTTCTACCCATTAATTGAAATTTGATCATATTATGTTCACTATTACCAAGCGGCCCCCACCACTGTTACCTCTGTCTTTCTGGTCTCTATCTTCTCCGTTCGACGGATCTCCGAGATTCAGGCATTGTCCTGTCGGGAGCCCTTCTTGCGTTTTTCTGATTCAGGAGTCTCTCTCAAGACGGTTCCTTCTTTCTTGCTCAAAGTTGTTTCCACTTTCCACGTCAACCAGTCGGTAGAACTCCCTGCGTTTTCTCCAGAGGAGATTGCGGGTGCAGCTGGGGGTGATCTCCGTCGTCTAGATGTTAAGTGAGTCCTGCTTCGCTATCTCCAAGTTACCAATGACTTTCGCGTTTCGGACCACCTCTTCATCCTTTGGAGTGGTCCCAACTGAGGTAAACCAGCTTCTAAGACCACGATTGCGCGGTGGTTGAAAGAAGCGATCTCTTCGGCATATCTTTGTCAAGGTTGACCGGTTCCTGAGGGTCTGAAGGCTCATTCTCTTCGCTCTCAGGCTGCTTCTTGGGCGGAGAGTCAATCTGTCTCTCCGCAGGAGATTTGTAGGGCCGCCACTTGGACATCCCTGCATACCTTTGCTTGGCACTACCGTCTGGATGTGCACGCTCCGGTTTTCGGTTCCTTCAGGCGGCAAGTGCTTCGAGCGGGATTGTCTCTGTCCCACCCGGTTTAGGGAAGCTTTGGTACATCCCACTGTCTGGACTGATCCGGGTACATACAGGGAAAGGAAAATTAGTTCTTACCTGTTAATTTTCATTCCTGTAATACCAAGGATCAGTCCAGACGCCCTTCTCTGTCTGTCTTTTTTATGTCCTCTCGAAGCTTGTTTCTTACAGGTTTCCAGATTCTATTACTCCCTGTGTTGTGCAAGAATACTGAGCAATTACACCGGAAGCCTTGGTTGTTTTTTCATACCAAGTATATGCAAGAGCGTATAGGTATACCATGTTTGTCTTATTGTTCTATAGTTGCTCTATTGAACTTTACGGTTACTTGCTTGATCCCACTTGGGTTTTGTTATTTTTCTGCTTTGACAATAGTTATACTGAAGGGTTACAGGATAGGCTCTGTCCTCATATAGGATATCCTTTCAGTTTTAGTCTGTCTCCACCTGCTGGAAAGGAGGCTCAACCCACTGTCTGGACTGATCCGTGGTACTACAGGAACGAAAATTAACAGGTAAGAACTAATTTTCCTTTCAAGGTGCGGTCTCACCATGGAGCGATACAGAGGCATTGTGTCATTCTCCGTTTTGTTAACCTTTCCCTTCCTAATAATTCCTAACTGCTCAGTCTAGCAGGGAAGTTTTGCCGGTCATATCACTTGAAGGACCGATGGAGCTGTAAAATCTGAAGTATTGAAACTGATGATGAGAAGAGTTCAGAAAGTTAAAGAACTCATCCTTTGGAGCTAGGAGTTCTATCCCAGTAGCTGACCTCTCTGTGATTGCTGAAAGTCAGGCTTTCCATTGGACTTACTCTGTTAATATTTTTTTTATTATTTGCCAAGAGAGATTGAGCTGTTATATTCCTTATTTGATTTCTTCTATTGGTTGTATTCCAATGTAGGTGACTTTTGTTTGTCAGCTGTTGGCTGAGAATTAACAGACTATATTGGAAACACCAGCACTGTTGTCATGGTGAGTTGCTTTCCTGAGAAGGATCTTTTAGATCCTTTGCATGTTCCAGTGGTTTGCCTGGCAAGTAAATCAAATTCTGTTTGGTTGCTGACATTCCACCAGAAAGGAAATTGGTCATCACTATCCAGAGGACACACATCAGACCGGTCCACCATACCATCTGTTCAACCATGATCACATAAGAACCCTAGTATCCAAAGAGGGGATTAGAACCCATCCACCAAAGATCAGGTTACTCTAGGCTGGGAGGTGTCAGTGGGGCCTAGGGTCTGTCACCATTAGAAGATTGTTAGAGGGATAGAAAAACCAATCCCATCAGCCAGAAGGGGAGGGATTAGCAGTATCGGCATAGGGATGGAATTTGACATCATTAGGAGATTGGGGGGGGGGGTGTTTCAGCGGTTTCAAATGGGGTGGATTGGAGAGAGTGAGACTCTATGACATCCCAGGGAAGCAGGGAGTTGCAAGGCTTGGCGACATCAGCAGAAGCAGGAGGGAGGGATGAGACTCGGAGACATCAAGGAATGAAACAGATGGGATGGGCCTGGAAGGATTCAGCAGGGCTTACTTGTGTTCTGGTGTGGGACGTGGGGGCAGGGCTTGGTGAAGAACAGAGGCACTGGGAGGATTTGTAAGTGGAAATACTAGGGGAAAAGAGTGAAACCTGCAATAAAAATAAGGAGAGCAGGAACGGTGTCAGGGGAGGATGGGAGAGGGAGAGAGTTGTGACATGGGTAGTAAGAAGAAAGGAAAAACATTAGCAATTTGGGAAGTGTCTTTCTTTAAAAGGAGATTCACTTAATCTTCAGCATTTTTCCCAGGTTCATTGATGTTTTCTGTTCACCCATCCACCAAGTCAATGAACTCTAGACCACAATAGCCAGTGCAGCAGAAGATATTTTTTATGTGCGAAATTTGACAGTTTTCGCACTGTGCAAGACGATGGACTGCTCTTCTATGCACGCAAACAATTGAATCCGACTAACCACAAACTCCTCGCTGAATTGACAGGAAAAAGAGTTGATGATATTTTCAAATTCAGCTAGTGTTCTGTTATTTCCAATCTTGTTAATATCCTGAAGAGGCATTATTATTTGTATTGCTATTTATTACACAACTACTTGAAGGAAAGGAAAATAAAAATTGCTTTCCAGGGTCAGATTGTGGGGTGGGAAGGGATAAATCACTGTTCAGTTCAGCACCTACAGTAAAACCCTGCAACACTCTCCCTCCCTTCTTCGCTGAGGAATTCGGACTCTATTGCAAGCCCATCAGCCTCCTGCTCTGGGCTCAGACTAACCCTACCAACTTCTCAATTTAACCTTCATCTAACAGTGAGTGAAGGTCCTGCTCATCTTGGAATTGCCTAATCTGAATGCTTACCCAAGACTTGCACAATGCCGGCTTCTTTAGGAACGAGCTAAAGATGACTTGCTTTAAAATTGTGTGGGATTAATATTGGGTGCAGTATACAAAACAAAATCCTGTAAACGGTGAGTGCCATGAGTGTATTCCTCTCTAAAAATAAGAGTTTTAAATGTCATTGCACCAGACCTTCTAATATTTTTACCTCTACACCTCTCTGCAGTTAGCTTTGCTGTGACCTAAATACCGTATTTCTTTCTCCTAAAAGAGCTTCGAATCAATCAGGATGGCCTGAAGTGGTGTAGGAATGATAAATCAGTCCAGCATATTGCACTCATCTTTAGCACATCAGGGGTTGGTTTTTTTTAGTGTCAGTGCATTTCTCTCTCAGCACCAATGCGCTGCCACTCCAGTGTGTCCTAAATATGGAAATGAACAATGACCAACTTAATCAACTCAGAATGCAGCCTTCCGGGGCCCTGCACAAGGCAGTTTACTAGGAGCAAATAGCTGGCACGAATACTTTTTTTATACCAATCTCCTATCTTCACTAATTCGAGCACATAAGATGCAGGGGCTGGGGGGAACCCTGCCTATTCTGCACGCCACAATATGTAGAGGAATGAACAGACTATTCAAATCAATACCTAAAAATTCTGCCCCAAGCGTAAAGTTCTAGTGAACCTGAAGGTAAAACAGAATTGGAAATTGATTTCATCAAAGCAGCCGTTTAACAGAGCTCCAAAAAGTTGGTGCTCTTAAACTTTTCCAAGCTATTAAGTATTTTTAGAAACCCACTAGAAAACTGCCTTAAAATGTGAAATTGATCGCCTTGTACATTCTCCTTGATTCTATGTTCCTCTGCTCCCAGCTGCTCTCTGACATTTGCTGGGTCTAATCAGAGAGCAGCTTGTGATCTGAAGGTTCATGAATGCAAATGCCCCAGGTCCGTTGGTTGAAAGTAACAGAACTGGCTCCAGCAAGTGCAAGACATGGGTTATTCTGGATCTCCCACCTTTAAAAGGAAGAGCGGTGATCTTCTTGTGAATACACAGACAAGGCGTCAGTTCAGTGTAGCCCTTGGGCCACACGACAGGTACCAGGGAACTGTGAAGCCATAAGTATGTAAGGAGAGTAATTTTCAAAAATGTGCATTAAGTCAGCACAAAGTTATGCCTGCATTTCATAAACTCTGTGGCAGAAACCATACACTTTATTAAATACATTATTATCTCTGTCTCGAAAGTACGCACATATGTTTCAGCACGCGTCCAGTTTTTTAATGACGGTAATGTGCGTAATCCACTTATGAAAATGCTCACTTGTGCGTATGTACTTAACACCAGTTCGTTAACACCTCCACCGGTTCACCAGGACCTCCTCAGTTCATCCTAAAACTCCAGCCTCAAAACTGCAGACAAAAGACAAGTGTGATTTTACTTCCACGACTCAAATTAGCAGGTCTAAAAGTGCGAGTAGAAGTTTATATGCACACGCTATATACTGCTTACAAAATGCTAACTTGGGCGCGGCTTCTGAACTCTGCCTTGGAATACGCCAAACTGTTCTTTATTTCCTTTAACATTTGCCTGCAACACTATTAGTGTGTGCATACTTCCGGCTGTCACAAAATACTACTTACGCACGTACGTGCTGCTTACATATGTAACTTTCAATTTTACATGCAGAAACCTTTGGAATATTAACCCCAAGATTTTCTACATTAGCTTAGACCAATGGTCCATTCTATCTCAGCATCCTGTCTCCGACAATGGCTAGCCTGTATCAATTGGAAGAACCTATCCAGTCCCAAACAGGAAAACCCATGTCGTGCTGCTCCCTCCCAGAAGCATGAAGTGGAAACGACATTGTCTATTCAGGAGTAGAGAGAATGAAAGCTGATTTAAGGAAGCTTGAAGAGTGGTTGAATGTTTGGCAGCTGGGGTTCAATGCCAAGAAGTGCAGAGTCGTGCATATGGGGGGTGAAAGAGTAATGCGTACAGCCTGGGAGAGGCACCTTGGGGTGATAGTGTCTGGCGATCTGAAGGCAATGAAACAATGGGACAAGGTGAGCGCCAAAAGCCAGAGAGATACTGGGCTGCATAGAAAGAGGCATAACCAGATGGGAAAAGGAGGTGATAATACTCTTGTACAGGTCATTGGTGAGGCCTCACCTGGAGAAGTGGGTTCAGTTCTGGAGAATTTATCTTAAAAAGGATAAGGACAAGAAGGAAGCGGTCCAGAGAAGGGCGACCAAAATGGTGTGGGGCTGCATCAGAAGGACTGAAGGACCTGAATATGCACACCCTGGAGGAGAGGAGGTGCAGGGGAGACATGATACAGACCTTCAAATACTTGAAAGGTATTAATTAGGCACAGGGGTCATGATATGAAATGCTAGGTGAGGGGATAACTCAGAACCAACATCAGGAAATCTTTCTTCACAGAGAGGGTGGTGGATGCCTGGAATGACCTCCTAGAAGAAGTGGTGAAGAATATATACATATATCAAAGTTTACATTTGCAAAGGATCAGTCTGCTCTATCACGCCTGGAAAGCGATTTCTCCTCTCCCCTAGCTATTATCACTCTTCAGGTCAGTATCCCTGCCTGTCCCTCTGCCAGTTATACCCATTCTAGTTGCATTTCTGAAACTATGTTATGAAAAAAATGTGAGTTCACTAAAGGCCTAACATCTAAATACATCCTCAGAATAGTCAGAAGTAATTCCATTACATGAGGGATCGTCCTCCCACAAACACTAAGGGAATTTGATTCCCATAGTAGCTTCTTTTATGAGAGGGAAAAACCCCAGAATGGAAAAAGTTTCTCAAAGGCCAATAATAGCTTTTAAAATCTTTGTGGCTCCTAGAGGAGGAGTAACCTAATGTTTAGCGCAATGAGCTAAGAGACAGGGAAGCCAGCATTCAAGTCCTGTTAATGCTCCTTCTGACCTTGGGAAGTCACATCACCCTCTTTACACGCAGGTGAGTGGCCTGTGCGCGCTGGGAGAGTGGGCACTTGCCCGCTCTCCCGCGACTTTTACTGAATCGGTCTGTGTATTTGCTGCTGACTCAGGTGTGCTACACTTGAGAGGACAGTGCTCATCTGATACTTCATAAGGAGTGCTAAAGTATTTAAGAAGACTTCAGGAAACGTATGAGAAAGGGACTTACGTTTCTTCAAAAGCTGAATACTTGGACAAAAAGGATATGGATTTCTAAGGAATTGGCTTCCTGTACATCAAATGACTTTACTAGAAGAGTGAGGTCGCAAATGTATTAATCTTTCTTCTGCCTATATGTTCATTGACTTTATTTAAATACTGAATTGAGTGCTGTAAATATTCTTCAGTCATCAAATCAACTATCAGTAAAGAAGCTGGAAACTGCATTGCTTCTCTGTGTGATTTTTGGAGACAAAAGACTGTGACTATTATCAATGCTGTTTACAGAGGAGCAAAAGAAGGGTCGGTACTGTATTAACTGGAAAAGGGCCTCACTTTCTCTACAGTGAATTCCATTTACTGCCGCCCTCTGTTGTGTATCCATCAACCAATGCCTAACCCAGTGCACCACCTTAAGACCCATTCCCAGGCTGCTCAGCTGATTTACGAGTCTATTGAACATCTACCACTCACCCCATTCTAATTCTTTGGTCATCCAAGGCAAAGAAATGGATCAGGTTTGTCTGACAGGATTTTCCTTTGTTAAAAACCATTCTGCCTCAGCTCTAGTAATCTGCTGGATTCAAAGTACTCCACTATTCCTTCTTCTACGAGTGACTCCATTAATCTGTTAATGAAGAAGAGCTGCTATTCCTTGACACTGTATACTGCATGGTGAATGTCTCTCTGTCTGTTATTCATTTACTAGCCTATCTTAGGTTAATTTTGGCCCTAAAAAGTACCAGCAGAGGCGTCAGTCAGGGAAGACACAGAATCAATAAATCCACAACAAAAAGATCTGCTCCTAGCTCTCTGCAAAATGATACTTGGTTTTTATTAATTAAGTTGGCTTAATTTCATGAAATCAGGTCTGTCTATCCCTTGCTTCATTTTAAGTCCTAGAAGGACCTCATGTGGTTTCTGTATAGTATAGTATTTACATTACTGTCAGCTAGAATAAAGATGCATATTGAAAATCTGAAAGCCTAATACTACCTACCAGCTTCATTTGCAATAAAATCCTCCATGCAATACTGAATAAAGTTAGTTTATATTTCCATTTTAAAACTTTCTACAAACTGTTTCAACCCTTTATTAATCCTTAGTTGTAGTTTGCCCAGTTTGAAAGCATCCATTTGAAAGATCCTTGGTCAGTCCCACACAAGATGAAAATTAGTTGATAACAAATATTTGCAATCCATATTGGGTAGATTCAGACTCTGACAGCAAGCGCACACCACTCAGGCAAGGTAGATGGAGGCTAAAAGGGGGCAAGACAGCCAATCTGTAAAAATTCTTTTTTTTTTTTCCAAAAAATATCTGCCCTCCATGTAAGAGAATTTTTTCAGTCTAAGCAGGTCGCATAGGTACCATGCAATGCAAATGTAGAATTTCATAGATGGATAGTTAACTAGAGAGACTGACAGATAGGTTAGACCGATAGAAACAACAGCCAGAACAAAAGCCAATAATATAGGCAGATGGATATTGTATGCTCCCTATTGTTTATATAGACAATGCAATGTTCTTTCATTCAGACATCACTGAGTTGAAGGCATTGTTCTCCCATACAATTCAGTACGTTTTCATCTCCCATCGTGCTGAAGACTTCAAACAACAAATATTTCAAAGGGTACTTTGCCCTTTTTTAGGGTGATCTCTTAAAATAACTGGATTGTAAAACAGCATCTCAGCGATGTTCCAGCCCTCGCAGCTGAGACGTGACCAACTCGCCACGCTGGGCGGGGGGATTGTCGCCACTGGCTCAGCCGTTCCATACACGTTTACACGTCGAGTAGGATAAAACGCTGCAGGTGCAATGCACTGCACGTGAAAAACAAGTTCAGCCTAGGAAGGGAAGCCTGCTATTAAAAACAAAACAAAACAAAAAAAAAAAGCTTCCGTTTAGAAGTATTTAGTGCTCCAGCGAACAAGTACCACAAAGCGACAGCCCCAGATGTCGGCCACGCTTAAATTAAACGTGTAAAACCGCAAAGGAATTTTTTAAAAATTGTTTTAAAGGGTTGGAGGAGAAGATAGCAATATGAACGTGGGTTCAGCCTGAGGAATTTCATAGCCGTGCAGATCTATCAAATAATTTTCAAGATTATCACTTATTAAGGGAAATCTGGAGCAGTTTTTTGCACTATTAACCCCCTCCCTGCCTCCCTCCCAGGACGGTGGAAAGAGAACACACCCTACCATTAAAATGAGTTGCGATAGGAAGAGGCACTGCTCCTGGTTTCCTGCGGCAGATTTTTCAAGGTTCTGTGGCAAACGCGGTCTATTTGCATACATTTGAACTGATCTGCAGATTAAATAACATTGATTTGCATTTTATTTTATTAAAAAAGTTGCTTTTGGATATTTCTCGTGTCTCTTTCTTTGGTTGTTTTGGTGGGGAAAACATGGTCCGAGGCAGATTGGACCTGGCCCCCGGTCTCCCACGGGAATTTGGCCGGAACCAGCCAAGTCTGCTGTAAGGGCCGAATTTTGTGGCCCTTGCTGCAGCATCATAGACCAGGGGCCCTGCCCAAGAGAACTGGCTAGCGTGGGGGATTCACTAATCAATGGAAATTGGGAGCAAATACACTACATAAAAATACATTTAAATATAGATAAAAAAAGATCAGGAAAATAAGGGTCATGGGATACAAAATACATTTATTTATATAAATAAAAAAATAAAGCAGCAAAAATATTTTTCTGAATGCAATCAGGACAGCAGCAGCAAGGATAGCTAAGAAAGAGCAGGCAATTCTGTTTCTTGATCGGAAAACGGCAGCAGCAATAGGAATCCTGGGTCTGGACAGAAGTTTCTCTGCTTAAGCCAGCCTGTGCCCTCCTAGCGATTTACCTAATGCTGGCTGCACTGATTGGCTGTTAGAAAGAGCCAATCAGCATGCAGCTTGGTCTTGCACACTGAGACAGAACGCCATTTGAAGTAGCCCCTACAGACACTATTGCCTTTCTTCAGATAATTCAATCACACAGCAGGGGAGCTTAAGGTTTATTGATCATGCAGATGGGCTATCAATTATGCGCCAACAACCTAACTATGCAGTTTCTCCTGCAGCCCTGGAATCTCAGGAGCTTAGGAGCACTCAATCGGGCCGATGCAGTAAAGTGCGCTCAGGCTGAGCGCACTGTTAGCCCCCGTTTGGCCGCGCGTTTTCGACACGCTATTTTTACCTCTTATACAGTAAAGGGTAATAGCGCGTGGAAAATGTGTGGCCAACCCCCCGAAACTAATAGCGCCCGCAACATGCAAATGCATGTTGATGGGCCTATTAGTCATTCCCGCGTGATACAGAAAGTAAAATATGCAGCGAAGCCGCACATTTTACTTTCAGAAATTGGCAGGCGTTAATTTCGGCCGGCACCAGGAAAGTGTACAGAAAAGCGGAAAAAACTGCTTTTCTGTACACCCTCCGACTTAATATCATAGCAATAGTAAGTCGGAGGCCCCAAAAATTTAAAAAAAAAATTTAAATTAAAAAAAAAAGGTAAAAATCTGCCCGTGGCCTGCGGGTTGGAAGACGGATGCTCAATTATGCCGGCTTCCGTTTTCCAAAACCGTGGCTGTCAGTGGGTTTGAGAACTGACGCCGGTAAAATTGAGCGTCGGCTGTCAAACCCACTGACAGCCGCCGCGTCTGTCAAAAAGGAGGCGCTAGGAACGCGCTAGTGTCCCTAGCGCTTCCTTTTAATGCAGACCCTAATTTGCATATGGACTGATACTGAATCACGCGCCCAGGACACTGGCCTGTGCACGCATTGGGAGAGCCGGCTCTCCCGTGACTTTTACTGTATCGACCCGAAAATGAGTTGTCAGCCTGGGAGAGTCACAGCTTGGCTGAAAAGATGTCCCTTACTGTGAAGGTGATCAAACCCCTATTGTAAAGGTATGAGTCAGAGTTTTAGGTTGGAGATTTGCATATGACAACCTCCTGAGCCTTACTACTGCATTGCAGTCAAATATCACTTCACAGACAAGTAATGGCAAAGTCCTAAATTGCAGAGCTTTGACAAAAAGAGAAATTTTGGTTGGAAATGTATGGAAAGACGGGCTTATCAAACAAATATCTTCTCACCTTGACCAGCAATGGGTGGCAAAGTCCTTGGGCACCTAGTTTTCGAAGCAGAGAAAAGATTAGGCAGAATAGGAGTTTATGCTTTTTCTTTTCTCATGTTTCATCTAGGTTTTAGCCTTATGATTGACACAGGAATAGTTTCTTCAAGCTAGATAAAAGTTCATTAGCAAGTTATAGAATTAGCTTAGTTTGAGTTACTGAGCAATGGGAAAACCATGGGGCAGATTATAAAAGCCTTACGCGCTTAGAGGGGTTATGCACGCAGAGCCTATTTTGCATAGGCCTGGTGAAGCGCGCAAGCCCCGGTACATGCGTATGTCCCAGGGCTTGAGGGCAGGGGCAGGGGCAGGGTGAGGGCGTGGCCTGAGGCCTTCATAGCGCCGCTTAGCACTTGGCCGGCGTGCGCAACCTACACCTGCCCAAAGGCAGGCACAACTAGTAAAACAAAGGTTGGGGGGGGGGTTAGGTAGGGGAAGGGAGGCTGCGCGCATGTTATAAAATCGGGTGTAGATTTGTACGCCCACGCGTAGGTATTAAAATCTGCCCCTATGAGTCTAGCTAATCTATAAACCCTTGTAATGGAATCCCTTCCCACCAAGGAAGAAAGCCTCAGGATGTTATCCTTCTAGTGGTGGAGCTGCAGTCTAAGGAGCAGACCAAGCAGCAAATCAGGAGGTGGTGTTTTGTCCCCTGGGAGTGTATGGACCCCAATAGATGACTGAGAGGCAGGGTTTGGTCCCCCAGGAAGGTGTGGACCCAACAGTGAATCGAGGTGCAGAGTTTGGTCCTCCAGGAGGACATGGACCCAGCAATGGTTCAGGAGACGGAGTTTGGTCTCCCAGGAAGATGCAGACCCAGAGGCAGATTGAGAGATGAAGTTTAGTCTTAACAGGAGAGTGCAGTCTCAGTGATGGATTAGGAAGCAGAGTTTGATCCCTCAGGAGGGCACGAACAGTGTAGTAGAGCCGAGAGCAGGGTTTCCCCAAACCTGTCATGGGGATCCCTCAGCCGGTTGGGTTTTCAGGACATCCACAATGAATATGCATGAGATAAATTTGCATGCCATGGAGACTCGGTATATGTAAATTTATCTCATGCGTATTCATTGTGAATATCCTGAAAACCCGACCGGCTCTGGGATCCCCAGGACAGGTTTGGGAAGCCCTGAGGTAGAGTTTTGGTCACCCCAGGAGAGGCATGGACCCAACAGCAGACAGGAAGGAGGTGGTGCAGAAGAAACCTCAGTAGCAGTCTGCATGCAACAGATCCTCCTCCTTCTGACTGACAGTACCCACCAGCTCAGTTGCATTTCTTCACATGGCTGAGATGTGGGCTATAGTAGGAAGGGGAAAAGTGAGAAGGTAACCAAGGCTAGCTCTAGGCAAATGGCACCCTGGATGAAAATCGGCTCCCTGCCGGCTCTTCAACATAATGGGTGATGCTGGGCGATCACCCAAGGCACCCCTCAGCTCATGGTGTCCCAGGTGATCGCCAAGCACAGCCTACCCAAAGGACAGCACTGAAGGTAACTATTAGATCTAAGGAAATGCAAGAGGTTCTTTCTTGATTATATGTTGATACCTTGTAGGGAATAAATAAATATGCTGTTTGAAAGCTTGTAAAAATGTATATAGTATAATCTAATAAACTTGTTCTTACTTGTAACTACTGCCAGCCCTGTTTGCAATCTCATCTATTTGTTGGGTTTTTCTATGGTGAAGGGAGACAAATACCATCCATTAACACTTTCTACCCCAGGGAGAGGTATCAGGTGTTCAGACCCTAAGGATCGACAGAGCTCGCCCAAGGGGGCACCTTCCAGGTTGCTCCTGGACCCAGGAATGCCACCATAAAGTAATTGGGCACGAAAACATTACCCAATAATAAGACCCTAAATTTAAAGAAACAAATTTGGAAGTTAATACTTTGGCCATCACAGAGGGTTTAGGGAGCAAAATATTTCTAATGAGTTAGGAAAAACCCTACTTGTAAAACTAAAATATAGCATATATGTATCTCTCTCTGGACCAAAATGTGCAAGTCTCTTGGGGTGAGAAAAAGGCCATATTCTTCTACCATGGCCTGACAGAGCAATCCTTTTTGTTTAACTTGCAGTATACAGCTGGTCTGGTATAGTTTATCGATGCATTTTCTCTCCCACTTCCTACTTGTCATGTTTTTCTTTCTTTAAATGTTGTAATTTAGCATATGCTTCCACCTACTCCTGCTCTCTCACTCTCCTGTCTCACATTAATTTGTTTCTTTTACATGTTAAATATGTCTAACTCAGCTGCCTGCAGCCTTCTTTCCCACCGTTAAATATTTTTGTATATTTTTTTTCTTCCTTATTTTTACTCTCCTGCTCCCTCCTTCTAAGCTAAGAAATAAGAAGATAATCTAGAATTTACAATTTCAAAACGATCTATTGAATCTCAATTTACTGCGGATTGCAAGACTGTTTGCATCTCATGTACGCAGCTTTTCTCCACCAATGACACTGAAGTTTACAACTTACCCTGCTGTGCTGGCTCATTGCCTTGCCCGGCTCTAAATTCAGACTCCACAGCCCAATTAATCTGTTTGAAGAGTTCCTGATTTGACTTGGAGCTACGGAGTTTGCAGCAACATGTTGTAGACAGGAGCAAATTAAAATCTTTTGAAGAATGCAAAAAGTGAAGGCTTCATTTTCGGAAACTCAGTGGTAGGCAAAATAAAAGGAACAGGAAAAAAAAAATGAAACTGCAGGAAGAAGAGAATATTAACAATATAGATGAGTCAGTGCAAGCGACAAACAGAAGTTCTATTTGCAAGTGTAATATTAAGTGACTGAATATTTCAAGAATGTGAGTGTGAGTCTGTGTGTGTGTGTGTGTGTGTATGTAGATATAAACGTACCTACAGTCTTTTCTTTAGAGGGCCATATCTTCTAAGGGCAAGCAGAAGAATTTATCTCTGTATCTTCCTCTGCTACTTGTCTCCTCCTCCTTGCACGACCCCAGGGGTTGAGCCCTTTCTGTGGGCCTCAGCGGTAAGGTCCATCCCTTGTCAGTGTGCAGGTGTTTGGTGGGGTGCTGACCTAGGACACAGGTCTGGGTGTTCAAATAGTAAACGTTTATTGATCTCTTCAAAGGGGCGAATCAATGTCCCGTTGAAATAAATGGTCTTACAAATGAGTGTCCGGTCCTCCCTGTGCATGGGCTGACAATTCAAGTTCCTGGGGGCCTCCTAACTCTCCTGAGCTGAGAGTTTCAGTGTCCCAGGCTCTGGGCGAGATCCTATACTGAGAGGGAGCCCCCTTAGGGGGTGAAACAGTCCTAACTGAATTGCAACAGACTTCAGACAGCTACCCAGCCTGCGCAATGTATCCCACGGAGGGTCTTCAGGATTATTCTTCTTTCTCCTGTCTCCTTCACGTGACTTCTCAGTGAGACAAGCCTGAGCTGGAACTCGAGGGCAGTGCAAATACAGCTCCATCCCCATAGGAGATGGGGTGGCAAACAGAACCTCCTCAAAGCAAAATCTGGATCAAAACTACTGAACAAATATCTTCCCTGGAATGAGCACTAGCACTGTAGCCTTTTCCTTCAGGATAGGGGGGGGTGACCCTTCCTAAGGAAGTACCCGGCTCGCACTTCCAGCTTCAAAAATCCTCAATTTAGTGAAAATCTGAAGTCTCTATAACTCTCAGAGTAGCCCCACACTAACAGGGAGTGACTATCAGGGATTTCCCTTAACAAAACATCCTAATGAGGGGTGTAGGCCTCACACATGGGCCAATTCAGTAAAGTCCGCGGGAGAGCGGGCAAATGCCCACTCTCCCGGCGCGCGCACAGGCCACTCTCCTGTGTGCGCGATTCAGTATGCTAATTAGACCCGGCGGTAAAACCAGGTAAAAGGAGGCGCTAGGGACACTAGCGCGTCCCTAGCGCCTCCTTTTGGACCGGAGCGGCGGCTGTCAGCGGGTTTGACAGCCGACGCTCAATTTTGCCGGTGTCGGTTCTCGAGCCCACTGACAGCCACGGGCTCAGAAACCGGACGCCGGCAAAATTGAGCGTCCGGTTTTCGACCCGACAGCCACGGGCCGACTTCAAATTTATTTATTTTTTTTTTTTTACTTTTGGAAAGTTTCGGGACCTCAGACTTAATATCGCCATGATATTAAGTCGGAGGGTGCACAGAAAAGCAGTTTTTACTGCTTTTCTGTGCACTTTCCCAGTGCCTGAAGAAATTAGCACCTACCTTTGGGTAGGCGCTAATTTCTGAAAGCAAAATGTGCGGCTTGGCAGCACATTTTGTTTTCTGAATCGCGCGGGAATACCTAATAGGGCCATCAACATGCATTTGCATGTTGCGGGCGCTATTAGGTTCGGGGGATTGGACGCGCGTTTTCGGTCCCTTACTGAATAAGGGGTAAGGGAAAACGCACATCCAATGGCTGATACAGTACAGTGCGCTCCGTCGGAGCGCACTGTACTGTATCAGCCCGACAGGCAGAAACTAAACAAAGCTCCTACCTCTTCCAGAGCTAAACCAAAAAACCACACCTACACCTCTGAGAACCCTTAGTTATTAACAAGGTCCATCCTCTCAAGCTGCCTCTAGAGGAGGAGCTGAAACGTGGCATTCCTTGCAGATGATTTGTGGGTTACTAAGGACATCTAGTGGCCAACCCTGTAGGGATGCCACACTTATCTACGGTAAGCAGTTTTCATATTTATTTGGAAAAGTGTTGCATAATACAGGGACTTGTGCTGTTAAAATGTTTAAAACCTGCAATTCTGCCTGGTGCATCCTATACCTCCAGTACCTGAATATAATCTGAAGCGGAGTATAAAAAATAAATAAATAAATGAAAAGTACAACAAATGTCTATTATATTGACATCTCAATAACATGAAAATGTACCACACTGGAAAGGAAAGTATTTATTTTGCTAATAAGGCGATGAAAACCCATTTTATTACCCATGCTTCATTTTTGAGAGGTTACATAATCTATCCGCGTGCTTCCCAAACTTTTTATGTCATTGCATGCCCAGTACTGGGTTCACACCATCGCTTTCCCTCTCCCTAGCATCAAGACCGTTCTTTCCCTCCTTCTCCCACCCCCCTGGCAACTCCACCTTCCCTTCTTCCCCCACCCACCCCTTACCCCTGGCATCATCACTTTCTCTTCTCAACCCGTCTTCTCCCCACCCCCATCCCTCCCAGCCCCTGGCCTCATTACCTCATGTTCTTCTCCCCTCCAGTCTTGGCATCACCACCTTTCCTCCCCCACCCCTCTGGCATCATCCCTTTCCTTCCCACCAGGCGCATAGCCACAGGTGGGCCTGGGGGGCCCTGTGCCCCCCTCACATTTGGCTCAGGTCCAGACCCCTAGCAGCAGGGTCATGTCCTACCCGAGTCAGGAGTCAAGAGGGTCTGGAATCTCTGCCAGGCCTTGATCCTCTGCTCCTGGGGCTAGACCTGTAAAAGATTTAGGCCATCAAAGTCATACGGTTTATTTTGGGCAGGTAATTATCCCAGGAAGGCCTGGGCTGGTTGGAAGCATCCTGAGAGATTAACACTTGCATAGAGAAGATGGTGTAGCCAGAGAGGGAAAGTGAGAAACAGAAGAGACAGGCCAGGGAGTCGGTGACGAGACCGGAGCTGGAGTGTTCCCGGAAACGTAAAGGCTTTTGTAGCCACTGCCTTGAAGACCCTCATAGGATGGGGCAGGGCAGGGAGCTGGCCACAGTGCCGACCCTTATTAATCCAGACATTCAGCTCTGGCTCTGCAACTGCTTCCCAAACTAATCCCCTGCCATCACCACACGCTCCCTCTGGCATCATCATCATTTCCCTTCTCCCCGCCCCGGGATTACCACTTTCCCTCCCTTCCCTCTTTGGGATCTCCTCCAGCTCACAAGAAGAATCAAGTGAGGAGTGATTCCTCCTCTGCCAGCTTCCCACTCGAGAGCCGCTGACCCCCACGCAGTTCCCACTTCCAAGGAAAGTTGGCAGAAGAGGAGGAGGCAGCAGGTAAGAGGGGCCGCTCTCTGACTCCTCCTGCCCCCGAGAGGGCTTAGAGCAGGAGACAGGGAGGAGGCCAGGGCAGCAGGTAAGAGGGGCCGCTCTCTGACTCCTCCTGCCCGCGAGAGGGCTTAGAGCAGGAGACAGGGAGGAGGCCAGGGCAGCAGGTAAGAGGGGCCACTCTCTGACTCCTCCTGCCCGGGCAGCAGGTAAGAAGGGCCGCTCTCTGACTCCTCCTGCCCGCGAAAGGGCTTAGAGCAGGAGACAGGGAGGAGGCCAGGGCAGCAGGTAAGAGGGGCCGCTCTCTGACTCCTCCTGCCCGCGAAAGGGCTTAGAGCAGGAGACAGGGAGGAGGACAGGGCAGCAGGTAAGAGGGGCCGCTCTCTGACTCCTCCTGCCAGCAGGTGGGGATAGTTCAGGAGGCAGGGAGAAGAAAGAGAGGAAGAGATTTTGCTGCCACCAGCTGTGGCCATGACCCGCCCCCACCTTCTCTCTGTAGGTGAAAATGTTCTGCAGCACAGCTGAGGTTCTCCTGTTGGGAACCTATGGTCTCACTTCACTGGGACCCCCTTAAATACCAGCACTGCTTTAGAGTTAGTGGATGGTTGCTGAGCATTCTGTCTGGATGTTAGTCGCCACACTGTCTCAAATTCATTCGGTGTTAAACATTAATCGGTCAGGAAGAATAAGCATTTTAATAAACATTGTGCAATTGTTGTGGGGAGCCTTGCAGTTACCTCTTGCTCCTTAGTGCCTCCGGCTCTATCAGAGTTAGCCTCTGTTTAATTGGGGCTGCTGTGCCAGGAGCCTTCAGGTTTTCTTCTCCTGTTTTTACATCCCCTCTCCACTCAGCTGTGGTAGTGGCTGTCCTTGACTATGGGCCACAAATGGAAGCTCCTTTTGAAACCTGGCTCGCACAGACCCTGATTCTGGCTACTCGATGCTGCCGCGGGATGACCAGCACTGCCTCTCCCTCCACGACATCACCAGCCCCAGCCAGCCAGGAGGTCAGAAGTCCTGAGCGAGGAATCAAAGCCCAGGGCCTCTGCCTGGGAGTGCACAGCACTTGACACTCTAATGCTTAGTACTGAATCCAGCGCTTTCAACAATGCCTCCTGTATGAATGCTCACAACTCTTAACCATTTCTTCTTCCATAGGAGGCAAAATGATTTTGCACCTCATTAAGGTAATACCGACTACCCCATCTGCCCAATGGGCTCAGATCTATGCCAAGCAGGACTGAAGTACCTTCTAAGCCTTCTCAGTTTCTTGCCCAAAAACTTGCATCTGTAAACATTCATTAGCCTTTTTGCGGTTTTTGTCTTTAACTGTTTTAACGTTTTCAATTGATAAGGATGATTGCTGGTTACTGTGCGTGCCTTTGAAAAACCGTTAAAAGCGTTCAGTTTTCGGTCCAGTACGTGAAAAGTTAATCGAATTAAACGTCTGCATCTTTCTCCGCTCGACGTTTGCTCCGGGATGACCTTCATATATTTTGTTTCTAATTGGTGGGTGGCATCCCAGGCAGAAGTCGGGGTGCTCGGGTCAGATCCCGATATTCTCAAACAGAAACATTAACAAGCGAAAGGTCTCCGCTGCCAAACGAGGCGAGTTGCAAAGTCATCTTTCCAGTAGGATCCGAAGTAGAAGGTAAGAGTCGGTGCAGCAGAAGGGATCTGAATGTCAGCGCTGCTCCTCTGTGGAAGAGTTAACCTTGGAAACTGTCACCCAGCAGAGATGGCAAGGTTCTGGTGCTGCTGCTAATGGGTCCCTAAGAGAAAGCGAAGGCCCCCTCCCCCTCCAAGACCTCTGGGCATTAGCAGATAAAAGTTAATTGTATGGAACTACGTTTTTGCCATCTTGGCTGGAGCTTGGCTTGCTTCCTTTCAGGCCGCTGCAGAAAGGCGCGCTCAGTCCAACGCACGGCTTTACCCGCAGTTGAATGCTCTTTTTTTTGTGAGCGTAAACCTTACTACTGATCAGGGCCGGTGCTAGCTTTTTTGCTGCCCTGTGTGAAAAATGACTGTGCTTCGTGTCTGTCCCGGGCCCATCAAATAAAGCCAGTTCCGTATTGCAATCTATATGTTTGAAAACTAACAACCCTCCCCCCCCCCAGAACCCATGGATAGGGAAGGGTATGAGGTACCCCGGGCAAACCTTACAGCCTTGCACACATGCCACCCCCCCCCCACCCCCCCACACACACACACACACACACACATCCTTTACACACACACACAATTAAATTGTGCATTTATAATACATTTTACATGAAAAAGAACATTCAAATGTACAGTCTGCTGAGGCAAAAATATCACAACATGCATATTATATTTACATGCAGTCCTGTGGTGCCAACCAGAAAACTCTGCCAAAAAGTCACTTGGAGCTCCTATGGAATTAGACGTTTCGTAATGCATATTGGGTGTGAGCTTGGCCCTCAGAAAAACATTAACAAACAGAATTACCATTACAATATAGTAAACCTCCCATATCAAAACTGAAGAGGATGTTGGAGAGATACCCGTATCAGACAAGGTTTTCATGGGTGATGATTCAGATGGACTGAACCAAATCACGGTGAACCTAGAAGATGTAGTAGGCCTCATTGACAAACTGAAGAGTAGTAAATCAGCTTGACCAGATGGTATACACCCCAGAGTTCTGAAGGAACTCAAAAATGAAATTTCAGACCTATTAGTAAAAATTTGTAACCTATCATTAAAATCATCCATTGTACCTGACGACTGGAGGATAGCAAATGTAACCCCAATATTTAAAAAGGGCTCCAGGGACGATCCGGGAAACTACAAACCGGTTAGCCTGACTTCAGTGCCAGGAAAAATAGTGGAAAGTGTTCTAAACATCAAAATCACAGAACATATAGAAAGACATGGTTTATTGGATCAAAGTCAGCATGGCTTTACCCAGGGCAAGTCTTGCCTCACAAATCTGCTTCACTTTTTTGAATGAGTTAATAAACATGTAGATAAAGGTGAACCGGTAAATGTTGTATATTTGGATTTTCAGAAGGCGTTTGACAAAGTTCCTCATGAGAGGCTTCTAGGAAAAGTAAAAAGTCATGGGATAGGTGGCGATGTCCTTTTGTGGATTACAAACTGGCTAAAAGACAGGAAACAGAGAGTAGAATTAAATGGACAATTTTCTCAGTGGAAGGGAGAGAGCAGTGGAGTTCCTCAGGGATCTGTATTGGGACCCTTATTTTTCAATATATTTATAAATGATCTGGAAAGGAATACAACAAGTGAAGTAATCAAATTTACAGATGATACAAAATTGTTCAGAGTAGTTAAAACACAAGCAGATTGTGATGAATTGCAGGAAGACCTTGTGAGACTGGAAAATTGGGCATCCAAATGGCAGATGAAATTTAATGTGGATAAGTGCAAGGTGATGCATATAGGGAAAAATAACCCATGCTATAGCTACACAATGTTAGGTTCCATATTAGGAGCTACCACCCAAGAAAGAGATCTAGACGTCATAGTGGATAACACATTGAAATCGTCGGCTCAGTGTGCTTCGGCAGTCAAAAAAGCAAACAGAATGTTGTGACTTATTAGAAAGGGAATGGTGATTAAAACGGAAAATGTCATAATGTCTCTGTATCGCTCCATGGTGAGACCGCACCTTGAATACTGTGTACAATTCTGGTCGCCGCATCTCAAAAAAGATATAATTGCGATGGAGAAGGTACAGAGAAGGGCGACCAAAATAATAAAGGGAATGGAACAGCTCCCCTATGAGGAAAGACTAAAGAGGTTAGGACTTTTCAGCTTGGAGAAGAGACAGCTGAGGGGGGATATGATAGAGGTGTTTAAAATCATGAGAGGTCTAGAACGGGTAGATGTGAATCGGTTATTTACTCTTTCGGATAGTAGAAAGACTAGGGGGCACTCCATGAAGTTAGCATGGGGCACATTTAAAACTAATCGGAGAAAGTTCTTTTTCACTCAATGCACAATTAAACTCTGGAATTTGTTGCCAGAGGATGTGGTTAGTGCAGTTAGTGTAGCTGTGTTTAAAAAAAGATTGGATAAGTTCTTTGAGGAGAAGTCCATTACCTGCTATTAATTAAGTTGACTTAGAAAATAGCCACTGCCATTATTAGCAACAGTAGAATGGGATAGACTTAGTTTTTGGGTACTTGCCAGGTTTTTATGGCCTGGATTGGCCACTGTTGGAAACAGGATGCTGGGCTTGATGGACACTTGGTCTGACCCAGTATGGCATGTTCTTATGTTCTTATGAAAAGGCAACACTGCACACATTACACCAGGCCCTAGAACACCAATAGAACCCTTATTAGGAAACCATGCTGCTATAGATCCCTACACAGAAATTATATGCCAGCAAAATACCACATATGCAGAACACAGAGAGACCCTCAGCAAATACAGAATAAAGAGATCAGAAAGTATAAACAGAAACGAGCTGAGAAGAACTGAACTGGAACCCACAACAAGCCAGCCTCTATATGCAGAGCAACAATGGAAAAACAGAAACATTATCATTCTTCATAAAAACATTAAATAAAATCAAGAAATATAAAACATCAATCATAATATTAAAATCATTTTCATAAAAAGAATTTTTCAAACCAGTTAATGAACAGAATATCAAAAATTTCCCAAACACCAAATAAATTTTCAAAAAAGTTGAATAAAAAATCCAGTTAAAAAATGTTATATTCCGTCCCCCCCAAAACAAAATTCAAAAGGGTAGAATCATCAAATTACACCCAGTAATTAAAACTGATAAGGATTTTAAAAATTTCCTGCCTGTGATCTTCTGATTTCCAGTCACCCTGAGATTGTCGTGGATTGGGAGAGGTAGGGACACCCAAATTTTATCTTCTGTCTTACACACACGCACAATAACACATTCATTCTCTCACATACTCCCTCTGTCTAATATACACAGGCTCCTTCTCCCTCACAGTTACATTATGTGTGTGTCTGTGTGTGTGTGCCTGTGAGAGCCTGTATGTGACACATGGGTTCTCACAGGCTCACAAACATACACCCAGGCTCTAACACAGACACATTCACAGGCACACAGGCTCTCACACAGACACACACATACACACACAGCTGTCACACAGAAACACACACATGCACAAACTCACAGGCTGACAGACACACACAAGCTCTCAGTCTCTCACACACATACACACATGGCCTCCCGTTGTCTTCGGGCTGTGGTGGGATGTGCTCCACCACGGCCCACTGGCCTTCCTGACTGTGGGGGAGAGTGGAAGCTGTGAGCGTGAGCAGGCGTGCGCACACATGCAAACAGAAGACGGGCCTCTCCGATGGCCGAGGGTGGCTTGAGGGCCGGCAGCTTGCAGCCTCTCTCCTTTTTCGGCTGCCAGCGGCCCCGCAGCCTCTCCTGCTGCCGCCAGCTCGCCGCCTCCCCGTGCCACCCACCCCGTGCAAATGCGCGGCCTGCACACCCGGTCGTGCCGGGCCTGCTGGCCGATACATCAAGGAGTTTTACACTCACAAAATGTGTGGTCAAAAATGTGAGTACTACTTAGTGCCCTAGCATGAGAATCCCATGCAGATGAGGGTATTAGGCAGTACTCCCTAATGCAGAGAGGTACACTGGCAATAACCCAGCTTTCCCCAACTCGGGAAACTTAATTCCTGGTCAGAGGCGGAGTTATGTTTCCAGCACTACTGCGCTGGCACTAGAACCCTTAAAAATAACCAAAAAACAGAAGTCAGGGTTTATCAGGCGAACCGCCACCACATAGCTGGTTGAATCAGTACTTATCCAGCTATCTGGCCGCAGTTAGCAGATAAGTACTCTCACCTCCCAATATATTTCAGTGATGTCTCCCCCTCCTTCCCTCACTTCCCGAGTAAAATGTGTGTTTGGCCTGTGACAAGGGCAAGGACTGCTTGGTGCCATTTTGGAAAATGGCGCCAACCAGGGCTAAGGAGCACCCCAGGCCCTACTGCTGACCAGCGATGCTTTATTTGAGGTAATGGGATGTGCGTCCACTATACCATTAATGTTTTTTTTTTCCAGACTTGGGGGTCCAGGAGGGGGCAATAATATCACCAACTTGATTTTTCAAGATCTGTGGCTTGGGGAGGGAAGAGAAATGGGGGGGGGGGGAAACGACCTCTTTATTATTTGTATGGAACATAAGAACATAAGAAGGTGCCATACTGGATTAGACAGAGGGTCCATCAAGCCCAGCATCCTGTTTCCAGCAGTGGCCAAGCCAGGCTTCAAGTACCTGGCAAGAACCCAAACACTAAGAAGATCCCACGCTACTGATGACAGTAATAGCATTGGCCATTCCCTAAGTAAACTTGATTAATAGAAGGGGGTGCTTTAATCTATGTGGACGGGGTTAGGCTGACGGAGGTTTTTGTCATGTGAACCATTCTATCTTTGGACTTCTTTTGGTGGGCCGCCTTCATGGGGAGGGTGATCAAGTCAGACCCACGGTCACATTATTTTCCTATTGGGGCAATTTCATTTTTGGCCAGAGAGCCCTTTAAGGCGATGGTGGCCTCATGCATTGGGGGCCCACCATCGCACTTTAAGAAGGCCTCTGCTGTGTTGTTTTGTCTCGCGAGCTTTTACCATGAGACAAAACAATGTGGCGATACTGCTGTGATATTTTGTCAGGGAGGGGCACAATATCACAGGAAGCACCATCCCGAGCCCTACCCCTCGGGATAAAACATTGCGGTTTAGTGAATCTAGGCCTACGTTACATAATTCTGTCTTAGTTTAAGGTAGTTTGATCCATTAACTGTAAATCCCAAATCAACTGGGCTTGGGTTTACTGGGCCAACCAGAAAGTTTCAGAAATGCCGAGAAACATTTCCTTGTGGGATTTTATCTGAGGAGCCATCCAAAATCCCACAAAGAAGCCTCAATCTTACTGATTAAATACGACTCTTCCTGTTCCTACACAGCTCACAGTTTCATCAACGCATGAGAGCAGCAGTTGGGATGGGAGAAGGAATGAGGCAAAGGGTGTGCAAGAGCTAAGGAAAAAGAAACAAGAAGGTAGACAAAAATACAAGCAGCAAGGGGACAAGAGAGAGGCAAAAGAGAGAGGGGGAGAGAGAGAGAAGCAAAGGAATAAAGACCGACAGTCTTATAAACCGTTTGACTTACCCATTCTCGTGCCTTTTTCTTGTATTCGTCGTTCCTGTTTTTGTGACATCAAACAGTGGACTTGGTGGCAAAACAGAAGTGGGGGGGGGGGCATAGCAGCCAGAGCAAGGATGGGGTAGGGGGACCTAGTGCCTCCAGGGAGATTGTTAACCGAGCCTGGTTTCTGAACTTCTAATAGTCCTGCTTCCTTCATTTGCAATCAGAACTACAGGTACCAGAATGCAAAGGGAAAGGTGCGGGGGGGGGGGGGGGCCATGTGAGAAAGGAGGGAGGGGGGCCTGAAGTTTCTTTCTGGAAACTAGGCCATGCCACATCCCTGCCATAGGGAATGAGAATTCGACTGGCAGCAGAGAAAATGGAGCACTGCAACCTTTCAAATGTATTTCTCTTTTCTTTCAGAAGGTGCATAGTTCTCTATAACAGTGCCAATGCCTATTAACTTTGGTAAAACAAAGCAAGGGCAGTCACCTTAATTTGCAGAGCATTGGTATTGATTTCCATATTATAGACCATAGTAGTAAAAATATTAGAATATTTACTTCTCCTCTTTATTCTGGGAACTGAAATGTGCCTACATTGGGTGGGGGTGGGGGTGGACAGGCTGTCCTCTGATCCAATACCATTTAATATTCCTCTGCAGTGGTCACTGCCAATTTAGAAAGCAAACTTTTAAAATATGCTTGAACAATAAAATACAGATACACTTTTTTTTTTTTTTAGCATTTCAAGAAGGATAAAAATAACAAGAAAACAAGCCCTAGGCTGGCTCACGGCAAAATAATATATGTAGTGTGTTTGTATATTCTATAGTGCACCCGGCTAGATCACGTCTGCCCCCTTACGCATTATTTTAAGTGCCACCGGAAACATGGGGGCTATACCATCAAGTACCAAAGACCTCCATAATTTATCACAATGAATAACTGAGACGTACCTTGTCGTTTTCTTTTTCTACCCAGTGTTGGCAGAAATTCTGAAGTTTGCAGTCAGCATCTGCAAAAGTAATAAAACCAATTATGGAAGCCAGCCGGAGCAAAAGAAAGAGAGAGAATAGAATCAGCATTTCAGCCTCTGAGAAGCATTGATAATGTAGTTGACGGATATCAGAAATTCAATAACGATGGCAAACTTCACATCATTAGCAGGAGGAGAGCCATCTCAAAGACATCATGAATGCCCATTAGTACAATCAACGTGGAGCAACATCACACTGATCGGATAAAGACAAGCCGGAGAGGTGAGCTTTACATGATGTAGAGCTACTGCAGGGGCCGTGATTCGATTAGGTTGTTTGTACAGTTTGCATCGACGAAAAGAGCTTGGTTATCTGTTTCTGGTGACCACTGTTCTCCCAGTCCGGTGATTCCCAACCCGGGGTGCGCCAGAAGGCAGGCAACCAAAATGCAACTGCTGAGGAACAGAGCAGGCCAACCTCACCTCTCGGGCTCCTGCTGCCTCATCCCCTGGCCTGATCCCATGCCGAGGGCTAAGAAGAGCACAGCTTTAAGGGACCCCAAGCCGGTGCGGAGAGGAAGCGGGAAAGAATGCAGCCGATTGCCGTCACGAGGAGTCCGAAGCCGCGCCGAGAGGAAGAAGGGAAGCGCGCGCTGCCGCCTGCACCTTCAGCGGCTGCTGCTCCGCACAAGCAGAGGCGGCGGCAAGCAGGGGAGAATTTCTGGCCACTGCTAGTGAGGAAAAGAAGCTGTACTGAGGGAGGAGGGAAGGGGCCATAGTGGGATCAGCACCCACAAAGATGTGGAAGGGGGGGTCACAGGGAGGAGAGGACAAGAGAGAGAGCACAGGAACGAAAGCACTTGGAAGGAGCCTTAAGGGGGAGGTGGGCAGGAGGCCGTGCTATAAACTGCTTGGCACATTATAGGGGTGTCCTAAAGGTGCTGCTGCGGCCCAATGTGTTACTGAGACGTTTGCATTCATGAACGCCCTGAAAATGCTGCCACAACCTATCGTTTCTGATCTTATGTAATTAGTCCTGTGTCGCTCTCACTGAGTGGAGTTGCATTCTTAGTCCCGCTGTTCATTTCTTTCAAGTTTAGTCCTGTTCTATATTTTTACCTCGTTTAGTCCCGTCGTCGATGGATATTGAGTTTAATCCTCACTGAAGTCTCCTTCAGATTGGATATTACCTTTCGAACTTGTTGTACCCCGCTCGGGGTAAAATTCAGAAAGGTGGGTGATAAATCCAAATAAATAAATAAAAGAACATTTGGGATGGGGCTGTGGGGAAAAGGGGACAGGAGGCAAGGCACTCAGGAAGGGGCCATGGATGGGGCCATGAGGGAGGTGCACAGAAGGGAAAACATTCGGGAAGAGGGGGGGGAGAATGTGCCATGGGTGAGGGCAAACAGGGCAGCAGCAAATGCCCTTATGGAGTGGAGGGTGAGCTCTCAGGAAAACAGGGGCAGCTCCTGGGAATCTGCTGCCCGAGGCAAGAGAAGAGAGGGCGTTCTCCGTCCCCCACCAGGGCATGGCACAGGTCAATTCATCGAGAGGGTCAATGGGGGGAGGGGGGGGGGCGGTCTTTGTAGCCTGGCCCTTTTGATGGTTTGAAATGCTGCGGGAAGGGGGAAAGCAAGGGGTCAGAGTTCCCAGGGGAGTGGCAGACAGTGATATCGATTCTAGGAAGCCGGCAACTCTGCCACACTCCCAGGTACCCAGAGACCTGCCTCCCACCTTTTCCCCAGCATTTTTATTTACTTATTTATCTGATTTCTGTTCCGCCTTTCGGAACTTCAAAGGGGATTTCATTCAGGTACTACAGGTTATCTTCCCCTGGAGAAGTGGGGAGCTGGGTTAACGGAGGTGGCCTGTGCAAAGGCATTAGGCATCCTCAGCGAACTTTACAGACTTACGCCCGGTCCCCCTGCTCTCACAACACATAATTTTACATTAAAAAGTTAATTCAAAATATAGTCTTCTGAGACAAAAATATCACAACCTGCATATTATTTTAACATGTCTGGTGGCCTGGCCAATGTCTGGTCCTATCGCCATGGCCTTGGCCAGGTCCAAGGCCTAGGCCAAGCCCGATGCCAGGCCCCGGCTAAGTCCGGGTTTGGTCACCAGGGCCCTGGCCTTGGACCAGATGCAAGGCCTAAGCCTAGATGCGCAGGGCCAGGTCTTCTACTGTCTTTATTCTTTTTCCATCAATGGAAAATGATACCCTCCAGTGGAAGGACACTGCTCAGTGATGTCCTTACACCAATATGGCACCATCCGGACAGGAATAAGGCACCTCAATGAGATCACTGAGTATCATTTTTTTGTTGATTGAAGAAGAAGAAAGAAGACAGTGGAATACTTAATCCTGGGCCTCAGGGTCTAGCCCTTGAGCCTGGGAGTAGGCCAAGGCCTGGAGCTCAGTGTCAGGCCTAGGCTTAGGCCTTGGTGAGGGGACCCGGCGTCAGGTCCTGACCTAAGCCTAGGCTTTAGTGACATAACTTGGCTTCAGGCTGGGCCCTAGCGTCAGGCATAAGCCTAGGCCCAGGCCTGGGCCTCAGTGACATGACCCGGCCTCAGGCCAGACCCCAGGGTCTTGCCTAGGCCTAGACCCTGCTCTCTGTGATGGGACCCGGCCTCAGTAGGGCCCCAGCGTCAGACCCTGACCTTGATGATGGGAACCAGCCTTGGTATTTGCTCTATATCCCAGACAGTGCATTGACCAGGCATAATCAAAAGCATATTTAGCCTATCACTGGTGAAGAAGATCCTCACCTGTCCAAAAGAATGCACCAGACACATCCAGCTTCTTGGAGTCTGTTCAAAACAGCAACCCACAGAAATGTATAATCACCAAATCAAGCCAAATACTGAAACCCATTATTAGAATGGATTTATAGTCTACAGATAAGCAAAATATTCTCTGTCCTTTTCAGATAGTATAAAAGACAGTCTACTCATTGCCTCTAAAGTTGTTCTCTCTCAAATACTCTTCAGTATTTACATTCATCCAATCTGCAACCTTATTCAATCCTTCAACACTGAATGCCACCTATTTGCGGATGACATTCAAATCTGTTTCAAAATAGGATCTGACCACTCTTCTTCCATCGCTAATCTTAATAAATGTCTTACTGTAGTAGCCCATTGGCTCATTAACCACAAACTTATTTATTTTATTTATTTAACAGGTTTTTTATACCGACATTAAAATACACATCATATCGGTTTACATTATAACAGCAGGTAGAAAGTACATCGAACGGGGAGATGGGGGTGGAGAACCAGCAGGAACAAGAGTTAGAGGGGCTCTAACAGGGAGCCCGAGGCAATAGTTAAAATAGAAAGGGGGAGGGGGGGAGGAAGGGGAGCTATTTACACAGAGGGAGTTGGATGGGTGTAAAATTGGCTCCCAGCAGAAACCAGAACTTAAAGTAAACCATTCTAAATATGAACTGGGTCAGATGACAAGAACATCCCCTGCTTTCTCTACCATCTATCAGGAGACCCGCATCATCCTAAAGAATCAGTATGAAGCCTTAGGGTTCAACCTGACATAAATCTCATGATGAATCCTACATCTCTTAAGTTATTAAGAGCTTCCTTCATGTACCTACACCATATCTGCCAATTACTCAACTATCTTGATCAGCAAAACCTAGCAACCATAATTATTGCATTAATCATCAGTCGGATTGACTATTGTAACTCTCTACTAGACAGCATTTCTGAGTACAGAATGAGATTTATTTTATTTATTTATTTACCATTTTTCTATACCGAACTTCATGACAAGCTTCATATCAGGCCGGTTTACATCAAACTTGGGGTTAACTGAACAAAAACCATATAACAGGAAGGCCGAGGCGCAGATACAAATAACAGGGAGAATGAACTTGGGGGCTAGAGTAGCCAGGAAATAAAGGACAGAAAAAACTGGAGAATGAGAACGTATGAGTATACAGTGGCTGGGTCGGTCATTTAGTCTATTGGGCTAAATGAAAGAACTGTTGCAATGTTAGGCTTAAGGGAAATGCCTGCATCGACTGCAAAGTGCTGCTGTGAGAATCTTGGTAAGGGCCAAAGCAACAGACCACCTAATGCCTATATAATATAAACTACACTGGCTCCCAGCAGAAACCAGAATTAAATTCAAAACTCTTTGCTTCATCTTTAAATGTATAGATATGCAAGCACTTGAGTACCTTTCCCTTCTTCTTGCCCTCTACATTCCCACTAGAGAACTCCAATCCTTTCAAAAGGCCCTTTTCTCGTCACATGCACCCTCCCCCCCCCCCCCCCCGACTTCTACAAAATTAGTATGTAAAAGACTCTGGGATTTCAACTGCTATGCACCCAAAATCTGTAATGAGATGCCTCTTTCCCTTCATCTTGAATCATCCTACCTCACATTCTAGAAACAGGGAAAAGCAGGATGGCTCAACCAGGCCAACCCTCAGACTGCTCACTAATGAGGTGGATATATCAGCTGTGTCTAGAACTGTCTCTATGATTGCCAAACATTACCCTTGAAGATACAGTTTGCTCTGCTATCACTTGTGTACCTGATTTCTATACTGATGGTTGTACCTACTAGACTATCATAAGAACATAAGAAGTTGCCAAACTGGGTCAGACCAAGGGTCCATCAAGCCCAGCATCCTATTTCCAGCTGTGGCCAATCCAGGTTACAAGTACCTGGCAAGTACCCAATCATTAAGTAGATCCCATGCTACCAAAGCAAGTAATAGTGGTGGATATTGATTATAATCCACTTTGAGATCTTATGGGAAATAAGTAGCATATCAAATGTTTGAAAATGAGTGTAACAAGCTCCCATAAACCAGGTTCCTGCCCCCATAAGCTTTTCATGTGTTCAAGCCTTACAATGTGAACCGAGCTGCATCTGGATCTGAGTGATGTGTTTTGGACCTGTCAAAAAGAAGTTTTCAGCCCTGAAGAGACTGCAAGATGCCGCAGCCAAGGTGAAGGAAGATAAAAATACATCAAAACCCATGTATGCTTTCCTGTGAATGACAAATGTTCTGCAAGAGCCAGCATCCAGCACTCAAAGTGTTAACAAGTTGAGAAAAGGGCTGTACTGTTTTGCCTGTCCAGAGAGCAGCACTACATAGCCAGCAGAGGAGGAAGCCAAAAGAATGCTGGGAGACCATTTAAGGAAGAAAAGGCACACATTGGCTGGCTCTGTCTAAGTATATGGGGTGGAAATGGCCAGTAATTGGAGTCAGGAGCCAGGAAGAGAGAAGTGCATCTGGCAGCCCTACAATTAGTTCTTCTACTGAAGAGCTAATTATCAAGACAGAGAGACAAAAGTCTGCACTCTGAGGAAACAGAATGACAGTTGTTCTTGTTTCATAGCTGAGCTACATGTAAAATCCCAACAAGGGACAGAGAAGCCAGAAGCTGAGAGACTGAGAGACTTCCTTTCCAGAGATATCCAAGCCTAGGAGCACACGGCTGGATCACCCTCCTAAGAGACTGAGTTAAGTAATCTAAACTTTGCATAGAGAGTATCTTAGCAGAGGAGGGAGAAGGTTTATATCCTTGCTTTTGTCACAAATTAAGTATCTCATCGTAACTGCTTCAGCCTTTCAGCCAAAGTCAAGCATAAACCCTTGCTGACAGGTACTGGGAAAGAAAAACTGGTGAACCGTGGTCTTTCTGTAAGAGACTGAAACCAGGCCTGCTTTCTGTTTGGTACCAAGTAAACCATTTGGAGAAGCTCCCCAGGAGAGAGAGACCTTCCACACACATTGCAGTGCTCCTCTATTTGGTATGTCATCTAGCCAGCTCCATCATCAAGAAGGAATTCTTCATTTTCTTGATTGTTTTTTCTACCCAATTTTTTGTTTGGCACAGGGCACACCCTTTACAAACTGGTGACATTGGGATGGATCTGTGTCGTCTCCCCCGCCCTTTTTGAGTATTCAGGGGTAAAGACAATTTTTGAAAGCTGTGCACTTCACAGCTTTCCCCCAGCCTTGTGCTATTATGAGTACATTTTCAAAGACCAGCACGCGCCAAAATGGGGGGGATATGCATGAGGCCGGGCTGAGCACATTTTTAAAATGGTCTGGCCATGTGCATATCTCCCGGTATGCACGGAGGTGCCGGGGTTTTGAAAATGGGCATGCCGGGAGTGGGATCTGGGAGGGCCAGGACAGTGCCATTTTGCCTTTAGATGAGACAGAAATCACCAGAAGAGCTTCCTGTCCAGGGTTGGGTTTAATCAGCCCATCCAGCAGATTGCTTCACTTTGCTATTCTACTGCTCCCATCTGCTCTACCACGACTGTTCAGAACCCCCTAAGAGCCCCTGGACACATGGTTCTATGACTGTATCCAACCCAATTACATGCCAAATATGTGACTCATTTTACAAGGCAAATGCACGTGATTTCATGGAAATGCCCATCAGTTCTTTGGACTATCCTGGGCTGCGAACAAAACTCCGAATGTAAATCGCACCCACAGCTGATGAGAGAATAAAATGTTTATGGGTGGAAATGGCATCAAGTAGTGCCCAAACAGTTGTGTGAAATTTAATGAGAAAGCGCAATGTATCCAGCACTGCAGAAAGGGAAAACAAAATTCTGAAACCATCTGTTTATGATACGATAAATGAACAAAATGTTAATAAATGATAGAGTTCAAAACACATTATTCTAATCATTCTCAAACTAAATTATCCAGATTGCTAAGCTAATGCTCATTAGCTTTTGGGGAAATGCAGAAAAACATAAAAGTGTCTGCTAAGCTATAATTATGTATTCTTCCAAATGCAACGAAATATCTAATTTAGAGAAAAAGACCGTGAGAAGGAGAGGAAAGTGAGAAAAAAAAAATTGAAGCATAAATTCAGTCTTAAATTGGCATATATCCCTCAGCTTATCTATATTTTCCCTGCACCCTACTTCTCTCCTTCCAGTTTGATAGGGTAAAGCTGTACTCCAGCTGGGCAGCAACACCCCCAGAGCATAAAATGAGAGATTGGCACTGCTATCAAGGTACAACAGATGTTTGTCTGGCTATCAGTGTGAGATGGTGGCTGTTTTTGTTTTTGTCATGAAATGACCCACCGAAGCAGACAGAGCAATATGCTAACTTTGTCAGCGTGCCTTGCGGTGTATGCCTAATGATATAAAAGTTACGTTTCCCGGCACGCCCGCTTTACACTCTTCACTTCACTGAGTCAGATGAGTTTGGCTATCAATAGTTCTTTTTTTTTTTTTTTTTGTGGCAAGTGTTTGGTAAAAGTTAGGTTTAAAAGTTTTGCTGTACTTCATTCTTCCCCTCCCCACAAATCGTTCTTAGAAACAGATTAGGACAGCAGATTTCTTTTATTTACTTACGGGCCGATTCAGTATGGTGCGCTCGGCCGAGCACACCGTTAGCCCCCGTTTGGCCGTGCGTTTTCAACGCGCTATTTTTACCTCTTATACAGTAAGGGGTAATAAGCGTGTGGAAAACGCGCGGCCAACACTCCTTCCCCCCCCCCCCCCCCCCGAAACTAATAGCGCCCACGCGATTCAGATATTAAGTCGGATGCCCCAAAAATAAAAAAAAATTAAAAATCTGCCTGCGGCCTGCAGGTTGGAAGACGGACGCTCAATTATGCCGGCGTCCGTTTTCCGAACCCGTGGCTGTCAGCGGGTTCGACAACCGGTGCCGGTAAAATTAAGCGTCGGCTGTCAAACTCGCTGACAGCCGCCGCTTCTGTCAATAAAGAGGCGCTAGGGACGCGCTAGTGTCCCTAGCACCTCCTTTTTACCGTGGGCTCTAATTTGCATAGCTTGGCTTAGTGAATTGCGCGCCTAGGAGAGTGGCCTGGGCACGCGTCTTGAGAGCGGGTGCTCGCTGGCTCTCCCTCGTGGTTTACTGCATCGGCCCGTTAATCATTTATATGTGCCATTGTTCCAAAGGCTACCAGTAGCATACAAGATAATTAAATACAATAGAATGCACATATAGTAAGGGGACAAAACTAAGATTTACCACAAATTAATCATAAAACCTATGGACAATAAATATTTGAACAATAAAACCGATGATAAAAAATAAATATCATAATCCTTAACTAAATACATTCAACAAGTGATTGAATAAAGAGCTACAATAGTCTAAGGACATGTCATTCCAACGAAAACAGATCCCTGCTGTTTGTCAAAACCTGGACAGCATGCATTTATAGTAGCTCAAAGGTAATGCATAATAGAGTAAAAAATGATTACAACATAAAGACCATCATAGACCTCAGCAACAAAACAATAGCCCTGAAGGTGGATTGGACAGATAAAACCTAACTAAGCATTTCTAATAAGCTGTTAAAGCTGCAGCCTGCAGGTTTAGTTGAAAATAAAGCTGGTCATCAGGCCCAATAGAATAATCAGCCCTGAAAGACGCAGCGAAATACAACAAATTATAAACTGCATTACTTAACTCGACCAACCCATCATGGAAAATCATTTTAAAACAATGTGATGAGCCTCAAGCGTCCAGAGCAGGACAGAGCTGAAAGCAATTAAGTGTGAGTTCAGATGGCTCTAAAGCTTTTTCCTAAAGTGGGCAGTGATCATCCAGGCATGGGACGTCTGTGGGCAGCACATTCCAGCTCATCTGCCAAGTTTTATTCCTAGTGCAGTGCTACAGGCTGCATTTGATTGTTGGGTTTTGCCTTCCCTCCTTCACAAGCCTAAGGACCATCTGTACTTACCCCAGGATTTCTTGAATTTTGTTCCTGTTCACAGTCCGCATCACCTCCACTGGCAGGGCCTTTCCACACATCCAGGGACCGTTCTGTGCAGAAATACTTCTTGATGTTGCTTGAATTTCCAGTGAAATTGTTGACCATGAGAAGTTTAGATTCATCCCTTTATCAAATTTCTGTTATCAGTAAAAAAAAAAAAAAAAAAAAGAACAAAAAAAGCCTGTAGTCGGTTTGTTTGCACAAGTTTTAAGATAGCACATCCTCTACCCCAGGATTGAAATTTTTCCTCAACTTAAGAAGGGAGAAAAAAATCACAGAAATAAAAAACACATTTTCAAGCCAAATATTTGCAGAAATGTACTGGCTAAGTTTTGTCCCAAAGCGCTGTATTTAAAGGGTAAAAAATGTCTAAGGCACACAAGGGAGAAGTCTTTTGGCCAGCCAGGCATAGTAAGTAACTTCTACGACCTTATAAATAAGAGAGATGTCAAAAGCTGCAGATGAAATGGGTCAGAAAGCAATTGCAAATGATCTAGATAACTTGCCTCAGCAATCAGATTACTTGTCTAGATTTATTTTGAAACAGTAATAGACTATTTTAGTCTGCTGCTTTGAAAAGTAATTGGATGCCAAGTTACTAATAATTGCTTTAACTTATTCATTTTAGCAACGCTTACACAATCACATAGTGCACTGGAAGAAGAGCCAGAGTCCACATAGCCCAGAACGTTTCTGTTTGCCTCCCAGCTATCTCCTTACGGTACAACCCAAAGTAAAGGGGGGTGGAAAGTGAACTATAGCCCGTAGTCAAATTCTGCAGCACTTTAACAAAGAAATATCCCATCCTGCCAGAAATGTGATACTCGCTTTACGCCGGTTTTAAACACTGCTTACCACCTGCACCCCTAAGTGCAAGACAGCTCCCAACTGCTAATATTCCAGAATTCTTATGAGCAAATATCAAAACTCCGTGACCTTGGTTTTGAAAAAGATTCTTGTGCCATGTAAATGGCGGGACTATTTAGAAATATGTGTTCTCCTCCTGCTGCTGCTGCTGCCAAAAAACAACATGTTTGGACTGGGACAGGGAATGTTTAGTTCCATATAAAAAAAAAACCCCATTGCACGTCTCTGAATTTCACACACTGTTGCATGCTGAGAATACCAAATATTTATTTATTTATTTATTTATTTAACATCTCTTATATACCGATAGCCGTTCGCACATCGTATCGGTTCACAAAGAACAAAAAACTTATGGGCAGCGCCCTTACAAATAACAGATAACAATACAAATAACCGGGGAAGGAGGCAATGCAACTTAATAGGTCAATAAATAGGGAGAAACTATAAATATAACATACATAAAACTATATACAAAGCATCAGTCGTCGTCAAAAACGTCAAGGCATAAATCGGTGGTCGTGGGCATTCTTGGTCGAGGTCGTGGAGCATACTTAATCGTAGGTTGCTGAATAATTATGAATTGGATGGTGTCAGGGGGTAGGCTTGCTGGAAAAGCCAGGTTTTCAATTTTTTTTTGAACTTGGGGGTGTAGGACTCCATGCGTATGTCATATGGCAATGAGTTATATATATATATATAACTATATATATATATATATATAGGCAAATATAGTTATATATATTTCTTCTAGAGCTGTTCTAATACATATTTGTGTAACCCTTGTTCCATGGGGTCCCAGAGCCAACTCCTGTCTTTGACCTACAGCCCTGGGATATTGGGGTTCTTTTGACGGTGGGTGAAAGGTGAGAGGAACACTCCTCCAAGGCTCAAGGTGTGGAGGCGACTCTCTCTCTCTCTCTCTTTCCTAGGGGAGTTTTCACTTTCAGTGGATGTGAGCGCCAACAACACTCAGGGTCGGGCGTCCAAATAAAAACTTTACTGCAGCAGCTCCTCAGTTGCAAGATGTGGCACTAAACATACCAGTTCTTGCCACAGTAGTTTATTATCACGTTTATCCAACTTTTCTTTATCTGTGCAAATGCCCCTCAGAAGATAAAGAAGAGAAGAACTCAACCTGCAGGGCTTCGAAAAAGCAAGGCTTCCCAAATGAATAGAGGTCTCCAGTTTGTGGACAGAAAGTCCTCTGCCAAAAATAAGTGGCATGCGAAGCAGGGTCTCAGGCACCGCGCCACGGCTCCCACTTGTGCTTCTTCTCACCAGGGTGGAGGTCGCCGGATGTAACAAAAAGGCCTGACTCACACTTCTTACTCCAGGTGACACATGGGGTCTTTCGGATGAAAGGTCCAGGCAGCAGGGAACAATCAGCTCTTCCAATTTTCCATACTCTAGGGCAGGAAGGATGACAGCAAAACTTCCCCCCCCCCCCCAAAAAAAACCCAAGGCCAGTCTTCACAAAAAGACACAAAGTGGAAGTCTCCCACAGCGAATCACCACTGATCCATCCACTGACTGAGAGATGGAGAGCAGTGGACGCTCCTGGACTCCTGGCCTTCCCGACACGAGGGGGACTCTCCATACCTTCCCTGATCCAGGCCAAAAACTCTCAAAAGCAAGTCCAAAAAATCCTCTTAAGGCAACCCCGGGAAACCTTTACTGGACAGGTTGTATACCGGCAAGGAGAAATTGCCCCCTTCCTGTTCAGTGTAAAATGCAAGCCCTGGGGGGGAAAACTCAGCTCAGGAAAGCAGCTCCTTCTCCTCTGACTGCTAACACAAAATGCCCCACCTATTTAGGATGCAACCTGCTTTTATATGGTCAGAGGGTTGGCCATTCTAGGTGCTGTTCTGAGAAAGATGCACCCTTCCCTCCACCGCTTAACTTCAGTCCCTCGTTAATTATTATTCAAGTTACTATTATCACAAAGTAATGTATGTAATGTAATGTTTCTCTTTAAATATCATTCAAGTTACCATTGTTACAATGTAAAATAAGCAGACCTTGACTTATCTGTTCGGTTATATGTAAACCGATGTGATATTTCGATCGAATGTCGTATTATAAAAACAAATAAATAAATAAATACTCCTAGCACAAACGTTTCTGGGAAGTAGAACCATTCAGTGGTGATCCCAAAGGGTTGCCACATCTGTTTCCACTGTTCCTGCTATCTACCCATCTCTAAAACAGTTGCCAAGGCCAAGCCAACTGGAAATTAAAAAAGATGACACTGCTGCTGGGAGGGTAATTGTTGGATCTTCTTCCAGTTTTAGCAAATTGTTTTCTGTTTCTTATCTATTTAATCTATAAAGCAAGGAACAAGAGCATGATTCATCACTGTCCTAGAAGTCGTGAATAGTAATTATCATGTTGCCAAACAATAATTATTCACTTTGTAATCAACGCCAGTATTATATTATCAACACTAGGGGGTTATTGCCTCTTAGCAGCTTCCCGCAACTTGCATTTGCACCGTTAAGAGGCAGTCCCTTAGCCTTCTCTAACCTTTAGTGCTCACACCCCTAAACATATCTTTCTCACAAAGAAATGAAGATTGCATTATCAATCAGCAAATTCACAGCTGAGCTGCCGCATCTGAAATTCCTTAAGCTGCTTTGCATTCCTTCACTTGCACTCCTTGAAACACCCATCTTGAGAAAGGAAACGCAATCTCTCACAGACAGTGAATTTAATCGGTTCACAGTGACGCACACACACACACACACACACACGCTGCATGTAACAGTCACGAACCACTGTATGTGACATCATTTGACTCTTCCAAATAGTGCGGGGGAAATGCCGTAAAGAAGTGTAAAAGGTTTTCAATATAAGTTGCAGGAGTACTGAGGTTTCAACAGGGTTGTTGCAAGCATATTTGGCACCCTAGGCAAACCTTTGTTCATTCACACCCCTACTTAACTACCGGCAGCAATGACCCTAGCACAGCACTACCTTCTTTGATGATATTGGCCCTGGTACAGCATCTCTCTAGATATCCCAGTGGTAGGATTTTGCCACCCCCAAACGCCTGGCGCTCTAGGCGACTGCCTAGTTTTCCTAATAGAAGCACTGGCTTGGGTTTCAAGCCTGTTAGATCCCATTGAGGCCCCTTTGTGAAAGAGAATTTCAACTTAAATAAAGCTGACCCCCGTCCCCCTGTTTCTGCAGACTGGGTTCAAGGCTCACAGGGGGCATATCAACAATATTTCCTCACATGACCCTCCTGCGGGAACACCACGTACACCTATATCCTCACTAAAGTGATGTGTCCAGGGGTTGTTCCTTTATTTATCTTGAGGCAGTAGTTTGCATGAACAGTGCAGGCAAAATAGAAGAATACAGCGATAATTATTTTAAAAAACCAGGAAGTTCTTGCAATATAGAGTAAATACCAAAAAGCACAGTCTCTGTACCCCACTCAATATAGTTCCAAGGAAAAAGAGTAATCATTATGCGAGCTACTCTGCTACTTGATCTGAGAAAGCAGACTTTTTTAAAAGGTGGAACAGCAGATTTTAAACAAATAGAAAATTGCCAGGTTCTTGTGGCCTGGTTTGGCCACTGTTGGAAACAGGATGCTGGGCTTGATGGACCCTTGGGCTGACCCAGCCTGGCAATTTCTTATGTTCTTATGTTCTTATGTTCTCATGTTCTCATGTTCTTATGTTCTTATGTTCTTATGTTCATGCCATTATAACCTCCATCACCCGCGAGCCCACTTAGTGATTTCTTATGGAAGGGCTCCTTCTAGAGCAGACCTGGGCAAGGAGCGGCCCGCAGGCTGAATCCGGCCCGCCTACGGTCTGTGACCGGCCCGCCCACTGCTGAGAGCAGACGGAGAATGAGGCACGCTGCCTTCCCCTCTGCAAGGGAAGGCAGCGTGCCTCATTCTCCGCTCCCTCGCTCCCCGATTGGCCGGCCAATCGGGGAGCGAGGGAGCGGAGAATGAACTGTTTTTTTTACAGCGTTCGGTGGGGGGGGAGGGAGTGACTCGAGCGAAGGCATGCTGCCCGATTGGCCGGTGCTGGCCTTGCCCAGCACCGGCCAATCGGGCAGCGTGCCTTTGCTCGAGTTTCTTTCCTACCTACCTACCAGTTCCGCCTTTCGCGGTCTTTTTCAGGGGTCCCCAACCTCCGGTCCGCGGGAGTTTTTTGCCGGTCCGCAGCGCGCGCTCCCGGTCTCTCCTGCTGCCGTTGCCGCTGGGCTGTCAGCACATTCAAGCCCAGTGGGAACGGCAGCAGTATTAGAAGCTGTGGTACCCGCGGCTGGCCTTTTCTTCTTCCCGCGCCTGCACCCCCCCTCCCGTGACCCGGAACAGGAAGTGATACACGGAGCGGTGCGCAGGAAGGAGAAAGAGCCGTGCCGCGTCGGCTGCAGCGTCGGTCCCCGAGCAATTGAAGCAGCCAGTAATCGAGAAAGGAGCCAGCAGCATGAGCCTCCCGCGGCCGATGGGATTCTTCTTTCTTGGCCTGCGGGGGCTGCTGCAGCTCCCATTTGTGCTCCGGTGGGGGGGAAGAGGAAGTGAGTAAGAGAGAGTGAGAAGCAGCCAGCCAGCCTGTGTGTGATTGACTGGTCAGAGAGCTGATGTGTGTGTGTGTATGTGAGAGACAATGAAAGTGATTGCTCAGGGAGATGATTGATGTGTATGTGAGAGTGTGAGACATTAGTCAGGGAGGTGACTTGTGTGTGTGTGAGAGAGAGAAAAAGCATGGAAGTGAGAAGTCTGGGTATGTGGGAAAGCATGAGCGAAGGAAGCCTGGAGTTGTGGGAGTGAGAAACCTGGGTGAGTGTGCATGCATGAGAGAGAGAGACTGCTTGGTAAGGTGACTGTGTGTGAATGTGAGAGAATGTGATTCAGGGAATGAGAAGCCTGTGCACGTGGAGAGTGAGCATGGAAATGAGAGAGACTGGTGTGTGTGTAACAGAGAGAAAGTGATTATGGGAATGAGAAGCCTGTGCATGTGAGAAAGCATGAGCGAAGGAAGCCTGGAGTTGTGGGAGTGAGAAACCTGGGTGAGTATGCATGCATGAGAGAGAGAGACTGCTTGGTAAGGTGACTGTGTGTGTGAGAGAAAAAGACTGGTGTGTGTGAATGTGAGAGAATGTGATTCAGGGAATGAGAAGCCTGTGTACATGGAGAGTGAGCATGGAAATGAGAGAGAGACTGGTGTGTGTGTAACAGAGAGAAAGTGATTATGGGAATGAGAAGCCTGTGCATGTGAAGAGAGTGAGCATGAGAGTGAGAAACCTGGGTGTGTGTGAGACAGCATGGGAGTGGGAAGCCTATGTGTGTGTGTGTGTGTGTGCATGCATGAGAGCGAGAGACTGGTTGGTAAGGTGACTGTGTGTGTGAGAGAAAGAGACTGGTGTGTGTGAATGTGAGAGAAAGAATGTGATTCAGAGAATGAGAAGCCTGTGCAGTGGAGAGCGAGCATGGAAATGAGAGAGAGACTAGTGTGTGTGTAACAGAGAGAAAGTGATTATGGGAATGAGAAGCCTGTGCATGTGAAGAGAGTGAGCATGAGCGTGAGAAACCTGGGTGTGTGTGAGACAGCATGGGAGGGAGAAGCCTGTATATCTGAAAGAGAACTTGGGAGTGGGAAGCCTGTGTGTGTGTGTATGCATGAGTGAGATCAGGTGACTGGTGTGTGTGTGTGTGTGTGAGAGAGAGAGAGAAATAAAATGATTATGGGAATGAGAAGCCTGTGCATGTGAAGAGTGAGCATGGGAGTGAGAAACCTGGGTGTGTGTGAGACACATCATGGGAGGGAGAAGCCTGTATATCTGAAAGAGAACATGGGAGTGAGAGACTGGTGAGTGTGTGTGTGTGTGAGAGAGAGAAAGAAAGTGATTATGGGAATGAGAAGCCTGTGCATGTGGAGAGAACAAGCATGGGAGTGAGAGACTGGTGAGTGAGTGTGTGGGTGTGTGTGTGTGTGTGAGAGAGAGAGAGACAGAGAAAGTGATTATGAGAGTGAGAAGCCCATATATGTAAGAAGAACACGGGAGTGGGAAGCCTGTGTGTGTGTGTGTGTATGGCATGAGAGAAACTGTTCAGGAAGGTGACTGGTGTGTGTGCCAAAGACTGTTTGGGAGATGATTGGTGTGTAAGAGACAGAAACTGGTCATGGGGGCATGACTGGTATGGTGTGTGTGAGAGAGACATGGGCACTAAGGAAGAGGACCATAAGTATAGAGCTTAGCTTCTACTGCTGCTTCTGGTGTGTGCCACGGCCTGCAGGGAAGGGGAGTAGGAGAGCTGCTGGAGGGGGTAAGTAAAGGTGGCTTTAAGTTTATTTTTCTTGACTGCCATTTTAATTGTGTGATGTCTGCTTTTTTGAAATATTTTATTGGTGTTTGGAGAATGTTTAATAGTTTTTATGAGTTTTTAATTGTTGGATGTTATTCTGTTCATAGCTGTTTTGAAACATTTATTCTGCTTATTAGTATAGTTTTACAATTATTTCTGTGTGGGGATCTATAGCTGCTTGCTATTCTGTTTTCCTAATAAGAGGTGTATTGGTTTTTAGGACCTGATTTAATATTTGTGGTGTTGCCTTTTCATAGATAGGGTTGCTCCTGTTTTGTATTCCATAATACAGGTGTAACTGTGTGTGGATTAGTTTATGTGCATTACTACAGATCCTGGGAGTATGTTAGGTCGGTTCTGTGTCTGTTACCGAGATGAGATATTTTGCTAGCATGTAAGCGTTTGTATCGGTCTTATTTGTTGTGTTTTCTCAGAGGACATGCATTGGTGGTAAACTGTTGTCTTTTCATAAGTAGGGCTATTGAGAACTGAGTTAATTATATTAGTCCGGCCCTCTAAAACCATCCCAATTTCTCATGCGGCCCCATGGGAAAATTAATTGCCCACCCCTGTTCTAGAGTCATGATCACTCCCCCACCCTCCCTCACAACCAAATTAACACCGGTTCATCAGGAATTCTTTTGCTCACATTAATATTTTTAACTGGCCCATTTTTGGGATGATTTATCAATGAAACCCCCCTCCAAAGGGAGAGAGGGTAAAGAGCATGCTACCATTTAAGTGAACCGCAGCAGAGAAAAAAAGAGGACAATGCAGCTATGTAACATAAGCCACCAGCCCAGGAAATCCAGAATAAGATTGAAAAGGTTGCCAGGCACCTTACTGTGAAGGTGCTTGAATGACCAATGAATGAATTAATCAGAAACTCAGGTAGGAGATAGGCATGTCACAGCCCCCTGGTAACTTGCAGTAAAATATCACTTTAAATCAAAGGACAGCAAAATCCTAAATTACAGAACTATGACTGGAAAAGTCCTACATTGGAGAATTCTGAATGAGAGAGGGATTTATGAGAGAAATGTATTGAAAAACATCCTTAGGAAGGAAACAGATGCACACCCTGACTAACAAGAGGAGTCAGACCCTTTGGTACCTAGTTCTCAAACAACATAAAAAAGGCCAGGCATGAAGGAAGGGTGTGCACCCATTCTCTTTCTATGGTCCTGTCTGGGTCTTGGCCTTTTGGCTGAGAGAAGGTAACCCATCCAAGCTGGATAACAGCAAATGACTGGCCATGAGCTTATCGGAGCTAAAATCACTGAAAGCTGTGATTGCAGAGGTCCTGAATCACTGAATCAAACAAGCCATGACCCTAGTGGAGCTGTAAACCCAAGCCAGGAAAAACCCTCCTATCAAGGAAGAAGAACTGAAGGACAGTGGCAGATCTAAAGGTGGAGCAGTCCCCCAGAAGGAAGAGGACCCCAGTGGCAGATCAGGAAGTGACTCTGGGGACCCCTTGAGCAAGGGGACCCAAGCAGGAAAATGAGTGGTCCTCCAGGAGGGAGTGGACCCCAGTGGCAGATAGAATGGTCCCCCATGAGGAAGGGGACCCCAGTGGCAGATTGAGAGTGACCTTGGAACCCCCTTGAGCAAAGGGACTCTGAGTGGCAGATCAAGCAGTCCTCCAGGAAGAAGGGGACCCCAGTAGCAATGTGTTCCCCAGGGGGATCCCATCAGTATTCCAGGAGGCAGAGTCGGGTCACCCAGGAGGGTGTGGACCCTAGCAACATATTGGCAGATGGAGTCAGATCCCTAGGAGGGCGTGGACCCTAGCATTGGCACGGACCTTTCAGTGGAGCGGAAGCAGCACCAAGGAGATGGCAGCGGTTTAGATATAATGGACCCCCCAGGCCAATACTGCCCACCAGCCCAGTTACATCTTTTCATATGGGTGAGACCGGGGGAAAAAAGGGAGAGGATGATAATAACAGTTGACTAAGCGGGAACTCAAGAGGTTCCTTCTATTCTATAGGATGGTATACTGTGGGCGCCAACAACCCCAAATTGCCAACTATTAAATGTTCTTTCTACCTTGTAGAAATGTATATAGTTGTGTGGCATGAGGCTATTAACCATGAGTAGTAAGTCTGCTGTTTGACAGCCTATTAGTGATGTACATAGTCATGTAGAAATGTATAGACTTGTATAGTCTAATAAACCTGTATATATTTGTACATACTGCCAGCCTTGTTCATAGTCTCATATGCTTTCCTGAGGTGAAGGGAGGGAAATCACACCCACTAACACCTTCTTTCCCAGGTGGAGGCAGCAGGCACCAAGAATGTGAGAACTGATGGAGTCTGCCCTGGTTATACTGGTAGTAGGGCTCTGGTTATAGTACTTTTCCAGTTTTTGGCAGAGCAAATTTAAAAACCTTGTAAAAAAATGTACATCAAGACACCCTTAAAAGACCAGGACCAGATATTTAGCCTAGTCCACCTTAAGGCACAGCTCAAAAATGAATCCTAGTACCAGGGGATTAAGAGAACAGGGCCAGTCGGGAATAGACGGGCTCTGGGGAAGGAGGAAGACAGATAAACTACTGAGACTATGATTGTTTGATTTCAGTTGCTGAGGTAAGCAGGCTATTTTTGTTTGTTTCACTGTGAATAAAGCATTTTCTGTGGAGAAAGACTTGAGTCCAGATTATTCTGTTCAGCCCTCTTTTGAAGCCCAAGACTGCTCACATGGCATTGCATGTGGTGAGAGAGTGGGATTTATGTTCTAATTGCCTGAAAAGATAAATTGTTTTTCTTTTTCTCTGAGACCTGGCTGCAGCAGCAGCCTGAGAGTCAAATAAAGCAGGCTAATGGGGTTAGCCCCACTTGGATAGCCAGAGAAGTGCAGTACATCAGAGCTGGACAGGCAAAAAAATGGTTTCCTTTTTCTTTCACAAAGCAAAGGGGAGATGTTTTGTTTATGTGCTCTTGAACAGGGTAGTGCCTTCTAGGAGGAGACGCTTCTGTGGCACAAAGGCACACTAAGCCAAATGGAGTGAATGCTACATACCCTTGCAGAGAGACAATAGCAAGTACAAACAATGGTGCAACCCAGAATGCTACAAAAAATGTAAATAAAGAACAGACTTCTTTGGGATATATTACAAAAGCCTTGCAAGGGCAACTATAAACGATTGTACAGTCCCAGGTTGCCAAGCAGAAAATACTGCAGGAGCAACTGAACAAACGGCAGGTTTACTTGATATATATATATGGTGGAAATCCTGCAAGCTGATATAGCCCAACCTACCCCTCTGAACCCCATTATACCTAAGATAAGTCCAGGAGAAGATACCTAGGATAGATCCAGTGTTGCTTAAGAAGACATCAAATGTATGAAACTGTCTATATCCTCTATAGTGGCTATAGTAGGGTCCATATATAATTGCTCAAAATAAGATCTAAATTCTCTCAGAATCTGTTGCACAGTTTGAACATAACTGCCAGCAGAGGGTTTAATCGTGCTAATCACGTGAGAGGATTTTTTAATATTAATGAGACAGGCCAGTAAAGTACCTGATTTGATCCCATGCTAATAATATTTTTGTTTTGTAAAACAAAAAGCTTTTTCAATATGATGAGATTGAAGTTTAGCCAATTCAAGCCTGGCCAATTGCAAATCCCTATAAATAGTAGTAGAACAAGTTTCTTTATGTTTTTTTCTAAATCTTTTATCCTGAATAACAACTCCTGTTGATCAGAGAAAAATTGCTTCCTCTTCTGACTGGTAAAGAAGATTCTCTCTCCTCTAAGAATCACTTTCAATGTTTCCCAGCGCAACCTCTAATCATAATCTGTAACAGGCTGGCGAGACAGAAAATTCTATATCTTAGGTTTTTTTTATCATAACAGCAAAATCCTTAGTATTCAAACCGGGTAAATTAAAATGCTATCTGTTGTGGGTTCCCTTAGCGTGTGAGAAAATGAGAGAAAGAGTTATAGGATGATGTCACAATCAAATATATGTCACATATCAAATATATTCCGAACAATCCAAGAACTACAAAGAAAAAAAAAATCATTTCTACTATAAGTCCCATGACGTAGAGAATAAAATGTGTAATCTTTACTGGTAGGAAATCTTTCCCTCCAAATGTCTTGTAAATTATAAAATTGAACAATATTCTGCAATGCAAAGGGAATTGGAAGAGAAACACCAGGTGAGCTTGATCTATCCAATTGTGAATTTAAACAGAGATTCCAATCTTCTCCCATAATGACATGTTGTGCAGGGAACAATTTTAACCTATCCAAAAGAGAGGAAAAATATTTCTCGGAATAGTGATTGCGACCATAGACATTGATAAACAAAATTGACTATCCATATAGATCCCCCTCCACAATAACATGTCTGCCCTCTAGATCCTTAAACTGACGTGATATCTTAATAGGTAAAGTTTTACTGAATAATATACAAGTACCTCTACTCCATGTAGAATATGAGTATGCTCCAATAATCCCAAAATACCCCTTTGCCCATTTATCATGCTGTAAAGCAGACATATGTGTCTCTTGATTTAAGGCAACATTGGAGTTTTGTTTCTGAAAAAATTGAAGAATTCTCATTCTCTTTATAGGACTAGAAAGACCCCTTACATTGAGGGACAAAATGTTACCTGCGTCAATGCCATTGAAACCAAGAAAACAAAAAATGCAGTGAAACCTGACCCAAACTAATAAAAGCTACAGTGCTATTGCCTAAAGATGAGATTTTTTTTTGTAATTAAACTGTTTATTTGGACATTATAAATGCAACACAGCAACAAAAATTTTCTTACAGCTGTAACACCTAGTCCACAAGTTTTCAATAAATTCCCCTAGACTCCCCCCCCCCCACCCCCCCTCTGCACGACATATCAGTACAAATACATATAAACTTAACCAGAAACATAAACACATAGTGGCATCAGACAAAAATCTAAGGGAGGCCATTTTGTACACATCTCCCGTCTACATCCAGCAACCATCTCCCATTTCCCACCATGTGAAAAAACATTAATTGCCCCAAATACCAGTGCAGAATCCCTCTACTATCCCAGCTCTTCCCACCCCCCACCCCCTCCCCAAACCCCCCAATGTACCTACAGTCTCCTCTCATGGAGAAGGCTCCTATAGAGGAAGTGACCAACTTCCCCCTCCCCCCTAAAGCACAATAAACATTCAGAAATCCCAGTTCCCAAACATATGGCAGTATTCCCAACACACAACCTGATTTAACTAGCAACCATGCATAAGAAAAAGAAATTCCTCAGTTCCTTAGCCAGGTACTATTTCTCCACAGAGCCTTTGCACTCAGTGAGGGAAAGCACATCTCAGGTAGTAGAACCACTGGCAGAGTGCGAAGGTTGCCATAATTGTCCCGGTCCCGAGGTCCTCTTCAGGCGCCTGCGGCCTTGCCCGACTCGTTGCCATTTCGCTGGCTCAGGTACCGGTTGGTTATTAGTGGGCTCCTTAGGGTGAAGATCGACCGTCATCCCAGCCGCACGTAGAATGTCCGCGGCCTCCTCCGGCGTCTTGACACGTGACGATACTCCCTTGACTGTGAAGACCAGGCCGACAAGGTAAACCCAGCGATAACGATGATTTTCCTTCCGTAAGAGGGTCGTGATCGGTAGAAATTCCCTCCGTCGATTCAAAGTGGCTGGGGACAAGTCGTGATAAATAGATATGGGATGACCTTCCCATTCAAACTCCTCCAGTTGCCTGGCAGCTTTAACGAGGGCCTCCGTAACTGGGAATCTTTGGAGGCAGACTACAATGTCCCGGGGGGTATTCCTCGGCGCCTGACCAAGGGCTCTATGCACCCGTTCCACCATTATATCAGCTGGTACCTCCGAGGAGACCACCTCCCCCGATGCCGCGGCTGCTTGTAAAAGCACCCTGCAAATCCTGGGGACAATCTCCGGAACATTCATGTACGCAGGCTCCTCCGGAAGACCCCTAATCCGCAGATTATTGCGGCGTGTGCGATTTTCCAAGTCTTCGAGCTTAAGTGCGGTGTCCTCCTGAAGTTGCTGAATATTAATAATATCCGTGCTCACGGCTTTAATCCAGGTATCTTGCTTCTCCAGATGCCGCTCACTCTCCTCTACTCTATGACCCAGTACCTGGAGATCCGCACGAAGTGATGAAATTGCCTCCCGGAATTCACCCGTCAATGATCGAATATCTGTTTTCAAGTCTCGGAACCAATATATTAAATCTTTCTTAAGGATCGGTTCCTCTCCGCCTTCTATTTCTTGTGGCTCCGAGTGCACTGCTGAGCCTGCGTCATCTGGGCCTTCGCTTTCCATGCTGCCAGTCAGAGCCGCGAATCGGGAGCCACCGGCATCGAAGGCAAATTTTTGTAAATCCACCACTTTTTTCTTAGTAGCCATTCTAAGAGGGTTATAGAGTAGCTCCGGATCGCGATTTCCAAAGCTATAGCCGTGGAACTGGGTTATTTCTCCAACTTTGTAGGGGGGGGTGACGGAGCAAGGATTTATGCGACCATCTTAGTCAGATGACGTCACTTCCTCCTACTAAAGATGAGATTTGATAAACATGATAGCTAAAACTCCCTATGTCGTAAGTGTTCTGATTGTGTCTATTTTTATCCCATCAATGGAACAACCAAAAAAAAAATGAACCCCAACTTTCAACCAATATAAGGTCAGAAAGAAAGATAAGAAGCTGTTAAACCCCCCTTCCCCCAGAATATACAAACAGTAAGCAAGTTGTCTCAAAGTCAAAGATAGCAAGCGTCCCAAATAATATAGTATAAGCGTTCAGCAACTTACAAGAAAAGAATCCCCCAAACTTTCGCAAATCTGCACCAGAGCAATCAGCTCACTCAGATCTCTTGCCTCCCATCCCCAAAAAATGAAAATCCAGAGAAAGAGCCAAAAAGGGACAAGAATTCCAAATGTCCAAAAATTGCCAAAAATATCCAGAAGTTCCTTCCATAATCTCCATACAGGTAAAAAAAATTCCAGAAAGATAAAAAAGAAATAATCTCGTCAATAATGACTGTAAACCAGATAAAATATTTTGGCCACATAGAAAAAAATAAATACTGTTTATCCAGCACAGCCAGACCAGAGAAAATAAATTCCATATTTCTGATACTGAGGGACTTCATTCAGCGTAAATGACCCATCTTTGTAGAACCAAAATGAAGAAAAATAAAAAATAAGTCCAGCAAAATATGAGACAGAAACCACAGAAGTCAGCCAATAACCTCCTCTATGAGCCTTCCCCACCTGAGCCAAAGAAGAAAAACAAGGTCATAAAAAATATAATAATACCTCAATCCTTAGGATCTGTGGATTGGGTAACTTTAGTAGTGAGAAAATTAACCACTTCTTCCGGAGAAGCAAATAAGCATGGTTTGCCATTGTCCAAGACCTGAAGTTTCACCAGGCATTGCACACTATAGGTAAAACCGTTCTCTCTCAACTTCCTCTTGACTTGTTAAGTTATCCCCCTGTTCCATGTAAACCGATTAGATATGATCCTTTCATGATGGTCGGTATATAAAAGTGTTAAATTAAATAAATAAATAAATAAATAAATAAATAAAGCCTTGACGTTGCCTTTGTACAGCAGCCGAGAAATCAGGAAATAGAAAAATGTGATGTCCCTTATACAATAACTTCTTCTTTTTCCTCACCGCTTCCAAGATCTTAAGTTTGTCCATAAAATTATGTATGTGAATAAGAGCCCTAGGTCTGTTATTAGGACCTGGTTGTTGGGCTGACTTATGATAAGCTCTATCTTTTTTCACTCTTCCATCCTTTAAGGAAAGGCCTACCAGATCTGACAACCATGTTGAAACAAAAGAAACTGTGTCACAACCTTCAAGTGCCTCTGGCAATCCAACAACCCGAACATTGTTGTGACAGCTATGGTTTTTGAGATAATCAGTATTTTCCTCAAGCAATTTAACTGATTTGAGAAGACCATTAAGTTTCCTTCCATAAATCGTGTAACTGTCTTCCAAGTCACCGACGCATATTTCCATGTTGTTTAGCTTCTCTTCATGGTCCGTCACTGAAGACAGCAAATTAGCAACTTTTTCAACAACAACAGTAAGGCCTGGATTCTCTAATACCGCCGGGCTCTTTGAATCGCGCGGTACAGGAGGCGGGGGGCGAAGCAGGGGCGGGCCTACAAAAGCCGGCAGCAATCGCACCTCTGCCTTTTCGCTGTCCGCGAAGTCTTCGCCCCGACTCCTCCTGTTCCGGTCTTAACGCCGCCCTGACTCCACCCCCATTTAGTGATCGCACGCGAAAAGTCCCTTTTCGTGTGTGATCACTTTGGAAAATGACCCCCTGAGTTTAGCATCGATTTTCTGAACCATCTTTTCTGAAAAGCTATGAAAGTAATGTTTAAACAGGTCACCGGTGGTGGAAAATACTTGGGTCATCGTCTCAGCTTCCTCATCAGAGGAATTACCATCGGCCATTGAAGCAGTCTCTCTCTTAGCCTAAATTTGACTTCCAGAACCACCCTCCCACATTTTCCTATGCCATTGGTGCCCCATGTTCCACGACGGCCGATTCCTCCCCAGCACTGTCTATAATCCTATCTAGGTGACGCATGAGGTCCTACTTCATCTAGCTTGGATCGCTTATGTCCTCAAGGGCAAGTTGGTCCTTGAAGGTTATGAATAGGCCTGGCTTTTCACTATATCCACAACTATATCCATTTGCCTAACAGAAATGGACTGGAGGTCTAGTGGTTAGAGCAGAGGGCTACACCTCCCGGAAGCTAGGGTGCAAATCCCACCGTTGCTCCTTGTGACCTTGGGCAAGTCACTTTACTCTCTGTTGCCTCAGGTACAAAATTAGATTGTAAGTCCTGTGGGGCTAGGGAAATGCCTACAGTACCTGAATGTAATCTGCTTTGATATACAGTTTGAAGTGCTGAAAATGGAATATAAATAATAGAACCAAACTGCTTTGCATAGCTTAGTTATCAGCAAAAAAACAGACTTGTTTGTAGTCCCAGGATTTTTTCACTTCTGATTTAGTCAATAACCAACATAGTCCACTGAGCAGAAATCTACTTTCCCAATTTTGACATTTTTTTCACTAGATGAGCAAATTTTGACTTACTCCAAAAATATTTTCCAGACCTCTATCGAAATCCACATACATTGACATTTTGGAGTGAATGTCAACATTTGACCTTCCACCCAAAAACATTTAGGATCAGGATGACTGTCATGTTAAACATGGATCATCCTTTTCATACTATGTTGCTTTCATAGTATTGCATTCTGGGTTTATTGCCGGTTTGCCATATATCTCTCTCTCAATTTTTTTAAATTAATCATGGGTGACTAATACAATTTGCTTTGTCTGTTCATGAAATATTTAACATTATGTACAGTGATGAAATTCCATAGCAATTTATTTAGAAAACCAAGGAGATCTTACATTCAAAATGATATAATTTTGAATTTATGCATGATCAGATAATAAAGCCTTGAAAGATTAGAATCTGTGCATACTCTGGGTCTAGGGTTGATCCACCCCTGGTTTTATCCCGCTGCAAGCAGGAACTTGTCATCTTGCTTTTCTGAAAAATTGCACAAATCAGAACTACAACTCCCTGCATGCAATGGGATAAAACCAGAACTGGATCAACCTGTCCAGAAAATCTGGATCTAATTAGCAACCTTATTTCACCCAAAAGAGTCCTTGGAGGGGAATATAGCATGATTTATAGTAGCCTAAAATGCACCACTATAGGTTTATTAGAACTCTAATACCATGCCAGATCACAGATACTGATTGTTTTCACACTATCACAGTGTGAATGTACTTTAAGCATTGATATTTTAAAAAATGCCATAAGAAACTAAGAAAATGCTGACACAGTGACAGAGGGATCTGGGTTTGAATCCCAGGTTAGGTCTTCAGATCCCCCAAATCAGCCAGGGCTGGGGATGCTGAGAAGGGTGCGGGAGACCCAGGAATTGCACAACAATAACATCTAATGGCTGGACTTAGGGTCCACTATTGCAGGATGAAGCCTCCATGCTTGGCCCCTGATGGAGGGCTGTCACTGCAAGAACTTGGCTAAGAGAGTTTAGGAGGAGATAAGAAACAGGAAAATATCAGGGCCGACTCTCTAGGTAGTTGCATGGAGAAAGATCCCAGCCCTTGTGGAAGGCCAAAGGAGCAGGAGGAATCTGCTGGGGAAAAAAACTGAGAAATTGTGACCAGTCAAATAACTCTTTCACTAAGGAGTCTGCTAGGTTTTAATTGGCTTGACAAACAGTAGAAAGCTGAGAAGCTTCATCACATGTACTAAATAATTGCACCTATTAATTTTGATTTTCTTGACATGAGGAACAAAACTCAATGGGCTGCATATTTAGTCACTGTGTGGCCCTGCATACTTCCCCAGCTGGCTAGTGCTGTATATTCAGCGACACAGCTGCACCGCTGAATATACCCGGACATCATAAAGTTAGTCAGATAAGTTAAGCCAGCTAGGTTTAGGACAGGTGCATGGGCCGACCAGAGTTAGCTGGATGTGTTATCAGGTTAACTCGACTCCTCCCCGATCCGCCTATTCCCTGCCCCTGAGTTATCCGTCTAAATACTTAGCCGGATAAGTGGTGACTCATGACCCTAGCCAGATATTCAGCGACACCACTTAGTTGGATAAGTCTGACTTATCTGGCTAAGTTCATTTTGAACATTGGGCTCCATATGTATTTTCTAATCATATAACTGAAATTGAACATAATATTGATGAACTAGTCTTAAATGTTGTCATTTAGATCAATTTTGCTTAACTCACCTGTTCTAGGAACACTGTAGATGTATTCCTTATGTGATTTAACCCTTTAATGACAATTGCATAAGAAATGCATTAGTAGAGTCCCAGTTAACAAGCCAAACTAGTCAAAGCCTGATTTTCATAGAATAGATGGTGAAAGAATGGTCAATAACATGGAGTAAAATAAAACTGAATGCAGAATGTAACAGAGCATATAAAAGGAGGAGTTAAAAATTATCCAGTATGAATATTTTCTGCTAATGCATATAGTATTGAATAATTTGAGATAGATATTGAACTGCAGGCTGACTGAATAAGTTATCTGGATAACAAACTGGATACTTAGTGGCACAGCTAAACTGGTTAAATCAAAGTTATCCAGGTAACTTTACAACAGCCTTGCAACATAACTTTAACCTAGAGCTCCCTCAAGCAATGAATAGCATCCCTGTGCCTGTCACGGTGTCCGGGGTGGCCTTCAGAAAAAGAAGGAATTGTGGCTTTTCTTGCCTAAGGAAACATAGAATCAGAGAAACATAGAATATGACAGCAGAAAAGGACCAAACAGTCCATCCAGTCTGCCCAGCAATCCTATGGTAGCATCTGTCTCGCCATACAAGTCACCCCCATACTTAGTTTCCCAAAGTCAGGGCCCACGTTGGTTGCTCTCTGAATCCAATTCCCCATTACCTCTTGCCATTGAAGCAGAGAGCAATGTTGGAGTTGCATCGAAAGTATCAGGCTTATTGGTCAAGGGAAGTAACAGCTGTATCAGCAAGTTACCCCATGCTTATTTGTTTTGCCAGACCATAAAATTCAATGTCCTTGTTGGTTGCTGTTTGAATCTAATTCCATTTTTCCTCTTTTCCCCCTGCTGATGAAGCAGAGAGCAATAATGGAGTTGTATCAACAGTATGAAGGCTTATTGTTTTATGGTAGTAACTGCCACACCAGCAAGTTACCCCATGCACTCTTTTCTTCACTTCCATCCTCTAGCCTTTAAGGATCCACAGTGTTTATCCCATATCCCTTTGAAATCTTTCACTGTTCTTGTTTTCACCACCTCCTCCAGAAGGGCATTCCAGGCATCCACCACCTTCTCCATGAAGAAATATTTCCTGACATTGGTTCTGAGTCATCCTCCCTGGACTTTCATTACATGACCCCTAGTTCTATTGATATCTTTCCAATGGAAAAGGTTTGTTGATGGTGCAGCTTTAAAACCTTTCAGGTATCTGAAGGTCTGTATCATAACTCCCCTGCACCTCCTCTCCTCCAGGGTATACATATTTAGGTCCTTCAACCTCTCTTCATAAGTCATTTGATGGAGACCCCTACACCATTTTTGTCGCTCTTCTCTGGACCACCTCCATCCTGTCTCTGTCTCTTTTGAGATACGGTCTCCAGAACTAAACACAATATTCCAGGTGAGGCCTCATCAAAGACCTGTAAAAGGGAATTATTACCTCCTTTTTCTTACTGGTTATTCCTCTCTCTAAGCATCCCAGCATTCTTCTGGCTTTAGCTATCGCCTTGTTACATTGCTTCGCCGTCTTCAGTTCTCTAGACACTATCTCTCCAAGGTCCCTCTCTTGCTCCATGCATAACAGCCCTTCACTCCCCATAACATACAGTTCTTTTGGATTACAACATCCCAGATGCATGACTCTACACTTCTTGGCATTGAATCTCAACTGCCATATCTTCGACCACTCTTCCAGCTTCTTTAAATCACATCTCATTCTCTCTATTCTTTCTGGCATGTCCACTTTGTTGCAGATCTTAGTATCATCCACAAATAGACAAACGTTACCTTCTATCCCTTCCGCAATGTCCTTCGCAAAGATACTGAACAGGACTGGTCTCAACACTGATCCTTTTGGCACTCCGCTTAACACCGATGTCTCATCAGAGTAGGTTCCGTTTACCATCACATGCTGTCTTCTATCAGTCACCAATTTGTAATCCACACCACCACCTTGGTGCTCACGCCCAAGCTTCTCATTTTATTCACAAGCTCCAATGTAGGACCATATCAAAAGCTTTGCTGAAATCCAAGAAGATTACATCAAGCTCTCTTTCTCGATCCAATTCTTTAGTCACCCAATCAAAAAAAATCAATTAGATTTGTTGGACAGGACCTTCCTCTGGTGAATCCATGCTGCTTGAAATCCAGCAATCCTCCTTACTGTAGATAGTTCACTATGCTTTACGTCAGCAGAAACTCCATTAATTTTCCCACCACCGAGGTGAGGCTAAGCGGCCTGTAGTTTCCAGCTCCTCTCTCCTCCCACTCTTGTGAAGCGGGACTACCACTGCTCTTCTCCAATCACTCGGCCCCACTCCCATTCCAGAGATCTATTGAATAGGCCATACAGTGAACTCGCCAGCACATCTTTGATACTTTTTAATGTATACTCTTTTAATGTATACTCTTATGTTATTAGTTATTTACGTTATAATGTATTTCTCACCCCTTGTTTTATGTAAACCGACATGATACGAACTCCGTGAATGCCGGTATAGAAAAATACAAATAAATAAAAAAAAAAATCTTTGAGCTCCCTCAGTATCCTAGGATGTACCTCATCTGGCCCCATGGTCTTGTCCACTTTCAGGAGTAACAAAGCAAAGAGGAAAACACCTAGTCCCTTTCCCACAATTCAACCCTTCTGCAGGTAACTGGGGTAAGGGCCAAACCCTACTGGTCACAACTCAGTAGGAATAAGAGACTGGGATAGATACAAAACAAATATCTTTATTTTCAGTTTCCATAAACAAAATAACTCAGTTGCATTTACAGACTAGTAAATCAGCAATTACAAATAAAAGATTTCAGTGTCAATTTTTCATGTACTCCTTTTAGTGAAATAGCACAAGAAACATTTTTCAGAAAAGTAAAAAAACTAATAGAAATGCATTTCAGATCAACAAGCTATGTCCAATGAGTACCAACTCATTGCAACGTTTAACTTTTAACCCCCAAAAAACTTTTCAGAATTCTGACTTGTGTTAAGAGATTTCTGTTACAGTAACATTACAGAAACATCTGGAATACTCTTACCAATGTAAGTGCTAAGCTACCCTATCAGAGCTCTAGAATTCAATAGCCCCCCCCCCCAAACCCAAAATAGGATAAATTGGGTACCGCAGTGTATGTGTTGATGCTCATGATGAGCTCATGATTTGTGGGGGCTCTTCTGATGAGGTACTGCAGGGCAGACAATTCCTAGTTCTGTAAGGAATTAGAAGGGTAGCCTGTAGTCCGTGAGTTACAGCCCGCTTTCCTCTCCCTTTCCTCTTTCTCTCTTGGGAGTGACAGTGCCACTGAAGATTACCATGTCTTTGCCTTATATGTGATACGAGAAGCCCAGGAAAGGACAACTGTTTATCTCAGAATCAGACTTTTTTATTCTCAGACATATCAGACTTACCACTCAGACTAATACACACAGTTTATGCCTCTTATGTAAGAAACTTATACTATAATTCTTAATACAGTATATATTTACAATGAATAAGGCTTAGCATTTACGGGTGAACTCAGCCACATATGTCAGAATAACCTTGACTTGTTTAGGGTATTATTAATAAACTTTGCTAACTATCCCCATAGGGCCGGATTTTCAAAGGGTTATGCGCGCGCCGGGCCTATTTTCAAAAGGTCCGGTGACGCACGTAAAGCCCCGGGACACGTGTAAGTCCCGGGGATTAACTAAAGGGGTGGGAAGGGGGCGGGGCATAGGCGGGGTCAAAGGCTCCAGGCACAGCGGCCATTTGCCACTGTGCCAGAATTCGCGCGCCGGCAGTTGGCCAGCATGCGCAACTTACTTCAGCCCCAGGGCTGAAGTTTTGAAACAAAAAAAAAAAGAAGACAAAAAAGGTAGGGGGGAAAAGGCAGCGGAGGTAGGGAAAGGGAAGGGAAGGAGGGGTGGGGGGGGGTAGGGAAGTTCCCTCCTCCAATTTCGAAGGAAGGCAGTGCGGCTCGTAGCAGGCTCGGTGCAAGGCAAGGTGCACAATTGTGCACCCCCGTGAGCGCGCCGACCCTGGATTTTATAACATGCGCGCGTCTGTTATAAAATTGGGCTTACATGTGTGCGTGCCGGGTAGCGTGCGCACCTCTTAAAATCTACCCCATAATGTGAGAAGATTACCATTAGCCTCAGCACTGGAGATGTCTGTGTTGCTGCTGTGAGAGAAAGTGGAGTTCACGGAGCCTGTTGCTCTGATGGAAGCACATGTCAAGGGCTCCGTTGCTGGCTGGGTCACGGAGACTTATCTAATCCCTGGAGAAGAAAAATACAAGCTTGCCTTGGCCTGCTAACTAACAGTCTTATGTGCAGTGACCTCCAGTATATTGCAGCTTGTCCGATGGGCTGCAGGGAGAGGCCGAGAGCGATGGCTCGGGTGTCGTCTTCTGGTGGTGTTAATGGGTCATCCTCACTGCTGCCCTCCTATGCTCCTGTCCCATGCTGTTTTCAAAAGCCAGGATATGCATATACAAGAGCTCATACATAGTCAAACAGGAGCATGAAATGGGGTCTCTTCTTCACTTCGGACTACCCGCCTTGGAGAGTCGTCCGTCCTGCCTATAATCTGGTCTTATGATTTCTTGACCAGGGAGTTGGTCTGGCTGTGTGACAGAATTCACCTGCAAGCTGACCGCGCCTGATAAGGCCGTCTTTCAGGATTGCTGTATTTTGTTGCCAGGGAGAACTGCTCTCTGCTGCAGATCTTAAATCTACTCACACACACACACACACACACACACACACACACACATACATACACCTGGCCTGTATCTTTCTTAGGTCAGGTCTATTTACGTAGACAAGTTATCATTCCTTTAGAGGGGCCTTATTAAATAGCTGTGCTGGCAGGCCAGATAACTCAGTCAGTATTGCTCTTCTGGCCAAAGGTCATCCTCTGTGTTTCTCTGCTGGAACACAGGTCAAGCTCCCATTGTGAAGTCAGAATTCATTTTTTGCTGCCAACAGTAGTGAAACTTCAGGTATCTTCCTACAGTTCCATTGGATCCCTTCCTGTGGCTCCTCTCGAGCCTCTTGCCTCACAACAGTACCTGTCTCTCTGACTCTAAGGGAGAAAAACCCTAACTACTCTCTACGTCAAAGAGTTTACTTAACTTTGTGTCAGTAACATAGTAAATGGCAGCAGAAAAAGACCTAATGGTCCATCCAGTCTGCCCAGCAAGCTTTTATTTATTTATTTATTTTTAAGGGTAGGAACTGCCACTCCATGAAGGTTATCCTTGTGCCTCCTGTTAAGGGTAGGAACCGGTGCTCCGTGCAGGTTACCTCTCATGCTTTCTGTTAAGGGTGTGTAAGGAACCACAAACGTTCCTGACCAAAAGGAGCGAATCAATTTCCTGGGGAGGTACAGAGAAAATTAGTTAGCTAGAAGTCTGGGTTTTGCTCACCCGTATGGGAGAAGCAGATGGTGTGTTCAAAGCCTTTATGGACTCCTGCTCCCCATCTCAGAGTGGGGATTTTTAGCTGGTTTTTGTACAGTAACCTTCCTAAGGGCAGCATGTCCTATGCTGTACCGAGTTTATTATTCTCCTGGGTTAGGCCTCAGAGACTTTAAGCAAGAAAGAATACAGAATGCCCTGTCTCTGTAGCGCTTGTCCGTGTATTTAGTAACCATTTTAGTTGCCAAAGGAGGAAGTAGTTCTTTTGTCTTTTTGTATTACTGAGCACCTCAGGGCCAAGGGGCTCAGAAGCTGCTGGCTTGAGGAGAGGACTGGGAGAAGAAGAGGTGTCACCTGGGAAGAAGGGACACACATCCATTTCCAAGGACAGGAAGCTGAGGTATGGTGTAAGAATTCTACACAAACTCAGGGATAAATATTTGAGAAGAGTACTGGCTTTAGGGAAGAACGGACTGACATCCATTTCCAAGGAGAAGATGTGTGAGGTATGGATGGTGTAAGAATTTTGCATGGGCTCAGGGAGAATCAACCAGAGATGAGAGGGATGATAAGGTGCCCAGCGGGTGAGAGTGAAGAATAGGGAGGACTATGGGAAATGTATACCATGTTTATTGTAATTCCAATTCTGGTTATCTGTAAACCAAAGCGATATGTACTAGTACATGATCTTCGATATATAAAAGCCTTTAAATAAATAAATAAATAAATAAATAAAGGTATGAGAAATGAGACTTTGGGTGATTTCTGGAAGCAGCTTTGGATAAATTTCCTTCCCATTCCCACAGGAGGATCGGCAGATTAAAGTGCAACGTGAGGAAAAGGAAGGCATCAAATCGTCACAGGAATTGGCTGAAGTAACTGGAGAGTTGTTGTTGGAAAAATGCGGTCACAAATTTATTAAATTTCATTTTGTGAAGATCAATTGGGCAATTATCAAATGAAGTTGTAAAAAATCATCTAATTCCCTTTTACAACCTATCAGTAATATTGAGTTGTAAACCCATAGAGTTACCAGCATGGTCATTGCTCATAATTGAAGAGATCGTCGGTGCAGTTAACAAGGTGTGGAAAGAGAAACTGTGGTGTAGACAACGTGAAAGGGCCTTGGAGCTGAGCTTCCCCCCTCCCCCCCCCAGGAGATCCTGGGACTCTCAGAGAGAGGTGTGGACAGTGTGCGAACAGCGCACGTAGGGTCCAAAACTTGAGATGTGAGCTGTAGCTCTGTGCAGATTACTTGTCCCCCCACCCTCTGTTAAGGGGGTAACCTGCCCAGTTAACACAGTTTACATCTTCTTTTCCATCCTTTAGCCATCAGGGATCCCTTGTGTTTGTCCCGTGCCCTTTTGAACTCCAGGACCATGCTTGCCTTCGCTACCTCTTCCAGGAGGGCCTTCCATGCATCCACCACCCCGGGGGAATTTTCTCCTCTGCAGCTTAGTAAATGAGCCCTTTAGACTGTAGGCCCTGTGGGGCAGGGAACTCCCTACTCTACCTGACCGTAACTTGCCCTGAGTTTGAATTTGGAAGTAATTAAATCTAAAATCCAAATACAGAACAAAATAAAGGCAGTCTGTCCACAAAAGTTTTCTCAGGGCCCCTGAAGTGCTTAAAGCAGCCCTGATGATCAGCCTTAAAAATCAACAAGGGCGGCAACAACCAAGTCAGGAGCAAACGTTGGTTTCACAAGCCATCGCCGAACTCCCAGTGAAGCGTCTCCGTTATGCTCTGGCGAGCGCAGATCCAGCTGTTTTCTGCGGGTTGAACTTAGCGCTGAAGATTTCCCACAGGATCCCTGGCTCTGTCTAATTAACAGGCCTTGGCTAATGTTCTCAAGCACAGTTTCTAGCTCTTTGCAACCTCAACAGGAACCGTTTATCCTGAAAGACGTTTTCCCTCAAATAGGACAAAGCTATAGTAAAGATGTCTTAATGTGTAAGGACCCTGTACCAAGGAGCTATTTAAAAAAAATGAAAGTCCTATAGGTACGCTACATCGTGAGTTATTGACTTTTAATTCTAGTGTGACCCAGCTTTGCCTGTCACTAAGCTATTGCTCTGGGGGTTTTTTTAGCATAGTAGGGGTGGGCAAATTACTCTTATTCCCACCTGGCTATGGGAAGGCTTAAGGGGACTATACATTTCTTCCAAGCATCTGATTTGGGTCTTTGCTATCCCCCAGGTGGACTGACCAGGAGGAAAGGGGTTTTCTCTCTTACTGGAAGAAGCTTTGTTTGGTTTTTTTTTTAGGACTTTGTTCCATTCAAATTCAAAGGGGCATGGGATAAACACTGTGGATCCCTAAAGGCTAGAGGTCGGACATAGAGAAGAGGATGCATGGGGGGAGCCTGCACGGTGCAGCAGTTACTACCCTTAACAGAAGGCATGGGGGATTTACTCCCCTCAAGCATTAGCAACATCGCTCCCCAACCAACATGGGCCCTGATTCTCAGCCTTCCAGAAAGGGCGGCTGGCGGGCTCTTGCTTTTTAAGAGACTAGTTTGGGATTTTGGTGATTTCTTTTTCCCATCGTTTCCTAGTTTTGAATGTTGGAGTTGCAAAGGGGATATCCTACCCTCCAAAGGAAAGGATACAGGTGCGGGGGTGAGAACTGCAAGGAGAAATGGCATGGAGAAGGAGACCAAGGCTTTTCTCACTCTGATTTTTCTCATGCTGTTTTCAATTCTTGCCCGGATTTTGATTTTTAAATTCAAGTAAATTTTCTTATAAACACCACTTTGGACTCAAGAGATTTTTTTTTATTTTCTGGTGTGACAGAGGACAATGAGTGAACAGTGTGCCAGGGGTTTTCCTTTATTTCTTTTTCCATAGTGTCCCCCTTGACTCCTCCTCCTGAAGTCCAGAGGTTCTGGATGGACCCTGAAGACCACAGATGTGTCTTTGCCAAGCGCCCAAGAAGTTGATCTCCTCCCCCTCCACTCGCCGGAGGAACCCTGTCCTTGTAGCACCCCGGATGCAGCACACAGCCCAAACGGGGGTACCGCTACCCTAGGGAAAACCGCTCTGTGAGAAGGTGAAGAAAACTCCTGGGACTGTCTCACCAACACTCCACTTGACCACGGACAATTCACTATCTCCCTAGCCGCGCAGCTGTAATTCGGTAATTGTAAGCAATATGAGGGTGTTCTGCAACCTAATGCTGTGCACTTCTTTTCCCGCTGATTCCACATCTATCGGGTCCGGCGGTGCTACAGATAGTTCTCACTACCCCATTCCCACACCTACACAATCCGAATAGTTCAGAAAAGACCACGTGTGTTTTCTGCACAGAATCAGGCTTTTATTTGTCAGACTTTGCGGGGTTAGCATGTAGAAGAAAATATAAACAGTGCATGTCTGTAAAGTCCTTGATGCTTAACACGGGCTTATATGGAATAAAGCTCCGCATCATCAGTGGTCTGAAACATGCCAGAAACCTTAACCTGCTTGGAGGATTAATAAAGGTAACGAGCTGGCCAGCTCCCCCAACTTCAGGAGATGACCTTCTGTTTCACTCAGGAGCAGTCTCTGCTTGGAGGTCTCGGAGATGGTCTCTGGTGAAGAGAGCGTGCGCTCCTGGTCCCTGTCACAGGCTGGGCTGAGAAGGCTTGTCTCAGCCCAGGAGAAAGGGAGCCAGCTTCAGGACAGGTGCAAAAACAATCCAAGTTAACCCCCGAAGGCTGCGTTGGGAGGGACGGCACCATTAATACTAAACCCTTTTCAGCTGAACGGCATCCCGATGCGGCCTTCTGGGTGAAACACAGGGTCCGTGTCAGGGTGGACTTTGCCGAGAAACTGTTGCACACTTTTTACCTTTGTAGCTGCTCCTTTCAGTTTTTTTTTCTAACTATTTTTCTCATTTTCTCAGTTTCCCTTTTGAAAGTTTAGTGGGAGAGCCATGGATTTACCTACTGTTCCCCTTCCGGTCATTAATTCAAATCTGTTCATATTATGATCACTATTGCCAAGAGGCTCCAGCACAATAATTCCCTGACCCAAACAGCTTACAGTCTTAGTATCTGAAGCGAAAGGAAATAAAGTGACTGGCCCCAGGTCATAAGCAGCGTCAGTGGGGAAAGCGGAATGTGAACGCTGGTTCTCACCCGAGGTAGTTTAGTTCAGTTTAGATCCCTGGCTTGTTGAATTGATTTACCATGGCCTCCATCGCCCATTCTGGGAGGGCAATCCAGTCATCCATCACCCGTTCTGTCTGCTTGGAGCTTCACATCATGACTCCTCGTTTTATCTGTTTGTATAAGGCTGCTGCAGAAGAATACCCTGGACTTTGGCAGGAAAAGGCAAGGTGCAGGAGTGAACGGCTCCCCAGACCCCTCGGGAGATTACAGCTCTGCAAGAAGCAGCTACAGGGGGTGAACATCAGAACACCAGACCACTTGTGACAAAGAGTGGCTGCGTGTCTGTGTGGGATGGAGATGGCGTATAGATGCATATCTGACTGAGGCCCGATGTGCGATTGAAGCTGTGTGTGCATGTGTGTGTGTGTGTGACCAAACTTCTGTGCATGTGAATGCAGTGCTAGGGCTGTATTAATGGACCAGCTGGCTCTATTTCTTTTCAGGACAGAGCGATTCCAGCCCTGGTTTTAATCCACTGCCTGCATCGACTTGTTGTTCTAATTTTCTTAAGGCTGCATGCGCATGCATTTGCAACCGAGGCTGCATCTATGTGTGGGAGGCCCAGCTTCAGTGTCTCTTTGAATGTGTAGCTGAGCCTCCATGTTTGTCTCACTGTGTCCAAGAATTAAATACGTGTGAGCTAAGGTGCATGCGAGTATCGTATGAAGAAAGGAACATATGTTCTTCAGTAAGTATACAATGCCTCATGCAACAAATTTGTGAGTTATTGCTGTTAACCAGGGACTAACAAGATCAATTTTAATCTTCTCTGTGTTGTGAAGCCTAAAATGAGAACAGGATGTCTATGCCATAAACCAACTGTAGTGTTACTGATTTTTATTCCTACTTGTCTTAAACTCATTTTAAGAATTAACATTCTTTAAGAACTATTTTTATAAGCATTTATATACAGATTTTTTTTTTGAAACCCTGGCTGGTTGATTAGTAGAAGTAGCTAGAAATAAAGCTTCCTGTTGTTAAAAGTGGAGATGTGTCCTCCGTGCCCGTGTTGTTATTGAGGGTTCTGCCACTGAAGTTTTTTTGGCTCCTCACAGACCTGCCCAAGTGCCCCACAATGGGCAGGAGTTTCCTGCTTTGAGAATCCATCTCCCATTTTCCCGTGCAAAGTGAAGCCAAAGCAGTGGCAAAGAACATGGCTTATCCTCCCAGCCCCCTTTCACTGGCTGGCAGGAGAAGCAGATGGCACTTAACACCGTTTCAGCTTCCTGTGCACAGAGACCCAAAATCAATGGACCGCGTGCCTTCCATCCCGCGAGCCTGGCCCAGCGCACGGGAAGTTCACGCTGCGTTTGCTGCCGGTCCTGCTGGCAGGCAGAGGCCACGCTCCTCGGGGGAGGAGCTGGGAGGGAAATCTGCTCCAGGGCTGCATGCCAAGCACGCTGAGAGGTCAGGGCAGGAGGCGGCTGGTCGGAGAAAACTCAGACTCCTGTCCAGTGCCTTCCCTGCGCAAAAGCTGCAAGTTAGCGAAACTGGCGGCAGCACAGGCCAGAAATGTGTTTACCTGCTTTAAAACTCATACGGCCCAAAAACAGTCCTGGAAACACCCTTTTCCCCTCCTTTTTAAGAACTCTTCGGTGGGACTGGACTTCTGCAACTGCCGGTACAAAATCCTAAAAGCGGCCTGATAAGTTTGGAGGCGAGCGCCCCTGCGCGTCACGGTGACTTCCCAACGTCTTCCATCAGACCAGCCGCCTCCTGCCTACACCGACCCTGGGGCATATTTCACTCCGGGGCAGGGGGGTGGACGTAAATCAGAAGGGGGTGGCTGACCCCTCTGGAGAGTGTTAACGCAAACATTTTGGTTTTTTTCCACATGAATAACTCAGCCCCAGCCCCCAGCAAAATTGATGCAAGGCTCTGATCCCGAGAGATAGGGTCAGAGGGTGCTTGCAAGCAGGGTTTGGGCAGGAAAGGATGAGGGGGGGAAGAAATGGATTAGAGAGGAGAAAAAGGTGAGAGAAGGAAGGGAGGCATGGAGGAGAAAAAGATGAAGGAAGGGGTAAAGGATGAAGGGATGAAGGGATGAAGGAGGGAAATGAAGGGTAGGGTAAAACTGAAGAAGGAAAGAGGTGAAGGAGAGAGATGATGGAGTGGAGGAAGAGGGAAGAGGGAGGGAGAGGTGGAAAAAAGGGAAAATTGAAAAAGAGAGAATGGAAAATAGAGATGAGAGAGGGAAGGATGGAGAAGGAGGGAATGGAGGGGTTACAAATCCAGACACTCAATATTGGAACCATACAGAACCAGTCAACAGGTTACAATTTGATTATGCATTTCCCTGAATCGTATCCTTTTATCAATTATTATACCCCAGAACCAATCAAGAGTTAGGTCTACAACCCAATCATATACTGATTCATCAACTTGTAATGCCATAGCACATCCCTCTGTCCACCATCTTTGGTCTAAGACCACATACCCCTTAAGCCTCCGTCTAGGAGAAGCAACTCGTGTTGTTTTTCTCCATCCCCTCGCAGTTTCGTTGTGACTATGTCCCAGATACAAGTCTAAATTTACCCTCGATTCCAGAAAGCTGATTTCAGCATCAAATCATAAGACTTCGAGGCACTCAGAAAACAGCACATTAAACTAACTTTTAACTTTTCCGCTGCGTGACACTCTTGCAGCTGACCTGCCTCGAGATCTGAGGCCCTTGGGGGATCATTTTCTACTCTAATTCCACAGAAGGACAGGAGGAGGCGAAGAAAGGTGAGGGAGGGATGGATGGATGTAAGAGGGAGGAGCAGGTAAGCAGTATGTGAAAAAGAAAGGAAAGATGAGTTTGAATGGGAGAGTGATGGAAGCAAGATGTGCGTGTGCGAGAAAGTTGGAGAGAGTGTGCGCGAGGAGAAGAGCGAGGAGTGTATGTGAGAGAGCTGGGGAGGGATGTGTGAGAAGCATGGGATGTACATGTGAGAGAAGGAGGGAGAGGTGAAGAAAAAAGAGTGCCGTAAATACCATGAAATAGAATAAAGAGAAACACAAGTTAAAAAAAAAAACCCCAAAATAAACAGAAGAAAGGAAATGGAACCTGAAAATGAGATGGGTGAGTGAAGAAAGGAGGCAGCGGGACAGAAACATCTAGAAGAAAAGTCTGAGAGAACAGAATCACTAAGAGGAGACAAAGAAAGGAGGCGGAGCCGGTGTTAGAGCAATGAACTGATGCAATGAAGCCAGGGTTCAAATCCTGCTGACACTCCTTGTGGCCTTGGAGCAGTCACTTCACCCTCCCTCGACCCAGGTTCAAGCTTAGGGCCCTGTGTTTACAGAGCATTTTCCCCCTCGGACATGAAATGGGAGAGGCTTCTTACACTGCAAGCCCTAAGGGGACAGAGGAATACCTCCTGCCCCCTGAATGCAACCTGCTTTGAGCTACCAATGAAAAGGTGTGAGCTAAATCTGAAAAAAAGAAAAACCTATATCTAGCAGAGAAATAAGAATGGAGAGAAAGGAAAAGAAGTATAAAGAAAAGAAGGAAGAAAATGCACGAAAGAAATTAAGAAGGGATCAGGAGAAAGGATGAAGATGAGAAGAAAAGAAAAGAACAAGAAATGCAAAGGTATGAAAATATTTTATTGAAAAAGACGATGTTACATTTCAGGGCTCCCAGGCAGTGGTGGCCTTAGGGTTGTTGGTTTGGGGGCCTCTGTGAGGCTTGATTTTGATGACCAATAACCAAGCTGGGCTTTTTTTATTTCAGTTTCACTTTGCCCTGTCCACAAAACTGCAATGAAAGTTTATCATGGATGTTTTTAGTATTCTTTGGGCGAATTAGCGAAACTGTCAAGTGTCAGAATGCAAATAGAGCCACCTCCTTGCATAAACTTTTCCCAGTTACAAACCTGGGGGGGTTCCCTAAGGCGTGAGGCCCAGGGCGACAGCCTGGTTTGCCACCCCCTAGAGCCAGCCACTGGGGTGGTACCGGGGGTTAGAAACCAGCGGACAGGATGAAGCTCTTGGACTTAGTTCTTGGAGCCTGGAATATTTGATTCTGCTTTTCTGCGTTTTACGGGACTGAATCAGAGGTGATGTCAGCTAAGCTGTCATTTCTTCATTAGGTCAGTGAGGTCGGGCTCTGTTAGCTGTATTGGTCAAGGAGAGAACTGGAGTCCTTGTAGCCTCTGATACCTTTTAATGGAGCCACAAAAAAAAAAAAAAAAAAAAGATATATCACAACCTACAAAATATTTCCTTAAAACAATGGAGGAGTTTATAATACCTAACTTTTTTTTTTTAATTGATTATGGGATTCAAGAAATTGCACACATTAAGATTTGGGGCTTTTTTTTTTTTTTTTTTGCATGGTTAGTACTCCGCCTGTCAAGTGTTTCTTACTGCAAGCAGGGCATCGGTGGGGGTGGGGAGGGAGCAGCTTGTGGCCCCGGGGTGGGCATGCTGGGCCCTGATAACCTCCCCCTTGGCAGATGCGTCCGTATGCTTTTGGGGGGAGGGTTGGTCCTGCGAGACCCTGTTCTTTCTATGCCCACAACCGGATTGTGCACCACCTCCTGGTGCCATGGCCTTAGATCTCGTCCCCTTCATGGGTTTATCCAATTAAGCCAGGGAAGCGGGAGTCAGCCACAATGTATGCTTTTTTTTTTTTTCTGTATCAAAAGTTCAGTTAAAAAAAATAAATGCCCCTCAAAGAAAAACTTAGGAAAGCGGCACTTAGCAGCGAGAAAGTATGAATAATCCGGCGCCGCGCTCCCGCTGCAGTGACACGTGCCGAGCGGCGCAGAAAGCGCCCGGTAATGGAAACCAGGGAACAGACAAATTACTTCTCCTCTCCCTCCCCATGCTGCTGCTTCCGTCTGAAAGGCACGCCAGGGCGGCCGCTTTCTGCTGCTCGCTCAAATTGAAAAGATAGGACAGGACAAAGTTCTCCCAAACTCTTAATTAAAAACTGCTCACTGGAGAGCAAGCTCGAAAACCAAGAATCTCCTTGCACGGAAAACTCTTCTCTTCTTCCCCCTTAAAACTGCCGTTGGCGTCAGTATCCAAGCACTAACGGGTTTCAAAGAGCACGAGCTCAGTCAGCAAAAGCGTCAAGGAGACTGTCCTTTCTCTCCGGTGGTCCCCGGGGTACTCGGCTAGGAAGAGCAGAGCCCAGGGTGAGGTCCTTACGGTGATTCCCTTGCTGGACATTCTGTCCATATTGAAATAATGAAATGTTCACCAGACAAAAAGGATTTGGGGGGGGGGGGGGGGGGTAATGAAATCAGGCGCTCAGCCGCTGCCATTGACAAGGTTTATCGGTGACGGGCAAGAATTTAAAACCAAAACGGCAGGCAGCAGTTTGTTTTGTCCCTATCCAGTCTCCATCCATTTCTAGCAGGGAGATCGGTGGTCATTTTCTGCCACGTCACCCACCCACTGGGTCCGGGGGCCACCGGCAGGGGCGGAGGCCCCCGGACCCAGCACCTTTTCCATTTAGAAAATCACCCCTGGCGCTTACGACCTTTCCTTGGCAGAAGACTGCACAAAGCCCGGTTTTCCCTGCTGGTCCCAAATGCAGGTCCCGGCAAGGCCTAACCCTGCTTGGCTCGCGTGAACTTATATTCAGGCTTTGCCAGGCCAGTGTTGCTGGGGAAATTCAGGACTCAGAACCTAGACTGGGAGATGCTGGGTTTGGTTTGAGAGAGACGCTTACTCTGTGGTTACAGGCGTGTGTACGTCTGCTCTGGGAAACAAAATTGTCATCGGATCAGCTACTGATGTTGGCCAGGCCTACAGGCCAAGGGGCTTATGCAGTAAGACCTTAGCATAGGCTCCCATCACCATAATGTGTAAGCACTAAAATTAGCTCTTACTCATCTGTAAATGAGAGTGTTGCATGCAAACGAAATTTTACCAGGCACATAGGAAAGAGTGTATATGCTCTTCATGCCTGTTATTTACCATGGGCCTGGCAAATGGTAAAAATATAATGCCTGCCTCGGACCAGGTGTTACATTTTCACTGTGCAGACTAAGGTTCAAAACCTCCTTTGCTAATTGGCCTTTTCACTTTAGGCTGGTTAGCATGGGGGAATTCTTTTCTCCCCGGAACCCAGGTGCAAAGGTTAAGGTCCCCTCCAGACCCCCAGCCCTTCCTCATCACAGGAGCTCCCACCTTAGCACAACTTCACCGACTTCTTCCTAATAAGCACCACCAGAGTATCAAGAGCACTGCCTGCCCCTCCCAATAGGGTCATTCTTTCCCCCCCCCCCACGCATACCAGCCCCCACCTTTCCTACCAGTCCGGAGGGGCAGGATCTTCACTGGTAGGAGGCATGTAGGAGCCCTCCTGCTCGCACTGCAGAAGACGCCAAATGAAGATAAAAGGTGAAGCAGCTCCTAGGGGCATCAGGCTCCTGCAGCTGGTGCTGGCGAGGGCTCCGCCATCCCTCCTGCCAGTGCAGATCCTGCCCTTTCCAGGCTGCCAAGACCTAAGTCTGGAGGGGTAGGCAGGGGGAGCCTGCTACGTGGAGGAGGGGGGGGATCTTTGATAGAGGGGAGAAGCCCTGACGTACCGAGGGGGTGCCTTTTGGGAGGGGAAGGGGGTGTTCACGATGCATTACCGGTTGAGGGATACCTGTCGGGATCGTTGATGCCAGAGGCATCAGGAAGAGACTTCATCCGCACCGGGGCTCAGGGGAGAGGAAATCCACCATTCCAGCCAGGGAAAAGCGACAGCATGGGGGGATTTCCACAGGGAGTTAGAATTCCAGGCACACTCAGTTTTGTTTCCGTGCACGCTAATACCACTGGCCATGCTAGGCTGAAAAAATGTAACATGCAATGCACACAGTAAAACTTCCTGCATGCCGCGTTAAGTGGTGCTTTGCCATGCGTGTTAAAGCTTTACCAACTCCCACAGTAAAATTATTTACCCTGAGTTTTATTGCGTAAGCCCCCCAAACCGTAAAGCTAACCAGAGACAAGCATATTTATTTCTCAACAATTTAGCCCCTTGACTTATCTAAAATATTACCAACACAGACAGTTTCAAAGTATTCCCTTTTAAGAAAACAGCAGTGCTTAGAACAATAAAATTAAGTAAAGTAAAAGACAATTTATCGAAATGCAATATTTAATTATTCTTTGGAATCCATGCTGTCTGTGGTGTGATCTCTTCTGTTTCATAGTTATATGGTTATTGCTGTTTCTGTGGTTATATGTGCTGGCAGTACAGAGGAATAATGTATCCTTCTAATTAGTCTTGCAATTGCACCATATATCGGCCTGCATTTAAAAATATATATTATTACTTGCTATTAACATTGTCATATTTACAGTGCTGAAGAGAGATTTGCATTTTGCATGCAGTCATTGAATTTTTTTTTTTTTTTTGCCTAAGGACAGCCAGTCGGCAACTCGCTTCCCGGAGAATAAGATTATACCCTAGAAGCAGAGGCGCATTGAGGCAAACCGAAAAAAACCATACAGGTTTGCACCTGCTTTCTGTAGGTTATGAAATAGCCGGTGACATTTCTTTAGATGGGAAGAGCGTTTGTGACATTGTCCGGCTGTTTCCGTGCTTTATTTTCTCAGGGCCCTCTGTTTAAGGCGCCCCGCAGCATGCCATGTAGGGGCACCTTTTTTCTTTCCCAGTGCTTCTTTGTTCTGGTTTAAATGAATCTGAGCAGTCGGGCCACCCTAGCACAAGACCACTGGAGTGTTGCTTCCTCAGATTCATAGCAAGGTGTGTTTAACCATCTGAATAGGGTGCGCTGCCTCCTTATTTATTTATTTTATTTATTTATTTAAATTTCTTATATACCGGCATTCGCGATGGGAGTCGCATCATGCCGGTTTACAAATAACAAGGTGTGACAACAGAATAAATACTTAATAACTTAAAAACATTAACATGTGATAGAAGAATAAGGTAGCAGTTACAATAAAACAGGGATAAAATGCAACTTGGAATGTAGAGAAGGCAAAAGAGAGATTAACAATGAGATAACAAAAGAATAACCAAGGTAAATAAAACCTGCCAAATTAAAAAAGAAAGAACATTATTGAGTTGTCAAAGGTTATGACAGGACAGCTCTTCGTCAAATACAGCGTTGGTAGCGATGGGGGCTTGCATACATGTTTGCTTGTAAAGATGTCAGCCCACCATGCTTGCTACCTCCCCAAGCCGCTGATGGAAACGTTCGCCATGTAATAAGTGTCTTGAAGCATTCGGTTCTGTAAGTGCTATAGGCCTTACCATGGGACCGTCTGTGTGATTCGTCAGCTGCACGCGTGCAAAATTTATACACGTGACATTTTAAAAAGACATAAGCAGAGCACAGCACGTGTTGCCGACAGCTGAAGTGGCATAGCCAACCCTTTTTAAAACTTGGTTGCGCCGTAAGCACTGACCGCATCTTCCAGCAACAAAACTGCACAGCTTAATTGTCACTGACCGAGGAAATACTTCAGTCTTCAACCAGTTGATGTCATGGGAGGGCTTCCTAGTCCTAGAACTATTAAATTTATCCACATCACCCAGGATTTTATAAACCTCTGTCTTAGGCCCCTCTCAGTCATCTCCTCTCCAGACATCCGTGACCGCACCTCCCATTATTTTAAACTTTAGAAATAAAAGTCATTTAGCTGATTCAACCTTTTGATTGGTCTAACAATACATTTGTGAGTAGCTTAGAGGGCTGTGCCAAAATAAACCGTGTCGCCTGCAACTTCTTACATATCCAAGTGGACTAATACAGCAGCCACGCTACTTTTAGAATCTTTTAATGGCAGGAGACCCCCAGGTAAATGAATCTTATATTTTAGGCAGGCTTATATTTAGGCAAACCAAATCAGCAAAAGTGGAAAGCCAAACGCAAAGGATAAATATGTGTCATTCTATGCTTCTCAAATTGTTATTCAAATGTGTATTGACTCCGTGCGAGTGTTTTGTCCTTCCCGATGAAGCACTACGTGCGAAACATGTACGTGTTGAGGGCCAGATCTATATAAGTGTAATGTGTTCAAATTTTCAATGTCCAGCATGACCTGCTTAAGAACATAAGAAATTGCCATGCTGGGTCAGACCAAGGGTCCATCAAGCCCAGCATCCTGTTTCCAACAGAGGCCAAAACCAGGCCACAAGAACCTGGCAATCACCCAAACACTAAGATGATCCCATGCTACTGATGCAATTAAATGTAATTGTTTTCATTGGAATATGCACTGGATGCATTTCTTGAAGTTTGTTTTTTCCGTGGGGAAATCTCGCCCTAGCTTGATAGCACCTAAGTAGAGAGTGCATCAAGCTAGGGCGAGAGCACATTGTAGAAATCTCATCTTTGTGTAGCTTTCCTCATTCTAAGTCACATCAAATCTTCACTGAGGTGTACTGTGCTGTTCATACGTCTGACTGTGCATGTAAAACTGGCGACCCTGAACCCTAGACCACCACCAAAATCTCACCTCAAGTTACTACATGACCCTTCTATCCTTATTGTTTTAATTATTGGATATTTGATGTGTCTGCTGTGGTGAAATATTTAATCGGTGTTTGGGTAATTTTGGAAATAATTTAAGTTTTTAATTAGTGGATATTCTATCAAATGTATTGCTATATGCATTCTTTTTATTAGTGTGAACAGGTTAAAAAAATATTAAATAAAAGTTGCCATGGCTGCTGCAGAAGCAAGGCTAGAGATAGCAAACTGTTCTTTTGCTTGTGTGCCCTTTCCCTAGAGTATCAGCTGTTTGAGGCAGGAGAAAAGGGCTGCTGATATCTGCATCACAGGAGATGAAAAGGAGATGCTGGTTTAGTTTCACTTTAGCAGCCCAGCAATGATGACATCATCACCTGGCACCCTCTTAAAAGGGTCAAGTTATATCAGCACCGCAAGGGAAGCGCAAAAGTAAAATCAAAGAAATCAAAGTAAAACTAAACTAAGATAGATTAAAATAAAGGCAATGGGGTGAAGACAAGAGGCAGAGGGCACTTACCAAGCCCCTGCAGCAGTGACAAACTTCCATAGCCCTGTAGGACAGGATGTAGTGGTATAAATAGATGCCTAATATGTGTGCCACACCAGAGGCAGGCTCTCTCTATCTCTCCTCCCCTGCCCCCCCCCCCCACTCCACACTTCATCTCCTGCCCGAAAAGGGATTTGCGATAGTTATTGTGTAGTTATTTCCGACACTGAAAGACTTTTAGCTTGCAGAAGATAACTTGGTGCCAGGGAGGTAGTCTTTCTTTTTGGGTTGGTATAGTTAAGTAGTAGGTACCCCCTGGAGGCGGACACTGACGGAGGAAGACCAGATGCCAACAAACTCAGGACTCATCACCTGGAGGAGACAGTTGCTGTACCAGAGACCATTGCATCAGAGACCATTGCATCACAACAGGCTGAGTTGGGATTCCAGATAAATGTATGCATACTCCTGCAAAAATCACACCTTAACTCTGTTCAGACTAGCAAACTAACAGAATCTAATGGAGCTCAATAGAAAAATAACACAACATGGCAGACCACACTGAAAGTGAACAGCGAACACAAAATACAAAAAGGGGGTACTTACCATAAGAGGAACTCTGAGTTTTTAGAAGACCCTGGAAAAGAGAAAAAGTACTCACAAAGACTTAGTTTCTTATGATACAGATCTGAAGGTTAAACACAGAGTAAGAAAATAAGAAATTGCCATACTGGGTCAGACCATGGGTCCTGTTGCAACCGTCGCTGCTCGACGCCCTCACTCTGCCCTCTCTACCTCTGTGGCGACTCCCTCCGGGTCTGATGGACGGCTGGCTGCCGCAGCATCTCCATGCCGTCTCCCTCTGGCATCCCCGGACCGGCTCGACGTTGCAGATCCGCCACGTTGCCTGAAAACCTAGGGTGCGCACTCTGATTGAAGTACCAGCAAGGGCGCGAACCTCAGGGGCGCCCCCCCCTGAGATGACGTCATCCGCTTCCAATATTTAAAGGTCTTTGTTATCGCTAACAAACGAGTTAGCAAGATAAGGACTCGCTGAGGATTCGTCCAAGCTACTCTGCCTCCTCGGACTTACCAGAGGTATCTGCTCCTCGGGGGCCTCGCTCTTTTCTTTACTTTCAGATTACAGATAGGAACCGGTACTCGCTCCTCGAGGGCCCATGTTCCTGGTCACTCTGAAGATTCTCTACTGCCTGGAAGCTATCGCTGCTACAAACAATTGTGAGTTACCATCGCTCTCTCAGAGCTTTCCCTGGAACCAGGTACTCGCTCCTCGAGAGCCTAAACCTTTCCAGCTCCTGAGTTTCCTTGAGACTTTATGTAAGTTTTGTCATCTAGTTCTGTTCATGAACTCTGCCTACTCACTTTCTACAGTTTCTCAGCAGCTCAGCCATCCTAGGATCATTGTTCCAGTACCTGAGGGACTACAGCCCTGCCGGGCATATCAGCTCACTACTGCCACCTCTGGTGGTTTCAAAAACCTGTTTAATAAAAAGAACTAATGTGTGTCTGTCTCCATACTCAAGCCTAGCCGGTGGTCCTTCTCGGGGTATTCTCCTGGGAGCGTGGTTCATCTGCCACCGGCCCAGGGATCCACCCACGACTATATCAGATTGCTAACTCCTAGCACAGATCCTGAACAAGTTTGCTATTCCTAGCTTGTCAGCTAAGTTCATCAATAACAGATTGCTAACTCCTCCCTCTTTCAGGAGCCCGCAATACAGATTCCAACAAGATTGCTAACTCCGCAGTCTAACTAACACAGATTCTAACAGGTCCATCAAGCCCAGCATTCTTTTTCCAACAGGCGCCAAACCAGGCTACAAGAACCTGGTAAGTATCCAAACACTAAGTAGATCCCATGCTACTGATACAAGTAATAGCAGTGGCTATTCCCTAAGTCAGCTTGATTAATAGCAGTTAATGGACTTCTCCTTGAAGAACTTATCCAAACCTTTTTTAAACCCAGCTACACTAACTGCACTAACCACATCCTCTGGCAACAAATTCCAGAGCTTTATTGTGCGTTGAGTGAAAAAGAATTTTCTCCAATTAGTCTTAAATGTGCTACTTGCTAACTTCATGGAGTGCTCCCTAGTCCTATTATCTGAAAGAGTAAATAACCGATTCACATTTACCCGTTCTAGACCTCTCATGATTTTAAAGACCTCTATCATATCCCCCCCTCAGCCGTCTCTTCTCCAATCTGAACAGCCCTAACCTCTTCTGCCTTTTCTCATAAGGGAGCTGTTCGATCCCCTTTATCATTTTGGTCGCCCTTCTCTATACCTTCTCCATGCAACTATATATTTTTTGAGATGCGATGACCAGAATTGTACACAGTACTCAAGGTACGGTCTCACCACGGAGTGATACAGAGGCATAATGACATTTTCTGTTTTATTCACCATTCCCTTCCTAATAATTCCTAACATTCTGTTTGCTTTCTAGACTGCTGCAGCACACTGAGCTGACGATTTCAATGTATTATCCACTATGATGCCTAGATCTTTTTCCTGTGTGGTAACTCCTAATATTGAACCTAACATCTGCCATTTGGAAACCCCATCTTTAAGTCTCACAATGTCCTCCTACAAATTTATCACAATCCGCTTGTGATTTAACTACTCTGAATAATTTGTATCATCTGCAAATTTGATAACCTCCTCGCCGTATTCCTTTCCAGATCATTTATAGATATACAAGCCGTTAATAAGCCCGTTAAAAACGTCTACATCCCTCTGTCTTCTCTCACCTCCCCAATCCATTCTCTCTCCCCTCACCACCTACCTCCCTCCCTCTCACCCCTCCTCCCTCTCCTCACCACTCGTCTCCTCCCACTCAGTCCACTCACTCCCTCCCCCACCTCTCCATCCCTCTCACTCTCCTCAGTCCCAAGCCCTTCCCTCCCTCCCTCAGTCCCACTCCCTCCCTCCCCCCCTCTCTCCCTCCCTACTCTCCCTCAGTCCCACTCCCTCCCTCCCTCATTCCCACTGCTTCCCTCTCTCTCCTCCCCTCTCACTCAGTTCCCCCTCCTCCTCCTGTCAGTCCCCCCTCTCTCATCTCCTCCCTCGCTGCCACCGAAGTTAAAAAGGGCTACATCCCTCTGGTCTCTCACCTCCCCCTCATTTTCTCTCTCCCCTCCACCCCCTACCTCCCACCCAACTCCTCCCTCTCCTCTCACTCAGTCCCTCCCTCCCACTCAGTCTCACTCCCTCCCCCCTCTCTCTCCCTCCCTCTCACTCTCCCTCTCCCCCCCTCCTCTCACTCTGTCTCCCTCCCTCTCACTCTGTCCCACTCCTTCCCTCTGTCCCCCTCCCCTCCCTCCCTCCCCTCCCTCTATGTCCCACTCCCTCCCTCAGTCCCACTCCCTCTCTATCTCCCTCCCACTCACTCAGTCCCACTCCCTCTCTCCCTCTCACTCAGTCCCACTCCCTCTCTCTCCTCCCCTCTCACTCAGTCCCTCCCTCTCTCTGTCCTCCCTCGCTGCCGCCGCCGCCGCTGCCACCCGCCGCCACCGGACGCCACCGCCACCCAACGCCGCCGCCGCTGGACGCCGCCATGCTGCTGCCCGCCGCCGCCGCTACCACCGGACGCCGCCACCCAATGCCGCCGCCGCTGCCTCCCGCCGCCGCCACCACCCAACGCCGCCGCTGGATGCCGCCATGCCGCTGCCACCCGCCGCCGCTACCACCGGATGCCGCCACCCAACGCCGCTGCCGCTGCCACTGGACACCGCCATTGTTTTTTCTTTTTTTCTGACGCTGGCTCAGACTGACGTGCTCGCCCGCACATGCATGGTAGAGCTGGTCTCTACTGCGCATTTGCGGCACGTCGGTCAAGCTTCGTTTATTAGTATAGATTGAAAAGCACACGTCCAAGTACAGATCCCTGAGGTACTCCACTGTTTACCATTTTCCACTGAGAAAATTGACCATTTAACCCTATTCTCTATTTCCTGTCTTTTAACCAGTTTGTAATCCACGAAAGGACATCGCCTCCTATCCCATGACTTTTTAATTTTCTTAGAAGCCTCTCTTGAGAGGCTTGTCAAACTCCTTCTGAAAATCCAAATATAATATATCTATTGGCTCACCTTTATCCACATGTTTATTAATTCCTTCAAAAAATGAAGCAGATTTGTGAGGCAAGACTTCCCTTGGGTAAATCCATGCTGACTGTGTTCCATTAAACCATGTCTTTCTATATGCTCTGTGATTTTGATCTTTAGAATAGTTTCCACTATTTCTCCCAACACTGAAGTCAGGCTCACTGGTCTATAGTTTCACAGATTGCCCCTGAAGCCCTTTTTAAATATTGGGGTTACACTGGCAACCCTCCAGTCTTCCGGTTCAATGGATGATTTTAATGATAGATTACAGATTTTATCCAATAGATCTGAAATTTCATTTTTTAGTTCCCTCAGAACCCTGGGGTGCATACCATCTGGTCCAGGTGATTTGCTACTTTTTGGTTTATCAATCTGGCCTACCACATCTTCCAGGTTCACAGTGATTTGGTTCAATTCATCTGACTCATGTGAAAATGCTGATGGCAGAAAAAACATTACCTTGGTCTTGTGAAAATGCTGATGGCAGAAAAACCTTGGATCAGAAACCTTGGTCTGAACCCAGTGGGCAACTTGCACAAGTTGCACAAAAGATCTTACAGTTTCAGCAATTCAAAGTCTGAATTGAGAAAGTGAATAACAGGAAATAAAGTGAGGCTATGCTTCTGGGTACGAAAATAAATCTGTGAAGTGAAGGACGTGCGTGCAAGGAACTGATAAGGGGAACAGAAACTAGGCCATGTTGACAGTTGGCATGATAAGGAAAATGTGACCTGGAATGTAGGTATGGAGCAATAATGAGCTGATTTAGAGCAATCAAATTTCTAGCTTGCAATGCATAATAGAAAACCTATAAAAACAGTTGGAAAGGAGGAGTAGTTAAGCAAAGCTGTACTTTGACAGGCAGTGGGTTAATGTGAGTATAGCAGTAAGGTGTTTTTATATTAATTTGCTTGCCATTTATATGTTAGATACTTTGCTTCCTGTATAGGCCATTTTGCAGCCTATACAGTTTTATACCAGTAAGCCAAACAATTTTTATAACAGTAACCAGTGTGTAACAACTTAGAACTAATAAAATGTTTTGATTGTATTAAGAAGCCCTTGTAAATTGCAGTTTGTTCAGTGTCATTTTCTCTCATATAATCATAGCTAAAAGAGTTTAAAACTCACTCATCACCCTTGAAAACCATCTCCGGAACCAGTATCTTCCCAATATCCTCATTAGTAAACACAGAAGCAAAGAATTCATTTAGTCTTACCTTCCCTAAAAGCCCCTTTAACCCCTAAGTCATCTAACAGTCCACGTGATTCCCTCACAGTTTTTTTTTTGCTCTGGATATATTTTTAAAAGTTTTTATTATGAGTTTTTGCCTTTATGGCCAGCTTCATTTCAAATTCTCTCTTAGCTGCCTTATCGATGTTTTACACTTAACTTGACAATGCTTATGCTTTTTCCTATTTTCTTCAGATGGATCCTTCTTCCAATTTCTGAAGGATGTTTTTTTGAATAAAATAGCCTCTTTCACCTCACCTTTTAGCCATGCCAGTAAAGGTTTTTCCTTCCTTCCACCTTTCTTAATGTGTGGAATATATCTTGACTGAGTTTCTAAGATTATATTTTTAAATAATGTCCACGTCTGTTTTACACTTTTAATCTTTGCAGCTGCACCTTTCAGTTTTTTTCTATTTTCCTCATTTAGCAAAGTTTCCCTTTTGAAAATTTAGGAATAGAGTAGATTTACATATTGTCCCTCTTCTAGTCATTAGTTCAAATCTGATAATGTTATGATCACTATTGCTAAGTGGCCCCACCACTGTTACCACTCTCACCAAATCCTGTGTTCCACTAAGAATTAAATCTAAAATAGCTCCCTCTCTTTTTGGTCCCTAAACCAATTGCTCCATGAAACAGTCGTTTATTCCATCCAGGAACTTTATGCCACTAGCATGTCCTGATGTTATATTTACCCAGTCAATATTGGGGTAATTAAAATCTGATAATCCACAGAAGCAAACCTTGCACATAAGCAAGTACTCAGGAACACTGGTGCAGGAAAAAAGGCTCAATTCCATTAGACTCAGTTAAAGTCCTTTTATTGAGGTTGTCACAACTTATTCAATGCGGCAACTCCATTCAAAGTACCAGAAAACAATTTGAAGTCCCCCGACACGGTCCCGTGTTTCGCGGTAGCTGCATCGGGAGGGACCAGATAACGCTTTTATCTAAAAATATAACAACATGTTGTAAATAATGGAGCAAGAAGGGCTGCTAAATCAAATATAAAGATACAAACACATACCTTTAAACATGGGCTCAGGAGTGCAAGCGCCCTCAGACATTGACAGCCATTTAAAGGACAAAAAGGCGCGAGAGTGGAGCTCTCGCGAGATGCTGTGACTGACAGGACAACACATGTGAATGGAATGACACATCAGCAACACATTCAATAGAATAGGTGCCATTCTATGTCTTTATTGAGGCCACTCTTTATCTTCGTGTTAGAGGTGGTCCCGCGTCCCCATCGGGGAGGAGATTTCGCCTCTATACTTGGTCAGAGGGAGCAACGGTGGATTTTTACGCTCGATACAGTCTCCCCTAATGGCCTCAATAAAGACATAGAATGGCACCTATTCTATTGAATGTGTTGCTGATGTGTCATTCCATTCACATGTGTTGTCCTGTCAGTCACAGCATCTCGCGAGAGCTCCCCTCTCGCGCCTTTTTGTCCTTAAATGGCTGTCAATGTCTGAGGGCGCTTGCGCTCCTGAGCCCATGTTTAAAGGTATGTGTTTGTATCTTTATATTTGATTTAGCAGCCCTTCTTGCTCCATTATTTACAACATGTTGTTATATTTTTAGATAAAAGCGTGATCTGGTCCCTACCGATGCAGCTACCGCGAAACACGAGACCGTGTCGGGGGACTTCAAATTGTTTTCTGGTACTTTGAATGGAGTTGCCGCATTGAATAAGTTGTGACAACCTCAATAAAAGGACTTTAACTGAGTCTAATGGAATTGAGCCTTTTTTCCTGCACCAGTGTTCCTGGGTAATTAAAATCTCCCATTATTACTGCACTGCCAAATTGGTTAGCTTCCCTGATTTCTCTTAGCATTTCATCATCGGTCTGACCATTTTGTCCGGGTGGAAGGTAGAATACTCCTATCACTATACCCTTACCCAAAGACAATGGATTTCTACCCATATAGATCCTACTGAGCATTTAGTCACTTGTATGATCTTTATCCTGTTAGACTCTATAGCCTCCCGGACATAAAGTACCACATCCCCACCAAGTTGATCTTCCCTATCATTGCGATATAATTTGTACCCTGATATAGCACTGTCCCATTGGTTAATCTCCTTCCACCAGGTCTCTGAGATGCCAATTAAGTCTATGTCATCATTCACTCCTTTACACTCTAATTCTTCCACCTTACTTCTTAGACTTCTAGCATTGGCATACAGACATTTCGAAGTGTGCTGTTTGTTTGTATTAACAACCTGCTTCTGAGTTGATAGGGATAATTTTGAATTCTTTAGCTCAGGTGATTCTTTACTTATAGCCACATGGACTATGTTTGCTTTTAATGGAACCTCTCTGTTGGGGTGCCCTAACTCTCCTTTTCATTAGTATCCTTCAAAGATACATTCCTCCGAACCATGCACTGCTGAGTGACTGTCTGCTTTCTCCTTCTTCTGTTTAAAATTTGCTCTATTTCCTTTTTAAAAGTTAACGTCAGCAGCCAGGTTCCATTCTGGTTAAGGTGGTGCCTGTCCTTTTGGAAAAATCTCCCCTTTCCCCAAAAGGTTGTCCAGTTCCTTACAAAGCTGAATCCCTCTTCCCTACACCATCGCCTCGTCCACGCATTGAGACTCCGGACCTCTGCCTGCCTCTAGGGACCTGCACATGGAACGGGGAGCATTTCAGAGAATGCCACCCTGGAGGTTCTAGATTTCAGCTTTTTTACCTAAAATCCTAAATTTGGCTTCCAGAGCCTCCCTCCCACATTTTCAAAGCCTGATTCGCTCACTATGATCTATGAGGTCCTCTCCCGGGATGCTGGGAACAGTATGCAGATGAGCCTTCTAATCCTCTTCTACTGCAAAGGGTGCAGGGCCTCTGGAAGCTGGGACTGTGGAGTTCGAAACCTGGATCGCTCGCTGTGACCTCTAGAGTCCTCTCCCAGGAGATGCTGAGAACAGTATGCAGATGAGCAATACATATCTGATTTGGAGTTGAATCCAGCATAAGGCTCCTGTAAACAAGCAGGGCCAGCACGTCATATTAGGTGTAGTAGGCAGTCGCCTCGTGCTTAGTTTCCTGCCAAAATAATAAATTTATGAATACATGAGAGATTTAACCAAACTTGTAGGGAGTCAGGGGGCCAATCAATTGAATGGCTATAAGGGAACTGGATTTAGTTTGTTCATCCCTGGTCTAGGGCATATTCTACTTAGTTATTTAGGAAAAATGTGAAATTCATGTTAAGAGATATTTTGGTTCCAGGTTCATGATATACCTCTCAAGGATTGGCTTGGCATGCACAGAAAGTGCACAATGGAGTCAGACATATAGCCCATGGGCATGTTTTAAAAAAATCCCCCAGGCTGATATTTTCCTACAATCCATGCCTTGTGCAGGGTCATACATTTGGGTGATAAAAACCCAAGGGAGCAATATCTTATAGGAGCGAAGTTCTTCTGTGCACAAAACAAATGTGGGATAATCTTAAGGTGGTCAAACAAGGTATATAAGGAAATAGCAAAAACCAGAACAATGTTTTGGTACATAAGGAAAAAGGAGGTGCTATTGCCTTTTTATAAGTCTCTGGTGAGTCAACATTTGGAATTCAGTATACAGTTCTGGAGACTGCACCTTCAAAATGATATAAACAGGAATTGGTCTACTAAAATGGTCATCATAAAGCATATGGGGACAGATTTAAAAATCTAAACATGTATACCCTACATGTATACCCTAGAGGAAAGGACGGAATGAAGAGATAAGATAGACATAGGTAAATACCTCCAAGGAATAAATCCATAGAAGGTGCGTCTTTTTCAACAGAAAGGAAATTCTAGAATGAGGGGATCATGGGATTAGATTGAAAGGAGGTAGATTCAGGAGTATTCTTTTTTTTTTTTTTTATAATTTTTTCTTTATTGAACATTTTCAAATATGGATTACAATTATTCACATTTCTGTGCATAATCAGGAAATTTTAGTGGACAGTTTAATATCACAAATAAAGAATAGTAATCCATTCCAAACCTTAAACACATCTATCTCACTAAATACAAATAATGGTGGGGACCGAATACTAGAAGAAATTATACCAATACAAAATCTGAGAGATTGCTGCCAATTGTATACTTATTGACCTATTCTCTTGCAGGTAAAATTACATTCAAATTTTCTTCACTTTTATCCCTCAAAAATACCTCAAGGTGTGAAGGCTCCATAAACACATATTTTTTTCCTTGAAAATTAATAAAACATTTACTTGGATATTTCAAATAGAATGAAGCTCCTATTTCTAATATTTTTGTTTTCAAGGCTAAAAATTTCTTTCTCCTTGCCTGAGTAGGCTTGGAGACATCAGGAAATACATATACCTTCTGCCCGCAGAATGTTATATCCTTATTTTTGAAGAATTTACTAAAGATGAGCTCTTTATCCTTTTCTAAAACAAAAGAGACAAATAATGTAGCCCTTTTGTTTATTAAATCCAAAGAGTCTTCCAGAAATGTAGATATTCCTGGTGTACTATCCTCTAATCCACCAGGAATATTACTATTCTTAATTGGAAAATAATATATTTTAGATATTAAGGGTATCTCATCACAAGCTAAATTTTCCCTAACATATTTAGCAAACATTTCTGAAGGTGATATTAATCTTGTATAGGGAAAATTTACAAAACGTAAATTTTTCACTCTAATAAAATTTTCAATATTTTCCACATTAGAGTGCAATACCATATTATCAGCAGTATGACAATTTTCTAACATTTTCACGTTTTGCAATTCTGTTGTTAAATTATTAATTACAACCTCAACATCTTTTAATTTTGTCCCTTGTTCTTGTATCAGAGATCTATTTCCATTCGCTATTGTAGTAAAGGAAGAGTTCATTTGTGTCATATTAGAATCTAGCTTTACCAACATCCTCCACAGATCACCCAGTGTGATTTTAGATTCGTCCATGGTAGCTAGCCGAGGACTATCTAACTGCACCAACAGATTTCCTACCCCCTGCTTCCTGCTGTATCTGCTTCAAGCAGGGAGGCGTTGCAGACTCCAGCGGCCTCGAAGATAATTCAAAGCCACTTACATTTGCAGCTTCTCCGTTGGGAATATCACATCCTGATGTTCCTCCTGGGGGCTGCAGAGGCGTAGGTCTTATGCCAGGACTTAAGGAGGCTTCCAATGAGTCCCCTTCACCGTCCTTCCGTGGCAACAGGTGAGCATCCATGGGACCCGTTTTCTGCGGAGCCGGAGATGATGTCACCAACTTGGCTTTTCTTTTCCGCCCCATTAATCCGAAGAGAAATTAGGGTGGTCTGCAGGCAATCTGCAGGCGATCAAAGCCGATCTAAGCCGCGCACGCCCCTTTGGCGTGCGCGGCTTCGACGGGCGCCGGCGTCGACGGGGCGCCGCTATCCGCGGGTTTTTACCCTCGCGGCTCTGGCAGATGACGTCAGCGGAGGAGTCCCACAGCTGAGCTGGATGGTAATTAGTGCAACTCCGTTGAGCCAGGCAGGTTAGCGGCAGCGTCTCTCTCCCCACACAATCGCCGGTCCCGCTCTCACCTCGGCACCGCGGGCTTTTACCCTCGCAGCTCTGGCAGATGACGTCAGCGGAGGAGTCCCACAGCTGAGCTGGATGGTAATTAGTGCAACTCCGTTGAGCCAGGCAGGTTAGCGGCAGCGTCTCTCTCCCCACACAATCGCCGGTCCCCAGATTCAGGAGTATTCTAAGATAAAATTTCTTTACAGAGAGGGTAGTGAATGCATGGAGCAGTCTCCCAGTGGAGGGACTGGAGACAAGAACAGTATCAGAATTCAGGAAAACAAGGGATAAGCACAAAGAGAGGGAAGGACTATAAAGCTAAGCAAAGATGTGAATGGGCAGATTGGATGGGCCATATGGTTCTTATCTATTGCTATGTTCTATGTTTCTATGTATCGGGAATCCCAATTAAAACTTCTGCAGCAATATTACATCACTCTTAGAAAAGTATGTATAATGGAGATAACACCTCAGTAAAATTTTAATAAATGTGGTATACATGAGGGCATCTTACTCAATTGCTCTCTGGAAAGTGGTTCTATTAAACCATTCTAGACCGATATTTACAGTAAACAAATCAAGAACTAGCTAAAGTCATCTTCCCAGCCACAACTAAGATCCCACGTACAGGAAAAGTTGATCCAACTCTTAAAGCCACAAGAACAATTTTAGTGGGGGAAAAATGTGTCTTCTCACATTGGATGCCAAATGAGGTGCACGACATACTTCATTTGTGTAGGTTGATGATCCAGTAGATGAAAGATTTGTCCAGATGGAGAAAGATTAACATGCTGGAGCTCTGAAAGGATTTTATGAACTGTTGAAGGAAGACACTGGGAAATTGATTTCTAAAAGAATGGCCTGAAAACTACCTTTTTATGCATGTTAATTGTGTTTTCAGCAAGTAAAAATACATGCAAAATCTGCTTTCATGAATAACATTTACCTGCAGCAGGAAGAGGCATTCTGAGAGGGAGAGTTGGAATGGGAAAAGGATTTATGCACACTCTTTCACTTTTCACAAGTATGCATGTAAACTTCCTTGCACAAAGTTATGCCTTGCTCGGAAGTAGCTGTAACTCTATATGTATATGTCAGGGTGACTGATGCACATACATATGCTCTGAAAATTCAGGCTAAAGTCTGTGTAGGCTGGTTCAAAATGGCCCTCCAAAAAGAACGAAACACCATACAAAACTAAAACAAAAGAAACACATAAACAAAATTAGCACTCTTGTTCTAAGTTAACCTATCAAAATGTAGACATTATGGTAACCAGCAGGCAACTCTATTAAAATATGGCCTTGAATCAATATAGATATTAGCTGCTCAGCAGGACTTCTCATTCACAGTGTGTAGGTGGAATAGATGAGAGGTATACACCTGAAAAATATTTGTTTTCTTTTTTTTGCATTTTTTTCTTGGTTTATTTCTTTCTGTTTCATTTATCCAAAATCAAAGAAAACATGAAAGAAAAAACACAAAACAAAAGGACTGTGCCAAACTCTCGCCCACCAAACCCACCTGTTAATAATGTAATTGTATTATTTGTGTATTTTGTTAATATGTTTTGCTTTGTTACTGGATTTTGATGTTTGTAGATCGCTTTGGATGATCTCATAAAATGCGAGTAAATAAATGAAAGGAACCCCCCCCCACCAAGAGCCCTCCAACATGCCTGCCCTCCCCCCACCCCGATTCCAGTTCTTACTGGAGCAACAGTATTTCCTGGGAGCAGGAGCAATCTCCAGTCATTCCTGCCCCACAGGTCTGGCGTTTCAAAACAGCCACAGATTCTGCCATGCAACCTAATGGTGCAGGCCTCGGACTGACCGGCAGCCATTTAAAAAAATCTGTAGCTGTCGGGCGGGGCAACCGGGGACCACTGCTGACCCTGGAAGTCTCGCCAGTCCACTAATGGAGGAAGAAGTGAGGTGGGGAGAGGTGGAAGGGGTCCTGTGGGGGAGGCCCTAGTGGGCTTTCATTTAAGCGGATGTGGTGGGTGGGCGGAGGGACCCGGACCCAGAGGCCTTCTTATTGTTTTAAATGGCAGCAATGGACTTTAAAATGAAAGAAAAGAAAAATGAATTCAATTTTATTTTATTTTTCTTTCGTTTCATTTTGCAAAGGACCCAAAACAAAATAGGTAATGTTGTGGGCATTTCCTATTTTGTTTCAAACAACAACACAGACCTAAAATATATAATAAGAACATAAGAACATGCCATACTGGGTCAGACCAAGGGTCCATCAAGCCCAGCATCCTGTTTCCAACAGTGGCCAATCCAGGTCATAAGAACCTGGCAATTACCCCAAAACTAAGTCTATTCCATGTTACCGTTGCTAGTAATAGCAGCGGCTATTTTCTAAGTCAACTTAATTAATAGCAGGTAATGAACTTCTCCTCCAATTATGGAGCCTAAGAACTGCTATAAGGGAGGTTGTTACCTAATTATCTCAATTTCTTACATATTATAATGTAAATTCGGTCCCTTTTTTCTCTCTCTCTTTGCTCAGACTATCTTTGAGCTCGGTATGTAAATAGCTGGTATTATCTCTGAGTTATTCTTTGCATGGTTTTCCAGCCTTCAGACCTGGTCAGCTGCGCCACAGAGAAGTCACCACTGCCCACGGTGGCTCTTAAAGACACGCCTGACTCTCCTTCCTAGCCAAAGCAGGAGCCCTGCAGTGTGGGAACGAATGGGCTTCAGCTGCGCCCATAATGCACCCAGCACCTCCTCGTCGTCCCCGTCCTGAGCCTTCTCGCTCGAGCCCTTCCGGCATCTCTCCTCCTCCTCAGGCTGAACGAGGTAGGGAGAGCGCGCACCGAGCACTGGATGGGGCTCATGCTGGGTGCGAAGGAGCTCTGGAGGCGGCAGCCAAGGGGACCGACCGAGCTGGCTGGCCGTGCCGCACCGATTTCTCCTGTGCTCAGAGATAGGGACAACCGGCCCACTGATGTGATCGAAAGGGGAGCTAGGAGAGCACTGAAAGTCCCACCAGTCTCTCTTCCGAATTTTAAAATGAGAGAGGGGACAGAGACACCCATGAACTCATCTCAGTCTCCTCTATGTCCACAGTGCCTGCCCCATGGAAGCTGGTATACACCCCACGACAGTTTTATTAATGTAGGCATACCTTGGGCTTGAAAAGACTGGGAAAAGCTGCTATATTTATTATTAATAATAATAATAATAATAATAAATGAATTATGAATACAAAATGGACACAAATGTTTGCTGGACATGAGGAGTCATCAAACTAGGAAACTAGTGAAAAAGACGCACAGCCAAAAGTGATTCACCAACTTCAAAAAGGGTAGAAATATAAAATAAAATGCTAATACCTGGGCCTCAACAAATATTCTAACTGTTGAGATCGTAATGAGCCACAAAATAAAGGAAAAAATATATAGGCGACGTCACTGTAAGTCTGAGTACATTGTGACTGTACAGTTGTTGGGATGGCAACAGATATTCTTAATCCATTACCTTTATTCCAGAGCAACAATTGATGAAGTCACTTTTAGTCTTTACTTGCATGCTGTTTCTCCATCCCTTACAACGGTATTCATTCGTCACCAGCCTGTGTAACTATTACTAATGTTGCATTTGATTTGATCTTACAGTTAACTGCGAAGGAGTGCGCGTGCCCGGTCAGCCCGCTCGGACAGGGGAAGGGGGACCAAGACGCCAGGCCCTGGGAAAGGCGGGAGCCGGCGTGCGCAGCTCCTGCTCAGGGAAGGGCCTGCAGGGGGGGCGGCAGCTGCTACTCCTGACTGAGGGGGCGGGGCCTCTGCGAATCGGAGGCCCGGCTCGGCCTTGCACCGCACCGCGTTCTGTGAACCGCACGTGCTAGAGTCTTTCTGGGTTAGAAGTCTGCGAGTCCCTGGCAAAAAAAAAAGAAAACCAGCTTTGTTTCTGCGTAAATCCTCATAGTGGCCAGGAGCCAGGGCTGTTTGTGTTCACACCCTCGCCCTGGGCAGGAGGCAGACACAGTCCTGCTGGCCCAAGACACCGAGAAACGTTTGTGGCTTGAACCTAGAGACCGTGCCTGGCCACTAAATTGCGGAGTTCTGCTTCTGAGGGCATCGCAAGAGACGGTCCCTTAAGTTAAACCTCAAGCCTTTCAATGAAGTTTGCAGCATGCGAACCAACTAATGGGTACTTGTTGCCATAAGAGGTGGCTGGTTAAACCCTTTATCGACAAAAAAAAAAAAAAAAGTTGGCCTTTTCATAGCTGATGCGTCTGAAAGCTGTAAAATGGAGCGAGATGTATGGTGGGTAAATGGAGCCTGACGGGCTCATATCAGTACAACCCATTAAAAGATTTTGCTATTACTTAGCACAGTTGGAGAGGAGAGATATTGAAGGGTGTTAGTAATAGTGCTAGCCATCCGTCCGGAGTGATTGATCTGGAGCTGGAAAGTTTACAGCACTAGCTCTGTTTATATATGTGTGTATGGATGAACTCACACACATACACACACATAAATATTTTGCAAAGGAGCTCTTAGTAAAAGATGTATTTCATTATTTATCCAAGCCCTGAAAAAAACTAAAATGGAGAAAGCATTTGTGAGTCCAGCACCTTGAAATATATGCGGCAAGTGATTTGTGCAGACCGCTCTGGTTTGCTTAAACCAAAAGATGTCCAGCGCAGTTAAAGCTCATTATTTATTTTAAAATGCGGCAGAACAGTGGAAAGGTGGTTTTCTTTCATCGTGCACTGCAGTTTGACCGTTTCCAGCGGTCCAGCACCAAAACGGCAAACAGTGTCACCAGGAGCTCGTTTAAACGGGTCATGGTTTCAGGATGTCTGTGTGTCAACCACCCCGTCTGTTTTAAGGTTCTTTAGCCACACCTCGGGCCTTCGTTCTCTCCAGAGTATTGCATGACAGTAATTATCACCGCCATGGTGAATGATTGCTTAAATCAGGGGTGTCCAACTCCAGGCATTGAGCTCAGAACCCGCTCTATTTTTTTCAGGATAACGCTAATGAATACGCATGAAATATATCTGCAAACAGTGCAGGCAGGGCACGCCAACATATCTCATGCATGTTCCCTGGGGTTTGTCCTGAAATCCAGCCTGCTTGGCGGCCCTCGAGGACTGGAGATGAACATAGCTGGCTCAAATATACGAAGAAAAAGTTTTTTAGACATGAGGCAATGCCTTTCAGGTCAAGCCCAAGCTCATCAAATTTTACCATAATAGTGCATCCCAAACACATGCAGCCATCTCTGAGGATGCTAAGCCAGCGTTTGCTGTACAAAGAAACAACACTACAGAAGGAATAAGGAACACTGACCCATGGGCTAAGGTGTGGTAAAGCTGAAATGTCCAATTTCAAAATAGTAACAGTCACTGAAGGGCATTTTGCAAGCCAAAACTTGTGTGATATTGCTCAGCTTCAGTAAGCAGGTAAGCCCTTCCTCTGTTTTCTATAGGGCTGTCCAGTTTCTGCATTGGTAAACAGGCTGCTGAAACCGTCCTTACTCCTGGGATCTCTTTGGGACAGTATCCGAGCTGCAGTGTTGCCAGCTTAACTCCGTGGCCTAGTCTTGGTGTTTTCTCATTCCAGTGCAGCCTACAGCATAAAAAAAGATCAGACCACAATGAGAAAGGAGCTGCAAAACAAACACTGGATCATATTTCTATGGTGTGGTTTAAGTTTTATCTATTTCGATATATTGAGGTTTTTGAGGTTTTAACTGTGTTTTATATTAATGAATTTTACTGAACTATTTATTGAGGTATTACATTTATGATATTGATATACTAGCAAAAAGTGCCCATTGTTGCTCAGTCTGCTCTACTGGTCTATAACAGTGTGTGTTCTCGAGTGTGTGTGTGTGTGTGTGTGTGTGTGTGTGTGTATGTACGTGCGCACACTCATGTGCCTGTTTATGGATGCCTCTGCCTCTGCCTGTGTGTGTGAGTGTCTGCATGTGCCTTTGTGTGTATGTCTATGTGTGTGGGTTTGTATGTGCCTGTGCCTGTGCGGGTGTGCCTATGTGTGGGTGGGTGGGTGGGTGCTTGTTTGTGTTTGTGACAATGCTTTACAGACAAAGTGTATTGTCTTTGCACATTGCACCTTCCAATAACAGAGTTCTGAAGGCAGGTTTCATGTCTTTTTTTCTTTTTCTTCCTCTGTGGCCGGATCCATTGTTCTTCGGGTTTCTGTTTAGACTTCTCTCAAAAGTAATTCATCTTAGGCAGTTCCAAAGTCTGCCTTTACCCCAGTCTTCTCTTCTGATGTGCGGTTGGGATTCAAACAGAGCAGACCCATCAGATCCGTCCGATAACAAACCTGCCACCCCTGCAGTGATGGAGATGGAAAATGTCCAGCACGGCTGTTGCTTACGTGTATTCAGATCCCGAATCATCTCTCATGGCTCTCGGGACGGGGGGGGGGGGGGGGGGGGGGAGTCTGCAGCTGAATTTTCAAATCTCGGTAGCAGCTATTTTCCTGTCTGGCAGCTCGTTGGCTGCCATATCGCACCTTTGGGATGCTTGGGCCTCGCTTGCTGGGTTTAATGTAAGACTGACTCCCAGGTTTCAATTTCTTGGCACACCGGGAGGGTGGACGGGGAGGGGGAGGGGATGGAGGGGAGAAGAAGCGGAGGAAAGACAATTACAAATTATACACCGCAGACTTAGACCTTAGCACCGTAGAGCTGAGTGCCTTGCAGGGAGGCCCTGTTAGATCAGGCACTCAGGCCGTCCGCGCAGGTTGGCTCCTTCCCTTGCTCGTTGTGGCTTGCTTTGCTGGACGGATCTGGTTTCCACTGTTCTTCGAGTTTCCTTTCACAGTGCCTCCCCCACCGCCACCACCAGACAATGATCAGGAGCAGATTTATAGATCGTATCCCCCTAATGCATAATTTGCATCAGGCTTTGCCTTTGGCGATGCTTTTCTTCCCGTTGAAAAATTGCTGGCATATTTTCAGCTGCGGAGCAGTTCCTCACACTGGAGCAAATGTTTTCTAAATCTGCCTTGTAAGGTGTCATTTCAGTGCTTAACCTTATGGGAATGGGATGTGAGGCCTTTACAGTGAGCCAGCATTTCGTATTTATTTTAAATGCTTTTCAGCCAAGATATCTAAAAGTAAGTAATGTAAATTCTAGAGCCCTCCAAAACGTTAATACAGTGAAACTGAGAGCAGTAAACACTTTAGAGTAGTAATGCCCAGTGCAAGGTTTAAAAGCCTAGGGCACCAGTCACACTGGGGTAACTCTGGCATAGTGTTTTCCTAATTTCAAATGCTGAAATGTACTATTGCTTCCACCCTGGATTCATCTTATAAGGATCTCCTTTGTGGCCATTAAGATAGGAAGGAATTATTGCCATAGGAAATTCCAAGACACCTTTTTCTTCTACGTGAAATCTACTACAAACCACACTGGCATGTTTTAAGTGGTTTCTTTGTGATGTTTGCAGTTTCTCTTTGTCTCTGGTGCCAAACCAAAAAAAAATGCAGTCCTGCACAGGATCTGTATTGCTCAGCACATCTGCCAGCGCACTGAACTGTGGGAATAAGGCAGTAATAGGTCTCACACACATTTTTTCCTATTAAAGTAAGCCGTGTGAAATGTGCTGCCCGACCATCAATACCAGAGGTGGCTGCATCTCTATAAATCAGTAGATAAAGTCTCACGGGAAGAAGTGAATTCATGGTTTGTGGCAGACTAAATGCAAAACCTCAGAGCAGCCTAAGGCTCTCTGTACAGTGGAAGGATACATGTAAATGGTGCACGTAAAACAGCATAATCTGTATCAAAGGAAAAAAAAAAAAAAAGCTAGATTTTAGCTGCCGTAAGAAAATAGCACTACTGGCTGCATAGCTGTAATGTAAGGGAAGGAGGGGCTCTGGCTCCCCTCGGATTCATGGTAACAAAAGTGTCTTACGGAGAGGAGCAGAGCTGATGAGAGCTCCTTAATGCAGAATTGATAGCCTCGTCACTGCTCCCCATTCAAAGAACCAAACGCTGCTGCAGCCTTCAGACCGGCAAGCAGGGCAGAAAAGGGATTGCGTGTCAGGGGAAAAGGTATTGCTTCTGGTCTCGGTCCGAGGTTGGTGTCTCGTGCATGGAGCCACAGACTGGCTCACAACAGAGCTCATTTCAGATGGCAGGGCAGCCTGCTGTAAGGCCTCACCACTGAGGTTCCAGATTGGTCCTCAGGGGGATTCAAAAAGGAGTTCCCCGCATTTAGATGGCTGGGAGGCCGAAGGAAGGTTTGGGATCCCAGAGGAAGACCTGTGAGCTCTTCGCCTGATGTGTATATTGTTATACCGTGATGTGAAGTATGGAAGTCTCGCATCTTGTCTGTAAGCAGAAGTTTGTCTTCAGTCATGTTGTGTGCTTTCTGCTGTGATATGACCCGGACTGAATACCTGGACGGGAAATAATCCTTACCCAAACTGCAAGTTACCTGTTACGTTTACCTGCAGTGCATAAGTCAGGACCTGCTTTTTTGTTGCCATTTCTAAATAAAACCAGTTTTGAGGCACAATATCTGTGTGAGTGTGCTGCAGGGACCTTCAGCCTGATATTTACCTTTACTAAAGTTTTACCTAGGCAAGTTCCCTGAAGCACATTTAAAGAGAGCGAGATAATATCGTCCCTCTGAAGTTCCCCTGCCTCACGTCTTAAGGTGTCTTTTCTGCTATAATTTAAACTAGATCCATAAAGCAGGATAAAATGCAGTCTTTGAGTCCTAAAACAGATATTTCAAACCAAATATATCTTAACACTCCACAGATATGAGGACAGGGCAATAAAATATTATGATAAACTCCAGGGAGAGGCAAAAATTATGAGAGGAAGCAAAGTAGAATTAATGGAGAAGTTAAATATCAAACGCTGTCAAAATTGCAATCAGGGTACTGAAGGATTATTGCCAAGGGAAGAAGAAGAAGGTAAGAGAAAAAATGAGTTTTCAGGTAGAATTTGAAAGCGAGGAGAGAATCGGCAATGCGGAAGAAAGGAGGCCGTTTCAGAGAAAAGAGGAATGACGCCAGTGGCGACGACTGAGGGACAGAATAATGAGCTACTTGGAAGTTTGGGTCAGGAGGAAGGGAAAACGAAAAAGGGGACCGTGTAGTCCCATGTGAAAAGGGGAAGACTGATCTACTCCTTGGTTATACCTCTTTGCAAACTTGGAGAAGTACCACGTCGGCTCATATATGAGATGGCCCCGACTTCTGCCAATACAGTAGGGACGCCGTGGGAGCCACTCTATTTTGGCTAAAATATTCAATGGACAGTTGCAGCTTTTCCAGGGGAAAAGCCAATGTATATAGTCCTGTAGAAATGTATATTCTTATATAGTCTAATAAACCTGTATATATTTGTACATTCTGCCAGCCTTGTTCGCAGTCCCATTTGTTTTCCTGGGATGAAGGGAGGGAAATCCCCAGGTGGAGGCATCAGGCACCAAGAACATGAGGACTGACGGAGTCTGCCCATCATAACAGTTTACATGATTTTAGGTAAAAAACAATAAGTGCTATACAGGTTTATTAGACTATATAAGTATATACATTTCTAGATAACTATGTACATTGCTAATAGGATGTCAAACAGCACACATATCTACTTGTGGTTAATAGTCTCAGGCCACACAACTATATAGATTTCACAAAGTAGCAATAAGATTTAATATTTGGCAATTTGCGGTTGTTAGCCCCCACAATATACCACCATAACGAATAGAAGGGACCTCTTGAGTTCCCGCTTAACCAAGTGTTATTATTATCCTCCCCCTTTTTTCCCCAAGTCTCACCCATGAGAAAAAATGCAACTGGGCTGGTGGGCAGTGTTGGCCTGGGGGGTCCATTATATCTACACCGCTGTCATCTCCTCAGTGCCGCTTCTGCTCTGCTGAAAAGTTCATGCCAATGCTGGGGTCCTTGCCCTCCTGGGGATCTATCTCCACCTCCCAGTCTGTTGCTGGGGTACAAACCCTCTGGGAGACCCGACTCCGCCTTCTGGAATGCTGCTGGAGTCCACGCACTCCTGCCTCTGGACCTGCCGCTGAGGTCCCCTTCTTCCTGGGGAACTACTTGATCTGCTTCTGGGGTCCACACCCTCCTGGAGGACTGCTCAATCTCTCACTGGGGTCCACACCCTCCTGGGGACCACTCAATCTCCAGATCTGCCGCTGTCCTTCAGTTCTTCTCCCTTGGTAGGAGGTTTTTCCTAGCCAGGGTTTACAACTCCACTAGACTCATGGCTTGCTGAGCGTTCAGTGATTCAGGCACTCTGCAGTCTTAGCTTTCAGTGGTTTTAGTTCCACTAAGCTCATGGCCAGTCATTCGCTGTTACCCAGCCTGGATGTGTTACATTCTCTCAGCCAAAAGACCAAGACTCAGGTGTGACCATGGAAAGAAAATATATGTACCCTTCCATCCTGCCTGGCCTTTTTTTCTGTTGTTTGAGAACTGGGTACCCAAGGGTCTGCCTCCCCTTGTTAGTCAGGGTGAGAATCTGTTTGCTTCCTAGGACTGTTTTTTCAGTACAATTCTCTCATAAATCCCTTTCTCGTTCAGAATTCTCCAATGTAGGACTTTTCCAGTCGTTCTGTAATTTAGTATTTTGCTATCATTTGATTTAAAGTGATATTTCACTGCAAGTTACCAACAGTAGTCCAGGGGGCTGTGACATGCAAATTTCCTACCTGAATTTCTAACTCATCTATTCAAGCACCTTCACAGTAAGAGGTCTGGCAATCTTTTCAATCTCATTCTGGGTTTCCAGGGCTGGCAGCTCTTGTTACATAGTTGCATTGTCCTTTTTTTTTCTCTGCTGAAGTTCATTTAAATGGTAGCATGCTCCAATAATGCAGTGAAACTACAGTAATGCAGTGAAACACTACAATAATGCAGTGAAACCCCCCTCCTTGGTAGGGGTTTGCTTGGTAGGGGGGTTTCACTGCATTATTGTAGTGTTTTGATTCCTTGTGCCATTATTTGCATTACCAGTTATTTCGTATTATTTTACTTGGTAAGCTTTACCATAAAGAGTTTACAGCTGTTCCAGTCCACTCTTACCTGCACTCAGATCCAGTCTGTTCCAGCTGTTCCAGTCCATCCTTACCTACACTCAGATCCAGTCTGTTCCAGCTGTTCTAGTCTTCAAGGACTCCAGCTCAGCCTGTACTCCGGTCCAGAACTCCACTGCAGCCTCTACTCCATTCCTGAGCTCCAGCACAGCCTACGCTTACTCTTGCTCCAGTTGCACTGGACCACCCACTCCCAGTTTCAGTCCTGTGCCACTCTAGGAGGTGATGCCCACAACACCCCCTCCCCAGCTGCCCTTCCCAACATTATACCTTTGAATGTTTAAATTATCTCTATCATGCCTTCCTCTCTCTCCTCCCCTCTATATTTAAATCCCATATTTCACACACATAGGTCCCTCATACCCTATGTACAACATCTCCATGTTCTATTAATCAGTGCTCTGATGTTCCAGTTTAAAATACATCACAGGATAAAACAGTTCATGCCTGAACCGACCCCACTTTGTAACATTGTACATGAAGGTGCATCAAACAATTGATATCTGTTTCTTTACTCAATCAACATCCTTTTTGCAACACTGCAAGACCACCTTTGTAGCCAAAGAAAAGTTATCCAGGAACAAAGAACTACACATCGTTCTCCCTGGAGGTCGCTTTGAAACCTCCCTGCTCCTTCGCTAGACATATGTTCAATAGCTCCCGGTATTTTGATGTATTTGAACTTTACAGCTACAGAATAATTTATTGATGTACTCAGAGGAAATAAAGGCAAGTCAAATTTGGGGGAGCTGGCTCAGGAAAACCTGACGTATTGTTTGCCCAGCATCTCAATGCCGAAAAGACTAAAAGCCTGGAGCAAACATTTTATTGGCAATGCAACAGCGCTGGAGGCAGGCTGAGCTGCGCCCCTGGAGCCCGGAACGGCTCCTCCTCCTCCTCCTGCAGTGCGCATTTCCTGTTCGGGAAAGAAATGGACAGTGAAAGGGTAGAGGAGGAACAGTCAGAAGAGCCAAAGACACAGCTTTTACCCTGTCCCTGTGCTTCTGCTCTGACTCGGGCAGTATGGAGCAGAGGAAAGGGAACAAAGTTTTTCTAAAGGTCAGAGGGAGGGTCCTGTGAATGGGATGAAGATAGAGGAGGAGAGGAAGCTGAAAAAGAAGGGGAGCTAGGAAAGGGAGAGATGAGAAGCGCGAAAGGAGCCAGGAAGATAAGGGGGGAGATGAAAAAATGGGAACACGGAGGGCAAAGCTGGAAAAGGAGAGGAAGGTGGAAGGGGAATCAGGGAAGGAGAGAGAGGAGGATAGAAATGAGGTTGAGACAAGGGAGTTGGAGGAAAGAAAGGCACCCACGAGAGCAGGGGCTGCCAGAAGTCTTGTCTCGACCGCATTTCTATCCTCCTCTCTCTCCTTCCCTGATTCCCCTCCCGCCTTCCTCTCTTTTTCCAGCTTTGCCCTCCGTGTTCCCATTTTTTCATCTCACTCCTTATCTTCCTGGCTCCTTTAGTATAGAATCTAGTGTAGAGACCACGACGTCTCCACCAAGTGGCCCTAGTCCCAGGGCTATAATTTTAATCCGTCTGCATTGCAAATGCCATTCACTACTGCTCCCCCCCCCCCCCTCGCAGAGGCCTGCAGAATAGGCAGTCTGTTAGGCCCAAGAGGGGGGTTCGACCCTGTGACCAGGAGGCAGTGTAGTTTTGGTTTCAGGAAGGAAGGCCGTGTTTCGGAGAGCACTCCAGGGATAGGCCCTCAGCTTAGCTAAGGAAGGGGAAAGGCACTGCCCTGCCAGTTCTCGGAGGGAAACAGAGGGATTTGGGGAATTTTTCCTAGACTGAAAGCGAGGATAAGGGAGCAGAGTGGCTTTACTTTACTCTTTGGATGGGAGAGGATGCGGGGTGATGGAGGCTGGAATAGGAAGTGGAGCAGTTTTTCTTTCCTCTGTCTCTTCCAGCTTCATCCCTTCCCTTCTGTTCTCTGTTGAGTGAGATTCAGAACAGTTGGGGGGGGGGGGGGGCAGAAAATCTTCAGCTGGCCTGCTGCCCCCAAGATGTTTGCTGTCCTCGGCACAGGCCTGGTGTTATTGGCAAATCCAGGCCTGTTGATACAAACAAGCTAAACTCTGACTCCTCTATTGCCCAATGCAAGAATACCCAAATATAATAGCCCACAGGATGTAAATCAAATCTCCATACCCAGAGCTCTAAATGCTTCCTTAAATAAAACTGTCTTCAGCAGTTTCTGAAAACACTGTGCTAGCTTCGCCTGCCTCAGCTCATCATTGGGGAGCATTCCAGACCTTCCGGCCTGCTGCACTAAATAATTTGCTTACGGGAATCCGCCAAACAAATGTTCCTAATTGAAGGAACCTCTAGCAGACCCCAGCCAACTGATGTCAGCACCTGAGAGGGCTTGTATGTCTTCAATCCGTTGCTCACATATATAAGAGTTTTGCCTCTCAGAGCTTTGTGAACTTATAGTAACATTTTAAACATGACAGCCGCACAGGCATGATATGATCTCTCAACCTGCTCCCTGGCAGCACCTAAGCAGCCGCACTCTGGATGGCCTGTTCTTATGCATAGCTGCTGTTTTTATCAAATATATTGCAGCTCTGGTTTAAGGCAACAAAGAATATCAAGGAAGTTTTATGGCTTCATTTACTGCAATTTCTATTAGCAAAAATCAATGGCACCCTGCTGATCAATGAGGACCCACACATTGAATCATCAAGGCGTTAAAAATAAATAGAAGTTAGCATAATTAATACTGTACGTTGGGCATGACTAGTGGATGGGAACTAATGAAAACATTTCATTTGCTGCCGAAAGGCTTTTGCTTTAACACCTGCCTTGTGGGCAGAGTGATATTCCATCTCCATTTAGACAGTTTCTCTTTTTTTGTAAATTGTGAAATCACCGGTCTCCAAAGCGGTAGACTTGTCTTCCATTTCAAACACGTTACATCTTGTAGGAAAGCTTTCTGGCTAGTACAGTGTTTAAAGCTCACAGTATGAATGCCTGATGTTACAACAGTGGAGTAAATGACATAGCTGTCAGATATTATTTCAAGGCAGGCAATAGTCACTACCCAAACCAAATTTTCTATGACCTTGATTTCACCTTGGGCTGGATCAGAATTAACAGGAAACATACAAATCCATTCTGGCCTCATGCATGGTCACCGTAGTTAACTATTTTCTTTGTTTCCCACTATACACCATAAATCAGCAAGCTAAACGTACACATTTCCAAGTATTATATTGTAGGACTCTTTCTTAGCACTTATAAATTCATTCAAAAGTGAGGCTCCTTTTAAAGAAGATCCTCTTGTTCTTACATAAGATACAGAAAATATACATATCCTAGGAAGCATCTAAGCGGCTATTGAAGAGCAATTTTTGTTTCTGTTTAAGCAAGAACTAAAGGAATTATGCCTTACATCTAAGGACGAAGGAGAATCTAAATGTCCCTAAACAACATCATTGTGACTTAAATTGAAAACTATAGCCCTCTGCAAGAAGAAAAAAGCATTAGAGTTCAGCTAGAGTTTCATGAATTGTCACATTCCATTGATTGGTAAATAATAAAGAAGTAAATTCTCCAAAAGTCTTTCTATTATTATTTATTTTATTTAGAAACTTTTATATACCGGTATTAGTGGGGACATCATACCGGTTCACATAATAACAAAAGGCTTGAAAATACATATCAACAGGGAGGGAGAACTGGGCGGGGGATTAACCTATTATAAGAACTTCATGCTCACAGAATTTTATTTACCAAATTCTTTTTGATTTTTAAAGGGCAAATAGCCAAAAATATTAAGACGATAACTTTTAAACAGCTGCACGAGCACACATGTATGCACGAATGCCGGCTCACGCTAATGGATGCCGCAATTTTATAACATATGTGTGTGTGCATGCACACATGGTATAAGACAGGCTGTACGCGTGTACCTGCGCACACAATTTTATATGGACATGCACGCAAATGCCATCTCGACCACGTAAATAGGGGGATTTTGGTACATACGCTCGCAGACGCAATTACCAGTTTCCCCGGTCTGTTCCCAGTTCACCCAGTTAAAGGATAGGACTTCCTAACCTCCCCTAATTAATAAGCCTCACTTTTGTTTTGTTTTATTAGCTACACGCCATCCATAGCAGAAGTACAGTTATGCGGATAGGGACCCTGGTGCATGCTTGTATGCATAAATACTTATCTACTGGTTGGGAACTCCCCCAGACACGCCCCCTCCCGCCCCTTTTCGAAAGCCCCGGGACTTACGCGCGTCCCAGGGCTTTACGCGCGCCGGCCGCCTATGCAAAATAGGCGCGCCGGCGCACCCAGGCCTTTTAAAATCCGCCCCTTTATTTCACTCTTGAAAATAGGAACAACAGCTGGAGCAACCTTCAATTTTTTACTCTGTCAGAGAACAGAAAATAATAGCAGCCTTCACTAACACTATCTAAAGTTTCCCATTCTTAGAGACGCTCCATTACAGAGTAATTTAGGAAATAATTTTGATTAATTACTAGTCATTTGAGAAAATATAACACTTAAGTAAAGTTCTGTGGAAGATTAATTATTAATATCATAGTAGTTCCTCAAGCAATTATTTTTAGTTGGTCTGATCTTATATAGCCAATGCAATAGGATTCTTTATAGACTATACATTTTATAAACATGAGGCCCAATATTCAGCACCATTTAGTCAGATAGGTTGGGACATATCTGGCTATATGGTGCCATTTCAATATCTGGCTACATTCAATGGCCGCCACTTAGCCATATAACTATTTAGCAGGCTAAATAGTTAACCAGCTAAGTTGTGGGTGGGACAGGGGCATTCCAGGGAGAAGCTACTTATTTTAGCTGGTTAAATGGCAACATTCAAACTTATTTGGTTAAGTTAGCTGGATATTAGTCCATCTATTGAGTAGGTCTAAAGTCAGCCAGATAAACTTATCCAGCTAGCTCAAAGTTTTTTGGGTATATTCAGCGGCACAACCATGCCACTGAATATCCAAATTGTTAGCCAGCTATGTTTATCCAGCTAACTCTCCTACTTGGGTATTCTTTTTTTATCTGCCTCTAAAAGATAAGCTACATTACTTCATACCTCATAACTATACAGAACAAGCAAACAAGGCTATACAAAAGGAATCAGTATGAAGATGCTAAATTTTACAGAAAGAAAGCTAACTAATTATACTTGCAGGTCAACTCAGAAATAAGGTAGGGGTTTTGGTAGGTCTCTTTTTTTCATTTCTTTCTATAGGCATCAAGTTCCCATGAAGAACAGAAGGATGGCTAGAAAACAGCATGTCAACAAAGGAGCTGCCAACAGTTACAACTTCTGCCTCTGTCCAGACAGAGTTCTGGCTAAATTGGAGGATCAGCTTCAACAGATTCAGCTATTGCTGCAGCAGGTCCAGATGCTATAAATCAATATGATGGGGTCGCCTAGTCATTGTAACAGAAATCTTAGCAGCTAGAGGCTGCATTTGTGCACTATGAATAGAAGTGTCAATAGAGTCTGTGGTAAGAAGGAATTATCCAGCTCACATAGCCTCTTGTCTCCAGAGTGGTTTGATGGAAGCAGGGAACGCTACCAAGGGTTTTCACACCAGTGTAAGTTGCACTTCAAACTATACCAAGAATACTTTAATGAAGAAATCATGAAAATGTACCAGGTAGTAACCCTGCGCACAGGTGATGCTTTTAAATGAGCTGCTAGTACTACCTGGAACACACTTCTCCAAGAATTTAAAAAAATATTCTACATAGAAACATAGAAACATAGAAATGACGGCAGAAGGAGACCAAATGGCCCATCTAGTCTGCCCCGCAAATTTTCTCTCTCATACTTATCTGTTTCTCTTAGCTCTTGGTTCTATTTCCCTTCCACCCCCACCTTTAATGTAGAGAGCAGTGATGGAGCTGCATCCAAGTGAAATATCTAGCTTGATTAGTTAGGGGTAGAAGCCGCCGCAATAAGCAATCTGCACCCATGTTTATTTGTTTTACCCAGACTGTTATACAGCCCTTATTGGTTGATTTTCTCCCATGCCGTTGAAGCAGAGAGCTATGCTGGATATGCATCGAAAGTGAAGTATCAGGCACATTTGGTTTGGGGTAGTAACCGCCGTAACAAGCCAGCTACTCCCTGCTTTGCGAGTGCGAACCCTCTTTTCTGGATGTGTGAAGTATCAGTTTTTCTTCTCCCCTGCCGTTGAATCAGAGAACTATGCTGTATATGCATTGAAAGTGAAGTATCAGGCTTATTTGATTTGGGGTAGTAACCGCCGTAACAAGCCAGCTACTCCCCTCTTTGTGAGTGTGAATCCTTTTTTCCACATTTCCTCTTGCTGTTGAAGCTTAGAGCGATTTTGGAGTCACAGTAAGCCTGTGTATGTTTATTTAATAAGGGTATTGACTCCAGGCAGTAGCCGTCATTCTGGCGAGTCACCCACTCTTCATTGGCAGCCTCTTGACTTTATGGATCCACAGTGTTTATCCCATGCCCCTTTGAAGTCCTTCACAGTTCTGGTCTTCACCACATCCTCCGGAAGGGCATTCCAGGCATCCACCACCCTCTCCGTGAAGAAATACTTCCTGACATTGGTTCTGAATCTTCCTCCCTGGAGCTTCAAATCGTGACCCCTGGTTCTGCTGATTTTTTTCCTTCGGAAAAGGTTTGTCGTTGTCTTTTGATCATTAACACCTTTCAAGTATCTGAAAGTCTGTATCATATCACCTCTGCTCCTCCTTTCCTCCAGGGTGTACATATTTAGATTCTTCAATCTCTCCTCATACGTCATCCGATGAAGATCCTCCACCTTCCTGGTCGCCCTTCTCTGTACCGCCTCCATCTTGTCTTTGTCTTTTTGAAGGTACGGTCTCCAGAACTGAACACAGTACTCCAGGTGAGGCCTCACCAAGGACCTGTACAAGGGAATAATCACTTCCCTTTTCTTACTCGATATTCCTCTCTCTATGCAGCCCAGCATTCTTCTGGCTTTAGCTATCGCCTTGTCGCATTGTTTCGCCGACTTCAGATCATTAGACACCATCACCCCAAGGTCCCTCTCCTGCTCCGTGCACATCAGCCTTTCCCCCCCATCGAATACAGTTCATTCGGATTTCCACTCCCCATATGCATGACTTTGCACTTCTTGGCATTGAATCTCAGCTGCCATATCTTTGACCACTCTTCCAGTTTCCTTAGATCCCGTCTCATTCTCTCCACTCCTTCCGGCGTGTCCACTCTGTTGCAGATCTTAGTGTCATCCGCAAAAAGACAAACCTTACCTTCTATCCCGTCCGCAATGTCGCTCACAAAGATATTGAACAGGACCGGTCCCAAAACCGATCCTTGTGGTACACCGCTTAAAACCGCTCTCTCTTCAGAGAGAGTTCCATTACCATCACACATTGTCTTCTGTCCGTCAACCAATTTGCAATCCAGGTCACCACCTCGGCACTCACTCCCAAGCTTCTCGTTTTATTCACCAGTCTCCTGTGCGGAACCGTATCAAAAGCTTTGCTGAAATCCAAGTAGATGACATCGAGCGCTCTTCCTTGATCCAATTCCTTGGTTACCCAGTCAAAAAAGTCAATCAGATTTGTCTGACAGGATCTTCCCCTGGTGAATCCATGTTGCCTCTGGTCCATTAATTCTCCTGACTGTAGATAGTTCACTATTCTCTCTTTCAACAGTGACTCCATTACTTTTCCCACCACCGAAGTGAGGCTGACCGGTCTGTAGTTGCCAGCCTCCTCCCTGTTCCCACTCTTGTGAAGCGGGACCACCACCGCTCTTCTCCAATCTCTTGGTACCACTCCTGTTTCTAGGGATCTATTGAACAGGTCACACAGCGGACCCGCCAGAACATCTCTGAGCTCCCTCAGTATCCTTGGATGAATCCCATCAGGCCCCATGGCTTTGTCCACTTTCAGGTTCTTTAGCTGTTCCCATACATTCTCTTCTGTAAAAGGATTTTCATCTATTCCTCTTCCCTCCAGTTTCTTGTTGTGTAAAGATGGTCCTTCTCCAGGGTCTTCTTTAGTGAACACAGAGCTGAAGTATTCGTTTAATATTTCTGCCATTTCTTCATCTCTCTCCATACATTGATCATTACCACCTTTCAATTTCACTATACCACTTTGGACCTTTCTCTTTTCGCTGATGTATCTGAAAAATGTTTTGTCACCATTTTTTATCTCCTTGGCAATCCTCTCTTCCGCTTGACTTTTTGCCAACTTGATTAATTTCTTTGTCTCCCTCAGTTGATACAAATATTCTTCTTTGTGTTCCTCCCTTTGGGAACTTTTATATTTCTTGTATGCTGTTCTTTTAGCTTTAATTTTGTCAGCCACCTCCTTTGAGAACCAGATAGGTTTCAATTTTCTTTTGCTTTTCTTTACATTTCTAACATATAGAGCAGTTGCCTTGGTGATTGCTCCTTTTAGATTGGTCCACTGCTGATCCACATCTCTTTCATTCTCCCATCCTTTTAGTTCTTCCTCCAGGTACTTCCCCATTTCCTCAAAGTCTGTGTTTTTGAACTGTAAAACTCGGGTCTTTGTGGTTCTTTTCCCTATTCTTTTAGTGATATTAAACCATATCGTTTGATGATCACTGGTGCTGAGGTGGGTGCCCACCTGGACATCGGAGACATTATCTCCATTAGTGAGCACTAAGTCTAGAATAGCTCCTTCTCTCGTGGGTTCCAACACCATTTGTTTGAACAAAGATACTTGCATGGCATCCACTATCGCTCTGCTATTTTTAGATTCTGCAGATGGGATTTTCCAGTCTACATCTGGCATATTAAAGTCACCCACGATCACCACTTCTCCCTTCTTACCTATCTTATGGATGTCTTCAACCAGATCTCTGTCCAGCTCTTCCTTTTGGTTTGGAGGCCTGTAAACCACTCCAATATAAATGGATGGTCCGTCATCTTTTTTTAGGTCAACCCATAGTGCTTCTTCCTTGCCCCAACTTCCTTGCAGCTCAGATGCTTGGATGTTGTTTCTGACATAAAGAGCCACACCTCCCCCTTTTCTATCCACTCTGTCCTTCCTTAACAAGTTATAGCCTGGTATTGTTGTATCCCATTCATGAGATTCCGTGAACCATGTCTCTGTGATAGCAACAATGTCCAATTCTGCCTCTGTCATTAGGGCCTGTAGATCTGGGATTTTATTTCCCAAACTATGAGCATTTGTGGTCATAGCCTTCCAGGTACTCTCTTTAAGGTTATTGCTTTTCCTGGACTCCTTATGAGACTTTGGTTGAGATTTGTTATTCACTTCACTCATTCCTTTTGCGGTTGTGCCACTGTTGACAGAGTTATCTATCTGAATTAGATTTTTCTTTTGGTTATGGAACTTGAAATTCTGCATGCATTGTGTTTTTTTTCTCATTTCTGGTAACACGTCAATGTTTTTCTCAAGAACTTCATTAGTTTTTAATATAGAGAAGGCTTTTTGTTCTTTTTGCATCTGGTACATTGTGTGTCTCCTTATCACAGGTCTAATTCTACGAGAGCCCACTGTAATCCTGGATTTTAAAGAATTTCTTAATGACCTGTTTGAGTGGGGGGGTGTACCTGTTGGCTGCCCATCTGTCAAGAATGGGTGACTGTGGGGCCTACCTGAGCCTAATGAATCTCCTTTTCTTGACTCTTGGTTTTTCTGTGATATTGGGGAATTAATTTCTGAGTAATGCAATGTGGGTGTAATACTTGTAATTGAAGCTAATTGAGCTTTAACCTCAGTCAGCTCCTTTTTCAATGTAGAGAGTTGTGCACAAATTGGGCAAGCTCTAAGTTTCCAGATGCTTTCCCTGAGAATACAGGCTCCACAGCAGTTACATTGGATAGTCCTCATTTTGGTAATATTTGATTTGTATTTCCTTGACCTATCAATGTACTAATTTATCTTGCTGCTAATGTTAAGTTAGGCAGTCTTTATTAGAAAACAAGCCCCAGGGGTGGGTGGGTAGAGGGGTAGGGTGAGAGGGAGTCAAACAGTTTAATCTGGGACAAGCTGGGTAAAGCAGGGCACTTCCTGGAGCAATAATAGTCCTCTATTAAATGATCTCTCAGTACTTATGTGCCAATGGTAAACAGATTATAAAGATAGCTCTACAATAAGAGAAATGCAGGTATATTGAATCTTAAAGCAAACGAATTAGCAAAGAACCAGACCAAATATATACTCCAGCCTCTTCACTGACCACAATGGCTCTCCTTCTCACTAACTTTACCTCCCCCAAGGTCTGAGACACACCCAATCCAGTTAGATGAGGTCACTTCTGGAAGTGTATCTGTCCTTTGATCAATTGCTATAAAACAGACTTTATGCCCCAATATAAAAATTTGACCAGATTATTTATGCCAGCTAACTCCAAAAAGAGAGAGATTTTACAGATTAAAAGCTGGACTGCTTTTCTGTGGGGTTTTTTTTTGTTTTTTTTTTTTTTTTTTTACGTTATGGCAGAGCAACCAAACAGCAAATTAACTCGCATCAGAATCATACTGCAGAGGGAAGCCGGATGCAACTTATGCAAAGGGCAGGATCTGTCCTCTTTTATATAGCCCCCTTCCACCAACTACAACTGACTTGAATAGAGCCACAGCCATCTTTGGAAGATTTAATTAACAAGTATTTGTATCAATACACACCTAAGTTCCAAGTTTCATAACCTTGTTCTATGTAATGCCTTTTGGCAATTTTCATGTTCTGTTTCAATGTAAACCGATGTGATCTTTATTTCATATAGGAACACCGGTATATAAAAATCTAAAAATAAATAAATAAATAAGTGAATGCCAAGGAGAGAGAAGAGAGGATCTCAAATTTACTAATTTAGTGCCTGTTACCTATGAGGAAAAAACTCCCAAGCCTATGCAAATAGGCACTCTTTTTCCTGGGGGTGAGGCTCAATGACCTTGACCCCAATGTCTGTGGTGTAGAGGTCTTGGGAACTTCATGGCCTGGTGCTCTCACTGCAAAGTTGCACCTTGAAACACCATGCCAACCTAAGACTGTAAGAACATGCCATACTGGGTTAGACCAAAGGTCCATCAAGCCCAGCATCCTGTCTCCAACAATGGCCAATCCAGGCCATAAGAACCTGGCAATTACCCAATAACTAAGTCTATCCCATGTTACTGTTGCTAGTAATAGCAGTGGCTATTTTCTAAGTCAACTTAATTAATAGCAGGTAATGGACTTCTCCTCCAAGAACTTATCCAATTCTTTTTTAAGCCCAGCTACACTAACTGCCCTAACCACATCCTCTGGCAACAATTTCCAGAGTTTAATTGTGCGTTGAGTGAAAAAGAACTTTCTCCGATTAGTTTTAAATGTGCCACATGCTAACTTCATGGAGTGCCCCCTAGTCTTTCTACTATCCGAAAGAGTAAATAACCGATTCACATCTACCCGTTCTAGACCTCTCATGATTTTAAAGACCTCTATCATATCCCCCCTCAGTCGTCTCTTCTCCAAGCTGAACAGCCCTAACCTCTTCAGCCTTTCCTCATAGGGGAGCTGTTCCATCCCCTTTATCATTTTGGTTGCCTTTCTCTGTACCTTCTCCATCACAACTCTATCTTTTTTGAGATGCGGCGACCAGAATTGTACACAGTATTCAAGGTGCGGTCTCACCATGGAGCGATACAGAGGCATTATGACATTTTCAGTTTTATTCACCATTCCCTTTCTAATAATTCCCAACATTCTGTTTGCTTTTTTGACTGCCGCAGCACACTGAGCCGACGATTTCAATGTGTTATCCACTATGACGCCTAGATCTCTTTCTTGGGTGGTAGCTCCTAATATGGAACCTAACATTGTGTAATTAGAGCATGGGTTATTTTTCCCTATATGCATCATAAGCTTTTAGTGACATGTGAACCTGAACATCTCAAAACAATAATGGAACAGGAGAAAGAGCAGCAAGGATTGCCTGTGCAGTGTAGTCTCAGGTGCCTAAGGCAGACCATGCCAGAAGGAATTTATGGAACAGATCCATTGTGCTTGCATCTCTGAGATGGACAAAATAGTGAGGCCTATTGTTTCTAAACTGAGTAAATTGGACACAGCAGTAATGCCTGCCATATCTCTACTGGATAGGGCTGTTAGGTGCATCCAGAGGGACAAAGTGCAAAGAAGAAAGAGAAAAGGATCTCTGGGCAGTATCCCAAGATTTACAACAAGGGCTATTTGTGGATCTTGAAGGGTCTCCTCCCATTTAACAGCAATAAATGAGGACCAGATAATCCCATGTTTAACCGAGAAGTGTGCTGACCAGTATGCTGACGGGCCAAAACACTGTCACAGCTAAAGAAAAGAAACTTTGCCCAGATGAGAAATTTAAACCAGAACTGAAGGATACTTATCAAGATCTGCCTGTTTGTAAGCTCCTATTTGTAAAACCAAGGCAGAGAGACAATGTAGCAACTTTGGCTCATAAGCAGAAGTCACAGACCAGCCAAGGGAAGTCCAGAGGTCAAAAGGACCCCCACCCTTGAATGAAGGGGGAGCATTCTGAAATGGAGAAAACGCTGACATTGCCATACAGCCTTGGTACAGACCTGGCAGGACCCCCCCCCTGAAGAAAAGGGGAGGGGGAAAAGACTTGCAAGGCAGCAAAGGCCCTCCACCCACTACATTATTATGCATGAGCTTATGCATAATTATCAGCTGGAAAAAATAATATGGGGCAAATAAGGAGAAAAGGACTGGACCCAAACCAGCCCCAGCCACCCCTGCTATCGAGGAACATGAACACTAGGTGTGGCCAGCAGACCGGAGAGAGGTGATGCCCTGCCTGAGGTCGGATGGAGGTGCAGAGTCTAAGGCAGTGAGGAGCCAAGAGCAGCCTGGCAGCTCTGCCAGTACCAGACCCGGAAGCAAGCCTCCTTCCCAGATGTTCTTCAGACCTCCAGCCAGAGCCTGCTTCAGAGGTAATCAAAGGGAAATTGACTGAAGTTGGGACCAGGGGTAAGTAAGTTGGCCATAAGTATTAATATATTAGGCGGGCTAAGGTTTATGGCATGTTTGAAACCACCCATGGTACAGAACCTTATTTAGGATAAACTGATGCTTAGTAGCCAGGACATGTACTGTTGTTATCTTCTAAATGCTAATCCTGTCAAATCTAATAAATAAAAAGTCTAATTCTGTGAAGAACACATTGTCTTTTATTTATTTATTTATATTATTTTGTATACCGATATTCTGTAATCAGTCATTCCTGAACTTAGGATCGTGAGGTGAAGTGGGAGGGGAACTGGAAGTGTCCTGTAAGAGACATGTCCCTGCACCCCTAAAATGTACACCCACAATACAATGAAAATATTTTTTTTTTACAAATAGTCCAGTTGACTTGTTTATTAAGTCCATAAGATTCAACAGAATTTAGCACAATAGTTCAATGCTGTTCCCTTTATAATGAAACCTGATCATAATTACCCCTGCAAATATTCATGCAGGGTTTTTCCAGAACAACAAATCTAAGATCTTCAGAAATATGTGCAGCAGTAAGGCTATTTATTTATTTAGATTTTATATTCCGCTTTTCGGCACTTCAACATGTACATCAAAGCAAATTTGTAGGTACTGAAGGTATTTCCCTATCCCCACAGGGCTTATAATCTAATTTTGTACCTGAGGCAACAGAGGGTGAAGTGACTTGCCGAAGGTCACATGAAGACTAAAGGAACTTCTTCTTGCAGACAGTGGTCGATGCCTGGAATGCCCTTCCAGGGGAGGAGGTGAAGACAAAAACAGTGAAAGATTTCAAAGGGGCGTGGGATTAAACACTGTGGATCCCTAAAGACTAGAGGATGGAAATGAAGAAAAGAGTGCATAGGGGTAACTTGCTGGTGCAGCGGTTACTACCCTTCTTAACCAATAAGCCTTCATACTGTTGATGCAGCTGCATTATTGCTCTCTGCTTCAACAGCAGGGGGAAAAGGGGAATTAGATTCAGACAGCAAGCAACAAGGACATTGAATTGTAAAGTCTGGGAAAACAAATAGGAATGGCGGTAACTTGCTGATGCGGCTGGTAATACCCTTAACCAAAAAGCCTGATAGTTTTGTTGAAATTCCAACATTGCTCTCTGCTTCAATGGCAAGAGATAACGAGGAATTGGTCTCAGACAGCAATAAACAAGGGTCCTGAATTTTACGGTCTGGGAAACTGATACTACCAATCCAGTTTAACCTGTTTCCTTCTTCCGTTCAGTTTTTTCTACTGTTTTCTATCTAGCATATTTATTATTATAATTACTCTTTATTCTTGGCTTTGTGTTCAAGGTCTATTGATCTCTGAATATTGACTATTGGTCTATATACTATTGTAGACTATTATTCTATATACTATATTTATTATCATAATTAATCATTGTTCTATGCTTGTGTTCAATTTTTTGTTCTCTGATTAGTGATTATTGTTCTATGTACACCATATTTATGGTAATTCTGGTTATATGTAAACCGAAGCGATATGTACCAGTACATGATCTTCGGTATATAAAAAGTCTTAAATAAATAAATAAATAAATAAGCTTGCTGGGCAGACTGGATGGACCTTTTCTGCCATAATTTCTATGTTTCTATGTTAACTGTGCCCAGAGCTCCAGCCAGACCTTCTTTCTTCCAAATAGAAGACATGCCAAGCTGTGCTTTGTCCAACATATGCAGTGCCCTCTTTGGGTTGGGAGTTGACCCGTCATACACTTATACCAGGAGGCTCCCTTTATGTCAGCCTCAGGAGTATCTAATATGGAAAACCCCAGTACTTTTACCTACTGCTTTAAATGAATCAGTTTCTATGGCATTGGTAAGGGTAGGAGTCCCTTAATTCTTGCTCTGTAGGCTTGTTATCTTCAGTTGTCAGGTTTAACTGCTGTTTTACTCCAAGCAAAAATAATTGCCATTTAACCTGCTGACTAGTCTGCCAGCCCTCAATTTTAAAAAGAGTCCAGACACCACTTATACTCCTTTAGTTACTTTTATTTTCAAGCTTCATTTCATTGAGACTGTATAGCAACTTTAAGCTTCAGGTTAAGTACATTTACTGTAGCAAGCTACTATAAACCAGGTTCCTGCCCTCATGAGTTTATCGTGTGTTGGAACCTTACAATATGGACTGAGCTGCAAGCCACTGCAGTCAAGAAGAAAGAATATAAAAATACATCAAAACCCCTGTGTGCTCTCCTGTGAATGACAAATGTTCTGCAAGAACCGGTATCCAGCACTCACAGTGTTAAGTTGGGGAAAGGATTGCATTGTTTAGCCTGCACATTTTGCTTTCAGAAATTAGCACCTACACAAAGGTAGGCGCTAATTTCTCTGGGCACCAGGAAAGTGCACAGAAAAGCAGTTTTTACTGTGCACCCCCCGACTTAATATCATGGCGATATTAAGTTGGAGGTCCCAAAAGTTTAAAAAAGTAAAAAATAAAAAAATAATAAAATTTTAAAATGGGCCCATGGCTCACGGGTCGAAAACCGGACGCTCAATTTTGCTGGCGTCTGGTTTCTGAACCCATGGCTGTTAGCGAGCTCGAGAACCGACGCCGGCAAAATTGAGCGTTGGCTGTCAAACCCGCTGACAGCCACCACTTCCGTCCAAAAAAGAGGCACTAGGGACGCGGTAGTGTCCCTAGCGCCTCTTTTTACCACTGGGCCTAATTCAAATAAATTAAAATACTGTATCGTGCGCACAGGAGAGTGGCCTGTGCGTGCGCCGGGAGAGCAGGCGCTCGCCCGCTCTCCCGCAATTTTACTGTATCGGCCCGCTATTAAGGAGAATTTTACTTCTGTGAAGTTCAGAGACGTAGCTGGCAAGGTACCAACAATTTCACAGGTCCGCAGTTAGATGTTTTCCTTCTCTTTCATGCTGGTCAGTGCCTTAGGTGCATGGGTGTAGCAGCACTAACTGTTGTTCTCATTGAGGGTATCCTGAAAACCAGACTGCATGGGAAAAAGCCAAGGACTGAGTGGAGGATTGGATCACTGCATTAGAGCCTATGTAACAGTGCTCCTCAGAATAGTTACCATTTTCAGCAAAAGGAAATGGTTTTTCATAAAGGTAGAATAATTAAACTAAGTAACTGAATATTCTCTGAAGAGAAATTACATCCTCATGAGGCTCTCACATCCTCATGCAAGTTAAAATCATGTCATTTTAACAGCAGAGTCCAACTGACAGAAGTTTGTATTGTTTATGTCTCTAAGATAACCCTGGACGATCTATAAATTGAGGTCTCAATATTCAGCTGGGAGGAGAGCACATAAATTAGCCAGATAAAGTTATCAGGCTAACTTATACTGGATATTCAGTGCCATGGGCGACGGCTGAATATATCCAGCTATCAGGAAGTTAGTCTGATAAGTTTATCTCGTATATAGAAACCCAAACAGGTGAAAATAAGAATAGTCAATGCAACAAAATTCACCTATGTGAACTGGTTGGAATCCAAATGTGATATGAAACTTGTGGTATTAAACTCATAATATGTTAATAACCATCATGCAGACACACTGATGTTACTCAATATCTGAGTGTCACAAAGTCTTCACCAAAGACTGCGTCTGCATTTTAATCATCGGTCATTGAGGAAGTAGGGTGGTTTTTGTTGGGTTTTTTTTAAGAAAGGTTTTTTGTAAATGCAATTAAAAATTACTTAACTTAGTGCTCGTGGTGTAATTCTTGGAGCGACAGACATTGGCCAACACTGAGCCAGTGATTCGTCTCTGCGAGCTTGACAACTCTGCCGGCCTGTCAGCTATCTGGCTAACTTTAGGACTTCTTTCAGGCAGTCCCTAAGGTTAGCTGCCTAATTTCGGGGTTTTGCGGCTAATTTAGCCTGATAACTCAACTCTGCCCTGGATCTCCTCTGGGCTATTCACCAAGTTGGATCTGGCTAACTACCTAGCCAGAGAACCTGGAAGCACTCAGTGTAAGGGAATTTTTAAGTCCTACCATTTACTCGGCTAAGTCCTTAATTTAATCACAAAAAGAAAGAATCCAGTGTTGTGTAGACATCTGAATCAATATATATATACATATATACAAAAATGTCCTCAGGAATATTTTTTCAATTTTTCAATACTTAAATCTTATACTTTAAATTTAATGCCGAGGAAACCACAATTCCTGTAAAGTGAGGACCGTCATAACACTCCGCGGATGCTGGAGAGAAAGGATTTTTTTATATCTCCATTATTTTCGCCAACAACGGGTCTTAAATAATCATAGGTCCCATATTTTGTGAAACATCATTCTTTTAAAGAATTTTTTACATGTTCTAAAATAATAATAGTGAAGAAGCATACTTCCCATTTGTTATGCCCGACACGATATCATGTTTCGAACCACTGTTTCAGGAGCTGTTCATTAGTAACAACGCTGTCAGTCTGTTGTGCAGCACCATAAGCAGAGGTTTCCTTTATAAGCAGTGGATCGGCTCCTTGTCAGGCGGCCATCTTAGAAGGGCAACCACAGGGTGTTATGATGGTCCTCACTTTACAAGAAATTGCTTTGTGGTTTCCTCGGCATTAAATTTAAAATGTTAGATTTAAGTATTGAAAAACTGAAAACATTTTCCTGGGGACATTTTTGTATATAAGCCCTGAATGTAGTGAGACAAATGTATTGAATTTTAACCTCTTTAAAGTTTAGTTCTTCAGCTAATCAAAAAAGAAAATAAATTCTACATTTTCTCTATCCTTGCATCTTGACCATAAAATGCTATGATATTCAGAAGGCAGTACACAAACAAACTGACTTTTTGTAAATCAGGAGTCTAATCTAAATGTAAATTCATTATTATTTATATTTACCACAGTTTGTGTGATCTTTTTATGTTTTAACTAATGCCTGAGGAGCAACATTATTTTCTTTGATAAAACTGGGTAGACCTCAATCATTTATTTGTGATTGTTTTGAGCAGATCATGAACTGATGAATGTAGCTCATATTAAATGCCTCGCTAGTTTCATTTTATAAATATAAACGAGCACCTCAGTGAAGATCTGGTTCCAGAGTAAGTCCCACTGTCCCAGATAGACTTTTTGGGTTTTTTCTCTTGGGCCTGAAAGCTATTGTACTCTGTAAAACAATGCAAAACAAGTCTTCCTTCACTGAAAATCTCTCCCTTTAAGTAAGTTACACTGATACACATCGGTTGGGGGTCACTGGACAAACCATTAATATTAATCTGAAAAGCAAAATTACATTCATATAGATTTGGATAGGTAAAAATATAAAATAAAACTGTCTCAACAACATATAATATAATATAACCTTTAGACTTATTAGACACCTTTCATAAGAATATAAGGCGTGCTAGGCTGAATCAAACCAAGATCCATGGAGCCCAACATCCTGTCTCTGACAGTGACCAGTCCGGGTCTGAAGTACCTGGCAGATCTAAAAATATAGAACCATTTCTCGTTATAGTGATGGCTTTCTCTAATCTACCTGGATCATAGCCTTTGTTTTATTTACTTATTTATTTATTTACAGTTTTATATATACCGCAATATTACAACATAAGTATTATTTAATAATCAACATTTACATTTGTTGGAATTTTTGCATCGCTTAACACTAAACAAACAGGAATTTCCTCTGGGAACTTATCTAAATCTCTTTAAATCCTGCTATGCTAACCACCTTGACCACATCCTTTGCCAAGAGATTTCACAGCTTAAGCCTGCTGGTTGTTAGTTACCACCAGGTACCTTGGGGATCCTAAAGAATGCAGGGGCTTTATAAATCAGTGCCCGATGCACTTTGAGCTCCAGTCAGCCCTATTTCCTTCCTACTGTGGCAAAGTGACATACAGGCTCTCTTTGATGGGCGGCCCTGCTCTTGCCTGGGCTTCCCCGTTGTGGGAACGTGATTACCCAATCTTACAGAATCTGCAAGAATTTCTTCAACAGTTCCACTTGGTCTTTGACAAGCTTGACTGTGTCTCCTCCACAGCTGTGGAACTTTCTACGAATCCACCAGTTGGAGAATATGTGGTACAATTTCATACCTTGGCTTCTGAGCTCCGATGGGGCAAAGATAGACAGCCAGCCATTTTCTCGCAGGGGCTGGCTGGCTGTGATATTTCTTCCACCTTAGACGGTCTGATTGTCTTTCACCATTCAGGAAGACCTAAAGTTTCAAGAGTGAGCCCAGGAGAGCAGGGTCTCCTGGCAGTCCATCCATCTGGCCCTCTAGTTCCAACACCCCCTGATCCCCACATCTAACTTGGAATTAAACACCCCCCAGCAGAAGAGCCCATGCAATTGAGTCGCTCAAGGCTTTCCGAAGAGGAAAAACAGAGTTAGAGGCAACTCGGGCTCTGCCTGTATTGTGCTGGCTGGGGGAACTTTGTTAGTCACTGCTCCGAGAAGTCAGGAAGCTCCTGCACCTAGGGTTGGTGGAGAGGGAACCCTAGGTTGAATATCTTCCTCTCCACAGATGCTGGTACCTGTCTTGCTACTGAGAAATCCCTGATCCACACTGAGGCTTTCCTGGACTCTGGGTCAGGTAGTAATTGTATCAAAAAATCACTGGTTTGCCAGCACGGCCTGTCCACAAGCACCTTGAAGAATGCTGTTACCATCTCTTCTGTCTCTTCTCCCAGGTTGGCTCACTGAGATGACCTTGCCTCTTACCTTGCAGATGGCCCCACAAGGAAGCCCTCACCTTTTATGTACTACCCAAGATGATCTACCTTATTATCGGCTCCAGCATCACCAATCCTCCATAGATTGGAGTATGCTACAGTTTACTCAACCTACGTGCACTGAGTATGTCTATCTTGAGTCCTGTCACCTGTTCCCGTGGTTCTAGCCACCACCATGCCAGGCCTACTGTCACAGTACACCACATATTGTTGTGCTCGGGGGTGGATCCTTGTCCTAGGGCAGTGGAGAACGGCCTCCTGGTAGGGACCAGGAAGCAACTGATCCCAGGGGGTGGAGCACTAGAGGAGACAGAGGCTAGAAAGAGCTTCACCACTGGAAGCCCGATGTCCCCCCGGGAGGAGCCATTAGGGACCCGGGCCACTTGGACTTAGGTTGTCCTCGCAGGGTCTCCTGGGAGAATAGAAGTCTGGCGTGCCCACGGCAGAAGGGGAGCGCGGTCAGGTTCGAGACTGGAGGTCAGATGTAACAAGAAGGACCAGAAGAGCGTAGGTGATGACAAGGCTAGGAACAGAGCCAGAATCTTGAGACATGGTCAAGCAGGCAGAGGTCAGAATCCGGGGATCAGCCCAAGGAGTGGTCAGCAAAGCAGGGGTCAGGTTCCGGAGGTCAGACAAGGTCACAGGCAGGCCGAGTACAGAAGGCAGGCAGCAGACAAGCAGGTCGAGGAACGGACTGGAGTCAGAAGGCAGACAGCAGACGAGCAGGTCGAGGAATGGACTGGAGTCAGCAGGCAAGCAGGTCAAGGAACAAGCCGAGGTCAGTACCAGTGAAACAGTCCGGAGGTACTACCTGGGGAGACAAACAGGAACAGAAGGATGCTGGAGTACTAGGAGGCAGGAACAAGGCAGGAACAGAACTGGAACAGAAGGATCCTGGAACGAGACTTGGAGCAAGACTGGAGCAAGAAACAAACGCAGTGACAATCTAGCACAAAGCCGATCCGATTGCTAAGGCAAGGAAGTGCAGGCAATGATTTCCTTATAACAGGGAATCAATCAGGGTGCGCCGCAGAGCTAGGACCTGCCCTTGGCCCTACAAGAGGCCGAGTGGTCCATGCACGTAGGGGCATGGCCATCACAGCCGAGGACGCCAAGCTCCGGCGTGAGGCCTGGTGCGCAGTAGAAGGCCCGGCGACCACTGCCACGGGACGCCGGGGCCTGGAAGCGCTTGCAGCTGCCGCTAGGGAGGCCAACCCGGGACCTGCCGTGGAACCATGAAGGTGAGCTGGCCTGTGCACGGGCCGGGTGCAGACAGGATTTTTATTATTTATTTATAACTTTTTCTATACCGAAGTTCAGGTAACAGAGTTACTTATCACTCCGGTTTACATTGCAACAGATATAAATATTAAACAATGACAACAAGTGTCTTACAGAGAACAACTTGGATAACATAACTGGGAACAAGAACATTACAAACTATTAATGCGAAACAAGTCCATGGAGAGGGAGATTAGCTATTGGTGTCTACAGTCTGTGGGAGTTGAGGAGTACTTAGTAAGTTATGGGAATGCTTGACAGAATAGCCATGTCTTGAGTCTTTTTTTGAATGTGCTGTGGCAGTGTATCAACCTTAGTTCCGGAGGAAGAAAATTCCACTGTTTAGGGCCTGCTGTAGATAGATGCGTAACACATACTTCAATGTCTTCAACAAGCAACAGGCGGAAACCTTGCCCCCACATAGATTATACGATTGCCACATACCGTTCCAAGGAAGATGCCCCCTTTGGTCAAATCTACCCCTTATCAGTGCCAGCTGCTGCTGTTATGTCACAGTATATTTATTTAATTTATTTACAATATTTTATAACCCGACATATTTCCCAGTCCTGTTCACAGTAGCTAACAATACATAAATAATAACAGCAGCATTAAAACAATATAACAATATATTCAAGAAAACCTGGAAAGGGGTTTCATCTTGCCTTCGTCATCTCCTGCAGGTGTGGGCTTCTTCTTTATTGGAAAGAAGGATGGATCCCTTCGGCTTTGTATAGACTACAGGGGCCTTAATGTGATCACCAAGAAGAACCGCTACCCCTTGCCCCTTATCACGGAGCTCTTTGCTTTCAGGTAGCACAGATCTTTACTAAGCTTGATCTCCAGAAGGCGTATAATCTCATATGTATACGAGAAGGTGAGGAATGGAAGACAGCATTTCATACTAGTGACGGTCACTATGAGTACCTAGTTATACAATTTGAACTACCAGTATATAATGCACCTGCCATCTTCCAACACGTGGTCAATGAGGTACTTTGGGACTTTCTGCATCCCCATGTAGTGGTATGTTTAGATGATATCCTCAAGATCATTGGTTCAACATTGAGAGCATATCAAGCGAATGCTAAAGGTGCTGAGGGAACACCACCTTTATGTAAAGCTAGAAAAATGCACATTTGAGCAGGAGGAGCTCCCAACCCTGGGCTACATCATTTCCCAGTACAGATTTTGAATGGACCCCACAAAAATAAAAGCCAATCTGGACTAGCCCCAACCCATGGGACTCAAGGCATTGCAACATTTCCTGGGATTTGTGAACTGTTACAGGCACAAATCCTCATTAGCAGCCCCACTTACCGCCCTTGCCAAGAAGAAGCACTGGCCAGAGTACGTCATCCAGGCCTTCCCTTCCAAGATCTCAAATGAAAATTCTCACAAGAACCTTGCCTATGACACCCAGACCTGTCTAAGCCCTTCGTCGTGGAGGTAAATGCTTCTGCCCTTGGGGTAGGGGCTGTCCTTGCTCAACACAATTACCATGGCACCCTCTTTCCTTGCTCATACTTCTCCAGGAATTCATGCCTGCCACAAGAAACTATATTGTCAGAGATCAAATGCTCCTGGCAGTGAAACTTGCATTGAAAGAATGGTGTTACCTCCTCAAAGGAGCTAGACACCCGATCACCATATATACTAACCACAAGAACCTGGAATATTTGCCACAAGCCCAACATCTCAACTCTCCACAGGCTAGGTGGTCACTGTTCTTCAACCAATTTGACGTCAAGCTACACTATACAAGCAACCCACAGAAAATAACCAATGGGCTGACACCTTTTCACGTTCCTTTGAAACTGAAGATGTTCAGGAACCCCCTCACCACATTATAGACCCAGCAAGAACAGTAGCCATGACAGCCACCAGAGAAAACCATAGTCCACAAACGACTCCAGAAGAAGATATCACATGGACCCATGACTACTGTTTGTCAGGGCACCCTGGGGTTACCAGTACCCTGGAATTAATCCTTCGCTACTATTGGTGACCCCATATGAATCAAGATGTGAAACATTATTTGGAATCCTGCTCCACTTGTGCCAAGCATAAGAGCTCCCATGCTTGCCCATGAGGGCTGTTAAATCCATTTCCAGCCCCTGAGGAACCCCGGACCCACCTGTCCACTGACTTCAACATGAAACATCCCCTCTCTAATGGCCACACCATGATATGGGTCATGATAGTTCGCTTCTCTAAGATGGCTCACTTCACATTGTTCCCAGATCTACCGTCTGTACCGGAACTGGCTCACCTCTTTGTGCAACACATCTTTGTATATAACAAAGATGTGTTATATATATATATATATATATATATATACACTGCACTAACCACATCACCTGGCCACAAATTCCAGAGTTTAGTTGTGTGTTGAGTGAAAAAGAACTTTCTTCGATTAGTTTTAAATGTGCTTCATGCTAACTTCATGGAGTGCCCCCTAGTCCTTCTATTATCCAAAAGAGTAAATAACCGATTCACATTTACCCATTCTAGACCTCTCATGATTTTAAACACCTCTGTCTTATCCTCCCTCTCCAATGGCTACCCTCTCATATCCTCTCAGACCATACAGTCCAATTTATGACTCAGGTTCTGAAGAGGTCTCTGCAGCATACCATCCACAAAGTAATGGGCAGATGAAAAGAGTAAGCTGGATCTACAATACCTTCCTGAGAATATATGTCAATGAGCGCCAGGATGACTTGGCTACCCTTCTCCCTTGGGAAGAGTTCTGCCACAATAATCATGTTAGAAGTTTTACTGGTCAACACCATTTCAAATTGTCTACATCCGGCACCCCATCCTGCTCTCAGTGCCCTGCCTGGAAGCCAATGCCATGAGCCACAATCTCAAGGACCTTTGGCAAAGGACCCACCAGCTACTCATCAAGGCAGTTAGCCAATTTAAAAAACAGTCCAACAAGAAACAATGATCAGCCCCTCAAGTCAAGCCAGGGGAACTGGTATGGTTAAACACCCACAACCTACACCTTAAGATGCTCTCCACCAAATTCATGTCCATGTTTATTGGGCTGTGACAGATCGGAGCCGTGACCTACCAACTGAAACTTCAACCTACTCTGAAAATCTATAATGCCTTTCACATCTCACTCCTGAAAGCTCTGATTCTCTCCTGGCCATCACAATAACCTCCCAACCCCACAGAAGCAATATCCAAAACTGACAATGAGTTTGACGTACAGGAAATCTTGGACTCCTGGAGATGCCAGAACTGACTGGAATATCTTATTACTTGGAAAGATTTTGGTCCAAAGGATAACTCATGGGAACCTGCATCCAATCTCCAGGTTCCCCAGCAGCCTAAGCCTAGAGGCCTGTGGAGGGAGCTTAGGATGGAAGGTATTATAACGTTTGGCTGGCTATAGGATGGCACAGTGACTGGTCACACTCACCCCTGACAGCCTATGACACGAAGCTTCTTTGCGGCTTGGATGCTGCCAACCAGCCCCAATGCTGACTGGAGATCCACACTGCAGGAACACCGCCATCATCCTGGCCTCTGTGCATGGCGTTCTGCTTCCTAAGGCACACACCCACACCAGCACCTCCTTTAAAGGTACCCCAGTGGGAAATGGCCATCAGCGCCTTCCAATGATGTCAGAACTCCTTCTCCATATGAACTGGTCAAACCACTGCACCCTCGTCTCAGAAACAGGTCCTATTGCCCCTTCAGTGCATGATGCTATTCTCCTGTGCCTTGTCTTGCTGTTTGTTGCTTTGCCTCATTATCCTGCCTGCCTAGTTCCTGCCTTGCCCTGCCTTTGGTGCCTTGTCTTGTCCATCTTGTCTGGTCCTGATCCTCCATGTCCATTCTGCTCCCTGTCTTGTCCATCATGGCATGATTCCTGGTATTGACCATTGCTTTGAACCTGGACTACTCTCTTGCCTGCCACCTGCCACTGATACTATACTTCTCTTGCTCCCTGCCGACCCTCGGCTTGTACTCGGTGACTCTCTGACTGCTGCCTGCCCTGACCTCAGCTTGGTCCTGGATTCTCTCTTCATCTTTGCTCTGTCGGAACATTGCCTAAGTTCTGCTGACTCTGGAACCCAAGGGCTCAACCTGCAGGGAACAAGGCTGGTACAGGTGAAGCCCCAGCTCTGTCTCACACAGGGTTTATCAACCAGCTGTCAGTGTGGACCTAATAGGCTGCACCAACCATGCCACAGGACTGTTGGGTTTGTGGCATAGAGTGGACTCTTAGTCGCAGTGGTGATGACTCCTCCCATGGGGAGGGACCCTGTGGGGAACCACAGTGATAGGCTAAACTCAGAGAACAGACACTTGAAAGGGAAAGCTTTATTATACTGCTGTAGATAGATGATTCTTGCACAGGAATGGATGGCACAGAAGTCCAGCAATGTGCCAATAAGCTCAGACAGTCTCAGATGTAGATGGTCTCACCCAGATGTACTAGGCTGGTAGTGTTCCGCAGAGTGGGATAAGCCGAACCTGGAGGGTGGAAATGGAGAGCTAGAGCATAGAGGTACTCACAGGAGAGTAATGCAGGAATCCTCCTGGTAGATGATGAAGGTGGGACACGAGGTCCATGGTGCAAGATACTTTGAGCTGAATAGGCCCTCGAGGAGCGAGTACTTAAGAGCACAGATGATCCTGAAAAGAGAAGAGAGACCCCCGAGGAGCGGTTGTCTAAGTAGTTAGTAGAAACCCCGAAGGGTAGATGGAAGTGAGAGGCCCCTGAGGAGTGGGTGCCCAGAGCTTCTTCAGGAGTGAGATACCCCGGAGGGTAGCGAGGAATCCAAGCGTGCAGCTTAGAAGTGGTCAGAGTAGCTAAACCAAAGTCCTTGCTAACTCGTTTGTTAGGAGCAGAGGCTTAAATACCCGGAGGTATTGACGTCATGCAGTGCCCGAGGTTCCTGCCATGACGTGTAGATAAGCATAGGCAGCATGCGTGTGCCCTCGAAGGCCACGGGAAGGAGCATGGCGGATGGGGATGCCCATGCTGTGTTGGAGATGCCAAGGGTTTCGGCACTCGGCACCGGAGGCAGCCATCTTACCCATGGAGGAGGAGAAAGGTAAAAAAGAGGTGAGGCAGAGCAGTTGCAGCCGACTGCGACCAACGGACGCAACAGTACCCCCTTTCAAAGGGCCCCCTCCAGGACCTCTTCCTGGTGGTCTGAGTTTTCATGGGTGTGCAAGATGGAATTGACATACCATGTCCTTATCCATGATGTTGGACAGAGGCTCTCATGAGTTTTCTTCTGGTCCATAGCCTTCCCAGGAAATGAGGTATTCCCATGTCTTGCCTCTCTTACGGGCATCCAAGATGTCATCCACAGCATATTCGATATCGTCCTCGGCGTCCAGATTTGTTGGTTCTGGGGTCTTTTTGGAGAACTCAGAGAGCATCAAGGGTTTTAACAAAGAGACATGTTGTGTATTTTCATTGATGGAGGTAGTTTCAAACTGTACGTCAGATTTCCCAATCGCCGAAGAATAGCAAAGGGTCCTACATAGCGAGGTGCAAAACGTGCTGAAGGTAGTTCAAGACGGAGAAACTTGGTACTCAGCCAGACTTTGTCTCCAGGACGAAACTGTGGTGCCTCTCGATGGTGAGCATCGTAGATCTTTTTTGCTTTCTGTCCTGCTTTGTTTGCTTCCAAAGTTGAGATAACTCTGCTGCAGTAGCCTGCACGGCAGGAGAAGCCACTGATAATGGAATTGGCAGGGGAGGAAGCGATTGCCGTCCATAGACGAGTTGGAAGAGAGAAGACCCCATAGATGTAGCAAGATGCGAGTTGATAGCAAATTCTACCCAAGGCAGTAATTCAGTCCAATCGCTCTGTCTAGAATTGACGTAGGACCGCAGAAACTGTTTAAGTGTTCTGTTCATTCTTTCAGTCTGTCCATTAGACTGAGAGTGGTAAGAGGAAGTTAAGTCCAAGGCGATGTCAAATTTTTGACATAAGGCTCTCCAGAATTTAGCAGTGAATTGTACTCCTCTGTCAGATAGAATATGCTTAGGCATACCATGCAGGCGGAAGATGTGTTTAATGAAGAGTTTCGCTAACTCCACAGCGGAGGGAAATCCTGGTAATGCTACAAAATGTGCCATTTTGGAGAAGCGGTCAACTGTGACCCAAATGTTGTTGTTTCCGTGAGATGGTGGCAAGTCTACCACAAAATCGATTGCTATATGTGTCCAGGGTTCATCCGGCGCTGGTAGAGGTTGTAACAAACCCCAAGGATGTCCGGCTGGCAGCTTTAGCTTGGCGCAAACAGCACAGGAACCCACATAAGCTTGTATGTCCTTTTTCATGGTTGGCCACCAGTAATAATGCTGTAACATTGCCAAAGTACGACTCTGTCCCAGATGGCCGGCCAAATGGGAATCGTGCGCCCATTTCAACAGCTTCTTCCTTTGATTTCTGGCCACAATCGTCAGCGGGTACCATATGAGTGGAGCAATCACTCATATGGTACCCACTACTCGTATGGAGCTGCTACTCGTGGACTTAAGCCATTTGCATTAAATTACTAAATAATGCAATTTTAAGCCTTTGTAATTTGGAGAACAAGGAGCAGCACAGGAGACCTGGAGCAGCAAGACCCGCTTCCAACCACTGCTCAGCCTTTCAGGCTGAGGCCTCCTTGTTCTCCGGGAGGCAGGGCCAGAGGAACCACTAGGCGAGCTAGGCCTGTGCCTAGGGCGCCGCTGCAGGCGGCAGAATTTTGAAAGGGCAAAAAGTGCCCTTTCAAAATTCTGCCAGCCCCCGCCTCACCGTGCCACCCTCCCGACACCCCCCTTGTGGTCCAGCGGAGGGCCCGGGAGCGATCTGCCACTCCTGGGGCCTCGGCTGCCACTAAGCAAAATGGCGCCGGTGGCCTTTAGCCCCTATCATGTGACAGGGGCCAACCAATGGCACCGGTAGCCCCTGTCACATGGTAGGGGCTAAAGGCCACCGGCGCCATTTTGGTTAGTGGCCCCCACCTGGACCACCAGGTATTTTGTAAGTTTTCTTTTGGGGAGGGAGGAGTCGGGGCTGCGGCTGGGGGCGGCACGACAGGGCTGAAGGTGCCTAGGGCGCCCAATCCCCTTGCACTGACCCTGCCTGGAGGGACAAGGGCAGTTCCTATCTTGGCTGAATGTCCCCGTGGCCAGCAGCAGAAGCAGATCCTGTGCCAGCCATCCTGCTCAAGACTCTCAGCACAGACTTTGGTGCATTTCTCTTTTAAACCTCTTACTAGTGGCAGTCAGATAAGGCCAATTCTCTTACCAAAGGGCAAGCCACAGGTAACTTGCTGCTAGTGCCTTGCTGATTTTATAACTGTTGCAGACTTTACAAGGAACAGAAATATTTTTCCTATCCTAAAAGTTTTGCTAGTATAGAATTTTTTTCTTAACCATCAATAAGTTGTCTGCTGGCCTTTTGTGATAATCTAACTCTCCCTAAAATAAAACCCATTATAAAAGAGACAAACAGAATTGGAGAAACCTAAACTATAACTAATAGGCTAAAGCTGTGCATAATTTATATGCTAAATACTCTACAGATTCAACAGCCATTCCACTCGGGGTCACCTTCCTAGCCTTGGGGAGCGTCGGGATCACTCTCCGAAGGTGGGGGGGGGGGGGATCAAATCTCTGGTGCCATGAGCTGGGGACTGGATAACCTGCAGGGCCAGTACTGCCACATAAAAAAAAACCACAATGTCCAGCCAAAAGCTGTGCTCCAAAATAAAAGTACTTTACTGTAGATTCTTTAGAATTAAACATGTTGACAAACACCAAAATTACAGCTCTTAATCAGCTCTTCTCGCCTTAAACAACCTGAAATTTCTTCTTACTCAACACTTTGCTTCCTTTAATACCAGTTTCTTCTTCTGTTGCTGCAATAAATCCTCTCAATGTAGCCTCTTCTCCGTTCAGGCGTATCTGGCTCTCTTTTCCTTTCCATTAAGTAGTTACTCACACCAACCTGTTCATCTCAAGGAAGAAATCCCTGAGCTGCAGCAGGATCCTCCCAGCTCCAAGGCAAGTTCCCTCTGGCACAGTTTGTCTTCCTGGGCCAGCAGACAAGTTCTTACCCCAGTTAAGCACAGGATTCTTCAGATTTCCAAACCAGACTTTACAGCACTTTAGCTCTCCCTGTCAGGGCTTCCTGAGATTTTGGAAGAAAATCTCTGACCCGCTCCTGCTACTCCCTTCTGTAACCCTGGAGGAGGATCCCAACTCCAACCTATCTCTGTCCTTCCAAATCCGGAGCAGACCCAGGCTCAGTAGAGTCAGGGCTTTTATCACTTTTCCTGTTGACCGAGCCTATAGAGGCTGAACCCCACTGTAACACCCTCTGACCAAGAGGTGACCTGCAAGCACTGGAAAAATCTCTCTCCACTTCCACTGCAACCTTTGCCCCGTAAGCTTCCTGTGCACCCTTTACAGCTTCTTCCAAACCTTACAGATTTCCCATAAGTGGAAGAATCTCTACTTTACCATAAACCTTTTTAGTAGTATAAAATCCTATACACTGTGGCATGGGGTGCCACTCAGAGAAATCAGCATGCTAACTATTTGCTTTCAAAGTAGCCGACGCTTAGCCAGGGTAGCAATATCTTTTTGCTTTTTTGGTTTTTTTTTTTTACTTTCCTGTGTAAAACTCCTGCCATACAAGACAGAAAACAAAATCATCAGAAAATAAGCATCTGTATGCCCAGACAATCACGTTCTCCAGCTGCACACAGAGGGTTTTAATTAAAACCATAAAATATTCAGAATTGATTTCTGCATTGGCGAGATAGGCCGGTAACATAATTGATGCGGGCATGTCAGGCCAGTTGTGCAGGTATGAATTCCCTTCATAAAGATGTCACTTTTATGCTAATAGTTATGCAAATATTGGACTTGTCATTGAGTGCCTTCCTTCTGCCCTGAGATGACCTGAATTCTCCGGCAAAGCAAGCTGGGAAGTGACCTTTCTCTCTCTTCTCACCTTGAGGAAAAGAAATAGCTTTCTTACAGGATAGTAGTGCACATGTATGTCTCTAGGGGATTCCTGTACTTTTAAACATTTTTTTAAGCAGTTTGTGTTAGCTGAAATGTTTGCTTTTCTTGGGAGGGGAAGGGGAGGTGATGCAATACAAAAGCTACCTGTAAGGGTGCCTACTACTACTGGATCATAAACTGCATTTCTCAAAGCAAAACAAAAACGTCTTACTGACGACATCTTGCTCTAATGGTCAGAGTTTTAATTTGAAATCCCCTGAAAGAAATGACACAAAGGCTGTTTCTCCTCCCAGCTTGATTGAAAAGCTGGGAGATGCCGAGAAGGAGGGAGTCTCAGTCTGTTGCACCAGGGTGACACCTAGTGGCCAGACGGAGCCCGGCTGAGGGCTGTCACTGCAACGACTGGAGGCGCATCGGAAATACGTAGGAGGCTGCTGTGAACGAAGGTTCGGGGGTCCATCGTAGCCCAACAAAGCTTGGTTCCGATTGAGCCGGAAGTCCAAAGCAGCAGGCGGAAACTGAAAAGAAAGTGCCTGTGAATAATCATCCGATTCTTGTTGCTGTATAAACTAGACGAGCAGATCTCTGACATTGCTCTTGCCTGGGAACAGCTCTCCCGAGTGATGAATTGTTTCCTGCTGCTCGCTCTCCAGTGCATATAATTAAAAAGCGACGGAGCTTTTCAGAAATCTACAGACGACCTGAGGATTTGTTTTCATGTCATTCTAAAAAAAAAAAGGTTTTACAGTGAAGTGACAAAACACCCTCCCCCTTCCCCAGAATGCTGCCTGAAAACTTTGTTAGGAAAATGTGTAACCCAGATGTATTGCTTTAGTCCAATAAAGAGATATCACCTCCAACTCGTTTGTTGACGTTTATGTCTGCATACTCAAGTGGCAGCCACAGTACTCAGCTCGGTTAAATAAGAAAGAGCAAGAAGACCTTGCTAATAAGGGAAGCATTAATTCAGCACACCGTTTCTTAATGAGCGCACTAAAAACACTGCTTTGGCTCCCGACGCAGAACGCTAAATGCATCGGGGGATAAAACGTGCAACGACTTGCACAATCTGCGCAGAAATCCGAGTTAAAAATGCACGCTCAGCCTCTTGAAGAAGCTCAGTGCATGTTAACGCCACAATGTGCACAAGTTTAAAATTAAAGCAAGCACTGATCGCAAAACGCTTATGCACACAAACCGTGGTTTCTGCTTGTTTTGTACACCTAAATCATATTTTATGTGCTGAAAACCTACTTTGTGGGCGCAAATCTTGATTTGAGTGCAAAAATCCCAAGTAGAGATCCTAGCACCAAACTCCTGCTTCTGCCAATAGGCTAACACTAGCACTGAAACTTTATTTCACTCTAACGAGGAGTAACATTTCCTGAAGAAACCCTGCGTTAAACCAGGGCATCTCTCTGGATTGGGGGGGGGGGGGCGTAATGGTTACCTTCATTAGTATGGGATTTCCATGCAAGGATGCCAAACGCACAGTTTTATATATACGTTTGTGCACTATTCTCCTTGCTGCATCGGGACAAAGGCTTGTGCACAAGCCATGCACACCGCGCACAACTGCCGGTAAAACTGCGCACTGCGCACTCCGCCGAGCGCACTTTATTACATCGGGCAAGAAGCTCCCTGTCCTTTGTAGGACTCCGTATTCCCCTCAACGCCGTCCCCTATCCTGAGCCCACTAGCGCCCTTCATGGTTTTGCCTCATTTGCCTTTGCATCCTGCTCAAAAATACAAGCCCAGTAGATTGAAATACCGAACGTTTCCCTTCAGAAAGCAACACTGATGTGTGCAGCAGAAGGCTGAGCTTGCAAAGGCCTGGGAAGCGTCACCGGCAAACAGGATCTGGTGCTCGAAACTGTGTCTGCCGGAGCCGCCTCTCGCCCGGATTATCCTTGAGAAGGGACACGCGTTCAGCAGCAGCATTTTTCTTCCCCCCCCCCCCCTGTCAGTGACAGTTTTACAAGGTCTTGTGACTCTCCCTCAGATAACATTTTCCCCGAGCCTTCTCCCTTACAAATTGCAGCAAGGGCACTTTCTCCTGTGTGTTGGTCCAGAAGAGGCAGACAAACCCTTGGACCGGCTCTCCGGTTCAACAAAAATAAAACAAAATGGCACGTGCCAAGGCCTCTGGAACAAAGGCAGTTTGTCAGGCAATAGCCAGTTCGGGCATTCACGAACCGTACACACAGAATTTCTTTTTTATTTTAATCTGGACTCCCGTTTATTTGTTAGAGATGTTGCTAAGGAAACCCATGCGTGCAGGGTTTCATCTAAATTATAATCTTGGTCAATACAAAAATAAAAAGGCTCAGGTCTGTACCTTGCATGAGGTATTCCCGGATCAAGCACAATCCCGATAAGGTTATGTGCAGCGCAGCCCGGTTAGAGTCATTTCAGTCCGGGTGTATAGGAGGGACCGGATCCATCCATTTTTTCCTGGATACCTGCCGTGCAAGCGGAGCAGACTGTTCAGTCCTGTACTCGTGAGCACTGCTCTCCTCTATCCGGCTAAAAGTGCACACGGGCTTTCATAACTCAGGTGCTTTTATCCGGGTTAAAAAAGAGGCATTCCTGGGACTGTGTTCGGCACAAGAGAGGGGATGGTGGGGGGGGGAACAAACACGCGGACATTTGATGGTGGAGCACACGTGCTCAGTTTCACCCCAGTCAGGTGCAAAGCAAACGGATGTATTGGGGCCCATGCAATATTTGGGCACAGAAAACCGGCGCTCAGTGTTCAGCTCCCATTTTCCTAACGCACCGATGCAATATTTAAATTAGGTTACGCTAAAAAGGAGGCGCCAGGGAAAACTGTGCGTCCCTAGCACCTCCTCGGCGTCGGGCGCGCAGGAGAGGTGGCTGTTAGTGCGGGTTGGGAAAATGGAGGCTCAATCTACGAGCATCTGTTTTCTCCCGCTACCGGCATACACATGCACAAGATACATGGCCTGGACCTTGTGTGTATATATTGGGCATCCATAATTTTTTTTTTTCAAAAACCTTTTTTTTTTTTTTAACAAAATCTGCTTTATTTGGTTCCCCCTACTTAGTATCGTGACAATACTATCAGGAGGAATCACAGAGAGCAGGATTGTTCTTTTTTTTTCAATGCGCCCTTGAGTGTGCCGCGTTGCAATGGGCGCATTGGCCGCGCGGGGAAATTTTTTGCATCGCGGGGATTAACTAATAGCCTCATGGAATTTGCATGTGATGAGCGCTATTAAGCTACGCGGTGATTTGGAGGTGCGTTTTGGATGCGCTAATTCCCCATATTGCATTAGGGGTTATGGACGTGCGTCCAATCGTGTGTTACGCCGTGTGCTAACCACCGCACATGGTATTGCTTAGGCCCCATGTAGCGCCATGCTGTGCGCCAACTCATTTGCAAAGAGAAACAACTGGGCGGTTTCTTGTTGACAATTAGCTACAAAGCGTGCACATTAAAAGGACGCGCGTATTTTGAGTCTACATGGGCTAGTGGGCCAGGGGACAATTTCTAAAGGGATTTACCTGGGTGCATAGGGATTTACTCTGGTAGTTTACTTTGGTTAAAAACAGTCTCTCCCTCACCGTCCCAGCAGCTAAATGTATGTTCAGGCTTCCACATTGCATGTACTGTATATTTAGCTAGGTTGGGGGAGGAAATGGCCCATGTACTGTATTACCCTCAATCACCCATCCACAGAAAGAGCAGAAGCAAATGTGCACACCTCATGCACAGTTTTCAAAGAGGAACTCCCTAGGTATTTAATTACAAGGTAACAACATAGCTTGCAAAAATGAACTCTGTTGAAAATTGCCTCCATAATATCCATAGTTTTATGAACAATGTAACACACAGGGGAACAATGAAGCACACAGGGGTTCTGCTCATCCATTGGAGGCCTGAAAGGAGACGGAGAAGAATGGGTATTCAGCCATAAAACTAATGGCTGTTTAAAGCTGGAGCAGAGGGACAAAGTAATATAAGAGAATGCTGCATTTTGGACCTACCCTGCTATGACCTTCCCAAAGCATCAGCTATGAGCCTCATTATCTCGTTTCTGACATGCAAAGTCACTCTGGTGAGTTCAGTCTCTGACAGAATAAAGTGATGGTACTACACTAAGGGGTAGATTTTTAAACCGCGAATAGGCCTACTTTTGTTTGCGCTCCAGGCGCTGGATTTTTAGCAGATACGCGGAGCCGCGCATATCTGCTAAAAACCTGGATCGGCGCGCACAAGGCTATCGATTTTGTATAGCCGGCGCGCGCCGAGCCGCGCAGCCTACCCCCGTTCCCTCCAAGGCCGCTCCGAAATCAGAGCGGCCTTGGAGGGAATCCTCTAACGCCCTCCCCTCACCTTCCCCTCCCTTCCTCTACCTAACCCACCCGCCCGGCCCTGTCTACACCCCCCCCTTACCTTTCTCCGGGGATTTATGCCTCCCGGAGGGAGAAGTAAATCCCCGCGCGCGAGCGGGCCTCCTGCGCGCCGGGCCGCAACCTGGGGGCGGGTACGGAGGGTGCGGCCACGCCCCCGTACCCGCCCCCAAAACACTGCCGACACGCCCCCGAAACGCCACGACGACCGGGCCCGCCCCCGACACGTCCCCTCCAAAAACCCCGGGACTTACGCGAGTCCCGGGGTCTGCGCGCGCCGGTAGGCCTCTTTGAATGTAGGCATACCGGCGCGCAGGGCCCTGCTCGCCTAAATCCGCCCGGTTTTGGGCGGATTTAGGTGAGCAGGGCTCTGAAAATCCGCCCCTAAGAGTATAACTTGCAAGCATGCTCGTATTTTATAATCTGCAAGTGTGCATACGCGCAAATGATAAAATACATGTATCCTTCAGAGAAAACGAATGCATGTATGTTGCTTATGCGCGCAACATGTTTGCACATAAGTGAATTCGTATGCACGTATGTTTTCAAAATTTGCAAACATACGCATGTGCATTTTTCCGCACATGCACAAGTTTCCGGTTCTTCTGGAGTGGGCGCATTCCAAGATGGCCCCCCTCCCCCAGAGCGCCAGCTAAATTTCATCACCAGGGACGTGGTATGACCGCATCCCTGGTTGTGACAAATGAGGAAATTTTATTAAAATCAGAGGAATCAGAAGAAACAATGCAAGAATCAGTTGCATCCGTTAGTCTTCAACGCCTACACCTCTCTACTTGTGGCTCCTCCCGCTCGCCTTGAACTGATGGCCGCCGCGGCATCTGCTTGCCGACCTCTCCGGTGTCCCCGGACCGGCTATGGTGCTGTCTCCCGCCATTCTCCTTCAAGGTACCTCTAGGGCGCACATGCGCATGCCGCCCTCCTTTATTTCCACGTTGGCGCGAACCTCAGGAGCGTCCCCCTGTTCTGATGTCATGACTCCAGGGTATATCTGCCTACTACATTTGCTAACTCGTGGAGTTAGCAACCGGAACTCTTACGGATGGGATTCGCTCTCCGTTCCTAAGCTACTCTGCCTCTCCAGCCCAACTGGAACTCTTACTACCCTTCGGGATCACTAACGGGGTACCTGCTCCTCAGGGGCCTCTTTGCTTCTTTCAGGTGCTATCAGGAAACCGGTACTCGCTCCTCGAGGGCCCATGTTCCCTGTGTCGCTGCCTGCAACCTCTACCTTCTACTTGGAAGAACTAATTACAGTCACCATCTGTGAGTACAGAAACATCTCTCTCTACAGTACTGCTTCGCCGGAATCAGGTCCTCGCTCCTCGAGGGCCTGCCCTCTGCTCCGGTGCCAGACCTCTCGTCTGGTGGAATCTCTGCTACTGCTACGTGAGTACAAAGCTACCAAGTCTCTCTGCTCTAAGGGATCAGGTACTCGCTCCTCGAGGGCCTGCTCTCCCTGTCTCGGAGCTCTCCTATTCTACTTGGGACTCTGAATGTTAATTCTTTTGTGTGCTCATAACTCTCAGTTTCTGTTCCACTACAGCACTGCCCTGCAGAGGATCTGCTGTTCCAGCGTCCTGTGAGAGACGCGCCCAGCCGGGCTCTACAACCACTACTCACTACTGCCACCTCTGGTGGTTCCAAATACTGTTTAATAAAAGATTCAGTTCTGTGTTTGTCTGTCCAGAGTTTAGCTTGACACTGTGGTCCTTCACGGGACTGCCCCCCCCATGGGCGTGGTCAGCTGCCACAGTGTCCAAGGAGCCACCCAAACACCAATAACCATAACAGAATCAAAGAGGCATGGAAGGGCCTCCAGGCCCCATTTAATAGAGGAGCTTCATATCCACGCGGGGTATGAAGCTAGGGGGTAGAGGGAGGTAGTGCATGTGGATGTGGAGAGGATTTGAGGGGAGAAGTGGGGTGTTGGAGGTGGGTGTGGAGGGCATTGGGGGCTTGGGGTGCATGGCACAACACATAAGCAGTCAAGGCTTTTATTAAGCACGTCTTACTTTCCAGGGGCTGTCTTCCCCTCTCTGCTCACAGTCATTGTCTTCTTCTGGCCGTCCCTGGCTTCTCTCCTGCTCTGGCAGCCACCCAGTACCCATCATGCTCTGCCTTAAGGTGGAGCAGGAGCAGGCAGCTGGGAGCGGTCCTTTGCAGAGTTCTGTGTGCTCCGTCTCAGACCCACCCCCCTCAGCTCAGCCCTAGGAACCGGCTATCTCTTTGCTCCATTCTTTGCCCTAACCTGGGGCTTCCTCTTTTCTTCTTTCCCAAGGACACCCTTTCGGGGGTCTCTGCTGAGGGTTTCCTGGACAGCCCCCCTTTTTTCTTTTACCAGCTCCAATATTTTTCTCTTGTTTCTCTGAACCGCCCCCCTTGGGTGGTCCCAGAACCCACTCTTTATAATGTCCAGTTCATTAGCCTCATCGTTGGCCCTCTCTGCCTCCTCCACTTCCGGATGGTTAGTGGCCCAGTGCTCCTGAATACGATCCGACTCCTCTTCAGCCAGCTGGACATCCTGGCCCAAGGAGGCTACCTCCGCCTTAGCGCATTCCTTGCCCCCGCCCTCTAAACGTTTGTGCGACGCGCCACATCAGACCCTGGAGAACACCAGCTGAATGGCTCTCCACTCGCTTCTTTACTCTCTTCACAGATCCCACCAGCTCTGAGGAAGAGGAAGATGAGAAAGAAGAGCACCCAACTGCTCCTGCTGCAGCAGCTCTGCCACCTGCCGGGGACCTGCAGTCACCACCACCAGTGGTGGACACAGCAGCGGCACAGCAGCCACTCCCCTGCCACGGAAGGCCACGGACCCCTCTCCCCTTCCCTGCAGGGCTTTCTCCTCCTCAGGGTGCCCAGCCATTGCAGGATGAGGTCAGAGGGCAGGTCCGTGGAGACCTTTGCCCTGATTCTCTGCAGTGCCCCTTGGCTTCAGAGGCCGCGTCTGACGCAGGAGCCCCCTGCTTTTGCCCCCAGAGGACTGGACTCTAAATGCCATTTGGCTAGCTGTGGAGAGGATGGAGGAGGATGATAGAAGCGATGGAGTGACTCACCAAGGCTCAGGAGGGCTACACAGCAACTCTTGAGCCGATGGCCGTGAGGCAGCCCCCACAGCTTCCAGCCCCCCTAGGCCTCTCAGGACTGAGCCTCCTGTTCTCCTTGGGCCCCTTTTTTATGTAAATAGTTAACTCCCTAGATTTTCCCATCCCTTTCCCAGTTTGGATTTTTAATTATACATAGTTTTCAAAGTTTTAACATTTATTAGTATTAATATAAACATTTTTTATTAATTTCATCTATGTGTGTGTCTTTTTAATTTGATGCATGCTTTTATCTATTTCCACCCCAGTAAAGCCCCTTTCAGGGCAGCTTATTGCAATCCTTCTCTCACCCACACACTTCATGCACGTCAGTAGAGTAATCTCTATCCTCCCTTCGTCTTCCTTCACTTCTGGTTCTTAGCTCCCCTGAATAGTCTTCCTGTGATAGACACAACATTTCAGAGAGCGTAGTCAGATCTTTCCTTTTAGCTCATGGCTTCCCAAACTGTTACTATGGACCCCAAAAAGAGTCACAAAATCTTCACTGAGGAAGTCACAAGAAACACAGAAATAGTTTCGCTTTTGATGGACTTTCTATACCGATAAAATGGCAAGCTCAAAACCTGGAGGTCCTAGCTGAATCCTCATTATCACTGCACACACATATTAATTCCCTGGTTCAAACATCTTATTACAAACTTTGTCCTCAGTGCTCTTAAAACCCTTTCTTTGTTATTCTGATTTTCATACCAATACTAAGTCTCTGATCCTGTCCTGTCTTGATGTGCTGGCTCAATAAAAAATACACAGATTTCCCTCTTCCACACAGCTAACTTTTCTTCTTAATCAGTATTCAGGCAAAGATCTTTTAAGTTTGAAATTATTTATTGTACAGATAATTTTCCATTACTTACAATTGTTGCTTCCAAACATATATATATATATATATATATATATATATATATATATATATATATATATATATATATGCCCCAGGCAGAGATCTTTGTAGCTGGAGATAGGCAGGAGAAGGGAGATGGAGTTTCTTGGGATTCAGGGTGAGAAGGCAAGGGGTTCTGAAGCTGATTAGTCTTTAGGATTAAAGCGATGAGAAGAAATGTAAAAAAGCTAATTGTATTACAGAGGCTGCAGGTACTTCTAGCCTTTAGGCAGCATGCTTGAGACTGACTAACAGTCTTGGAGAGTGATTACAGGAAACATCCCAGCAAGCTGGGGCTAGAGGGTGAGATCCAATGGTAGCGAGCCTAGGATCCATGTGACGCAGGGGGGGCATGAAGGGCAGTTCCTTGAGCCAATAAGGCACTTAAGAAGACTCAAGTTAGATTGAGAGGGCATGTAGACCCTTCCCAATGAGAGAAGCAGGGGGGAGGGGGTTTCTCTTAAAGGCAAAACTCCCCTTAAAGGCAGGACTCACAGGCTTTTATCATGGGTTACAAATAAAGACTGCATTAGACACAGTTAAACTGCAATGTATATACAGATCCCGAAATGTACCCACTGCTGGGGACAGAACACTTGAATATTGCAATGGTCTCTTCCTGGGCCTCCCTAACTCACATTTAAAGGCCTTATAATTCATTCAAAATTCTGCTGCTCGCCTGATTTCTGGTTCCCCTTTGTGAACATATCTCCCCTGTTCTGGATGTTTTACCCTAGTTGCCTGTCGCATGGCGAGTAAAATTCAAAACACTTATGCCGATTTTCAAGGCCCAGCACTATCTTGCCCCACTTTGAATTATTTCTGCTTTGGCTCCTCTGCTCATCCTCCCAGCATCTTCTAGAGCAGCGCTTCTCAACCGGTGTTTGGCAACACACTAATGTGTCGCCAAACACCAGCAGGTGTGTCGCGTCTCCCGGTGTCCCACTACCCCGTTCTACTTTCCTTTTGCCTTTTTCCAGCCCCCGCGGGCCAATTGGAAGCCTCCTTTCTTCCTACCCCTATTGCCCAATGGGAAGCCTCCTTCATTCTGCCTGCCCCTGTGCAGGCCAATCAGAAGCTTCCTCCCTACCAGTGGGAGTAGGAAGAAGGGAGGAAGCCTTTGATTGGCCGGTGAGGCAGGCATCAGAATGTCCGGGGGTGGGGTGGGAGGAATAAAGTTTTTGAACTCCGACGAAGCAAGGCCGCATGGTGAAGAGGAAACCTGACCCCCGACGAAGCAAAGCCACCATGGGAGCCGCGGCAGAACTGGAGCCCATCCCTGCAGTGAAGGAAGAAGTTTTTGGTGAGAGCTGGTGCATCTGTGTGTGAATGAGTTCCTGGCTGAGAGATGGCACGCCTGTGTGTGAATGAGTTCCTGGCTGAGAGCTGGCGCGCCTGTGTGTGAATGAGTGCATGGCTGAGAGCTGGTGCGTCTGTGTGTGAATGAGTGCCTGGCTGAGTGCTGGTGTGAATGGGTGCTTGGGTGAGAGCTGGTGTGTGTGGGTGTGAATGGATGCCTGGGTGAGAGCTTGTGGGTGTGAATGGGTGCCAGAGTGAGAGCATGTGTATGTGGGTGTGAATGGGTGCCAGAGTGAGAGCTTGTGTATGTGGGTGTGAATGGGTGCCAGAGTGAGAGCTTGTGTCTGTGGGTATGAATGGAAACCTGGGTGAGAGCTTGTGTGTGTGGGTGTGAATGGATGCCTGGGTGAGAGCTTGTGTGTGTGTGGGTGTGAATGGGTGCTTGGGTGAGAACTTGTGACTGTGGGTGTGAATGGATGCATGGGTGAGAGCTGGTGTGAATGGGTGCTTGGGTGAGAGCTTGTGTCTATGGGTGTGAATGGGTGCCACGGTGAGAGCTGGTGTGAATGGAAGCCTGGGTGAGAGCTTGTGTCTGTGGGTGTGAATGGATGCCAGGGTGAGAGCTTGTGTCTGTGGGTGTGAATGGAAGCCTGGGTGAGAGCTTGTGTCTGTGGGTGTGAATGGATGCCAGGGTGAGAGCTTGTGTGTGTGTGGGTGTGAGTGGATGCCTGGGTGAGAGCTTGTGTCTGTGGGTGTGAATGGATGCTAGGGTGAGAGCTTGTGTGTGTGGGTGTGAGTGGATGCCAGGGTGAGAGCTTGTGTGTGTGGGTGTGAATGGAAGCCTGGGTAAGAGCTGGTGTGAATGGGTGCAAAGCATTTGTGTGTGATTGAGAGCTTGTATATAAGAGACCATGAGTGTGATTGAGAGAGAAACTGGTCAGGGTGGTGATGTGTTTCTATGTGAGAGAAAGAGACTGGTCAGGAAGATGACTGGTGTGAGAGAGACTGAGTCGTGGGGTCTAATTGGGGGGGGGGGGTGTCTGTGTGAGTGACTGGTCATGGGGTCTAATTGGGGTGTGTGTGTCTGTGTGAGTGACTGGTTGTGGGCACTAATGGGCCGATACAGTAAAAAACGCAGGAGAGCGGGCAAACGCCCACTCTCCCGGTGCACGCACAGGCCAGTGTCCTGTGCGCACGATACAGTAAATACATTTATTTAAATTAGGCCCGGCAGTAAAAAGAGGCGCTAGGGACACCTCTTTTCAGACAGGAGAGGCAGCTGTCAATGGGTTTGACAGCTGACGCTCAATTTTGCTGACAGCCACGGGTTCGGAAACCAGACACCGGCAAAATTGAGCGTCCGGTTTTCAACCCGCGAGATGCAGGCCTATTTCAAAAATTTTTTTTTTTAACTTTTTTAAACTTTCGGGACCTCCAACTTAATATCGCCATGATTTTAAGTGGAAGGGTGCACGGAAAAGCAGTTTTTACTGCTTTTCCGTGCACTTTCCTGGTGCCCGGAGAAATTAGCGCTTACCTTTGGGTAGGCGCTAATTTCTGAAAGTAAAATGTGCGGCTTGGCTGCACATTTTACTTACTGAATCGCGCGGGAATACCTAATAGGGCCATCAACATGCATTTTGGACGCACTATTACACCTTACTGAATAAGGGGTAAAGCTAGCGTGTCGAAAACGCGCGTCCAAATACCAGCTTACAGTCCAAATACCGGCTTACAGTGCGCTCCGTCAGAGCGCACTGTAGAGTATCGGCATGTGAGGACAGAGCTTCAGCAGCCCTTGCTGCTTCTGGTGAGTGCTATTGGCCTGGAAGGGAAAGGAGTAGGAGAGTTGCTGGAGAGGGTAAGTAAAGGTGGCTTTTTAAGGTTAGTTTTCTTGATTGACTGCCATTTTAATTATTGGGTATTATGCAATATTTGCTGTTTTGAAATATTTATTGATATTTGGACATATTTTAATAACTTTTATGAGTTTTTAATTGTTGGATATTATTCTGTTCAGCAGCTGTTTTGTAACATTTTTAGTATAGCTTTACAATTATTTCTGTGTGTGGCTCTATAACAGCTTGGCTTATTCTGTTTTCCCAATAGGAAATGTATTAGTGTTTAGGGCCTGATTTAATAGTTGTATTTCTTAGATAGGGTTGTTACTGTCTGAGTGTGTTCCATAATACAGATGTAACTCTGTGCGGGTTAGTTTGTGTGCATTATTGCAGATCCTAAAAGTCTGTTAGGTGCTATATTTCTCTTTCCATTTCTCCAGGTTCGCACTGCATGCAGAGTGGCTTTTTTGGTTTTCCATTCCAGTTTCTGTCTCCATATTTATAATTTGTGTTTTTTCTGTACTTGGTGAAGGTCAGTTCTGGGTGTGTGACCGAGGTGAGGTATTTAACTAGCATGTAGGCATTTGAATCAATCTTATTTGTTGTGTTTTCTCAATAGGATATGCATTAGTGGTAAATTACTGTCTTTTCATAAGGAAGGCTATTTTGCCTGGTAGTAAAAAGAGTTTGTTTTGCTTTTACTGAGATGTCATCAGAACCAGAATATCTTTTTTTGTATGGCGAGTTGTACAGGGTAATGCCCTAGATCTGCTCTGCACTCATTGCTGGGGGTTGAGGGGATTCCTGTGGATGCAGAGTGCATGTTTACACTTAGTCCCGTGATGGTCACATGTTCAGTGCGTCACGCATGTGAGAACCATCTGTCAGGTGTGTCCCGGCCAAAAAAAGGTTGAGAACCACTGATTTACATTACAGTGTGCCTGGTGGTGGAAGAAATATGTGCTGCTGATTCTCAGGTGCCAGCAAGAGAAGAGGAGCAGCCTGATATCACCAGGCTGGGGCACTGGAAAAAGGTACGTGAGGGAGAGGGGCCTTGCACTTCCCCCTTGGCACTCCCCAGGCTTGCCTGCTCCTTGCGTCCCGAATGACTGATGCCTCCTCCTCATCCTCTGCGACCACCTCTGTGATGCAGATGTTGATGGTGCCTCCAGCTCTCTTTTCATGGACCCGTCCCCCGCCAAGGATTGGATGAGCCTGACTACCAAAGTGAGTGGATCATGGCCCACCCGTGGCTACGCTGACTGGTTGAAACCCCAGGAAAATGTGCACTGCCACTGCCCGTGCTGTTCTTTACAAATACACGGAAGACTCCCATTTCCAGGACTTACAATTCAGTACCTTACGTCAACCTTAGATTTAAATCATGAGTCCTTAGAAATTCTCTTCTAGTTCAGCTGGGGTTATCTGGCTGAAGAGATGTGTTTGGAAGCAGTATTTACATCTTCAAGCCCACTAAGCAGTACCTCCTCTAATATTGTAATGTATCACCTTCTGTTCTGAAGGCATTCAACGGCAATCCACAGCCACCCAAAAGGGGAAAACTATGACTATATTTTCCAGAAAATTTGTAATCAATCTGAAAGGTCAATAAAAAGTGCATTTATTAAATTTTCGCAGCTCACATCAGTGGCATTTTCTAATGGAAAAAAAATGTGGAAGGATAGCATCGCTTTATTCTTCCTGTTAACAAGCTTCTGTGCCGCCAGCTATTATGAAAATGTGACATTAACAGAGCGCCCCGGAAAGCTAGACAAACATATCTGATGAGCACAGTGTTTGTAATATTATATGAGCCTTATTGCAGTCTTCTTTCTCAAGCTGATCTCTTTATCTGCCTCAAAACATTGGCTCTCATACTCAAAAATATAATAATACAATTTTATTTTACAGTATGCAGTGTCTTACATATAAGAAAATGGTTTTACCATTGAGTATAATAAACTGTACATACCTAGACTGTAAAACAGCTGTGAAATACTTTAACAGGTTGGAATAAGAATTAATGCTAATAGTCAGTGGAGAAGTGAGATGGGATCAGAAGGAAGGTAAACAATGATGTGATGAGATCCTAGCAGAGGTCATTCCAGACAAAGAAGAAGAGAACAGTCTGGCACCAGCAGAGACGAGACTGTGTGTTGGAGCAGAGAAAGGAGAGGATAGAATGAGGAGTGGGGATGTACATCCGTTTGGAACAAATCAGTAATCCGAAGCACATTAAAAAAAAAAAAAAAAAGCCAGGGTCAAGGTCAATGGCAGTTATGGTCCTTCGTTTGCGATCCAGAGGGGAACTAGGCAGGGGTGCCCACTGTCCCCCCTCCTGTTCGCCTTATTTTTAGAACCTCTGGCTCATAGCATTCGGTGCTCTGAAGCTATACAGGGAGTGTCCAAGGGCCGTGGTCAGTATAAGATCTCCCTCTTCGCGGATGATATCCTGTTTACCCTCACTGACCCGGGACGCTCCCTACCAGGAGTTATGGCTGAGCTGGACCGTTTTTCGGTACTCTCTGGTATGAAAATAAATTTTGATAAGTCAGAAATACTTAATCTCACCCTGCCCGTTACTGCGGCTACTGCTATGCAGGCCACTTATCCCTTCAAGTGGGCCGCGTCATCCCTTAAATACCTGGGGGTCCGGCTGGGTCCTCATAATGATTCCTTGTACGACTTAAATTATAAACCTCTCGCTGATACCATACAGGCCGATTTGAACAAATGGTCCGACCTTTCCCACTCCTGGTTGGGCAGGCTGGCCATTGTTAAAATGAATGTTCGCCCACGGTTTTTGTATTTTTTTACTACGATCCCTCTTTTCCTACCCTCTAAGTTGCATAAGAACTGGCAGCGGATGTTGGGCCACACTATCTGGCGCCGCCGCCCGCCTAGGGTTGCCAGGACTTTGTTATTTCAACCCAAAATTCGGGGTGGTGTACAGCTGCCAAATCTGGTGTGGTATTACGGGGCTGCTCAGCTGAGGGCCCTGGTGGCCCTTCATGGGACCAGAGATATCCCGCAGTGGGTTCATCTAGAACAAGCTTACTTGGGGCAAGTCCCTATCACTGCCCTACCCTGGCAGCCCAAATCTCTGAGTGGCGGGTCTGTTTATGAAACCTTTGCCTTGCGGACCACTATGAGAATCTGGAGGACCTGGCAATCCTTATTGGTGGGGGGGGAACACTTTTCTATGATGACTCATCTTTTTGCTAACCTTATACTACCTGCAGGGGATGGTTCCAAGACTCGCCATCTTTGGCTTAAGGCCGGGGTCCGCACGTTGGGGCATGTTTATATACAGAATGCTGTAGTAACTCAGGATTATCTCCGACAAACATATGCCCTGGATAATATTGACTTTCTTTTGTATGCCAAAGTGTACCATTTCCTACATAAGGGGCTCCGGGACGGCTCTATCCGGACCAAAGGTACCCTTTTTGAAACGATGTGTAAAAATGCCTCATCTATCCGGGGAACGATTTCAAAAATCTACACCCTCATTAATGGTAGAAAACTGGAACGGGTGCGACACCGGACTTTATGGGAATTGGACTTTAATAAGGTCCTGGATGATACCGACTGGGAACAGATCTACACAGCGGCCCACAAATGCTCACTGTCTACAGGTCTCCAGGAAAACTGTTACAAAATGTTATATCGGTGGCATTACACGCCAGTTGCCCTTCATAAATTTGCTCCTGACATTCCGGACACCTGTTGGAGAGGGTGTGCGGCCAAAGGCACTTATTTCCATATCTGGTGGACTTGCCCCAAGATTCGTCAATGTTGGCGGAAGGTCTTTGAGTGGCTGGCACAGCTCATCACCATGCCCCACCCCATTGAACCCTGGCAGGCTCTCCTAGGAGCGCCACTTACGGATGGCAGTCAGTCCATTCAACGGCTGGCCTTACAGGTTTTCATCGCTACTAGATCAGAGATTGCGCTTCACTGGAAGCGGGAGCATGCTCCCTCGTTAGCTGCCATCCAGCAACGTCTGCACTCTTACTTCCAATTGTATCGCCTCACGGCGTTGCATCAAGATCGTGTACCTCTATTCCAGAAAATCTGGGACCCTTATAAACGATGGCTAGCGGCTCAGGATGCCTCAGCGACATAACTTGGGAGTGCTGACCTCTGCAAGGGTCTTCTATTCTACCATGTTCCCCATGCTGTCTATCAACTTTTCATCGGGCACAGTGACTCTTATGCACCTTGTACTGTTTGTTTTACCTATTGATTGGTCGGGGGGTGGGTTATGGGAGGGAGGGGTTATGTGCTGTTGATGGAAAATATGGAGCCAGTTGTTGTTCTTTTTGACTTGTTGTTCGTTGAAGATTGCATCTCGCTATTCTGTTATTTACAAGTCACATACGTTACATTCTGTACTGATCTTACTCTTTTGATTGCTGGTTCCTAATAAAAACCGTTTAAATACAAAAAAAAAAAAAAAGACCATTTTCAGTTTGCTTGATTCCAAACGAAAGACAGGAACTCTGAAAGTAACAAAGATTTTTGTTCCCCTTCATTGGGGTCCTCCAGGGCAACATTGAGTAGGCAAGTCATCCGCAGCCTATTTACCAGGTGCTGCCCTCACCTGCAGGCAAAGCTGGCAGAGGTGGAGGGGGAGTAGCATCCATTTCACCAGCAACATCTGGACCAGCCAGAATGCTATGCACACCTGCTTTCCACGATGGCACACTGTGGATCCCTAAAGACTAGAATTGGAAATTAAAGCAAAGGGTGTATGGGGGGTAACCAGCATGGAGTGGCAGCTGCTCCCCCTAACAGAACACATGGGGATTATTACCCTTAATCAATTAGCTTACATGATTTTGATGCAACTGCAGCATCGCTCTCTGCTTCGAAGGTGGGGTGAGGGAGAGAAAAGGGGAATTGGATTCAGGTGGCCCAATGCTGGGCCCTGACTTTTATGGTCTAGGGTACTGATACGCAGATGTGGCAAGCTACTGTAAATGAGGTTCCTTCCCCCACAAGCTTATCATGTGTTGGAGCCTTACAATGTGGACCGAGCTGCATCTGGATCTAAGTGATGGGTTTTGAACCTATCAAAAATGGATTTTCAACCCTGCAGAGACTGCAAGCCGCTGCAGCCAAGGTGAATGAATATAAAAATACATCAAAACCCCTGTATGATTTCCTGTGAATGACAAATGTTCTGCAACAGCGATTATCCAGCACTCACAATGTTAACAAGTTGGGAAAAGGGCTGTACTATTTAGCCTGCTCAGAGAACAGCACTACATAGCCAGCAGAGGAGGAAGCCAAAGGAATACTGGGAGACCATTTAAGGTAGAAAAGGCACAAATTGGCTGGCTCTGTCTGTGTGTGTGGGGTGGAAATGGCCAGGAGTTGGAGCCAGAAAGAGAGGCATGTATCTGGCAGCCCTGAAATCAGTTCTTCTGCTGAAGAGATAATTATTGAAAGGGAGAGATAGAAGTCTGAGCTCTGAGGAAATACAGAGACACAGCTGTTCTTGCTTCATAGCTGAGCTACATGTAAAGTCCCAACAAAGGACAAAGGAGCTAGGAGTCGAGATACTTCCTTTCCTGAGATATCCAGGCTCAAGAGCACATGGCTGGATCACTCTCCTAAGAAACTGTTAAGTAATCTAAACTTTGCAAAAAGAGTATCTTAGCAGAAGAGGGAAAAGGTTTATTTCCTTGCCTTTTGTCACAAATTCAGTATCTCATCTTAACTGTTTCAGCTTTTCAGCCAAAGTCAAGCCTAAACCCTTGTTAGCAGATACATCTACATGAGATAGGCCTGGGAAAGAGAAACTGATGGACCGTAGTCTTTCTGTAAGAGACTAAAACCAGGCCTGCGTTCTGTTTAGTACCAAGTAAACCATTTGGGAAAGTTCCCCAGGAGAGAGAGAGATCTTTCACACACTGCAGTGCTCATCTATTTGGTTTGTCATGTAGCCAGCTCCACCATCAAGAGGGACTTCTTCATTTTCCTGATTGTTTTATTTCTCCACACGTCTTTGTGTTTGGGACAGGGTACACCCTTTACAAACTGGTGACATTGGGGTGGATCTGTTTCCCTCCCAGGAGGGCGTGGACCCCAGCGTTGGCACGGACTTTTCAGCGGAGTAGAAAGAGACAGTTTAGATATAGCGAAACCCCCCCTCCCTCCCAGGCCAACACTTCCAGCCCAGTTTCATCTTTTCACATGGGTGAGACTTGGGATAAAGGGGGGAGGATAATAATATTTGAGTAAACAGGAATGCAAGAGGTCCCTTCTATTCTATTTGGTGGTATACTGTGGGGGCCAACAACCCCAAATTGCCAAATACTAAATGTTCTTGCTACCTTGTAGAAATGTATATAGTTGTGTAGACTGAGTCTATTAACCATGAGTAGATAAGAGTGCTGTTTGACATCCTATTAGCCATGTACATAGTCATGTAGAAATGTATATGCTTGTATAGTCTAATAAAGCTGTATGTATTTGTACAGCATGCCAGCCTTGTTTACAGTTCCATTTGTTTCTGTTATAGATCTCCTCCAGGAGAGGGAGGAGTTAGCAATCTATTAGCGATCACCCCACCAGGGGGGCGGAGTTAGCAATCTATTATGAATCTGGCTGCTAGATACTCCCGTTGAAGGAGGAGTTAAGAACATAAGAACATAAGAACATGCCATACTGGGTCAGACCAAGGATCCAACAAGCCCAGCATCCTGTTTCCAACAGTGGCCAATCCAGGCCATAAGAACCTGGCAAGTACCCAAAAACTAAGTCTATTCCATGTTACCGTTGCTAGTAATAGCAGAGGCTATTTTCTAAGTCAACTTAATTAATAGCAGGTAATGGACTTCTCCTCCAAGAACTTATCCAATCCTTTTTTAAACACAGCTATACTAACTGCACTAACCACATCCTCTGGCAACAAATTTCAGAGTTTAATTGTGCGTTGAGTAAAAAAGAACTTTCTCCGATTAGTTTTAAATGTGCCCCATGCTAACTTCATGGAGTGCCCCCTAGTCTTTCTATTATCCGAAAGAGTAAATAACCAATTCACATCTACCCATTCTAGACCTCTCATGATTTTAAACACCTCTATCATATCCCTCCACACCTCTATCACATCAGTTAGCAATCTGTTAGCGCTTACCCCGCCAGGAGGGCGGAGTGAGCGATCTGGTATCGATCAGCTCCTCCCAAGGGAAGGAGATAGAAGTCTGATAGGCTTGGCTCCTGTAGGAGGAAGAGTTTAGCAATCTGTTACAGATCTTGCCAAGGAGTAGCAATCTGTAGTTCTCTGCTCCCCCAGAGGGAAGGAGTAGCAACAGTATGCTTTGTTCCTGTAGAAAGATGAGCCAGCAACCTGTATGATCCCCATGGGGAGATAGCTATCTGATATGGATCAGCTTCCGCAGAGAGAGGAGTAATGGTCTGATGTGGGTTGGCTCCCACAGAGTGGCAGATGATAATACCGCTCTATTAGTGTAAGGAGTAACACTTAGTAGAATTAGTGAATCCCTGGGCCGATGGCAGATGACAGCGCCCTCAAGTGGAGATCCTGAGAGGGACCACTGGCTAGGCTAGAGTATTGAGACAAACACAGATAGTTTTTTATTAGACTGGAAGTAGAACCACCAGAGGTGGCAGTAGAGAGTTGATGTGCCCGGCAGGGCTGAAGTTCCTCTGATACTGGAACTACGATCTCTGAGTTGCTGAGCTGTAAGGAGAGACTATAGGTAGTGAGTAGACAGGGTATGCAGGGCATAACCAGTGGTAGATGATACACTCACAATTGTAGATATCTGTAATGTCTTCTTATGCAACAGAGAGTCTTCAGTATTCAGGAACAGGAGCCGCAGGCGAGTACTGGTTCCTATAGGCAGTCTGAAATAGAACTCACAATAACTGTATATGGGATGGCTTCTGGAATAGAAGAGAGACTAGAAGAGATTTAGGAACATAGGCCCTCGTGGAGCGAGTATCGGTTCCTATCTGTTAATCTGTAATAGTAATCCATAACATATAGGTATGCGATATATTCTGAGGAAGAAGAGAGTCTGAGAAAGGTATTAGGAACATAGGCCCTCATGGAGCGCGTACCGGTTCCTATCTGCAATCTGCAATGGTAACTCACGATCTCCGTACCTGCGATAATGTCTTAGACTGAAGGGAGCCTTAGCGATTAGGAACAATGGCCCTCGTGGAGCGAGTACCAGTTCCTGTCTGTAATAGGACTCACTGTGTTCACTTCTGCGATCGCCTCCAGGCAATATGAGTCTTCTGAGTCTTCGGGAACGTAGGCCCTCGAGGAGCGAGTACCGGATCCCGTCCAACAATCTGAAATCAAGAGAGAGAGAACGGAGCCCCCGAGGAGCGGATACTCCTGGTAAGTTTGAAAAGGCCAAGCAGTGGAGAAAGACTTCCCCTTACTGACTCAGAACATAGTTGCAAGTAGTGTGGACTGCCGAAGCAAGTCTCGTTGGAGTTCCAATGCATGAGCCTCATGGCCAGGCAGGTCACTGGTGTGACATGGACTGAGGACGCCATGTGTCCTAGAAGGACGAGGAATTGGCGAGCTGTTGCTGAATGCTGAGACTGCAACTGGTGAGCGAGAGACACGAGGGTTAGCGTTCGTTGTTGAGGTAGAAAGGCTTTTGCCTGCAAGGTGTCCAAGTCTGCCCCAATGAATGATAAGGTTTGAGATGGGACTAAATAGGATTTTTCGTAATTGACAAGAAATCCTAATGAAATTAGAGTGGGTAGAGTCAACTCGAGGGACGACCGAGCAGTTTGCTGGGTTGGAGCCCTGATTAACCAGTCGTCCAGTTAGGGGTAGACGTGAACACATTCTTTCCTGAGGAAAGCTGCGACAACTACAAGACATTTGGTAAAGACTCATGGTGCTGATGCTAGGCCGAATGGAAGCACTCGGTATTGATAGTGCTTTGGGCCTACCAAAAACCTGAGGTACTTGCGATGAGCTGGAGATATCGCAATGTGGGTGTATGCATCCTGAAGGTCCAGAGAGCAAAGCCAGTCTCCTCTTTGCAGAAGAGGTAGAAGTGAGCCCAAGGTTACCATCTTGAACTTTTCCCGCTGAAGGTACTTATTGAGAGCACGTAGGTCCAGAATTGGATGAACTCCCCAGGATATTTTGGGGATCAAAAAGTACCAGGAATAGAACCCTAGGCCTTGCTGCGAGAGTAGGACAGATTCTATTGCTCTTAACTGGAGAAGAAGGGAAACCTCCAGCTCCAGAAGGACAGAATGGTCGTATACTCTCCACGCTTGCAGAGGTGGTGAGTCTGGTGGAAGAGCAAGAAAGTTTAGGTGGTAACCCTGAGCAATGATTGCAAGCACCCATTGGTCGGCTGTGATTGATTGCCACATGCCGTGAAAATGGCACAATCGACCTCCCACTGGTATGCTTGGCAGAGGAATCAGGCTGCTGCTCCCCAAGTGAAAGTCAAAAACCTGAAGCAGGCCCCGGCTGAGGAGCTGCTTGCGGCTTTTGCTTTCGGGCCTGGCGAGGCTGAGGTTTTTGATAAGGCCTCATAGTTCGGGACCTTGTTGGTGGAGGATAGTACTTCCTTGGATGGAAGAATGACTTCTTAGAGTCCTTCCTGAAGGGCTGTCTAGAGGGGAAGTCAGAAGGTATCGATGAGAGCTGTTTAAGGGTCTCATGATGGTCCTTTAGTTCAGCCACTATTTGCTGGATCTGTTCACCGAACAGATTATCTCCTACACATGGTAGGTCAGATAGATGTACTTCTGGGCGAAGGTCAGAAGATTTGAGCCAGGCCCAGCGTCTTGCCGAAATGGCAGCTGCAGACACTCTAGTAGAAGTGTCGAAGATATCGTAAGCTGTTCTTATCTCATGCTTTCCTGCCTCAAACCCCTTGTTGACAAGGATTTGACGCTGTTCTTGGAATTGGTCAGGCAGGGTTTCAGAGAAGTCCTATATCTGCTTGAAAATGACCCTGTTGTATTGGGTCATATACAGCTGGTAAGAAGCAATTCTGGAGATGAGCATGGCCCCTTGGAACACTCGTCAACCAATATTGTCTAGGAACTTGTGTTCCTTAGCAGGAGGGGTAGATGAGTGAGGCTTCATCCTTTTTGCTTTCTTTTGAACCGATTCTACCACAACTGAGTGGTGGTTGAGCTGAGATTTTTGAAAGCCAGAGGCTGACTGTACTAAATAGGTAGTGTCAGCCTTTCTGTGTACTGGGGCAATGGATCCAGGGTTCTCCCAGTTCTTTTTGAGGAGGTCAAGAAGAACTTGATGAATGGGAATAGAAGTGATCACTTTAGGGGCAACCAGGAATTGGAGGAGCTCCATCATCTGGTGCCTATCATCCTGCTCCGTCTGAAGCTGAAAAGGGACCAACTGAGACATTTGCTTCACAAAATTAATGAAAGAAAGGTCCTCTGGAGGAGAACGCTTTCTACTTTCAGTAGGAGAGTGAGGTGAAGGTAAGTCATCGGTGTCTGTGGAAGTATCATCACCCCAGGTGTCATAAGGATCAGCAGACTGACCTATAGGACAAGAAGGGGGTTGGATACCCGAAGGCCCCGGCTGAGGCTCCGAGAAAATCGAAGGAATCACCGGGGGCACCGTGGATGCCCTGGAGGGCATCAGTGCTGGCATCGATGGCACCGATGTGCGTATCGCCCCCGATGAATGAATCGGTGGCGAGGGATGACATGGCATCAATGGCTGAGGCAATACTCCCGAAGGAGGAATGCGGAACGGTATTTTTCCTCCCGATGAAGCTGTCAATGGGGAGCACACCGGAGCTATCAGAGACCCGGGAATCACCGGTGGAAGGGCGGTCATGAGCGCCTCCATCCAGGATAGCAGCGGTGCCAGCGCTGCTGGAATCGTGTTGGTGACCGGTTCCACTCTCGGTGCCAATGTCGGTGCCGGAGGAACCTGGAGCTGTTTCATCGCCTTGCCAATGGCCTCCTGGACCAGCCGGTCCAGTTCTTCCCAGAGACCTGGAGCAAGCAGCCCCGGCTCCGTGACGGAAGAGGGAGGCGGAGGCACAGTCGGAGGGACCACCTTTACAGGCGGAATCGCGACTCCCAAACCCCGATCGGGTGAGGGTGGCCTCGATGTTCCAGTCGCAGGAATGGTCGGTGCCGTTCCTGGACAGGGCTTCTTCGATGGTGGTTCGGACAGTGGCGAGGTCAATGACTTCGCTCCCTCGATGGTCCGAGACTTACGATGCCAATGGCGATGTTTCTCCCTACAATCCCCTCGATCTTGAGGGGGAGTAACGGGAGTCGATGGCCGTGAAGACGTCGATGGCAGACGGTCACCGGACGGTGGTCGATGCTGGTACGACTTCGACGGTGCCGGTTCCGATGACTTCGATGCAATGGACGGCATCGGGGTGTGAGCATGGTAAAGGAGTCCCATCTTCTCCATTCTGGCTTTGCGACCTTTTGGTATCATGAGGGCACATTTGGTGTAAGTCAGGACATCATGCTCACGGCCTAATCACATTACACAGACTCCATGAGGGTCTGTGATAGACATGGTGCGAGTGCAGTCCGAGCACAGACAAAACCCCGACGCCATGGCCATAGAAAAAATCGAGCCACGGTACAGTCGACAGCCAAACTCGACAGTAATAGACGGAAGACAGTCAAAAACTTACTGGAGTACCGCGGCCTGAGAAAAGTTAGAGGAGGGACCCCTGTGGGGCAATTTAAATTTAATTAATTCCGTGAGGAAAATTCCTGTCAGGAATCTCTTCAGAGCTCCTAAACCGCGAGGCTACTGCTGCGCGGAAAAAAGAAGACTGAAGGGGGACCCCTGCTGGCTGCAGGGTTAGTGCCATGCTGGGCATGCCCAGTAGGGGCCAGTCAAAGTTCTGGAAACTTTGACAAAAGTGTTCTGTGATTGGGCTCCTTCCTGTGATGTCACCCATATGTGAGGACTACCATCCTGCTTGTCCTGTGAGAAACATTTTATTTAATTAAAATAACATTGCAGGCACTCTCCTGGCCAGCTTCCCACTGATGTCATCGCTCACATTAGTGAGGACCCCTGGGCCTGCATCCTTAAGGGTGAATTTTAAAATCCCCTCGCGTGTAAATTCAAGGGTTACGCATGTGGCTGGGCCTTGTGCGCACCACACACATTTTAGAAGGGGCCCGGCCGCCCGCGTAACTCCTGTTACACACACAAGAGCTGGGCCTCACAAAAGGGGCGGTCCGGGCGGTGGGGAGGGTCGATCTAGGGCAGGGCGGAGCTGGAGGCAGCCAGTACAGTGAACATTTGCCACTCTGCCGGCGGGTGCAACTTACACCGGGTCAGGAGCTGGTATAAGTTCTTAAACAAAGAAAAAAAAAAGGGAGGTTCTTTTAAGGGGTCGCGGAGGACAGGGGAAGAGGAAGGGAGTATGGGCAAGGGGGGATAGGGAAGTTCCCTCCCAGTCTGCTTCTTAATTGGAGCGGACTGGGAGGGAACTGGGGAAGGCCGCGATGTGTTGCCACACGTACTTTGCAAAACTGTCCCTCCCCGTGTGCATCGTGTGTACATGCGCGTGCCGAATCATCAAATCCGGCGCGCGCATGTTATAAAATCAGCATGTCCATGTGTGCACATGCGTGCACCTATTAAAATCGACCCCTTTATGCGCCAGGGCCTTGCTTTAAGCCCCGGCGCCTTGCTTTAAGCCCCGGCGCCTCCAGGTCTTAATTACCACAGTGCTGTCGCTGCCTTCTGGCCTCAGCGGCACTGATTTTTTTTTTTTTTTTTAAATGTTGCTGTGGCCACTCTCACAGCTGCTTGGGTGACTGGAGCAAGCGCTAAAGCTTAAAAGCTGTTTGCTCCTCTTCTGCTCAGTCACTGCCTCCTCCTCATGTCGCCGGGAGCAACCCAGGCTCTCGCAGCCCCTCCTATCCGTGTCACGGCTTTCCGTTAAAATGTCCCTGGGGAGCTTCCCAAATCCCCCAGGGCAGCAAAATCTCGCGGCCTGCAGCCACTGGCTGTGTTACCGCGGCCACTCCTCCCAGGCCTACTATTTAAAAATGAAAAAAAAACTGGGTCATTCTCCCACGGGCTCCCAAGCTCCAGCCAGACATCGGGGACCTTCCAGCACAGCCCTCCCAAGGCGGGTAATTATAATTTATTTTAACCTTATTTACAAAGATATATCACTTTTAATGGACTTCTGTGGGATTTCCACAATCTCCATAAACAAAGGATAACAGACATGCTGAGTTCAGTTCATACTCACCTAAAACAAAATATGACTAAGTTAAGTTTTATGTGGCAATAATTATTCTGTCTTAAAACAAGGAGAGAATGAATCTCAGTAGTTAATTATGCAAGACATTTTGTAAGGGAAATTCTTTTTTTTACGACCAAAGATGTGGAAGGCAAGACAGCAAGGCAGTGATCAGTTGTTTGCACTAATGATAAAATGAGATTCTTACCTTCTCATAAAATGTCAGCAGGACCCAAATTAACCTTTTAAAATAACTGCTTCTATTAACAAATGAAAAGAGACCCTAATAGTTCAGTCTCACTCTGTTCCAAAATGTCACTGGGATTTTTTTTTTTTTTGGGTGATGTCTACATTTGCCTAATTGCCACTTTCATCCTGTTATACAAACTCTCAGCTTCATTCAGCCAACCCAGGAAAGGGATTTACTGAGATAAATGTAAATACCTGCTTGAGAACATTCAAAAGCCCGACCCACGAAAAGGTCTGGATGCAAGAAACCGGCACCTTGGGGACGTCTGCTTTCCACTTCTGACTCAGAAACCCATTGGGAATTTTGCTGCGTGCCAGAGATAGGCCAGAGAGCATCAGTTCAAGATGACTGACTCATTTGCAAGCACCTCGGCATAGGGGGGAATTAGATGAGAATCCCTGGTTTGCGCTGCATCATCTCTTTGGGACGAACACGTACAACAGTTAATCAAAAGCACTGGGAGTCTGAAGATTTCTCTGGAAGCTGCCGGAAAGCCGCCGTGATTGAGAAGCCATCAAATCTGTCGGACGTGAATGGCGAGTTGCTGTATTCCCTTAAAAGCAAGCCAACAACAGTCCAAGGGGTGGCGAGCCCAGTGGCTCGCTGGCAGATTCAGGTCCTGGGCCCGGCTTCTGCTCGCTGGGTTGGCCAAGGCTAGGGATGCTGCAGAGGTGGCACTCACAGCTCCTGGAGAGCGCGGAAGAGTGGGGGGGAGGGGAGGGGGAAGAAGAGAAGTCTTAGCCATTATGTAACAGTGACACCCAGTGGCCTGACTCAGGATGCGTGGCTAATGGGGGTCATGAGTGAGCTGCACGGTCAGTGCCCCCCCCCCACCTTACCCCCCCAGCCAAGAACTGTGGGTAAACTGTGAAAGCATAAATGTAGAAAAAAATGTCTCGGACGTTGCAAGTGAAGGCTCGTGGCTCTGTAGCCCCTATAGTCACCGGTACTGATTGAGCTGGAAGTCCAAAGAACTAGGAAAAATTTGCCAGGCTTGCCGCCCCCCCCCCCCCCCCCCAAATAAAAATAAAAAAGGATCAGAGAGCGGCTTTCTCTTCTTCTGTCCCACTTAGGACTTGACATCCCCTCTCGCCTGCACACATTCCTTACACTTATCTTAAAATGAAAAGCGACAAAAATGTTGAGACTCTACAAAAGATACTAAGAGCAGAGATCCAACCATTTAGTTTCTGTTAATAATAGTTTAATATTGATTAAGACTGCATTTTTACCTAGTGAAAGTGTTGCACTATAGCTTTTGCTAGCACTGTATTTATCTGGTTTTTATGTATATATTGCTAAACATGGCCTTGGGCAAGTTATTTGTGTAAGGGCCATTCAGAAATTATTAAATTAAAGAAAGAAATGAACAGGGCACAAGGAGCACTGGTCAGTGACAAGAAAAGTCCCAAGTTGCCACCGGGCTTAGATTTGCACACAGATTCCTGTCCCCGTCATCCTGCAAACTCCCAATGCTGCCACAGATCTGAGGAACTCTCCCCCTCCTACCCCCTTCCCCCGCCCTGCTACCCCTTCACAGCCCTCAGGTGGCTCCTGCTGGAGCGAGCGTGCGCGTGAGGATCAGGTCAGGCCACGCTCGCGCCACGAGGGAAAGGAGGCAGGGGCCTGCGATCGCAGGCTGACTGTGCGCAGAGGCCAGGTCAGCGGAGGCAGTCGGAGGATACGCCATCGCTGAAGCGGAGCTCCCAAGCTCTGGTGGGGAGTGCCGGCGGGAGGGAAAGGCCGGTGGTACCGGCGGTACCTAGGGGGTGGTGTTCAGTGAAAAGCCATCACGGAGGTGGCTGCTCGATTCCAGGGTTTTCGGATGTGAAAACCCTTGGAACAGGAACTGAAAACCCTGGACTTGCTCATGTCTTCCACAGAACCCAAGGGGAGAGGGGAGAGGAGAGGGGGAGGAAAGGGGAAAGTGGCCTGAGCGAGAACAGTGAAGAAACAAGTTTTGCCCGGAAGCTGCAGCAGGTGAACTCAGTAAGGAAGTTTCGTTCCAGAATAGTTACTTCCAGAGTACTGTCATGGGAAACTATTTCTGTGAAGTGCATAATTTATGTATTTAAAAATGTATGTCCCACCTATCTGAAATGCTAGGCGGGCTACAATTAAACATTCCTAAAAATCATAACAATTAATACAAAACTACAGGCTTTTATTGCATTTTGGGCTGCTGCTGGTGAGCGAGAGAGAGAGCCTCTGTAAGAGGAGGCACTAGTAACGCGGGGTGAGGTTTGTGGGGGGCAATTTTACATGCACAGTCATACGAATGAACAGCACAGTTACCATCAGTGCAGATTTAATGTGATTTGGAGGGATGAAAGGTGAAAGAAGAGTAGATTTGTTCCATGTTCTCTCTACCTTGCTTAATTGCAGCTAGGTAGAGAGAGCATCAATCTAGGCTCGCTCTCTCTCTCTCTCTCTCTCTCTCCCAAAATGGGATTTGCAATAAATCCTCTTTTGGCCGTCACGCCACGATAGCGTGCATTATGTTATTGCACGCAACGTTAAACAACCCTCATTTCCATTTGCTCTTCCCACTTGAAGAAAATTTTCAAATTTGCATACACATTTCGCAATGCGGTGTTTATTGCATATGTTATGGCATTATACCGCGCTAAGGCCCTAACGCTCGCGATAACGCCCCAACGTATTTTGATGAATGACCCCCATTAGATTGTGGGCCCTCTGGGGATATGGAAATTTCTACAGTTTCTGAATGTAATCCACACTGAAGTGCCAAAAGCAGAAAATAAAATCAATTAGTTAATTAATCGATTAATCATTAAAAGCAGCTACTTTGACAAACAATAAGCTAAAACAACTCTAATTGTATAACCCATAAAAACAAGCAACTGCCAATCACTTCTCATCTCTTTCAAAAATTAAAGTAACAATCTGCTTAATATAGAAGGCATCTAATAACAAATGGCTTCATACATCACATTGCAACTCTGGCTGCCATACACTACTAAATACATAATGCTTCCGACAAGAAGCCAAGACTGAAAACCTAAACAAAATGTGAGGTAAGCAGTATCAAACCTTGCCCAAAGCTTGTTTGTGCCTCGTATGCAGAGCTGGCTGCATTGCTGAACAGTTGGGCCATGCAACGCTGACAGATCATGCACCTAATCCAAGAATACGAGTGCCGCACACCCCTCTCAGTGTGATGGATGGACTGTGCATCAGATCCAAGATTATGAGAACTGCATGCACCGTGAAAAGCCTCGTCTCAGTGCAGTTACAAGACAGTGCACCTGATCCACGAATGTGAACACTGTGCACTAGAGATACGCAGAGGCAAACTTTCACTTTGGTTCATTTGTTTTGTAGGTCTCCTCCATTCAGTTTAAAACAAACAAATTTTGTTTCTTTGTCTCGTTTGTTTTTTTTGTTTCCCATTAAAGTCAATTGAGGAAGCAACACAGCCTATTTTGAGCTTCAAAATTGGGGTTTTCTAATCAATTCTAATGGAATTTGTGTGTAGACAACTTCAGAAGGGGGACGGGAACTCCAAGGCATCAAAACTGTGGCAAAGTAGCACTAAACTGACATGAATAGCCTAAGGCACCGTAAAGAGGCAAAAGGGTACCAGCAGTGAAGAGAAGTCCTCCAAAGCACCGTCAGAGGAGCAAAGCAGTAGCAAGAGTGTCAAGAACACCCCAAGGCTTCAGAAGAGGGCACCAATAACAGTGGCATGAACACCCAAAAGCAGCCCAAGAAGGGAAAAGTGGAATCGAGAGTGTCAGGAACATCCTAAGGCACCACGAAGTGGGAATAAAGCAGCAAAGGTGGCAGAAACAACACCAAGGCGCTGATAGATGGACAAAGCAGTATTAAACTGCTTTGTCCAGCATTGATTAATGTAATTCAATACTGCTAGGCCTCCCAAAAGCAACACTACGTCCTCTGCAAATACTACAAAATACCGAGGCCCGTATTCTAACTAATACAAGAAAGAAAGATCATATTACCCCAGTACTGAAAGAACCACATTGGTTACCTGTAGAACAAAGAATAATGCATAAAACATTATGTATTATTCAGAAGATAGTATATGGTGAAATGACAGACTGGTTAAATACCGCAATCAGACTACACATACCACAGCGAGAATTGAGGTCGGCAAATAAAGGTCTGCTGTCAATACCCACTATAAGATCCGCCCACTTATGTGAAGTGAGAGATCGTTCTATCTCAATTGCAGGCCCAAAACTTTGGAATAAATTACCATCTGAATTGAGGCTACAACCTTATAAGAAAAAATTTCGACAAGAACTAAAAACGTGGCTTTTCCAACAGGCATACATGAGTGACAGCTAAGCCCTAAGCAGAATCCTACTTATCTTTTTATGATCTTATCTTTATCTTTTATGATCCTAGTCTTTGAATGTTGTATTAATGGAGTTTTATTAGTTTTATTAGTTTTTTTTATTATTTAGTATTAGTTATTAGTTTTTACCTAATTATGTTTATTTGAGGTTAGATCCTTTTATTATGTATAATATTGTAAACCGTCAAGATGGAATTTTATTCTGTGCAATGGTATAGAAAACTGTTTAAGTAAATAAAACACTGCATGAAAAGTCCAAGACACCATGAGAGGATCAAAGCAAACACCCAAGGTAAAAAGTCTGGGGTATGGAAGCAAGGCTGAGTGGCAGCAAGACCTCCAAATTGTACAGTTTGAGGTATGGCAGCAATACCCCAAAGGTGTAAAATCTGGACTATGGAAGCAAGGCTGAGTGGCAGAAAAATCCAAAAGGTGTAGAAACATAGAAATGATGGCAGAAAAAGACCGATCGGCCCATCCAGTCTGCCCGGCAAGCTCCCACACTTATTTTCCCATACTTATCTGTTTCATTATTTTCCCATACTTATCTGTTTCATCTACCAGCAAGATCAGGGCCCTTGTTGGTAACTGTTTGATTCAAATTTCCTGCCATCCCCTGTCATTGATGCAGAGAGTAATGTTGGAGTTGCATCAAAGGTGAGCATAAGGCTTAATGGTTAAGGGTAGTAACCGCCGCATCAAGCAAGTTACCCCGATACTTTGTTACCCAGACTGCACAAATCAATACCTTGTTGAATGTTGTTCGAATATAAAACCTTTTTTCCACATTACCCCCTACTGTAAAAGCAGACAGCAAAGCTGTATATGCATTCAAAGTGATGTATCAGGCTTAATTGGTTTAGGGTAGTAACCGACGTAATAAGAAAGCTACCCCCACGCTTGTTTACCCAGATTGTGAAGTTCTGTCCTTGTTGGATGTTGTCTGAATGTAAAACCTGTTTTCCACATTACCCCCTCCTGTAGAAGCAGAGAGAAATGCTGTGTATGCATTCAAAGTGATGTATCAGGCTTAACTGGTTTAGGGTAGTAACCGCCGTAATAATCAGCCAGGGTATGGCAGCCAGGCTGATTGGCAGCAAGAACCCAAGGTGGCAATCAGGATATTGGCAGTAAGTCAGAGTGGCAGCAAGATCCCCAAGGTTTAGCATCGGGGCATGGCAGCAAGGCAGAGTGGGAGCAAGATCCCAAGATTTAGCATCAGAAGCATGGCAGCTAGGTAGAGAGGCAGCAGGATCCCCAAGGTGTAGCATCAGGGAAATGGCAACTAGGCAGGTAGCAGCAAGACCCCAAAGTGGTATATTAGGAGCCTGGCAGTTAGACATGATGGTAGTAAGACCCCCAAGGTGGTATATCTGGAGCATGGCAGCTAGACATACTGGTAGCAAGACTCCAAGGTGCTACATTAAGGGCATGGCAGCAAGGCAGACTGGTAGAACTCCCCCAAGATATAAAGAGCAGAGAGAATTGCAAACAGCACAAAGGCATGAAAACCCCCAAGGCGTAAAATACAGGGAATTGCAAACTGCACAAAGGCATCAAAATTTCCAAGGCTTAGAGTATGGGAAATTACAAACAACACAAAGGCATCAAAACCCCAAGGCTTAGAGTGCAGGAAATCATAAACAGCACAAAGGCATCAAAACCCCTAAAGCTTACAGTGTGAGGAATTGCAAACAGCACAAAGGATTAAGAAACCCCAAGGAGTCCAATGCAGGGAATCACAAACAGAACAAATGTGTCTAAACCACCAGGGCATGGAGTGCAGAGTATGCCTAAACCACCAAGGTGACAGTGCGGGGAATTGAAAACAGCACAAAGGCCTAGACAGACTTTGACAGCATGAAGGAAAATTATAAAAAAGGTGGGGAGGCAAGAGAAACTTGTATTTTTTTATTTTTTTCACATGTTTTTTCTAGGAATAAAACACCTCAATATAACAAAAGAACAAACGGTGTGAAACGTAGGCAGGCATTGTAGAGGAGTAGAACAAAATAAAGAACCACAAAAGAGGTGAGGTAGGAGGAGAAACCTGCATTTATTTCTTTTTTAATTTTTTTTCTGGGGACAAAACACCCCAATATAACCAACAAACAAACTGGGTGGGAGAACAAGGCTAAGATCCAAACAGCAAACAACACAGATACACCAAAACTCCCATGCTGATACATAATGGGGTAGATCTTTAAAAAATACGCGATCGCGTACTTTTGTTCGCGCACCAGGAATGAACAAAAGTACACTGGATTTTATAAGATACGCGCGTAGCCGCGCGTATCTTATAAAATCTGGGGTCGGCGTGCGCAAGGGGGTGCACATTTGTGCAACCTGCGCGCGCCGAGCCCAGCGCGCGCTGCCTGTTCCCTCCAAGGCCGCTCCGATTTTGGAGCGGCCTCGGAGGGAACTTTCCTTCACCCTCCCCCCACCTTCCCCTCCCTTCCCCTACCTAATCCACCCCCCTTGGCCCTATCTAACCCCCCCCTAACTTTGCGCGCGACGGCCGGCAGCCCCGCTCCATCCTCCGGTCCCGGGGGCTGGTCCGGAGGCCTCGACCACGCCCCTGGGCCGGCGCCACGCTCACGGGCCCGCCCCTGAAACGCCACGGCACGCCCCCGAAACGCCACGTTGTTTCGGGAACGCCCCGGACACGCCCCCTCCCGCCCCTTTTCGAAAGCCCCGGGACTTACACACGTCCCGGGGCTTTACGCTCGCCGGCGGCCTATGCAAAATAGGCCGCCGGCGCGTGGGCCTTTTAAAATCCGCCCCACTAGGCATAGCAGGTAGGCATATTAACAGCATGACCCTAAAGGGCTACCTCTGGGGCATAGCAGCAGGAAGACCTAAGGTGGTCCATCTAGAGTATGACAGGTAAGCATGTGGCAGCAAGACTTCTAAGATGGTATATTAGGGGCATGGCAGGTAGGCATAGTAGCAGGAAAACCACTAAGGTGGTAAATGTTTGACACAAAGTCACTATGGGCAGAATATAAATATTTAAAATAAATAAATAAATATATCATAGACAAAGCAGGTAGGCAGAGTAGTAGCAGCAAGACCTGTAAAGCAGAATATCAGGGTCATAGCATAGAAACATATAGAAATGATGGCAGAAGAAGGCCAAACGGCCCATCCAGTCTGCCCAGCAAGCTTTCACACTTGTTTTTTTTCTCATACTTATCTGTTACTCTTGGTCCTTATTAGTAACTTTTTGGTCCTAGTTACCTTCCACCCCCGCCATTGATGTAGAGAGCTGTGCTGGAGCTGCATCTAAGTGAAGTATCTAGCTTAATTGGTTAGGGGTAGTAACCGCCACAATAAGCAAGCTACTCCCACGCTTATTTGTTTACCCAGCTTGTGCAATTCAGTCCTTGTTGGTTGTTGTCTGAATATAAATCCTCTTTTCTTCACTCCCCCTGCCGTTGAAGCAGTGAGCTGCGCTGGATATGTATTCCAAGTGACATATCAGGCTTAATTGATTCGGGGTTGTAACCGCCGTAACAAGCAAGCTACACCCATGCTTATTTGTTTACCCAGACTATGAAATTGAATCCTTGTTGGTTGTTGTCTGAATATAAATCATCTTTTCTTCATTCCCCCCTGCCGTTGAAGCAGAGAGCTATGCTGAATATGCACTGAAAGTGAAGTATCAGGTTTATTTGGTTTGAGTAGTAACCGCCACAACAAGCAAGCTAATCCCCCACTTTTTTGTGAATGCAAATCCTTTTTTCCACATTTCCTCTTGCCGTTGAAGCATAGAGCAATGTTGGCATAGTAGCAGCAAGACTCTAAGATGGTATATGAGGGGTATGGTAGGTAGGCATGTAGCACCAAGACCCATAAGGTGGTTTATCTGGGGCATGGCAGGTACACAAAGTAGCAGCAAATCCTTCAAGATGCTTTCAGTCGTGCCACTCACATTCTGGAAACTAAAGCAAAGGCAGATTGATTTTCAAGAAAACCAGCTTTTCCATCAACTCTTGCACCAGCCTTAAGTTATGTTGGTTCAAGATGTCCCCTGCATTGAAAAGATATGTTCACTGAGCCTGCAGTTGACGGGCAGGAAAAATATCACGAGCTACCTTGGCTAGGCCTGGCTAGTCTGCGGACTTGTGTGCCCAATATGCCATCGCAGAAAGACTTAAATTCTTTGCTTTGGTATTTAGTGAAGAGGATGTTGGGGAGATACCTGTTCTGGAGATGGTTTTCAAGGGTGATGATTCAGATGAACCAAACCAAACCATGGTGAACCTGGAAGATGTGGTAGGCCAGATTGATAAACTGCAGACTAATATATCAGTGGCAGCAAGACCCCAAGCCTGACAGCATACACCCCAGGGTTCTGAAAGAAATCATAAATGAAATTTCAGACCTATTTCAATTAATTTGTAACCTATCATTAAAATCATCTATTGTACCTGAAGAATGTAACCTCTATATTTAAAAAGGCCTTCAGGGGTGATCCAAGAAACTATAGACTGATGAGCCTGACTTCAGTGCTGGGAAAAATAGTGGAACCTGTTATAAAGAATAAAATCACAGAACATATAGAAAGACATGGTTTAATGGGACACAGCCAGCATGGATTTACCCAAGGGAAGTCTTGCCTTACAAATCTACAGTTTTTTGAAGGGGTGAATAAACGTGGACAAAGGTGAACTGGTAGAAATGGTGTATTTTGATTTTCAGAAGGCGTTCAATAATGTCCCTCATGAGATGCTTCTAAGAAAACTAAAAAGTTATGTGGATTGCAAACTGGTTAAAAGACAGGAAACAGAGAGTAGGATTAAATGGTCAGTTTTCACAGTGGAAAAAGGTAAACAGTGGAGTGCCTCAGGGATCTGTATTTCGACCGGTACTTTTTAATATATTTATAAATGATCTGGAATGGGATATGACAAGTGAGGTGATCATATTTGCGGATGACACAAAATTATGCATAGTTAAATCTCAAGAGGATTGTGATAAATTGCAGGAGGACCTTCTGAAACTGGAAGATTAGGCTTCCAAATAGCAGATGAAATTTAATCTGGATAAGTGCAAAGTGATGCACATAGGGAAAAATAACCCTTGCTGTAGTTACACAATGTTAGTTCTATCTTAGGAGTTACCACCCAGGAAAGAGATCTAGCTGCAATGTGGACAACACATAGAAATCGTCGGCCCAGTGTGCTGTGGTGATCAAAAAAGCAAACAGAATATTAGGAATTATTAGGAAGGGAATGAAAAATAAAACAGAGGATGTCATAATGCCTCTGTATCGCTCCATGGTGAGACTGCACCTGGAATACTGTGTACAGTTCTGGTCACTGCATATCAAAAAAGATATAGCTGCACAGGAGAAAGTGCAGAGAAGGGCAACCAAATGATATGGGGCATGGAACAGCTGCCCTATGAGGAAAGGCTAAAGAAGTTAGGTCTGTTCAGTTTGGAGTAGAGATGACTGAAGTGGGATGTGATAGAAGTCTACAAAATCATGAAAGGACTTGAACAAGTTAATGTAAATCGGTTATTTACTCTCTCAAATAATAGAAGGACCAGGGGGCACTCCATGAAGTTAGCAAATAGCTCATTTAAAACAAACTGAAGTAAATTATTTTTCATTCAGTGCATGGTAAAGCTCTGGAATTCATTACCAGAGGATGTGGTTACGGCAGTTAGCATAACTGGGTTAAAAAAAAGATTTGGATAAGTTCCTAGAGGAAAAATCTATAAACTTCTATTAATTAATAAGAAATAGTAGCTCGAGATCTATTTAATAGGGATGAGCATTTGTTATGAATGAATGCCCAATCCACAACGTATAAGTCCCTATTCGTTGAATTCATGGGTTCCCAAAACGTATGGCGAACCCCCACGAATGCAACGTATCATTAATGAATAAAACCCCCACCCTCCTGACCCCCCCAAGACTTGTGAAAAGTCCCTGGTGGTCCAGCGGGGGTCCTGGAGCGATCTCCTGCACTCGGGCCGTCGGCTGCCGGTATTCAAAATGGTGCCAATACCGTTTGCCCTTACTATGTCATAGGGGCTACCGGTGCCATTGGTCGGCCCCTGTCACATGGTAGGAGCGCCGTTCATTGCTCCTCACTCCCTCCGGATCTTCGACAAGATCCATGCCCCACATCATTCAAAAAAAACCTTAAAACGTGGCTTTTTAGACTAGCATTTCCTGATGGATCCTGCCCACGGAAGACCTGCCAACCAGTCTTAAATCTTCCTTCCCTCACAGTTATTATATTTCCTTCCACCAGTGGTCCCTTGCTCTCTCCTAGTATCAGATTTCTATTAATTCCTCCCAACCCCAGAATTTTATGCAAGCTCTACAGCACAAAAATCGTTCTCTAAAGACTATGACGCACCGTTCAGCATTTGGATCCACCGAGCCTGTACCCTCTACTGAGGTTCACGTTACAAATTTCACTACTACTCAAGTCCTATGGCTATCTAAAGCTCTACTCCTCCCATTCTCCACATGATCTTACTTTATTCCCTCTGGTTCAAATATTGGTTAACTCATTCAAGTAGCTTTTATTAAATATTTATTGAACGCTTATTTAAATACATATTGAACGCTTATTCACTCCCAGGTTTGTCCCTCATAGGGCAACCTGAAGCCCCAGTCACCATGTTATTTGTACTACAGTTATGTTCATACCCGTGTATTCCATGTTACGTTCCCAGGCGATGTTAAGTTCACTGTTAACCAGATTGTTCTATGTAATGCTCCCATGCGAAGTTATGTTTACTGTAAACCGGTGTGATTTGTATTCTTTACAAGAATGTCGGTATATAAAAGTTAAAAATAAATTAATTAATTAATTAAAGTTGAAAAAAAACCCCATCCAAACCCTTTAAATTTAATTAACTACAACCCCCTCACCCTCCTGAACCCCTCCAAGACTACGAAAAGTCCCTGGTGGTCCAGCGGGGATCCTGGAGCGATCTCCTGCACTCGGGCTGTCGGCTGCCGGTATTCAAAATGGCGCCGATAGGCTTTGCCCTTACTATGTCACAGGGGCTACCAATGCCATTGGTCGGCCCCTGTCACATGGTAGGAGAATACCATATGTAACTAATGGACAAATCGGGTTCCCCCAAAAACGGATGCAATGGATTTGGGTCCCGATGAATACGAATACCGAATCGGACGAATCCGTCCCTTCTGCACATTCCTACTATTTAATGTTTGGGCACTTGCCAGGTACTTGTGACTTGGATTTGCCACTGTTGGAAAGAGGAAGCTGTGTTTGATGGACCCTTGGTCTGACCCAGCATGGCAATTTCTTATGTTCTTATGTATGTCCTTGATGGGTGCTATGAGATAGATTTTCACAGAAATTTCTGCTGGGGGCTCTCTTGCCAGGTGCTTTAGCTATGGCCTGTATCAGGAGAGATGGTTCTTTTTGGGCAACATGGCTTAAGAGTACTGAGGCGAGGAAGAAAGTGCTAGCTGATCGGGTAATGCTCTTTCTTGCATTACTCTCTGAAATGGCCACTCTCCTCCACTGTGCTTCTGCTTCTGGCACTCCTGATCACACACCCACTAGAACATAAGAATGTGAGATGTGAGACTGGAGGACGAGACTTCCTTTCATCTGTGGATCACAGAGTGTAGCAATTATGTATGTACTGTTTTCTGTGAGAGGTTTCAGTTTCTCTTACACCCACTGCTTCAAGGAGTCTGCAAATTGCAGCACCTCTGCTTCCATTCCCTCTTGCCCATGGACACCATCTAATCTTCCCTCCAGAATATTTACTATAGAGATGACCCCCCATCCTGGGCGGACAGCAGAACTGTTGCATCCGTCGGTCTTTGACAGTTTCGCCCCGCCTACCTCTCTCTACTCTCGGCTCGTCCCACTCACCTTGGACTGATGGCCACCACGGCGTCTGTTTGCCGTCCTCTCCGGCGTCCACGGACTGGCTTTGGTGCTGCCTCCCGCCATTCTCCTTCAAGGTACTTCTAGGGTGCGCGCACGTACACCGCCCTCATCTTTAACTCCACGTTGGCGCGAATCTCAGGGGCGTCCCCCTGTTCTGACGTCACGACTTCCGGTTATATCTGCCTACAGTATTTGCTAACTCCGTTGAGTTAGCAACAGGATTCATACGGGATGGGATTCGCTCTCCACTCCTAAGCTACTCTGCCACTCCAGCACTATCTGGAACTCTTACTACCCTTTGGGGTCTCTAACGGGGTACCCGCTCCTCGGGGGCCTCTTTGCTTCTTTCAGGTGCTATCAGGAAACCAGCACTCACTCCTCGAGGGCCCATGTTCCCTATGTCGCTGCCTGCAACCTCTACCCTTCTACTTGGAAGAACTAACTTACAGTTACCATCAGTGAGTACAGATACCATCTCTCTCCACAGTACTGCTTCGCCGGAATCAGGTACTCGCTCCTCGAGGGCCTGCTCTCTGCTCCGGTGCCAGACCTCTCATCTAGTGGAATCTCTGTTACTGCAAGGTGAGTACAATGCTACTGTGTCTCTCTGCTCAAGAAATCAGGTACTCGCTCCTCGAGGGCCTACTCTCCCTGTCTTGGAGTCTAGCCACACCGTGGTCCCTCATGGGACTGCCCCCCATGGGTGAGGTCAGCTACCACAGTGTCCAAGGATCCACCCAAACACCATTAACCATAACAAGAACCCATCTGCACCCTGATGCTCCGCTAGAGCTACTGCCAGCCCCTGCCTCAGCCAGGTCCTACTAGTGTGCTGTCAGGGAGAGGTAAACTTGTGTAGCATTCATACTGATTCAGCTGATGAAATGCATGCTATTCCCCTCTGCGTTAGCCAGTTGCGCCTGTATGCAACTATGGCACTGGTTGTACAGGCAGAGGTTGACCTTCCTAAATGTCCTGGAGGGCACTTATGTAGGAGATGCTTAAAACCCATGCTCTCCACTACCTGCAGGGGTTGCTCATCAAGGGCATCTTCATTACTAGTTTAGATGCTGCCTGCCTCTTGCCCCAGGACAGTGCTATGGAACACCACCCCATTTCCTCTATGGTTTGTTGTCACTGTGATTTGCTGCTTACCACCTGACTGCTTGAAGTCTTCTCCTTTTCAACCCCTTTGCTCTGATTTTTACTTTGAGGTGGCGAAAGGGTCCCCAGGCTACTACTACTTGTGCCAATGGTAGTGGGTGCTGCTTCTGTAAGTGATGCTGCATGCCAGCATTTGTCAGATGCCCTTCGTGCTTCCCTTGACTGATATCTTTGCTGCAGTGAATACATTGGTAAAATGTGGGTCCTGCCTCACTTTAAGATGTCTTTCATGATGTTTTTTTGTATATCCTTGGGGCTGATGCTGGCATTGGAGTTGAGTTCAATGGAGGACCCTAATGAAAAATGCCAGGGGCATTGCCATGTTCTCTACCTGTGCTGCTTGCTCTTCTAGGGATTGATCTCAACATTGTTATTTCTCTCTCCCATCATCTCACTGGAGGCTAAGATGCTACTAATTAAACTTCACAAATTCTCTTTGGCTATTAGCTCTTCATTTTCTGATTCAGAGAATCACAGACAAGATTCTTCCTTTGATTCAGTTGGTAAAAATAGTGCCTTCATTGCCTCAGGAGCAGGAACTATAGAGGAGCATGCTGCTAATATTGGTTGTTGCACTTTTCCAGCCTCTGTTCATGCTCCTGCCTTCATGACTCATCCACCTTTTCCCTCTGCTCCAAAACAAGGAGGAGATGAACAGGCAGTGGTGGCACATGATCTCCAAATTTCAATTTCTTCTGCCTTGAGGTACCTATCACTTCTGTCATTCTGCTGCTAAAAATGTCTCTCTTTAATTTTGAGGCAGGACTGCCTTTTTTTTCACTGCTATGTTGTGCTGGCTCTGCATTAATTCCTCTACCCCACAAACCCTACCAACATTCCCTCCTCTCCCTTTTGCTGACTTCATGGAATTTGTTGAAGTGCACTGCCTACTGGAATTTGGATATTACAAGTGAATTAATTTATTTATTGATACTGTAACTGTATCCGCACTCGGATTACTACTCACTGTATTAAGAATTGTCTGTCACACATAAACATATACAGTATACGTGTGCTGTGCTGTGTGCACTAGTGCTGATTCCACACACAAAAAAAACCCACAGTTAAACACTAACAGAACCAAAAAAACTGGCAGCCTGGTAAGATTCTTCTCTTCATTCTCCACGTGCACTGCTAACCTCACTTGTGTCCAGACAAAGGCAAAAATAATCACTAGCACTGCTGTAACTGCAATCTCCACATTGTGTCCCGCCCTGACTCTCCCCCAGTGAACAGAAAAATCAATATCAACAGTAGTGCACTGCTTCTCTTTCTGGCATAGTTAGTGAGACCACTGCAGCACAGAGAAGTTCAGAAGCAGCCTTTTACCAGTGTCAAATCCAAAAGTTTCTAAGCTTTTTAAAAACTCTGTGAGAGCTTCAACTAGCACGACCTTCTCTGTCAAGAGCTAGAGAGGAAATACAGACTGCTTTTTTTTCATGTGTTCAGACTTTACAGTAAAAGAACATCAGCGTCACTTGATCCAGATAGCAGTTTCACTGTGATTTGTCTTCTGTGTGGTTTGCTTGCCAACTTGTCCTGCCTCAGCTTTGACAAGGCTCTGACAAGGCTATGAGATCACACAGGCAAGAGTTCGTTTCTATAGTTACCAGTTGTTTTTCTGCCCAGCAGTACACAGCCATAGATTTCAATGGGTCTTAAATTTGAATGGGAAACATAAACAAATGAGACAAATATTGCTTGTTTCATTCATAGGACCCTTCCCTTCGTTTTGGGGGACCATGAATGAAACAAGTATGAGCTCAATCATTGTGTTTTACCCACTTGTTTCAAACAAATGCATATCCCTATCGCACACTGCCAGGAATGCCTCCTCTCAGAACGGCTGACAGCCTGGGTACCTAATCCAAGAATATGAGCCAGAGTCCAGCCACAAAACCAATGAGCAGCAAAAAACAGAAAATTGGAAGTACAAATTAAAGCAAGTAGGCCACAGATTGCAAGGAAAGCTAACTGGCTGCACATTTCCTCAATATAATCATTAACAACATGAAAAGAAAGCTCCGTCAAGGAGTCCCAATGGAAGACATGCAATGGCTCCTAAGCATTTTCTTCCTGGATGTTCGACAGCCGAGACCTCTCCCTTCCTCACATCTCTTGCATGGATTTATTTAGAGGGCTACTTTCAAAACCATGTATGCTAGTAAAAAGCATTTTACCCACATAGAGTGGCCTTCTGAATGCCCCTCCTCAATGCAGCTGAAAAAGAAGGGGCAGTTTTAAAGGCTCCCTCCTAATGCCTTTAAGTGGAGGGAGCACCCTCTGAAAACACAGCTTGAGGATCAGGAGATTAATCCAGAGGCTGCTCTCCGAGAGAGCAAAAACGCTGTCTCGAGAAGCAAGGGAGTGATTCTCACTGCCCTCGGTGGCAGCAAAAGAAAACTTCCAGGCAACTTGCACTGGCTACTGCCGGAGACGGAATGCCGGGCTCGAAGGACCAAGGGTCTGACCCAGCTTGACACTTTTTATGTCCTTAAAACATACTGAGAGAAACAAACCTAACACAGAGACATATTTAAGTTACATACAGATATTTCCATATAAACACGATAGGTTCATTCAATATTTTCTGTAGTTTTATATCTATCGTCCAACTGTATTTTTTTTCTTACAGATGCCCCTGTCAGCACACAATTAAACAGTATGAAAACTGCAGAGCCTGCTTTCCCGAACTCTGTGGTACAGCAGATCCAGGTCTTCCCTTCTCTGGCTGACTCTTCCACTTATCTCTAAGCTCGCCTTACTTCATATGCATCTGCCGTCTGCCTAAAGAGATTGTGCCATGGCGGTGAGCTAAAGCATTAGAAGTAATCCTTCTGCAGTGACACTGACCTGTCTTTCAAAGAAGAACACCCAGGAAAGAGGAATATTGACTCTATTGACAAGGTTGACATTTAATCGCCTTTATTTTTCACAAGTTCTGTCTTTCATTTCCCTTTTCTTTATCAATTATTATGCAGAGCGATGCAATGCTCTGCTTTTGGGTGCTATTCTGCCCTCGCACAGAGCACCGGTGCCTAGTTCTGATCCATTTGATATATCCGTTCACGTACACGGTCCTGACTCTTTATACCTTTCAGGAACCAAAGTCATTGACAAATATTATGTGAGCCATAAAAAAAAAAAAGCAGAGCTCACAGTAAAACTTGTAAATGATGGCAGAAAAAGAAGATCTGGCCCATCCAGTCTGCCCAGGTATTCTGTGCCTTTCTCCTCCCCCATCTGCCCTCTACCCCCCATCTACAGCCAACACAGGGGCCAATGCAATATAGTGTGCTCAGCTGAGTGCGCTGTTTAACCGGCAGTTGGATGCGGGTTGTATAAGCACTAACTAATCCCCTTATGCAATAAAGGGATTTGCGCCTCTACAACGCACGTCCAATGCGGAGTGAATCCAATAGCGCTCATCACATGCAAATGCATGCGAATGAGCCTATTAGCTATTTACTCCCAATGCAAAAAAAAAATCTGTGTCTAGGATGCACATTTAGTGATCGGAAATTAACGCCTGCCTGGAGCAGGCGTTAATAGCTGAGCGCTCCTAAAACTAGTACAGAAAAGCAGAAAAAGCTGAAAAATGTAAATAAAGAGCTTCTTTCCACGGCACACGGTCTCCCTTTTGTTTTGTTTGCATCTTATAAACCATCCAACTCTACAACAACTGCCAGCCGGCATTACTGAACTTTTTTTTTCACATCATGACTTTAATCGCCACCGGGCTCTCTTTGAACCCAGATCCATAGAAACATGACAGATCTCGTCGGTCCATTTTCCCCTACTCACTGGAATATTGCAAACCCTTCCCGATCGCTGCCTTGTCATCGCTGTAAATGTTGGACTATGAGGGACGGCAGCAGACACTGACTGATTCCTTAAAGCAAGGCTTCCCTAATCTGTCTGGGTGACCCCCACGGCCCTTTGGACTCAGGATATCCGCAATACATATGCCTGAGATAATCCTGCCTGTACTCGGTCTTCAATGCAAGCAGATCTATTGTGTGCATATTCATTGTGGATACCCCAAAAACCCAACTGATTGTGGGGGTCCCCAGGACAGGTTTGGGAAGACCTAACTTAAAGGGCATATTCTTTTGAAATCCTTAGGTGCTGTGCAGTCCCATGGGAGCCCTGCAGTTTCACCCTGCCAGCACATAGATGTAAGGGAGCCTGCTTGCTGGGACGTGACCACATATGCACATGTATAAGAAGAGTGTAAAAAAAAACCAAAAAAAAAAAACCCCTGTCAGGATCCTCTTGGACCACTGACACCTACTGGAAATGTAGTCACCACTAACCTCAAAAGTTGTTCTAGGGAGACACACAGACACAGAGACACACACAGCAATCTCATAAGCCTTCTTCCCTTTGGGAAATAGGCTAAAAACGAAACAAAAGTATTTCCCTGTGCTTCCCACACCTGCTCCACTCCCCAGCTGGGCACCTGACTCCTCGTCTGACTTCCTAACACGAGTCACTGCTTTACAGCCTCCGGCGAGCCGCGGGAGGTCAGAGAGGTCAGGTATAAGCGCGGCGCCCAAGTGCACCCCTCACGCCAGGGAGCGGCCAGGACGCTGTCCTACCCTGCCTTGCTGATCACGAAGGACACGCGTCGGATTACAGTAAATGGGTGTCAGCTGCCTCGCTCGCAGCTTGCCTTGGCTCTGCGATTCATTGCCCCTCCTTTGTTTATGCAGTCACGGTTATGTTGTCCGTTGAAGCCTGGTCGGGAAAGCTTTCATCTCGAATACAGAAAGGTCCGCATGCAATCAGGCGCAGGGTAAAAACTTGTTCTAATTTGCAGGCTGCGAGCCCATAACCCGCGTGCCGAGCGCCTGCAAGGAGGCGATGTCTGGTGTAAGGGGGCCCCCTGGTGGCCATAGGGAAAAATGGAAATGTGGGTACTAGAAGACAGGATGATCATGGCACACATCGGTTTGGGAAATCTCTGATTAGAGATCATCCCAATTCGTTTTGTATTGCCAATTAAACGATGCTGCATTAAACAAAACAAGCCTGAAACATCCTGAAGCTGCATAGCAAATTTCCATACAAAGTTTGCAAACCCATTTAATCTGGGTCTTGTCGATCCATTCTGATGCAGCATCTAATTTCCAGTGATGCACTGATCCTTTTAAAAAAAAAAAAAAAAAAAAAAAGCAGACCGACTGGATTTCCTCTTGCTGACTCCTCATTCTTCACATCAGGCACTTCTTTAGGTCTCTGCACTTCCCATACTCTCCTGCCTCTCTCCGTACAAGCCTCCCCTCTGGCTGCCCCTAGTGCATAATGTGCTTAAAGACAGGGCAGAGACGAAAGCTTCCAAGCAGGAAAACAAAACAGCACCAAAAGCAAGAAGTCAAAGGAGAAGCTCTGCTGTAATGCCTTTAGCTAAAAAGCTCTCCAAGTGTCACTATTACAACACACCACGTTCACTACTATTGTACACCATGGTTCTCTATTATTAGACACCACAGTTCACTAATATATGTCATGGTTCGCTATTATTACACATCATGGTTCACTAGTATTATACACCACGGTTCACTATTATTACGCACCATGGTTCACTAGTATTATACACCATGGTTCACTAGTATTATACACCACGGTTCACTATTATTATGCACCATGGTTCACTATTATTACACAGCACAGCTTTTTGCATTATTCATCTTTAAGGGCCAGATGTACTAAAGTGCTTCTGGGAGGCATGAAAGGGATCAAGTGTGGGGGGGGGGGTTTGAGGGGGGGAGAACTGTCAGCCTCAAGGTTAACTTTAAATATGTACAGATGGGAAGAGAAATAGGGGACAGATCTCAATTCTGCACTTTATCTATTTATTTGCACAGCTGGAAGAGAATTGCACTAGATTACTAGCGGGCTGATACAGTACAGTGCGCTCCGATGGAGGGCACTGTTAACCCGCTATTGGACGCGCGTTTTCGACGTGCTAGCGTTACCCCTTATTCAGTAAGGGGCCGAAAACGCGCGTCCAATCCCCTGAACCTAATAGCGCCCGCAACATGCAAATGCAGGTTGATGGCCCTATTAGTCATTCCCATATGATTCACAAAGCAAAATGTGCAGCCAAGCCGCACATTTTACTTTCAGAAATTAGCGCCTACCTTTCTTCGGACACCAGGAAAGTGCACAGAAAAGCAGTAAAAACTGCTTTTCTGTGCACCCTCTGACTTGATATCATGGCGATATTAAGTCGGAGGTCCCAAAGGGTAAAAAAAGGAAAAAAAATTTGAAGTCGGCCGGCGGCTGTCGGGTCGAAAACCAGATGCTCAATTTTGCCGGCGTCCGGTTTCCGAGCCCGCGGCTGACAGCGGGCTCGAGAACCGACGCCAACAAAATTGAGCGTCGGCTGTCAAACCCGCTGACAGCCGCTGCTTCAGTCCAAAAGGAGGCGCTAGGGACGCGCTAGTGTCCCTAGCACCTCCTTTTGCCTGTTTCTACCGCCGGGCCTCATTTAAATAGAGAAGCGCGCGCGCAGGAGAGTGGCCTGTGCGCGCACCGGGAGAGCGGGCGAATGCAGACTTTACTATATCGGCCTGTAGGTAACTTAGGGAAATTTTCAGAGGCACCAGAGCATCACAGCCATCTTGCCTTTATCTGGGCTTGCTTTCACCGTGACTTCGACCCACTGCAGCAGCTACTTTGGAAAGAATTCAGTGTGGGGCCTGGGACTCCCGGTGTGTGGAGAGTCCCAGTGCCACCGTGCTCCTCATACGGGCTTCCACAGTTATGCGACCTATGGTTACTGGGCTGCAATAGTAATCTAGCGGCCCCTTGCGGAATGTTGGTATTTTTTTCCTTCTATATATATGGGCAAGCTGCAGTATTAATTGACGTCACTCGATGAAGGCACAAGCAAAACCTGCTCCTTTCAGCAGGCTGCCTGAGAGACCTCAGGGAGGATAATGCCATCTGTATTTCTGGGACTCCTCTTGCCAAGACAAGGGGAAAGGTGTCTGTGCGTGAGTACCATGGGCTTGCAGCATTTCCACTCTTAGTGAATCCTCAAATGCCTGAGCGGCACGGTCTGGCAGTGTTAACATCTATTGGCGCTCTCACAGTTTGGACTTCTATTGAATGCAACCTTCTGCCTCTTGTCTGGAGCCTGCCTGCCTTCTCTGTGGGTGAATGCATCAGGAAATAAAGGAGACGGCCGGACTCCACTGGGGCGAATCGATTTCAGAGTTGAATGGGACCCCATGGAGAGTGGCGGGACCTGGACAGAGTGTACACCCAAAGCCCACCCCCTTGGATAAAATCCCTGCTGATGTGGACAGATAGAGAGGTAGCAGGTTACAGCAGCAGGAAACCAGTGCAGGAGGAGAGGGTGGGGCATTACTTGGTCCGTCAGAGCAGGAGGGCTCCCGGGCTCTGCTTTGAATTTTTTTCAAGTAGCTGCTTCTGCCACGGGTCAGCACCCTACCCTTGCATTACCGATGGGATCCGCCGTATGATATCAGGCCCCGGTTCTTCAAAGAAATGTGTTTTGTTATTGCTGTCATTGTCTGCCGGCAGCAGTCTTCGGCCCCCGCCGGCCTGGTCTCCAGCAGCAGCAGCGCTCCAGTCTTCGGCCCCCGCCGGCCTGGTCTCCAGCAGCAGCAGCGCTCCAGTCTTCGGCCCCCGCCGGCCTGGTCTCCAGCAGCAGCAGCAGCGCTCCAGTCTTCGGCCCCCGCCGGCCTGGTCTCCGGCAGCAGCAGCGCTCCAGTCTTCGGCCCCCGCCGGCCTGGTCTCCAGCAGCAGCAGCGCTCCAGTCTTCGGCCCCCGCCGGCCTGGTCTCCAGCAGCAGCAGCAGCGCTCCAGTCTTCGGCCCCCGCCGGCCTGGTCTCCAGCAGCAGCAGCGCTCCAGTCTTCGGCCCCCGCCGGCCTGGTCTCCAGCAGCAGCAGCGCTCCAGTCTTCGGCCCCCGCCGGCCTGGTCTCCGGCAGCAGCAGCGCTCCAGTCTTCAGCCCTCGCCGGCCTGGTCTCCAGCAGCAGCAGCAGCGCTCCAGTCTTCGGCCCCCGCCGGCCTGGTCTCCAGCAGCGGCAGCAGCGCTCCAGTCTTCGGCCCCCGCCGGCCTGGTCTCCAGCAGCAGCAGCAGCGCTCCAGTCTTCGGCCCCCGCCGCCTGGTCTCCAGCAGCAGCAGCAGCGCTCCAGTCTTCGGCCCCCGCCGGCCTGGTCTCCAGCAGCAGCAGCAGCGCTCCAGTCTTCGGCCCCCGCCGCCTGGTCTCCAGCAGCAGCAGCAGCGCTCCAGTCTTCGGCCCCCGCTGGCCTGGTCTCCAGCAGCAGCAGCAGCGCTCCAGTCTTCAGCCCCCGCCGGCCTGGTCTCCAGCAGCAGCAGCAGCGCTCCAGTCTTCGGCCCCCGCCGGCCTGGTCTCCAGCAGCGGCAGCAGCGCTCCAGTCTTCGGCCCCCGCCGGCCTGGTCTCCAGCAGCGGCAGCGCTCCAGTCTTCAGCTCCCGCTGGCCTGGTCTCCAGCAGCGGCAGCGCTCCAGTCTTCGGCCCCCGCCAGCCTGGTCTCCAGCAGCGTCAGCGCTCCAGTCTTCGGCCCCCGCCGGCCTGGTCTCCAGCAGCGGCAGCGCTCAAGTCTTCGGCCCCCCGCCAGCCTGATCTCTAGCGGTGGCCAGTGCTCCGATTTTCGTCCCTCTGTGTTGCAGGTAGCACACAACACACCTGCCAGTGTTTGGTGACCCACTGGTGTGTCGCGACACATCGGTTGAGAATCATGTTCTACAGTAACTAAAGATACTTCTAATAAACTAACTTTTCATTTATTTATTTATTTACTTACTTATTTATTTCGGATTTTTATATACCGACATTCTCAATACAAGTATCGAATCAGGTCGGTTTACATAGAACAAAACTGTCGCAATAAAGGCGTTACATTAAACAGCGTTTCTTAACATAAGAGTAACGTATCGTATTTAGAGAACAGATTTTGATAAGGACAGTGGCTTTTTGGAAGTGCATGTGTGTGTTCTGCACCCAGTTTGATCTTGCAGTTCAGCTGCCCCCAGCCTACGACCCAGCTGAGATTCATTACCTCTCTTTTAGGCTGTTGCAATAAAGTGCACCCAGCCTAGCGTTAGACTAGCACCCGCTACAATAAGGAGATCAGCACGTCCAAAATATGCACCCAAACAAACACGTAGCTGATAGCCTCATCTCCATGGAATTTGCATGTGATGAGCGCTAATAGCTATCACCCTCCCTCCCCCATACAGAAAAATCACTGGGCGCCCAATGCGGCAAAATTTACTCCAGCACCGGAGCTGGTGTCAAGTCAATCCGTGAGTCAAGGGCTCAGGAGAAATTTAAAAAAAATAATGTCCTCTGAGGTTCCTCCTACTTAGTTTTGCTGCGATATTTAAATCTACTACTTGCAGTGTTTAAGAATAAAGATATAATGAAATGACTTGATGTAAAAAAAAAAAAATTCGGGATGCACAACATACACGCTGTAGGGGGATTTCGCCCCTTTGCTATTGTGCGTGTGTATTGGGCGGAACCGACCTGAAGCGGCATAAAACAGATGTTCGTATTGAGCGCCTGTTACAACTCATCCCTATCGCGTCCTTTTCACCGCAAAGGCTCATTTAAATATTGCATCGGGCGCCCAGGAGACATGGCTGGGCGCAGGTTAGGAAAATTCAATACGAGCGCCCATTTCAACGCACGTCTTATTGCGTTGGCCCCCTTTGGAAGGGTTACCCCGGGCTCCCCGAAGCAGGGAAGGTGACTCCCAATGGACAGGGGGGCCACACATAAAAAAATTAACAATGACGACCAAACTTAAAAATAAACCACAGCTCAACAACATGCAGCAGCCTGTTCAAGGCACTCAGAAGGGATCCAGACAATTTACCCAGCCCCTGTCTGCATTCGCTAGCTAGCGAGTAAAGCAGAAACAGCAGCTGTGAGCTGAATGCACGCAGTTCCTGGATAAGTGACTCAGCAGAGAGCACAGCAAGGAAATTAACCAGGCTGGATCCAGTCACAAAGAGTCCGAGACTGAGACTTGACATCCATGAAGATTTTAAGTCACCTACTCTTTTCAATTCTACTCTCAATTCTCTTGTGTTGTCTGCGTTGGGCATATTAAACTGCTTAATATTTTAATAAGTGACGGTAATTGTTGTTTAAGTGCATATGGGTGAGCAGCAGGGCAGTGGGAGAGGATAATCTCTAGAGGTTTGCATAGTTCTACCTCCAGTCACCTTCAGGAGAGCTACCCTACTTTCCTACTAGTGCACCGTAGCACTATTAAAGTTACTTGATCCCTCTTCCACTCTTGGTTGAAGTACTTAGAGAGACGGGTTACAAATACTAAACACCTCCATAGGGTGCGGGAAATAAATAGTCATAATGTGACAGGATCTTTGTGCAAAAACCTGTAGTCCAGCCTGGGGAAGGGGAGAAAGGAGAGAGTGCTGGAGTCATCCCTGGAGGGAAGAGAGAGCATATGAATGTGTGCATATGTGTGCAAGAATGAAAGAGAAAGAAAGAGTGTGTGTGTGTGTGTGTGTAAGAGAGTATGCTGGTATTACAGTTTCACTCTGTTTGGGTATGATTTATTTATTTATTTATTTAGAAACTTTTCTATACTGTCGCTAAGTTATATACCATCGCAACGGTTTACAAATAGGCACATAGACTAAGGTTAGTCTATGATAAAACACAAGGACACAACGAGCTGGTATCCTGCAGGCCCCCCCCCCCCCCCGACAGGATCTGCTGCTCAAAACACAAACAAGGCCGGTGTCTTGTAGGCCCCCTGACAGTATCTGCTACCCAGAACACTACACGGCACAGTCACACATTCACACCCTGAGTTAGCACAGTTGTAGATGCCAGCATAAGCTGTTTTATTTACTAATGCTACCTTATGCTCCAGAAAGCAATGCAGCAAAGGTTAGGTACAGCTGTAACAAAGACAAGAGCTGCAATAATGTAGTACAAATACTTTTTTTTACAATTATTAGGAAGGTGGCTGAAGCTTCAGGATTCTCTCTCTCTCTGTCTGTCCCTCTGCCAGCTCCCTCCCCTGCCTCTGTTAGTTATACACTTTTTGCCTGCACATTAGGAAGCATGTTTTGAGAGACGCCCTGGTTTTCCTCAACACACAGCCTTTGCATCTGGTGTTTACTCCTTCTGGTCTCACAGTTGTTTACCAGCCACGTGATGTGGGGATCGGTGTGAGAACACTGAATCCAATGAGGCTTATATTCTGGCAGCATCCTAAGCCAAGCTTGTCAGACGTAGGCCAGGCAATCCCATTACAGCTGGGTGGAGGTAGGCTTGCCAGTTGGCTGCAGATCTGCCCAGATAGGATTGACCCAGTCCCGGGTTTAAACCACTGCCCGCAGGAATTTGTAGTCTCAATTTTCTTAGGAAATGCAATAAGGAAATCAGAGCTACAAGTCCCTGCATGGAATGGGGTAAATCCAGAACTGCATGAACTCTGTCAGGTGTATTTCGAAACACTTGGCAACCCTAGGAAGAGGGGGAAGAGAGAAAGTTCACATGCACCCTCCCCACCCCTCTCTGCTAATCCACTCCGATCTCAGGATGACCAGAACTCAGACGTTTCCAGGAACGTTCATAGAGCTGCTGACGGCTTCAGAATTTCCCATGTAGCATAAGGATCATGTGAAGAAAACCACTGCAGGTTAAATTTACTGCAACATAACAGGCCTGACACTAAAACACTGATTTTCGGTCGCGATGCCCAGCACTCCAGCTGAAGGCCTGAATTCAGATAGCACTCTGGCTCATCTTCGACGGTCCCCCATCAGGTTATATCCTCAGATATTCTATTTTTTTATTAAGTTCAGTATGCTATATATCTTCTAACAAATGTGGCCACCACCATAGTTTACACGCAGTTGGCTGCAGCTATGAGAATGCTTTAAATCTGCTGTCTCATCTCTCCTGCTTTCCGTCAGGCTGATCCCGAAAGCCTCCTTGTCAACCAGCATCACCTCATGCGTATTATGGTGCACGGCAAAATTGAACTTTATGTTATGAGAACTATATTCTAGGATCACAAAACTTCTTGGAGAAAGCCAGGCAAGGATGTTCTGTACTATCCAGAACCTAGCTGCAAAATGTCTGTAATAAAGATAGCTTAGTAGAGGTAACAGCGGGAACATAAGCCTCTCATGGGAAAAATAAGGATTTATAGATAAAATCTATGTTCAAAACACTATATCCTACCACTAAAATTCTAGCACAGCTTATTAAAGTGGAAAGAAGATATATCACTAGGATAGTGGGATAGTAGATCTATCTAGTAATTGCTCTGTGACATATTCTTGTGTACCAGTATTAAGGGTCCACTAAATTACAGCTTCCTCCTATGCGCCTGCTTTTTGACCTCTAGATAATATATGTGCAGCCTCAGCTCTACAAAATCCCGAAGTCACATAAATGGCAGACGATCTGGAGAGAACAGGCTCACGACCACTTCTTCTCATGCTGCACAAAACAATATAGCTGGGTTGGCTCGGGGGAAATTTGTTTTTCGGTGCTATGAATTCTTCTGCATAATTTTTCTTCAGACACCTCCGAACTTTGCAGAAACGAGGCCTAATTTCATGACACCAAACGCACAGGAACACTTATGGTTCCAGTGCAATCACAACCGAGTCTGAAACCCCAGGTGAGTCCTTGGCGTCGTCACATTGTTGTTGCCCTGTCTCCTGCTGTCAGCTGCTCTCTAATGAGGCCAGGGCAAAAGAGAGAACGCATTCGCTTGTCGGACACTGAGAGCGTATGAAAAATAAACCTGAGCAGGTAGAAGGAGGTCAGGCTCACCGGACTGATGCCGTCTTCTTTCCTTGTAAGCAGTGAACTGAGATTTGGTCTGGCAGTCACAGAGCAAGGCACACAAGCATCCCCCCAACGTCAGATTTTTAATGCCGAGTCTCATCACTGGGCAATGAAAGAATAGTCTTTATAAAAACTGTAATACCCCTAGAAAATCCAGTAATAATGCAATCAAAATCTGCCTTAGATTGACTCGCTCTTCAATAGGCCTGCTCTCCCTGCTTGCCCACGTGTGCTGCGAGCCTATGATTTGAGAGGCTGGCGGTCTCCAGTGTTTCCTAATGTATTGTATCTGCAGTTTTATGTTTTGCCTGTAGTGTTAATTGCCTGAAAAGCTCATTCATAGGCCAGCCTTCCTACTTTAAAATGTAGGTTTAATACACAGTGGTCAGCTCTGTGCCTGTGCCAGGGGTGTTATTTGATATATGATGTTCTCGTTCAGTCTTTCATGTCATTTTGGAATCATGAGGTAAACAATTAAGGCCACGACACTGAAAGCGCATTCAGCGCTCAATAGCAGGTTAAGTAGGACTTATCTGGCTATCTAGAGGTCCGCAGAAAATCAGCAGCCCCTAGATAGCCAGATAAGTGACTTATCCGGCTCTCTTTTAGCTGGTCAATTTGTGGGCAGGCAGTGGGTGGATCTGGGTGGCACTAATTATCCGGTTTACTTAACTGGATAAGTAGCAGTATTTGCTCTAATCCAGTTGTCAATCAGATAAGTCAGACCAGCCACCGAGCTGGTGTAAGTTAGCCGGATATAACTTATCCAGCTAAATAGCGAGATGCATGTGGATATTCAGTGGCATAGCCATGCCGATGAATATCCCTTGTAACTTAGTCAGAAGTCATAACCGGCCAGCACTCAATATCAGGCCCTTAGTTTCTTTCTCCATCAGAACTTCTTGAGTCAAATTTCTAACATTTGCGCTGAAAGTTCTGTGCTGTGGGGAAGGAACCGGTAATGGTCAGTAAAACGAGAGGAATCCCCTGAAGCAGGCGAGCTGCGCCGCCGAAACATTGCAATGTCGGGAGGGTAGAATTTTAGCAATCACACACACATATTGGTTGATAGTACTGCCTGTCAGGCAGTTGATCTGGATATTCACGGGACAAGTTCACACAACGGTGCAGAGAGGTTGTCATGAATTTGGCAAGATAAGTAAAAAAAAATTTAAAAAATTTTTAAAACGATAAAAAAGTTCAAAAATTGGCATATATAATAAAAAGAGTACATTAGTGAAATTGGTAAATGAAGTTACTATTCTAGTGCCATTGCCATCATGAAAGAGGTTGTAGCCCTGTATAGGGCAAGAGCCTAAGCGATTGAGCACGCAGTCTGATACCAATTTCTGAAGGTGAAAAATAAACGGATGAAATGTTAAAACATAATTAATCCTCACATATTGTGTATGTTTGATTGTACAGAGGATATACTGCCATCAGGGACGCTCACTGGTCCCACTAGAAAGTAAGTGAGTGCTGAGTGAGAGAGACTGCCCTGAATTCAGTAATAAAGGAGAAAAAGATGGAACCACAGAGGCTCTGGACTACAAATCAAACTGCAGGGAAGAGTAAAGTGGTGAACTGGGAGCCTGGTGATCTAATCAAGATGACCACAAAACTAAATAATCTTCTGAACTATGATTTGAATTTGAAAATTCTTCTATTTCTATCTTTATGGATTACAATAGACATTTATTTTATTGGAGCACAAATAACGTGTGGCCTTTAGATCTTTTTGGACAGTGTTAGAAGGCCAGTTTGGTCTTACAGGTTATCCTGTCCCCAGCCCATGTCCAGAGACTGAATCCACACCACCCTGGGGTTGCCAGTCAAATGCTTCCCAGGGCTGAGAAGGTGGCCCCTGGGCACAGGGGTTACATATGCATGCTGACACCCGCACACTGGCTCTCTCACCCTTACACACACACACACACACACACATGCTCTCACACACACCATCTCACTCTCTCACACACCTACTTGGGAACTTTTGATTTCCAGTCACACTGAGATAGTTGTGGCTTAGCGGTTGGGGGGAGAAAGGAACACACACTTAACACACTCGCATGTTCACTCTCATAAATCTCTTTCACACACCACATGCATTCTCATTCTCACACTCATTCACACACACCCTCACGCACATACACACTCACTCAATTCTCCCCCTCTTCAACACACATATTCACTTCAGTAACAGCAAACCAAACACCCTCCTCTGCCAAACACTTTGTGACGTGAAGAGCAAACAAACAAAAACAAAAAAACCCCCTTAGAACCTTGCCATACCATGCCAGCACTAAATCTCAGGACTCAAACAGTAGCAACCTTATCTATGCAAAGGCAGCAGGCCCTAGAACACTAATACACCACCTACTGGGGAAAAAGAACAAGCCATACTGCTTCAAATCCCTACAGAAAAAGTACACGCTAATCACACACACACAGAACACAGATCAAGCCTTACCTTATGCAGAATAGGGGACTACAAATTAGAAACAGAAACATGCAAACTAAACTGAAATGGAAAGCTCGAGAAACCAGACTCTGAACAATGGAATACTGAACAGCGAGCAAAATACTAATTCAGTATATAATGCGCATTCTCAAACATGGCATAAACCAATCAGTAGAAAATAATTTTTTTTCTTTACCTTTGTTGTCTGATCTTATTTTTCTAATTGGTTGGTCCTGGTCTCTCTTTTTCACATTCTCCTTCCCATTCTTTTCCTAATTCCCTTTTTTAGGGTCTATATTTTTCTGTTTCTTTTCTTTCTCCTCCTGTCTTCTTCTTCCCTTCCTCCCTAAAACACACACACAGGCTGTCCCTCTCACGTGCTGTCTCCCTCTCACACGTATGTACAGGCTCTCACTCTCACGTGCTGTCTTTCTCTTTTATACACACACACAGGCTGTCCCTCTCACGTGCTGTCTCCCTCTCACACGTATGTACAGGCTCTCACTCTCACGTGCTGTCTTTCTCTTTCATACACACATAAGGGCTGTCACACTCACGTGCTCTCTGACTCTCATGCACAAGCATTCTCTCTAACACGTACACTCAGTCAGAGCCTTGGCTTCCCCCTCACCTCTAGGCCTTCTCCTTGGGCCACCACGGGATAAGGTCTGCAGCAGCCCCACTGCTGAGCCTCCTCATCTTAGGCTGCCATGGGATGGAGTCCGCAGCAACGTCCTGGGCTGCCGTGGGATGGGTGGACGCTTCTTTGGCTAAGGCCTTTCCCATCACATGGCTACACAGACACTGCCTCTTCCTTTTGGTGTGGGTCCAATGCTCCTGATCCTTCCTGCCTGTGTGGCTCCTACAGTCTTCTTCTGGGAGCCTCGTAGGCAGGAAGAAGCACCCAGAGTTTTCAGGTGTTGGACCAGAAGATCAGGCAATTTCTACAGAGTCTCCAGGCCAGATCTGGAGAGTTCCCAGGTATGCTCACACACACCCTGGAAAACACTCCCTCACATACCTGCTTTCAGGCACACACATACATACCCCTCTTTCTCACACACCCATTCTCTCAGGCCTCCTCTTTTCTTCCGGGCCTTTCCTTTGAGGCCCTGCCAGGCCTCTGAGTCTTTTTTGGCCATAGCAGGATGGGCTCTGCCCTGGCCCCAGCGGGCCTTGGGGTTCTCAAGCCACAGCAAGATGGGCTTTGCTATGGTCCCATCAGGTGTTGGTGTCTTCTCCGGCTATGGCAGGATTGGCTCCACTGCAATCCCACTGGGCCTTTGGGTCTTCTTGGGCCGTGAGAGTATAGGCTCCAGCATAGCCTGCCATACCTCCAGTGCCTGCGTGTGGGTCATATTCCTCCTCAAAGTCAGGCAGCCACAGCAACGCTGCTTTCGGGGGCACATGCTGCCGCCCCTATCATTTTGCTGCTTGAGTCAGCCGCCTCACCCTACCTCATTGTAGAACCACCCCTGAAACATACTAGAAGAAACATCATGCTCTATAAACAGAATAGCAAAGAAATGTACTCTAAAACACAAAATATTCACATTATTTTCCTAGACAATTTCAAAACATGCCAATAGTGTACTTCTACACCCTCTCCCTGTTCAGTTGTGCACTTACTTGGCCACTGCTCCATGGATGAACCAAGGGACACATGGTAGTCATCATTGCCAACCCATGATGCCTTATATCTCTCTCCGGGGAACATCCATCACTATGACTGTTTTCAGATAGAAAAAAAAAAGATAATTGGCCCTTAATTCCTACAGAACATTCTTATGCATTGATGTATTTGTCCAGGAGAGCTAAGTCATACTGATGTCAAAGCAAGTGACCCAGATGGGGTGTGAGGGCAGTGAAAACATTAGTGTGGTTGATGAAAGGATTCCTAGAATATCCCAGCTGCTTCCATCACTCAGACCTCACCCTGCACAGCCTTCATCTCCCTTCACTCCCCATGCAAACGAGGAAGGGAGACGGGGAAGGCTAGAGATGTTGGTCCAAGGGCACACCCCACCCATCCACTCACACACACACACACACACACACACACACGTTACTCTTGCAAATGCTAGTTTGCATATTTCTCTGGGTTATTTTCTGTTATTTTTTCATTGTTATTATTCTATTGAAAAGCATGCTTTTTGAAAGTAACTTTGTGCCCTGTCTAAAGCGTGTGTCACAGAAACTGGTTTCTTTAGTACAGAAAGCATTTCAGAGAGGAATGTGTCAGACATTTTGTTGACTTAAGCAGTGGGTAAAAGCCAGATTAAAGTCCAAATCACATCTTTCAACCGGCAGGCTTCATGGCTAACGCCCATTCTGCCACACATTTATCAAAAGGTTTTTAGAGAACACAAAAACCAAGGGGAGAAAAAGTGTTTTGCTTTAACGTCTTGTACTACTCTGCGAAATTCAGAAAAGCAATTGTGATTTTATTCTGCTAGAAAAAAATAATTATTAAAAAAAAAGCTCTCTTTTCATAGTGGAACTTTATAGCAATGTAGAAATATGTATTGAAGCAAGACACAAAGTGTGGTTACTATGCAAAGCTTTCTACAAGGCTGCACAGACAAAATGAGTGAGGATGCTCACTGAAGATGAGCCATAGTAGTACCCAAATCATATGGGCATCAACTCAGAACCACACAGCAGTTTGCATTCTCAAATTCTCAATTAGGCAAAAATAAAACAAGTCTTTACCTCTCATTAAAACAAGAGAGTGTTATTATTTGTAAGGATTTTGGGTGGATCCCTGGACCTGTGGCAGATGACCACGCCCACAGGGGGAAATCCCATGAGGGGCCACAGGTCAGGCTCAGCGTAGGAGACACACACACACTAGTTCTTTTATTATACAGGACTGGTGAACCATCAGAGGTGGCAGTAGTGAGCTGGAAGTAGCCCGGTTGGGCTTGTAATCCCTCAGGCTCTGGAACAGCAATCCCACAATGGCTGTGCTGTAATAGAGAGAACTGAGATTGTGAGTAGTAGCAGCATATGCAGAGTTCAGGAATAGAGCCTGGTTGGTAATGTACTCACGCAGCGGTCTCTCAGCAAGGAGCACAGGAGTTGGAGTAAAGGCAGGCCGTCGAGGAGCGAGTACCGGTTCCAGATTGCGACCTGAAAGAGAGAGAGGCCCCCCGAGGAGCGGGTACCCCAAATAGTGTAGGTCCGAAGGAGGCAGAGTTGCAAGGTACGGAGAGCGAATCCCATCCGTCGGAAACCTGGTTCGGTAACCTTTGCTAACTCGATTAGCTAGCAACCGCGTAGGCTTTAAGTGTCCTGGATGCATGACATCACAGGGGGATGCCCCTGAGGTTCGCGCCACTGAAGGTACTTGAAGCAGGGCCGCGTGGCACGCACGCCCTAAGGCAGCTGAACAGCATGGTGGGAGGCAGCGCCCAAGCCGGTCCGGGGATGCCGGAGAGGACGGTAGGCAGACGCCGCGGCAGCCAAACGTCCATCAACCGTAGGAGAAGTCACCAGAGAGGTAAGGAGGGCGGAGTGGAGACGTCGGGCAGCGACAGTCGTAACGGAGAGAGACCGGTAGAACCATACAGTTGGATGTTGTAGACTAGGGATGACCAACCAAGGGCTGTACACAAGACTGGTTTTCAGGATGCCTACAGTTCATGTTCATGAAATATAAGTGTATATATTTGGCCTTACCATTGAGTTGAGGTGTACATTTTGTTTATCCTGGAAAGCAGACTTGTTTGTGGCTCTTGAGGTCAAGTGTTGGCCATCCCTGCTACAGACACAAAGCTAGTAAGACAGATGGATGCCATAGACCAGGGCTTCCCAAATGTGTCCTGGGGACCCAAAGCCAGTCGGGTTTTCAGGATATCCACAATGAATATGCATGAGATAAATTTGCATATACTGAGTCTCCATGGTATGCAATGTATCTCATGCATACTCATTGTGGATATCCTGAAAACCCAACTGGCTGTGGGGTCCCCAGGACAGGTTTGGGAAGCCCTGCTGTAGACAAAGAGAGACAGACAGTAAAACAGCTAGTGAGATTGCCAGATATGGTAAATAGGGATGTGAACTCATTTTAAGTGAATGGCACATCTGAACTGAAAAAGGCCATTTTTGGTTCATTCTAAATGGAATGAAACAAAAATGGCCTTGCTTAAAAACACCTGATAATTTTCAGGTATTTTTGTTCATTTAAAAGAATGACCCCCAATACACCTCCCGCCCCCTAAGGAAGCCGCACAAATATATGACCATACGAACATAATGGCTCTGGCTTGCCTTGAGACCAGCACCAAAGTCACTCACATTGGCGCAGGCCTCAGGGCAGCTGACGCCATTTTAAAAAAGGAATGGGTTGGAGCAGGAGCAAACAGGCATCACTCTTTCCCCGTTCTTTGGCATTGATCCCTCCAGAGAAGGGGTAAGTGGTGGCCAAGGAAGACTCCAGCCCCAGTAAAATTTCCATAGGGAGGTTAGAGGTGCCCAGGGAGGCCCACTGGCCTTTTTAAGGGATGGGTTGGAGGGCCTCGGTGAAACTCATTTTGGAGGGGGGGGGGTATTTTGTAGGTTTATTTGTTTTTTTAATGTTTATTTTGGTTTGGAGAAAGAAACCAAACCTAAATAAACATTAAATGAACCAGAAAACAAACAAATCCTCTGAAATAAAAAAGAAACTGAAAGAAAGTTCTTTGGTCTTTACTTCCCTAGAGGTGGATGTATGTATATGAAGAGGGAGATTTTAAACTCATGCCATCGACACTCTCTGGAATACTAAACAAACTGAGACTGGTTGACGATGACCATTCCCCTTTCACCTGATCCCATGACCTGACCATGTGTTAATTTACTATAGAGTCTCTCCTAATTTGTGCCTGTGGGGGAAACGGTGATAAATATGCCCCTTTGTGTGAGCCAAGAATCTGGCATAAGTGATGACGTCCACAATACCTGAAGATCTTATTTTTTAAATCAATTAACTCTCCCCATACAGGTGTGCCCTGATGTCTGTGGCACACAGCGATACGCTGGTGTCAGTCCAACAATGTTAACCTGCAAGCAACCCATCATCCCGCTTGTCACTCCAACATCTCCCCTACAGGTCTCTCACTGTTCAGCAGTCGCCTTAGCCAGGCACATGAAGACCTGAAATCAAACAACACTCTCCAGGGAATACAAGAATTGTCATGCATACACTGTATCCAGAACATTATTCCCTCCAGACTAAGAATCTTTTTATTACTTTTTTGAAGTTTAGAAATGTCGACCAGTACCCCAAGGGAAACACAAGTGCATGCCTACTGCTTATTGTTATTCACAGAAAAACACAATAACAAAAAAAAAAAAGGAAATAGCTTTACGGATGCTTTGCTTATTACTGGGGAGAGGCTGTCTTTCTCCACAGCTCTCTTGCTCGTAAATTAATTATTGGTTACACATATAGCCAGCAAAATGAAATATGAAATGTCAGACTTGTTTTTGATCTTGTTTGATTTTCTTTTTATTTTCTTTTTATAGCATTTAACATCTTAACTAAGTTAATTCTTACAGAATAAGAAACATTTTCTTAACAGTAGCAACTTAAACAAACAGACTATTATTCCGTTAATTATTATTAAACACATATATCATAGGAAAAATGGAATCCAATTAAAGATAACAGCAACCTAAGTAGAGCAGTTAACATGTAAGAAACTATGTCATCAAAAATCACTGTTTCAACCATCCAAAACATTTTTTTCCAGTCAATGAAGATACTAGGAATGGGAGTCCAAATAAGATCTAAGTTGTTCCGATGAATTAAACAAATATTTTGATTCCTGGTATATAATCAGGCAATGACAGAGAAACCTTAAAATACATTTTGCCCCTCTATCAGTAACTTCCTGTCTCATAGACATAAATTTCTTTCTTCTCAATTGGGTAAAGCGAGGAATATCGGGAAATATTCTGATATATTAACCATAAAAATGTATATTCTTATATCTAAAAAACATTCTCAATACTGATTCCCTTTCTGACTGAAAGGCAAATTGCGCAATTAAAGTGGCTCTATTTTCTACAGTCATTTCAAATGAACTCTCCAGAAACTGAGTGAGGTTTAATTCAACCTCAGACAGTTTACCTTGATCCTGCTTTTCTGTATGTTGTAACTGAGGAACATAAGGGGGTAGATTTTCAGAAGGTTACACGCGTAACCCACGAAAACCTACCCCAAACCCCCCCTGCGTGCGCCGAGCCTATCTTGCATAGGCTTCCGGCGCGCGCAAAGCCCCGAGACGCGCGTAAGTCCCGGGGCTTTCCTGGGGGGGGGCGTGCCGGGGGCGTGTCGCGACCCGCGCATCATCAGGGGGGTGTGACAGGGCGTGACGCAGCCGGCGCATCATCCGGGGACGGGGCCGTGGGCGTGGTTCCAGCCCGGGGGCGTTCCGGGTGCTTGGGCCGCGGCCTCGGTACCAGCCCCCGGACTGAAACATGGCACGCGGCAGCCGGCCCGGCACGCGCAAAGTTACACCTGCCTCGAGCAGGCATAACTTGTTCAACAAAGGTAGGGGGGGTTTAGATAGGGCTGGGGGGGGTGGGTTAGGTAGGGGAAGGGACGGGAAGGTGGGGGAAGGCCGAAGGAAAGTTCCCTCCGAGGCCGCTCCGATTTCAGAGCGGCCTCGGAGGGAACGGAGGCAGGCTGCGCGGCTCGGCGCGCGCAGGCTGCCCATTTTGGGCAGCCTTGCGCGCGCCGATCCCGGATTTTAATGGATACGCGCGGCTACGCACGTATCTATTGAAATCCCGCATACTCTTGTTCGCGCTTGGTGCACGAACAAAAGTACGCGTGTGCGCAAATTTATAAAATCTACCCCGTTATGTTTTGGAAATAACAGGTAATGCTTTCTCTGAAAATTTTAATATGTTGATTAAATAACTTTTAAACAGATCCAATGGAGATGCAAATTTAGTCTTAGGGAAATTTAATATTCTTAAATTAAGATTCCTAGATTGATTTTCCAGTATCTCCAGTTTATCTGTTTGCATTTTTTCAGATTTCAATAAGTTAACCTGTACTTTTTCCAGCTCTAAAGTTTTCCCTTCTAATAGATTTGTTATTCTATCTAATTCTTCTAATGTACTTTGTATTTCCATGTTCTTATTCAGGACATTATGTACCTCAGATGTTAATTTATTTATAGATGTTTGCATAAACATTATCATTGTGCCTATCTCCTCCAGTGTAAATTTATTTTTAGATTTTATATTTGAACTTTCACTTATTCTTCCCAGTTGGATCTCCACCTTTCCTTCCTCCATTGCAGCCTGTTTTATATCATCCTTAAGTATAGGGGCCATCCATTTTTGGTTCCTGGAATCCTGTAAATCAGGGATCACTGGGGAGCAGAATAAAGGGTCTACTCCCCTCTGGCCACCTAATGGTGTATACACAGCTCTTATCAAAGACTCTTCACCAGGAGTCACATTCTCCCCCATACCGGATGGAGGCTCAGGTGTAACTGGGGCACCAGGGCTAAGTGATATTCCGTTTGTCTGGAGAGCTCAGTTCCTGCTCCTGACCGACTCCACCTGCGACCCCAACTGGTGCTATAGATGGTACTGCAGAAAAACACTCCTCTATCCGTGTTTGATAAGGATCCACTTTTGGTGTAGAGAAAACCACTTTTACTTTAGCTTTCCTCTTTGTATGGGGCATCTCAAAGACGAATTGTAAATTAATAAACAATAACCCAATTAATTTTATACATTACAATACTCACGGAGAAGTTATATCTGCAATAACAAACAGTGAAATATAATCCAACAGTGCTATTAACCAAATGGACTCCTGGCAGCTGGTTCCACAAACAATTCCAGTCCTTCCAAGCTGTTCCAAGCTATTCCGGGCTAAGCCGGGCAAAGCTGTGCGCACCCCTTGGGCGTGCGCGGCTTAGGCGTCGTGCCGGCGGCAGCATTGCGCCGCAATGACGCCACTTTTATAGTTCCCTCCGGCTCCTCCCCTCTAGCCCGAGATGTCAGGAAATTCAGAGAGAAAAAAAAAACCAAGCAAACCTGCAGGAGAGAGGAAATATTCAGGTCTCAATGGTCCGAGGTTAGCCAACTGCAATTTAAACACCACTAGAATGCCACTCTTATAGTTCCTTCCGGCTCCTCCCCTCTAGCCAGAGACATCAGGAAATTCAGAGAGAAATAAAAACCAAGCAAACCTGCAGGAGAGAGGAAATGTTCAGGTCTCAGTGACTCGAGGTTAGCCAGCTGCCGTTTTTGATCTTGTTAATTCAAACCTGTTTACTAGGATGGAGCAGAATCCAGTACGTCTGATCCAACAGTCTCCTCCAACTCCCAACCTTGGGAACTTTGTCTTGGTGGGATTCATATGGAACCCAAGAAGATTATTCTTAGGGAATGGATGCCCCTGCTGTGATTCTGTTACCTGACGTGGCCTGATCTTAGCAGATCCAGCCCTCAGAACCTTATCTGGGCGACGGGAGAATGCATGGCTCTGATCAGAGCAGTTCTGAAGTTTGATTGGGGTTAGAGGAAGGCTATGCAGTGGGTAGGGATGGACAGTAGGGCTCTTGAACTTTGTTAACAACAGCCAGTGATGTTCTCAGGTCACAGATAAGCCTTAAAAGATTAGAAAGACAGAAAGGGTGTACACCTCTCAGCTTGATCGGTGCAGGTTTTTTAAAAAACATATTTCCGTACTACAGGTTTTATATCTGACACTAGAATTACCAACACCCATGTTAAAGATTGATTTCCTTCCAAAGCAGTAATATCACTACTTTTCCAAAAACAAGTTCAACCTGCTTCTTGCCTCTGGTCTGCCCATTGTCTATCTTTTCATTCTGAACTGAATATTGGATTTCTTATGGATTGGGGTTTTTTTTATTTTTTTTTACATTTTTGTTTTAATTTTCCTTCTCCGGACTAATTCTATACATGTTGTGGAGGGGGGTTTTTTTCTGATAATAAGGTGCCTTGAAAACTTAAAGCAACAATACCAGTAAATAAATCTCCTAATGTTAACCCAAAGCAAGCAGCATAATAAAGTTTAAAAAAAAGAGAAACAGAAGTCCGTATATTTGCATGTTCTTTTTCTTCCCTAATTTTTCGTGCTTCTGCCTTGGGGCTGCCAGCTTAAGTTGCATATCGTGCCTTGAGAAACCGAAACCTATATAAGGTGATTTTCCTTTTTATTGGACTAACTTAATGCATTTCTTGACTGGCTTTCAAGAACTAATATGCTCTTCTTCTGGTCAGAACAGAATGAGCAAAAGACGACATTACCATTAATCATCGTGGTCAGCTACAATCCTTTGCTGAGCTTCGTCAGCAGTTCCTCTGAGTCTGGGGGCTTTGAATACAGCCTCCATAGCATTACCTGCCCTGAGGAGCAGGAAACAGTTCAGGAACCGAACCCGCATCTCCCCAACGGCGCCATGCAGGACTTATATTGTTCTTATTTATTTATTTATAGATTTTTATTATACCACCTATATCAGAGAACCATACTAAGCGGTTAACAAGTAAAAAAATTACAAGCAAACACAAACAGCAAAGAATTAATTCAAGTTAAAAACATAACATACATAATAAGAGAAGAATAAATATGGGAAATTTAAGTGAAGGTCAACTGAAAATAGTGGGCTTTTAACTATTTTCTAAAGGACATATAGTCAGCAATGTTTCATAATGCCATGGGTAGGGAATTCCAGATGCAAAGTCCGTTAACAGAAAAAGCTTTGGAGCGAATGGTTTGTAGCCAACAGATTTTCACAGTAGGAATAATCAATAATTCTTTATCAGCAGATCTCAGGAAGTGCTGAGGAACATATCTAACCAATTTGTTGGTCAAGTAGATTGGACCATCATGGAACGACGGCATATAAAACCGTTTGGTTGAGAAACAAAGTCATCAATTTGAACTGAATCCTGTCCTGGATTGCTGGAGTACAGGTAAAGTATGTTTTCAGACTGGATGGGAAGTAATTAAACATGCCGTGGCATTCTGTAATAGTTGAAGAGCCCCGAATATTTACTGTGGTAGCATATAAGGAATTGCAATATTTATTTATTTATTTTATTTGAGTGTTTTATATGCCGTCGTTCCATGTGAAAAACACTAGTTCACAACGGTGTACAGGGTTGACACTCACAAAGGTAAGATAAGTTACAAAGATAGGCATGCACACAGGTGAACAAGGTAAACATACTAAACTAAGGGCCGGATTTTAATACCTACGCTCGGGTGTAGATTTGTGTGCGCAATCGGCGCGCACAAATCTACGCCCGATTTTTTAACATGTGTACGCAGCCGTGGGCATGTTATAAAATCCGAGGTCGGCGCGTGCAAGGGGGTGCGCACTTGTGCACCTTGCATGCGCCGAGCCCTAGGGAAGCCCCGATGGCTTTCCCTGTTCCCTCCCAGGCTGCTCTGAAATTGGAGCGGCCTCAGAGGGAACTTTCCTTCCCCCCCCCCCCCCCACCTTCCCCTCCTTTCCCCTACCTAACCCGCCCCCCAGCCCTACCTAAACACCCCCTAACCTATATTCCACTCGGCCTATCAGCCCTACGAAGGTTTCTGGCCATGCCCCCTCCCCGCCCTGGACCGCCCATGCCCCGCCCCTTTCCCCAAGCCCCGGAACATACGCGCATCCCGGGGCTTGCTCGCATCGCTGGGCCTATGCAAAATAGGCTCGGCGCTCATAGCTTTTAAAATCTGCCCCTAAGGATGTACTAGATAGGCAGATACATAAGATGAAACATAATATGTCACTGTGGATAGATAAAAGGGGGAACTGAGAGAAAATTACGGATCTCTGAGTCAAGATGAAAATGTTTTGGGTATCTGAGTCAAGGTGAATTGGCTGAATCAGCCAATCCATAAGCAGTAGTGAATAGCCATGTTTTCAGTTCTTTCTTAAATTTCTTAATGCCTGGTATTGTTCGCAGATTCTCTGGCATTTAGTTTCAAAGCTTTGGGCCAGCAATTGAAATTGCTCGATCTCTAGTTTGAGTTAGATGAGAATTTCTTATGGTCGGTATTTCCAGAAGGCCTTTATTTTGAGATCTAAGAGGACGTGTGGGAATATGTGGTTTAAATGTTAAGTCATGGTTTGGATTAGTGTTGATGAATATTATTGTTAGAACTTTGTATAATATTCTTGACACTATCGGGAGCCAATGTAATGCTAACAGAATTGGGGTGATGTGTTCGCATTTCCTTGATCCAGTTAAAAGTCTGGCTGCAGCATTTTGCAGAAGTTGTAGTGGTTTTAAGTGACTAGTCGGAAGTACGAGCAGGCCAAAGCCACAACCTAAATGCATACATGGGAAATAGTGCCTATTATAACATTAAATACTGACGCCTTATGGCTACTACTGGTACTGCAGCCTCTCACACTTCCTCAACAGAGTGATTGGTGATGTAACAAATCTATCACAAATCACAGGCACGTGCTAAAGAGGGTTTCTGGGGCTCCCAGGAGCCCCCTGTTAAATTATTTTATGAAAACAAAAGCTATCACTGTTTGCAGAAGAGATGGCAAGAATCCCTTAATAAGAAACTGGTGGCACACCACTAATATGAGAGAGAGGGTACCCCATGTAATCACCTGGTGGCAGGTTTCATAAAACAGAAGTAAAAACTTCTTCATGCAACACAGAGTTACCCTGCACTGACACAAAATGCTGTACAGGCAAATAACGTGACTGGGTTCAAAGCTGTATGATCTTGTATATAGTATTTAATTTGTTTATTGTTTAACTGTTACTAATCTATCCTCTCTTTTCCTCCTTCTCCCAGTTCTGCTACCCTTGTTAAATGTAACTGCACCTTCGGTCACCACAGTTCCAGTTTGATGTATCTACTGCACTCCTGTTTTATGTAAACCAGCAAGATATGTTTTTCATGATTGCCGGTATATAAAAACCTTAAATAAAAAAAAATAAAAGTAAGGAATTACAATAATCTAGGTTAGAGAATATTAGAGATTGTAAGACTTTTCTGAAGTCTACTGTGCATAGTAAAGGTTTTAGTCGGCTTAGGATTCACAGCTTGTAGAAGCCAGATGGACAAAATGAGCAGCTGCATTATAATCCTAAAGTCAGGAGCAGGTAGAAGATATTTCAATGGATGAAGAACTCTGAGCTTAAAGAAGGAAGATCTTACTACAGTTCCCAGCTGGGGCTTGAGGCTAAAGGCGAGATCCAATAGGTCACCCAGATCACAGATGGCAGTGACGAAGACAAGTGGATGTCCATCCATGTGTTGAGTCTGTGGACCCTTGGACTGGGGTGAGATTGACTCTACCTGCGTGGAGGGGCTCCGCAGGTCCTCACCACCAGCAGGCGAATCTAGGCACGGTAGAGACCAAAGTGAGGCTTCACCTATACCAGCCCTCGTTCCCGTTGGGTTGGATCTTTGGGCGCCGGGGCCGGCAGGACTTAGGAAAAGGTCTCTGGGAGTAGACAAAGTATCAGAGTCCAGGTCCATGCTCGAGTCAAGGCAGGCAGCTAACAGATGAGATGGGGGTCCATGTAGGAGTCGGAGGCATGCGGCTATCAGGCACAACGAGAATCCAAGCAGAGGTCACAGGGAAGCAGCTATCAGGTGAGACAAGGGTCCAAGCAAAGGTCAGTACTGGGTATCCATCTGAGGAGTTAGGAAAGCAGGAGGCGGAGCAGGAATGGGTCAAACAAGGCTGATGAGACAGGATCAGGCTGGGCAGAAGAGGCAAGGTTAGGCTGGCAACACACACTACAATATAGCTGGACCTGTTGCTGAGGTGCTGGGAGAGCATCAGAAGCAGCTTTAAGGAGAAGTTGATGACTGAATACAGAAGTTGATGACTGAATACAGTACAGTGCGCTCCAGTTGCTGAGGTGTTGGGAGAGCATCTGAAGCAGCCTTAAGAAAGTAGAAGTTGATGACATACAGGCCTATACAGTACAGTGTGCTCCGGTGGAGCGCGCTGTTAACCCGCATTTGGACGCGTGTTTTCGACACGCTAGCTGTAAGGGGTAATAGCATGTCGAAAACGCGCATCCAACCCCCCGAAACTAATAGCGCCCGCAACATGCAAATGCATGTTGATAGCCCTATTAGTTATTCCCGCACGATTCAGTAAGTAAAATGTGCAGCCAAGCTGCACCTTTTACTTTCAGAAATTAGCGCCTACCCAAAGGTAGGCGTTAATTTCTACCAACACCGGGAAAGTGCACAGAAAAGCAGTAAAAACTGTACACCCTCTGACTTAATATCATGGCGATATTAAGTCGGAGGTCCCAAAAGTTAAAAATAATTAAAAATTTAAAAAAATATATTTTAAATCGGACCGCGGCTCGCGGGTTGAAAACCGACGCTCGATTTTGCCGGCGTCCTGTTTCCGAACCCCTGGCTGTCAGCGGATTTGAGAACCGACGCCGGCAAAATTGAGCGTCGGCTGTCAAACTCGCTGACAGCCGCTGCTCCTGTCAAAAAAGAGGCACTAGGGATGCGCTAGTGTCCCTAGTACCACTTTTTACCGCGGGCCCTCATTTGCATGCAGGCCGATACTAAATCGCGCTCACAGGAGAGTGGCCTTTGCGCTCACCGGGAGATCGGCGCTCGCCCGTGACTTTTACTGTATCGGCCCGATAATTAGAGGGCGCTGTGGGGGCTTTCCCACCACGTGCCCTTTAAATCCTGCAGTGTTGGCACATGTTAAGGAGGCCTGCGGTGTCCTGCTGCTTCAGAGTTGCTAGTGGCGTCCTGCCATGAAGTCACCGGGGGAAGGTGAGTCACACAGCTCGTGGGGGGTAGGTCAGAGGGAGATGGTAGACTACTTAACCACAGGGCTTCTGTCTTTGCGAGGTTAAGGGTTAGACCATTTTGCTTAAGCCACTGCCTCACAGCCGAAATGCAGTTAGCTATGCTCTCAGACACAGCAGCTAGAGAAGCAGTGGCAGGAAAATCTAGCTATATGTCATCTGTAAATTTTAAACTCATCCACAAACGAAGAGATGATCGAGCATAACGGTACCAGGTATAAGCTGAATAACATCAAAGATAAGGCAGAGCCCTGTGGGACCCACTCACTAGCGATTTCCAGGTTGAAGTGAGCTGACCCGATTTAACATGAAATCGACGCTGAGTCAGATGAGAGCAGAACCAAGAAAGGACATCCCACTAAAGGCAAAGGACTGCAAGTGACTCAAAAGAATAGGATACTCCACGCGGTCAAAAGAAGCAGAGATGTCCAATGAAATCCATATTAAAGAATTACCCTGGTCAAAATGTCGTAAAATGCAGTCAGATAAGGACAGCAATACCGTTTCTGTACTATGTTTGGCCCGAAAGCCACATTGATTAGGGTATAAAACATGATTATCCTGAACAAACGAGGTACACTGTACTGAGGCAAGAAAGGCCTAAAATTGCTAACAGACACAATGGGCAAATTAGCCTTTTAAATATTGGGGTCACCACGGCTTGTTTGCAAAAATCAGGAGCAACCTCCTTTTTTCAGGGAAAATTTCAGAAGGCCAGTGATTAGACTGAGAAAGACCATCAATGAACCAAGCAGAACGCCAACAGAGTAATGATCCAAAGAACCATTAAGTCATTTGCTAAGCATCCCCTGTAAAGGTGACCACCCAGTCGGGTTTTTAGAGCGGTAGTGTTTGTCTTCTGCTTTAGGCAATGGGAACTTTTATTGGTTACGGAGAGAAACAACGAGAAAGAAGCCTAGTGGCCCTAGACCTTTGTCGGTCTGACCAGATAAAAGAAAAATTAAAAATACGCAAAAAATAACATGATGGAGGAAATGTTCATCAGAGGCCGGCCAGTGCTATTTTGAAAATGGCTGGCAGGAGCCGGACACTAAAAGGGTGAGCCATGAACCACTAGCCACCAGGGACTTTAAATAAGTGCTGTGGGAGTAGGGTTCCAGGGGTGGAGTGGGGGAATTGGAAATTTGTAAGGGGGGGGGGGCAATTTTTCATACACAAGGGGGCAAGGTTTTGGACTTTTGTGGGATTTATTTTTTTTTTAACAACTTTCGCAGCCTCAAGCGATGGCAAATGGGTGGAAGACGACATCTCACAAGACCCTCAGCGGTTTTTACGCTGTCATGGGGAAAGGTGGGGTCAAAAGGCCCTTTTTAAAACTAGTAGCCCTGGAATGTGGGCCGCCATCCCACGTCTTCAGCTTTGCTGTGGTATTTTTCTCCGTGGTATTTTGCCGTAGGCAAAAGTCCTACTGGATTCACTAACCTGCGATACCAAGTATCGCAGGTTAGTGAACCATAGACAATTTTCCCCTCTGAGAACGTTACCTCGGCTTAAATGATCCCCCATAGTTTGCAAACATTAAGTTTTGATTATTGTAACTTTGGGCAATTCCCCTTTTCAATTGTTATTTTAGATATCTATTAAAAACTGGGGCATACATTTCTAATTTCTATCTAGTCTATTATTTCTATGAATGTCACAGCAGAAGCTTTTCAGAGCTACAAATTGAAAGAACGTGGTATTGTTATAATTGTAAATAAGAAAATTAATTGATCCCCGATATAGCCTTTTCTTATAGGTACTTCCTCTCTGCGTATTTCAAACAGTCATCAAACCTGATATGCCAACAGATCAGTAGATATCAAAGGGAGATGTACAGAGAACCTAATGCGGACCCATCGTCCAAAGTGAGCATCTGGAACATTTGTACTACATGATGACATGAGCCTTCATCATAGAGGCAGGCAGATGCCGTCTGAGACCTCTGAAGAGAAGATCAGAAGAGAAGAAATGCTTGGGAAGACAGGAATACCTGCAGAGGTCTGAAAGGGTTAACTGTAATCATTAAGTGAACAATAATTGCAACTATAGGGGCAGAATTTCAAAGGGTTACGTGCGTAACCCCCGAAAAGCTGCCCCTTCGCGCGCCGAGCCTATTTTGCATAGGCTTGGCGGTGCGCGTATGTCCTGGGGCTTTCCAAAATAGGCAGTCCGGGGTGTGGCCGGAGGCATGGCGGCGGTCCGGGGGCAGGGTCGAGTGCTCCGGCACAGTGGCCTGTATCAGGGCATGGCGCGGGCAGGCATAACTTTTGGAGCAAAGGTGGGGGGGGGGGGGGAATTTAGTTAGGGATGGGGGGTGGGTTAGACAGGGGAAGGGAGGTGTGGAGGGGTGGGGCCGGAAAAAAAAGTTCCCTCCAAGGCCGCTTCAATTTCGGAGCGGCCTTGGAGGGAACGGGGAAAGCCATCGGGGCTCCCTACGGGCTTGGCGCGCACAAGGAGGTGCACATGTGTGCACCTCCTTGTGCGCACCGAGCCCGGATTTTATAACATGAGTGCGGCAGTACGCGCATGTTATAAAATCGGGCAGAGATTTGTTCGCGCCGGGTTGCCTGAACAAATCTACGCCCGCGCGTATCTTTTGAGATCTGGCCCATAATGCATAAAGCCAAAAGCCTTCAGGAAAGTGTAAACAATGTATCTTGCTTGTTGTTTGGCACCAAGATGTCTGTGGTCAGTGTGACGTATTCATCTTAGTCCCTGAGAATGTTCTAAGCTCAGGATTTGTTTGTTCATGTGTGTTCCATAAACCTGGCTGCTGTGGTTGTGAGCTTAACTCCTACAATAGTCCTTAGCTTGTAGCAGATGCATATATTAGTGAGAGACATGCTAGAGAATTGAGCTGTCATTACCGAGAGGCTTGGTAAAAGCTAAGCAGTTAAACGGATAATTAGGGCAGACCGGACCAGAGGGACCCATAAGGAGACGTGGGAGTGGAGGAAGAGGCAGACAAGAAGGAAGAATTCCCCCCTGGTGAGGAAAGCGGTAAAAGACAACTTGCATGACATGAAGCAATTAGTGAGCGCATTATCTGTCAGCCGTACTTGTACCTTGTCTATCACAATGATGCTGGATCTCAGCTAAACGAGTATAAAACAAATATATTCCAAGCATGGCAGAGTGCTAACTGATGGTACTGCTTGCCCGCTTGGAATTGCTCGAGACATCAGACTAGTCACAGGATAAGCAGGTAAGCTGTGACCTACTTAGCCACCAAGAGACGTTGCAGAACAGCACCTGAGGTGATGCTACAGATAAGAAGAGGACGCCACAGAAGGAAACTGCAGAAACTGATCTGCTCTGCACTATGTGCAAGGGTAAATAACGATCCCCATACTAACATAATTTTATAAAGCTCATTCATACCCCCTCTCAGTCGTCTCTTCTGCAAGCTGAAGAGCCCTAACCTGCTTAGTCTTTCGCCATAAGGGAGCCGTTCATTTTTATGGCCTTTCTCTGTACTTTTTCTAGTTTTGCTGTATCTATTGTTTTTAAGATGGGACAACCAGAACTGCAAACAATACTCAAGGTGTACTCACACCCTAGATCTATAGAAAAGTTTTAGGATATTCTTAGTTTCATTCTCCATTCCTTTCTGCACAGTAAGGGGTAGATTTTACGTGCATGCGGCATGTGCAAGGGGGGGGAGGGGGACTTTTACAAACTCTGCGCAGCAACACAACCCGAGCTTCTCCAGTTCCCTCCCAGTCCGCTCCAATTAAGGAACGGACTGGGAGGGAACTTCCTTAACCTCCTGCCTAACCTTCCTTTCCCTTCCCCTCTTCTCCCCACCCCCTAAACCTAACCTATGTGCCCAGAATTCTTTTATTTTATTACTTGCTGGTCCTCTGGAGCAGAAGTAATTTACGCACGCTGGATGGCTGCCAGCGTGCACTTCCCTGGGATAAGTTCTTGGAGGAGAAGTCCATTAATGGCTATTAATCAATTATACTTAGGGAATAGCCACTGCTATTAATTGCATCAGTAGCATGGGATCTTCTTGGTGTTTGGGTAATTGCCAGGTTCTTGTGGCCTGGTTTTTGGCCACTGTTGGAAACAGGATGCTGAGCTTGATGGACCCTTGGTCTGACCCAGCATGGCAATTTCTTATGTTCTTATGTGATACACGCATCTCTCGGGCAGATGCTTACTGCGTGGTTTTTAAAAAGCGCGTGATTTTGGGCGTATCTCCCGGTACATGCACAAAAATTGGGGGGGTAAAAAGGGGCAGGGCCGTTCTGGGATTTTACCATTAAAATAGCGCGTAACTATTTAGCACACAAGTGCGCGCCAGGGTCCCCATCCGTGTATCTTGTGGGAAATATGCGCTTGCCAGCAAGCCATGTCAGGGTTTTACACTATCTTCCCTTCTCCCTGGCCTTGCACTGAATAAAAGCATCACCTGTGCTTAAGCCTCTCTGCCTAGGAAAGGATACCTGACTGTCATGTATTTCTCTAGCTTATAATTAATCCTGATTGCCTGAAATAAGGGCTGGGTGTTCCCTAGTCAGAGGCAGGACAAAGTCAGGAGGTATAGATTTCAGCAGCCAATGAAATGATCCATACACCCCCCCTGAGCCAAGCCAATAGTGTGGTGATACGTCTGTTGCTATGTGGAAAGGAACCAATCATGTGATGACACATCATCTGCCTTTGTATGAATGTACAATAAAAGAGGGCTCTGAGGTGTGCTCAGTCCTTCTCTTCCTGCCTGCCATGAAAGCTGCCTGATGCGTATTCATTGCCTCCATATTCTACATCTGGTGATCCCGCGACGTGATGATTAACTCTCTGCTCATTCGGCTGGACATAGCTTAGGTACGTACCGTTCAACAGATTTGCAATCGTAAGTATTTTTAAAGTACTTTTTAGTATTTTTTAAGTATTTTTCAGCAAGTTTGTTCCCCACATTCGTGAGCATGGGAAGTGATTTATCTGTACAGCAAAGGCTACATGCCAGACAGCTGCAGAAAATCATCAAGAATCATTATTTCATCACCAGAAGGAAAAAAGCACAAGTCAGCCTGGGGGACTTAGAAAAATTAATAAGTGAAATAGCTTGCCGTTGCCCTTGGTACTCAGAGGCGGGAACTCTGAATATCCAGGACTGGATTTTAATAGGCAATAGTCTTCATATGGTCCCCAGAGCTCCCATAAAGCAATTATTAATTTGGCAAAAATGTACAGAGGCCATAGAACACATAGGAAAAAAAAGTTTCAAGGCAGCATTTTCAAACCATGTGCTTTTAGAAGCAGGCAGACTCAATCAGAATACCCCTCCCCCATCTTATTCACAAACTCCCTCAGAGACAGCAAATTCTTTGTGTCTCTCCATACCCACACCCAAGCCCATTCACACTTCTCCGCCTTCTTTAGAAAAGCAACCCTTGAGCACAATTGAACCACAACCTGGCCTGGGTGGGGTGATTAGCATTGAATGTCAGCAGAAACAGCAGAAAGAAAACTTTACAGGAAAAGAATTAGAAGGACTTCAAGCCTTTCTCATCACAGAAAAGACCCATGAACTAAGGGGGACAGAATATGAAATAGAACATCTGGGGACACACACTCACAAGGCACCGTCCCCTACCATGGCTCCTGTGGCTTCCTCTGTGTCCACCTTAGAGAAAACTAAAGACACTGAAATCATAGAAGCTTGCCTCCCTCCATCTTGCCTGCAAGCCCTTCCCCCACCAACCACCGACTCCCTGTACCCCCATTTGCCATTGCCTGACACAGCCATTGATTCTGCATCACCAATTTGTCCAGGTAAATTACCATCTCAAACCGCTGCTCCCAGTAACAATTTATGTGCCGCGGTCAGCATGGGATTTCACCTAGAACATGGAAATCTCACAAGGGAGGAATTATTGAAAGGGATTCAAGCCTTTCCCATTACAGAAAGGATTAAAGAACTAGGTGTGGCAGCAATAGAGTTGAGTGCCGCCCGAAGTGCCATGAGCAGTGGCTATGCCCCCAGGTCTTCAAAGAAATCAGTGTATAAGACCTTGGGCCAGGCAGCTGCACTCCTGCGTTACAAGCAAAGAAAATATCAATATGAAAAAAATGATTTAATTAGACACTTCAATGACCTATTGCAGACCAGATTAAACAGAGTAATTGAACAAACAGGACAGATTTGGAAAAAATTGTTTCTCTTAGTCTTTGAATTCAGTTACAAAAAATCTGCATACTTTGAGAGTATTTCCCCCACAGAAAGTGTATGCGGAACCTTATGTTAAAACTGTACTGAAATTTGAACAATATACTGTGTAAATTTCATGTGAAATGTTCACTTTTTGCAAAGTTAATTTAGCTCACATTTAAAATGACTCCATTTCTCTGAGATTTAAGTTTATAGCTTGAATTGCTAGCGCACAGAACTTGTAATTCTCCCTTTCAGGACAAAAGTAAATTAAAATAGAATCTGTCTGCAAGAAATCAGCAAATCCTTGCCAGCCATTGTCTCTGGATGATGCAATCTAGATTGTTAAACAATGCTGTCTCATCAGTCCCTATTGACTGAAGGATTGGTTCATTGAATGAAGTTCTCTGCTCTGTTTGTTTTCTTTTGAGAAACACTTCCCCCTCTTACTCTGTCTTTGTGTTATTAACTCTTGGTAGCCATTCATGGGGGGGGGGGGGGAAGGAGAACTTTTGAAAAGAAAAAAACTGGACTTAGTCCTGCAGTTTCTCTCCCTAGTTTCTATATGTTATAACTCAGACAGATCAGATCTCCTGCTGATCCAAATCTTTTCCCTCAACCTTCAATGCATTCCTACACTAGCCCTTCATCTGTTGTTAATCTTTTTAATACTTTCAAACTTCTTTAATACTGAACTGAGATTACTGAACAGCGTGTTTAATTTCCTATTCTAATAATTATATGAAGAAATTCTATTCTGATATTCCACATTGAAAGTAAGCTCAGAGTATTATTGATTGCAACCTGGAACAATAGTTGCAAGCTATAAAGTAATGATGGTGTCTCCACTAGGAGGCGCTATGCTATTCTACCAATTATATTATATTATTATTTTAATAATTCTGTTGTATAATAGTTTTTATTTTCAGATCTGCGGTCCTCCTGTATTAAGGAAACTTCAGTTTTATTTTCTTTTTCACAAATTTTATACAGAATTCTGAACCTTAAAATTTTTACTGATAGAGGTTGCTACATCAAAAGCAATCCCTCCTCCCAAGCCTTTTCTTGCAATTCCAAATTGATTTTATTAAATTGAATGATGGAATTGATTTCTCCAAGGTTAAAAAAGTAAGAATTTCACTTTAATCCTTACCTTAGTAAATTTTTTGCTGTATGCCAGTTTTTAATATTTTCCAGATTGACAGCCTTTCTGCCATGAGGAGATGTAAAGATGAACACTTTGCAGCTTATTTTAACATTTTCAAACATTTTTCTAACACCTTTTGACTTTTGATTTTTGATCCTTGATCTATTTTTGTTTTTGATACCTTTTTGATAAGATTTTTAGCTCATATTATGTGTTATCTGTTGTCTGTCTTGATGTCAAGAAGACTATGAATGAATATTTGCAGGATGGATGAATATGTGTCAGTTTTGTGTAAATTAATATTTGCAGGATGAATGAATGTGTCAGTCTTGTGTAACATATGTTTAATATAATGTCTGACATACTTGTCATTTGTGATTCAGCTTACTGCAAATGACTTTTCCTTTAAACGATTAATTTACATTTATGCTATTTACTGAATGAAAATTGATCACTGCATAAAAACTTTCTTGATAATGGGGTTACCCTCTGTTCTGAAAACTAATAATGGCTCTATTTACTGCAGCCATTCCTTTACATGAATTTCGTCAATAATTGAACATTAAATACTTATTTGGCATCCCCTACAACACCACAGGGCAAGCCATTGTGGAGAGAGCCAACCATACCCTTAAGAGCTCTTGACAAAACAAAAAACAAAAAGGAGGGAATGCCCCTGGACTTCCCCCTAAACAGGACTGGCTGAACAATCATCTAAACATATCAAATTTAAGACCACAGCCATGAGTAATCATTATGGGACTAGGGTTAGTCACCCACAGCCATCAGTTTTGTATAGAATATTTAATGTCTGGTACGGTCCCGTTCCCTTAAAATGGGGAACGAGGATATGTTTCTCTGCTTGCTTCCACAGGTATATCAAGCCGTGGAAAGATGGAAAGGTGTCCAGGTCTACAGGACCCGATCCCAAACTTCTCCCTGAGCCTCCACAGCCCTCAGAAGGACAGAGACCGGACTCCTCACAAAAAGCAGCACCACATGACCTGGGGACAGATCAAGGCCCTATCCAACCAATCTGCACAACTCTTGGAACAGCAAGGCCTTGAGAAAACTCCAGAGAACTGATTAGCCGCCTTTTCTTGCCTGAATGCCAACTCATTAACAATTGTGTTCTGCACCCTCCTCCTTTGCCTTATTTCTCCAGCTATGGCGATTTCAGAACAAGGACTCTGACAGGACAACATGTACATCCTCGATGCACAGAACTTTTCACACCTGTTGAATCGAACAGACTGTTGGATCTGCACACACATGCCAACCCATGCCCGCGGAGAACTACTGATGCATGCTGTACCATTTAACCTTACAGTATGGACTAATTATCCTTTACAGAGAGGTGTTTTCATTAACTCTCCAGTTAATAATACCATACTACACATTGGTAGCCGTATTCAAGAGACTGCCGCTCTTTGTTGGGACTATGATACAGGGGATGGGAAGGGGATTCAGGTGGGAAGTATCCATATTGTAACCGAACCTTTGTATTAATCACTGAACACTTACATAATTATACCACATATGTATGCAATTGGCAGATTTCAGGATGTGCAGTGGGAGACCCAAGCAGGTGCAGAAAGTATAGCGGGGACGAAGGATTTACCCTTTGTAGTTATATAACCCAAATAATATGAATTACAGAGACTTACACATCCTAGCTAACTGGACGACTGCCATATCTAATCAGACAGTCCATGCATTAAAACTACTTACAACAGAAGTTTCTCAGATTAGAGAAGTAGCATTATAGAACAGCTATACCTTGGACACTATTTTAGCCTTAAAGGGTGGTGTTTGTGCATTAATTGGATCTCATTGCTGTGTGTACATATCAGACTATAAAGCAAACCTCACACATACCATAGAGCAGATAGAAACCATGGTTGCTGATGCACCACTTTCAGGCAGAATACCAACTTCTCCATGGGACTGGCTATGGTCTTGGCTCCCTGATATTTCTGGTCTCAAAAGGGTGATTTCTATTATAATTACTGTAATTGTCTTAATTATCTGCATGTGATGCTGTATTCAGTGCATACCCAACCCTCATATCCATATTGAAACCTTGCTCTCAGCCCAGATACAAAGATGTCTTGTAAGATGCCTAATAGGGAATCCTGAGCCCTGCAGCCGTTGGCACACCACGCTGCACCAGCTCTGGGTGATATGGAGATTCAGGAGCTCATCGGTGGCTGGCACACCACGCCGAATCAGCTTTTTTCCCTCCATATCCCCCTTTTCCTATTTCCAGCCCATACCAAGACATAACAGATTTCAGTAAGGGTCTAAAGCTTTATTGAGCTGCATAAACAAAAACAGAAAGGGTGAGATGTGGGAAATATGCGCTTGCCAGCAAGCCATGTCAGGGTTTTAAACTATCTTCCCTTCTCCCTGGCCTTGCACTGAATAAAAGCATCACCTGTGCTTAAGCCTCTCTGCCTAGGAAAGGATACCTGACTGTCATGTATTTCTCTAGCTTATAATTAATCCTGATTGCCTGAAATAAGGGCTGGGTGTTCCCTAGTCAGAGGCAGGACAAAGTCAGGAGGTATAGATTTCAGCAGCCAATGAAATGATCCATACACCCCCCCTGAGCCAAGCCAATAGTGTGGTGATACGTCTGTTGCTATGTGGAAAGGAACCAATCATGTGATGACACATCATCTGCCTTTGTATGAATGTACAATAAAAGAGGGCTCTGAGGTGTGCCCAGTCCTTCTCTTCCTGCCTGCCATGAAAGCTGCCTGATGCGTATTCATTGCCTCCATATTCTACAGTATCTTTACTTAAGAACATAAGAAATTGCCAGGCCGGGTCAGACCAAGGGTCCATCAAGCCCAGCATCCTGTTTCCAACAGTGGCCAGTCCAGGCCACAACAATCTGGCAAGTACCCAAACACCATGGATGGCGTGTAACTACTATAATAAAAAAAAACGAGGCTAGTTAGTGAGGTTTCAAAGGTTGGGGCTAAAAGGGTAAAAGGGAAGCAGGTAAATTAGGGGTGACAGGAAGTCCTAACATTGATCTGGGCAACTGGGAAGGATTGGGGAAACTGGTAATTGTGTCATTATGCGTGCCTAGCAAAATTCTCCCACTTATGCTGTAGAGCCGGCATTTGCTCACACATGCACACATCCACATAAACTTGCGCACACACGTACGCACCTACTGCCGATTCTACTGCATGCATGCATATACGCACATGTTATAGAGTGGCTGCATCCATTGGCACAAGCCAGCATTCGCGCGTTCATATACGCCTGCGCAGCTGTTTAAAATTTACCGTCATAGGCTATTTTTGCCACAGTCTAAGTAACTTGGAGTTCTTTCACCCTTCTGATGATTTCTTCCTACAAATTTCACTAAAATTGATAAGGAAACCACTATTCTGGAGCCCAAAATAGACCGCAAAGCTTCCTCCATTGATTTTAATGGAAAATGAATAAACTAATGAAACGAATACACACATTTTTTTTTCCATTTGGAAACTAATGAAATGAATTTGGGTCCCAACGAAATGAACGAACCAAATCAAATCCCGACTCCATTCAGAAACATTAACTTTTAAATTCAAACTAATCTTTTCTGCAAGTTTGGGGACTTCTGTATACAGGACACTTAGTTATCCTCTATTTCCATGGAAAAAAATCATTTGACTATGTACGTTTATTATAAATCACCTAAAACTGTAGACAGGTGATAAATAAATTATGAGTAAATAAATACATTTTCAAAGTTTATTGCTCTTTCTGTGGGTGTACGGTGCTCTGTTTTAACATTATCCTTCCTGGGATATCATTTCAACACAGGGTTGCCAACCAACTGGTATTTGGCTGGCCTGGCCAGTTTTCATTAAGGTGGGCAGGCAGCTGTTAGGACCTTGTTTTCCACAGACCACCCGCCTCTGGACCAGCAGAAAGTCCCCCACGGAGCCCAAACGTGGTATCCGCAGTGGCTTTAAAGTCAGCTCTCTCTCCACTCTCAGGCCCCGTGATGCCCCCCACCCCATCCCTCCTGGCTTCCATAAGGAAGGCTGGGTCTGGGTGCAGAGCAGGAGCTGGCTCAGTCCATCCCTGCATGCCTTTACAGCATGATCAGGCCTTGGACTGGCCCCTGCTTACCTTCAAGGTGAAGCAGTCCATGGGGGGGGGGGGGGGGGAGAGAGAGGGGCTCAGGGGCTCTAATGAATGTGTATGGGCAGGTGATGTTATAAGAGAGAGGAACTCTGGAGCAGTGCGTGTAGAGGGGCTCGGTAGAGACGGGTATGGGAAAGGGAGGCTCTGGGTTTTATGGGGGGGAATGCAGAGATGTGTCTTGAGGGGAGGGGGTGTCTCTGCAGGCCTGGATTTCTATATAGGCACATTAAGCCTGTGCCTAATGCAGCAAAAATCACCCCCTTCTCAACACGATATGGTTGGGGGGGGGAAGGGCAAGGGGGGGGGGTAGGGGTTCTCTCAGCTGGCAACCCACATTTCAACACAACTGAGTCCGCCAGACCAAGACGCTTTTAAGAAAGTGAACCCATCCCTGGTCTCCTAGACTCTTTTTAAACAGATCGCTTAACTATAAGTGTATTTCAGTCTCCCATACGCTTACGGCGCGGCACGTGTACCCCCCCCCCCCTCCGGGCGATGCTGCTACCTCAGCTTTTCACTTCCCAGAACGAACGTTTGCCAACCCCCATTAGAAGAAAGCTGACAAGAGAGCCACCGAAACGGTTGCCAGGGTAACGGGGGCAGACAAACCTCGTCACGTGACCTGGGCCCGTGTCCTTCTGAATGGGTGGGACAGCGCGCGCCCCCCCCCCCCCCCCCCATCCCATGGCAGCATGGCGCGGAACAGCACGGAGGCCGCTTGTCCTTTCCGCGGGAACCAGACGGGCGAGGGCGGCGTCAGCGACAGGGACGTGAGCGATGCCCTGCAGGGTGAGGCTGGCGCGATTAGATTGTTTCTGCCTTATCCAACGTCATCCTTTAAACAGTTATTTAAAAGTTTTCAAGCAAAGGATTTCAGGAAAACAAACAAACAAAATTTATTTTAGCTTCTTGCAACGCCAAATCTAAAAATTCCTTTAAAAAAAAAAGGGGGGGGGGGGGAGTTGGGAGGGAGAAAGGATTAGATTTTTAGCAGCTGGGAATGATCTGATTATGGAGCGCCGTGGAACAACATCAAACTTTCCTGGATCCGTTCGTACAGAGGCTGAAGTTGGTGGGAAAGTATGTGAGCTGTATCCTAATGAAGGAAGCCTGTACAGTGCCCCTCAGTGGGCCAGGGCATATTGCTCTCAATTCCCCCCTCCCAAAAAAGTGTAATGTCAGCTCCGGAGCCCGACTTTGCATTTAAAACTAAGGCTCCCTGGCTACTGCAAATCCAGCAGAACGGAAAAGACGACAATAACATAAAAGAGATTTTTTTCCAGAAATGTGAATGCTCCTTATTTGGGAATGATGCACTCTCTCTTTTTGACCAGAAACGCCTCTCACCCCCATATACCTGGATTTCAATGCATTTCCCTGATATTGATCAGAGCTCCCTCCTAAGAGCTTGCAAGTGTTGAATTAATGGTATCAGACTTAAGTGGGAGAATCTCTTGCTTCATTGTGCACGTTTTTAAAGATACAGGAGGAATGGAATTACTTAATTTACTAACAATCTGAACAAACCTGCGATAGAAATGATATACCATATTTTTTGCTCCATAAGACGCACCTGACCATAAGACACACCTAGGATTCAGAGGGGGAAAATTAAAAAAAAAAAAATTGTGCTAAACCGGCTCTGCGTCTGGGCGTCTTATGGAGCAAATTAGGGGAGTGTATAGCTTTTTTTTCCCTCCGCATTTTGTTTTCGGGTCTGGGGAGGGCCATTTCGGTCCACTCCCCAGATCAGAAAACTTTTTTCTCTAGGAACCCCTCCCCCCAAAAAAAAAAACCCCCATCCCAACCCTTTAAATTAACAACCCCCACCCTCCTGACTCCCCCAAGACCTGCCGCCTTAGTTTACCGCAACCCCCCCCAAGACCTGCCGACTTAATTTACCGCAACCCCCCACCCTCCTGACCCCCCCAAGACCTGCCAATAGCAGCGGTCGGTCCCAGTGACATAGTAAGGGCAAAGGGCCGTCGGCGCCATTTTGATTACTGGCAGCCGACGGCCCATGCCCTGGAGATCGTTCCCGGACCGCTCCTGGACCCCCGCTGGACCACCAGGGACATTTGGCAGGTCTTGGGGGGGGTCAGGAGGGTGGGGGTTGCGGTAAATTAAGTCGGCAGGTCTTGGGGGGGTCAGGAGGGTGGGGGTTTGCGGTAAATTAAGTCGGCAGGTCTTGGGGGGGGTTGTGGTAAATACAATGGCGTACACAACGTGGGAGGATTCACAGCTAATCAACCATTTTCTGAATACTTTATAGTGAGTGATAGGATGTTCCCAAACTGGCCAGAAGAAACAGTTATCAATGTTGAGTGGATTTAAACGTTGTATCTGTGGCAACATTATATCCCTCACCGATGGCCACAAGCTGTGTTATCAATGCCTCAAACTGGAACACAACCACAAGAACTGCTATGCCTGTAGATGGATGTCCCCCGCACTCGCAGAGCTCTAGGGCACTTTGCATCAAGGAACTGCACAAATCTCTCCAGCGTTGCAGTAGGTCCTTGTAAGAACATAAGAACATGCCATACTGGGTCAGACCAAGGGTCCATCAAGCCCAGCATCCTGTTTCCAACAGTGGCCAATCCAGGCCATAAGAACCTGGCAAGTACCCAAAAACTAAGTCTATTCCATGTTACCGTTGCTGGTGATAGTAGTGGCTATTTTCTAAGTCAACTTAATTAATAGCAGGTAATGGACTTCTCCTCCAAGAACTTATCCAATCTTTTTTTAAACACAGCTATACTAACTGCACTAACCACATCCTCTGGCAACAAATTCCAGAGTTTAATTATGCATTGAGTGAAAAAGACTTTTCTCCAATTAGTTTTAAATATGCCACATGCTAACTTCATGCAGTGCCCCTAGTCTTTCTATTGTCCGAAAGAGTAAATAACCGATTCACGTCTACCTGTTCTAGACCTCTCATGATTTTAAACACCTCTATCATATCCCCCCCCCTCAGCCATCTCTTCTCCAAGCTGAAAAGTCCTAACCTCTTTAGTCTTTCCTCATAGGGGAGCTGTTCCATTCCCCTTATCATTTTGGTAGCCCTTCTCTGTACCTTCTCCATCGCAATTATATCTTTTTTGAGATGCAGCGACCAGAATTGTACACAGTATTCAAGGTGCAGAGTCACCATGGAGCGATACAAAGGCATTATGACATTTTCCATTTTATTCACCATTCCCTTTCTAATAATTCCCAACATTCTGTTTGCTTTTTTGACTGCCGCAGCACACTGAACCGACGATTTCAATGTGTTACCACTATGACACCTAGATCTCTTTCTTGGGTGGTAGCACCTAATATGGAACCTAACATTGTGTAACTATAGCATGGGTTATTTTTCCCTATATGCATCACTTTGCACTTATCCACATTAAATTTCATCTGCCATTTTGATGCCCAATTTTCCAGTCTCACAAGGTCTTCCTGCAATTTATCACAATCTGCTTGTGATTTAACTACTCTGAACAATTTTGTATCATCTGCAAATTTGATTATCTCACTCGTCATATTTCTTTCCAGATCATTTATAAATATATTGAAAAGTAAGGGTCCCAATACAGATCCCTGATGCACTCCACTGCCCACTCCCTTCCACTGAGAAAATTGTCCATTTAATCTTACTCTCTGTTTCCTGTCTTTTAGCCAGTTTGCAATCCACGAAAGGACATCGCCACCTATCCCATGACTTTTTACTTTTCCTAGAAGCCTCTCATGAGGAACTTTGTCAAACGCCTTCTGAAAATCCAAGTATACTACATCTACCAGTTCACCTTTATCCACATGTTTATTAACTCATTCAAAAAAGTGAAGCAGATTTGTGAGGCAAGACTTGCCTTGGGTAAAGCCATGCTGACTTTGTTCCATTAAACCATGTCTTTCTATATGTTCTGTGATGTTGATGTTTAGGACATTTTCCACTATTTTCCCTGGCACTGAAGTCAGGCTAACCGGTCTGTAGTTTCCCAGATCGCCCTGGAGCCCTTTTTAAATATTGGGGTTACATTAGCTAACCTCCAGTCTTCAGGTTCAATGGATGATTTTAATGATAAGTTACAAATTTTTACTAATAGGTCTGAAATTTAATTTTTTAGTTCCTTCAGAACTCTGGGGTGTATACCATCCGGTCCAGGTGATTTACTACTCTTCAGTTTGTCAATCAGGTCTTCCACATCTTCTAGGTTCACTGTGATTTGATTCAGTCCATCTGAATCATTACCCATGAAAACCTTCTCCAGTACGGGTACCTCCCCAACATCCTCTTCAGTAAACACCGAAGCAAAGAAATCATTTAATCTTTCCGCAATGGCCTTATCTTCTCTAAGTGCCCCTTTAACCCCTCGATCATCTAACGGTCCAACTGACTCCCTCACAGGCTTTCTGCTTCGGATATATTAACTTTTGGGACCTCCGACTTAATATCGCCATAATATTAAATCGGAGGGTGCACAGAAAAGCAGTTTTTACTGCTTTTTTGTGCACTTCCCTGGCACCGGCAGAAATTAATGCCTACTTTTGGGTAGGCGCTAATTTCTTAAAGTAAAATGTGCGGCTTGGCTGCACATTTTACTTATTGTATCGCACAGGAATGACTAATAGGGCCATCAACATGCATTTGCTTGTTGCGGAGCGCTATTAGTCTTGTGGGGGGGGGGGGGTTGGACGCGTGTTTTCGACGCGCTTTTACCCCTTACTGAATAAGGGGTAAAGCATGTCCAAATGTGGGTTAACAGTGCGCTCCACTGGAGCGCACTGTCCTGTACCGGCCTGTATGTAATTCAGTCCTTGTTGTTGTTGTCTGAACATAAATAATCTTTCCTTCATTCCCCCCTGTCGTTGAAGCAGAGAGCTATGCTGGATATGCATTGAAAGTGAAGTATCAGGCTTAATTGATTCGGGGTAGTAACTGACGTAACAAGCAAGCTACACCCATGCTTTTTTGTTTACCCAGACTATGTAATTCAGTCCTTGTGGGGTCGAGTTTGATCAACCCCTCAAGTTAAGTTCTTTTACTTACATTAACATTTTTTGTATAATTTCTAAATGATTGCATAATGAAAATTTCTCAAAAAATATACTCTCATGACCAATGATTATATTTCCAAGACGAGGTCGGCATAAGACCACCAAGCTGATTTTCTACAAATCAGTAGATATCACCATCTTATATATGACGGTCATTCATACATTTTTCAATATATGATTCATGTTTGTGTGTCTATGAAATATAGGTGGATTTTGTATTTTATTTTCATTTGATGGAATATTCACCTATGGTTTACCTCTATAAGTGTTACAACATGAGATCCAGCAAATCCTAGAAGCCATGCAAAATGAAGTTCTTACAAATGTTTTGCATTTAATTAGATTGCAGGACTGGAACAAAGTTGGCGATTGATTTTTTTTTTTCTAAATGTTACAATTAATTTTATTTTATTTTTCCCCTTTCTTTTAGCATTTAAAGTGTTTAACATTACCGTTGCTTCTTTGGCTGTTTTCATATTGGTCATTACCAGCATCATCTGTATTTCATCCTATCATAAACGAAGGAGGTTAGTTTATATGCCTTATTTTATTTTAATTACACATTTATATAAATATATATTCTAGTTAATTTCATGCCTGTAAAATTTACTAGATTGATAGTACTAGAAACCGAAGTCCTCCACTTCTCTACAGAATGAGTACGGCATGGGCAGCAGCACCACAATTTTCCAACAGTCTCCCAATGAGCTTTAACCCTACCCTAGAGCAGCCATTTTCTAAATAGAGGGTTATTCATTCTCCATCTCTGTGCAGTCGTTGACCTCGCTACTGCAATTGCCAATGCATGATAAATTAATGGGCTGTGGCTTTATGTAATGTCAACACCAGACCACAGGATGGATTGAAGCCATCAACTCATTATAAATAAAGACTTACAAAGAAGTTGTAGGTGATAATTTTTCTTCATCAGGGCCAGCTTTTTGGGCATGCAAAGTGTGCAGCTGCACAGAGCACCATACACCAGGCGGTACCCACCACTTCCTTCCAAAGCAGCTGAGCGCCTCCACTCCCCCCCACTACAGTGATTGCGGCTGAAGAACTGCTGATCCTGCAGGCCCCTCTCCCCTCCTGGCAAGGCCTGCCTGGCCCAAGAGTTTCTACCACCTGGGTTCCTAACTTGGCCTGGGAGGACTGAACAGCAGCTATCGAAGCCTCCTCCCTCCTCGCAGCCCAAATGGCAGGGAGACAAAGGTGGGTGCACAGGTGCTCTTCTAACCACCTCCTCTTCCTGCTGTCTGTACATGCTCCTGCATGGTTCAAACAGCTGTAAACCAACTCATCTGAAAGAGAAAGAGAAGCCAATAGCAGGAGAGTTGCCAGCTCCGCTCTCCTATCATTGAGCCACTGGGGAAGGGGAGAGATGGAAGATAAGGATAAGGGAGGGTGGCGCCAGAAGGTGAAAAAAGCAGGGAGGAAAGGGTCATCTTTAGTGGAGTACAACCTGCCCCCCTATTGGTGGATGCTCGCACAGAAAACTATAAGCAGTAAAGCCCGCCCTGCTCTTAATCAAACTTCTTTATTTGAGGAGCTTTCAAGAGCTAGGGTGCCTTCATCAGGTCAGCGCATAATGAGCCCAGAATGATACTGCCTTGGCATGCATGGAAACTGAAGGTTGGATTACATCACCAGTACTGTATTTGCTTGTAAAGCAAAAGGACAGCAGGGTGCTTTGTTTAGAGAGCTACAGAAAGTTGAAGGAGACCACAGTAAGAGTTTGCAGCTATTGAAAATCTATGTCTTGTAATAAAGTTAAGGAAACCAATCTGGTTATTAACTCCTTTTGTGTTTGTTCGACACCAGACCATAGCATCAATGATCTTCTGAACACAATACTAAAGGCATGTCAAAGCTACCCTGGGCATGTAAGACATTCAAAATTTAAATGATCAAACACTTTGAAACATACACAAAAGGACTCAGTGGAGACACTGGCTTCCTGATTCATTGCCAGACATGGACCTGGTTTACTAATGCTTCTCTCTCAAGCTGTGTCTATGGAGAGAAAAACTGAGTAAATCAAGTCCATAATAGTCTTTCTATAGTTGCAAACTCTACTTTCCCTGTACGTACCTGGATCAGTCCAGACAGTGGGTTATGTCCCCAATCCAGCAGATGGAGTCAGCACAAGCTTTGAGGGGGCGTATCCATATATACTACTACCCCCTCTGCAGGAGTTCAGTATCTTCTGACTCCAGCAGATGCGAGTAGGGGAATCAGGCTTCCCCTCCTTTTCCTTTTTCTTCACTTTCTAGCTTGATTATGGCTTGTTGTTGTCTTTTTCTGTGGATCAAGTTTGTATCAAGTTTGTATTAAGTTTAAAAAAAAAAAAAAAAAAAAAGGCAGAGTTCTTTCAACTTCTGGGGAGTGGCTTATCTTCCTTGTCTCTTCTCTGCGGCCTTGCTGTTTATTTCTCGTTGCAGCCAGGGGTAAGTTTGTTTTTTTTTTCCTGTGTAGTTTTTTCCTTCACAGCTCAGCCCCCGGTGCCCGCGAAAGCCGGTGGAGCCAGCCTCTTCGCTCTTTACTCCCTCACCCGCGGCAATTTTACAGCTCCTCATGGGCTGCTGAGCCATTTAGGGAAAGATGTCTGGGGCGGGTCGTGTGGCCGGGAAGGCCCCCCCGCGGCACCCTCCTCTATTTTCGGACAGTGGGCAGTGCGGGCCGACCAGGCCCCCCCGCAGCGGCGCTTTTGTGCGCGTGGCCCCCCCCCGTGGCTTTTTCTTTTCTCCTACAGCGATCCCGATGCCGCGGCCGTCCCGCTGTGCGGCCTGCGGAGACCCGGGGTCCCGGATTTCCCGGGAGGGCATCTGTGCACGATGCCTCCCCGGGGGGGAAGGTACCTCACAGTCCCTGACTGATTTCTCTTTTTTGCCCGGGCGGCGCGGGCCGGCCACTCCGCCATTTTTGGCGGGAACGGCGGCCATTTTACATTCTGAGCGCCCTGAGGCGCAGGCCACGAGGGGGAACGGATCCCTGGAGGCCACGAGGGAGAACGGATCCCTGGAGGACTCTACCAGCAGGGGTGTTCCCCCGATTTTGGTGCAGGAACCAAGCACCCAGAGCCAGGGAGCAGGAACCACGCCGCCCCCGAAGCGCACCCGAGCAGGCCGGGGTTCTCTCCGGAGTTTATCCTGCTCATGCATACCGCTTATCTGCAGGGGCTGGAAGCACCTGTGGGACCCCTCCCTCCTAAGATCCCTCGGATGTCGCCCTCGACGCCGGCCCCCCCCGACCCTCCGGGAGTGGGGGCCTCCCGCCTTCCTACCCGGGTCCGATCCACGCCCGCGGCAGTGGGGGCGGTGCCAGACCCAGCGGGACATGGACTTGACCTCTCGGACGGGGGACAAGGGGACGACACGCAGGAGGGGGATGATCCGCGTACCCTACGCCTCTTCCAGAGGGAAGAGCTGGACGACCTCATCCCGCAGATCATCCAAGAATTAGATTTGGACCCGCCACCAGACCCGCCTGCCCCAGTAGCTCCCGCTGTCGTCACTTCTTCAAGGAAGGGAGATCCTGTCCTGGCGGCACTCCGGCTGAGGGCTCGGGCTTTTCCCATTCATGACTCGTTTTTACAACTTCTCACCAGGGAATGGGACACCCCGGAGGCCTCCCTGAAGAGCAGCCGGGCTATGGAAAAGCCGTACCCGCTCCCCGAAGATTTTCTGGACCTCATCAAGGTCCCAAAGGTGGACTCCGCAGTGTCAGCGGTCACGAAGAGGACGACTATCCCAGTGACGGGAGGTGCGGCGTTGCGGACACACAGGATCGTAAGTTGGAAGTTTTCCTTAAGCGGGTTTTCGAGGTCTCCGCTCTGGGTATGCGGGCGGTGATGTGCAGTTCGCTTGCCCAGCGGGCTAGTCTCCTTTGGGTGCAACAACTCCTCACGTCTCAGAACCTGCCGTCCGATGAGGCTGCCCAGGCAGATCGGCTAGAAGCCGCAGTGACGTATGGGGCGGACGCCTCGTACGACCTTTTTCGGGTCCTCGCAAGATCCATGGTTTCGGTAGTGGCAGCACGACGACTACTGTGGCTACGCAATTCGGCGGCTGATACGTCCTCTAAGTCGAGTCTGGGCTCTCTTCCCTTCAGGGGCAAGTTCCTCTTCGGGGAGGATTTGGACCAGATCATCAAGTCCCTGGGGGAGAACGCTGTTCATCGGCTGCCGGAGGATAGGTTTCGACCATCCAGAGCATTTTCTTCTTCTCAGACCAGAGCCAGAGCGCAACGGCGCTACAGGGGATACAGACAGGCGGGCTCCCGGTCATCCGCCCCCAGGTCTCGGCTCTGGTCGCGCTCCTTTCGCGGGCGTCTGCCCGCACGCACTACTCCCGGAACCGGGAACCCCTATACCAAGTCTTCACAATGATGCCAGTCTCGCCCACTCCCCTGTCCCCAAGATTGGGGACCGACTAACGTATTTCTACGCGGAGTGGGCACGGATCACCTCGGACCAGTGGAGGACCCACTGGTCCGAGGTGATCATAAAACACGGCTACGCATTGGAATTTGTCCGCCCCCCGCAGGGAAGGTTCATCTTTTCCCCCTGTGGCTTGGACCTCAAGAGAGGAGCAGTGCAGCTGACTCTGGACAGACTCCGGGAGATAGGCGCTATTGCGCTCGTGCCCTTCGGAGAGGTGGGCTCGGGCCACTATTCCATCTATTTCGTCGTACCAAAGAAGGACGGTTCCTTCCGGCCTATCCTAGACCTCAAGGAAGTCAACAAATCCCTTCGAGTCGTTCGGTTCCGCATGGAAACGCTCCGGTCAGTGATTGCGGTGGTGCATCGGGGGGAGTTCCTCGCCTCCCTGGACTTAACAGAGGCCTACCTGCACATTCCCATCCGCCCGGACCACCACCGTTTCCTTCGTTTCAAAATTCTGGACCAGCATTTTCAGTTCACGGCTCTCCCGTTCGGATTGGCGACGGCGCCGCGCACCTTCACCAAGATCATGGTAGTCGTGGCGGCAGCTCTCCGGAAGGAGGGCATCCTGGTTCATCCTTATCTGGACGATTGGCTCCTCCGGGCGAAGTCATTCGATCATGGACGCTCAGCGGTGACTCGAGTAGTACGGTTTCTACATTCCCTGGGATGGGTAGTGAACTTCTCCAAGAGCTCCCTCATGCCCTCGCAACGCTTGGGTTTTTTTGGGGGGCGACCTTCGACACCCTACTGGGCAAAGTTTTTCTGCGCCAGAACAAAGCTCAATCCTTGCGGGATCACACACGACGGTTCTCTGCGTTACCAGAGCCCACCTCCTGGGACTACCTGTAACTCCTGGGAGTGATGGGGTCCACCATCAACCTTGTACCTTGGGCTTTCGCGCACCTCAGGACCTTACAGTGGGCGCTCCTCTCCCGTTGGAAACCAGTATCGCAGGACTACCAGATGATTCTCCCACTCCCGCAGAATGCCAGGGACAGTCTGGGCTGGTGGTTGGATCCGCCGAACCTGGCCCGTGGCGTGTCCCTTGATCTGCCAAATTGGGTGGTGGTGACCACCGATGCCAGTCTAGCAGGCTGGGGTGCAGTCTGCGATCGAAGCGCCACGCAGGGGACGTGGTCCACGGTGGAGGCGAAGTGGTCAATCAACCGTCTGGAAACCAGAGCGGTCCGGCTAGCTCTGCGACATTTCCTCCCGCTTCTTCGGAACCGGGAAGTCAGAATCCTATCGGACAACGCTACCACCGTGGCCTACATCAACCGACAAGGAGGCACGCGCAGCCCGCGCTCGAGGCGGCGCTGCTGATGCAATGGGCGGAGCGTCATCTCATCCGGCTAGCGGCCTCGCACATCGCCGGTGTGGACAACATCCAGGCGGACTTCCTCAGTCGTCAACTGCTGGACCCCGGAGAGTGGTCTCTCTCCGACAAAGCGATGCAACTTCTCGTCCATCAGTGGGGGGCCCCCCACTTGGATCTGATGGCGTCCGCTCTCATCGCCAAGGCTCCACACTTCTTCAGTCGCCGGAGAGAGCGCAGCGCGGAGGGAGTGGATGCCCTGGTCCTCCCGTGACCGCCACATCTTCTGCTCTACGCTTTTCCACCATGGCCCCTGGTGGGCAGGATGCTCCGCAGAATAGAAAGCCATCAGGGGACCGTGGTTTTCGTCGCCCCAGAATGGCCCAGGCGACCCTGGTTTGCGGACCTGCTACAGCTGGTGATCGACGGGCCAATCAGGCTGGGGCACCTCCCCCAGCTCCTACATCAGGGCCCGGTATTTTTCGAGCAGGCAGAACTCTTCTGTCTTGCGGCCTGGCTTTTGAGAGGCGCCGCCTCCGGCGTCGGGGCTACCCGGAGGCGGTAGTATCCACGCTATTGCGGGCACGAAAGACATCGACGTCGGCGGCCTATGTTCGAGTCTGGAAGGTGTTCGAGCTGTGGTGTACCAGCCAGGCCACGAGACCCGCTAAGGCTTCTGTACCTCAGATCCTTCAGTTTCTACAGGCGGGGGTGGAAAAAGGGCTCGCCTATAATTCACTACGGGTTCAGGTGGCCGCCCTTGGCTCGCTGTTGAGCGATGGGGGCTCTCTTCTACAGTATCCTGACATTGCTCGTTTTCTCAAGGGTGGCAAGCATATGCGTCCTCCGTTACGGGACCCTTGTCCCTCCTGGAGTCTTAACCTTGTGCTTCGCTCCCTGTCGGGACCACTGTTTGAGCCGCTGCGCAGCGCAACGATAAAGGATCTCACTCTCAAGACTGTATTTCTTGTGGCCATCTGTTCCGCTCGACGCATCTCGGAGCTGCAGGCTCTGTCGTGTAGAGAGCCCTATCTCCGTTTCTCCGACTCTGGAGTTTCGCTTCGCACCGTTCCCTCCTTCCTTCCGAAGGTGGTTTCTGCATTCCATGTGAACCAGACGGTGGAGTTGCCATCCTTCTCTTCCTCAGAGCCGAAGTCTCTCCGTCTCTTGAATGTCAAGCGCACTCTGCGCCTCTATCTGGAGGCTACAAATGAGTTCCGGACTTCTGACCATCTCTTCGTACTCTGGGCCGGTCCTAAGAAGGGGTCTCAGGCCTCGAAGACTACCATTGCCAGATGGCTGAAGGCCGGCATTGCTGCTTCCTACATTGGGGCGGGTCGGACTCCCCCACCCGGAATCGTAGCGCATTCTACACGTTCTCAGGCGGCACCTCGCCTCTTCAGTCTCTGGACACTTTGGCGAGCAGGTTCTCCGAGCAGGCCTCGCAGGACCCCACCCGATTTAGGGAAGCTTGGGTACATCCCACTGTCTGGACTGATCCAGGTACGTACAGGGAAAAGAAAATTATTACTTACTTGCTAATTTTCGTTCCTGTAGTACCATGGATCAGTCCAGACGCCCACCGCGTTTGGGTTCTTGATCCTGCTCAGCTCTGCGCTACTTCTTGCTCGCAGTGTTCTGTGTCTTCACAGTCGTTTCTTTTCGCTGTTTTTCACAGCTCCCTACAAGTTGGTAGGATGTTTGCAGTTACTTGTTGCGGTTACAATTGTTTTCATTATCTGTTTCCACAAACTTGATCCTTCAGGGGTTTCTACTCTGGCTTTGATATACTCGATACTGAACTCCTGCAGAGGGGGTAGTAGTATATATGGATACGCCCCCTCAAAGCTTGTGCTGACTCCATCTGCTGGATTGGGGACATAACCCACTGTCTGGACTGATCCATGGTACTACAGGAACGAAAATTAGCAAGTAAGTAATAATTTTCTTGTCTCCCTCAAACCCCCCCCCCCCCCCACTCCTATGCTTTCACACATCTTTGCAATATTGAAAACAAGATTATGCAAACCAACCTATAGTTTACTTGTCTATTCGAGCAGCATCCTCCTTAGCTCATTTGGTACTAAAGGAATATAGCTATTGAAAGCTAGTCACAAATGTATTAAATAAGCCCTTCATTTCTGGGCCAGCTCAGTGGCAACTGTTATGCCGGGCCGGGCGGAGAACCTGGGTTCAGTTCCTGAGTCCGTCCTCCTGCTTCCTGGGCTGGCCAGCCAAGGCTTAGGATAATGCAGAGGTGTAGCGTTCACTGCCCCAGGGGAGATGGTGTCTCGGCCGCTGCTGAAACATAGGATCACGTTAGCCTGGCTCAGAAGGGAGTAGCAGTTTGTGGCCTCTACCCAAGAACTCTCTCTGTGATGGCTGAGAGGGGAGAGTGGAGAAGGCATTTAAAAAAAAAAAAAAAAAAAGGGGGGGGGAAACCTCCAGATAGTAGTTTGTTCACACGATTTCGTGGTGCCATATCACGTCAGAAGCTAATGCTGACGGAGCTGAAAACCCAAAAGAAAACCAAAGAGCCTTTGTTTCTACATATGCAGGGAGCCACCACATTGCTTTATGCACCAGAGGCCACTGAATGCCTTTCAGATGACAAGGAGGTTTGGCCACTTTCATCCTAAGTCAGATTTGAACCAGTGTCGGAGGGACCTATTTACTAAGCTGTAATAATGTATTTGTGTGCTGCAGAGTTCGCCGTGTGGTAAAGCACTATTATTTGGTAAATGCAAATGTGGAATTTGCAATGATCGCATGTTATTTGCCAGCCCCTAAATCAGGAACAACGAAGCTATGGTAATGAGCTATGTCACATGCAAAGCAGCTCATTGCTATGGCAATCAGTAGTGCAACCTGCAAAATATATTAAAAAAAAATAAAATTTGTGCAAACTGCATTACTGTGGAGATGTTAGTTATACTCCTAGAGGTGTAGCTGATTCCTCCTCCCACCCCCTGGAAGTAGCGTCAGGCCATGTTATCTGGTCATGGTCCTGGGATGCCAATTTTAAAGGGCCACAAGGCCCTATAAGAATTCCCCTTCTGGGTAAAAATTCCCTGATGGTCCATGGATGAACAACTCAACTTCCCCTGGCATTTCCAACTGATCCATAGATATTTAAAAAAAATAAATTAGCAGTGCTTAAGCCCCACCCCATCCCATAGCCTACACTTCATAAAGCCCACCTCTCAACCCCCAGACTCTCTCCAAGCTTAGCCCTAACTCTTGGGGGTCTAGAAGAGGCAGGAGCAATACCCACTCCCTCCTGTCCCACTGGCACCATCTTCCAAAATAGTACTGGCTGTCCCATGCCATGGGTTTTCTGAAGGGGAGAATTTTGGGGGGTAAGGGACATCACTAACTTTATTCTTTTTTTTGTATTTATGGGCCAGGCGGGGATGGAGGTCATGGGGTTCACCCACAGAAAACCAGAGAATGTTTACCTGTAGGGTGGACTCCTACAGAGCCCACCTGCCCCTTTAAAAGATGGCAGCCCCATCACTCATTGCCGCAGCCAAGAATGTGCTATTTTTGCCTACTAAGGTAATGCGCAAAAAGCTTCCGCTACTCAGGTACTGCAGTTTAGTAAAACCCACTGAAACTAATTTGCAGGAAATAGTGGGAGTGCATTACTTTACTGCAAGTTATTTTATAAGCTCCCCCTTAGAGAGATGAAATGTTTAGTAATCCTATGCAAATCCCTCTACTTAAAAACATAAAACAGGAAGGGATGCCTGCTGCTCTAAGCTTAAACAAATCATAGTAGCAGCAGTGCGAAGTATAGCCAAGTTCTATTAGCCCCTCATTCCTTCACGTATTCTGGTTGGGTGTAACCTTAATAACCAGCACATCATATCCGCAGGCCCAATTTAGGGATAAATATGACCTTGCACCAGGTGCTCTACCCTTGCTTACGGCCAAAAGCAAGCCTATTGGCTGGGGTTGCATAATCACAGCATGGGATTTGGTTGAAGCCCACATTTGATCATCATATGAAGCTGAAGAGAGGGGAAGCTCAAAAGGAATATGAGAAAATGCTTTTTCACTGATGGGGTGTGGAGACTTGGAATGGAAGGAGGTTATGTGGCAGAATTCGAGCGTGCATGGGCTAGAATCCAAAGGAACTCAGTGATAGGCGGAGGGAGGAAGAAGGCTACAGGTCCAGTAAGATCTGTGATGACACAGTAGGGGACACAACTGGGCAGACTGGGTGGAGCAAGTGACCATTTTCTGCCTACATCTGTAGGTTTCTATGTTAAACACAATAATTAACTCTAGCTTTAAGCAGCATTTATTCCACTACCCAAAGCCCCAAATATTGACAAATTCATTAGTCCAGTAAATAAACGTATCACCTGCAGTTTGTCTACAGATTCTTTTTGTTTTTTCAAATTGAAAAAAAGATAACAAGATCTCTAGGAAGATTATTATCTTTCCTTGGACAACCTGAACATCATTATTTCATAATGTAATTTTATTGTGATCCTTAATTTTTAAAGGTACATTCTGATTAATTTATATTCTTTAACTGCCAAAGTTAAGTTGGTGTATAAATGACCAAAAAAAAATCAAAATCTTTCCTGAAAAATGTTGCCTTTTACTTTATCCCATTAAATCAGACTAGGTGAGAAAGTTGCTTTAGAGAAAGACATCTTTAATAGCTTTGTGACGCAATATAGAAGCTACTGTTAACAGGTATAGGAAAATCAGTTCTTACCTGATAATTTTCGTTCCTGTAGTACCAAGGATCAGTCCAGACAGTAGGGTTATGTCTCCCTTGCAGCAGGTGGAGTCAGAGGTCAAAGTTCTAAGCACCTCCCATATCCCAGGGTGCCTCCTGCGATCCTCCAGTATTTTGAATAACAAAGCAGAAACTCATGAATAAGGATAATCAATGACTAGATCAACTATCTATATGAATAGAACAAATACATAACCTGAAAAAAATAACGTAACAATATTCAGAGCTTCTCTGGCACTGAAAGGGGGAGAGACCGGCCCACCGGTAAATCCCCTCTTTGCCCAGGAATAATTAAAGTCTTCCGGGTGTCAAGGCCAACGGACACAGCATCAAATTAATTCTAAATTCTTTTTTTTTTTTTTTTAAACATAAGAAGATCTAGTCAAAGGTCAGCCAGGAACAAAAACTCCCTTCACTACAAATAAAGGTAAATTTACTCAGCTGACCATAGTAACAGGAAGGACCGCAGGGGATGTCTTCCTTCACCTGCTGGAGTCAGAGGAATACTGGAGGATCGCAGGAGGCTCCCTGGGATATGGGAGGTGCTTAGAACTTTGACCTCTGACTCCATCTGCTGGAAGGGAGACATAACCCTACTGTCTGGACTGATCCTGGTACGTACAGGGAACGTACGAACCTCAGTTACGACATTTAGAAAGACATAAAGAGAGCGGAAAGACTCTTATATTATTCAAAGACAAGAAGTCAAACCACTTAGCACTTCTCAAGAGGGTTGGTTTCTGTTTGATAGAGATGGCCTTATCTGCAATTATCTTTTTCCTCAACCTGCTCTTCTGGTTTAGCCACTCATCAAAATAAACAAAACAAAAAAAAAACTACAAACAGAGCCAGAAAATATTGTAGCAACAACCTGCATCTACTGTATTTCTTTCTTGGCAGTTTCTTATTGCTTAGTGTGGCTGTTAGTTCTCGTGATCCTCTGGGGTGTCATAAGCCTTCATGCAAAGTCTCCCCTTCTCTCCTCCCAGCTTGGCTGGTTTAACAGTTCTCTGGCCCAGCAATCTTGCATTGGGTAGGACCCAGCACTAAGAGGTGACAGCCAGGAACCCTCCCCTCTCCATGGGGGCTTGGGATGCTGCCTCAGAGGAGCCCAGGGGTTGAACCCCGCTCGCAGGCGTAGTAGTGCACTCCATTGCTGCTGGTTATTGGGCTGGGCCTACCACCTGCATCTTGAATGCTAATCACGGGAATAATGAAGGATCAAAACCAGAGGGGAATTCTTAGACAAGCCTCCTCAGTCACATCATTATTGTCAAATGGCTTTCTGGGTTCTACAACCAGTTTACAGAAGACTCAGGAAATTTAGGAGTAAAATAGGGGGATACGACGCCATGATAATAAGAATCAGTTAGTGCATGTTCAGAAGGCAATTGTCATAAGAAGAGCTGGCCTGCTCTTCAGTATTAAACATATGCAGCACTAACAAATTCATGCAAGTTCACATTTGTCTTTTGAAAAACTTCAAAGCTGAAAAGGTCTGCATGAACACTTCTGCAGAATTTCACCGGCGCAAACACCACTTTCATCTTCTTTCTGCAGGCAGTACCAGAGAGCTCGGATGTACGAGAATACAATCAGACACAAAGAAGGCCTGTGCCCAACCGCTGTCAAAGGTGTGAAGAGAGCGCAGAGCGCTTGCAACCTGTTAGCTCTGATGAAGAAACAGGACCTGGCAATGCAGAGCTCTCAGATTTATTTCATCTACACCAACCCCATGGCGACAGACGAAGACAGCAACGGCCAAGAGAGGAACCACGCAACCCCGTGTGGTCTAGCACCTGCAATCAGTGCGGCCGATGGCGACAGGAACGTCGTCGGCGCCACCGGCATCCTCCTTGACCCGTCCGTGTTCTACGTTTGACTGGAAACGAGTGGCGATCTCCTTTCCCTGGGAAGGAGACCCCTGTTCTGGCTGCTCTTCATCCGCATTGATCTTAAAAGCCCCAAATACTCTAATCGGACCTGTAGTTGGAAATCAGAGGTAGTTAAAGGTTTTGGAAGACTTAAAATTCTGTGCATCCAAATTTGCAGTATTCTGGGTGTCTGAAAGTTCTCTATAATATGATCACAAATTTTAAAAGGGGGGGGGGGGGGAAAACGACATTTTTAGAAATCAAATACTTGAAACCCACCGATTTTTGGAAGTTGTTTCAGAATCCTTGGAAGTAAAATCTCTCCATACAGAGGCCCAAGTTGTAAATCAAACTTCTGTGAACTAATCATGTCATAATTTACCTTAGTTGTAACTACCTCATAACAAGGCTAACATCCCAGTGCTAGTTTAGGTATTTTAGAGATCAACGTATTCTTGTCCAGGTTTTCCTTTCGACGAGTGAATCAATCAGAGAGACACTTGTTAAACCACCTCACTATCCCAATCGTCAGCTACACAAACCTTTTATCCAACTGGTGCTTTAAATAATGTGTATGTTCTAATGAGAAACAGTTTCTACATTTTGATATTGCGTGTGCGTTTCCAAGATTGGTTTTCATTTTCCAATGCTGTCTGTCTGTCTGTCTGCCACTATACAGGAGAAGGGCTAGTGACTAAGCTACTAGGGCTGACATCAGACGCACTAGAGCCCGGCGCATAAACTAAGGAATGAGCTTATCCTGCACCCCAAAGCTCGCCCCTCAGCTTCACCATGGGGCCTCTTATGGCTTTGGGACTGCAGGCAATTGTCTCCTCTAACAGCAGCTCTGCACCCTGCGTTCATAATTTAAGACCGTTAAAAGGTTTTACAAAAATCTCTTTCCCTGTACGTACCAGGATCAGTCCAGACACCTGGGTTGTGACTCCGCACCAGCAGATGGAGACAGAGCAAGACTTGTCGGGCACCCTCACATATAGTAAGGCACCACCCACAGCTCGTCAGTCTTTCTCTGTCTCCAGCAGATGGGGCAGGTTCACCTACAGGCTCTGTGGATCCCTGGGTAGTTGTGTAGCTAGTCAGGGTTGTTGGATTTGGTTTAATTTGTTTTAATTGGATTGGATTATTTAAAAAAAAAAAAAAAAAAAAAAAAAGGAAAATTATAGAAGGCTTCACTTGTCCTGAGTGCCTCCCAGGGGGGTTGTGAGGTCCTGAGGGGACCACCCTCCCCTGGTCGAGGCTGCTGCTGAGGGTTGAGGACCCAGCCTGTCTCTGGCAGCAGCAAATCTCTTTAGATTAAAATACTTTAGCCCAGGATAAATGAAAAAATATAGCATTTACTTTTGTGTAAGAAACATTTTTTTCCTTACTGTTTTTATCTATTCTTTAAGTTCAAATAAAAATCTATGGAAAAGCTTTCTCTATTCTATGCACCTGAATCTCAAGTGCAAGGATACACTTATTATTATTATTATTATTACAGTCAAGGCCCCGCTTCAGAATTTGCCTCCATCCAAAGAATCGGGGCATATTGTTTGGGGCTGCTTCTCCGCAGCTGCACTTCTCCCACTCTCATTGCAGTTGCCCTCCCTCTCACAGGCCTCCAAACTCCTGCTGCTTTCTCTGCTTACCTCTGGTTCCCGATGGCATCTTTGCTCTCTTCCATGTCCCCACCTTCTTCCCCCAGCAATGCTCTCCCTCCAATCCTTTGCTTCCTTCCCAGGGTTCTCCTTCAAAATCTACTCCTGGAGAAAAAGGTTAACCGCAGTACTTGGGTGGCTTAAATTAAGCTGAGCCCAGCCTTGGTGGAGGGGGAGGAGTGCAGGCAAAATAGAAGTGAATAGGATAGGGAAAGATGGGAGTGATGATACACAGGAGGAAAGGAATGAGAGCAAGACCGAAAAAAGTAGGGTCAAAGGTGGCAAAATGAGAAGGGAGAGGGGGAAGAGGAGGAAAAAGGGTAAGTGGCTGAGGGAAGAGAAGGGGAGGCGAGAATGAAGCAGAGGCAGACGAGGCATTTTTGGGAGGAGACTAGCAAGAAATGGTAGGATAGGAGATGGGATAAGCAATGAGAGTAAAAAATCAAAAAAGAAGAGTAAATTAAAATGGACACAGGAAAAAATTTAAGCATACAAAAAAAAGTTGGAAAGTTTATTTTTTTAAAGTTTAATTTAAAACTTGAACGATTTTCAAAAAAAAATGTACTTGAATGTGCATTATACAATTTATGAAAATGTATGCAAATGTGCCTTAGAATCTACCAATGAGCTTCCTCAGCAAACAGGGACCCTTGTTTACAGCAAATCGTATAGTAATAAGGTGGTAAACATTATTGCCGGGATTATACAGTTGCGATCAGACAGAAGCTTTATTCAGAAACTTTGTTTTTATTATCTTTTTTGGACCCAACAGTTCTTTCTGCTCCAATGGGCTGCCAGTTCAATTTGAACTGTTGTCTATGGGGCTGTGAGCCTTCCCTTACAGCTTTCTGTAAGGGAAGGCTCACATTTTAACCCCATTCGGTTTGAACCCAGCTAATACAGCGACAATCCTCTGCCAGGACCCACAGCCCACAGTTATCTCCCGAACCCAGGAAGCATTCACCCCAAGTACAATGGCTGAAATTCCTTCCCCAACCCAGGCTGGTGCAAACAGCAGAAGCCAAGCTCTGAAAGTAAACTGGGATCCCTCTCATATCAGCACACGGCACTGCCCCAGAGCAGCAGCAGGCCTGGTCTTCAGATTATTGCAGCCACAGCTCACCACACACTGAGCAGTGAGTTCATAATCTAGATCATATGGAAAGACTTTAACTGCATGACTGCAAGCTGGCTTTCTTTTTCTAGCAAACGCAACCACCGGCTAATTACTACTATTTAAAAGGCTGGCTCTAAGCCCAAAGCTGTAGGCTTCCCAGTGGGAGACCTGGGTCTGGGTTTGACTGTGGGTCTTCTGATTCTTTGGACCAGCAAAGGGCACAGTCGCTCCCCATCTGCTGGGAAGGGTCAGGCTGCGGGCTGCATTACTCTATGGCATGCCCTGGCAGCCAGGAGACAAGGGTTACCAGCTGCACTACAATGCAGACTAACACACAAGACAAAAATGCAGAACCAAAAGGTAAAGTGGCCTAAGATTACAAATTCAAATGATAATTTCAACTCATCTGTTGTTATTCACGAAAACAAAATCCCAAATTAACTGACAAATGGCAGAGTCGGCTCTAGTCTGGAACAAGAGGGCAACTATTTCTGCAGTGGAGGCGGCACAGTAATTGGACATTCAGTCTTGATCAGGACAAAGAGGATGTCCCCCAACACAAGCAACCTGTTCCTCTGAAAAATGCTATAGTATGACAGACCCTTAACATCATCTTCATACAGCAAATGAGAAAAAGCATGCTTTCATCCCACAATAAGCTGTAACTGCCAATAAAACTCTGATCTGATTTCTTGTTGAAAACCGTAAGCCAGAAATCCATAATCGTCCAAACGTTAACAACAGAAGTTACATCAGCACATAGGCTGATTTTCAAGTCAGTCTTCTGCTGCCAAACAGCCAGTTACTGTTTAATGAGGTAGCAAAATGAGATTCATTCCAGGACACTACAATGAAACATCACCTGAACGAGATACTATTATCCCATCAACCATTTCCTTTGTTGGAGAACCTTGTTCAAATTGCAAAATGAAATGGGTCATGTCGCCCGTTGGCACAGATCTTGGTCTTCCCACAGGTGTCCAGCAAAAGCCTGCTTGCCTGAGCATCAGTTCTATAAACTGGCACGCCTATAATTACCATAGGCAGCAAAGGTCTTCACGTAGCACTGCCATCATACAGAGGGGTGGAACTGTATTAAGGAGTCGACAGACAGCACTCGGACAGTAGATCAGGTGAAGACAGCTTTTACAAAACCTTTCCTCTGTAAGCATAATACTTCCATTTATCAGAAATGCGGCTGACGTGAACCAGCTAATAACATAGACCAGCTGCCCAACAGTAAACATTCATCAACCAAGAATTCAGTCCAATGCAAATGTGTCTCTGCTCCCCTGTCCACCCCTCCCCTATCATATCTTCTTTTGTCTCATTAACAAAACTAAGAATTAGGTTAGGTTTTCCACTTGAATTTCAAAACTGTGCGGTTCTCATGCCAAACATATCTGAGATCAGAAAACTATATATATATATATTTATGTAATAGATTTAAAATTGAACAATGCTGTCTCTGGTGTGCTTCAGAAAGCTAGGAAAAATATTAATGTGCTTTCGCAATTGGCTGTGTTTCACGGATGAGCCACTGAAGGCTTTCCAGTCTTCCTTGTTTCTTCAGCTCTGGCCCAACCACATCCCGGCACTTCTGGTGGTAACTGTTCACCCACTCGCGCTGGAGAAGAAGAGAGATGCAGTATCAACAACACATCATACGCTGGCAATATTCTGCCACAGTACAAAGGGCATGACTTGGCTTGATACACATTAAGGGAACCACTGGGTGGAAGACACTCCAAAGTCACTGAGGTCTATACACAACTGCTATCCGGCTAACCTGGCAAGGATATTCAGTGGTGCAGCCACACCACTCAATACACCTAGTTATCCAATAGTTAGCCAGATAATAATAGGTCTAATTTATTCAGCTAACTTAGCCAGATAAGGCTGAATATCAACATTTATTCAAGTCAAATATGTAGCTCTGCCCTGGAATGCCCCAATCCCACCCCCCACTTAATCAGATAACTAGGACTTATCTGGCTAAGAGGTGCTAAGTATCGACTTCAATCTTATTATTATGTGAAAGGCAGAGTTCATGGCTCCTAGGGAAGGAGATTCAGTCCATACAATGGTGATACCTAATGGCTGGACTTAGGTCTCATGATTGCAGGGTTCCAAAAGGAGCCATGGTTTATGGCTACCAACCGTGAGCTTGGCTAAGGGAGTTGAGAAGGGGATATGTGATACAGAAAAAAATTCAACGTACCAACGTAGTTAACAGAAGCTTCACGGTCTTCTGTTAACTACGTTGGTACGCTGACACATTTGCCTGACATACAATAAAAATGTTTTAAGTTATAAAGTATATTAATTATTTTGTTGTCCTTCCTTCTTGGATTCTTCATTGATTATTTTTGGTTGGATTGCTCACCTTTGTTGTTGCTTAGGAAGTGAAGGAGAGCCAAGCAAATGGCTCTGGTCTCCAGCTGGTTGATGGACCACCGGGCCTCCTCCTACGTCCAACTCTCCTGAACCACTTCATCCTGGCAATGAGCCCCCCCCCCCCCCCCCGCAACCCGAGAAACTCACGTCCGTCGTTACCAAGATCCAGGACAGCATGGGGAGGGTGACCCACTGCAACAAATGGGAGTGAAACGGCCACCAGTGCAGAGTGTCGCACACCTTCTGACTCAGAGGGAGCCATACTCCATAATCCTGAGACTGTGGGGATCACCGCGATAGGAGAGAGGCCTGTAGAGGGCACATTTGAGCCCGGGCCCATGGAACCAAATCCAAGGTCGCCACCCTAAGATCAGGCACTTGAAATAGACCCAGATGATGGGGACAGGCAGATCCAGAAAAGCATGGGTCTGATAGAGTATCTGGCACATCCTCTCGGTCGTGAGAGAGACCAGACTTCAATACCATGAAGTAGATGGAATAACAACCCCAGCCCTGTCCGAAGGGAGGAACCAGCACCACTGATCATAACAGCTGTAGCTGCAACAAAGTCTTGTGAACCGCCCACTGCTTGGCCAGAGCAGAATACGGCAATTTCATGAAGTCATCACAGATGGGTAATCAGAGGTCCAGCATGTAACTGACCGAATGATCTCCAGCACCACTTATCGAAAGTTATGTAGATCCACTCCCTATAGAACTCCTGTAGGCGACTCCCCCCCCTCAGGAGTCAAGAGTGAGTGAATCCGCGAAACCTCAGGATGAGGCCCTAACTGCTCCTGCAGATGGGCCAGAATCTCCCCATGCTCTTTTGATCCACAAAAGGACTGCCCAAGTCCTCTGAGAACCAAAAACGTTGAGGTGAACACCCCAAAGAACTGCCTTCCCAAAGATAACACCTATAGATGCAAAACTAACCCCTGTCTCTTCTAGATCTTTAGAAAGAGCAGCCTTTATCCTCCAGGAGTCACTAGGACTTAGGATCTCCTCTGAGATTCCTAACCAGCAGGTCCAGATCTTCAACAAACAGAAGCCTGCCCTTGAATGGCAACTTCCCCAAGTGAGTCTTGGACCAAGAGTCTGCCGTCCAGTTGCGCAACCACAGAAGCCAACACACTGCAACTGCCAGGGCTGACTGGGCATAGATCTTTAGCAAACGATAGAGTGCGTCTGACAAAAAAGCCACCACGGATTTCATCCGACCGACCTCCTTGTTTTCGTGGAGCTACTGGATCTACCTGAGGAGGACCTGGACACTGGAGCAGTACACATAGATATCTGGACCATGGTGGCAGAGGAGACAAACAGGCTCCTCAGAGGAGGTTCCATCTTCCTGTCTTGCGGGTCTTTCACAGCCACAGCTGTCACCAGGCCTACCAGAATGGTGGTAGGCCTGGTGACAGCTGTGAACAGGGTATCCACTACTGTGACCTGAAAGAACTTCTGAAACGTAGCCAAGGGAGAGGATACAACCAATGCAGAAGCATGGCACTACGCAGAGCTGACTCCAGGGATTCCCACTCCATCATCATCATCTCCACCTCTGGACTGAGCAAGAAAGCTTATGTTTCCCCTTGATGATAGTATCCCACACTGGAGTTTCCTGAGGCTGGGACTCCCCTAACCACATACAGGACATTGTCTGTTCTATAAGAAAACTTATCCTTATAAAAGAGGCAGAAGCCAGAGTAATCCTCTGGGCCCAAGGGAAGTTCTTCCTCCTCCAGGAGTGCCGAGCTGTCATCATCACTGGCGTCTTCATCCCTAAGGCCCTCCCCACGAGGGCCGCGGTGCTTCATTGGTCCCTTGTGCCCTCTTAGCCAGAATCCGGGAAGGAGGTCCAGATCGATCCAACAAAGGGCCCACCACGGACTTGCTGGCAACCCTCTGTGAGGCCTCCGCAGGCTGAAAAAATGTACAAAAAGCTTAATAAAATAAAATTCAAAATTCCAGGAAGAAATCCCTGCAGGCCCCAAAAAGCGAGGCAATAGTGCTCCCCCCACCAAGGCACCAGCAGGGGCTACCACTGTAACCAAAATCGGAAGGGAATCATGTCCACCGCAGGCCCCTGCGACCTCTCTCAATCCCTTTTCTGAAAACACGGGCACTTCCAAAATGGCCAAAGGCTTCATGTCAATTGCAAGCGAGCAAGTGTCAGGGCCCTCGCTGCTCAGCAGCCCAAAAAACTCTGCAGAAGGGGAAGAAGGTGCCAACCCTCCACGGAGCAGTTACCTACCTGCTCTCTAGTCTGTGTGCAGACAAGACAGAGGGTCCCCTTTCTCCGAGGCAGCCCGGAGTACCCTGCAGGCTTCCCACCTGTGCAAGCCTGGGGTGGCCCCATCCATGCTGTGGCCACTGCCTGCCACACGCAGTCTCTCCCCCAGGCACAGGAATACGTGACAAACTCAAGCCCAGGACAGCCCTCTGCAGACTGCGACACTCCCCCTTCACAGCGATGCAGGCAAATCACTGCAACAGCTTCCCTTCCCAGTCTAATTTACTTTTTTTTTTTTGTTGTTGTTTTTACAAATCTTTATAAACCCGATAGCCTCTTTTACCCAAGGTACCAAGTACATGGCCTAGAAAGGGAGCACAAGGGCTAGGGGTGGGCTGGGGAGAACAAACCTCCTCTCAGCTTTGAGCAGGAGCCACTCTTAGCTGTATCTGATGTTTCTCTTTTCAAATAGGATTTCCCAGTCAGTTCAACCCGACACCCCCTACAGGGGTCAGGAATTGTTTACTGGGCTCGCACTTCTGGCAAAAAAAAAACCAGTGGTCTGGCCCCCTGGGGTCTGATCGCAGCTCCAACATCGTCCTGCAGCTTCACCACAGCCTACCTACCATCCCAGTGGAGGCAGAAAATACTGGATTCCTGCTACGGAGCACCAAGCCTAAGTGGTGGCTGTGATGTCACAGCGGAAAAAAAGAGTTTTCTGCTAAGGGGAAATGAGCCAGGACTGGTGGAGTAAAATGATTATGGAAACGTTCAATTCACAATACCGTGCACGGTGAAAGCTGCACTTCCTACTAATCCCGAGAGCAGCCAGGCTCAGGGCGCCCGCACACCTCTGCCAGAGCAGAGATCGGCCGAGTGGGGAGGCAGTGAAAGCAGCCAGAAAGGGGAGGCACGGCCGCGCTCACGTTGTCAGTCGTATATGTGAGGGTTGCTAAGCCGCCGTTCTTTTTCATTCTAGTATATTCTTTTCTTTTATACCTTTGTAGCCTTTTTTTTGGAACACGTGAGGTGTGCCTTTTATTATGGTCACATAAACACGTCCCCCACTCCTGCAATATTTTGTAAAAAAAAAAAAATCTCCTTCCCAGAGTTCATTCTCCAACTGCCCATGCAGCACTCAGATTTTACGTGCCTCAGGGGGAGGCCTGCTAAGAACAGCACAGAGGCAGCTCAGTTTTCTTAAATTCATACTGAAGGAAGCGGCTAAGTAAAAGCAACTTTCAAAAGCTTTAAACAAAAATATTGGTTAAGGCAGAAAAGCAGAGGAGATGGGATGGTGAGAATGTGGTTAGCAACTGAATTCTTTTACAAAAATGACAGGGGGGACAAAAGGCATTTAATCTGCTCCTCAGGGTCATCGCCGCTGAACCTCCTCTTTCAGTCTGTTTTCTGCCGTCTCTGCAACCCCTTTGCCTTTCCGTTTCATCTCTTCTACCAAAGACCTTTGCTCATTCATTTCATTAGCTCTCAGTCTCATCAAGCTTCCTGCGTTCAGCTGGTGTCTTTTCTCTGCTTCATCTCTGTTCTTGGTCGCTACTTTAGCGGCCAATTTTCCAAGTCATCTGTGCACGTAAATAGAGATGGGCGCGTGTATGATGGGCGTCGGTAATTCACCCTGCCGCAGTTGGGCAATGTGCGTACTTTTAGCGGTATTTACAGGAGGCGATAAAAAGGGAAGAAAATCATTTTTATTGTATTTCATGTTCAAGTCATTACAAGCTAAGTTTTGGGAAGGATAACAAGAATAGACTCTAAAGAAAATGCAGTCTCAGTAAATTCCATAAACAATTCGGCACAAATAGGTTTTTGGACTATGCCAGAAAAAGTAATCAACATGCAAATGGATATTTTTGCTGGTTTTGCTCCTTTAGAGGAATGTGCTGGGAAAATGCGCCAGACCTAGGGCAGTCAGCAGCAGAGCTTCTCTGCTTCGCTTATGTCTTAGCAAAAGCAAAAGGTCTGCCTAGATGCCAATACTTTCACTTAATTCTAGTTTGCAGCTGTGCAATGTCAGGACCGCATGTGGAAGTAGGTTCCCCAGTTAAAAACCAGATAAATTATGCAAAATCTAAGACAGGAAAAGAGAGTCTTCAAAACAGGCCTCAGTCCTATAATACTCCTGCACTAATGTCAAGGAACAAGCGTCCCGAGTTATATTTGACCTGTGCAGTTTTCTTTATGCTGATTTACTCCTGTGCAGAACTTTCTACACAGCACGGAGTTTCACATAATGGAGACCGTGAAGTCCAATGTCTCCACCATGCACTGTCACACAGATGGACATGGGTTCGATTGCTGGCTCAGGTCGTCCACTCCCCAGCTCAGCTGGGGATACCATGAAGGCTGTGTTCACAGCCCCTGGTGGGGGAGACTGTGTCTGATTCATCATTTAAGAGCCATAGCCAATGGCTTGCTCTAGGGCCCATGATGGCAGGGTCCCCGGCTAAGGATGGTCACTGCAACAGCCTGGACTACAGTAAGATGAGAAGCAAGAACATAAGAACATAAGAAATTGCCATGCTGGGTCAGACCAAGGGTCCATCAAGCCCAGCATCCTGTTTCCAACAGAGGCCAAACCAGGCCACAAGAACCTGGCAAGTACCCAAACACTAAGAAGATCCCATGCTACTGATGCAATTATTAGCAGTGGCTATTCCCCAAGTCAACTTGAATAACAGCAGTTAATGGACTTCTCCTCCAAGAACTTATCCAAACCTTTTTTGAACCCAGCTACACTAACTACACTAACCACATCCTCTGGCAACAAATTCCAGAGCTTAATTGTGCATTGAGTGAAAAAGAATTTTCTCCAATTAGTTTTAAATGTGCTACTTGCTAACTTCATGGAGTACCCTAGTCCTATTATCCAAAAGAGCAAATAACCAATTCACATTTACTTGTTCTAGACCTCTCAGGATTTTAAACACCTCTATCATATCCCCCCTCAGTCGTCTCTTCTCCAAGCTGAAAAGTCCTAACCTCTTCAGTCTTTCCTCATAGCGGAACTATTCATCCACTTTATCATTTTGGTCGCCCTTCTCTGTACCTTCTCCATCGCAACTAAAAGTCTATAAGAATAGGATAAAATAGGGTAAAAATCTTTGGGGAGGTGTGACTGAAGGCTAAAGGCTCTAGACCCCAGCCCTGGCTCCCCACTGAGTTGGGAGGGCCCAGGGAGCAGGAGGAAACCCCTGGGTCCGAAAGAAAAAAGTAACTTTGTAATAATATAATCCACTTTGAAATGCTGAAAAGAGTGTGAAAAGCTGAATATAAAAATCGAAATAAATAAATATAAATTTTCAGGAATTTGTGATTTCTGGTTTATGCCTGCTGAGTTTCTTGCTTGAAACCAACTCAGGCACTGCATCGTGAAATTACATTTGAAGATCGAGATGTAGTCTTTCTAAACGGAGCCGTTTGGCATCTATTCTGTATTACTCATGGCATCTGTCTGCTTTCATGGAAAGCAGAGTGCCGAGCGCAAGCATTTTCAAGACTCCAAAAAATGCAAGGATGGCAGCATGATGCTTCCTCCACAGATCAACTCAGTTGAAGACCACCTCTGACAAGCAGCCGAGGGCACCAGTGTCATTTCTTTAAGCAGCCAGGAGAATCAGCAATACAGAGTTTCATCTGCTGCAGGGCACCTCCCTGATGTGCGCAGTAGTTCAGAAAAGAGTTTCAAAGGACTGGGGAACTGTGGTTCAAACTGCAGTAAGTAATTGGAGCTCATTGGCACACAGTAACAGAGATACCATAGGCAAAGGGAGAGGGAATGCACAGTATCCTCACTCGGGCTCTTCTCCCCACCACATCCCACACTGATCAAGCCTGCATTGGATTTGTGGGGTATAAAAATCTGCAAGTAAGTACATAAATTTAACTTCATTGCCCAAACCAGGGCTAGCGCTTCTCTTTTCATCAGCACACTTACAATTCTTTTTTTTTTTTTAAATGTTAAGGGCCTGCCCTTTTCTTAAAGCATTTAAGATAGCTTTCCAGGTTATAAGGCCCAACAGGAATTCTGTTAGAACTGGACAGGCCTTGTTCTTGTGTCCAGTTTGCCCCATTTTCCCCAGGGGAAGCCGCCAACACTAATTAACTTAGGAAATAAAGCCATCCCAGTTTTGAAGAGGCCGGCGATAATTCTCACTTTCAAAACCATGACTCTTATTCTAATCAAAGAGCTGAAAATATATCCGCATGGTGCTCTTTCAATCTTACCTCTTTCTGTGTCAACAAATCAAAATTGATCATTTTTGACTGTATTGGAACCAGCGTCATTGGTTCAAAAGTCAAACTGCCTCGGTCTTTGAAGTTATACTGGAGAAGGAAGGAAGGAAGGAAAAAAAGGACTGGTTATTCACTACAAGACATTTTTATTATACTATTTGCGGTTCATCATTGTAGCCCAAAGCAATCGCTGGGCATAGTACTGGGAAATGCTAAATGGTACCAAGTGCTTTCATATTAACTCATAGCCATGAAGCGATGCAGAAGATGCCAACAATATTACTGAAAATCACAAAGGTTTATTTCAAAATTTGGGGAGCAATTTTCAAAGCTATATGGTCAGATGCAAATCCTTCGGATACTTAAATGTGTAGTTCCTCTTCATCCAGCCAGACCAGTCCAGATGCATGGATTATGCTTCCCAACCAGCAGATGAAGGCAGAGACTGAGAGGCTTGCTGACATCACCTCTTATAGTCTCCCCTTTGCTAACTGACCTCAGCCTGCCAGTATTCTCTGTCTCCAGCAGATGGCAGGCAAGCATCCCGTGCTGTGAGCTGATTAGACCTGGTGAAGAAAACAGAAATATGGATGGCAGCTCCTGAGGTGAAAGTCTTGTATTGCCCCTCCCTCGGTTGAGCTCAGCCAGTGGACCGGGGGGCTTCCAGTTGTTGGGACAGGGTTTTTCCCTGTGATCAGGATGATAGGTTGCAGAGGCCGATTTCTAGGATATATATGTTGTTGACTACAGAATGAAAACAAAAATTCTCCCATCAGAAAGCGTGGAAGATTGATTTGGACTGGAGTTTAGAGGAAGCAGAGTGGGACTGGTGGGGAACGGTTCTCGCTCTACAGTTGAGAAAAGGAGAATGGCTACAAAGTGCTCTATAGGTGGTATATGACCCCGGTTAGAATGAGTACAATTGATCCAGCTGTCAGTGAGAGGTGTTGGAAAGGTTGGGTGTGTGTGTGTGTGTGGGGGGGGGGGGGGGACATTCTATCACTTATAGTGGAGCTGTCCTAAAGTCAGTGTTTTGTAGGATGAAGTGTTTGGTTGGTTTGGTATCATATCTGGGGTGAAAGTGGGTAAATCGCTTGCTGAACATTATGACAGAGAAGGGAATGAACATAGGTGTCAGTTGTTGACGCATATAGTGACAGTGACTAGATATGAGTTTGCTCTATGGTGGCTCAAGAAGTCAGTGCCCACACTGAATAATATCTGTATGAGGATTGATAGGGTATACTACATGGATAAGCTCACAGCAATACAAAATAAGCTGGACTTTTTTTTTAGAAAGATATGGGCACCATACATAAGGTGGAAAACTAAGGGGCGAGGATTGGGGGGGATAGGGCTAGGGAGGAGGGAGGTCAAAGGTGGTGAAAAGGGGCAAAACATTGATACAATACAATAGATTTAGAATGTGTTAGAATTACAATACTTTATTGTTTGTTGTTTATTAATGTACAATTTGCTCTTACAGAGTTTGTTGTAAATTTGATGTGCTCAATATAGATTAAATTACAAAAAAAAATAATACTAAACAAGGCACCCCTCTCCATTTTTTCCTCTCTTCTTCTAAGCCCTTTGGCTGTGCCTGGTTCCTGCTTGTTAAAGCTGTTAAAACAAAAAAATTTAAAGGAAGAAAGAAAGCAGAAGGCAGAAAACCAATTTGCCATCTGAGAGACTGCAGGCTGAGGCAAGAAAGATAAGGGAGGAAGCGATGGAGTTTCTTCAGAAGTGTGGGAAGCACTAAGCAGTTTGCAATGCATGTAGATCATGCACCAGAAGTGAATCCTCTGTAAATCTTGTGGGGCAGAGAGGGAGAGGGGGCAGCACGTGGAGTTGTCTGCCCCAGGGGGGTTGTGTCAGCAGGGTCGTCTGTAGGCCATGCGCGCCAGCATGTCTGCTGCCACGGCAGGAACTGTGGCCACATTGGAACCACAAGAAGAGTGGCTCACAGCAGGAGGTCTCCTATGCTGCTTCCAATGGTCTCGGAGGTTGCAGAGGTCAGGGCAGTGACTCCTCCAGGTAGAGTTCCAAGGGCAGCGGCTCCCATTTCATCAGATGGAGATTAGATTCCTTCCTCTTCCTGGATTTCTATTCCCATGGAGTTTCTGAAGTGTTTGCATCTGTCACTTGTGGACCTTAATGTTTTAAGGGAACGTGGCAGAGGGAGAGAGTCGTAAGAAGAGGATTGTTCTTCTAGGCAAGAGGATAATCAGCTATGGTTCTGTTGCTCCACAAACAGGAACTTTCTCCCAAAGTTTCCCAGTCCCTAAGAACGCTGGACATAGCAAAGAGGATAGGAGTATGTTAATGCAGAAGACCATCTTATCATGGCAAGTTTAAGGAAGCCATTGAAAGTGTTTCTGTGGCATAGATAAGGATTTGATCTCTGTGTAATGGATTGCCCCAGAGTTTTAATTTTAAAGGGGGTAAGACTATGGTGAGGGAAAAGCTGGAATTTCCTCAAGCGGATGCACTCATTTGTGCTGTCATTAGGAGGACCACTGCCCTCAAAGATGTTCAGGATAGGAAGATAGAGGCTGTGCTTAAGTGACTTTTCAGGCTGCTGGTTTGCTGCTGTAGGCTTCCCCTTGCTGGGGAAGGTCTGCATTTGTCTCAACACATACAGAAAAGTTTCTTAGAAAGTGAGGAGACAATCCTAGAGGATGCATCTCGGATGGCACAGGGGGCAACCTTTTTGGCGGACTCCTCATATAAATTGGTACAAGCTTCGGCTAGGAGCATGGCTTCCATTGTAGCTGCCCTTCGTTTGCTGTGGCTATGTAACTGCTCAGCAGTTTTTATTTCCCAGGCAAGGCAGACCAAACATTTCTTCTAGGAAAATCTTTTTGGAAAAGATTTCCTAAAGACAAGCCTAAGCAGATGTCACAACCAGCTCTGGCTTGGAGCCACTTTAGGGATTCCAAGTGTACAAAGCCGGAAGGGTTAGCGCATGGCAAGCGGTTTAGACCCTTTAGCAGATTCCAGTCCTTTCAAAATGCCAAGAAGGGAGATAAGAACGGGGTCTGGGGGCCCTCCGGAAGTCTCAGATGTTACAATGAAGGTGTGGGAGGCCACTCTCTGATAGAAAGGCTAGCCGGGTGGCCATCAGTCTGTTACCGGACAAGGTTCCACATTGCTTCGGATCACTGGGTCTTAAGAGCAGTCCGGGACGTCTACACTCTGGAATTTTCTCCATCCTTTCTTCAGACACTTGATGGTTTCCTCTTTTTCAGTCCATTCATAAGAGAAAGCGGAACAGAGAATATTTTTGTGGCTGCTGCATAAAGGGGCAGTGATTCTGGTCCCAAACTCTCACTAGTGTCAAAGTTGATACTCAGTTTATTTTGTGGTACCAAATAAAGGGAATACCTTTCACCCTATTCTGGACCTGAAGCAGCTCAACAAGGCTCTGAAAGTGCTCCACTTCAGGATGGAGAATCTGAAGTCAGTTATAGTAGCAGAATGACAAGGAGAATTCTTAATGTCGCTAGATCTAACGAAGGTGTATCTGCAGATCCCGATAAAAGAAGGGCATTAGAAATATCTTTACCTTGCAGTGATGGGGGGTGAGGTAGGGGGCATCTTCAGTGTCAGCTTTCCCTTTTGGCATGGTCATGACTCCAAGATCTTTTCCCAAGGTGATGCTTGTGGTGGCGATTCTATGCAAAGAAGCAATTTTGGTGTATCTGTGTCTGGACGATTAGTGGATCTAACCAATTTGGCCCAGGAAAGAAAATCAATGACAGCCATAGTGATGAAGTTATTGCAGGATATGGATTAGGTTTCCAATAACAAGAGCATCTTGCTTCCCTCTTGATCCTTGGAGTCCGTAGGGGTTTCATTTGACACCAAAGAGTCCGGGTCAAGTTGACAAAAATCTGGAAGTTGCAGAACCAAATGAATGGTTTGTTGAGGATTCAGGGATCTATGGTGTGGATTTATCTTCAGGTACTGGGTTCCATGGTGGGTACCATTACAGAGGGACTAACTCTCGAAGTGGTCTCCTTAGTCCCAGCTGTATTTCATGATACGCCTTCTAATGACATAAGCCAGAGAGTTTTGCTTTGGTAGCTAGTATGTAAGAACCTGACAGTGAGTGGATCTTGAATCTCCTGTTTGGATAATGGTGACCTTGGATGCCAGTCTCAGGGCTGGAGCGCTCACTGTATAGTGGCTCAAGGCCCTTGCAATCCAGAAGAAGCCAAGTGGTCATCTATCAGTTGGAAACCAGAACAATAGAGAAAACGCTCCTTTAATTTGCTTCCATTCTTCAGGATCAGGCAGTCAGGATCTTGTCAGCCAATGCTACGTCTGTGGCATATGTGACTCCACTAAGCAGGACAAGGTGTCAGCATGTGGCAGAAGAGGTAGGTCCACAGTTAGTCTAGGTGGAAATTAATGTAAAAGGTCTCTTTGCTGCTCATTTATAGCAAGAGTGGAGTATGTTCAAGCAGACTTCATAAGAACATAAGAAAATTCCATACTGGGTCAGACCACGGGTCCATCAAGCCCAGAATCCTGTTTCCAACAGTGACCAATCTGGGCTACAAGTACCTGGCAAGTATCCAAACACTAAGTAGATCCCATGCTACTGATGCCAGTAATAGCAGTGGCTATTCCCTAAGTCAGCTTAGGGAATAGCCTAATCAGCTTGATTAATAGCAGTTAATGGACTTCTCCTCCAAGAACTTATCCAAATCATTTTTAAACCCAGCTACACTAACTGCACTAACTACATCCTCTGGCAACAAATTCCAGAGCTTAATTGTGCATTGAGTGAAAGAATTTTCTCTGATTAGTTTCAAATGTGCTACTTGCTAACTTCATAGAGAACCCCCTAGTCATCCTATTATCCGAAAGAGTAAATAACAGATTCATATCTACCCATTTTAGACCTCTCAAGATTTTAAAGACCTCATGATATCCCACCTCAGCCGATTCTTCTCCAAGCTAAACCTTCCTAAACTCTTTAGCCTTTCCTCATAGGGGAGATGTTCCATCCCCTTTATCATTTTGGTCGCCCTTCTCTGTTCCTTCTCCAGTGTAACTATATCTTTTTTGAGATGCGGTGACCAGAATTGTACACAGTACTTAAGGTGTGGTTGAACCATGGAGCAATACAGAGGTATTATGACGTTTTCCGTTTTATTCACCAACCCTTGCTAATAATTCCTAACATTCTGTTTGCTTTTTTTGAGTGCCGTAGCATACTGAGCCAACGATTTGAATGTATTATCCATTATACAGTGATAGGTTCCTAATATGGAACCTATCACTGTATAACTACAGCATGGATTATTTTTCCTTATATGCAACACTTTGCACTTGTCCACATTAAATTTCATCTGCCATTTGGATGCCCAATCTTCCAGTGTTGCAATTTATCACAATCTGCTTGTGATTAAAGTACTATGAATAATTTTGTATCATCTGCAAATTTGACTATCTCACTCATCGTATTCCTTTCCAGATCATTTATAAATATATTGAAAAGCCCCAGTCCAAGTACAGATCCCTGAGGCACTCCTCTGTTTACCCTTTTCCACTGAGAAAATTAACCATTTAATCTTCTCTGTTTTCTGTCTTTTAACCAGATTGTAATCCATGAAAGGACATCGCCTCTTATCCCATGACTTTTTAGTTTTCTTAGAAGCCTTTGATGAAGGACTTTGTCAAATGCCTTCTGAAAACCCAAATATACTACATCAACCGGTTCACCTTTATCCACATGTTTATTAACCCCTTCAAAAAAATGAAGCAGATTTGTGAGGCAAGACTTCCCTTGGGTAAATCCATGTTGACTGTGTTCCATTAAACCATATCTTTCTATATGCTCTGTGATTTTGATCTTTAGAATAGTTTCCACTATTTTTCCCAGCACTGAAGTCAGGCTCACTGGTCTATAGTTTCCCGGATTGCCCCTGGAGCCCTTTTTAAATATTGGGGTTACATTGGCCACTCTTCAGTCTTCAGGTACAATGGATGATTTTAATAATAGGTTACAAATTTTAACAAATAGATCTGAAATTTCATTTTGAGTTCCTTCAAAACCCTGGGATGCATACCATCCGGTCCAGGTGATTTGCTCTTTAATTTGTCAATCTGGCCTACTACATCTTCCAGTTAACAGTGATATAGTTCAGTTCATCTGACTCATTACCCTTGAAAACCACCTCCGGAACTGGTATCACCCCAACATCCTCATTAGTAAACACAGAAACAAAGGATTCATTTAGTCTTTCTGCAATGGCCTTATCTTCCCTAAGAGCCTCTTTAACCCCTCGGTCATCTAACGGTCCAACTGACTCCCTCACAGGTTTCTTGCTTCGGATATATTTTTTTTTTAAGTTTTTATGAGTTTCTGCCTCTATGGCCAACTTAATTTCAAATTCTCTCTTAGCCTGCCTTATCAATGTTTTACACTTAACTTGACAATGCTTATGCTTTTTCCTATTTTCTTCAAATGTATCCTTCTTCTAATTTTTGAAGGATATTTTTTGGCTAAAATAGCCTCTTTCAACTCACTTTTTTACCATGCCGGTAATCGTTTTGCCTTCCTTCCACATTTCTTAATGTGTGGAATGCTTCTGGACTTTGCTTCTAAGATTGTATTTTTAAACAATGTCCACGCCTTTTGTTCACTTTTAACCTTTGCAGCTGCAACTTTCAGTTTTTTTCTAACCATTTTCCTCATTTTATCAAAGTTTCCCTTTTGAAAATTTAGTGTCAGAGCTGAAGATTTTCATATTGTTCACCTTCCAGTCATTAGTTCAAATTTGATCATGTTATGATCACTATTGCCAAGTGGCCCCACCTCAATTACCTCTCTCACCAAATCCTGCAATCCACTAAGAATTAAATCTAAAAAGCTCCCTCTCTTATTGGTTCCTGAACCAATTGCTCCATGAAGCAGTCGTTTATTTCATTCAGGAACTTTATGTCTCTAGCATGTCCTGATGTTACATTTACCCAGTCAACAGGCTGGGTCTTTGAGGTTAGAGTCTGTCCCAAGAGGCGTTCTCCCAGGTTGTTTCCAAATAGGAAGAACCAATGATGGACTTGTTGATGGTCAGCAGAAATGCACAGAGGTGAAAATGTTTCAGCATAAGAAGGGTAAGAGATTCATCTGGTTTGGAAGCCCTGACTCGAGACTGGCAGGTTCAGGGTTCCCTCTATTGCATCTGGTGGGCAGAGTTTTGCAGAAAATTTCCAGGCATCAGGAGTTAATGATATTGATAGCTCCCAATTAACCAAAGTGTCCTTAGTATACGGATCTAGTGAGAATGCTGGACGAGATCCACTATTGTTTCCTCAGGACAGGGGCCTATTCAGGGGCCAATGGTCCACAAGGATCCTTCTTGGTTTTATCTTTCAGCTTGTCCCTTAAGATCGTTTATCTTATTTATTTACATACATACATAGTCTTTTGTGGTTCAAGAAAGTTTTCAGATTCTTGGCTTATGTGAGAGTCTGGAAGTTGTTTGTAGACTGGTGCATAGTTAGGAAGATCTTGACTAGAGGAGCTTCGGTGCTGGTTATCTTAGAATTCCTGCAGGGGGGTTTGGATAAGGGTCGGCCCTAAACTCACTAAGGTGGAGGTGGCAGCTATTGCCTTTTACAGAGGCTAGTTGATGGGTAGACATTTATCGTTTCATCCGAATGTGTTTTGTTTCCTTCAGGAAGTGAAGCATATTCAACTTTCAGTAAGAGAATCAGAACTTCCCTGGGATCGGAATTTGGTGTTGACATACCTGGTTGCAAAAATGACAAAAGGTGGGTGACATCTTATAAACTAATGCATCTGACTAAGTGGATTCTATCCTCGAAGCTCATGCCTCAATAAATTGGTTAGTCTATAAGGTACCACCCGCCTCTTGTCATTTTTGCTACATCATACTATCACGGCTATCCCTCTAAAGATCATACCTGGTTGGTCATCCATTTGAGTCTCTATGACAGGCATCACTTAAGCTGCTTACTCTTAAGGCATTGTTTTCTAGTAGCAATTTGTTCCACCAATTTGTTCGGATCGGACAAATCCCTTTTTGGGTTCTTCGGACGAGGCAGTGTATTTTCTCATTGTTCCTTCATTTCTTCTTAAGATGGTTTCTCATTTTTTCCTTTCAAAGGAACTTGGGTGATGAAGAATATGCTCAATTTTGTCATTTAGATGTTAAGAGACTTCTTCTGCTGGAATTAAAGGTCACTAATAATTTCATAACCTCAAAGTAGAATTTGTTTGGTTTAGTGGTCTTAGAAGGGTCAGAACAGCTTGTTGGAGTAAGGAAAGGATAGAAGAAGCTTATATATCCAAGAGATTGCCGCTTTCCAAGAAATTGGGGGGGGGGGGGGGCATCATACTCTATCAGGATATAGGCAGCTTTGTGGGCAGAACTTCACCTGCTATTCTCCACTGGAATTCTGTAGAGTGGCAACCTCGTATTCCTTGAATACTTATTCAAAGCACCATCATATCGACCTTTGAGCCAGGGAAGAGGCTTCCTTTGGTTTGGAAGTCTTGAGTATGGCCTTGGCAGTGTTCCACCCAGTAGAAGGATAACTTGGGTACATCCCATGTGTCTGGGCTGGTCTGACTGGATAAAGAGGAAGGAGAAATTAGTTCTTACCTGATAATTTCCTTGGGTACAGCCAGACCAGTCCACGACTCTCCCTGTCCAGATTCATTTTCAGAATAACCGTTTGTGTCCACTACTCAGCGCACTGGATATTAACCTGCATTCCTTGATATGATTTATTACCCTATGTCTATTCCATTTCTGGTTTCTGTTTGTTTCTCCTTTGGAAGCCCTCTGGTTTTTGCTTGGGAGGTGAGGGGAAGTTTAGTGTATTAAAACTGTTTATCTTAGCTTGTTACATAGAATACTGGCAGGCTAAGGTCAGCATGAGAGCCTATAAAGGGTAATGTCAGCAAGCTTGTTAGTCTCTGTCTCCATCTGCTGGTTGGGATGCATAACCCATGCATCTGGACTCAAGGAAATGAAATTATCAGGTAAGAACTAATTTCTCCATTTTGCACCAAGTCTCAAAGGGTAAGTACGTTCATATTTTCTCTTTGAAAACTGGCCAAAGAAAAAGCATGAGCAGAAATATGAACCTTCTTTTTCTGCAGGTACTTTTTCAGGCAAAAGCTATGTGTGTTGTTACCTGCCCTAGCCTAGCCTCGCCCAGAAAACGTCTCTACAATGCAGGTAAATGTACGTGTGTAGAGGGCAAGCAATTTTCAAGTAACCTTTTTACTTATTTAAGTAGCCATTTACACTGATAAATGGTTTTTGAAAATTGCTGTCTTCATGTTTCTGGCATCCTCTAAAAACAGTCAAACACGGGGAGTGAAATATTTCCAGTAGGAGGCAGTTTAAAGAGTCAGACGGTGCTAAAGAAAATGCCCAGTCACGAGCTATGTTTAGATAAGATTGTCAATCTCAGACTAAGACATTGAGGAAAGGAAAAGGCAATAGCAAAGGAGATATGACAGACACAGCTATTCAGAGAAACTTCAGCTTAATCAACTCAAACACTGGAAATGCTGAACTATATCCTACATTTCCAAAAAGGAAAAAAAGTTTACTTTAAACAAACAAGCAAAAAAAAAAGCTATTTTCTCTATAGCATGAGTTTTCTCCAGGGTACACAGTACCAGCTGTTCTCAAAAGGCAAACCCCCACACATACACTCGAGCCTGAAACAGAGCCACAGCAGAGGCACATAGTCCACCAAGAAGTGAATTCCCCCAGTTCATGCCAAGCATCAACCTACGCAGAAAACAAACAAAACAATTCTTTGATAAAAGTTGTTTGTGTTTTCTTTTCACCTTTTCTTTTTTACAGGCTTTTTAAACTAGAGTGACTTCAGCTGGTCTCTAAACATCAATCCCAGGGCCCTGAAACTTCTCGTTGTAAAGTGCAACGAGAAAGATTTTACTGAATGTGATGAATAAATGTGACAGCAATAATAATGTTGGGCAACACAAGGCAAAACTGGTATAAAACACTCCCTCTATTGCATCCTGCCAGATGTCAGAAGACAAACTCTGGACAATTCAGAGTATGGTCAGAAGAAAAGTTTCTGGAGGACAGACTTGGCTGTCTCCAGCTCTCATTTCTGTTCCTAATAAGGTCTGCTACATATTTCGGAGACAGGATGCTAGATTCAGTGGAACACTGGGCTGACTTATCATGGCATTTACTTCCAATATCTACAAATAAATCTTTCTAAATTCTCACTACACTTTCTAAGTACACTGGATAGAAATGAAAACTGCAGCACACACAAATCCAATTTCAGGAAATGTGTACAGAATGCCCTTCTCTATGCAGAGCTAAACCCTCACTATCACAACTTCTGCAGTTCTTTAGTTGACCCTAGTGTGCTCCAAGAAAGGAGCTAGGCCAAACACTCAGTGTGGAAGATGGAAGCCAGATGCTGGGTACCAAAAGCACGTTCACAAAGATTCAATAATGCATGCCTAGAGCAAAGAGAAGCAGGTGCCTCGAGCAGAAACTCACCTTGGTTTGAGCTGGAATCACCAGTACCACATTTTCAATTCGTATTCCAAAAGACCCATCTTCATAATACCCCGGCTCTGTGCAACCAGAAAACAATCAGAAATAATAAATGCCATCATGCAAATATCTAGCTTTCAGGATAAAAAAAATCATGGCAAGGGCTTGGGGGCCTGTTTCACCCTGGACGTTTAAGCAATCTGCAGTTTAAATGTGTGAAACATTCTAGGAGCAGTAGCATGCCAGGGGGAAAAGAAGAGGTGGTCAGAAGAAAGCATGCAAGGAGTTTTGCTTTGTTTTGTTAACTGGGTAAATATCCAATCTCTCTCCCAGGCAATGCACAGATACGACTGCAGTCTCCCCTCCTTGGAACCCAACAAACATGCTTCTGCTGTGTACTCGTCCAATATCACAGATAAGAGCCTTCACGAGCTGCTTCTCCGCACCCCAATCAGCATACATAGTATCTCGCAGACCATCATGGACAGGCGCACCTCAACAAGTGTGAAATACAGTCACGGGGCCCACACCGCCTGCACTCCCTTCTCTGGGCAATGAGATTCCGAGCCAGGAGCCTGAAATCTCCCCCATCCCTATCACCGGCCAGCTGAGCGCTGCCGATTCTGAAGAAGGCAGGAAGGTGGAAAACGACAGCAAACGGGGATCTTTCTTCCTGAAACAGGCTCTTTGTTTGGTAACGTACACTTCTTTTCAAAGAAACGTCTTTGGATTGGCTGGAAGTGAAGCCTTGGGGAAATGCATTTCCATCCAAAAGGTGGCTGCACCTTCTCTCACTCTGTTTTTGTAACGGGCAGTGAAAGATGTTCTATAAAATCACCATCTACCTCTTCCCAAGGGATTTTCTAATCATCTTGTAAATGAAATTTAGCAGTGAAAACATAAAAACAAACAGCAACATTAAATGATTTTTAAGCAGTGCTACATCGTTAAGCTAATTTTCTCTTTTTTTTTTTTTAATTTTAGATCGACCAGGTTGAGACAGTGCAAGGTATTGTAAATTACATTCCCGCAAACCATTTCCTACCATCGCTGATAATCATGCCAGCTTCCAGAGGTTCATCCGCAAAGGTTTTGTAGCTGATACCACAGGGTTCTTCGTGAACATTCAGGAAAGCGCCCACCCCGTGTCCTGTTCCATGCAGGTAATCCAGGCCGGACTCCCACAGCACAGAGCGGGCAAAGGAGTCCAAGAGATGGCCTGCAAGCCAAAACATCGAAGGATCACATTGAACACCAAACATTCCCATCACACAACTTGTGAGACTGGTGAGAGAAAACTAAGTACTTTTATTTTTACCTGTTACATAGCTAGCAGCCAGAGCAATCAATCAAACAAGCGTCATGGTCTACACAGTAAAGTTTAGCAGGAGAAAGACACTTTAAATCTTCTATTTAACTCAAATTTTGAAAACTTTCTCCTCATAAAAACATCAGACAATCTGATTTCTATTAAAATTAGAACAACAAAGGGGTAGATTTTAAAAGCAGCGTGGTGACGTGATCAGCCTTTTCCCAGTTCCCTCTCAGTCCACTTCAGTTAAGGAGCGGACTGGGGAGGGAACTTCCCTACCCCCCCTAACCTAACCTTCCTCCCTCTTCCCCTCTCCTCCTCGCCACCTAAACCTTTTCCTAACCATCCCCAAATTTTTTATTTTGGTGCTTACTGCTCCTCTGGAGCAGAAGTAATCGCTGCATGCCGGCAGCCGTCCAGTATGTGCTTCCCCAGGACAGTGCCAGATCCCGCTCCCCAGCACTTCAGCACATACCGGGGGGTTTACGCGCATGGCCGGGCCGGATGTGAAACGCGTGCGGCGCTTGCAAGGCCCAGCCATGCACGTAAACCCCGAAATTTACGTGCATGGTACTTGAAACTGCACAAAATTAAAATCAGTGTGACATTATACAGTGTTGTACATATGATGACCAAATCCAAGCATCTCATTTAAAGAATAAAATATTTTTAAAGAGGATCATTTTATGCTACCAAATCCCTAGTTCTAGCAGTGTACAGCACCCAGGGAGCACCTTACACACACCAAAGGGCAAGATTCATAAACCAACATATATAGAAGCTGAGATCCTAACTCACGATCGTCTGTTGCTCAGCAGTGAAAATATCTGCCGGGTTATTTACTGTTCTTTTAAAACTCAAAAGCCTGCGGCTACAGCATTCCTCACTGCCAGAGTTCCCAGCAGTGTGCCCGCGGGCGCCCAGCTGGGTTTGCAGAAGAGCTGGTTGGTTTCTGGTACAAACCTTTGGTTCCATTTGGGAACACTGCTGAGCTGACGGATATGTGCCCCTTCAGGACGTACGTGAAGCACTCCTAGTGAAACACAAAGGAGAGGAAACCTGTCAGAAGCAAGGCTCTCTTCTCAGTCACCGCTGGAGAACTACCATAGTTTAGAAGCATATGATCCACGGTCTCAGTCGGAGCAAAGCAGAAATGCAAAATTTAAAAAAAACAAATTTACACTTGTACGTGCTGCTCTTGGAACCTCTTGACAGCTCAATTTATGTGGTTTGCTCTGAACCTGCAGGATTTTCAGCCTTATGCATTAATAGACAATGAAGAAGGTATATATGCTTAATGGTGGGTGACAGAGACTGAGAAACAGAAGAGCTGTGCTCCATCTATTATTAAGGCTAATGCACTACAAACCTTTCCCCTGCAGGAATGCATCTCTGCCCAAGATAACTAATAGCAAAAAAGGAGAAAATGTGCCTGTTTCAGGGTCTGCTTTAGCTCATCCATTTCTGTACTCCAGCAATGAACCTGTACATACAGAGCACTTAAAGTACTTAGTGTAAAATACTGGACCTGTAACATCAAAGTTTAGAAATCCAGTTATGATACACAAGTTATGCAACATAATTCTCTGGCTCATCAGTAAGCACTACTTGGAAATCAACGTCACATTTTTTTTTAGAAGTACACAGTCATTTTTTTAATGGACCAGAATCATTAAAAAATTGAATGCACCCTGCCCCAGCCTTGTGTAACAGCCCAGTGCCACGCTACACGAAAACATTCCCCAGAACGTCCCAGGCCAAACGATTGTCTCCTCGGTTATGCACTGTTCTGTACAAACTGCAGAAGGAGGTTATCAGAAGAGGTGGATGGAGCCCAGCACTGTTCTAAGGAAGGCAACCAGTGAGCTCCCTAAAGGAAGCAGCTCATCCACAGGCTCCATGTTTCTCCCTACAACACCTGGCTGATATATATATATATACACACACATATATGCACAAAGGCTCTAATTTTGTTTTCAGCTTAGGCAGTAGGGTTGCCACCTCACCCAGGTCATGGAGTTGCAGTTTGACTTCCCAAAGAGAAACAGGATTAAACCAAGGCTGATTTCCCCTGTCCTGGAGTTGGTGGCATCCCCTAGAGGGCCTCCTGTCTTCCGGGTTTTATCCCTAGTGAGCAGCCTGCATGACATAAACACACAATGAAGGATTCAGGGTACCTTTTCATAAGCAGATGGTGTGCCAAAATGCATAGTTCTTGTCACATCGGTGGTCCCATCCCTTATAAAACCAAAGAGAAAAACAACATGGCGTAACTAACACATATCCCATTTTGAGTCTCAGGACAACAATTTTTATAGAGATTTTGGTGTGCAAAACACACATCTCAACTTATGCTAAATCTTTCAGTGAGGTCTCTAGAAAAAAAAACAAAAAACAATTTACACATTTTTCTTAGTCTAAGCGTATCCAAGGTATACTGCACCTTCCCCCTACACCCCACCTCATGATACTCTTCAGTCAATAATGGATCCACTGACAAATCTCACTCCACTGACCAATTCAACATTAACAGAACAGAAAATAATAAAGCAGAACACCATGGAGCTGAGGAACAGCCTAAAGGTTAGAGCAACAGGCTGAGAGCCAGGGAAGCCAGAGTTCAAATCCCAGATGCTCCTTGCAACCTTCAGCAAGTTTCTTTATCTTCCATTGCCTCAGTTACAAAAATTGTAAGCTCTCTGGAGCAAGGACCTACCACTTGTATAAGCTCGGGTCTGGAAAGGTGAGTAATTACATCCTAAATCCAAATCCACAGCTGACTAATTAGTTTCCAATTAAAATGGCCTAACTAGCAGCAGCGACAAAGACATCAGAGGGGTTTTCCCAGGACAATTGCTCAAAGAACCCCAGGCTTGAATAAGGCAAGATACTGGATAAAAAGTCACGAAAATGAGTGACAGGTTCTACCAGTTTATTACACTACCTAATTTGTGAGTATTTTCTTCACCATCCTAGATCAGAGGTTCTCAACCTTTTATAACTTCTACCCTTTCCAGAGTCTGAAATGTCTTGAATACCCACAGGTTGGCAAATATTACAAATTTACAGCCAATATCATGCTTATGTTTGGTTTGTCTCTACAGATAGATCAGTGAAAGGAGAAAGGTCCAAAGTGGTAAAGTGAAATTGAAATGAAAGGCAACAAAGATCATCGTGTGGCAAGCAACGAAGAAATGCAGAAATATTAAACAAATACTTCAGTTCGGTGTTCACTAAAGAAGACCCTGGAGAAGGACCGTCACTGGTTGACAAGAGCATGGATGGAAGTGGAGTCGACGAAACTCCATTTACAGAAGAGAATGTACGGAAAGAGCTAGGAAAACTGAAAGTGGACAAGGCCATGGGGGCCAGATGAGATCCATCCCAGAATATTAAAGAGGCTCAGAGATGTGCTGGCAGGTTCAATAGATCCCTGGAAATGGGAGAGGTGCCATGGGATTGGAGAAGAGCGGTGGTGGTCCCACTTCACAAAATTGGGAGCAGAGAGGAGGCTGGAAACCACAGGCCGCTTAGCCTCACCTCGGCGGTGGGAAAATTAATGGAGACTCTGCTGAAGGAAAGGACAGTGAACTATCTACAATCCAGTGGGTTGCTGGACCCGAGGCAGCACGGATTCACCAGGGATAGGTCCTGTCAGACAAATTTAAGTGACTTTTTTGATTGGGTGACTAGAGAATTGGATCAGGGAAGAGCATGCGATGTGATTTACCTGGATTTTAGTAAAGCTTTTGATACGGTCCCTCATAGGAGACTCCTGAAGAAAGTGAGAAGCTTGGGAGTGGATTGCAAACTGGTTTACTGACAGGAGTCAGTGTATAAATGGTAAATGGAACCTACTATGAAGAAAGAATGGTGTTATGTGGAGTGCCACAGGCATCGGTGTTGGGATTGGTTCTGTTCAACATCTTCGTGAGTGACATTGCGGAAGGGATAGAAGTTAAAGTTTGTCTATTTGCAGATGATACTAAGATCTGCAACAGAATGCATATGACTGAAGGAGTAGAGAAAATGAAAACTGGAGGACTAGTTGACAATTTGGCAGCTGAGATTCAGTGCCAAGAAGTGCTAAGTCCTGCATCTGGGGGTGTGGTAATCCAAAAGAGTGGTATGAGATGGAAGGGGAAAGACTGATGTGTATGGACCAAGAAAGGGACCTTGGGGTAATAGTGTCTGGAAATCTGAAGGCGGCAAAGCAATGTGAGAAGGCGATAGCTAAAGCTAGAAGAATGCTGGGCTGCATAAAGTGAGGAATAACCAGTAAGACAAAGGTCCTTGGTGAGACCTAACCTTGAGTACTGCGTTCAGTACTGGAGATCATATCTCAAAAGGGACAAAGACATAATGGAGGTGGACCAAAGAAGAGCGACCAAAATGCTGTGGGGTCAGCGTCGGAAGAATTATGAGATTTAGATTTTTATATTCTGCTTTTTGCACTTTTTTTCAGCACTTCAAAGCAGATTACATTCTAGGTATTTCCCTATCCCCAGAGGGCTTACAATCTAACCCCCTCATTTATCAAAATGCGCTAATGCGTTAAGGGCTTTTCGCATGCGATAGGCCCTTACCGCATGCGAAAACGTCTTTAACGCATGCGATTGCACCATATCGTATGGTGCAATGCAAATTTGAAAAACAGGAGGAGTTAGGGGCGGGGAGTGGGCTGGGTTTGCCGGTCGGCGAAGTGCTATCGCACAGACTTAACGCTGATTTTAACTACACCTTTTTCAGTAGCGTTAAGCCGTGCGATAGCTTGTGTTACGGGGCAGTAAGGATTTATTGCATTTCGCGATGTCTCCTGAAAGGCCTGTTTTAGTAGATTTGAAGCTCCCGGAGCACCAGCCTAGCCATCAGGGAGAGGGGGAGGGAGAGAGGGAGAAAGAGAGCGAGCCTAGCCATAATGTCCTCTCCCTAGATAGGTATTTGTATCCCTATGGTAGGCCCACCTAGTAACTCGAGGTGAGGTTTAGGTATTAGTGTAGGGGCCACTTTAACATTCAACGTGAGACATATGAACAGAACAGTGGTCTCTTGTGAAGATTTGATGGCCTTCGGAGTGAGGAGACTCACCCAAAGATGAGATTTGGGCAATGTTCTCTCCACCTAGCTCTCTCTCTCTCTCTCTCTCCCTCCATTAACAATGGTCCCCCAGTGGTTGAATGCAGGAAATACAACAGGTCAGGCACATAAAGCAATGTCTGAAAATGTTATCGCAATTTGCGCTAACTTAGCTCTTCGCATAGGTAATTAGCGCAAATTACGATAAACTGTATATTAGCATAACACACACCCCTTTTGCTATCACATGTGATACTTATCGCATTTTGATAAATCCAGGCCTAAGTTTGTACCTGAGGCAATGGAGAGTAAAGTGACTTGCCCAAGGTCACAAGGAGCAACAGTGGGACTCAAACCCTGGTCTCCTGGTTCATAATCCACTGCTCTAACCATTAGGCTATTCCTCCAGTCGAAGAGAGGCTGAAGGACCTGAATATATATACCCTGGAGGAAAGGAGGGGTAGGGGATATCATAGCTTCAGATACCTGAAAGGTTTTAATGATGCACAATCGTTAAACCTTTGCCACGGAAAAGAAATCAGTACAACTAGGGATCATGAAATTAAACTCCAGGGACTGAGTACCAACATCAGGAAATATTTCTTCACAGAGAGGGTGGTGGATGCTTGGAATGCCCTTCCAGAGGAGGAGGTGAAGACAAAAGCAGTGAAAGAATTCAAAGGGGCCTGGGATAAACCCTGTGGATCCATGGGGGTAACTTGCTGGTGCGGCGGTTACTACCCTTAACCAATAAGCCTTGACATTACTGAGGCAACTCCATCATTGCCCTCTGCTTCAATGGCAGGGGAAAAGGGAATGGGATTCAGACAGCAAGCAATGAGGGCCAAGACTTTTACTATCTGGGGAACAAATAAGCATGGGGGTAATTTGCTGATGTGGCTGTTACTACCCTTACCCAATAAGCCGGATATTTTTGATGCAGCTCCAGCATTGCTCTCTGCTTCAATGACAAGTGGTAAAGTAGAATTAGATTCAGATAGCAACCAACAAGGGCCCTGACTTTTACAGTCTGGGAAACTGAAAAGCATGGGGCTGATACTACCATAAGCTTGCCTGGCAGACTGGATGGACCATTTGGTCCTTTTCTGTTGTCATTTCTATGTTTAAGGGATTTTTCCCCCTCATTTTCATCTCGTCAGTTTTCTAACTTTGTGTCTTGGTTTCCCTTTCCATTTTCTCTTTTCTTCTATGCTTGTCTTCTCCTTTCTTCATCCTTTTCTCCCTCATCTGTCTCTCAGATAGCTTTTAAACATTTTCTTTTCTTCACCAGTTATTTTTCTCCATTACCACTTCTTTTCTCCTCTGTCTTCCATACCTCTTCTCCCTTGATCCCTCTGAGTTATCCACCTCCTCTTTGCTGGATCTCAGAGACTTACTTCAGAGACTTGTGATGCTATGTTTATTACTGTAATTGTTCACTATGTTATGATATCTCAAAACTTCCTTGATAAAATTGTTCACTATGTAAACCGTTATGATGGCTTTACCGAATAACGGTATATAAAACTCTTCAAATAAATAAATAAATAAATCTCAGCCCTCCATAACACCATCTCCCAGAATCTCTCCACACCTCGCAATCTTCTATCTCCCTCTCTCTGGCTTTCCACCCTCCCAATGCTTCCCACTCCTCCAGCCATCTTTTTCCCTGTACCTCCAAAGCCCTCCATCTTCATTTCTCCCCTACCTCTCCCCTCCCCCACCACATATTTCCCAGCCCTCCATCTCACTTTTTCCTCCCTTGAATCTCTCTCCACCAACCAGCCTTCTACATCTTCTCAACATATAGCCCTCAATCTCTATTCTTTCCAACTTCCGGCCTCTATATTGGAGAAATTGCTTACCTGATAATTTCGTTTTCCTTAGCGTAGACAGATGGACTCAGGACCAATGGGTATAGTGTACTCCTGCTAGCAGTTGGAGACGGATCAGATTTCAATCTGACGTCAGCCCCTAGTATATATACCCCTGCAGGGAGTGCAGCTCTTCAGTATTCTCCTCGAAAAGCATTGTGGATATATGTGTGACTGACTGATTGAATAACTTAATAATTTGGTTAACTTGAATAACTTCATAACTTGGTTAAACGTTAACATTTTGATTAACTTGATTAACTTGAACTGGTTGATTGACTATAGCTGGAGACCACCAGTGTACTCAACCGGAAAGCATCGACACCTGGCAGGGTGGATGCCCTAGGTAAATGAAAACATGGCTTACCCTTGAATCATATGAGAGATCATGAGTGACGGCAGCCAAGGGTGGGATGCCGAGTCCATCTGTCTACACTAAGGAAAATGAAATTATCAGGTAAGTAATTTCTCCATTTCCTAGCGTGTAGCAGATGGACTCAGGACCAATGGGATGTATAAAAGCTACTCCCGAACCGGGTGGGAGGCTGCCCATGACCCACTTAGTATTGCCCTTGCAAATGCCGTGTCCTCCCGAGCCTGAACGTCCAGACGGTAGAATCTGGAGAAGGTATGGATGGAGGACCATGTAGCCGCCCTGCAGATCTCGGCAGGGGACAGCATTCTAGTTTCTGCCCAGGATACTGCCTGGGCTCTGGTAGAATGGGCCTTGACCTGTAGAGGAGGTGGCTTGCCAGCTTCTACGTAGGCCGCCTTGATGACTTCCTTGATCCAGCGGGCGATGGTTGCCTGCGAGGCCGCTTCCCCTTGTCTCTTTCCGCTGTAAAGGACGAAAAGGTGGTCCGTCTTTAGTACTGGTTCTGACATTTCCAGGTATCTGGATAGGAGTCTGCCGATGTTGAGGTGGCGTAGACTACGGTCTTCTTCAGACTTCTTCAAGCCATCCGTCGTTGGTAGCGAGATGGTCTGGTTAAGGTGGAAGTGTGAGACCACTTTGGGTAGGAAGGAGGGGACCGTGCGTAGTTGGATGGACCCCGGGGTGAGTCTGAGGAACGGCTCACTGCAGGACAGTGCTTGTAGTTCCGAGATGCAGCGGGCTGAACACACTGCCAGCAAAAACACCGTCTTTAAGGTTAACAGGCGGAAGGACAGGCCTCGGAGGGGTCTGAAGGTGGTTCCTGCTAGGAAGTCCAAAACGAGATGAGATTCCACAGAGGTACCAGCCACTTTAGTGGTGGGCGAATGTGTTTGACTCCTTTCAGGAAGCGTGACACGTCCGGGTGAGAAGCTATGTTGTCGCCCTCGCTCTTGGAGCCGTAGCATGGCAATGCGGCCACCTGTACCTTGATGGAGTTGAGGGACAGACCATTCTGTAGTCCATTCTGTAAGAATTCCAGGAACACGGGAACTTTAAATGAGCATGACTTGATGTTGTGGTCTTCGCACCAGGCTTCAAATACTCTCCAGATCCTTATGTACGTTAACGATGTGGAGAACTTGCGTGCTCGGAGGAGAGTGTCAATTACCGCCCCCGAGTATCCGCTCTCTCTCAGGTGGGCCCTCTCAATGGCCAGACCGCAAGAGAGAATTGAGCTGGGTCCTCGTGGAGGATCGGATCTTGTTGTAGCAGGTCCCTGTGTGGGGGCAGGGGTAGGGGGTCCAGCATTCTTCTCATGTCTGTGTACCAGGGTCTTCTTGGCCAATCCGGAGCCACCAGAAGAATTAGTCCCTTGTGTAGTTGTATCTTGTGAATGATTGCGCCCAATAGGGGCCACGGCGGGAAGGCATATAGCAGAGTCCCCGGTGGCCAGATCTGAACCAGAGCATCGATCCCTTGGAACTGCGGTTCCCGCCTGTGGCTGAAGTATCTGGATACTTGGGTGTTGGATCTGTTTGCCAGAAGGTCCATGTCCGGTGTCCCCCACCGATCCACTATCATTTTGAAGGCTGCGGACGACAGCCTCCATTCTCCTGGGTCTAGACTTTCCCTGCTGAGGAAGTCTGCCGTGATGTTGTCTTTCCCGGCGATGTGGATGGCAGAGATCTCCTGGAGGTTTGCTTCCGCCCACACCATCAGGGGGCCTATTTCCAGGGACACCTGTTGGCTTCTGGTTCCCCCCTGCCGGTTGATGTAGGCCACTGTCGTGGCGTTGTCCGACATTACTCTGACCACTTTGTTTCGAAGTCTGTGAGCGAACCGCAGACAGGCTAATCTGATTGCCTGCGCTTCTAAGCGGTTGATGTTCCATCCCGCCTCTTCTGCGTTCCACTGCCCTTGGGCGGTTAACTCCTCGCAGTGTGCTCCCCATCCTCCTAGACTGGCATCTGTGGTGAGTAGGGTCCAGGTTGGGGAGGATAGTCTTGATCCCCGGCTCATGTGGCTGGCCTGCAGCCACCACCGTAGCTGGGTCCGAACTCTGCCTGGGAGAGATAGACGTACGGTGTAGTTCTGGGACCGTGGGCTCCATCGTGATAGAAGTGAGCGTTGTAGGGGCCTCATGTGGGCTTGCGCCCATGGCACAACTTCCAGTGTGGATGCCATCAGCCCGAGGACTTGCAGGTAATTCCATGCTGTGGGACGAGGGTCATTCAGCAATGTTTGCAGTCGGTTCCACAATTTTGATCTCCTTGTGGGGGTCAGGCTGACCTTGTCCTCTTTGGTGTCGAATTGGACTCCTAGGTATTCCAGCGACTGTGAGGGCTGTAGGGAGCTTTTGTTTGTGTTGACCACCCATCCTAGGCTCTCCAGTAGAGTAATGACTCTGCTGGTTGCTTGGCGGCTTTCCTCCGGTGATTTTGCCCTGATCAGCCAATCGTCCAGGTAAGGGTGAACGAGGATTTCTTCCTTCCTCAGTGTTGCCGCCACCAACACTATTACCTTGGTGAACGTCCGGGGTGCTGTGCCCGGAACTGGTAGTGACCGTCCAGGACTTTGAAGCATAGGCAGCGCTGGTGTTCCTGATGAATTGGGATGTGTAGGTAGGCCTCCGAAAGATCCAGGGATGTGAGAAACTCTCCCGGTTTTATCGCCCTTATTACGGATCGTAGGGTTTCCATGCGGAAGCGGGGAATCCTGAGGTGACGGTTGACCGACTTGAGGTCTAGGATGGGCCTGAATGTTCCCTCTTTCTTGGGGACGATAAAATAAATGGAATAATGTCCAGTATTCATTTCTTGTGGAGGCACTGGGGTAATGGCCTCGAGAGCCAGTAGTCTGGACAGTGTAGGTTTCCACTGCCGCCCTCTTGAAGAGGTCGTGGCAGGGGGACTCCACGAACTTGTCCGGAGGGGTTCGTAGAAAATCCAGGTAGTACCCCTCCCGGATTCAGACCCACTTGTCTGAAGTTATCTCGACCCATCTGCGGTAGAATAGGGCTAGTCTCAGAGACCAAGATGGCCGCTGAGATGTGAGGTCGTGAGGGCAGCGCTCCCGGGAGAAAGTTTTCAAACGAGCGATTTCTCTATTATTTTTTTCTTGAAAGCACAATGCCTCACACTAAAAGAAAAGCTCGCATTCGCGAAATTACCTCTACACCCGATCATTCCTTTCAACCGAGGATAGATGAAGCCTTCACGAGGACGCCAACATCAAACCCGGAAATGTTGGTCGCTGGGGCAGACAGAGAGCAGCTGCCGAGCCCCCTGACCTTAGAGATCTCGTTAAGCCCGGGGCCACCAGGGAAACGTTCTGTGAGTGCTGAGGCACGCGGGCAGTTTTCAGAGATGGCGAGTGGTAACCAGAGAGGGGTAGATGGAGTCCCCTTGGAGGACCTGAATTCGACAGGTTCCAGGAACCACTCAGAGCAGGCACAACACCGCCCGGAACATCAGAAAATTGGCGAAGGACTCCTGGAGGTAGGAAACAAGATGGACATTCTAACCCCACTAACCACCTCAGCTTTGGTCCCCTCGTTGGAGGAAATTAAAAATATATTAATTACTATGCAGAAATCTATAATTGCTTTAACGTCAACTGTGCAAGAAGCAATGCTTAAGACACAGAAAGTAGAGGATTCGCTGGCTTCAGCTGAAGAGAAAATAAATACTTTAGAAGGGAAAGTTAAGAAAATTGAAGAGGTTCAACTAAATCTTATAAAATCTGAAAAGATGGTGGAGAATAAAATAGAATTTTTTGAAAATCAAGCTAAAAGAGCGAACTTAAGGTTCCTTAACTTTCCAAAAACGAAACTACAGCCTCCTGCAGACTTACTGAAAAGTTATTTTATAAATATTCTAAAGTATCCTGCAGAAAAGATTCCAGCTATATTATCCATTTACTACTTAACTCAGAGAAATCCTACTGGGAACAGTAACAACCATAAAGGGAAAGGAGAAGAAGAATCGTTAGATTTGACGGACTTTCTGGAAAAATCTTTCGAAATGGAGATAAACATGAGGGAAACATTGTTGGTGCAGTTTGCCTCAAAAACGGATAGAGATGAAGTATTAAAACATTATTTCAGGTTTCAAAAATTAAAATTCTTTGGACAGTGTATACAGATTTTCCCAGACATTGCCAGATTGTCTCAGTTGAAACGTAAAAAATTTCTGGAAATGAGGGGGGAGGTGGTGGGAAGGGGGGCACGTTTTATGTTGCGGTTCCCTTGTCGTTGCTTTATATATTATGGTAACGTAAAATATATTTTCACAGAGCCAATACAGTTACGTAGCTATTTAGATAGACCATCATGTACCTAAGTGAATCCAGGAGTAGTTGGATAAGAGAAATTATGGGTATTGGCTAACCTCTAATCTCAGTATTTATTTTCAATTATATAGATTACTTATGATCTGCTTAATAAAATTTTGGTCTTCCCCGATTTCCTAAATATATTACAATGTGTTCCAGACCAGGATTTAATATTTCCTTTCTTGTAAAATGGAGTTTATCTATATTTGTATTGTTTTTCTTTTCTGGAATATGGATAACGCATTGAAATATTTTCTTGTAACTGAAATTAAAAAATTAATAAAGCATAAATTAAAAAAAAAAAAAAAAAAAAGAATAGGGCTAGTCTGTCCCCTATGGCTTCTTCCCTTGGATGGGTCGGCTGAATCTCATTGTGGGGTACAGCTGGGGCCTGTACCCGAGCTGGTTCCCCTCTTATTGTGCTTGGCCGAAAGGACTGGTTCCTGCCCGCAGGGCTGGGGGCTTGATAGTTGCTCCTGTAAGGATTGAAGCGCTGTGAACCTCTGCCGCTGGAGGACCTGGGGAAGGTCGCTGGTTTCTTTTCGTCTTATCTTCCGGCAGGCACGGCAATGGGGACTCGCCCCATTTGTCGGCCAGTTTCTCTAGTTCGCTGCCGAACAGGAGGGATCCTTTGAAGGGCATCTTTGTGAGGCGCGTTTTGGAAGATGCGTCGGCCGACCAGCTTCAGAGCCAGAGTTGCCTCCTGGCCACCACTGCAGATGACACCCCTCTGGCCGCTGTGCGAACTAGGTCGGAGGCCGCGTCCGCGAGGAATGATACTGCTGGTTCCATGTCTTCTCCCGGGGTGTTGTTCCTGGTTTGTGATAAGCAGTGTGAAAAGGCTGACCCCCCCCCCGACTAATTGACCCCATAAAGACCAACTCTACAAAGGTCATAAAAGTAAGAGGTTTATTTATGGAGGAAGGCGGGGTTCCTCCAGGAGCAGAAGCAACACGAAACACGTGGTATATCTGAGCCTGCTCAAAGATCTGACGTGTGCTCAGCAATTTAAGGGTTTCATTCAGCCAATGAACAGACATCTCCAAAAGCCCACCCATTACCTTATAGCCAATCAATAAATTTTAGCATATGTGTGTGCCCTGTTACTATGGGCAGGAGCCTCTTGTTATCATTAGCAGAGAATAAGACCAAGTTAACTTTCGTTTTCCCAGGAATGATGTCATCTGTGCTGGCTGGTTCTCTGGTAAGTTTAGTTTTCATAGTGCTTCATAGTGCTAGTGTCACATGTGCAGGATATATGCAATTTACTATTATTACAGCAGGCATGTGTCACCACAGTGCAGCAGGCCGCAATTTGTAGAGACATAGTGGCTATGTCAAATGACTGTTTGAGGATGGACTCCAGACGTCGGTCATGTGCATTCTTGAGCGCAGTTCCTCCCTCCACTGGGATAGTGGTGCGCTTAGAGACCGCGCAGACCATGGCATCAACTCTTGGGCATGCAAGAAGATCTTTGGTTGCCGGGTACAGGGGGTACAGGGCTGCCAAAGCTCATCCCCCTTTGAATGTTGGCTCCGGAGCATTCCATTCCTGGTCAATCAGCTGTTGTGCTGCTTGCAACAGAGGGAAATGGCGAGAAGTCTGTCGAAGACCCTCCAGCAGGGGGTTCGGTTTAGGTTCCCCTGAAGTACCTGGGCCCGGGATAGCGAGCTCAGTCAGACATTGGTTGACCAGGTCCGGGAGCTCGTCCTTTGTGAAGAAGCGTCTCATGGTTCGGTGAGGCTCTGTCCCCGGGGGGAGCTCCCCCTCTTCTAGGGGTTCGGCTTCCTCCTCAGAGATGTCCGAGTCCCCAAAGGTGGGGCTTCTGGGTAGTGGAAGCCTGTGCCTAGGTCTTGAAGGGCCTAGAGCATGAGGGTCCTCCGGTGGAGCATGTGGCTGGTCAGCCAGAGGTTCAGTTTGCATTTGAACAAAGGCGTGAATCTCCTTGAAGAATTCCACCCATGAGATCGACGCTGGGTCAAAGCTGAGGGGCGCTGGTTCCCTGGGGGTCCCCGTCTGTGGGGAGGTCCCCCTGGCTAGGTCCGGGGTAGCCCCTGAGGAGCTAGAACTCGGCCCTGGGTGGGACCTGCCCTGAACTGGATTTCCCAGGGCCTCCTCGCACTGCGTGCACAGGGTGTCAGCCTCCTCGCTTTGTGCGGCTCTGATGTGGCATGCTGGGCAGAGGCCTTGAGCTTTTATCCCTGTTTCTGGAGGTGCCATGGCTGTCGGTGCGTAAACTCTTATGCGCTCCGGTGCGCTTAAGAAGAGCGTGTAAGTTGTGCGTGCAGCTGTGCGCCCCGCCGTAGAAATGCGCCCGGCTCTGTGCGTGCAACTTATGCGCGCAAGGTTTGATGTGCGTGTAAGATTATGCGCACAAGTGCTTTGTGCGCCTAGGTCGAAGTTGTGTGCTCGGGCCGAACGGCGAACGGTGCGGCGAATAGGGCCAAGATGGCGACGGTGAGCACGCGGGCAATATGGCGACCCCTTCGGAGAGTCTCCACGTGGGTAGACCCTTGGAAATAGCTGGGGCCTGGCCCTGCTAGGGCGGATCAACCCGGGGGCACTGGTCCCGGCCGGTGACCTGTGCTCCTCCTCGATCCTCGGAGACCGGACTCGAGTAGAAGATTTCTACCTAACCTTGTCTTCGGCGCTTCCCAGTTTCATCCTGGGCGGTCTCCGGCTGCGGGGGGAGAAGGCAAATACCTTCACCGCCGCGCTCAAGGGTGCACCCACTGCCTCTCAGCCGCGCCCGAGGATCGGGGGCTAGGTCCTTGCTGCGATTCGGCCGCCGGACAGAGGCTTACCTCCGAGGGACCACAGAAATCACCTCGGGAATCTCAACTGGGGGAGGGACCCGAGGGTATCACCGCAGGAGAGCGGGGCTTGTCTTCAGGTAGGTTTCTTCTTTAAATTTGGATTTTCTTCTATGAATTTGGTTCTAACGCTGTGAGAGCATGCAGATAGTCCCTAAATGCTATGGAGACGGAAAATACTGAAGAGCTGCACTTCCTGCAGGGGTATATGTACTAGGGGCTGACGTCAGATTGAAATCTGATCCATCTCCAACTGCTAGCAGGAGTACACTATACCCATTGGTCCCGAGTCCATCTGCTACACGCTAGGAAATTACTCTTTGCTCTCCCCAACTCTCAGCCCTCCACCTTCCTAATTTTGGCCTTTCTTGCTTGGAACTGGAGAGCAGCAACAGAGTTGCCACCCCAAGCATGAATCAAGGGACTCGGGAAAGGCAGCCAGCCGCAGGACTAAAACCGAGGCGGCAGGCACTGGAGGGGGACAGTGAAAGAGCTGCTGTGCTTCCTGTCCCTCGGACTGCCTTCATTTCCTCCTATCCCTGCGCAGGCCTCATTTCTAATGAGGACGCCAACATGACAGGGAGACAAAAGGAAGGACACCGGAAGCACATCATTTTCACTGTACCCAGCAGTGCTGGCAGAGACTTTAGGTCCACATTTGGCTGCCTCTCCTGCTCCCCCTTTTGTAGTGGGGTAAAAAGTGATCTGACACATCTCGTTTTTACTTCTCCCAGTCAGAGCTTGGCAGCCAATGGTGAGCCCATGATCTCCTGCCTGAGGGTACCACCATTTAGGTTCCCTTCTTTCACGTGGCAATGGTCTGGTTGTGGGGCTCACCAGGCCCCTACTACGTTCTTTTTTGAGAGATCAGGCAGGCAGGAAAGGGGTTAGAGGAGCACATTACCTGTGCTTCATCTCTCCCATATGGAGCTGCCCATTTCTATACAAGAAGGAGACCCCTAGGGAGTTTGTGGAGTTTTTGATTTGGCTTTGGAGGAAGAAGGAGAGCTGCTTTCATTTCCCTTTCGTTTTCATTTTGGGGAAAGTAGAACTTCCAGACCCTGGAGAGGCATTAAAACGTTGGGTGTTCTGTCAGATTTCTAAGAAAGGAATTTAATTTTCCATTTTTGAATTTGGTTGAAGAAAGTTTCCAAGCCGCACTGCCTTCTCTTTTGGATTCTGTTCGACCGCGCTTCTCCTCTTGCTCCAGCTGAACCTCCCCACCGGAGAGATTCGGTTCACCCACCCGAGGTTTGGAAGGAGGATTGGAATTCTAGCCAAGGAAAAGAGTGGCACCCCAGCAGTGGAGATCCACTCCAGGTATCCATCGGATATTCAGGTACAACAAGGAGAGGAATCAGAGGAGTGCAATACCAAGTTACACTATACTGGGAATTGAATTTGGTCCACCATCCCAACAGTACAGAAGTTCCCAGGAACAAGCTTTAAAACTGCTCTTAAGCAGGGAGGAAACTGGTTGGGAAAATCATTTGTTGAAAGAAACTGCAGAGTCACAGATTTGCCAGGAATGAGTTTGCACAGTGGCCTGACTTGAAAAGGGCTTGTAAACAGATGTATTCCACCTTAAAATCACCGACCAGTAAAGTTATGTTGCAAACTCATCACGAGTCCAGCGTGATTATTGCTCTTTACTATAGAGACACTAAAAGAATGCCCAGGGTCTAGGAAAGTATTCTACCCCCCTCCTGGAAAGTCTGGGGTTAACAGAGAGAGAGAGAGAAGATAACTAAGCCCCAGGAACTCCTGAAGAGGATCTCAGCCCAGGGGTTACACAGGCACCCCCCGAGGGCTACATGTCCCGCTGGTTGAGAAGCATCGCTCTAGATCTCAGGCCTGATTAGAAGCTTTGTTTGTCCAAAGTGATTTAAAAGCCACGGATGCAGTCATGACACCTAATCCCAGCCTACTTACTTATACTGAGCCCCAGAATCCAGAAGGAAGATCTCATTTATCGACAGCGTTCTGTTCGTCTCAGGAATCGGTCTGTTAAAACAGAATAAGAACATAAGAAACCTTGTTTTTTTCACGCTTAAAGTTTGAGTTTACCTGAAAGGCCCGCGCAGCGGATCAATGCGACAATAAGAGGGTTATTTTCAAAGTCATTTATGCGCATGAATATCAGTATTTCTATGCATACACGGCTTTTCTGAAAGTGACCCGGGCTCAGTGCATGCCGGTGTATGCAGCGGGGGCAAAGTCAGCTGTTCCATGCACGGTTTTGGATTTTTTTTTTTAATCTTATTTTTACTTTAAGATTGTTTATTGAAAAAGAATCTGGACATGCGTTTGACATACAGGATACTGAGGCGTGCCAAACAATCAATAGAACACAGTCAACTGTTCAAATAGTTTTACAAAGTTTCTCCCACCCCCCAGTATTTTGGAAAAGAACCACAGAGGGTGTACATGAGTGCACATTACCACGTCAGCTTACCCACTCAAGGCTAATTAATTACCTCACTTCTAGCCCTTGGCCATACATTAATAAAGATAAGTTTACTTTGAAATGACCGCATTGTAGTTTGGTTCTCCATCTTTCATGTAGGCATGACATTTGTTAAGCCAAAGCCTGGAGGCTCTCGCTTTCGCCACTGCAAAAGAAGGGCCTTCTTTGCAAGCAGGCACACCTTCCTAATCAAAAGACCCTTGTCCTTCCCACGAATCTAGAAAAAGGACACCACATCAAAAAGGACACTCTCAGAAGTGAACACCAGCACTTGTCCCACTAAAGAAACCAAATACCCTCGAATTTTCTCCCAAAAGGACTGAATAGCAGGACACTCCCAAAAACAGTGTCCTAAGGTGCCCCTATGCATATTGCAGAATCCAAATAACCCACTCAATACAGCCAGGATGGAGACAAGTACACTCTCTGCAGGAGTTTATATTGCATCTCCCATAGGGTAACTCTGCCTGTAATAAAGCACAGAAAACCTCAGGCGGAGGTCGTACTAAGGACTTATGAATACGCACTATCCCCAACCTGCTACGCTTATCCACTTGAAAAAGGCCTCAAGCTGTCCTAGAAAAACATCTCGCAGAAGAGGTTTTTGCAAGGATAGAACATAGTGACGCAGCTGTAGGTATGCAAAAAAGGAATTAGGAGGTAGCGTGAAGCGCGTGTTTAACTCTTGAAATGACAGCGTGTCACCTTCAGCACCTAACACATCTGCTAAAGAAACCACCCCCTGCAAGGCCCACTGAGAAAAGATCGAAGTCTGCATGCCCGGGGTAAATTCCAGATTGCCCTTTATGGGCAAGTAAACTGACACATCTGGACTCTGACCCAGCCTGGACCATAGAAATTTCCACGCCTTTCGTAAGGCAGTTAAAGAAAAATTATGACGTATAGACACCGGCAATAGAGTCGGGCGGGCATGAAGTACATACAAGGGATTTAACGGCTTGCTCAGCTTCTTTTCCAGCACCAAAGGTGTAAAATGTGACAAATTAAATATCCGATCCTCCACATGTCTCAACAAACAAGCCATATTATACTCCTGAAAATTGTGTATTCCCAGTCCTCCCTGGCGCCACTCGCCCACCAAATTAGCTATGGAAACCCAAGCCCTCTTTCCCCTCCAAATAAAACGAGACAGCACTGCGTAAACTAACTTGACAGCCCTCCTTCTGAAGTATCAAGGGAATGGTTTGTAAGATGCATAACCACTGAGGCCAAATAAGCATTTTAAATAAATTTATCTGACCTGTCACTGAAAGAGATAAGTCCTTTCATTCCAGAACCTTTGCTTTAAAGATTTTAGGAGAGGCAGAATATTTAAATCATAAATCTTATCTAAAGACATGGATATCTGTACCCCCAAATACTGAAAAGATTCCCCGGCCCACCTAAGAAGAAATTGCTTATCCCAATCCAACTGGGGAGGCCATCGCCTCAAACTTGCTCACATTTAGTTTAAATCCCAAAAAGGAGCCAAAGAGGGCAAATTCCTCCATCAATGCAGTCAGGGAGTCCATGAGATTACTAAGATGTCCAAGCAAATCATCCACAAAAGCCATCACCTTGAACGTAGTAGCACCAATCAGGATACCAGATACTCCCTCATTGTGTTGGATAGTCCACAACAACGGCTCCAATGACAAAATAAATAAGAGAGGTCAGTGGGCATTCCTTGTTGCGTACCATGTTGTAAAGGAAACTCGTATGTGAGAGAGCCATTGATTAAAATTTGTGCCCTTGGCTCTGAGTAAAGGAGGTGGACCACACGTAACCACACTCCGCGAAACCCAAACCGCTCCAAAACAAAGAAAAGATCATCCCAAGCAACACAATCAAAGGCCTTCTCGGCATCAAAGCTGATCAGCAAAGAAGGTATCATATGAGAAGTGCTCCATGCACTAGATGCCAAAGCCCGCCACACATTAAAGGCAGACTGCCACCCCCGCACAAAACCCACCTGGTGATCCCCCACCAACACGGGTATAACACATGATAAGCAATCAGCATAGATCCTGGCGAGTAATTTGACATCAAAATTCAACAGCGATAGGAACTTGATTGTAGGGAATCTTTGCCCTATTTTGGGATAAGCATAATCAGAGCCTTATTGGCATGGGGTGGAAACGACTGCTGCTCCAGCAATTGCTCATAGAAAAGGAGCAGTGGGGAAGTTACCCAATCCCACATAATCTTATAAAACTTCCTCCCCATAACCGTCCGGACCCGGATAGTACAGGGACATTTTCCAAACATCAACTCTAAAGAAATGTTTTACCAGGACAAATTATGTTGTCCTCTTGCACCCAGAAAAAGGTTATACAGACAAATCCACTACAGAACAATTTTCCGTTTGGTCATCGCTTTCGATGAATCATTAAAAAAAAAAATTTAAAAAGTCCGTTACAAATCTTTAAATTACACCTAGAACACTTCAAATTTAATTCTTTACTGCTAAACTTTAACAAGGGCAATTCTAGAGTCAACTCTGATGTAAGGTTCCACTAAGAGTGAAAAATGCTTTAACAGAACACCACCACAGACTGGTTTCAAGAGGAAAGAAAAGGGTTGATTTGTCTCTTCAGGCTGAAGGACGCCATAAAACAGAGCAAGGCACCTAGGAGGGCTTTTCAGTCACCAGTGCCGAGGTGCTGCTTTAAAAACACAGTTTTTCTGGTTTAAATTAAATTTAAGAAAAAAAAACCTTTAAAAACCAGGAACTATTAAACCTGCTAGACAACTACTGCTGTCATTGCAAGCATGAAGTCATGCAGCCAGAAGTATAAAGTATGACAAGTGATTGCAAACAGTCCTTCTGCAACAAACCATGTTCAATGCATTGACAGGAACAACATGCATTTCAAGCCATTTGTGAAAATATAGGTTTATTTTTGCTAAACTTGATTTTTCAACCCGGTGCTCAGTGTGAAAAATCACAAAACAATAGTTTAGCTGAGAAATACATTTGTTTTCTTACTTGTAGTGAATGATTGCAGCATCGGGTCCCGTGGATGAAATGGTGCCAAAACTCAAGTCCACAAAATCTTCCTGTTGGCTGAAAAAAAAAAGTTTCATTATTCACAGCCTTGCTGGATATTGCAATACATGAACAGCAGATTGGGGATCTGATAACACCAAAAAATTGGGTTGCACCATGAAACCAGTATAGTCTCTGCTGAACAATCTCTATATGGAGAGACAGAATTTGAGAATCATCAGTGAGGGGAGTTATGGGCTCTAACAGGATACCATCAAGCTAGGGCAAGATAACATGGTACAAAAGTTCAGCTCAGAGTGCTGCGGCAGTCAAAAAAGCAAAAAGAATGTTAGGAATTATTAGGAAGGGAATGGTTAATAAAACGGAAAATGTCATAATGCCTCTGTATCGCTCCATGGTGAGACCGCACCTTGAATACTGTGTATAATTCTGGTCACCAGATCTCAAATAAAATATAGTTGTATTGGAGAAGGTACAGAGAAGGGCAGGTAAAATGATAAAGGGGATGGAACAACTCCTCTATAAGGAAAGGCTAAAGAGGTTAGCAATGGCAGATTCTGATTAAGAACATAAGAACATGCCATACTGGGTCAAACCAAGGGTCCATCAAGCCCAGCATCCTGTTTCCAACAGAGGCCAATCCAGGCCATAAGTACCTGGCAAGTACCCATTAACTAAGTCTATTCCATGTTACTGTTGCTAGTAATAGCAGTGGCTATTTTCTAAGCCAACTTAATGAATAGCAGGTAATGGACTTCTCCTCCAAGAACTTGTCCAATCCTTTTTTAAACACAGCTACACTAACTGCACTAAGCTTGGAGAAGAGATGGCTGAGGGGGGATATGATAAAGATCTTTAAAATCACGGGAGGTCTAGAATGGGTAGATGTACATCGGTTATTTACTCTTTCAGATAATAGAAAGACTAGGGGGCATTCCATGAAGTTAGCAAGTAGCACATTTAAGACTAATCGGAGAAAATTCTTTTTCATTCAACGCACAATTAAGCTCTGGAATTTGTTGCCAGAGGATGTGGTTAGTGTAGCTGGGTTTAAAAAAGGTTTGGATAAGTTCTTTGAGGAGAAGTCCATTAACTGCTGTTATTCAAGTTGACTTGGGGAATAGCCACTGCTATTAATTGCATCAGTAGCATGGGATCTTCTTAATGTTTGGGTATCTGCCAGGTTCTTGTGGCCTAGTTTGGCCTCTGGTTGGAAACAGGATGCTGGATTTGATGGACCCTTGATCTGACCCAGCATGGCAATTTCTTATGTTCTTATCTTTGAGAGACTTTCCTCACTTCCAATGACATGAAGTCTTCACCAAGGTGTTCGTACGTCTCACTATGAATGAAAACATGGCCCCTAAACCACCACCAGCACCTCACCTTGAGCTATTAGCCGCCCTTCCTATAGAGATATAAATAGGTACATACTGTGAAGGCCTCCCCAGAGGCGCGCACTCTCTCTCTCTCGCCCAGAAATGGCGGTTATGGCCATTTCAGTCACATCGCACGGTGTGATAACTCCCACCCAAACTACTCCCTAATCCCGCCCCTTCCCAAAATTTGCATTCGCGCCATGCGCTACTGCTATTGTTGCATGCGTTAACGTGTTATCGTGTGCGTTAATGCCATGACACATTATGATGAACGATCCTGTCGATGGCTTAGCGGTGATGCTGCACACTGCCAAGTAAGAAAACCTGGGAATGAACCTCCAGTCTGGCTTCTACCTCTTGGACCAGCTGGGCCTAGAGATGCTGCAGAGTCTCAGCCATCATGCAATGGTGACACATAGTGGGCCAGTCTCAGGGTGCACCCATACCAGGGTCTGGAAGGAGCTGCTGGTTATGGTCCTCGGCCAAGGGACTTTGCTGCAGTGACTGGGTGGAAAGTGGGTGGGTGTGAATGAAGGCCATAGCCCAGCAAAGGCAGATTCTGACTGAGCTGAAGATCCAAAAGCAGCCACAACAAAAAAAGGGAATTGCTAGCATGGTAGATATGGCTGTCTTCCTAGACGCAGGTAGGGAAGGTTATCTTCCACAGGTTTTGTGCAGAAAGGGATCCAGCCCACACGAAGCTTGGTATGCTCAGAAAAAAAACACTTAGCGTATAAGGTCATTTTTCAGCTACAGCAAGTTCAGAATAAACTGTTGCTCAATGTTTCACAACTTCCCTTCTTTCTGTTCTCACAGACGCTACATCTGACCAGCAGGAACAGTGGTAGTCATGGGGTGTTCCTCACGTAGTGTGCTGACCGCCACCTCTATGACACTGCCAATTTCAACCATCTCTAGTCCTAGATCTCCCCCCTCAACACCTACTACAGGAACACCGGGCTGGGGGTAGCCAATCAACGAGCCAGGGCTGCAGATGGCCTCGGTTTGTCAAAACACCAAACAAATGTTTGAAGCAGTGGCATATTGTGGCTATTAATTTAAGTAAGAATATCATCAGTTTGCATACTTTGTTTCTTAAGGTGTTTTCATGTTTTCCTGATTGTGCTTTTTAAAGCTTTTTAGCACATTTTGTGAAATAAGCATGTGCTTATGGTTCAGTTTTGTCTGTCTGTCCGTCTGCGATACCAATATCACAAAAGGAACTAGTGGGTGGGCAGACAAAAAGAAAACACGAGCACAGGAGTCAGCAGAGGAAAGAAAAAAAAGCACGAGGAGTCCGTGCTGACAGAAATGAGCCGACTTGGGGGCTGTGGAGAGGAGGCGGCGTGCAAGGGGGAAAGCGTACCCACCCCTCACCCACACATACACCTCACCCCACCGTGCCACCCACACATACACCCCAACCCAACAACCCCCCATACACATACCTCATCCCAGCCACCACCACCCTACATTTACCCCACCCCCACCCCCAAATCGATCCCCATTCTTCTATTCCCACACATTCTTCTGGAGCGCTTGTAACACACACATGCAGGTCATGGAGTCATAAAACACACACTTTGAAATTGCCATGCAATTCTAGACTTGCTTTGTTCTTCGTTTGATTTATCTCCAGGTCGGCAGACAGGCCTGGGACACCAAAGGACCAGTGCTGCATAGCTCTGCACTAAAAATGAAATTCTGCACAGCCTGTGCCAAACTCGCTTCTTTCCCACCTCTTGTGATATTGCTAGCAAGCTAAAAAGCAGAAAAATAAACAGGAAGTGTAATGACCCCCAGAAGGCTGCCTCACCTGCGAAGTTCCTCTGCCTTAGCAGAAACTCCCAGCTCTGTCATGTTCCCTTTTGGAACCTGTAAAGAAAGTGGAAAATCCAACAGCCAGAAAAGAAGGTACACAGATAGTGCCACATTCTTCAAGTATTAAACAACCCTCAAGAACTCCACCGAAAACCTGCTCACAGTGGCTGAAGCTTCGTTGGATGCTGTAGTGTTGCTCACGTGCACACCTCCCCCACCTTATTTGCATTTGGGTTTCTTTGTTCCCTTCCATCTCTAAACTTTTTTTCTTCTCTTCGCCATTCCTTCCCCTTCCCATAGGTCTTCTCACCAACCCCAATTCCTTCTCCCCCTTCTAGTTCACTGGCTTCCAAACCTGTCCTGGGGAACCCCAGTCAGTCAGGGTTTCAGGATATCCACAAATTGGGCAACCATATTTCTGACACCTTCCCTATCGACACTGGTGTCCCCCCGGGTTCAGCCCTATCTGCAGCTCTATTCAACATCTACATGCTTCCACTCTGTAAATTACTATCTGATCTAGGAATCACCTTCTACCTACATGCTGATGACATTCAGTTCTACATACCATGCACCGTTTCCAGTAAAAATACAGTACGGATACTGGCATCACACATGAAGACTATCCAACATCAACTATCCAATCTTGGACTCTCTCTAAACACTAAAAGAACTGAAATCATTTTGTTACGAAGAAATCCTCCAATAACAATCCCACAGACACTTGACCTAGGTAACTTCAATATCACACCCTCAGATCAAGTGCAGGACTTGGTACAGACTGACGAGAACCTAACTACGGAAAAACACGTAAACAAATTAATAAAATTAGGCTATGCTAAACTGCGATTACTACATAGACTGAAACCTTTGCCGACTCATGTAGACTTCCATATAGTACTACAAACCCTCAGTTTTTCTAACATAGACTACTGCAACTCTCTTCTACTTGGTGCTCCTAAAGGTCTTATTAAAAACCTACAGCTTCTACAAAATGCTGCAGTGAGACTCCTAACAGGATCCAGGAAATTCGATCACATTTCGCAATCACTGGTGACTCTGCACTGGCTTCCGATACAATCATGAATCCATTACAAAGTCTTAACATTAATACATTCCTCCCTCCATTCTGACAACAGGGGCCTGGTTGGGGTGGCGTCACAACCATATAAGCCGCAGAGATCACTAAGATCCCATAATAAAGGATTACTAGCTGTGCCATCATTACAGAACACACACCTACAAAAATAAGAGACCGTATGTTCTCCACAGCTGGAACCTACATTTTGGAACTCTCTACCTGACCACTGAAACTAAGAAATTCAAACGTGACCTCAGAACGTGGTTATTTCAAAATGCCTACAATCTAACTTAATCTTCCGAAATCATTACTTGCTACTACATGGACAAACTCAATGTGAACCTTTCTAAAGAACTCATCACCTCTTTCCTTCCAACCCACCCCAAATAAATGTATCAGATACTTCTTCTCTAAACTCCCTTCTTTACATCCCTCCAGCACCTTTTGGCATAATTCTTCCCTCACCCATCATACCTCTCCATCACCTGGCCGCCTCAGTCAATGTATGTGTCTTTCGCCTAAATTTGTGTCTTACTCCTACATTGTATGAAATATGAACACTTCAAATGAATGCAATTGGTTCCTTTAATACTTATGTCAGGATGTAAACCATTGTGATCTTCTCTTGGAACGACGATATATAAAATGGCTAAATAAATAAATATGCATGAGATAGATTTGCATGCCACCACGGCATGCAAATTTCTGTTATGCATATTCATTGTGGATATCCTGTAAACCTGAGTGGCTAGAGTATCTCCCCAGGACGGTTTTGGGAATCACTGCTCTAGTCTCCTCCTAGTCCCCCCTGAATCGTGACTGGTAACAGGAGCCTGCACCGGGCCACAGCAGCTCCCTCTCATTTAGCAAGTGAGAATCCTGAAGGTTGTTTAACCCACAGCCTCCACATTAAAAATGCCTCAAGTCAATTGGGCATGGAGAGAGCCAACAATGCAAAATACTGCTGAAGAATCCCAAACTAAAGGTACCCCAGGAGACAAAAGCTCTTGTTTTCCCACAGAATGTGTTGGCTTAAAGGAAAAGGTAGCAGGCAAATTAATGTGTGTTTGTTTCCTTTTTTTTACTGAAGAATAAAAACCAGCCATATGTCAAAGGAGAGAGAAAAATATATCCAATACCTCTTTCTCCAGCCAATTAAAAAGTTCACACAGTGCAACGGCATCTTTAACCTACACCAAGAGGAAAGAGAAGATGACATAAATCCAAGACAAGTCTCTGGTTTAATGCCAACCACCAAGTTAATGCAAAAAGCAGGAAATCCAAGAAAGCTCCATTCTGACCCCATACTCCTACCCAGTCAGTTTCCCAAATTGAGAAAACGACTCTCAATAAGAACATAAGAAATTGCCATGCTGGGTCAGACCAAGGGTCCATCAAGCCCAGCATCCTGTTTCCAACAGAGGCCAAACCAGGTCACAAGAACCTGGCAAGTACCCAAACACTAAGAAGATCCCATGCTACTGATGCAATTAATAGCAGTGGCTATTCCCTAAGTAAATCTGATTAATTAACACTTGATTAAGTGTTCATTCACGTCATGTCTTACGTGTGCATACCATGATAAAACTTGCTACTACCCAATCTTGTATATCCAACAACTTCTGCAAAGCTATGGAATGGAGGCATGGCCCGGTGGATAGAGCAGTGGGCTGAGAACCAGAGAATCCAGGGTTCAAATCCTTGTAAACTTGGGCTTACCTATTGCACCTGAATTGTAACTCACCTTGAGCAAGGGGTTGAGACATTAAATCTAAAAATCCAAATTCCATGGTTCAGGCTGAGACTCCTGTGATCGGGGATGAGAGAAAGAAAATGGCCGCTGCTTCTATAGTTATGACCCCTGCCAGCATACAACAGCCCTGATGGCAAGTCTGGCCAGTGAGAATGGGTCTTTCATGCATGTTGCCTGGGATGTGGAAATAGTGTCCATGCAGTTATATATGTAAAAAAGTAAAATCAACTGGCAACAGAATGCAGCAGGACAGATAGATCCTTCACCAAGGAAAGCAGACACCCCCAAAATAATCGCACTCAAAAGACCCCACGAGACCCAAAACAATAAGGATTAGCAAGTGCCTGACTCTCACACACAGATCGGGTAGTCCTGCTGGTGTCACTCCCGTCACAAGTGTGTTGCGTGCTGTCAGGTCCCTTGGCGTTCCAGCTGCTCTCTTCCGCGTTCCACTGCAGCCAAGTGTAGCAGTTGGCTCCCCCGGTGACTGGAAGCAGCCACAATGCTCTAATATAATGGGCTCGGGAGTAGAGTGATGCAGGAGGGACTACCCGATCTGTGTGTGAGAGCTTGGCACTTGCTAATCCTTATTGTTTTGGGTCTCGTGGGGTCTTTTGAGTGTGATTATTTTGGGGGTGTCTGCTTTCCTTGGTGAAGGATCTATCTGTCCTGCTGCCTTCTATTGCCAATTGATTTTACTTTTTTACATATATAGCTGCCTGGACACTATTTAAATTGACTTTTTTTATGAACTGTAACTAGGGCTTATATTTTGAGCATCCTCAAAAATCCTGAAAAACCATGCTAGGGCTTATTTTCTGGTAGGTTTTATTTTCGGGGAAATACGGTATTAGCCAGCTAGATTTGGGAAAGCCAGTGCTTATCCCTGGTAGGTGATTCACGAAATAGGTCAGATATTTGGTGTCAAATGAGTACTTGTGATCCGGACTGGCCATTATTGGAGCCATTATGCTGCATTCAATGGACCTTGGTCTGACCCGGTATGGCATGATCTTATTCTGGGAAAGGTGCGGTGGGGGAATCACGATTGCTGAGTTTAGTTTTCAAGATCTCAAGGAGGTAGCCTAAAGTCCAGAAACTCAATTGGTTGAGGGGAGGGGTGTCACCATTACATAGGCCCTGAGTGCAATCATTGTTATTACAGCAGAGTTGGGACAGGAAAGCCAAACTTTTCAAGGCAAGGCCCATAAAAGCCATGACCAAGGAGTCCTAAGGCGTGGGAATGTGCATGCAAGTATAGACTGTAGCACTACAACTTTAATTTATTTCAAGCACTAGATTTGTTAAATCATTTCATGTGCATCTTTTTCAAAAAGTGAGAATCATCCTTTCCAGTAATTTAGGGTCTCTATATGCATTGTTACAAGCTGAGGGGAGGTCAGCTTTCCACAGGATAAAGCTATAGAAGACCCATACGACCATGCTGAAGCCAATACAGCAGGGGCACCCACAGCCAAGTCAACCAGCCCTCGGGCAAATCAGCTCCCAGAGGAAATGTACTTATGTTCCTGGCACTGCCATCCCAGAACCCAGAACTCATATCATTCACCATCTCAACTCAAAGCTGGCAGAGCTACCAGACTACATGCCATTCCACCAATACAAAAGAAACTCATTAAGACAGACAAAATGAGGAGTTCTGCCACCTTTCCAAAGGAAACCCGGCATAGACCATCCATTAATACTTCTTGCAACATATTAACTGTGCTGGTTATAAGAACAGCCAATAAAAATAACCTCCAGCTCTGAAAAGTACTTTTACAGTAGAGCCGGCTTAAAGCCAGCATAAGACTGTACTTACGTGCGCTCTCTTCATGCCTTCAATTTCTGTTGCATTTTTCACTGCTTTTGCTAAACAAACAGGCGTGTATGTCGTGAGCAATCTGTGTGCCTGTAACAGAAATGCAAGCATTAATTTTGTGAAATATACACTGCCTTGTGTCTTTATCTTGTACACTACTTAATGAGAAATTTTCTTACCTGATAATTTCCTTTCTATTAGTTCTGCTACAACATTCTAGACCTTAATAAGTGGGTTGCTTCCCCCTACCAGCAGATGGAGACAGACAATATTGTTTTCCCTCAGTGACATCACAGCCACTACTTATGGGTGGTGCCAACAGCAGAAATCCAGTATCCTTCTGACAAAGCTTCACATCAGACTCCATAAAAGCAAACAAAACCAATTCACAACAAGAAACCTGAGAAGATGCTTCCCTGCAGCCTGCAAAAGCAAAGGGGAAGTAAACACAACAAAGAATCAAATACATGACCTAGAGTATCCCAATTAGCATAGTCTGCAAAGAATCCAAAGAAAGACAGCTGAGCTTCCCAGGTGGGTCCTGGATTGGTGAAGCAGGACTATGGAAAGGAAATTAGCAGGTAAGAAAATTTCTCCTTCCATCTCCTTCTGCTACACCAGTCCAACCCTTAACAAGTGGAAAATACTAAAGCTCTACTTATTTGAATGGACAAAAGTGAGGGCTGCTTGTAGAACCCCCACACTGTAAACTGTTTCTTCCCATGCCAGGACAACTAAGTGATAATGCTTCAGAAAGTTATGCAGAGAAGATCAACGATAAGTCAAAAATCATAAATCCCTCTACTGCAAATAAAGATAAATTTACTCAGCTGACTAAAATAACAGGACCGCAGGGGATGTATTCCTTCACCTGCTGGAGTCAGAGGAATACTGGAGGATCGCAGGAGGCACCCTGGGATACGGAGGGTGCTTAGAACTTTGACCTCTGACTCCACCTGCTGGAAGGGAGACATAACCCTACTGTCTGGACTGATCCTGGTACGTACAGGGAACAATAGCCTCCCATATCCAGCGAGCCAGACTAGCCTTCCAAGTCGTCTCCCCCTTATGTAGACCACCAAACAGAAGAAATAGTCTGTCCGACTTACAGAAACCATTAGTTATCTCCAAGCAATGGAAAAGCAACATGTGGACACACAAACACCTGAGTACACGATACTCAGGCTCACATTCCTCCCAGGAAAAGGTTAGGAGGTAAATCGACTGATTTGATATGAAAAGCAGAAATGTCCTTGGGGAGAAAAGACGGCACTGGATGGAAAGCCAGTGCATCTGATGAAATCTCCAGAAATGGATCTCAACAAGACAAAGCTTGGAGCTCCAAGACTCAACGTGTGGAACAGATAGTCGCCAGAAAAAACGCTTTCAATGACAGATTCTTCAAGGAAATCTATCTCAAAGGTTCAAAAAGGCCTCTGCCAGGCCTTCAGAACCAAATTAAGATCCCAAGGAGGCACAATGGGCTGAAAAGTTGTCCACAGCCACTTCAACACCTCAAAAATATCTATTGGAGCCACAATGGAAACACCACCCAATTATCCCCAGTAGCATGAAATAGCCACTACATGCACCTTCAAAGATTTCAAAGCCATTCCCTTATCCAGTCCACCTTGGATGAACACCAAAATATATGGCACCACAGCCCGCCATGGGGACTCCAACCTGGACTCACAAAACTTCTCAAACAGCTACCAGATGTGAACATAAGCCAAAGAAGTGGACCATTTCTGTGACTTCAACAGGGTTGAAATCACGGAAGAAAAATATCTCTTCTTGAAGAACCATTTCTGTTCAAGACAAAATGGAGCCAGATCCTCCATAACCACTGGATCATGAACCAGAAGATTCCATGACATCAGAAACAGCAAGGACCAGTCCAGTTGCAGGCACATGAAATCTGCGTACCACAGCTTGCAGAGTCAATCCAGCGCCACCAGAATGACCTGATTGTACTCAAGTTCTATCCTCCTCAGTAAACTACCTATGACAGCTCATGGAGAAAAGACATACAGTAGCTCCCCTGACAGCCAAGGCTGTACACTAGGGCATTGATTCCCATTGACCTCTATTCTCTTCACTGTCTGAAGAAACAGTCCAGTTTCGCAATCCAATGGGTTGCCATCCCCAGCGGGAGACCCCACCTATGACAGATCCGGAGAAAAATCTCCAAGTTTAACTCCTGTTTCCTAGGGTCCAACAGGTTTTGACTGAGGAAATCAGCCTGCAAACTTTCTTGTCCAGCGATATGTGATGCTGGGAGCAGCCACAGATGCTTCTCCACCCAAGGGAAAAGGAGCAATATCTCTGCTGAGACCCCCCGACTCCTGGTTCCCACTTGATTCACATATATCGTAATCCAAGTTAATTCGACCTGTTCATTGTAAGACATTTACTTGTCATTGTTATTGTTTAGAATGTAAACCGAATTGATCAATAATTCTGTTATTGGAAAGTCGGTATAGAAAAATGCTAAATAAATAAATAAAAATATGTTACAGCGGTTGGGTTGTCCAAGAGGACTCAAACAGACTTCCCCTGAAACAAAGGAAGAAAGTGGATAAGAGCTAAAAGTATGGTTCTGGTCTCCAATTAATGGAACATGAAGCCTCCTCTGGAGTCCAGCGACCCTGAATTACTTGGTCCTGACAATGAGTCCCCTAACCCAAGAGATTTGCATCTGTTACCAAGAACTAGGACGATGTGACCAGACTGACTCCCTTCAACAGATGCGATGGGATCGACCACCAGTGAAGAGACTCTCGTGCACTGGTGGACTCTGCAGTCCCAAGATTATGGGGTTCGGTTTCTTCAGAGACCATTGCATCAGCAGAGATGCCTGAAGAGGGCGCATGTGAGCCTGTGCCTATGGAACTAAGTCTAAAGTCGCCGCCATTGGTCCCAAGCGGAGGGGAATCTCTGCATCTGGAGGAGTATCCTGCACACTCTCTCATCTGTAAGAAATACTTGCATTAACTCAGTACTGAATCTCGCTGTCAAATACTCCAGGGACTAAGTAGGATGAAGAGTACTTTCGGAAAAATTGTCCACCCAACCAAAGTCTTCTAAGACTTGAACCACTCAATGAGTAAAGTGAATCGCCTAAGAAGGGATGGTGCCTGGATTAGCCAATTGTCAAGATACAGGTGGACCATGATCCCCTCACGCTTGAGCGCCACAGTTACAACTATTACCTTGATGAAAATCGTGTGGCCATCGCCAGTCCAAAGGGTAATGCCCAGAACTGAAAATGTTCCCACAGGAAACAGAACCGCAGATAACTCTGATCCTGCTCCTGAATAGGAATATGCAAATAGGCCTCTGACAAATCCAGGGAACACAAAAATTTGCATCAGATCCTGAGTTGCAGCAAGGATTAGATCTAGAGTAGTCCCTCCCTCTTGTCAGTTCCAGAACCAGTTTCTCCATAAAGCAGTCATTAATGGCATTTTAGAAACTTTATCTCCCTGGCATGTTCCAATGAAACATTTACCTAACCAATATTGGGTTAATTGAAATCTCCTATTCTAATTGTGCTGCTTAATTTGTTAGCTTTCCTAATTTCTGTTAGCATTTCACTATGTCTCTACATTTTGCCTAAGCGGACAACAGTAAACCCCCACTTTATTCTCCTCCATCATACATGGAATTTCTATCCATAGAGATTCTAGAGTATTTTGACTCCTGCAGACTTTTATCCTGTTTGACTCTATGCCAAACCTAGCATATAGCACCACCTTTCCTCCAATCTGACCTGGCCTAACATTTCGAGAAAATTTGCACTCTGGTATCAGTGTGTCCCATTGATTCACCTTTCACTAGGTCTCTGAGATGCCCATTATGTCTCTATTTTATTCAGTGCCATAGATTACAACTCTCCAAACTGATTTTATTTTAAGACTTCTGGTATTCACATACAGACAATTCAAAATGGTTTTTTTTCCATTGTATTCATTACCTGCCTAGCAGTTGAAATGGGTTATTTCTGAACAACTCATTTATTGCCTTTCCTTTATATGAATGGGTAAAGAATTATTTTATGCTCATATTTTAGTCTTTTTTTTTTTTTGCTTTTTTATTCTCTCCACTCCTTCTCCAACTTATCTTCTTCCCTTTTCCTTTTCCCCTCCTATTCTCCCATCTCCTACAGCTTCTCTTCTTTTGTGCATCCAAATACCAAGGCAGCTCTGGGCCACAGAAACTTCTCTCAGCACTGTAGTGGCTGCAGCTCCTCTTGGACATCTGATTTTAGGCATTCAGAAACTCTTGCGGCCAGTATTTTACCACCCATTTCTAGAACGCATGTCAGTGAATAGTGTCCTCTTAAAACATCGACCAGATAAAAACATCACAGAAATGTAATAAATATGCCACAGCCTTCTTTTATTTATGGCAAGGTTTCACCTTCATGCAAGTGGATTTTCTCAGCTGGTGAGGAGATGGCATCTTTGATCTTGATTGGCAGGGTCTCTAGTCCTGATCTGGTATAATAAAAGGGATGGAACAGCTCCCCTATGAGGAAAGGCTGAAGAGGTTAGGGCTATTCAGCTTGGAAAAGAGAAGGCTGAGGTGGGATATGATAGAGGTCTTTAAGATCATGAGAGGTCTTGACCGAGTAGATGTGAGTCTGGTATTTACACTTTTGGATAATAGAAGGTCTAGGGGGCATTCCATGAAGTTAGCAAGTAGCACATTTAAGACTAATCGGAGAGAATTCTTTCACTCAATGGACTTCTCCTCCAAGAACTTATCCAAACCTTTTTTGAGCCCAGCTACACTAACTGCACTAACCACATCCTCTGGCAACAAATTCCAGAGCTTAATTGTGCATTAATTGCTATTAATCAAGTTTACTTAGGGAATAGCCACTGCTATTACTGGCATCAGTAGCATGGGATTTTCTTGGTGTTTGGGTGATTGCCAGGTTCTTGTGGCCTGGATTGGCCACTGTTGGAAACAGGATGCTGGGCTTGATGGACCCTTGGTCTGACCCAGTATGGCAATTTCTTATGTTCTTAAGGGGGAAAGAAGACAAAGAAGGATCATGAAAGGGTTATGGGCACTGGGTGAAAGAGGAGGAGAGTGAAAGGGCTGATGTAGGGAGAGACTGGAGGAGGATGTAAGAAAACTGCAGCTAGGCAGGCTGGAGGGACAGGATGGGGAGGAGGAGGAGAATGAGTGGGATGAGGGGTGCACACTTGCCGGGGTACTCCCGTCTTCCTTCCCTCCAACTTAGAAAAATTATCAGGAGCGAGGGGAAGAGGTATATTTTGAGCAAGTCCTGGAGGAATTCTTAAATGCCAGGTCAGCATTACTTAAAATCTCTCGTTAACAAGATATTGTGGTACAGACTTCTAGTGGAAATATGGGTCCTGAAGAGATATGGATTCCTTTGCAGACTCTGATAGCTTTTATTGAACCCACATTAAGAATTATCCAGCGGCAATCTACAAGAGCTCTTTTGAGACTGCATTAGATTCTTCCTTAACATGATGTTCAATCATCTCTACTAAAACACATTTATGGACATTAAAAACAACAAATATAGTTGAATTCTTTCCACTCTCTCGGATACATTTCCTCCAGATTTTCCTGTTTGATCATCCTGATGAAAACAAGCAAAGAATCTGAATATGAAAATATGTCTCCTTTGTGCACAACTTTGTCACCGCTCTGGGAAAAGTGGTGTTGGGGTATTTCAAAAATGTTTGTTCCTTAAGAACATAAGAACATAAGAACATAAGAAATTGCCATGCTGGGTCAGACCAAGGGTCCATCAAGCCCAGCATCCTGTTTCCAACAGAGGCCAAACCAGGCCACAAGAACCTGGCAATTACCCAAACACCTAGAAGATCCCATGCTACTGATGCAATTAATAGCAGTGACTATTCCCTAAGTAAACTTGATTAATAGCAGTTAATGGACTTCTCTTCCAAGAACTTATCCAAACCTTTTTTGAACCCAGCTACACTAACTGCACTAACCACATCCTCTGGCAACAAATTCCAGAGATTTATTGTGCGTTGAGTGAAAAAGAATTTTCTCCGATTAGTCTTAAATGTGCTACTTGCTAACTTCATGGAATGCCCCCTAGTCCTTCTATTATTCGAAAGTGTAAATAACCGAGTCACATCTACTCGTTCAAGACCTCTCATGATCTTAAAGACCTCTATGATATCCCCCCTCAGCCGTCTCTTCTCCAAGCTGAACAGCCCTAACCTCTTCAGCCTTTCCTCATAGGGGAGCTGTTCCATCCCCTTTATCATTTTGGTTGCCCTTCTCTGTACCTTCTCCATTGCAACTATATCTTTTTTGAGATACTATTATTACTGTACTGTGAATATACACTACATGACAAAATATGCTGAAATGCTAGCATATAGGTCAAAGGTCCATAAAGATATGAGCATAGTTTTAAGTTGCATTTCTCACTCTGGGCTCAATTTATAAGAAATCACTTGATTTACAAGAACCCTAACTTCATTAAAATATACATGAGGTAGAATTATAATGTAATCCTATTAAAGGAATAATTATAATGTTGTGTTAAGGTTAACCAGTTAGGAATATGTTATGAAAACAAACAGTCATTAGTTTAGAAAGTAGAAGTGTGGACCCTTTTCAATGCCTGGTTATCAGTAATTTATCTCTGAAAGAACTGATCCTGTTTTACTGTATGGTGACTTGTTGTTCTCTCCATAAGACGTGTCTTATTATGCTATAGGTTTGTATTTAATAAAAGGAGTTTCTTTCAGCTGCTGGCTTTAAGAGTTTATTTAAACCACAATAGTGGCTCCAGAGTCAGTCTGGCAAACTGATGCTCGTTCACCTCTAGTTCCATTTAAAGTAGCAAATAATCTGCTCAACATGGAAAAGGGAGCACAACAAGGTACGTGGACTGAAAAATAAAGTTTTGAATTTGCAAATAAAGTCAGTGAGCTGCTAACATGACAAATTAGAAAAAAACCCATAACAAAATACCCAAATTCAATCATGATGTTAGAACAGAAATAAAAGAGAATGAATACCTTCTTCAAATTCTAAACTCAATTCTGAATAATTATGAGAGTCAGGGTATACCAGTGCCTTTTTGGAAAATATTCCAGTGCTGCTGCAGATTGTACAGAAACCAAGTTCAGAGGCCCCATTGTTGCCCCAAGAAGTTTCCAAAACTATTGGAACCTGCAAAAATTGTATACAAAGGGCAGCTGAATTGAAATGAACACCTAGTGTGGAATCCACAGCTTGCCCATTCTCTTTTCCTCAAATATCAGCGACTGCTCCAGAGGCGACACAAACCTTAGGGACGGTGCCAATCAGAGCGTGGCTGGCTCTCTCGCTGAGCCAGACTTTCTCCTTCGGTGCTAGCCCTGCACAGATGGTCTGCAGCACGCCCAGCACCTTGCCATACGGCTCCACTTGCACTTTTTCCTCGGCAGCTGGATGAGAGTCGAGCAGCAGATGCAACCTGACGCTGGAGTCTGCCATGCGGTTCCCATCAATAAACAGCCTGAGGGAAGAGACAATCAACAAGATACTGCGCCATAGTCTCTCTCCCCTTTTGAAAGGGGATTTAAATTTGGATTTTGGCTGGCAACATAGCACAGTGTGGGCAGCAAAAACACAGGTAAGCCCAAGACCCCCAACTGAACTCCCACTCTACCCCTCACTGTGCAACCTCCTTGTACAAAATCTTAAAGGAAAACCTAATGAAAGAATATGCATTACATCAGAAGAGAAGCAGGTAATAAATATTTTAAATAAATACACAGATGGTGTATTAATTTTCAGCAGTAATTTCTCTTTGTAAGGAAGTACATTGGTCTAAATCAGTGTTTCCCAACCCTTTCCAGCCTAATGCAAACCTACTTTATAAACAAAATGTATGGCACACCAGCCTCCATGGAGCAGGCAGTGCAGACACAGAGGGCTCATATAGTCAATAGCAGACCTAGAAAAATACTGAAAGCCCCAGCAATCTCTTTTCCAAATTTTAAAATGAAGGGAGGGAGGGGTTGAAACACAGGTGACCGCGTCACAATGGACCAGCTCCCGCTACAGGATACACAAGTGCAGGAGAAAGGAGAAGACGATGTGATGCAAGCAGCTGGCTCAGTTACCTTGGCTGCTACATGGGGCTGCCAGAACTCCTGTGCTGCTGCTGCTGCTGCTGCTGCTCCCAACAATTGGAGAAAATCACACCCAGTGCTCAGTGCACACTGTCCCCCCATCTCACTCAGCCTGGGGATAGGACAAAAGGCTGAAAGAACGCCAAGGAAAAGACTCAGGAAGGGAGAAGAGGAGGATGTACAGAGGGGTAGATTTTAAAAAATAGCGCAATCGCGTACTTTTGTTCGCGCACCAGGCGCAAACAAAAGTACGCTGGATTTTATAAGATACGTGCGTAGCCGCGCGTATCTTATAAAATCCGCGATCGGCGTGTGCAAGGCTGCCGATTTTGGGCAGCCTGTGTGCGCCGAGCCGCGCAGCCTGCCTCCGTTCCCTCCGACGCCACTCCGAAATCGAAGCAGCCTCGGAGGGAACTTTCTTTCGCCCTCCCCTCACCTTCCCCTCCCTAACCCACCCCCCCCGGCCCTATCTAAACCCCCCCCCACCTTTATCCATGGATTTACGCCTGCCGGAGTCAGACGTAAATCCGCATGTGCCAGCGTGGCTGCTGGCGCACCAAGACCCGACCTGGGGGCTGTTCCGGAGGGCGCGGTCACGTCCCTGGGCCGAAACCACGCCCCCGGGCCCGCCCCCCAAACGCCGTGTCACGCCCCCGAAACTCCACATCATTTGACGACACCCCCGACAAGCCCCCTTAAAAAAGCCCCGGGACTTACGCACGTCCCGGGGCTCTGCGCGCACCAGCGGCCTATGCAAAATAGGCGCGCCAGCGCGCGAGGGCCCTGCTTGCGTAAATCCGGCCGGATTTACGTGAGCAGGGCATTTAAAATCCGCCTGAGTGTGAATGTGCTGCACAAAGCAGGTGCCAGATATCTGTGCCCTGCATGCTGTTCATTAATTACCACACTCCGGGGATCATGCCGCACCCTGGACGAGGAGGCACGTCTGATTACACATGTTCTCAGAAAGGAGTTCCTGCACATTGAAGAGCCACTGCTGGTGGGTCCTGTGCTGCGAGTAGAGCCCAGGTGCTGGCAGTGGTGACTTGGCCGTGGCTCACCTGATCATGCCTGAAGGCACACTGGCTGGGAAACACTGGTCTAAATCAAGGCCTTTTACAATGAAGCTTTCGGTAATAAAAAAAAAATAAATTCTGAAGCTTTTCTAAAATCTTTTTAAAATTTCTTTCACCATGAATAACCTTAGCCAGATTTGAAGTGAGAGACACATTGCTCGCTGTAATTTCCTACGCTTTGAACTCACAAGTGTATGATAAACAATGCGGTCTCAATCTCTCTGCCAGGTTTCTGGGCTGCCCATCGACAGGAGGTATCATTGTAGTCACATCATCCAGAGAGACATTCGAACTGAAGCAGGACCACAAACCAAAGTCACCAAGAGGTCGATATCCAGAGGGCCAGCCAGTGGCAAATTTATCCGCATAAAGTCCTGTGAGTGACTTTTCACTGATGTTCAGCGGGACTTACATGGATAGGATGCTCACAAATATACGCAGATAAAGTTACATGTTACATTTTACCCAAATGAAATTAGGACAGCTATTTTGCTGACCAGGCTTGTGGGTGCAAATTTAGCCACAGTGTGCTCAATAGGTGTGCCCACCAGCTTAAATTTAGCCCTGCCCCCGAAATGCCTCCAGCGATGCCCTTTTTTGTCTGGATAAATTCTGGGTGCACAAAATTTATGTGGTCAGCAAGGGGGAAACGGTCAAGCATCGGGTTTTAAGCAAGTAACTAAAAAATTCTTTTCAATATCGACCTTTTAGCGTCTGGTTTTAAAATACAGGCCATTTTATATATTTGGCTCCTGGCCACAGCACTCTGGCACACTTGGTTATAATACATTCAGTGACGTGTAAAGACCTGATTGTGTCTGTCCCAATGATAGCGTAGGCAAAAAAGACAGGGTTGTACTCCACATCGGAACCACGAAGATTAAACAGCCCTGGGAAGGGGGAAAAGAGAAGAAAAGAAAATTATTATTTACCTGCTAATTTTCGTTCCTGTAGTACCATGGATCAGTCCAGACAGTGGGTTATGTCCCCAATCCAGCAGATGGAGTCAGCACAAGCTTTGAGGGGGCGTCACCCTATATACCACTACCCCCTCTGCAGGAGTTCAGTATCGAGTATATCAAAGCCCGAGTAGAAAAACCCGAACCCCTTAATGGATCAAGTTGAAAAAGAACCGGCAACAACAACCGGGTACCTATAAGAACTAGAACTGTAAAGATCCTACCAACGGGTAGGAAAGGCGAAAAACACAGCAAGACAACCTGTGGGGAACTGCGAAAGCAGTAAGAGCGGAAGCCGTAAGAAAACACAGCCACAGAAAAGAACCGAGCAGGCAGAGCACCCAGACGCGGTGGGCGTCTGGACTGATCCATGGTACTACAGGAACGAAAATTAGCAGGTAAATAATAATTTTCTTTTCCCTGTACGTACCTGGATCAGTCCAGACAGTGGGATGTACCCAAGCTTCCCTACATCGGGTGGGGTCCTGCGAGGCCTGCTCGTAGAACCTGTTCGCCAAGATGTCCAGAGACAGTAGAGGCGAGATGGAGGCGATAGTGCCTTGAGAACGTATGCAACGATTTCCAGGTGGCTGCTCCACCGATTACTGGAGAAGAGAGCGAGCGGACCTCCGCCCAAGAGGCCGCCAGAGCACGTGTAGAATGCGCGACAATGCCAGGTGGGGGAGTCCGCCCCACCCCAATGTAGGAAGCTGCAATGCCAGCCTTCAGCCATCTGGCAATCGTCGTCTTCGAGGCCTGGGCCCCGTTCTTGGGACCCGACCCAAGGACGAAGAGATGGTCCGACGGCCGGAACACACTCGTAGCCTCCAGATAGATACACAGAGTGCGCTTGACTTCCAAGAGTCGTAGAGATTTCGGCTCAAAACACGAGAAGGACGGCAGTTCCACCGTCTGATTCACATGGAATGCAGACACCAGCTTCGGGAGAAAAGATGGAACGGTGCGGATGGAAACTCCAGAGTCGGAGAAAACGCAGATAAGGCTCTCTACACGACAGAGCCTGCAGTTCCGATATGCGACGAGCGGAACAGATTGCCACCAGGGACACTGCCTTAAGGGTGAGATCCTTAAGCGTTGTACTACGCAGTGGCTCGACTCTAGGAGGGACAAGGATCCCGCAATGGAGACCGCAGATGTTTAATACCCTTGAGGAATCGAACAATACCCGGGTGCTGCAGTAGAGAATCCCCATCACACAATAGCGAACCAGGGCGGCCACCTGGACCCGCAGGGAATTATAGGCGAGCCCCTTGTCCACTCCCGCTTGCAGAAGTTGGAGGATCTGAGGAACAGAAGCCTCAGTTGGTCCCGTGTCCTGACCGGCAAACCACAACTCGAACACCTTCCAGCCCCTAACATAGGCTATCGACGTCGTCGTCTTTCGTGAACTCAACAGCGTGGACAGTACCGCCTCCTGGTAGCCCCGGCGCCGGAGGCGGCGCCTCTCAAAAGCCAGGCCGCAAGACAGAAGAGTTCCGCGACAGATGCCCGAGTCGGATGGGTCTGTCGATCACCAGCTGTAGAAGGACCGCGAAGATCACAGTCCCCTGATGATACTCTATTCTGCGGGGTGTTCTGAAGGAGATGGGATGGCCAGGGGAGCACTAGAGCATCAACTCCCTCCGCACCTCGCTCCCTCCGGCGACTGAAGAGACGGGGAGCCTTGGCGTTGTGCGCGGACGCCATCAGATCCAGGTGAGGGGTCCCCCACCGATGGACAAGCAGTTGCATCGCCCCGTCGGATAGTGACCATTCCCCGGGATCCAGTAGTTGACGACTGAGGAAATCTGCCCGGACGTTGTCCAACCCTGCGATGTGCGAGGCCGCCCGGCGGACCAGAAAACCGCTCCGCCCACTGCATCAACATCGCTGCCTCGAGCGCGACCCGCGGGCTGCGAGTGCCGTCTTGTCGGTTGATCTAGGCCACGGTGGTCGCGTTGTCCGATAATATTGTCTGGTCTCCAGACGATTGATGGACCATTTCGACTCTTCCTCGGACCACGTCCCCTGCGTGGAGCTGCGGTCGCAGGCTGCCCCCCAGCCGACGAGACTGGCGTCGTTGGTGACTACCAACCAATTTGGCAGAGCGCGGGACACGCCGCGAGCCAGATTCGCCGGATCCAACCACCAGCGCAGACTGTTCCTGGCCACTTGCGGCAGAGGGAGGGTCACCCGGTAGTCCTGCGAGGGCGGTTTCCAACGGGAAAGGAGAGCTCGCTGTAGCGGCGGGAGGCGCGCAAACGCCCAAGGGACCATGTCGATGGTGGAGACCATCCCCCCCAGGAGCTGCAGGTAGTCCCAGGAGGTGGGATCTGGTAACGCAGAGAACCGCCGTATGTGATCCCGCAAGGAATGCGCCTTGTCCTGCCGCAGAAAAACCTTGCCCAGACGGGCGTCAAGCGCTACGAGGGCACGAGGAAGCTCTTGGAAAATTCATCCCCCATTCGAGGGACTGCCGGAACTGTACTTCACCACCCATTCCAGGGACCGCCGGAACTGTACTACCCTGGTCACCGCCTTCTGGCCGTGGCAGAAAGACTTCGCTCGAACGAGCCAATCGTCCAGATATGGATGGCCTAGAGTGCCCTCCTTCCGAAGGGCAGCCGCCACCACTACCATGATCTTGGGAAAAGTGCGCGGGGCCGTCGCCAACCCGAATGGGAGGGCTATAAATTGGAAATGCTGGTCCAGAATCTTGAACCTGAGAAGGCAATGATGTTCCCGGTGGATGGGAATGTGCAGGTATGCCTCCGTCAGATCCCAGGGGGCGAGGAACTCCCCCCCGATGCACCGCCGCAATCACCGACCGCAGCGTTTCCATGCGGAACCGGACCCCCCGGAGGGACTTGTTGACTTCCTTGATATCCAGGAGGGGCCTGTAGGAACCGTCCTTCTTTGGCACCACGAAGTAAATCGAATAATGGCCCAAGTCCACCTCGCGGGCGCAATAGTGCCTATCTCCCGGAGCCTGTCCAGCGTTAACTGCACAGCCCTTCGCTCGGGACCCGATCCGCAGGTGGAGAAGATGAACCGGCCCTGCGGGACGCGGACAAAACTCCAAAGCGTAGCTGTGTTCTATGGTGTCCAGGACCCACTGGTCTGAGGTGATGTGCACCCACTCCTTGTAGAATAACGCCCGCCGACCCCCAATCCTGGGGACGACGGAGTGGGCGAGCCTGGCATCCTTGCGAGGATTTGGGAGAGGGGAGTCCCGTCCCGGGGGTGGAGCGTGCGGGCCGGCGCCCGCGAAAGGAACGCGACCAGGGCTGAGACCTGGGAGCGGAGGGCCTGGAGCCCGTCGGTCTGTAGTTCCGGTAGAAGACCGGTATCTGTCCTCCGGTAGACGATGAACCGCATTTTACCCCAGGGGCTTGATGATTTGATCCAAATCCTCTCCGAAGAGGAACTTACCCCTGAAAGGCAGGGAGCCTAGACTCGACTTGGAGGACGTATCCGCCGCCCAGTTGCGAAGCCACAGCAAACGTCTGGCCGACACCACCGAAACCATGGAACGCGCCAGCACCCGAAACAGATCGTACGAGGCATCCGCCCCGTACGCCACCGTGGCTTCCAGCCTATCCGACTGGGCGGCCTCCTCGGGAGGGAGGGCCTGGGACGTGAGAAGTTGCTGCACCCAGAGGAGGCTTGCCCGCTCGAAGACCTTTTTGAGGAAAACCTCCAACTTGCGATCCTGTGTATCCCGCAGGGCCGCGCCTCCCGTCACTGGGATCGTCGTCCTCTTCGTGACCGTCGACACCGCGGAGTCCACTTTTGGTACCCTAAAGAGGTCCAGAAAATCTTCCGGCAAGGGATACAACTTTTCCATGGCCCTTTCGACCTTCAGGGAAGCCGCTAGGACCGGATCCCCCGTCTTCGACGAGGTGACGACCGCAGGCGCTACAGGCGCGGGCGGATCAGGCGGCGGGTTGAGATCCAGCTCCTGGAGAATCAGCAGGATAAGGTCGTCCAGCTCTTCCCTCTGGCAGAGGCGAAGCGTGCGCGGATCTCCCAGTCCGTATCATCAGGGTCAGGAGCCCCCGGGTCTGGTGCCGCTCCCACCGGCCCCGGGAGGGGTCGGGCCCGGACCGGGGGGGGGGGGGGTGTTTGGGGGCCCCCACGCCCGTCAGGACGGGGGGGGGGGGCCTGAGAAGCAGTCGCCGTCCGAGGGACCTTAGCCGGGGGAGGCCCTGCCGGTGCGTCCAACCCCTGCAAATGTGCCTTGTGCAGAAGCAAAGTAAATTCCGGGGAAAAACCCCCGGCCTGCCCGAGGAGGCCCCGGCCGAAGGAGAGGCCGTGGCACCCTGTCCCTGCGGACCCGGTTCCGGTACCAGGGTTGGGAGAGAAGCCGCTACCGCTTCCCTATCCTCCAGCGCTCCCTGAGACCCCTCAGGGCGCTGTGGATGCAAAATGGCCGCCGTTCCCGCCACGAATGGGGGAGGGGCCTGCCCACGCTGCCCGGGCAAACTGGAAAGGAAGGTAAAAATCGGCGAGGGACTGCGAGGTGCCCTCCCCCCCGGGGGGGCACCGAGCGCAAATGTCGTCCCGAGAAATGCGGGGCCCCGGCTCCCCTCAGGCTGAGCAGCGCGATGGCCGCGGCATGGAGATCGCGTGTGAAGAACAGCCTCAATCAAATCCTTCAGCCTCGGGGGGGGCCGCGAGAGAGCGCAAAACGGCGCCGCGGGGGGGCCCGATCGGCCTGCACTGCCCGCCGGAGGAAGCTCCAAGTGCCGCGGGGGGGCCTCCTGGCCACACAACCCCGGCGCCGCGGGGGGGCCCGATCGGCCTGCACTACCCGCCGGAGGAAGCTCCAAGTGCCGCGGGGGGGCCTCCTGGCCGCACAACCCGCCGAAAACGGCCTGCCTGCCTGCCACAGCTGAGCAGCGCGACGGCCGCGGCATGGAGATCGCGTGTGAAGAACAGCCTCAATCAAATCCTTTAGCCTCGGGGGGGGCCGCGAGAGAGCGCAAAACGGCGCCGCGGGGGGGCCCGATCGGCCTGCACTGCCCGCCGGAGGAGGCTCCAAGTGCCGCGGGGGGGCCTCCTGGCCGCACAACCCGCCGAAAACGGCCTGCCTGCCTGCCACAGCAGCCCCTGAGGAGCTGCAAAATGGCCGCCGGCAAGGAAATCAGCGCGGGGAGGTCGGCACCACTGACACCTGCGCGGCACCGGAGGACTGGAGAGCTGCAAAAGAAAGAAACAACACAAAATGCAAACTTACCCTGTCCAAAACGCAGCAGAGGCAAGAGAGAGGACACAGAGGGTAAGGGAAACCCAGCTCCCCAAAAGTGTAAACTTTTTCAGTTTTTTTTTTTTTTTTTAAACACAACAACTTGATCCAAGCAAAAAACAAATAGGCAGAGGCCAAAGTCGAAAATCAGTAAGAAAAGCACAGGGAAAATCCTATCTCAATGGGAGAAACCCAGGATACCCTACTCGCATCTGCTGGAGTCAGAAGATACTGAACTCCTGCAGAGGGGGTAGTGGTATATAGGGTGACGCCCCCTCAAAGCTTGTGCTGACTCCATCTGCTGGATTGGGGACATAACCCACTGTCTGGACTGATCCAGGTACGTACAGGGAACCCGAGTTAAGAGTCAAGTTTATGGTAAAAAAAAAAAAAGGGAGAGCAAAATCAAGTAGTCGGACTACAAGCTTTTCAGGCAACGTGCAAGCTAAAAGGGAAGAGGAAAGAAAGTCTTTTCAAGGGCTTGAAGTACTTGTATATCACCACCGGATGGAACCAGAAGCAGTTCTATCTTCATAGCACCTCTTCTTGAATAATAATTATTCTACAAGCCTCTATTCTGCAGCATTACAAAATATACAAAAATTATACACGTGAGTAAAGCTGCAGAGAACACAGAGAAATATCCCTTGAGTCAGCACAAACATCTTTTGTAGCCACAGGCTGAGTAACTCCCAATAGTTTGGCATATACTCAGCTCAGGAGTTTTGCAGAACGGAGGCTGTACTGAATTCACCAGGGTATGATGTTACTGATGGCAGAAGACATCTGTTTCCAAGCAGTACACTTCTTTTTTAATTTTTTTAAGAGAGGCACAAAAACCTTGACAACTTAACATGTTAACTAGGCTCAAGATGCTGCTGGAGGGTGCACAGAGCTCCAGTTCAGTCTTGTTGTGTCTTTAAATTATATTCTGAGTTCATTTCTTCATTAGGACTCTAAGCTTGGGGCATAACAAAAGGTCTTGTTCCCTTCTTGCAGTGCCCTTAAACCTCTACAACAGATTCAGCTACGTCACATGCGGTTAGATGGTCACGTGTGCAACACCCAGAAGTAAGCCCCAAACCAAGGAGAAAAGAACTTTTACATTCACACCATTAGAAAGTGCACAGGACTATAAAACTTGGCACTATATACTCCAAGGATGATTGCTACGCAAGCCATCTTTCTGAGCTGAGCAGGTAGAGTCGCCTATTTAAGTGCTTCCTTGTACAATATGCACAGGCAGTGCCGGGTTTCGGTCCTGGAGAGATAGCTGGAACCTTGGTAGACTGTAATTCCTATTAAAGGACCAACATTCCTCCTCAAAACAGCGCATACGTTAGGGATGTGCATTCATTACATCCATTTCGGGAGATATGTACGTACCTCGCCAACTTTCTAGTACAATCGGGAAATGGAGAGTACATGTGCATTTTAATAATGAGATACATGCATACTGTCCATTTTCCTGCGTGTACTAGAAAGTTGGCAAGCTACGCACATATTCACTGAAACAGATGTGACAAACGCACATTACTAGCACACATTCATCTTTTAGATTTAAAAAAATAAATAAAAAGGTCAAAAACCAAGACACTCAATTCACGATGTGCTATAGCACTCCAGGAAACTAACAACCAGCAGATTTAAAACAGATCCTAGAAAGTACTTTTTCACTCAGTGTATGATCAAGCTGCAGAATCTGTTGCCAGAAGATGTCGTCGAGGTGAGTAGCATAGCAAGGTTTAAAAGATGTTTGGCCGTGTTTCTGGAGGAAAAGTCCGTAAAACAATATTAAACAAAGGAAAGTCACTGCTTATCCTAGAAATAGATTTACTTTTTGGGATCTGCCAGGTACTTGCAACTCGGAATGGTCACTACCAGAGACAGGATGCTGGGCTCGATGGATCATAGTCTGACCCAGTATGGCACTTCTGTTCTTATGGTGCTCTCAGCTGTGCACACATTTGTGTGCATCCAACTTTACTCCTGATTTAAGAAGGAGTTTAGCACACAAAAAAAAAAAAGCGCTCCTCCATGTAAATTCCATGTAAACTGAGGCATTAGCTATTACTGTTCAAGGTGCATGGGCTTAATTCAATTTTCCTTAACAATAGAAAATTAACTCCCAGTCAGAAGTGGAGTAAAGGCTCTGGGATGGGTGTTAGTCTATAGGGCTGCTCCCATACTGCGGGGAATCCTGTACTTGGGATTTATGCACAGAAAACAAGGTATGTGCCTCTAACTCATGTTTTCGGCACACAACTTTTAGGAGCACACGTTTTCTGCATATGATGCACATTAAACATGTTTCGTGCACATTTATCACGGTCTGTGTGCGCTAAGCATTTCTGCGTAAGTCTTTTTTTTTTTTTTTTTTTTTAACGGATGAGTAAAGAAAACAAGCGCTGAGTTCGGCACACGTTTTGTTTTACTCACATCTTATTATATTGGGTCCCCATGGGAGAGTCTAACCAGGGCTTCCCCAGATGGAGTGTCAAAACCTTCAGCTGGGGTCACAAGTTCCTCAAACGGCAGCAGCATTAATAGCGGGAGGCAGCACGCGCACACAGGTCCTGCAGTGGCCCCGCCCCCCACTTGGATTTGTGGGGACAGGAAGCCCTGCAAGAGGAGGGATCAGGGCCTGCGAGCTTGCACCCGCTCACAGGCCTCACATGCTTAGTAATACCGCTGCCGCTTGCAGGTCACTGTCCGGCTCTGAACTAAGCCATGAGGGGATGGGAGTAATGAGTGCTTCTCTCTCTCACCCACCACTGAACCTACCCCAAGAGAGAAATGTTGCCCCTATCATCAGCCTACCTTCTCTTCTCACCAGTTGTCACCCACCATTGCTCTGGGGCCCTAAAGAAAAATGTTGCCATTGCCCCTGATCAGGGGTGCTTGGAGGAGGGGCTTTGGAAGGGAGGGATCAGATGCAGCAGATATACGAGGGTTGGATTAGCTGAAAGGGAGTTTCAAGAGGAGGACTGGCTTTGGAGGGGAGGAGAGAGAGAGAGAGAGAAGCAGAAGAGGGTGACAGAAGATCGACTGGAGGTTTATAAGAGGAGCTGTTGATGAGGGGGGAGCAGCTGGAGTGGGAATCTGAGAGAAGGGGTTGAAGGGAGGAGATGAGGCTAGTAGGTGAGAGAGGGGATGGTGATGAGAGTAAGGTGGGAATGGGTGATGTGAGAGGGAGGGGATGACAGGGTAAATTTTGGAGTTACAAGAAGGATTTGGGGTGAGAAGGAATCAGCTGGGGGATGTCATATAGGCTGGATGGATGAGAAGACATGCTGGGAGGTGAGAAGAGCTGGGGATGTAAAAGGGGATCAGCTGGCAGGGAGAAGGTGGGTAAGAGAAGGATCTACTGGAATGTGAAAGTGGAACGATTGTTGGAGGGTAATTGCATCTCTGTTAATTTGTTTTGGTTGTCATCTGGTGTCATGTGAATTTTCAAGTGATAAAATTGGGTCACACTGGATAAAAGTGTGGGAAGCCTTACAATTAACATCTTCTGCTCTCAGTCATGATAAGGTGTGACCTTAACACCCTGCCCAGCAAGAATCTCAATACATAAGCTGGCTAAGATTTAAATTAATGACTAAGAGGTCCATATTCAGCTGCTGTGTGGCTCGGCTAGTTAACCAGATAAACCTATTTGTCTAACTTAGCCTGTATATTCAGTGTCACGCCTACCCTCAGCTATCCTAAAGTTAGTTGGATAGGTCTATCTGACTAACTTTAGGGCAGGTCCATGGGCAACCAGATTTAGCTCGATAGGGTATCCAACTAACCCTGAATGGTGGAGTTAGTCGGATAAATTATCCAGCTAACTCAGCTCCTCCCAGTTACACCCTCGCAGCACCCACCACTTAGCCGGCTAACTAAAGAGTTTTATTCTTGGTGGGCTGTACTCTCCCACTTTATAAGTGATCCAGTTGGTATAACGATGCACTTAAAAAGCACTTCCAGTACTTACATGCAACCTCATCCAGGGCCGTAACTACAAACCAAGATGCTTTCCTTTCAGCCATTTTAGCACGTAAGGCCTTGATCTTTGTCTGCCATGATACACCTGCAATGTACAACAGAAGCAATTTTCAAACTGGACACCTTGCTGCAAAGTCCACGGGTATTTGTTACACTGTGGAGGGTGCATTAAATAATTAAAAAAAAAAAAAAAAAAAAAAAGGAAAAGTACACGAGCACTTTCCCTTCAACACTTCTGAGCCGCCAACTTTTTGCTTCTTTTTTTTATATGCAGATAAATATTATGCAATCTTCCCATAATTGCAGCTAAAATTACAATGGTCTTGAAGGAGGGAAAAGTTTGAAGAATCAAGTTATGCAGGTAGGGGAAATTGGCTTCTTACCTGCTGAATTTCTTTCCTCGAGTCCTACCAGATCAGTCCAGATGGATGTGTTTTTCTCCCCTGCCAGCAGATGGAGACAGATTAAAAGGTTTACTGTAACCACCTACATAAGGTACTGTGCCACCTGTAGCCCATCAGTATTGATTTATCAAAGCTATAACTAAGAACAAATACCACTCCCCAATGAGCAAGGGTTTCGAAACCTCTAGGTGAACCAAACTAGACCTGACCTCTTCAACTGGACAGACCTGAAATGATGACGTTTTCTAATCTGAATAGTATATGTATCAGACAAGTGCAGGGAGATACCTGATGTTTCACCACTGAAAACAACAAAATATTAATATTGACCTCAGAGGGATACAAACTGCAAAAGATGGATACTGACAGGCAAAGAAACACGGTCTCTGCAGTACAAAATTACCTAAGAACTTTGGCCAGCTTATCAAGATCTGCTTGTTGACTATAAACTCTGGTAAACAACCACAGCAGCAAGGAGATAAACTTAATCCCCAAGAAAAAAACAGAGGTATCAAAGGATACTTCATTGTACAGGAGCTGGGACCCCCGCCCTTGGTCGAAGTGGGAGCGCATGAAAAGAAGAAAATGCAGACATGGCAAGACATAGAAACATAGAAATGACGGCAGAAGAAGACCAAACGGCCCATCCAGTCTGCCCAGCAAGCTTCACACATTTTTTTTTCTCATACTTATCTGTTTCTCTTAGCTCTTTGGTTCTATTTCCCTTCCACCCTCACCATTGATGTAGAGAGCAGTGATGGAGCTGCATCCAAGTGAAATATCAAGCTTGATTAGTTAGGGGTAGTAACTGCCGCAATAAGCAAGCTACACCTATGCTTATTTGTTTTACCCAGACTATGTTATTCAGCCCTTATTGGCTGTTTTTCTTCTCCCCTGCCGTTGAAGCAGAGAGCTATGCTGGATATGCGTGAAGTATCAGTTTTTCTTCTCCCCTGCCGTTGAAGCAGAGAGCTGTGCTGGATATGCGTGAAGTATCAGTTTTACTTCTCCCCTGCCGTTGAAGCAGAGAGCTGTGCTGGATATGCGTGAAGTATCAGTTTTACTTCTCCCCTGCCGTTGAAGCAGAGAGCTGTGCTGGATATGCGTGAAGTATCAGTTTTTCTTCTCCCCTGCCGTTGAAGCAGAGAGCTGTGCTGGATATGCGTGAAGTATCAGTTTTTCTTCTCCCCTGCCGTTGAAGCAGAGAGCTGTGCTGGATATGCGTGAAGTATCAGTTTTTCTTCTCCCCTGCCGTTGAAGCAGAGAGCTGTGCTGGATATGCGTGAAGTATCAGTTTTTCTTCTCCCCTGGAAAGGAGGAGCAGAGGTGATATGATACAGACTTTCAGATACTTGAAAGGTGTTAATGATCCAAAGACAACGACAAACCTTTTCCGTAGGAAAAAAATCAGCAGAACCAGGGGTCACGATTTGAAGCTCCAGGGAGGAAGATTCAGAACCAATGTCAGGAAGTATTTCTTCACGGAGAGGGTGGTGGATGCCTGGAATGCCCTTCCGGAGGATGTGGTGAAGACCAGAACTGTGAAGGACTTCAAAGGGGTGTGGGATAAACACTGTGGATCCATAAAGTCAAGAGGCTGCCAATGAAGAGTGGGTGACTCGCCAGAATGATGGCTACTGCCTGGAGACAATACCCTTATTAAATAAACATACACATGCTTACTGTGACTCCAACATCGCTCTAAGCTTCAACAGCAAGAGGAAATGTGGAAAAAAGGATTCGCACTCACAAAGAGGGGATTAGCTGGCTTGTTACGGCGGTTACTACCCCAAATCAAATAAGCCTGATACTTCACTTTCAATGCATATACAGCATAGTTCTCTGCTTCAACGGCAGGGGAGAAGAAAAACTGATACTTCACACATCCAGCAGAGCTCTCTGCTTCAACGGCAGGGGAGAAGAAAAGAGGGTTCGCACTCACAAAGCGGGGAGTAGCTGGCTTGTTACGGCGGTTACTACCCCAAACCAAATGTGCCTGATACTTCACTTTCGATGCATATCCAGCATGGCTCTCTGCTTCAACAGCATGGGAGAAGACTGATACTTCACGCATATCCAACATAGCTCTCTGCTTCAACGGCAGGGGAGAAAAAAAAGAAAACTGATACTTCAGGCATATCCAGCATAGCTCCCTGCTTCAAACGGCAGGGGAGAAGAAAAACAACCAATAAGGGCTGTATAACATAGTCTGGGTAAAACAAATAAGCATGGGTGTAGCTTGCTTATTGGCAGGGGAGAAGAAAAACAACCGATAAGGGCTGTATAACATAGTCTGGGTAAAACAAATAAGCATGGGTGTAGCTTGCTTATTGCGGCGGCTACTACCCCTAACTAATCAAGCTAGATATTTCACTTGGATGCAGCTCCATCACTGCTCTCTACATTAAAGGTGGGGGTGGAAGGGAAATAGAACCAAGAGCTAAGAGAAACAGATAAGTATGAGAGAAAAATGTGTGAAGCTTGCTGGGCAGACTGGATGGGCCATTTGGTCTTCTTCTGCCGTCATTTCTATGTTTCTATGTTTCTATATGCGTGAAGTATCAGTTTTTCTTTTCCCCTGCCGTTGAAGCAGAGAGCTATGCTGGATATGCGTGAAGTATCAGTTTTTCTTCTCCCCTGCCGTTGAAGCAGAGAGCTGTGCTGGATATGCGTGAAGTATCAGTTTTTCTTCTCCCCTGCCTTGAAGCAGAGAGCTGTGCTGGATATGCGTGAAGTATCAGTTTTTCTTCTCCCCTGCCTTGAAGCAGAGAGCTGTGCTGGATATGCGTGAAGTATCAGTTTTTCTTCTCCCCTGCCTTGAAGCAGAGAGCTGTGCTGGTTATGCGTGAAGTATCAGTTTTTCTTCTCCCCTGCAGTAAGTCAAGATGTGGCAGGACCTCCCCAGGAAAAAAAAGGGGAAGCAGCAACCTGGAGACGACGCCATCCACTCTTGGCGTAATTATGCATGAACTTTATGTATGGGAATCGGCTGGCTAAAGGAAGTTAGCGTGCACTAACCCGAAAAACGATTTTCACGAAAATTCGGGGGAAAAAGTGTTTGGTTCTCGTTTTACCCAATATATAATGAATTAAGAAATATCGTACGATATTTCTATTAGTTATAAAAACGATTCATATCCCTAGTAGTAACTACTGCTCCATGGGGCTTACCCCCATGCACCCTTTTCTTCATTTCCAACCTCCAGCATTTAGGAATCTGCAGTGTTTATCCCATGACCTTTTGAATTTGTTTACTGTTTTCATCCTCACCAACTCTCCCGGAAGGGCATTCCAGGCATCCACCACCCTGACATTGGCTCTGAGTCGTCCTCCCTGGAGTTTCATTTCATGAACCCTAGTTCTACAGTTTCCTTTTCATTGGAAAGGGGCCTCCTTGGAGGCTCCTACTTGTACCATTAATAAGGTAGCGTTACAGAAATCCAATGCTTATCCCTGAGATAAGCTGTAGGGAATCTATCTACGCTTTGGGATCCTGCCAGTTACTTGTGCCCTGGTTTGGCCACTCTTGGAAACAGGATACTGGGCTTCATGGATCTCTGGTCTAACCCAGTATGACAAATCTTATGTTATGTTCTTATGTACCCTGCAGCACTCTGTGGGAGACGACATGACTTCTGCACTATGCTGTCTGACCTGTAAAACAGTCACTCTGCTCCCCCTCTCCTCTCATTGTATCCCTGAAGGTAATCCTCCTCCTCCTTCGTCCAAATGCGAGAGAAGCCACCGTTGACGAATAAGTACAGTCACTGGAGCCTCACTTTCTCTATTTTTACTTTTTTATTTCTTTAAACTCTTAAAACTTTTAAACTTTCAGCAAGAGACAAAACAATAACAAGTACTTCCTCCTGCTGAATTCTTCCCAGGTCTTCAACCCATCAGAAAGGAAAGGATAGAAGAGACAGAGGAAAAGAGAAGAAAGGGGAACAAGGAAGTCAGCACCATTGACTTTCAGAATTCCCCCCCTATTATCTGGGAGCAAGCGAAGCCAAGGATCACTGACTCCCCCCCCCCCCCTGCTCTTCCATAATCTACCAGAGGAATGGCCCCAGGGATCTAATAATCTCTGGGAGCAATTAGGTCTCCTAGCACTCTCCGACTGCAGGATCGTGCATGTCTGCCATCTCCTGGAGACAAGAGAAATACTGACTGACTGCAGGTGGCACAGCAGCTTGGAATCTGTCTACCCCTTGGGATCCTGCCAGGTACTTGTGACCTGGATTGGCCACTGTTGGAATCAGGATGCTGGGCTTGATGGACCTTTGGTCTAACCCAGTATGGCAAGTCTTATGTTCTTACAGTCTAAGAGAGTGAAATGCCAATTTATTTGCAAGCGTTTCACCCACTGGTAATTTTATTCCTGTAAGCAAAATCCCACATTGTGATTTGCCAGACAGCATCAACATCTTTCTGTATACACTCCAAATATTACTGGGCAAGAACCAATGGCAAGTCAGGTCTAACAGCGCTTGACCTCACAATGCTCTCTGGTTCTACTTTCTGGCTGAAATAAACCACCAGGACCTCTTTATTCCATGGGCAAAACAGGCAGATGCTCAAGGCCCACCGCACGCTGTGACTGTCAGCATATTAATTGGATTTTTTTTGCATTCCAGAGTTTGTGGATAACCTATTTTCCCAATAGCAACTGTAATGACAGTGTCCGGAGAAGGAGAGGGGGCCCAAATAGTGCATACTCCAGCCAACTGTTATGCCAAAACAAGCAAACATGGTCTGGGTCGAAATGTAGACATTAGATGTGTCCATGGCTGGAAGGAGAATGCTCCTTCTCAAAAACAGAAGCGCATAAAGTCAGAGTTACGTTCTACAAAGCCTTACTGCATTGACGGTCATGTCATTTTGAAGCGGATCAATTTTACCAATATCGCTCTATAAAATGGCAAGAATAAAGGCCAGGAAAGAGATGCAAGAATAATAAAATAGGAATTATACAGTAACAACAAACAAGCTTTTCCAAATATTTTTTTCATTTCCTTATTTTGGTAATCACTAATAAATGTAGTTTTTTCCAAATGTACAGTATTCATACATACATGTTCTTCAACACACTCTCTCAAATGTTACTGCTTACTTATGATATAAATATTTCTAGGTTCTAATCTACACAAAACAGAGCGGCAAGACACAACGACAGAGTCTAGTTAGGCGACATGGTAAACCGAGATCATTTTACTGATTTTTTCAATGTGCCAATTTGTAGTTAAAAGATCCACTTTCAGCTACATCAAGGAACCACCTAAACAAAGCCAAATAAATTAAAAAGAAAAGGAATTAAAATGATAATAATCAACAATACTTCCCACCAACCTGTGTAGGAGACACTCAGAGTCATGAGAGGCTTGCAGGGCCGCTGGGGGCGATCTCTCCAGACTACATCAATGAGGTTCTGTTCAACTGGGACAAGACAATGTCCCGAGCTCTTCAAGACTTTGGATATTGTCTTCCATTGATCTGGCAAAACCATAAATTGCAATGTGAATAAGGGCAGAAAACAAGGGAGGATTAGCATGACATCTGTGCCAGGAATTCCAGGAAGAGAGCGTCCTCCCTTAGCAAAAGATGAACTGAAGGTTTTCTTCATTCTGTTTGTGAGGAAAATGCTTATTATAGAGATTCCCAAATCTGTCCAAGTGATCCCATGGCCAAACAGGTTTTCAAGATATGCGTAATGAGTATGCATAAGAAATCTGAATATGCTGGATCTCCAATGCATGCAAATTTAGCTCAAGCATATTTATGTTGGGTGTCCTGTAATCCTGACTGGCTGTTGGGTCACCAGAACATGCTTAGGAATCCTGGCTTAGCATATTCAGATTTCCAGATAGAAATGGCCAGGAAGTGAGAAAAATCATGCGTCGAATGAATTTTATCTTTACAGCTTATGGAAAGGCAGAAATGTCTCCCCTTTGTTTACTACTACAACAGAAGGATGCTAATTTAAATAATGATAAATTACTACTTACCTGATAATTTCCTTTTATTTAGGACAGACAGATGAATTCAAATCCAGTAGGTTATGCACCTCTACCAACAGATGGAGATGGAACAAAACTGATGTCACAGAATATATATACACCTGCAGTGACATCCGCCTGCCAGTATTCTCTGCAAAAGCCAACTGTGGACAAACTAGCAAAATCTTGATCAATAACAGATAACCATTTCAGTACTCAGCCATCAGAAAACGCTGAGTTCAGACAAAGAATACATCAACACTAGTCTAGGTACTGGACTAACACTTACCAGTAACCCTTGGAACACATAGCCATGCAGGAGGACCATAGGATAATCATTCAGCAGCCAAGGGTGGGATGCTGAATTCATCTGTTGGTCTAAAGGAAAGGAAATTATCAGATAAGTAGTAATTTCTCATTTCTTGGCGTCTAATCAGATGGATCCAGATCAGTGGGATGTACCCAAGCTATTCCTGAATAGGGCAGGAGGCTGCCCACGGCCCAGTCAAAACCACACATGCAAAGGCTGCGTCCTCCCAGGTCTGCATATCCAGACGATAATACCTGGAAAAGGTGTGTAAGGAGAACCACGTCGCAGCTCGGCAAATGTTGACGGGAGACAACAATCTGACCTCAGTCCATGACACGGAATGAGCCCTAACCTGACTAGGTAACGGCTGTTCAGCATCCACATACGTGGCCGTGACTACCTCCTTAATCCAGCAAGTTATTGTAGCCCGCAAAGCTAGCTCGCCCTGTTTACTACCACCATGAGAACAAACAGGCAATCTTTCTTCCAGAAAGGTTTAGAAACCTCCAGATACCTCACAGTATGTCTCTTGACATCCAAGGGCCGCAACAGGAGATATTTCTCAGCATCTCTTTCCCTATCCAGAGACAGCAGGGAAATGGACTGATTCAAGTGAAAATCCAAGACCTTTTTTGGCAAAATAGAAGGAACAGTATGCAGCTGTATCACCCCTGGAGTCACTTGAAGGAACGGCTCCCGGCAAGACAAGGCTTGCAGCTTGGATATTCTACATGCAGAACAAATCGCCATAGGAAACACCATTTTCAATGTCAGCAACCACAAAGAAAGGTTACACATCGTTGAAATATAGGGCCTGCTAAGAAATCCAAAACTAGATTAAGACTCCACAAGGGCACCGCTAACCATAAGGGAGGACGAAGATGTTGCACTCCTTTCAAGAAACTGGCCACATCAGGATGAGCCGACAAAGGTCCACCATTCACCTGGCTCCTGTAACAAGCAAGAGCTGCTACCTGAACCTTTAAGGAATTAAGGGCCAACCCTTTATTCAATCAATCCTGCAAAAATTCCAAAAGGAGTAGGATCTTAACTGAACGAGGAAGCACCCCTTGAACTTCACACCAGGCCTTGACAACGTACAATCCACAGCCTGCCTCTTCTGTGAGGAATGGAAAGGAGACACCATGAGCATGTCCCGAAGAATATGCGAAACTCCAGTGCAGATCCATCTCATATCACCTGCAGGACCCACTGATCCGATGTGATCTCGACCCACTTCTGATAAAAGAGAGGTGACCCCCTAACTCCTGTTCATTGGGAGTGGGACAGCACACCTTCATCGGGAGGTGCCACTACCCAAGTCTGTGCCCCATCTGGGCTGTCAGGGACCAAAAGGTCGAGTCCTCTGAAAGGTCACTCCTCTGTCGGGTCGAAAATGCTTGGATCTCCTAATATGATCTCTCATGCCAAAGGAGCACGGCATCTGCTTCTTATCCTCCGGCAACCGAGGAACCAGGGATTCGCTCCACTTATTGGCCATTTTCTCCAACTCACTCCCAAACAAGTGCAAGCCTTTAAAGGGCAATTTTGTAAGGTTAGCCTTGGAGGTCGCTTCAGCCAACCAATTTCTCAGCCATAACCAACGCCGAGCTGCTATTACCGAAGCCACCCCTCTGGCTGAGGTGTAGACCAAAGTGCAGCCCATATCAGCCTATAAGGTGGCTGCTGGCTCCATAACTGCTCTGGAATTCACTCCAGATTCATCGACCTCCTGAGACTGAAGTAAACAAGAGCAAGCCACCAAGGAACAACAAGAAGCTAACTGCAAGGTCACTGACATAGTTTCAAATGCTTGCTTAAGGATGGCCTCAATCCTTCCTTCAAGGCCACTTTTCCCTCCATGGGGATAGTTTTCCGCTTGGAGACGGCACGCAGAAGCATGTCCACTTTTGGAGAATGCAACTACTCTCTCGCCACTGGATCCAGGGGGTACAGGCCTTCCAAGACTCGACCTCCTTTGAAGTTACTCTCCGGGGCACCCCACTCAAGATCAATCAATTCTTGAATGGCCTCCATAACAAAGAAAAAACAAGAGGCTTTGCACAAAGAAAGCAAAATGGGATTTTTTTTTTGGCTTAGACATGGAAATCAGAGCTAGTAATTCATCTCTATGAAAGAACCACATCATACGGTTCCAGTCCCAGAGGAATTTCCCCATAATCCAGAGTGTAAGGATCGGTCTCATCATCCGTGCCATCCGGATCCCTATCTGGAAGACTGGCTGCCGATCTAAGTGTACCTCGGCGTTTAACAGCAGGAGCAGGTGTGTGGGAGGTCACTACCTGAGGCTCTGACCTGGCAAGATTGGTTGGGGCTGAGGTCTGCGCCTGAAGAAAGGATTGCAATCCTTGAAAAAAATTCCACCCAAGAAAAGGCAGAAGGATCCATGGCAAAACTAGAAGGCACCTGTCCTGAGGCCACTGAGCTACCTTGCCCCGCTGACGAACCAGTTAAGGGAGTTCCGAGGTCAGGCGCCCCTCTGACAGGCTGGAAGAACCAGGCTTAGAAAAATCAGACAAAGGTAGTTCTTCCTGAGCCTCTAAGCCATGCTGGCACAAGTTAGAGGGAACACCAGGCTGAGATGCCCGAATATTACAAGCAGCATAGAGGGAAAGGCACTTAGGTTTCTTAACTATAGGCACTATCAGTCGATCAGTACGCTTAAGAAGCGACTGAAAGATGTGCGTCAGCTGAATTCGTGCTGTAAAATGTATGCATTCCAAACTTAGGCATCCAAAAATGTAAGCACACAACCCTGTGCTTGATGAACGCCCAAAAAACTGAGCGCCCTCAATGCAGCCCAAATTGTGCATACAGGTAAGCGTGTGCCTAACACAGACACCCAAGTGTGCAAAAATTGGATGCACAATTTGGACGCACAGCCAGACGTACTTGCATGAACCGTCGGTCCTGCAAGTACCAAAAATGCCACTGCGGCCTAGCACGCAGCGCACAGAAAAAAAGGGACCTAGCCCAAAAGGGGATAGGAACAAACGTCAGATCAGCGTGCAGAGCACAGAGACCAGAGGAAGGAGGGAGCTCTACAAAAAAAACCCCTCCTTTTCTAAAAATCCAGCCAAACCTTCCTCTAATTTCTGGCCAGCTCTTTTCTTCAGGGGTTAGTAGGTCTGCTGCAAAACCGTAGGCATTACCAACTGTTACTTTCATGAGGCAATCCTTGCTTGAAACATCTTACCAACCACTTCTAAAGCCATACGGGCTTTGCAGCAGACCTACTAACCCCTGAAGAAGAGGGCTGGCCAGAAATCAGAGGAAAGCTTGGCCGGATTTTAGACATTCATCTGCCCTCAGTGCCACTGTTAGCAATTATCATACCACTTGGATGTCTCTACAAGCTTTGCATGAACATAAGAAAATACACAAGCAACCCAGCGATCCCTCTGGACTTAAGATAAGTAGACCTCTTTTCAATATATTTTACTTGCAACAAAAAATGATTACCAATCTGTGACGTGAGACTTTCTTAGCTAGATGATTATATCATCGTCAGTATGACTCTCTAGGCCATAAGGCACCGAAATGTATGGTGCAGTCTTGGTGCTGTTATATGAGCTCTTCTAAATTATCGTAAGAGGCATGTTTGAAACATTGCATGTTGATCTGATTATAGAGTGGAATCTTGGTTAGAAAGTGAAATCGTAAAACAGCTGTTCTGCATTCTTTGTGCCACAACCTACTGTAACGAGACACTAACAACAATGAAATCTACATTGCTCCTTCTTCCCCTCTCCTCGGAGAAGTGCTGTGAAGTTTGGCATGACCCTGTCGTGAGGGAGGTGACCCTCTTCCAGTCTCTAGAGACACACAGAGGTATGCAAGCAGAGACTCTGCACCCACCTGCAGCCATGATACAAGGATCCACGCCAACTTTTGACCCCTCGGGAAGCACGCTAACAAGCCAGTCCTCCTGAGTCGGAGTTTTCTTAAGACCTGAAGGAATATTAAAAGAAAGCAGATGAAAATCAAAAATGTCAGAGGGTATTTATCTCTCTCTCAGCTTTATATTCTGCCAATAGCAAACTTCTTGTATGAAGCAGATAGCAAATGTTGCTTACCTGATGTAACAGGTGTTCTCACAGGACAGCAGGATGTTAGTCCTCACAAATGGGTGACATCGAGGATGGAGCCCACCACGGAAAACTTCTGTCAAAGTTTAATAGAACTTTGACTGGCCCCTACTGGGCATGCCCAGCAAGGCACTGACCCTGCAGCCAGCAGGGGTCTCCCTTCAGTCTGATTTTCAAAGCTACAGGCAGTGCCTAAAAAAGTAAAAACTAAAACGAACCCAACACCGCGGGGTGGCGGGCGGGTTTCGTGAGGACTAACATCCTGCTGTCCTGTGAGAACACCTGTTACATCAGGTAAGCAACATTTGCTTTCTCACAGGACAAGCAGGATGGTTGTCCTCACAAATGGGTGAGTACCGAGCTGAGGATGTCCTGGCTTGCACCAAATGCACCCAACGACGTGCAACAGGCACAACAACTGGGGTGGAATTTGGGAAAGGGCATCCGCACCCTACCGGGAAGGTGGAAGGGTGTTGGTACATCATGTTGGAAAAAGGTTACGCAAGACAGATTGGCCGAAGATGGAGTCCTGTCTTCCAGCTTTGTCCAAACAATAATGGGCTGCAAAGGTATGGAGAGAACTCCAGGTTGCAGCTTTACAGATGTCAGGAAGCGGCACCGATCGAAGGTGTGCCACCGAAGTCGCCATGGCCCTCACAGAGTGTGCTTTAACACGGTCTTGGAAAGGAATGCCAGCTTGCTGATAGCAAAAAGAAATGCAGTCCGCCAACCAGGAGGAAAGAGCCTGCTTACCCACAGGTTGTCCCAACTTGTTAGGATGGAAGGAGACAAACAATTGAGTGCTCTTCCTATGGGAAACTGTACGGTCTAGGTAAAAAGCTAGAGCTCGTTTACAGTCTAGGGTATGCAGAGTCTGTTCCCCAGAGTTGGAATGGGGCCTGGGAAAAAAGATAGGTAGTATGATGGATTGATTGACATGAAATGCAGAAACTACCTTAGGTAAAAATTTAGGGTGAGTGCGGAGCACCGCCCTGTCTTGCAGGAGTTTAGTGTAAGGCGGATAGGTGACTAAGGCCTGTAACTCACTAACCCTGCGAGCTGAAGTGATAGCCAATAGGAATAATACTTTCCATGTGAGATACTTCAATTCACAGGAGTACAGAGGTTCGAAAGGTGGTTTCATTAGACGACCAAGAACCAGATTAAGGTCCCAAGATGGGGCCGGAGGACGTAAGGGTGGCTTCAGATGGAGCAAGCCTTTAAGAAAGCGTGTCACCAGGGGTTGTACTGAAATAGGGACACCTTCTATACCTTTATGGAAGGCGGCTACCGCACTGACATGCATCCTAATGGAAGAGGTCTTTAGACCGGATTCTGATAGGTGCCATAAATAGTCCAAGAACTTAGAGATTGGACAGGAAAGGGGATCAAGGGACTGAGAAGTGCACCATGATGTGTACCTTTTCCATTTATATGAATAGGATCTTCTGGTGGAGGGCTTTCGTGAAGCTATCAGGACACGAGAAACCGAATCCGAAAGGTTAAAAGGCTGAAGGACTAACCTTTCAACATCCATGCCGTCAGGGACAAGGCTTGGAGGTTGGGATGGAGGCGGCATCCGTCGTTTTGAGTGAGCAGATGCGGATCCGTTCCCAGAGGTATGTGCCTGCGGATGGAGAGATCCTGGAGTATGGGAAACCACACTTGGCGTGGCCAGTGGGGAGCTATCAGGATCATGGTTCCCCTGTCCTGTCGTAGCTTCACGAGAGTCCTTGACAGAAGAGGTAGTGGAGGGAATGCATAAAGCAGACCTGTCGTCCACTTGAGGGAGAAGGCATCCCTCGGCTGAGAGTGTTGGCTCCGAATGAGAGAGCAGTAATTGGCCACTTTGTGGTTCTGAGGGGACGCAAAGAGGTCTATGCGGGGAAAACCCCACTTGTGAAACAGAGAGGTCACTACCAGAGGATCGAGTGACCACTCGTGTGGCTTGAAGACACGGCTCAGCTGGTCTGCCAATACATTGTCTACTCCCGGCAAGTAAGTGGCCTTGAGGTACATGGAATGGGAGAGGGCTTCTGCCCAAATCTGCGCAGCTTCCTGACACAGAAGGAAGGAGCCTGTGCCTCCCTGCTTGTTTATGTACCACATGGCCACTTGGTTGTCTGTCTGGATTAAGATTATCTGATCTGATAGATGATCTTTGAAAGTTCGGAGCGCGTAGCGAATTGCTCGAAGTTCCAAGAAATTTATCTGGTGTTCGGCTTCCTCTGGCGACCACAACCCTTGGGTTTGTAATTCGTCCACATGGGCCCCCCAACCGATGTGGGAAGCATCGGTGGTTAGGATTACCTGTGGATCTGGTAGGAGAAAGGGTAAGCCCTGAAGGAGATTGACTTGAGTCGTCCACCAGGTTAAAGACAGGCGTAGCGCTTGTGTAACTGTGACGATGTAGGACAGAGGCTGGAAAGCTTGAAGCCATTGGTGTCGCAGAGTCCATTGCGTTACTCTCATGGCTAGTCGGGTCAAGGGAGTAACTTGAACCGAGGATGCCATGTGTCCTAGGAGGATGAGGAATTGGCGAGCTGTGGCAGTGTGTTGAGACTGGAGCTGGCGAGCTAGAGACATGAGAGTTTGGACTCGTTGAAGTGGAAGGTAGGCTTTTGCCTGTAAGGTGTCAAAGTCTGCTCCAATGAAGGATAAGGTCTGAGATGGGACCAAGCAAGATTTCTCGTAATTGACAAGAAACCCTAAGGAGAGGAGTGTGTGAATTGTCAACTTTAGGGAGGATTGAGCAATTTGAGGGGTGGAGGCCCTGATTAGCCAATCGTCCAGACAGGGGTAGACGTGGACACCTTCCTTCCTGAGAAATGCTGCTACTACGACGAGACATTTGGTAAAGACTCGTGGAGCAGATGCCAGCCCGAAAGGTAGTACCCGGTATTGATAATGGTCGTGGCCTATCAGAAAACGCAGATACTTGCGATGAGATTGTGTTATCGCAATGTGGGTATAAGCGTCCTTGAGGTCGAGAGAGCACAGCCAATCCCCCTTTTGCAACAGAGGGAGCAAGGCGCCCAGGGTTACCATCTTGAACTTCTCTTTTTGCAGATACTTGTTGAGGGCCCGAAGGTCCAGAATTGGACGTAACCCCCCTGATTTCTTTGGTATTAGGAAGTATCTGGAATAGAATCCTTTCCCTTGTTGACAAGGAGGGACGGGTTCTATAGCATTTGATTGTAGAAGAAGGGATACTTCTTGATGTAATTGAGTCAAATGGCTGGTTAGACTCCATGCCTGAAGGGGCGGGGAGTCTGGCGGAAGTGTTATGAAGTTGAGGTGGTAACCCTGTGCGATAATTGCTAGCACCCACTGATCTGAGGTGATCTGTTTCCAACGGGGTAAGAAGTGGTACAGCCGACCTCCCACAGGGATGTGTGGAAGAGGGAGTTGGCATGTGCTCAATACAGGAAAGTCAAAGGCTCGCCGCAGGCCCAGGAGGTGGGGCTACAGTAGGTCTTTGCTTTCTCGGCTGACGAGGCTGAGGCCTGTTAGAGGACCGTGCAGGACGAGCCCTAGTTGACGGAGGGTAGTAGCGGCGTGGTCGAAAGAACGACTTCTTAGAGTCCTTCTTTTGCGGTTGCTTGGAGGTCACCTCAGGTGGGACAGATGAGAGTTGTTTTAACGTCTCATGGTGGTCTTTTAACTCCGCCACAATTTGTTGAATTTGCTCTCCAAACAAATTGTCGCCTAAGCAGGGCAAATCAGCAAGACGATCTTGGACCTCTGGGCGAAGGTTGGATGACTTTAACCAAGCCCAACGTCTGGCTGAGATGGCTGTGGCTGAAACCTTCGTGGAAGCATCGAATATGTCGTAGGCAGTCCTAATCTCGTGCTTCCCTGCCTCAAATCCCTTGTGAAGAAGGGCTTGAAGCTGCGGTTGGTATTGGTCCGGCAACGTGTCAGCATAGTCTTGCATCTGTTTAAGGATGGCTCTGTTGTATTGAGTCATGTAAAGTTGATATGAAGCTATGCGTGAAATCAACATAGCTCCATGATACACTTTCCGTCTCACACTATCCAGGAACTTGTTGTCCCTGGTAGGTGGGGTAGAAGAGTGCGGCTTAAGACGCTTGGCCTTCTTCTGCGCGGACTCAACCACAACAGAGCGATGATCCAGTTGAGGTTTTTGGAAACCTGGTGCTGATTGGACAAGGTATGTGGAGTCAGCTTTCTTGTTAACTGGTGACACCGATGAAGGAGATTCCCAGTTTTTCTTGAGCAGATCCAAAAACACCTGGTGTATAGGGATGGAAGCGATGATTTTTGGAGCATCCAGAAATTGAAGTAGTTCCATCATCTGGTGTCTGTCATCAGCTTCAGATTGTAGTTGAAAAGGTACAACTTCTGACATCTCTTTCACAAAATTAATGAAAGATAGATCCTCAGGAGGAGATCTTTTTCTACTCTCTGTAGGAGATGGTGGCGAAGGCAAATCTGTGTCAGAAGAGGTATCATCATCATCATCACCCCAGGTATCGTAGGGATCATGTGGGGCTTGTAGCCCTGATGGACCTGGCTGAGGCTCTGAAGGCATCGATGGAAACCGAGGTGGAATCGGTGCGGTAGGTGGAACTAGAAATGGCATCGATGGCTTCGGTGCTGCCGATGGAATCGGTGCCTGGCGCGGAATCGATGGAGCCGAAGGATAAATCGGTGGAGATATACCAGAAGGTACCGATGGAACTACCCCGGAAGGGGGAATTCGAAACGGTGTTTCTCCTGCCGATGAGAAACCAGTCGGAGACGGTGGTGTTGTCGATGGCACTGGAATCACCGATGGAAGGGCCGTCATGAGTGCCTCCATGCGGCTCAGTAGCGGTGCTAGCGCTTGTATCAATGGCTCGGTGGTCGGTTCCCTCCTCGGTGGCGAAGCCGGTGCCGGCGTCGGTGCCGGGGGCGGCACTGGAACCGGTGCCGGAGACTGTGCCGTTGGAGGTTGTAATTTCTTCATCGCTTTCTCGATGGCCTCCTGGACCAGCCAGTCCAGTTCTGCCCGGAGACCAGGGGTAACCATACCCGGCTCGACGGGAGAGGGAGGCTGAGGCAGGGCCGGAGGGACCACCGTAACCGGTGGGATCACGGCCCCCACACCCCGAGAGGGGGAGGGTTTCCTCGATGCCGGCGAACGAGACGTGGAGGACGTCCGGTCTGTTCGCGGCTTCTTTGTCGGTGGCTCGGCTTGAGCAGAGGTCGATGGCTGTGGATCCTCGACAGGCCGAGACTTGTGCCGTCGATGGCGGTGCTTTTCCTTCCGATCCCCTCGCCCATCCGGGGAAGGGACGGGAGTCGACGGCCGAGAAGCGATCGATGGCGGACGGTCACCGGAGGGTTGACGATGATGGTACAACTTCGACGGTGCCGGTTCCGATGACGTCGATGCTATCGATGGCGTTGGGGTGGGTGCATGGAAGAGGAGCCCCATCTTCTCCATCCTGGCTTTGCGACCCTTGGGTGTCATTAAGGCACATTTGGTGCAAGTCAGGACATCATGCGCACTACCCAAACACATTACACAAACCCTGTGGGGGTCTGTGATGGACATAGTCCGGGTACAATCCGGACAACAACGGAACCCCGTTGCCATGGCTGGGAGCCAAAATTTAGACTGGGGATCGGCAAGTGCCAACAGGCCTCGAGGGCCAAAATCGACGGCAGTCGATGGAAGAAGGCAAAAAACTTACCGGGTTCCGTAAGATGACTAAAAAATTTGTCGAAGGGAGACCCCTGAGGGGCAAATTTTCTTAGGAAATTAATTTCCAAATTCCTGTCAGGAACGTGGTTAGAGAGCTCCTTTCACCGCGTGGCAACTGCTGCGCGGAAAAAAGAAGACTGAAGGGAGACCCCTGCTGGCTGCAGGGTCAGTGCCTTGCTGGGCATGCCCAGTAGGGGCCAGTCAAAGTTCTATTAAACTTTGACAGAAGTTTTCCGTGGTGGGCTCCATCCTCGATGTCACCCATTTGTGAGGACAACCATCCTGCTTGTCCTGTGAGAATCCATGATATACAGAAACATTTTAAAAACTCATAAAAACAAAATAAAAATGACATTTCCTAATGCAATGAAACAGAACGCTCTAGTGTGTTCGGGATAGGGGACATCAAAACCTGCAGCGTGGCGCAAGCTATGAAACAGCACCCCCACACCCTCCAACACAATCCACTTCAAAACAGAGTCCCCAGCACCGAAGCTCAGCATGGATGCAGCTCTTAGTTATTGGTTTCCATATATGAATTTAAGAGATGAGGCAAAATCCTCACAATAAGCTGTCACAAATCCCGCACCCTAGCTGAGCCGTATTACTACATTTAAACATTTCTATTCTACCTTTCTCAACAATATCGTCCAAGGCGGATTACAAAACTGTCTGCAACTGCTACGATCCCAACGCAGAACTCAGGCTTAAAACCCTCAACTGTATGTCCCTTTTAGCCCAATAGGAAATTTTCCTCAAACAATGAAAATGACTACACATAACGGGCAGGTTCGCAGGAGTTCCAAAATAATCATTTTCAGCCAAACCACAGTATTCTGAAGTCTGCAGAACAGACGGCTTAGAAAAAAATCTGCAAACGGAAGGGAGCAAGGAGCGGTACCGAAGGGAATGGAGTAGATGTAACTCCATTTACAGTAGAAAATGTATGGGAAGAGCTGGTGAAACTGAAAGTGGACAAAGCCATGGGGCCTGATGAAGTTCATCCCAGAATACTGAAGGAGCTCAGAGATGTGCTGGCTGGTCCACTGTGTGACCTGTTCAATAGATCCCTAGAAACGGGAGTGGTGCCGAATGATTGGAGGAGAGCGGTGGTAGTCCCGCTTCACAAGAGTGGGAACAGAGAAGAGGCTGGTAACTACAGACCGGTTAGCCTCACTTCGGTGGTGGGAAAAGTAATGGAGTCACTGTTGAAAGAGAGAATAGTGAACTATCTACATTCAGGAGAATTGCTGGACCAGAGGCAGCATGGATTCACCATTGGAAGATCCTGTCAGACAAATCTGATTGACTTTTTTGACTGGGTAACCAAAGAATTGGATCAAGGAAGAGCACTAGATGTCATCTACTTGGATTTCAGCAAAGCTTTTGACACTGTCCCGCACAGGAGACTGGTGAATAAAATGAGAAGCTTAGGAGTGAGTGCTGAGGCGGTGGCCTGGATTGCAAACTGGTTGACGGACAGAAGACAATGTGTGATGGTAAATGGAACTCTCTCTGAAGAGAGAGCGGGTTTTAAGCGGTGTACCGCAGGGATCGGTGTTGGGACCGGTCCTGTTCAATATCTTTGTGAGCGACATTGCAGAAGGGATAGAAGGTAAGGTATGTCTCTTTGCGGATGACACTAAGATCTGCAACAGAGTGGACACGCCGGAAGGAGTGGAGAGAATGAGACGGGATTTAAGGAAGATGGAAGAGTGGTCGAAGATATGGCAGCTGACATTCAATGCCAAGAAGTGCAGAGTCATGCATATGGGGAGTGGAAATCCGAATGAACTGTATTCAATGGGGGGAGAAAGGCTGATGTGCACGGAGCAGGAGAGAGACTTTGGGGTGATGGTGTCTAATGATCTGAAATCGGCGAAACAATGTGACAAGGCGATAGCTAAAGCCAGAAGAATGCTGGGCTGCATAGAGAGAGGAATATTAAGTAAGAAAAGAGAAGTGATTATCCCCTTGTACAGGTCCTTGGTGAGACCTCACCTGGAGTATTGTGTTCAGTTCTGGAGACCGTATCTCCGAAGAGACAGAGACAAGATGGAGGCGGTCCAGAGAAGGGCGACCAAAAAGGTGGAAGGTCTTCATCAAATGACTTATGAGGAGAGATTGAAGAATCTAAATATGTACACCCTGGAGGAAAGGAGGAGCAGAAGTGATATGATACAGACTTTCAGATACTTGAAAGGTTTTAATGATCCAAAGACAACGACAAACCTTTTCCATAGGAAAAAAATCAGCAGAACCAGGGGTCACGATTTGAAGCTCCAGGGAGGAAGATTCAGAACCAATGTCAGGAAGTATTTCTTCACGGAGAGGGTGGTGGATGCCTGGAATGCCCTTCCGAAGGAAGTGGTGAAGACCAGAACTGTGAAGGACTTCAAAGGGGCGTGGGATAAACACTGTGGATCCATAAAATCAAGAGGCCGTCAATAAAAAGTGGGTGGCTCGCCAGAATGACAGCTACTGCCTGGAGATAATACCCTTATTCAATAAACTTACACATGGTTACTGTGACTCCAACATCACTCTAAGCTTCAACAGCAAGAGGAAATGTTGAAAAAAGGATTTGCACTCACAAAGCGAGGAGTAGCTGGCTTGTTACGGCGGTTACTACCCCAAACCAAATAAGCCTGATACTTCACGCATATCCAGCATAGCTCTCTGCTTCAACGGCAGGGGAGAAGAAAAACTGATACTTCACGCATATCAAGCATAGCTCTCTGCTTCAACGGCAGGGGAGAAGAAAAACTGATACTTCACGCATATCAAGCATAGTTCTCTGCTTCAACGGCAGGAGAGAAGAAAAACTGATACTTCACGCATATCCAGTATAGCTCCCTGCTTCAACGGCAGGGGAGAAGAAAAACAACCAATAAGGGCTGAATAACATAGTCTGGGTAAAACAAATAAGCATGGGTGTAGCTTGCTTATTGCGGCGGTTACTACCCCAACTACCCCTAACTAATCAAGCTTGATATTTCACTTGGATGCAGCTCCATCACTGCTCTCTACATTAATGGTGGGGGTGGAAGGGAAATAGAACCAAAGAGCTAAGAGAAACAGATAAGTATGAGAAAAAAATGTGTGAAGCTTGCTGCGCAGACTGGATGGGCCGTTTGGTCTTCTTCTGCCGTCATTTCTATGTTTCTATAATGCGATGAGATTTACAGTGCATTCAAAAAATTGCATCTATATAGTAAAAAAAATAAATAAATAAATAAATAAATAAGAGTTCCAGGCACCTTTTACAGAAAGCAAAAGCGCTTGGCTGGGAACTCATAATTTCAACAGAAACAGCACAATTTGCCAGTTAAAAGTTACAGTATGCACTTTGGTGCATGTCCTCGGACCGTAGAGCCCCACCCACCTATTTTCATGAGTGTCCAGTTGCTGTCCATTTGCTGTGCTGCCTGCAGGAAGTAGCGTCCATCTGTCCAAAGGGCTGCCGCCTTCTCTGTTATAATGGCAGTGCCTGTTCAGGAAAGAAGTCAAAAGTCATTATAGTTAACAGATGCAAACCGGCACTCACTGGCAGCTCCCACACCTTTCTGGGGGTTGTTTTAGTCTGAATCCTCCCACGCACGCTGCGCTCCTCTTTCCACTGGGTGTGCATCCTGTATTTTCACTATCTTTGCATAAATAAGAAAATTATGGCTGCACATTCTTAAGGCGAATAGTGGGTATCCTCTTCTGCTCTTCAGCTAAGCCTTCAGATCTTGCCTTGAGAACAGTACAGCCCACTGTGTGTCACCCCTTTTAATGTTGAGATTACTTACCTGATAATCTCCTTTTCCTTAGTGTATGCAGATGGACTCAGAACAAGTGGGTATAGTGTGCTCGTGCTAGCAGTTGGAGACGGATCTGACGTCAGCACGGGTACATATACCCCCACAGGAAGTGAAGCAACTCAGTAATCTTCCTTGCAAAAGTTGTTATGGATATATGTGTACTGACCGATCAATGAATTAGTGCAACGGGATTCCCCTGACCGATTGATAGTAGCTGGAGACCGCCAGCGCTCCCAACCGGAAGGCGTCGACACCTGGTAGAGTGGACGCTCTCATGTAAGAAATGACATGCCTTACCTGGAACTGGTGAAACCCATGTATACTGGCAGCCAGGCGGGATGGTGAGTCCATCTGCATACACTAAGGAAAAGGAGATTATCAGGTAAGTAATCTCAATATTTCCTAGCGTGTAGCAGATAGACTCAGAACAAGTGGGATGTACAAAAGCTACTCCCGAACTGGGCGGGAGGCTGCCTGAGGACCGCGTAGGACTGCCCTCGCAAATGCTGTGTCCTCCCTGGCCTGGACATCCAGACAGTAAAATCTGGAAAAGGTATGGAGGGAGGACCATGTCGCCGCCTTACATATCTCCGCGGGCAACAGCATCCTAGATTCTGCCCAAGAGGCCGCCTGCGCTCTGGTGGAATGAGCCTTGACCTGCAGAGGTGGCGACTTCCTGGCCTCTACGTAGGCCGCTCTGATAACTTCTTTGATCCAGCGGGCGATGGTTGGCCGAGAGGCCGCTTCCCCTTGCTTCTTCCCGCTGTGAGGGACGAACAGATGGTCCGTCTTTCGTACTGCTTCTGTCTTTTCCAGGTATCTGGGCAGCAATCTGCCAATGTCGAGATGGCGTAGCAAACGCCCTTCTTCTGATTTCTTCAAACCCGCCGTGGTTGGCAAGGATATGGTTTGATTGAGGTGAAATCGTGAGACTACTTTAGGTAAGAAAGAGGGAACCGTGCGAAGATGGATAGCCTCTGGAGCGATTCTGAGAAAGGGATCACGGCAGGACAGCGCTTGTAGCTCTGAGATGCGGTGTGCTGAACAAACTGCCAGCAAGAACACCATCTTCAAAGTTAGCGAACGGAGAGACAGGCCCCGAAGGGGTCTGAAGGTGGATCCCGCGAGGAAATCCAAAACTATGTTGAGGTTCCACAGGGGCACTGGCCACTTCAGTGGCGGACGAATATGCTTGACTCCTTTCAGGAAGCGGGACACATCTGGGTGCGTGGCAATGGTCTTGCCCTCCCTCCTGGGACCGTAGCAAGACAGCGCAGCCACCTGAACCTTGATGGAGCTTAGGGAGAGACCCTTCTGAAGCCCATCCTGCAGGAAATCCAGAACAATAGAGATAGTGGTCGCATGTGGATTGGTGCCATGAGTGTCGCACCAGGCTTCAAATACTCTCCAGATCCTTATGTAGGTGAGGGATGTGGAAAACTTGCGAGCTCGGAGGAGTGTATCTATCACTGGCTCCGAGTAACCTCTTTTCTTCAGTCTAGCCCTCTCAATGGCCAGACCGTAAGAGAGAATTGAGCCGGATCCTCGTGGAGGATGGGACCTTGACGAAGCAGGTCCCTGAGAGGAGGCAGGGGAAGGGGCTCCCCTGTCAGTAGTCTTCTCATGTCCGCATACCAGGGTCTTCTTGGCCAGTCTGGTGCCACTAGAAGAACTAGGCCTCTGTGCCTCTGAATCTTGTGTATAAGGGCGCCCAGCAGGGGCCATGGGGGAAAGGCGTATAGCAGGGTCCCTGGAGGCCATGGCTGAACCAGGGCGTCGATCCCATGAGAGAACGGATCTCGCTTGCGGCTGAAGTATCTGGGTACTTGAGCATTGGACCTGTCTGCTAGTAGGTCCATGTCCGGAGTCCCCCACTGATCCACAATCATCTGGAAGGCTGTGAGGGACAGCTGCCATTCTCCCGGATTTAGGCTTTCCCTGCTGAGGAAGTCTGCTGTGGTGTTGTCCCTTCCGGCAATGTGGACGGCGGAGATGTCCTGGAGATTCGCCTCTGCCCAAGCCATCAGCGGGGCTATCTCTAGGGACACCTGTTGGCTTCTGGTTCCGCCCTGTCGGTTGATGTATGCCACCGTGGTGGCGTTGTCGGACAGCACTCTGACTGCTCTGTTCCGCAGTCTGTGAGCAAATCGCAGGCAGGCTAACTGGACTGCCCGTGCCTCTAGACGGTTGATGTTCCACCCCGATTCTTCTCTGTTCCACCGCCCTTGGGCAGTGAGCTTTTCGCAGTGTGCTCCCCATCCACTCAGGCTGGCATCTGTGGTGAGCAGAGTCCACGTGGGGGAGGACATCTTCGACCCCCTGCTCGTGTGGTTGGACTGCAACCACCACCGTCGCTGTGTCCGCAGTCTGGCTGGTAGAGGTAGATGCACGGAATAATTCCGGAAGCATGGGCTCCATCGAGAGAGGAGGGAGCGTTGTAGTGGTCTCATATGGGCCCGCACCCAGGGTACCACTTCCAGGGTGGATGCCATGAGACCGAGAACCTGCAGATAATCCCAAGCTATGGGCCGGCTGGCTCCCATCAAGGACCGTAGACGCGTCTGGAGTTTTAACCTTCTCTTGGTGGTGAGGCTGACTTTGTCTGCCTGGATGTCGAACTGGACTCCCAGGTATTCCAGTGATTGGGAAGGCTGTAAGCAGCTCTTGTTTAGGTTGACAACCCATCCCAGGCTTTCCAGCAGGGAGATCACTCTGTTGGTTGCCAGATGGCTCTCCTCTCGGGATTTCGCCCTGATCAGCCAATCGTCTAGGTAGGGATGGACAAGGATTCCTTCCCGTCTGAGAGCCGCTGCTACCACTACGATCACCTTGGTGAAGGTCCACGGCGCCGTGGCTAACCCGAAGGGCAAAGCCCGGAATTGGAAGTGTCGTCCCAGAACCTTGAAGCGTAGGTACCGCTGATGATCCCGATGGATCGGGATATGCAGGTAGGCTTCTGACAAGTCTGAGGCCGTGAGGAATTCCCCTGGCAGTACTGCGGTCTTGACTGAGCGCAGGGTTTCCATGCGAAACCTCGGGACCCTTAAGTATCGGTTGACTGACTTGAGGTCCAATACGGGCCAGAAAGTGCCCTCTTTCTTGGGTACCATGAAATAAATGGAATAGTGCCCAGAATCCATTTCCCATGCAGGTACTGGGATTATGGCTTTCAAGGACAGGAGCCTCGCCAGGGTAGCTTCCAATGCTGCCTTCTTGTGGAGTGGACACGGAGATTCCACAAACCTGTCCGGAGGGATGTGATGGAAGTCCAGATAATACCCCTCTCGGATGGTGGCGAGGACCCACTGGTCCGACGTAATCTCGACCCATCTGGGGTAGAAAAGGGTTAACCTGCCCCCTATGGCTTCGTCCCCCGGATGGATCGGCTGATCCTCATTGTGGGGTGCGGCCGGGACCCGAACCAGAGCCGGCTCCCCTCTTGTGCTGCTTGGTTCGAAAGGACTGGTTCCTGGCCTGAGGACGAGGTGCCTGGTAGCAACTCCTATAGGGAGTGAAGCGTTGGGAGCTTCTACCTCTGGAGGGCCTCGGAAAGGTGCGCTGGTTCCTCTTGGACCTGTCTTCCGGCAGTCGAGGTACTGGAGAGGCACCCCATGTGCTGGCCAGTTTATCTAGGTCGCTGCCGAACAGAAGAGAACCCTTGAACGGCATTCTAGTGAGATGTGTCTTAGAAGGAGCATTGGCTGACCAATTCCGTATCCAGAGCTGCCTCCTGGCTGCTGCTGAGGATGAGACCCCCTTGGCTGTCGTACGGACTAGGTCGGAGGCGGCATCCGTAAGGAACGAGAGAGCTGACTCCATGTCTGCTGCCGGAGCATTGTTCCTGACCTATGACAAACAGGAACGCGTTACCACTGTGCAGCAGGTTGCGATTCGCAGAGACAGAGCTGCCACCTCAAAGGATTGTTTCAGGATGGCGTCCAGGTGTCGGTCATGAGCCTCCTTGAGGGCCGCCCCCCCTCCACTGGAATGGTAGTGCGCTTGACCACGGCGCTAACCAAGGCGTCCACCTTAGGGCACGCCAGCATATCCTTGATTGCCGGGTCCAGGGGGTACATGCCGAACAGGGCCCGACCCCCTTTGAATGAGGCCTCCGGCGCATTCCACTCCAAATCGATCAGCTGTTGCGCCGCCTGCAGGAAGGGGAAATGGCGGGCTGTGGGACGAAGACCCTCCAGCAGGGGGTTCTGCGTAGATGCCTCCATGGTGCTGGGGCCTGGAATAGCCAACTCCGTCAGGCACTGAGAGACCAGATTGGAGAGATCCTCCTTGGGAAAGAACCGCCTCATAGTTCGATATGGCTCTATCCCTGAGGGAAGTTCCCCCTCCTCGGGGGGTCCGGACTCGTCCTCTGAGACATCAGGGTCCGTATGAGCCGGACTGCCCAGAGGCGGGTGCCCAAGGTAAGGGCGAGAGGGTCCGGGGGCAGAGTCAGCCGGGGCAGCAGGGCCTGGACGGGAAGCCGACTGCATCAGTACGAAGGCATGGATCTCCTTAAATAAGTCCACCCAGGAAATGGAAGCGGTCTCCAGCCGTCGGGGTACCAGGTCCCCCGGGATTCCTGGCTGTTCGAGGCGGCCCCTGGGGAACTGTCGGTAAACCTCGGTTGAGACTGGTCCTGGCCCGAGGCTCCCACGGCCTCCTCACATTGGGCACAAAGGGAGTCTGGCTCCTCGCTCTGCGTGGCTCTAAGCTGGCACGCTGAGCACAGGCCAAGAACTTTCACGCCAGAATCAGGAGGTGCCGCCTCTGGAGACGCCGGGGCATTTAGGTGTTCCATTGCGTCTTGCGAATGCAGGGCGCCAGCGCTTATGCTGTCAGCGATATGTGCTCAATAATAATATGAGCCCAATTAGAATATGCGCTCAATAATATGCGTTCAGCAATATGCGCTCAATACTATGCTATACTAGACTGAGCTGAATTAATTTATTCAGCTAACTCTAAATATCAGAGTTAGCAAGATAAGTTATTTGGCAAACTGAACTCCTTTTATCCCACTGAATATCCCAGATAACTTATCCGACTTCTGAATTTGTTTTTTAAATATTGCCGTCTTTTTGTTTATGGGTAAAGACCTTGATGAATCGGAACCATGATGTCTGTTGGTAGCACAGTCTCTTCCTGTTCCCTGAAACTTGTCTTGCTGTGTCCTACACCATTATGGCTGAGATTAGCAGGAGCAGTGGGGAGGGGGGAGATTGATCCAAGTGCAGCCCTGTTGATGTCACATGACATTTACCTTCAATAAGTGTGGCATTTCCTAGCGTGTAGCAGATGGACTCAGAACAAGTGGGTATAGTGTGCTCGTGCTAGCAGTTGGAGACGGATCTGACGTCAGCACAGGTACATATACCCCCACAGGAAGTGAAGCAACTCAGTAATTTCTGTCTCCAAAGCAGTTTGGAGCGCCTGCACGCTCGCTGAGCGTGTTTTCCAATACTACTTTCTACTTTCCAAATTTCTCAGAAGACGAGCCCCGCACTCCTGCGGTGATACCCTCGGGTCCCTCCCCCAGTTGAGTTTCCCGAGGTGATTTCCGCGATCCCTCGGATGTCTACGCCTCGGTCCGGTGGCCGAACCGCGGCAGGGATCTAGCCCCCGAGCGAGAAGGGCTCGGGCCTGGCTGAGAGGCGCCTCGGTCCCGGCGAGGTCTTAGCCCCGAGCGAGACGAGTTCGGTGGCTTAGAGGCAGTGGGTGCACTTCCTCAAGCGCGGCGGTGAAGGTATTTCTCCTCTCCCCCCACAGCCGGAGACCGCCCGGGTTACACCAGGAAGTGCCAAGGATCAGGTAAGGCGTACATCTCTTACTTTTGGTCTCCGAGGTACGAGGATCGGCGGCGTTGCCTGCATGCGGCACGCCGTGGAGGTCGCCATTTTGTCTGCCTTGTTCGGATAGGCGCACAACGCAGCAAGATTGAAGAGCGGAAAGCATATTATTGAGCGCATATTGCTGAACGCATATTATTGAGCGCATATTGTTTCTTATTGAGCGCATATTGCTGACTGCATATTATTGAACGCATATTATTGAGCGCATATTGCTGAACGCATATTATTGAGCGCATATTGTTTCTTATTGAGCGCAGACAAATGCGCTCAATAAGAAACAATATGCATCTACGCAGCCGGGACCGAGGCGCCTCTCAGTCCCGCGCGAAGCACTCCACTGCCAAAATTGCTGACATCTGGAGCCTGAACGTCCAAACAGTAATGCCGCGCAAAAGTAAGAAGCGTTTTCCAGGTAGCCACACTACATATTTCTTGTGGCGAAAGCAGCTGACATTCCACCCAAGAGCCACCTGGGAGTGAATTCAATAGGCTTTCAAACCCTTTACAAATGTAAGCAGACGAAATAGCCTCCTTCAACCATCGTGCAATCGTTGGCATAGAAGCTTTCTGACCCTTCTTGGGACTGCTCCACAAGACAAATGATCTGAAACCCTGAAAGAATTTGTGACCTCCAAATAGTGTAACAGAGATTGTCTAACATCCAATTGACGAGGCTCTCTCGTGTGCGGGACATTGGATGACAAATTTGGAAAGGCCGGAAGTTCAACTAATTGATTCAAATGAAAAGCTGAAACTACCTTTGCCAAAAAGAAAGGAACCGTACAAAGAGAGACTCCCAAATCCAAAATTCTCAAAAAAGGTTCCCTGCAAGAGAGAGCCTGCAGTTCCGAGTTTCCGCAAGCCAAACATACCACACACCAAAAATACCGTTTTCAATGTGAGGTCCTTCAATGTGGCCCTTTTAAGAGGTTCAAAAGGCGGATCACATAGGACTCGAAGAACCAAATTAAGGCTCCAGGACGGACACACTGGACAGACGGTGGATTCGGATGCCTTATCCCTCTGAGGAAACGCACCACATCCAGATGTGAAGCTACTGAACTGTCAACAAGAGAATCCAATGCCGCCACTTCTACACGGAGGGAATTAAACAACAAGCCTTTGGATAAGCCGTTTTGCAAAAACGTCAAAATATGAACCATGGAAGCCTGCCTGGGAAGGATACCTTGTTCGCGACACCACGACTCGAAGACTCTCCATACCCTGACATATGACAGAGAAGTAGACGTTTTTCAGGCTTGTAGCAGCGTAGTAATAACTTCCTCCGAATACCCTTTCTTTTTTAACCTTCTCCTTTCAAAAGCCAAGCCGCTAGACAAAAGCGATCTGCCTGGTCGAAAAATATAGGGCCTTGCCAAAGTAGATTTGGAAGATGGCCGAGCCTCAGGGGCCCGTCTATCGCTAGATTGACAAGATCCGCAAACCACGGTCGTCGGGGCTACTCTAGAGCGACTAGGATCACGCTTCCTGGATGAACTTCTATCCTGCGTAGAACCTTGCCCACCAGAGGCCAGGGAGGGAACACATACAGGAGAACTGTGGTTGGCTAGGGAAGCACTAGCGCTTCGACTCCCTCTGCTCCGTGATCCCTTCTGCGGCTGAAGAAACGAGGAGCCTTGGCATTGTCTCGCGTCGCCATCAAGTCCATGTGGGGTGACCCCCATCTGCGAGAAATAAGATCCATCGCTTGGTCAGATAGTTCCCACTCCCCTGGAACTATTTATTTATTTAAGTTTTTTATATACCAACATTCAAGATGGTAGTCCCATCATGCTGGTTCACAAGAAACAGGGGTGCAATTATAATAAACTTTACAATTTGAACAATAGTGCAGAAAAGCAGTTACATGTAACAAGGAAATAAATAACTTGGAGTAAGAAGGAAAATGAAGATCAGATAATTATATATATATATAATAACATTGTAAGAGGTGGCTATTAATGCTATTACTAGCGAAGCGTGTTGATTGATGGGAGTTAAATAATGTTGGAGTTAGGAAAGGCCTGCGTGAACAGCCACGTCTTGAGTCTTTTCTTGAATGCTGAGATGCTGGGTTCCATTCTAAGATCCGGGGGAATGGAGTTCCATAAAGTTGGACCGGCTGTGGAGAAGGCCCGATCTCTAAGCATGATGTGTCTGGTAGTTTTGGCTGGAGGTACTTGAAGTGATCCTTTGTAAGCATCTCTTGTCGGTCTTGTTGAGTAGTGTAATCGGAGGGGGATATGGAGATCGATTGGGGCTAATTGATGGATGTTTTTGAAAATGGTGAGAATGGCCTTGTAGATTATTCTGAAGTGGATGGGCAGCCAGTGGAGGCCCATCAGGATAGGGGATATGTGTTCTCTTCTCCTGGTGTTAGTGAGTATACGGGCGGAGGCATTTTGGACCATTTGCAATGGTTTGGTGTGTGATGAAGGGAGACCAAGCATGATGGTGTTACAATAGTCCAGCTTTGCGAAAATGATTGATTGTAGAATCGTTCTAAAGTCATGTGTGTGGAAGAGAGGTTGTATTCTTTTCAGCACTTGGAGCTTATAAAAGCAGTCTCTGGTGGTTTTGTTGATGTTAGCTTTCAGGTTTAGGTGATTGTCAATTAGAACTCCTAGGTCTCTCACTTGTGTAGTATTTGGTAAGGCTGGATGAGCGTGTGTGAGGGAGCTGTTTTCTGGTGTGATGAGTAGAAGTTCCGTTTTTGATGAATTTAGTATCAGGTTGAGACTTGTGAGAAGCTGTTTGATATTTTGGAGGCAGGTTTCCCAGTGAGACAGTGTTTTTGCGAGCGACTCCTTGATGGGGATCAGGACCTGAATATCGTCAGCGTAGAGGAAGTGTTTGAGATTGAGGTCAGTGAGAAGTTTACATAAGGGGAACAGATAAATGTTAAACAAGGTAGGAGATAGGGATGAGCCCTGAGGGCTCATCCCTATGCGTTTCCGACTCAGGAAATCTGCCTGTACATTGTCTGATCCGGCGATGTGAGAAGTTGCAAGCAGTACCAGGTGTTTCTTCGCCCAAACCATGAGCTGATCTGCTTCTTCGGCTACGGCTTGACTCCAGGTGCCGCCTTTATGATTGATGTAAGCTACCGTCGTCGCATTGTTGGACAGAACTTGGACTGATTGATTGCGTAACAAGGGGAGGAAGTGCCGCAGAACTAACCAAACTGCCTTGGTCTCCAGTCGATTGATCGACCAGCTCGACTCCTCCTTGGACCAGAGGCCTTGAACTGAGTGGGACTGACAGACCACTCCCCAGCCGGAGAGACTGGCATCCATGGTCACCATCATCCAATTCGGGACTTCGAGATCTATGCCGCGAGTCAAATCGTGTGGGCAAAGCCTCCGCCCAAAACTCGAACTGGCGGGATCGGTGAGCGGTAGCAGGAACTGGAACTCCTCTGACTTGGGATCCCAATGGGAAAGCAACGCTCATTGTAATGGTCTCATATGAGCAAAGGCCCAGGGGACCAACTCCAAGGTGGATGCCATGAATCCTAGGACCTTCAGATAAGTACCATGCTGTGGGGAGTAGGAGCGACAACAAGCGCTGAACTTGTGTTGTCAATTTGGTTATCCGGTCCAGCGGAAGAAATACTTTTCCGACTTTGGTATCGAACCATGCCCCCAGGAAATCCATCGACTGATATGGGATAAGGTTGCTTTTGGATTGATTGACCATTCAACCAAGTGATTCCACGAGTCTGACCACCGTGCTGATTGCTTCCATGCAGAGGTCCTCTACTTCGCCCTGATGAGCCAGTCATCCAAGTAGAGATGAATGAGAAGTCCTTGTCTCCTCAGGGCTGCTGCCACCACCACCATCACTTTGGTGAATGTGCGAGGAGCCGTGGCCAGGCCGAACGGTAGAGCGCAAAATTGAAAATGCATGCTTAGGATCATGAAGGGAAGAAATTTCAGATGATCCTCACGGATGGGTATATGCAAGTAGGCTTCCATCAAATCCAGGGATGCCAAGAACTCGCCTTTGTGCACCGCCGCATAACTGAGCGTAGAGTTTCCATGCGGAAATGCGGTACCTTGAGAGCCTTGTTTACCTTTTTCAGGTCTGGGATAGGCCGGAAGGAACCCTCCTTTTTTGGAACCACGAAATAGATGGAGTAGCGCCCTATCCTGCATTCGTCTTGGGGAACAGGTTTTACCGCCCCAAGAGACAGTAGGCGGTCAAGGGTCTGCCAGACGATCTGGGCCTTGGCACACAAGCCACAGGGGGAGACCATGAAAATTTCTTGGAGCGGCCGAGCAAATTCCAAAGCGTAGCCGTGTTCTATGATATTTAGGACCCACTGATCGGAGGTTATTCTGGCCCATTCCTCGAGGAACTGGGATAAGCGTCCTCCCACTCGAGGAATTGAGGGATGGGCTGGCCTTATCTCACTGAGAAGTCTTGGAGCCAAGGGCCACAGTGGGGCCACCTTCCTAAGCGGTTTTGCGTCCTCAAAAGGAAGGGATCCAGGATTACGGCCTAGCCGATGGCTGCCTTTGACCAGCAGGCTGTGGTCTGCTCTGTCGAAATAGCCACTGCCCCCGAAAACAGGAGATGGTAGAAGGAAAACCTCTCAAAGGAGCTTATGGACCCTGTTTTCTCTCAGAGACTTTATCAACTGCTCCAAGTCGTCACAGAAGAGAAACTTTCCCTTGAACAGTAATGCACCCAACTGAGCTTTGGACGAGACATCTGCTGACCAGTTACGTAGCCAAAGGAGCCGCCTTGCCGATACTGCGGACGACATGGTGCGAGATGAAGTACGAAGAAGGTCATACAGAGCATCAGCTCCATATGCTACCGCCACCTCCAAGCGTTCCGCTTGTTCAGACTCGCCCGGAGGGAGGTCTCTGGACATTAACAATTGTTGGACCCAGTGGAGGCTACCCCGGAGAATGTAGCTACTACACACCGCCGCTCGTATTCCCAGCGCAGAAACCTCGAAAATACGTTTAAGGAGAACTTCCAGCTTCCTATCTTGTACATTCTTGAGCGCTGCCGCTCCAGCAATTGGGATTGTGGTCCGTTTTGTGACAGCCGAAACTGAAGGGTCTAACTTAGGGGACTTTAAAAACTCAAGCAAATCTTCAGGCAAGAGATAAAGTTTATTCATAGCACAACCGACCCTCAAACCGGCATCTGGAACATCCCACTCCCGGGTCATTAGCTGCTGGAGCATCGGATGAAGAGGAAATGCTTTGGCCAGAGCCCTTAGTCCCACCAGGACAGGATCCACGGAATCCTGAGGCAGAGTATGCTGGGGGAGGTCCACTACAAGTTCCGACAACACCGAGGGAATAAGAGGCTCCAAGTCCTCCCTGGGAAAAAGCCAGACCACTTTTGGATCATCCCCGTCAAGAGGAGCCTGCTTTCCCAGGTCTTCCTCAGACCCCGTGCACCCTGTGCCGGGAGGGAGCAAGGCAGAAGCTAGCGCGTCTGTAGCCCACTGTCCACAGCATCTGGAATGGCAGAACCACCAGCAATAGGAGATTAGCGACCCGCAGGGACACCAGTGCATCCGGTCGCTTAGCCACTTTGTGGGGAGGCTCAGCTGGACGGCCCAAAAATGAAACAGCTCCCTGCTGCGACTGAGAAGCCAAAAAGGCTTTGTGCATAAGAAGCACAAAATCTAATGAGAAGGCATTAGAGCCGGCCCCTCCCCCCGGGGGGTTAAGGCTCAACGTCAAAATCATCCAGGTCTGGATCAGAGTAATCTCCAGGACTGGGAGGAAGCTCTCCTGCCCCCATTGCCCTGGCTTGAGCCTCTGCAAAAGTGTTCAAAATGGCCGCTGTTCCCACATTGAGGGGGAACAGATTGGCCTGAGCTTCCCAAGATGCTGATCTTTTCACTGCACCTCGGGGCTTTGAAAAACTTCCTGCTGGTAAAATTGAGCTGCCTTCCCCACCTGATAGGCATCGTGAAAAGAGGCCTGAACAGGAGAGTTGAGCTGATGACTCCCCGAAGGCAGTACAGGAAGATGGCCGCGGCATCGTGGAACCAGGGGCGGAGGTAAAAAAAACGACGCAACAGCAAGGGAAGCCTTAAAACTCTGAAAAACGCGCCCGTACAGCCCTGGAACCTCAAAGCAATGCAGTCGCTCTAGAAAGAAACTAAAAGGCTGCCTCCGATGAAAGTTTACTTTTTTTTTTTTGTGTCGGGCTGATCAGCGAAGGGAGAAGAGTGACCAGACCACTGGTATCTTTCTCCGGCATCTTACCTGCCAGGAACCCCACGGGGTAACCAACCCCAGCTCCTCAACCTGCTACCAGGGGGGGATGGCCCCACAGGACCTACCTACCCCCTGGGAGGATTCAATGACTTTCCTTTCTCTCTTCTTTTTTTTTTTGCTTGATTCCCTGCCAGAGAAAAAAAATCTCACAATCTTTTTTTTTTTTTTGTAAGGGATATAGCCTTAACCCTAAGATCAGGGCAAGACTGCAGGGTTTGCACCACCTCCATCTGCTGGAGACAGAGAAATACTGAAGGGATGCAGGTGGCACACCAGGTTATGAGAGGGTGCCCTTCAAGTGTTTCTCTGTCTCCATCTGCTGGAAGGGAGGCATAACCCACAGACTGGACTGATCCGGATATGTACAAAGAACTGCATGTTGCATAAAAGAAAATTAGGTCCTTACCTTTTGCTAATTTTCGTTCCTGTAGTACCAAGGATCAGTCCAGACTCCTGGGTTTTGCCCCCCCTCTAGCAGATGGAGACAGAAGTTTACAAAACCAAACTCCGCCTATATCTAGGCTGGTGCCACCTACAGTCTGGCAGTATTACTTAATGTCAAAGCAGCACAACACCAAAAAGATTAACCCGATAACAATTAAATTAAATTACCTCAACACCAATGTATAACTCCCCCCAACTGGGGACCGAATTCGAGGTATCAAACAGTAACTCATCCTGATTGATAAACAGACTAACACACAGACTACACAGCCTCTCCCGGCATCAACCCAAAGACTGGGTGGGACTCTGGACTGATCCTTGGTACTACAGGAACGAAAATTAGCAAAAGGTAAGGACCTAATTTTCTTTTCCCTGTACGTACCAGGATCAGTCCAGACTCCTGGGATGTACCAGAGCTTACCTTACTTGGGGTGGGAGCCGGAGAGGCCTGCTCTAAGCACTCCTTCTCCAAACCCCATCGACCCTGGCGCTTTAACATCCAAACGATAGTGCCGGGCAAACTTGTGGACCGATTTCCAGGTGGCCGCCCTACAGATCTCCTCTGTAGGTATATGATGACATTCAGCCCAGGAAGCGGCCTGGGTGTGAGTAGAGTGGGCTCGCAGCCCCGCGGGTAACGACCTACCCTGCAAAAGGTACGCCAATCGAATGGTTTCTTTCAACCAACGAGCAATCGTAGTCTTGGAGGCCGCCTTACCCCGCCTCGGACCACCATAGAGAACGAATAGGTGGTCAGACACTCTGAATGCATTTCTGATCTCCAAATACTGCAGCAGCACACGTCGGACATCCAACTTATGAAGATCCTTAGCCATAGGATCCGAAGCCTGCACCTGCAAAAACGATGGTAACTCGACAGTCTGATTCACGTGGAACGATGAAACCACTTTGGGTAAAAAGGACGTTACCGTCCGCAACGAGATTCCCGACTCCGAAATCCACAAAAAAGGCTCCCGACACGACAGAGCCTGAAGCTCAGAAATCCGTCGCGCCGATACCATGGCCACCAAGAATACCACCTTCAGAGTTAAATCCTTAAGGGTGACCCTGCGAATAGGCTCGAATGGTGCCGCATACAATGCTTTAAGGACAATATTCAAATTCCAGGACGGGCAAGGCTGCCGAAACGGAGGACGCAAATGCCTCGCCCCCCGAAGAAAACGCACTACATCCGGATGCGCTGCCAACAATGTTCCATGAATCCGTCCTCTCAAGGAACCCAGCGTAGCCACCTGCACCCTCAAGGAACTACAGGAAAGACCCTTGGACAATCCCTCCTGTAGAAAAAGAAGTATGTCCGAGAAAGCCGCTCGGGTAGGTACCACGTCGTGCTCAAGACACCAGGATTCAAAAACTCTCCATACTCGCACATACGACAACGACGTAGACTTCTTACGCGAACGCAGAAGAGTAGATACCACCGTCTCCACGTACCCCTTGGATCTCAATCTTTGCCTCTCAAAAGCCATGCCGCTAAACAAAAGCGATCCACCAGGTCGAAACAAATGGGCTCCTGATGTAGGAGGTCCGGAAGATATGGAAAACGAAGTGGTTCCTCGATCGCTAGATTCAGTAGATCCGCGAACCACGGCCTCCTCGGCCATTCTGGGGCGATAACTACCACGTCTGCAGGGTGCTTCTCGATTCGACGTAGCACCCTGCCTATGAGAGGCCACGGAGAAAACACGCAGAGTAACACATCTGTCGGCCACGGCACTACCAGAGTGTCTACCCCTTCCGCTGCCGTTTCCCGACAGCGAGCAAAGAACCGGGGAGCTTTTGCATTCTTGAAAGTTGCCATCAGGTCGATCGCTGGCGTGCCCCATCAAGCACAGATGAGTTGGAATGCTTCCTCCGCGAGCTCCCACTCTCCGGGATCCAGCCAGTGGCGACTGAGAAAATCTGCCTGGACGTTTTCTACCCCGGCTATGTGAGAGGCCGCAATACTGTTCAGGTGGGACTCCGCCCATATCATCAACGACCGGGATTCGGATGCTACCGCCTGACTCTTGGTTCCCCCCCTGTCGATTGATGTAAGCCACCGTGGTCGCATTGTCCGACAGGATCCTGACCGACCGACTGCGGATAAGAGGAAGGAACCTCAAAAGAGCCAGCCGCACCGCTCGAGTTTCCAACCGATTGATGGACCACGACGCCTCCCGAGGCGACCATTGTCCCTGAACTGACTGCCCGAGACAGACTGCTCCCCAACTGAGCAGACTGGCGTCCGTGGTAACCACCGTCCACGATGGAGTCTCCAGCGAGACCCCTCGACTCAAATTGGCTGGGCAGAGCCACCAGGGCAAGCTGTCTCTGGCGTCCTGAGTCAGTGGCAAGGTGAGGAAGTAATCTTCCGATATTGGGCGCCAGCGGGAGAGCAACGCTGACTGCAAAGGACGCATATGAGCGAATGCCCATGGAACCAACTCCAGCGTAGAGTTCATGGACCCCAATACCTGTAAGTAGTCCCATACTATCGGTACCAGCTTGCTTAACAACCTTCGGATCTGAGCTTGCAACTTCACCATTCGATCCTGCGTGAGCGACACCGTGCCTTGACAGGTGTCGAACAAAGCTCCCAAATACTCCAGGGATTGAGATGGCACCAGATGGCTCTTGGCCACATTGACCACCCAGCCCAGTGAGCGCAACAGCTGGAGCACCCGCTGAACCGCTGTTTGACAAAGCGCTTTTGACTTGGCTCGAATCAGCCAATCGTCCAAATATGGATGCACTAACAGCCCCTCTTCGCGGAGTCGCACTGCCACTACCACCATAATCTTGGTGAACGTGCGCGGAGCCGTTGCCAGGCCAAATGGCAACGCCTGAAACTGGAAATGCTGTCCCATTACCGCAAAACGGAGAAACTGTTGGTGGTCCGGTCGAATGCCAATGTGAAGGTATGCTTCTGTGAGATCCAGGGAGGCCAGAAATTCCCCCTTCCTCACAGACGCGATTACCGAACGCAATGTTTCCATCCGAAACAGAGGAATCCTCAGACACCTGTTGACACTTTTCAGATCGAGAATGGGACGAAACGTTCCTTCTTTCTTGGGTACTACGAAGTAAATGGTATATCGGCCCTTGCGGAGCTTGTCGGGAGGGACAGGCACAATTGCCCCGAGATCGCGAAGCCGAGCTAGGGTCGACCGTACCGCTCGGCGTTTTTCTGAAAAACCGCAAGGCGACACTAGGAAACACCGGGACGGCCGGTGTGAAAAATCTAACGCGTAGCCGTGTCTTATCACCTCTAGTACCCACTGATCCGACGTGATTCTGGTCCATTCCTCGTAAAACCGGCTCAACCTGCCGCCAATCTTGGGAACGAAAGAATGGACCGGCCTCACATCATTGTGCAGGCTTACCGCCCTGCACACTCTGACCGGTTCCCGGACGACCGAAACGGCGCCCACGAAAGGACTGAGAATAAGATTGCTGTCGGGTAGCACTGTGACGAAACGAAGAGTTCGAGCCTCGAGACGTCCATGGCCGGCGACCGCCGCGAAAACGAGGACGAGAGGCTGGAGCCCCACGGTATCTTGGCCTATCCTCCGGCAGCCGATGCACCTTATTCTCGCCTAAAGATTCAATCAGATCCTCCAATTCCTTGCCAAACAACAACTTCCCCTTAAAGGGTAAGGAGCCCAACCGTGCCTTGGAGGTCCCATCCGCCGACCAATGACGGAGCCATAGCAGCCGCCGCGCCGCTACAGCTGACACCATAGTTCTGGCCGATGTGCGCAAAAGATCATAAAATGCATCCGCACTATAGGCAATGACCGCTTCTAAACGACTTGCCTGGCGCACCTCATCAGAGGACAGGGACTCATTGGCTAAGAGCTGCTGCGCCCAGCGAAGACCTGCTCGCAGAGAAAAATTACTGCAAATTGCCGCACGAATTCCCAACGCCGAGACCTCAAAGATTCGCTTAAGCTGAACTTCCAACTTCCTATCTGCAAATCTTTAAGCGCGGTACCTCCGGTCACCGGGATAGTGGTCTTCTTCGTTACCGCTGCCACCGCCGAATCTATCCTCGGCAAGCGCAACAGCTCCAGAACGTCCTCCGGCAGGGGATATAACTTATCCTTTGCCTTTGCCACTTTCAGCCCCATTTCTGGAGTATCCCACTCCTTAAAAAGCAAATCCGAGGCCGAGAAATGCAAAGAAAAAGCTGAAGGAGGACCCCGGAGCCCCAACACGACCGGATCCGTCTGTCCGAGACGAGACTCAACCTGCGGAAGCGGGATCCCCAGCTCCCCCAGGATTTCCGGAATAAGGGGCCCTAGTTCGTCCTTCCGAAATAACCTGACCACCTTTGGATCATCCCCCTCAGCTCCATGAGGCGCTCCGGAACCCTTGGACCCCGGATCTCCGTCTCCCTCAACCCCCCCCCTCGGGGGCTGGGATGGAAAATCCTGATCCTCCGTTGGCTCCTCCAGCTCCTCTGATTCCGTAGAGGAGTCTTGCTGACCTCCAGCCCCCCGGGACAGAAGGGGCTAGACCCTGGCCGGACCCTCAGCCCCCGGACCGGGCTTCGGCATTTTTCCCACCGTAGAACCTCTCTCCGAGGGCGGGTTCCCTTGGGGCCTCTTCCGGGCCATGCGGCGGGCCTTAAAGGCCTTGTGCATGAGGAGCACAAATTGAGAATTAAAGGAGGAATCCGAGGACCCCTCCTCATCACCCCCTTCCCCGGGTGAATCCTCACTGGGGGCACTGGGCCTCGCTGGCCTTCCCCCCCCCCCCCCCCAGTAGCCCTTTGCTGGGGTGACAAACGCGGCGGGGGATTATCCTCCCCGCTCTCGCTTTGGCCCGCGTTTGCCTCGGCTCCCCGAGGCGAGAAAATGGCTGCCGTTCCCGCCGAAAACGCGCCCAAAATGGCGGCCGTCCCCGGCAACCCCGAAGACGACCCCCCCCCTGAAAACGCTGTGGCAGCCGTGGTGGACCCGGCACGAGGCTGTCTACCCCCCTGGGTCCCCGACGCCGGCGCCGATACTCCCTCTCCCCCTCCCACACACCCTGAACAGAGGCTATCCCTAGACAGCCGCGCCGCCGCGGACCCGCAGGCCCGGCCAGCCGCTTGCCGGGGCATGGTCTGCCGCGGAGTGGGAAAAGAAGAGCCCGTGAACCAAAAACACAATCGAGCCCTCCCCCGCCCGCCACACGAATCAACAACCCCGACGGCAGAGCGAGAGAGCGCACGCAATCCGGGCCCCGGCAAGGAACAGCAAAAACAAAACAGGCACCAACTTTTTTTTTTTTTTTTTTTTTTTTTTTTTTTAACTTTACCTAACCTCTTCACCTCGGATCAGGAGCCAGCTGGTGGGAGTGAGCCGGGATTCCCGGTATCACCCCCAGACCTAAAGTGCCGGTATATGGGGCTCCCCCACTCCTCGGCAGCCTCAACCAGGGGGAACGGTCCCCTCAGGACCCTACCCTCCCCTGGGAGGCGGGGACTGGGACCAGCAGGCAAGCCTCTGCGGTCCTTCCCTTCTGACAAACACCTAACTTCTACCTATCTCTTTTTTTTTTTTTTAATCTACCACCTAAATCTTAGGCTAAACACAGACTGTAGGTTTTGCACCCTCTCCACCTGCTAGGAGACAGAAGAATACTGCCAGACTGTAGGTGGCACCAGCCTAGATATAGGCGGAGTTTGGTTTTGTAAACTTCTGTCTCCATCTGCTAGAGGGGGGGCAAAACCCAGGAGTCTGGATTGATCCTGGTACTTACAGGGAAACCCCCTCAAACTGTTCTTCAAACTACGACATACCTTCTCAGAAAGGAAAGAGAAGTCAACAGAGGGTTTGTCTATACTCAAAGCTCTCTCTCTTGAATCTCTCCAATTTTATGTACTATCTTAGAGTACTAAAACTAAATAATAGGCAATACTAACACTAAGAGACTCGGTGAGGGCATTATTCTGGACTGGTCTTGATAGTGGTTTAAAGCAGCTCTCCAAACTCAAACCCCTCCATCTCAGATATACAGAGAATGCATATAGCATTGTACACCCATGCCAGGAGACTTTGTTTTTGTAAAGGTTATTTTCTAAGCACTGGGCACACTGATCATATACCCTCTAACCCCCAACTAGAGTCTATGAGGTTCCTGGACAGGGTCCTGATCTATCAAGGGTCCTCTTTCATTCTATGCCCGTCAGAAATAGTTTTCAGAAATCAGGTTCTAGAATTCAGCAGCTCACAATACCTCAGAAATATTAAAAGAAAAAAAGACTGGACCCAGCAAGTCCAGCATGCATTTCTCCATTTGCATAATGCCACTGTTTAACAGGCATCCAATATATTAATTACAAAAAAGATTAGCATGCACTGTTATCAAGTTTTAAAAAGTTCATATGGCAGTAGATAGCATGTAACAGCAGCTAACTCTATATTTCAGAGGGTAAACCGTTGGAAACAAAATTCTTTCGGAACTCCCTGCGCCCCTAAGAGGAGCCATGTGCAGACCAGATCAGCCCAGTCTCACACCTTCCACCACAAAGAATGTGACTGGCCAATCAGATGCAGTGTTCCCGTGATGTCATCTGTCACATGGTTCCGAGCATGGCCATTCCCAGGATTTCAGGAAAATAGCTGCAGAAAGAGAATGCTGAGCCACCCCACAGAAAACAAACACCCGTTAACAAAAAAACTAACCAAAGCAGCTGGGCAGAGGTAACACTTTTATAGAGCCAAGGATTTTCAGGACAACTATACTACTACACCACCACCACCGCCTGGATTGTTCCAGAACACACGGGGCAGATCAGCTCTGTGCATCACCTCTCATCAGCACAAAGTAAAGAGAGCCGGAAAGCAGAGGCAGCAACTACAAAATACAATATTTAAAAATGAAATTAAAGGCCCCCACTATAGCTCTGCTGAGCCTTCTCCTTGCTTGGGGAGAGGAGAGATCTGCTGTGCAGGTGGGTCCTACCACTCGGCTGCTGCACCTTTCACCACAAATAGGTTTCCTTCCATTTGGCCAACTAGGAAAACGAAGATCAGAACGTGTTTTTTCTGCAAATGGCCTCCTTTGCCCTCCAAGTGGGTCTGTGTCCTTCAGACCGCTGTTAATGAACAGCCTTTGACATGCACAGATCGCATAGAAAGGGAATTATGGAAGAAGGGGGTCATGACAGTAGATTGAAAGGGGGGATACAATCAGGAGTTAGAGAAGGAAGTACCGTATTTGCCGGTGTATAGGATGTACTTTTTTCCCCTCAAAATAGGGGAAAAATATGGAGTGATTCCTATGCGCCGGTAATCAAAATTAACAGTGTCCAGTGGGAGGGGAATCACGCCGTGGCATCAGGGAGCGAGGGCGCATCACCTGATTGGCCGGTGCTGGCCCCATTGCCCAGCACCGGCCAATCAGGCGATGCGCTCTCGCTCCCCGATGCCACCGCATCACTCTCTCCCCCCCCCCCCCCACCGGATGCTGTTAGTATAATTTTGATTCCCTGCCTTGTGCATCATTCTCCGGTGCTGGGCAATTACCGGAAAAGAATGGAAGAGAAATGGAAGTAGTCTGTGCAATTAGAACTAAAGCATTTTTATTTACAGGGCTGCCGTCGCTGAGCCCTTACTAGTGACTTGCCTTCTGCAGCCTTTAACAGGGAAATTGCTCTGGAACTTAATCATTCTCCGGTGCTGGGCAAAAGGGGCTTGCCGCACTTTGGCAAGCCCCTTTTGCCCAGCACCAGCCAATCGGGCGGCGCGCCCTGGCTCCCCGACGCCATCACGTCATTCCCCCTCCCCCACCGGACACTGTTAGTATTCTGCGACACTTAGCAGCTTTAATCCTCCTACTCTGGCAATGGGGAAGCCAATATAGAAAATTATTTTTTCCTTAAATGTGTAGAAAATAGGTGGGTGAGTCTTACACGCCACCACGTCCTAAACGCCGGCAAATGCGGTATGCACTCATCAAAAGGGTGGCAGATGCACAGAACAGCCTCCCAGTAGAGATGGCACAAGAAAACAGGAGGTAAGTACAAAGGATCCCCAGCTGCAGGAAAGCGAAGGTAAAGCCAGAGCTTGAGTAGGACCTGTGGTTTTGCAACAGAAAAGGAAAACTAGAAGGATCTTGTGGGATTTATTTGTGGTCAACTTCTGTTCTCATAGGTTTCAGTAAACCTCTGAAGTCAGCCCTGCACATTCTTCCCAGGCCCAAGATCACATTTAACACAGGCAGCAGGGTCGTGATCTGGAGACCTACCTGCAGAGCCATCAAATCCGGAGATGAATTCACGTCTGCAGTCACAGGGAGCGATGTATTCACTCTGCAAGACACATGACCCCTCTGAGTACATACAGAAGTGGCAAGAAGTCACATCCAGAATTAGTTTGCTTTCTTTCAGTAAATGTATAAAAACAGCTAAGAGCAGAGACTGTTCCTTAGGTAGCCTCTGTAGGGGAAAAACAGGATCCACTTAAGGCAACAAAGCACCAGTAATTACTAAGAATGCAGGAGCTGTCATTTCCAATTCCCTGTTTTGCTCCCAGTAGCCCTTCAGTTATTGAAGTGTTTATCTCAGAAAAACATTTGAACTCGCACAGTTTCATGAAGAAACAACTAAGGCCTTCGGGTCACGGAAGACACATTTTATTCCCACAGAGACAAAGACTGGAGACATATAAAAAGAACATGCATCCTTCAAAGCCTCTGATTTTTATTCTAGAAATGTTTGTCTGTTTAACTTTTGGAGTTACACAAAAAAAAAAATGGTTTGCTGGTATCTCTTGCAAAACATTCTAAATAGCCACATCAAAAACATAGATGTATAGAATATATTGTTTCTGTAAGACCCACACTTTCAGAGTTTGTATATCATTCAAACTCAAAATGGTAATAGGTCTCTTTACTTTCAACATTTTTCTATGTTTCAATCATTTTCTTAATTTTTTCTTCAAAGTATTTCAAGTGATATCTTTCTTATATGCTGATGAACCTCAATATCAATCTTCATGTGTAATTAAGTGAATGCTCATCCATATATCACTAGCAGTAAATCCACCCTTATCTCAGTAGCAATTTTCATTTGCCCTTAAGTAAGTACTTATCTCTGCATAACCAGCAATAGTTCAGCCCCGACATGATCATGTTTTGAACCAACAGGTCCTGCTTCAGGGGGGATCCTCTATCGAGTCTTCACAGGGTTCCATCAGCTCGATATCCAAGGATGCATGTTCTTTTTATATGGCTATCTTCTTGTTCTTTATTTTTCTCCTGCGACCTGACTTCAGATAGCCGGTTGGATATCGAGCTGATGGAACGCTGTGAAGACTCCATAACGGATTCCCCCTGAAGCAGGACCTGTTGGTTCGAAACATGATCATGTCGGGGCTGAACTATTGCTGGTTATGCAGAGATAAGTACTTACCTAAGGGCAAATGAAAATTGCTACTGAGATAAGGGTGGATTTACTGCTAGTGATATATGGATGAGCATTCACTTAATTACACATGAAGATTGATATTGAGGTTCATCAGCATATAAGAAAGATATCACTTGAAATACTTTGAAGAAAAAATTAAGAAAATGATTGAAACATAGAAAAATGTTGAAAATAAAGTAAAGAGACCTATTACCATTTTGAGTTTGAATGATATACAAACTCTGGAAGTGTGGGTTATACAGAAACAATATATTGTATACATCTATGTTTTTGATGTGGTTATTAGGAATGTTTTGAAAGAGATACCAGCAAACCATTTTTTTGTGTGATTACTAAGGGATTCTGGAATACATTGGGCCTGATTTTAAAAAGCATTTACTCGAGTAAAAACCAGGTTTACTGGAGTAAATTCACTTTACTTGAGTAAGTGGGTTTTTGAAAATTGCTACAATATATGCCATTGACTTGTCTATAGGATTTACTCACATAAGTGCACTTTACTTGAGTAAATGGCTTTTGAAAATTGCTACAATAGTAGCTACATTTACGCATGTAACTCCTTTTGAAAATTACCCCCATTGAGTGTATTTTGGGCAGATTTTGTGATTGATAACTTTTGGAGTTAGCCAGAGAACTTGAGGTTTGAATGTTTCTGCCCAAATTTTGTCCTGCTGACAAAATGCCCGCACAATATTTATCCAGTTGCAAAAAAAAAAAAAAAAAAAAAGAGGGGGGAACCAGCGCTATTCCTGGACCACGGTTTCACTTTGTCTGGGCAGCGCCCAGTTCTGCCCAGAAAAAATTGGTAGGGCAAGCCTGGTCAGAAAAATCCCTTTATGTCAGTATGTTGTTCATCGGATCGCTTTCTCAAATAAATTCTGTTGAAGATCTAGTTAAAATTATCTGGGCAACTTTCCCACTTGCTGTGTTACTCAATATAGACCTCATCATTTTTATTTTTTTCAGTTTAGTCTAATCTAGGGCCATGGTGCTAGTATATCTTGATCAGGATCTTCTGATCTCTGGGCTCTTATGTATTACAGTCTGCCTTTCAGCTATGTCCCAACACCAAAGAAAGCCCCCAAGTACCAATACTATGCTTTTATTATCTGTCTTAAGACTTAAACACACCACGGAGCAAGCAATACTTGTGAAAATCTTCTTCACTGATGTTAGACTGCTGCGTATGGTCTCTTGCATGGCAGCTCTCAGACTCCATGACCAGCTCATGTTGCCCTCATTCTGGATCTTTTTATTGGTTAAATATTTGCTTCCTTCTTGACTTCTTTATTCTCGTACATTTACCCATTTTAGGTCAGATGGTTCAGCTCCTTTGCTTAGGGATATGCAAAATCTCAAAAATTACTGACACCTTCAACACCCCATCAATCATAGAAAAGCATCCTTCATTAAACTTAAGTCCTTGGCTTGAATTCAATCCCATCTCCAACTTGGAAACTGAGAAAATGCTGAAAAAAATAAACCCTGCACGTCATGATATGGACACCATCCCAACCCGAGCTCTAAAGGAAATCGCTCATCCCATAGCCCCAACTATAGCAGCATTCATCAACAAATCTCTTATTGAGGGTGAGCTTCCTACCAAACTAAAAATCGCTACTATCACACCACTACTTAAGAAAAAAAACCTCAACCCAGAAGATTTAAACAACTACCGCCCAATTTCAAACCTTCCCCTCTTTGCCAAATTGACAGAAAAGGCGGTTCTGAAACAACTAAACGAACACCTTGATGACCATAATATTCTATTTCCCACACAACACGGCTTTAGAAAAAACCTCAGTACAGAAACCCTTCTACTCAATCTTTCTGACACATTATTAAGAGGCCTCGATAACAAACTAGATCACCTTCTGATCCTCCTCGATTTGTCAGCAGCCTTTGACACAGTGGACCACAAAAGGCTTATTTTTAGTCTGGAATCCATTGGTCTCGCTGGAAAAACCCTTAACTGGTTTTCCTCTTTCCTTAAAAACAGATTTTTCAAAGTTTCCTACAACAGCTTTTCATCTGAGGCCATCCCTCTGGATACGGGAGTTCCTCAAGGGTCAGCTTTATCACCCATTCTCTTTAATATCTACCTTCTTCCTTTATGCCATCTGTTAACTAGCCTTAACATCATTTTCTACATGTATGCTGATGACATACAACTTCTCATTCCCATTACTTCGTCTTTAGAAGATTCAATGTCAAAAGCAGCCTCACACCTTGAAGCAATACGAAAACTACTAAACAACCTAAAATTATGCTTAAATATGAGCAAAACAGAATGTATACTAATCACAAGGAAAAACTCTGGTATAACATACACTCCTCCCTTCCAATTTGACAACATTCAAATTCAACTCAAAGACAACGTTAAAGATCTGGGTTTCTGGCTAGATAATGAGCTAAATCTTAAAAAACACATCGCAGCAAAAACAAAAGAAGGCTTCTTCAAAATTCAAATACTCAAACACCTTAAACCACTGCTTCATCCCCGGGATTTCAGAACCGTTCTTCAAACCCTCATCTTCTCCAGTATTGACTACTGCAACTCCCTTCTAATTGGCCTTCCCAATGCAACCTTAAGACCACTACAGTTACTCCAAAATGCAGCTGCCAGAGTCCTGACTGGTAAAAGAAAATCCGACCATATATCCCCAGTACTCCACAACCTACAGTGGCTCCCTGTTAAAAAAAGAATAGAGTACAAAGTCATCACAATTCTACATAAGACAATTCACAAAGCAGACTTCACTGCCCTGGACAATATTATACATCTGCATAAACCATCACATACAACAAGATCTACATATAAAATTCAGCTGGATGTCCCTTCATTACCACAAGCCAAACTTTCCTCCACCAGAAATAGAGCCATTTCTATAGTCGGCCCAAAATTATGGAACTCTTTACCTCTACACCTCAATTCACAAGAAAATCTTAAATCCTTTAAAAAGGAACTTAAAGAATGGCTACTCTCACAGTCTTACAATGACTGTTCACCCAATGATAACAGAGCATAAATCCTTTTTCATATCCACCTCTCGCCCCCTTTTTATTCCAACAATCCTTCTGACTCTCGCCCGACTTGCAGAAACCTTCTCTCTCTTTAACGGCTTCAACCGTCAACTTCAAGAACTGCATACATTCTTATCTATTGTTCAATGTACTTATTAACTTTTACTAAGTTAATACTCTGTTTCTATCTGTTTTAATGTTATGAATTTAAATGTAACTGGTTCGTTGTAATGTAAACCGGAGTGAAGGCATTGTCAGCTGTACCTCGGTATATAAACAAATGCTAAATAAAAAAATAAATAAATAAAAATAATTATAAAGTAATGTTAGTCACTTTATAATTATGTTAGTGTTATTATAGTGTTAGTGTATATTAGTGTTATTATAGCTGTGAGAAATCCACCTAAGGCCCACTTTTCATAATCCATGTGGGGGATTTTTGGAAGATCTTTGTGTGTTTGTCAGAGTATTTCTGGTCACTAGCAGTGCCCGAAGAGGCTGAATGAAGGTAGAGCCCTGGCCAGTAAAACCATGTCTCGGCAAGCAGCTGTGGCAGAGAACGGGCTCCAGATTAGGAGCCCAAGGGAGAGGCGTGGGGGTAGAAACAATGGAGCAAAAAGCAAAGCACCGGAGCGAGAGCTGCAGAGCTGGACACAGATCAAGGAATAAGGACAGATGAGGGCGCACAAAGGGGCCAGCCCCTTTGTGCGCCCCTTCGTGCAGACCCAAGTGCCACTACCAGTAGACCACCACTCCTCGCAGAAATAGATTCCCAGACTCAGTATTATAATCCCTCCGAGGCCACAGCTGTATTACCTAAGATCCTAGAGAACCAGCCATTCGCCCCTCCACAACAGAACGATCTCACCTCACTACTTAATACCATAAGACACAACTACTTCAAAGATGCACCCACTTACTATTCCCATAATCAGGAACAAACTAAGAACAAACACAACACCGACTTCCCAACACACTTCAAGACAACAAAGACTAATCTCAATAATGACTTCTCCAATCACTCAACTCTTAGGTCTCTCACTTTTCACGTTAACGCTATTCAACGCACAGTCACTTTCCAAAAAAATGCTTATCCTCAATGATTATCTTATAGAAGTCAACCCAGACCTATGCGCTATCACGGAAACATGGTTAAAACCTTCATACATAGTACTAACAAACCAGCTGCCTACATAAGCCTACGACATTATTTCACTACCCAGACCTAAAAAAAAAAGGAGGAGGCCTTCTACTGGCCGCTAAAAAACATCTTGGTCTCACTCTTCAACAAACAAACTCCATCACGAAACTTGAATTCTCTCTTTTCAAGTCAGATCATCTACAATTATGCCTCATCTATGCCCCACCAGGAATGCTAGAGTTGGACCCATCACGTCTTATAGAACTGATAGCCAAATACATCAACTCAGACAAACCCACCATAATCATGGGTGACTTCAACTTGCACGTGGACTCACACCCTCAATCCACAAACTGTGAAACAATGCTCACTGCGCTCAGTCACTTGGGTTTTACACAAATAGTCAAAGGTCCTACACACAAGGGCGGACACACGCTGGACCTCATATTCATAAATGACAGTTTCTCCATCCACACCAATCCTTCCTGCTCACCAGTGCCCTGGTCAGACCACAGAGGCATCTCCACAACCCTCAAGAAAGAAATCCTCCCACCTCAATCATCCACCAAAACCACAATTCATTTTAGAAAACCATGCCCACTGGACCTACTCAACGAACTCTGCTCCAAAGAACTAAACCAGCTAGATCTCTCTGACGCCACTACAGCCACCACGTCATGGATCAAAGTCACCAAAAAAATTGCAGACCAAATCTGCCCAATCACCACAAAAACCATACAACCTGCACTAGACAACAGAAAACCTTGGTTTACCCTGGAACTTAAAACTCTGAAACAAAACCTACGAAACAAAGAACAAAGCTGGAGAAAAAACCCCTCCACTGCACTATACACACTCTACAAAACCACTCTTAATACCTACAGAAACGCCATCCATAAAGCCAAGAAAGATTTCTATGCAAGGAGAATCCACAACTTCATCTTTGACTCAAAGGCACTTTTCTCATATGTCTCATCACTCACCAAACCACCTCAACTATCCATTCCAGATCACCAAGCTCTCGACAAAGCCAACGAACTTGCCAACTACTTCAAGACAAAAATCACTAACCTCACCTGCTCCATTACAACCCATAACCACACACCCAACCTTCTCACTAAATCTCAGCCTCAACAGGTCAGCCTTGAATGCTTCGAACCCACCTCCACACTGGAGATAGAAAACACCCTCAAGAAAATAAAACCCTCCTCCCACCCATCAGACCCATTACCTACAAAACTACTCACCGCCATACCAAACACCATCGCACAACCAATTGCGAAAATCATCAACACCTCTCTAACTCAAGGCATAGTTCCCAATCAACTAAAACTAGCAATTCTCAAACCCCTTCTGAAGAAACCCAATGCCTCACCGACTGACACAGCGAACTTCCGGCCCATCGCAAACCTTCCCCTGATAGCCAAACTGATGGAAAAAGTGGTAAACAAACAACTGTCAGAATACCTCGAAGAACATAATATTCTCTCTCCAGCTCAGTACGGCTTTCGCAAATCTCAAAACACCGAGTCACTTCTGCTTTCTCTCACAGACACCATCCTACTAAACCTGGAGAAAAAACAATCGCACCTACTGATACTTCTAGACTTATCCTCAGCTTTCGATACTGTAAATCACACAATACTCATAGACCAATTAGCAAACATAGGTATCAAAGGTAAAGCACTCAGCTGGTTCAAGTCCTTCTTGTGTAACAGATTCTACAAAGTTAGGATAAACAACAAAGAATCTCAGCCGGTCCTTTCAGACCAAGGTGTACCTCAAGGCTCATCACTCTCACCAACGCTTTTCAATATCTACCTACTCCCTCTTTGCCAACTACTCTCCAACCTCAATCTCAACTACTACCTCTTTGCAGATGACATATAGATACTCGTCCCTATCACCGAATCACTACAAAGAACCATCACCCACTGGAAAGACTGCCCACAATCAAACACCTACTATCCAGCCTAAACCTAGTCCTGAATTCAAACAAAACAGAGATGCTAATTATCTCTCATGACTCCATGATCAACACAGCAATCCCTGCACTATCCTCTACATTAAACATGGATTTCGCCCCAGATGTCAGAGACCTAGGAATTTGGATGGACAACCAACTAAACCTAAAAAAATGTATAAATAACACTACCAAAGACTGCTCTTATAAATTACAAGTTCTCAAAAAGCTAAAACCTCTCCTTCACTTCAGCGACTTCCGCCTAGTTCTACAATCAATCATCTTAACAAAACTAGACTACTGCAACTCCATCCTTCTCGGACTCCCCAACAACACTATCAAACCCCTACAGATGGTTCAGAACGCCTCTGCCAGAATTCTCACAAACACCAATAAAAGATACCATATCACCCCTATTCTATGCAATCTACACTGGCTTCCCATCAAATACAGGATTCTGTTCAAAACGCTCACCATCATATACAAAGCAATACACAACTTCGCGCCCATCACATTAAAGACACATCTTCGAGCGCACACATCTACCAGACCCATCAGAAGCGCTTACAAAGGCACTCTGTATGCACCTCCAGCAAAATCACTATTAAGAAAGAGAGCACTATCAACAGCAGGTCCTCACCAATGGAACGCCCTTCCACCAGACCTACGCCTGGAACCTAGCCTACCGGAGTTCAAAAAAAACCTAAAAACTTGGCTCTTTAGACAAGCGTTCCCAGACTCATAATGTAACCAGGCTTTCCCACTCCCACCCATTACCCTCCTCCCCCCACCTACCCTGCCCTTTTGCCCCAAGCCAAACCTCTGACGAACCCTTCAACCCCAGACAATCCTCAGCCTAAAAATTAACTCTATCATCTTTATAGTCTCTTCTAGACTCACTGTTGTATCCATGATTTCTATAGTTGGTGTCTCATGACCTACTGTTCATGCGCTTGTTTATCGGATCTACTTATGTTTATTGTCTTGTTTAACTGTTTAACTGTTCAATATTTATAAGCCTGTTTATCGACTTAATGTAAATAAGCCTTGTTTAACTGTTTAATGTAAAAAAGCTCCAGCCAGACAAGCCCCGGGCGAGTTGCCGTTCTTTGTAAACCGGAGTGATTTGTATCTCTTACAAGAATTTCGGTATAGAAAAATTATAAATAAATAAAATTAAAAGGACATGTGCCAGGAGACCGTTGTACCAGCAAAGGCGTGCCTCTGCTGCTCTCCTTATATACTCACACCAATCAGGCACACCCTGTGCTGGACCCAATGAGGCTTTCGAAGGGGGTGTCTAATTCCCTGGCAACTGGAGGGCAACTATTCCCTGATCTCTCCCTCTCCCATGGCTCCTCTGCCCACCAGCATTGCCTGTTGAAAAGCTAGGTGCACCTGCTAGCTGGGCCCTTCTGAAGTTAGACAACTCTCTCTGCCAAAAGGTCAATGATGTAGAGAACATATTGTTATGAAATTCATGTGTTCGCATCTTTGATGTTCGGCCATTGGAAGCTCATGTAGCTGCTACTTTACTTTTCGCTTTGGAGGCATCTTGGCATGCAGTTGTAGCACTGAACAGACTCTAGATTAGAAACCAGGAGAGAGGTGTGGAGTTATAGCTGGTTGTACCAATCTGACTGTCCTGTTGTAGGCCACAGCCCTTGCCCAGACTATGCTAACAGCCTCAGAGCTATGTTTATAGAACCAAACTAAGCAGCTACAAAAGCTTGGTAGGGGTATTAGTGGTGTGGAAACTGGGCCAAGAACACCAGCTCGTTTCATTAAAGCCCACCAAAAATTGAGGTAAGGGCAATGAGTTTCAGTTACTACCAACCTGTGCTCGATTTAAACTGGTGATGCAAGAGATGTGCCAATTCCTTTGAGCTAGTCCCCCCACTACCTAAAGATCACAAAATAATATCGAATGTCTACCCATCTTACTAGAATGCAGTTTTATAGCCTCTGAAGTGTGAAGAAAAATCTTAACAATGAAGCTCGTAGAATACCTGGTGAGCATCTCCAGATGGGACAATGTAAGCTTGAATCGTCTCTTGGACATATTTGCTGTTTTTCATTGCCTGTCTCAACTGCAGGAGCAGGTCAGTGGTAACCTTTGGAGCCATGTTCTGAAGAGAATAAAAAAAGAAAGATACATTTTAGCATGCAATACTTGTTAAATATGCATTATCCGTTCCCACTTCTACCCCCACCACCCACCATCTATCTCCCTGAGACGGCTCTTTCGAGTTCTTCATGGGGAAGGTAGCATTCTGTGAACTGCTGCACTTCCTATGACAAGCCATGAGTTCTGGAAGGCCAGGAAGTTTAAGCACAGAGGGTAATTCTATTAGTAAGCTACAGGCAACGCTAGGAGAAGCACAAAGACGAGCTTCCAGAGAGCTCCCGGAAAGAAGACAATTCCAACAATACATTATTTGTCTTCTCTGTAGGTCTGGACTGGAAGCTCCCCATAGCAGAGACTCTCTCTTATGCATATCTGTACAGCACTACATATGGCTAGTGGTGCTCTCTAGACTAGTAGTAGCAGCAAGCATTCAACTACGATCGCAACCAGTTGAAAGAGTGAAGGAAGACTTTAGAGAACGGTGGCTCCAAAATATACTTGTTACACCTTCTGCCTCCCCTCAGCGCAGGTGGTTTTTTGTGCCCTTACAGAAATTGAAATGAAAGGTTAGTTTGATGGCGCATAATGGCAAAGATGCCTTTAACTTCTTCACTTCGTATTGTTGTCCATATTTAATCCACCACTGGATTCAGATTTCTTTTCCCCTCCCCTAGATCAATTTCCCTCACCAGCTGAGACTCTCTTCAAAGCAAAAACTGGAAAACTGTCCCTGGCTAGGATGCCGTCTAAGAATCAAAACTAAATTAGTACAAAATAAGTGTTAAGTCGCCAGCTGCCTGCTCTTCTGCATGAGACATTAGCCCACGCAACGTCTTGCACCTATTTCTAGAGCTGTCTTCCTCCACTGGGTTCTATAACCCAGTGAAATCACATGTGATTGCAAACCCCATGCTCGTCTTCATTTTATAAGCATTTTCTAAATCAGAATAGTAACATAAGCCATGCTACCTGCCTTTTCCTGCTCTTCTCTCGGAGAGTGCACAAGCCCTGCCTCCTGCTGCCCTTTACTCTTCTAGAATCCTCTCATCAGCACTTTTTAGCAAAGCAAAGAGCAGTATTAAAAAAAAAAAACCAGACAAATCTGCTGAACTTTGGCCACAATAAACCTTTTTCCTTGTACTGATGTGTAGAGCGCCCTGCAGGTGCTGCAATGGAGCGGGTCAGATATCGCAAGTATTTTTTCCCCATCAGCATGCAATGGGAGAAACCCCCAAGCATGCCTGTCCCACTGGGCATTACTATATTTCCAAGTAGGACAGACTGACTTCACATTCTGAAGGTCTTTCAACCACACAAGCAGCGGTATTGCTAAAAAAAAACAAAAAACAAAACAACACTTTTTTGTGGCCATTAAACTCATTAAAACCTCCGTGAGGGAGTGTATCGAACGCTTTCCCAGAACACCTTAAAGGACTGGCCACAGATATCTGGCCCAGTCCTCCTTAAGAAGCAGCCTAGCAAGGGATTCTGGTCTGAGGGAGGTTCCCTTTCACCAGGGGATAAGGAGTGAAGACCCAGAGGTTTAGAGAGGCCTAATGTGAAGTCAGAGGTCGAGCTTAGGCCAAAACCTACCTGCATTAAACAGCCTTTTCTTCTGGGGTGTTTTTTTGGTATTTTGTGGCGAACTGGTTGGAATCCCGCCTCTTTGTCTTCCAAATTGTGACTGCTCCCAAGCTACCACAAATGATCGGAAGCAGTGGGATTTTCTGGTCTAAATGTGAAGCACATGCAAGAACCCACACCCACAGCAAAGGAAAACGAGGGATTTTTTTTTTTTTTAATTTCTTTTTCTTTTTTTTCCTGCGGCCTGGCTGTTCTGGCAACCAAGAATCCGGTTACAGCAGGCTAAGGGGAGTAGCCCCGCGTGAGCAGATAGGAACAATTAAGTTAGTAAGAGCCAAACAAGCTGAGGGGTTTTTTGGGGGGTTTTTCTTTTCCCCCTTTTCTCTTCCGGAGAACGTGGAGTTTGTCTTGTCTGCCTTAATAGTGCAGTGCCTTTAAAAGGAAAATGGAACAAATACTGCCGGTCCTGCAGCAGCAACTACAGAGCGTGATGCAGAGTCAGATGACCCAGCAGCAGGCAACGCGAGAACAAGTTACCCAACCCTAAATGTCTCTAACCCAGACAGCACAGGCGGTACAAACAGCTTTGACTAGGCTGCCTCCCCTAATGCTGGTAACACTCAAGATGACCCTGATTGCTTTCTGAGGAACTTTGAAAGAACAGCTCAGCTAGCAGGCTAGCCAGAAGCTAAAAGGAAAATTAGTTCTTACCTGATAATTTTCGTTCCTGTAGTACCAAGGATCAGTCCAGACAGTAGGGTTATGTCTCCCTTGCAGCAGGTGGAGTCAGAGGTCAAAGTTCTAAGCACCTCCCATATCCCAGGGTGCCTCCTGCGATCCTCCAGTATTTTGAATAACAAAGCAGAAACTCATGAAGAAGGATAACCAATGACTAGATCAACTATCTATATGAATAGAACAAATACAAAACATGAAAAAAAAATAATGTAACAATACTCAGAGCTTCTTAAATCATTACATAGGAAAAATATAAAAAGGAAATAAACAATAATCAATAGTGGACTCTCCAGAAAAAAACTGGGCGGGCGTCTGGACTGATCCTTGGTACTACAGGAACGAAAATTATCAGGTAAGAACTAATTTTCCTTTCCCTGTACGTACCAGGATCAGTCCAGACAGTAGGGATGTACCAAAGCTGCCCTAAATGGGGTGGGATCCGGAGAGTCCCGCCTTCAGCACACTATTACCGAAAGAGTCGACGTCTGGAGCACGAACATCTAAACGATAATGTTTGGTAAAAGTGTGCAAAGATTTCCAAGTCGCCACAATGACTCTTGGCCCAAGACGCCGCCTGAGAGCCTATCGAATGTGCCTTGAGACCATCAGGAACTGGATGACCGTTACAAATGTATGCCGAAGCAATGGCTTCTTTCAACCACCGTGCAATGGTAGCTTTTGAAGCCTGATAGCCCTTTTTAGGACCGCTCCATAGAACAAAAAGGTGGTCCGAAAAACGAAAGGCATTAGTAATCTCTAAATAACGTAAAAGTACTCGGCGGACATCAAGTCTTTTTAAGTCTCGTGATTGAGAAGAAATTTATCCAAATCTGGGAAAGCTGGCAATTCAACAGATTGATTGATATGAAACGAGGAAACCACTTTTGGCAAAAAGGACGGTACTGTACGTAATGATATACCTGAATCAGAAATTCGTAAGAAAGGCTCACGGCAAGACAATGCCTGAATCTCTGAATTGCGCCAAGCAGAACAAATTGACACGAGAAACACTGCCTTGAGCGTTAAGTCCTTCAAAGTTATTCGCTTAAATGATTCAAAAGGAGGAGCACAAAGACTACGAAGAACCAAATTCAGATTCCACGATGGACAGATAGCCCGGATTGGTGGTTTCAAATGTTTGGCTCCTTTGAGAAAATGGACAACATCCTGATGCATAGCAATAGACACACCATTCTCCTTACCTCTTAAACAGCCAATTGCCGCAACTTGGACGCGGAGCGAATTATAAGCCAGACCCTTTTTTAAACAGTCTTGTAAGAAAGCCAAAATGTCTACGACTGTAGCTCTGCGCAGAGACAAGCCAGACTTACTACACCAAGCATCAAATACCTTCCATACTCTAACATAGGTGAGAGAAGTAGAAGGTTTTCTCGAACTAAGCATGGGGGTGATGACAGAGTCTGGATAGCCTCTCTTTTTTAATTGCCCCCTTTCATAAGCCAGGCCGCTAGACAAAAGTGAAACGCCTGGTCGAAATATACTGGACCCTGTCGAAGGAGGTTGTTGAGGTGGCCTAGGCGGACTGGACCGTCGATCGCTAAGTTGATGAGATCCGCATACCATGGTCTGCGAGGCCATTCTGGAGCAACAAGAATCACCGGACCTTCGTGGTATTCTAATCATCTCACGACTTTTCCTATTAGTGGCCACGGTGGAAACACATAGAGAAGGATGTCTTTGGGCCAAAGTAGAACCAAGGCATCCACCCCTTCCGCTCCATGTTCTCTCCTTCGACTGTAGAACCAAGCCGCTTTCGTATTGACACGGGTAGCCATCAGATCTAGCCTGGGTGTCCCCCACCTTTGAGTGAGAATGTTCATTGCCTCCCAGGAAAGTTCCCACTCTCTGGGATCTAGAAACTGACGACTGAAGAAGTCTGCTTGAACATTGTCTACTCCTGCTATATGCGATGCCGCTAGCCGGCCCAGGTCATTAGCATGTCTGCTTCTATGGCGACAGAGCGACTTTTCTTGCCACCTTGTCTGTCGATGTACGCCACTGTCGTGGCATTGTCGGAGAGAACCCTCACCGACTGATGTTGAATAAGTGGTAGAAAACTGCGGAGAGCTAGTCGTACCGCTCTGGTTTCCAAACGATTGATGGGCCACTTGGCTTGTGAAGCTGCCCACTGACCTTGTGTCGAATGTGACTGGCATACAGCTCCCCAACCAAAAAGGCTGGCATCCGTTGTCACTAATATCCACTGAGGAGGCTCCAGGTCCATTCCTTCCTGCAAGTGACGCAGTATCAACCACCAATTTAAACTGGACCAAACCGGCTCCAGAAGGGGTAGAGGAAGATGAAACTCCTCTGACTTGGGGTCCCACCTGGAAAGCAATGCCCTAGATGTGCAAAAGCCCAGGGGACCATGTCCAGAGTAGATGCCATAGAACCAAGAACCTGTAAATATTCCCAACCGTGGGTAAATTTAGATCCAAAAGGCGACTGACTTGAGACTTCAATTTGATCATCCAGTCCTGTGGAAGAAAAACCTTTCCCACAGCCGTATCGAATCATGCACCCAGAAACTGCAAAACTTGTGTTGGTACTAGATGACTTTTCTTGAAGTTGACTACCCAACCAAGTATATGAAGAAGATGCAGAACTTTTTGGATCGCTAGTTTGCAAAGAGTCTTTGACTTCGCTCGAATGAGCCAATCGTCGAGATAGGGATGAACCAATATCCCTTCTCGTCTGCGTGCTGCTGCAACTACCACCATTACCTTGGTAAATACGCGAGGCGCAGTTGCTAGACCAAACGGAAGAGCCCGAAACTGATAGTAATCGCCCAACACCATGAAACGAAGATATCTCTGGTGGGATTCTTGAATTGGTATATGAAGATAAGCTTCTGACAGATCTAAAGAAGCCAAAAATTTGTTTTTGTGGACGGCCGCAATGACTGATCTCAAGGTCTCCATACAGAAACGAGGAACCCGAAGTGACTTGTTTACTTCCTTCAAGTCTAATATTGGACGAAATGTTCCTTCCTTTTTGGGAACAATGAAATAAATGGAGTAACGACCGATTCGATATTGGGACAGAGGGACCGGAACAATAGCTCCTAAATCCTGCAACCGATGTAAGGTTTGACGAACAAGTTGCTGCTTTAGAAAAGAACCGCTTGAAGATACTAGAAAAAGATCCTTTAATGGGCGAGCAAAATCCAAAGCGTAGCCTTGTTTTATAATATTGAGGACCCAATTGTCTGAGGTAATTTTGACCCATTCCCTGTGAAAACGTGAGAGACATCCTCCTATTTCTGGCACCAAGGAATGGGCCGGCGCACCTTCATTGTGGAGTTTTGGAGGATGGAAAAGTTTTGGAGCTGTTAGAATGGAGAGGCCGTCTCCCACGAAAGGAATGGGCCCATACCTGAGCCCTTGAAAGCTGTTGACGTGTAGAAAAAGATGGAATCCTACCAGTTCAGAATCTTCTCTGGCCCCAAAAACGGCCTCTAAAGGTATTGAACGAATGATAGGAACGAGGTTTATCCTCAGGTAATTTATAAACTTTATTATCTCCCAAATCCTTAATGAGCTGCTCTAACTCTTTCCCGAAGAGTAATGATCCTTTAAAAGGAAAAGAACCCAAGCAAGATTTGGAAGTTGCGTCAGCTGCCCAATGACGAAGCCAAATAAGTCTCCTTGCAGAAACTGCAGAAGCCATAGAACGAGACGAAGTACGTAATAGGTCATATAATGCATCAGCAGTGTATGCTACTGCTGATTCTAAACGATTGGCTTGCTCAAGTTCTGCTGACGGCAAATCCTGAGAGGTAAGTAATTGTTGGACCCACCGAAGTGTCGCCCTCTGCATTAAACTACTGCACACCGCCGCCCGCACACCTAAAGCGGATACCTCAAAGATACGCTTAAGAAGAACCTCAAGTTTTCTATCCTGAAAATCCTTTAGAGCAGTGCCTCCAGTTACTGGAATTGTGGTGTGCTTAGCAATAGCAGAAACTGCAGAATCAACCTGAGGGACCTTTAGCAAGTCCAAAAATTCTTGTGGAAGTGGATAAAGTTTATCCATAGCTGTAGTAACCTTAAGACCAGCTTCTAGGAAATCCCATTCTCGAATAAGCAACTAGAAAAGTTTAGGATGAAAAGGAAAAGATTTAGGCGGAGCCCTAATAAGAGGATCTAACTCCTCTTTGTGAAACAATCGCAATACTTGGGGATCATCACCTTCCACCAGCGCTGCTTCCATAACCTCCTCATCAATAGTATCAGCTAATGATCCCAGAAGTGGGTCTTGTAAGTCAGGATCCTGACCCATATTAATTAAATGTGACAGATTCCTCTGCATGCTTAGGAATCTTAGCAGAGGGTGGCTGATTACCTTCTGTATCTGCTGTAGCCTCCAAATATGCCTTATGCATAAGCAAAATAAATTGTGAAGAAAATGGCTGCTTTAATACCCCCCCCCCCTCCCGGGGGTAAAGAAGGTTGAAAATTATCATTTTCGTTCAAACTAGAGTGTTCTGGCTAAAATAGGAGGTGATAAACATTCAATGTGCTCCCCTCCGTCCGACCGCGAGCCAACGCGATCGTCGTTTAAATTCAAAATAGCCGCCGCTGCCCCGTTTTCTGCCAGTAAGAGTCAGCTCTGATGGCCCTTCGCCGCCAGAAACGCAGCGAAAGCACAGACTGTCTCTGGAGAGCCGTGCTGCCGGCTCTCCACAGGCAGAACAGCGGTAACCGCGTGGCATAACAAAAAAAAATTAATAAGCAGCTCTGGAAAAAAAAAACCTGAAATAAATTTTGCTTGTGTCCTTCCCAATATTGAAATTTGCCTTGAACTTAACAGTTTGTTTTTTGTTTTTTTAAACTGCTATACAGTTAATGGAGCTTTCTCTTCAGGGGAATGAAACCTCCCTGGAAATCAACAAAAAATCTCTAAGCTCCCTTCAGAGGCATATAAACTTCTCTGGCACTGAAAGGGGGAGAGACCGGCCCACCGGTAAATCCCCTCTTTGCCCGGGAATAATAAAAGTCTTCCGGGTGTCAAGGCCAATGGACACAGCTTCAAATTAATTCTAAATTCTTTTTTTTTTTTTTTTTTTTTTTTTTTTTTTTAAACATAAGAAGATCTAGTCAAAGGTCAGCCAGGAACAAAAACTCCCTTCACTACAAATAAAGGTAAATTTACTCAGCTGACCATAGTAACAGGAAGGACCGCAGGGGATGTCTTCCTTCACCTGCTGGAGTCAGAGGAATACTGGAGGATCGCAGGAGGCTCCCTGGGATATGGGAGGTGCTTAGAACTTTGGCCTCTGACTCCATCTGCTGGAAGGGAGACATAACCCTACTGTCTGGACTGATCCTGGTACATACAGGGAATGAACTATACATATCTGGGAACCTATTTACAGGCAGCAGTCAGGCTGCTTTCCAAGCCACCAACTCATATGGGAAGGCCACCAATGTGCAAGTCAAAGCAGCCATCCTTGAGAGAGCAGGGTTTATCCCAGAGGCCTGCTGGCAACAATTTTGACAGGGAATCCTCCAACCTGGCGAAAGCTCTCGTAGCTTTTTCTACAGGTTTAAGAACGATGGTTGGAAGTGGCTATAACCAGAAGCAAAAAACGGAGTCAAAGTAGCCAAAGCAGTTCTACTAGAACAATTCCTTGATAGGCTTGACTGGCTTATGAGGCAATGGGTGTGCCAGCTCCCAAACCTTACCCTAGAAGTTGCTGATACCTTTTACCAGGCCCAGACAATGCCTGCATCCTCGCAACTCCTGGAGAAGCCACTCGCCGAGAGTATGGAATACCAAAATTCTAAGGGCAGAGCCCCGCAGCCAATCTGAGACCCATTTTCCCCTCAGCCACAAACCTCAAAACGCACCAATTTTCAACTGTGGGGAGAGAGACCATTTTGCCCAGGATTGCCTCTGCAGGGAAGACGAGGCCATGAAAGTTAACTTTATCACTACACATTTCTGCAGTTTTGTGGACATTACCAACTTGGAGTCCTCAGTTTTTGTGATTCCCAAAGAACTAGAGGGCTGTCAAACCCAGGCACTGCCGACCCTAGGAGCATGAAGATGCTCATTCAAAGAGAACAAGTTATAGCAAATACAAATTGATTACAAGAGGATTGTGACTTTCACGTGTATCCACGGGGACCAATGGCAGCATTCACTCAGCCAAGTCCGACTGGAGATCCTGGTGAGTCAGATCAGGATAGAAGTTGGAGTTCTTCCCTGTTTCCCAAACCGAGTGGTGATAGGGCAAGACTACCCAGACTCTGGAGCTGGCTTTAAGTCTGGTTCCCCTAATCCCGACAATGGTGAACTGGCATTTACAGAGATCTTCCCCTTAGATAATCTAGACCTTTTCAGGTACTGTATATTAGTGAAAGGAAGAAGACTCAGGGTAGTATAGTAAAAATGAAAGGAGACAAGAAGCAATGTGTGGAGAAAGATGATGAAATAGCAGAAATATTAAACAAATACTTCAGTTCGCTGTTCACTAAAGAATACCCTGGAGGAAGACCATTGCTGGTTGACAAGAACATGGATGGGAGTGGGGTAGACACAATGCAGTTTACAAAAAAGAGAATGTATGGGAGGAGCTAGGAAAACAAAATAGACAAGGCCATGGGGCCAAATGGGGTACTCGGAGATGTGCCGCTGTCCTCTGAAAGACCTGTTCAATAAATCCCTGGAAATGGGAGTGGTGCCGCAAGATTGAAGAAGAGCGGTTATGGTCCTGCTTCACAAGGGTAGTAGCAGAGAGGAGGCGGGAAACTACAGACCAGTTAGGCTCAACCTTGGTGGTGAGAAAATTAATGGAGGCTCTGCTGAAGGAAAGGAAAGTGAACTGTCTTCAATCAAATGGGTTCCTGAACCCAAAGCAACATGAATTCACCAGGGAAAGGTCCTGTCAGACAAATCTGATTGACTATTTTTGATTGAGCAACTAGAGAATTGGATCAAGGAAGAGTACTTAGTGTGACTTTCTTGGATTTCAGCAAAGCATGTGATACAGTCCTGCATAGGAGGCTCATGAATAAAATGATACCCTTGGATGTGTAATGGAGTGGATTACAAATTGGTTGACTGACAGGAGACAATATGTAATGGTAAATGGAACCCACTCTGATGAGAGAACCGTGCTAAGTGGAGTATCTCAAGGATCGGTTTTGGGACCAGTTCAGTTCAATGTCTTTGTTAGCGACACTGCAGAGGGGTTAGAAGGAAACGTTTGCCTTTTTGCAAATGGCACTAAGTTATGCAACAGAGCAGACATCTGAAAGAGTAGAGAGAATGAAAAGTGAGTTTCGAAAACTTAAAGAGTGATCGAAGATTTGGCAGCTGCCATTCAATGACAAAGTGCAGAGTTATGCACTTAGCGTGCAGTAATCAAAAAAAGCTCTATGTGATGGGGGGAGAGGGGAGCGAAAGACTATTGTGCATGGACCAGGAGAGGGTCCTTGGGTTGATTGTGTCTGGAGATCTGAAGGCAGAAAAGCTATGAGACAAGGCAGTAACTAAAGCCAGAAAGATGTTGGGCTGTAAAGAGCGAGGAATAGCCAGCAGGAAAAGAAAGGTGATAACGCCCTTCTACTGGTCCTTGACGAGGTCTCACCTGGAGTATTATGTTCAATTCTGGAGACTGTATCTCAAAAAGAATAGGGACAGGATGGAAACAGACCAGAGGAAGGCGACCAAAATTGTGTGGGGTCTGTTTCAGAAGACCTATAAGGAGAGGTTGAAGGATCTAAATATGTATACCCTGGAGGAGAGGAGAGGAGATGCAAAGGAGACTTTCAGATACTTGACAGGTATTACTGATGCACAAACTTCCAGTCTTTTCCATTTAGGAGTCAGGATACGAAACTCCACGAGGGACAACTCAGAACCAATATTAGGAAATATTTCTTTATGGAGAGGAGACTAAATTAATTCATATAGGTATGAGACAAACATTGTGGGTCCCTAAAGGCTTGAGGTTGGAAATGAAGAAGGGGGTGATGTAAACATTTCTGCATGGGGGTAACATGCACAAAATGTCAGTTACTACCATAAGCAAATTACTGGGCAGACTGAATAGCTCATTTAGTCTATGTTACTATATGTATATGTTACAGATTCTAAGATACCTAAGTGCCAAGGCAATGATGACAGGAAAAATACTACTATTCTAACTGAGAAGCGGTCGTGAAGGGAGGTTCAGAGTCAGAGGAAGATCATTATTCCAGGCCTGATATCACAATAGTTCCCCCCTGATTGATGGAGGGGAGGGAAGTGCAGAACCCCAGAGATTGTAAGCAAGGCCAAAGGGAGGATGATTCCTTTAAATTTGCACAAGGGAAGTCGAGAAATTTAATCCCCCTTATTTTATAATGAAAAGGGACTTACTGTACCGTGTGAGAAAGGGAATTTTAGAGAGTGAAGTGGTAGAATAGCTCCTGATTTCCTAAGCGGACTAAAGGAATGAGCATACTAAAAGGTCACAGACTTCCAACTCGTTCACCTCAACCAAACAGGGAAGGATCCACCAGGACCCAAACACCCCTGGGAGAAAAGGCTCACACCCAAAAAAGAAAAAATTCACCGCACCTCAGAACTGCAGGTTTATGCACAGCCACCATCTGCTGGAGACAGAGAAATACTGAGGAACTGCAGGTGACATCAGGGATTATGAAGCAATGCCAGTGAAACTTTCTCTGTCTCCATCTGCTGGCAGAGATGAATAAACCCAGGAGTCTGGACTGATCTGGATACGTACAGGGAAAGGGAATTTTAGAGAGTGAAGTGGTAGAATAGCTCCTGGTTTCCCAAGCTTATTGCCAGTAGGTCTTAATAATTAGCCCAGGGCCACCTCCTAGAGAGCCACCTTGGGGAAGAAAATAAATAAGAAAAAATCTTGACCCAATATTATTAGTCTGGACTGAACTAACAGGTTCAGCTCTTTTGTCAGTCTTTCCCCACCCGTCAACTAACCAAACTTGCAGGGATACTCCTTTGGTGCCAATGCCCATTATTGAGACTCCTTTTTAAAGAGTGACCATGGACCTAGTAAGTCCTCTGGAAAGGTCTATCTGAGGGAATCCATAATATATCGGGCATGGTAGTGTGTCCATCAGTGCTCGCGCATGTTCCCAGCCCATCGATAGATGGCGCAGGTGGCTCCCTGGCTGCCTTGGAGACTCCAACACGCCAGAAGTACGAAGGACAGTGGCCATCGTGGGACAGGCAGAATACAGCAGAAGAGACCCTGGCATGCCACGAACAGAGTGCGTCCCACGGCACTCGCTTCATTCGCGGCAAGGATGAAGGCCCGGCGCGCCGTTCGCAGCAAAAAGGGAAGGCCCCCGTGTGTTGCAATCGGCGTGCAGCACACGGCGTGTGCCGTGGGAGGCACTCCGTTCGCGGCATGCCGGGGTCTCCGCTGCTATTTTCTGCTCAAGGCAAAAATGGAAGGCCCACATGTGCTGCGAACAGCGCGCCGGGCCTTCATCTTCGCCGCGAACGGCGCAGGTCCCGCGGCATGCTGGTGAGAGAGAATGTGTGTCGGGGAGGGTGAGAGAGAGCATGGGGGGGATGCCGGTGAGAGAGAATGTGTGTGTGAGAGAGAGGGGGTGACAGAGAGCATGGTTGCTGAGAGGGGGTGGGGAGAGTGTGAAAGAAAGCATGGGAGGTAAGAGAGGGTGGGGGTGGATGCTTGAGTATGGATTTCAGAGAGAGGGAGCCTATATGAGGGGAGGGGGATGCCGGTGAGAGAGAATGTGTGTGTGAGAGAGGAGAGGGGGTGTGGGGGAGTGCGCGAGACAGCTTGGTTGGTAAGAGGGGGAGCGCGCGGGATGCCTGAGTGTGGGTTTCAGAGAGGGAGCCTACATGAGGAGATGAGTGTGTGTGCCAGAGAGTGAGGGAGCGTGTGTGTATGTGGAAGGGACACTCTTACAGTGAATTTCTAGGGAAATTCTGCTCAAAACAAGAGCAGATGTGCCAATAAAAAGGCTCGCCGCCCGGGCATAGAACGGGGACAGTTGCTAGTACGTATATATCGTTGTGCTCCTCAATCATACCATGAGATACCAGAGGCCGTACCCTTGCGAAGCGTGAAGAGCCAAATGGTGGTAACTGCCTTAATGGAAGTTTTTTCCTGGCTTGGCCTAAGAAAATACTAACTGACCAGGGAACTCCATTTATTTCCAAGATAATGAAACAACTCTGCATGCTGCTCAGAATAAAACTCTACGGACCTCAGTTTATCATTCTCAAACTGATGGCCTCGAATGTTTCAACAAAACCCAAAAGATATTAAAGAAATTTATTACTGAAGATGGTAAGAACTGGGATTTACTCTTATCCTATTTGTGATTCGTGAGGTATCCAAGGGCTCGACAGGGTTTTCCCCTTTTGAGTTACTGTATGGAAGACGACCAAAGGGGATCCTTGACGTACCTCAGAAGACTTGGCAAAAGAAGCCAACTTCCAGAAAGAACCTGGTGGATTACGTTATACGTTCGCAGGAATGGCTGTGAAAAGCTGGAGAGGCTGAGCACTTATGCCTAGAGAAGATCCAAGCTACCCAAGCCCGAGAGTACAACCACTCCACCATATGATGAGTATTTCAGCTGGATGACTAGGTCCTTATCCTTCTCCTGTCTTCTGAGATCAAACGCTTATCTCATTGGCAAGCCCCTATAAAGTAATAGAGAAAACAGACTACAAAGTAGCCCAACCGGATTAACTAAAGAAGACTCAGATTTTCCATATAAACTTCCTCAAGAAGTGGGTTACATCAATAGGTGGGCTTGTCCAGAAAGAAGAGTTTGGCCCAGTGGCCTTCCCTACGATAGAGCCAGTTCATTTATTTATTTTATTTATTTAAGGCTTTTATATACCGAATTTCTTGATACAGGTCAAATCAACTCGGTTTACATCGAACTAAGCAATTAACAGAAACAACAAGAGACAAATTTGAGGAAGCATAAAGTTACATTGTAACACAGGGCACGTAAACTGGGGAAAAGAAATAAAGAGGGGAGAACAAAGATAAATTACTATATACAAATGAAGATGTAGGAGGGGGGCAGAGGATCTAGCCTCGTTGAGACATATTTGTATGCTTTAGAGTTAGTTCATTTACAGAGGCGATGAGAATATTCATATTCCTTCCGTGGATCAAATCTCCACTGTACAGAAAGCAGACTTTGAACAGTTAGTGAACCAAAATTAGGATGTCTTTTTGAAACTACCAGGAGAGATCCACCTTGCACAGCACGAAATTTCTACACCTCCTGGAGTCACAATCCGGTAGTTGCCATTCCAGATTCCTGAGGCTAGGCGCCATGTGATTGAGGCTGAAGTAAAGGAAATGCTAGGAGTAATAGAGGAAACTAACAGTGACTGATCCTTGCCTACTAGTGCCAAAGCCATATAGGAGCATCCGGTTTTGCAGAGACTTATGAAAGGTCAATAAACTCGACACTTACCCAATGCCACAAATAGAAGAACTCATTGAACATCTGGGATCGGCTCAGTTCATTTCCACGATAAACTTTACAAAAGGATATTGGCACGTTCCCTTTACCCCAGCTATGAAAAAAAGAGACAGTGTTCTCTATGCCTAACAGTCTCTTCCAGCTCACCATCCTGCCTTTTGGACTACAAGGGACTCCAGTGATGTTCCAGCCCTTGGTTCACCATTTGTTACAACCAACACCAAGGCTATGTGGCCACCTACCTTAATGACATTATGATGATTAGCCTAAGTGGAGGACACACCTAAGCCAACTTCAGGGGGTATTAACAAGTTTACGAAAAGCAGGATTAACAGCAAACCCCAAAAATTGCCTGCTGGGGGGAAAGAAGTTCAATACCTCAGCTACTCCCTGGGGAAGGGGAAGGTCCATCCTCAGACCTGAAATATCAAGGCGATCAGTTAGGTGCCAGTTCCATGAACAATAACGAAGGTGAGGGCCTTCTTAGGCCTTATCAGGTATTGTAAAAGATTCAAAGCCAACTTCTCAGAGAAAACCGAACTTCTCACACAGCTCCTGCAGAAAAAAAAAGCCCAAGAGAAGGTCCAGTGGGGCACAGATGCCTTCCCGGATTCTGATAAATTCTGAAAAGTTCGAACTTTGCCAAATCCTTTACACTGCAGACTGCTCCTAAGCCTCAGGAGGTCAGTTTAGGGGTAGTCTTACCCCAAGAAAAAGATGGCCAAGAACATCCAGTCGTGTTCATCAGTCGAAAATTAATGTCCCATGAAAGGCGATACTCAACGATTGAAAAGGAAGCTCTAGCAAACAGGCCTTGGATGCTTTTCTATATTACCTACCAGTTTGGCAGTTCACAGTCATGACAGATTAACAACCTCTCATCTAGATGAAGTGGAACAAGGAATCCAATGCTAGAGTCAAAATGTGGTTCCTGGCCCTCCAACCTTTCAATTAAATGGTCCAGCATACAGCAAAGAAAGAAAATGTCAATGTGAACTTCCTGTCTATAGATGTATCCCTAGTACAGGCAGGCGCTCACCCTGGCAAGAATGAGCTGAGGGAGCGGATATGTGAGGGGGTGTATAGAAAGCTTCCGATGAATACCTTAAAGGACTGGCCACAGATATCTGTCCCAGTCCTCCTTAAGAAACAGCCTAGCAAGGGATTCTGGTCTGAGAGAGGTACCTTTCACCCGGGGGTAATAAATCAAGGCCCAGAAGTTTAGAAAGGCCCCAGGGTGAAGTCAGAAGTCCAGCTTATGTAAAAATCATGTATGGTTAATTGCTTCCTGGACTGCTGATATAAGCAGTATTTTTTTCTTGGTGGGGGGGGGGAGGGTGTAAATAAACAGAACTGGCTGGAGCTCCACCTCTTTGTCCTCCAGCCATCTCCCAAACTGTGACTGCTCCCAAACTACTTCATCCCCATTTTTCATTCAGATCTGTAGTTTACTGTTGAAGAGATAACAGTATTTAAAGGTTTTAAATGTTTCTGCTGCATAACTGCATCTATCGATATGCATGCAAGGAAATCGGGGAAGGGAAAGGGCAGTGCTGAGTCGATCACTATTAAAGCTTGATGCAGGGATCATATATGGATTCAGGTAAACCACAAACACATGAAAATACCCTAAGACAGGACTTAAGGTCACTGTTTTCCCAAAATTTGGAGCACTGCTGAAATAAAAGATGCCCAGCATTTACTCCAAATAAAAGCAGAGTTAGGACTAAGGCAGAAGGAGGAAGCTAAGACCTAAACCACAGTTAAAATGATATTTTGAAGATTCTAGCTTGCGCTGCTCCATATCATTTCCTCTTGTTTACATCAGTCTGCTTATGATCACGGTTAAAGTTAGCTGTGAAATTTACACAGCTGATAGAGAGGACCAAAGAGTAGACTTCTCTAGAGGGCCAATGTAATAAAAACTACTAAAATCAGAGCAAAACTTTAGCATGAATTTTGGCGAAACCCAAAGCCCTGTGAATGCAGTAAACTAATGCTATGGAATTGCAGTATGAATTAAAAAAAAAATCTAAACAAAAAGCATACTGAACAGAGAAAGTGTGCTTTTTTTTTTTTTTTTAAACTCATGGGATATTTACGACACTGAACAGCAAATCTAAACTAAAGCAAGAGGGGACAGGAGCCTGGTGATCCCAGGCAGTCAAGTCAGGCAAGGAACTATTTTCATTTCTAAGCTTCCACTTCCTCCACAGCTAATAGTCCAAGACTTCTTTAACATAGAAATGATCAATAAAGCAATCAAACTCACACACACACCTACACACACACATAGGGTGTCAGGCCTGGGCCCAGGCCAATCAGCACAGAGATGAGTAAAGAGCAGGAAAAATTAAGGCAGAGCAAATGAAAAGGTTCATAAGGGAAACATGTCCAGGTTTTTAAAAATCCTTTGAAAGACCCTGCGAAGGCTGAGATCTCTGACCCTCTGAACCTTTCCAGCTATAGTAAACAGTGTCAAAAATAATAACTAGATGGCAGAACTTTAGGACAGCACGGGACTAAGCTGAGCTGTTGGCACATTTTGCTCCTCTCAGTCTCAGCCTGACCATTGTGCTGCCGGCGAACAGCTGTCAGGTGCAGCTGGGAAGAGCAGCAGAACTGCAAATCCACGGACCAGAGAGGGATCCAGGCACACAACCAGCTGCTGTTCAGCACCTCACCAGGTCCAGCTTCTGCTCCAATCCCAGAGTCTGGCATGGAAAAGCTGCTGGAAGCAGCTCTAGGCGTTCATTTAGAGTCTCGTCCAAGCCAGGGACTCTATCTCTGCTGGCAGCAGTCAAACAGATAGACTGACTTCTGGGTAAACGGGGACCTTTGCTGGCTGAAGAAACCATCCAGATAATAACAGCGAGGAAAAATGGCTGTCAGGTTTGTGTTTATTTTACACATTCACTGAAAATCTAGAAGTGTTTCCAAAAACGGAATGGGAGTCATAATGCATATCTTTTATAATGAAACTGGATGTATAAATACTTTGGGACGTTTAATTCTACCTCTGGTCCAGGAGTTAAAATTTCCCATGGTAAAATGATGAGCACAAAGTAGCCCCACCTTTATCGTGCTTCCCTGCACTGTAGGGTAATAATTAATAAGCTCATTACCCTGCAATTTGCATATAGACTTGCTAATCCTTAGGCAGGTAAAAGCATCAGCAATGATTGTGGAAATTGCACTGAGATGGCAGTGTATATATTTAATTTATGATGTGTTTTCTAATTTTAAATTTGAATGTTTTCATATAGTAGATAGTGCAGTCAAGAAATTGTTTAAAATAAACAAAACCAACCAATGTTTTAGCATTTATTTTTCCATGCTAAAACTCCTTACATACTGAGGTTATTTTAGCTTAGAAAAATGATAGGTTCTATAGCATATGGCATCAGCCCACAGATGTACTAATAGTCAGGGTAGAGTTTTTGCTTTGTTAGATACAAATTGCTGTGATGAGTGGCGTCGGTATGAGCCTTTAGTGCTGTGGTATAGTTGACATAACCTCAAGGGTGATCCTACAAAGCTAACAGCTGGCTAAATCACCCTGAAGCAGGACAGACTGGAGCTTTGCCTATACTAGCCATCTCCCCTGCAGGTTGAGCTCTTGGAGTCTGGTGTCCGGCAGGGCTTAGGTGGGTCCCTAAGGTGGTAGGATGAGCAAGGGTCCAACAGCATGCTGGGGTCAGGACAGGCAGCAGACAGGAGGATACCGGGATCAGGCCAAGGATCAGTATTGTGTGTATTTGGTTTTTGTTTAAGGAAATATATGTTATATTGTTTCTCAGCTTTTGTTTCAATCTTTAGGAGTATGAAGTAACAAAACCCCTGAAGGCAGCAGTATTTGCCAAAACATGTTCCGTGTTGGGTTGGCTTCTAAGCAGTTTTGAAGCGGAGTTTTGAGCGCAAATGAAGCTAAGTATTTAGTGATTTGTTTTTTGGTTAGGCTATTATATGAGCTCCTTTTTGTATCTATTTTTGTTGTTTGATTTTATAGTAAACATTTTTTGTATTTTGGTGAGAATTTAGGTATAAATAAAAATAAGGTTTTTTTGTAAATTATAGTCCTTGGAGGAACGACGGTATATGATTTAAACTTGTGGTGTAAGAAATACTGATATTACCTGAGGTCCATTGCGGGCGAGAGACAGCAGATTACACCAGGCTTTCTCATACCGTCTCGTCCTATTCTAGACATTTAAAATAAGTTTTACATTATTTGTTATATACACGTTTTGGATATATTTGGTTTTCCCTCTCCTGTTGTTTTTCCCGTGTTATTTTGGGGAGGTGTTGCTTGGTGTTGTGAATAATTTGTAATAATGTCAACAAGGTCGGTGTATGGAATTTTGCTGATGGTACCCGCAGCAGGCGCCACCATCTCTGGCTCCTGCACAGGAGGAGCTGATATGGGGACTGTGAACATGCACTGGTTCAGTCTCAAGCATGTAGAGAGGGATGAAATGATAGTGAGGCTGCCATTGCTATCACTGATGGGCAGCAATGGGAACTGGGGCCATCCAGCTGCAGAGGGAGCAAGGAGAAAAAGTAGCAGTGGTAGAGGCCTGCAGAGGCACTTTGGCCATCTCCGACAGCTTATTGCCTTAGGTAGCACCTGCTCTGACTACACAAGAAAAAATACTTACATATTTTTTTAATTGCCATATTGTACTCACATGGGGTCGATTTTAAAAGGACCGTGCGCCCATCCATGGGCACGTGATTCCCAGCACGCACACATGGACGTGGCTATAACAGCCGCGCATTGTAAAATACGATATCTACACGCGCATGCATGGCAGATTTTAACATCTGTGCATGCAGATGTGAGCAGATGACCTCCTCTGCGTGCAGGGGGAAAATTTTTTGAAGCCCACGCATGGCAACAGGCCTAGGGCTTCCCCAGTTGCCTCCCAGTCCGCTCCAATTAAGGAGCGGACTGGGAGGAAACTTCCCTATACCCCTACCTAACCTTCCTACCCTTTCCCCTCTCCTCTCCGACCCTTAACCTGTTCCTAAGTGCTCTGCACTTGTCCCCCAGCCCGTCCTTTTTTCAGGACCCGGCCCTTCTGCGTGTAATGGGGGGTTATGTTAATAGCCAGGCCCATTCTAAAATGCGCGCAAGACCCAGCCACGCACGTAACGCCTGCTTTTTATGCCCGTGGCCCTTTGAAAATCGACCCAATAGTCTGAAACTTCATGTCTGCAGTCATGCCTGACTCTCCACTGATTCCCTAGATATCACCTCCAGTTTAGAAATGACTTCCAAATTTCAGAAAGATTAGGATGACTTTCTTTAAGTTGCGTCTGTGCCCCATAATAATTGAATCAAAGCCTCAAGGGAGTGTTTAGAAGGATTAATTCAATTCTTTGCAAGAAGCCAGGGGGAGGCAACTCCAGTTCTGAAATACCACAAACAGGTCCGGTTTTCAAAATGTAATAGGCTACAAAGAGCAGATATCAGCAATGAATGTGCATAAGATATATTTACATACAATGGAGGCAATGCAGGCAAACACACTCCATACATGTTTACTGTGGCTATCCTGAAATCAGAGCTGTCTGTGGCACTGCAGGACCGGAGTTGAGATAAATCTTTTTGCTGCCACTAAGGAGTGATTTATGAATGGAAGGATACGGGCAGAGTCACCATCAGATCAGCTGGGGCCGACAGCGCCCTCACTTTGTACATCCACGACAAAACTTCTGACCAGCCCATCTGAATTATAGCTGGGACATTACCAGTACAAATGGGAAATACAACAAAAAAAAAAACGGTCCATTTTCTCCACAATTTCTCCAACAGGAATCAATATCTCAAACACATTTTTTTAAGTTGTACTGGAGCGTAACACCATCTATAAATCAGTTAAACGCCGTTTCTTGGCGTTTGGTCCCCTATTTGTCAGTCGCATACACCGACCTTGTCCTACAAGTCGGGCTTACAGTGCTTACGAGTCTGTTTATACTCACGGCGACGGCCGGTCCTTTAAATGAAAGGACGCGATTTAAAACTGCCCCAGCCTCCGCGCTCGCGCGCCCCGGCCGCTCGCCCGCAGTTTCCGTTTTCTCTCTCCGTTCCTAGGCAGAGGGGGTGGGGGGAGGGGCGGGGTGTCCACGGGAGCAGAGCCGGCCAACCCGGAAGCGCCGGCCCCGGTGCACTGCTGAATCGGCTCCGGCGGAGGAGGAGGAGCTCTCGCGGTGTTGCATTCAAGAGAGCCCTCTGAGAGGAGGGCAGAAGAGGCGGTGGTCCTTGGGAGAGAAAAAGGAGCTTAGAGAGATGCGAAGTGAATAAATGACAGTAGCGCCCTCCACCCCCCTTTTCCTCACTCTCCTTCCCCGCTGGTCAGCAGCTGCTCCTCTTCCTTCGGCTGCAGGGGGGCCCGGGCTCCCCCATCAGCCCTCTATTTCTGCGGGGAGGCTCGACCTCTTGACCAGCCCTGCGCTTCATTTTCCTCTGGTGCCACTTTCTCTTAAGGCGGCGGGGCCTGCGCGCCGCCACCACCAGGCCTAAATGTGTCAATCGGCGTGAGGCAAATAACATCTGGGCTGTAAGAGGCTGAATTTCATTCAAAAGAAAATCCAGCTCCTCCCCTTCTGCCCTGTCACTACTGTTGCTCTCCTCTTGCCTGGATCAGCAGCAGTAAAGAAAGTATAAGGGAGATATTGGGGTTGGCGATGAGGTGGAGCTGGGAATAACGGGAATAGTGTGGTAGGGAGGGGATGGCTGAAACATTACGGAGGGATATTGACTAGGGAGCAAAGGGGGAATTATTTTGGTGAGGTGAGGAGGAACGTGTTACATTTCCAGGGAGGCTCACTCACCTCACGTCAGCCTCCACTCCAGCAACCCTCTGTTGCATGCACCGAACTCAGGCAGACTTAAAGGGCCTATGGCAGGAAAAGCTCCGCAGCGCCTCCTGATGATTTCACAGGCTTAGACCTATAAAGGACACTCTCTGCCTAGCCTTGCCAACGCAGCCTGCCTCAGCCCTATCCATCCTCATTTCTCTCCCTCAGACGGATACCTGCTTTGACCCTTGCCCAGACTCTCCATATGCCTGATCGCTGCCTGCCCTTGACTCTTGCCCCAGATTTTCAAGACACTTCCTACCTACAACTATAGCCTGGCCTTGCACCACATCTCTAGTCATCAGCAGAGACTCTTGCCTGAGTCCTGCCAGCTCTGGCACCCAGATGCTCAACCTGAGGGGAATGTGTGCTGGTAAAGATGAAGCTCCAGACCAGTTTCTGCCTTGCCTATGTCTGACTGCTAGCAATGAGAACCTGCAGGGCTCCTCCCTGCAGGTAGAGCCAATCTCATCCCAGTCCAAGTGTCCACAGATACAATAGAACTGAGAAAGGAATCATTTAGGGTTAGCTAGGAAGGAGAAGGGGTGGGAGATGAAAGGGAATCAGGGAAGGGACATGTGTCTGTGTGTAAGAGAAAGGGGAACGGATGGGGGTAGAGGGCAATGTTTGTGTGTGTGACAGAGAAGGAACCAGCCCAGCTGTACTATATATCAGATTGTGTGGGAGGTTAGAGAATGGATGAGGATGCAAGGGTGGAATTGGGCCAGAGCTGGAAAGGGACACCTCCATTCCCCCACCTCAATTTGGATCCTCCCTTCCTTGATCTTGGATTCTATCTCCTATTTCCTACCTCACTCTTTTCTTCCCAATTCACCCACTCCCCAATCCTTGACCTTCCCTCCTCTGATCCCCCTCCAACTGTCTCCTCCCATACTCCCCCCCCCCTTCTCACTCCCAGAATCTCCCTCTCCATTATAGATTCCTGATCCCCCACCTCTTATCTTCCCCATCTTCACTCTCCTCACTCCACCCCTCCCTCTCCTCTCCCCATCCCCAAGATCTCCTCCCTGTGCTAATTCTTGAGATCCTTTTTCCTCACCCAATAAGACAAAAATAAATTATACAGACACAAGCAAGGTTGGAAAGCTACTTTATTTTTATAATGTAATTGTGGCACAGCACGAGCGGTCTGTGGCTGGGTAGAGGACAGATTTCAGTCTGGACTCCAGCTGTCTTTTGTACAACTTTATTATTTACAGTAAAATGAATAACAAAAACTGCTTACCTCAGCACTACTTCTCAAACATACAGCAATAGATCAGTTATCTTTGTAGAAGCTGCCTTCTCTTCTTCCTCCAGGGCCTCTGTCTGCTCTCCACTGAGGCTAAACTATATTCGTCTTCAGAGGAGTTGCCCTGTAGCCAGAATGCCTTGCTGAAGGTGGACCAGGATCAGCAGTGGCATGTGGTGACATTTATACCAGTCTCGCTCCCTCTCACATCCGTGCCCCCCCCCGATCGCCCTACTCCTCTTCCAGGCGCTGCAAATCTCACAGTTCAAGTAGCTGGGGCAGTAAATCTTCCAGGTGCCCGCCAACGTTGTCCCCTGTTGTGGACTTGACTAGAAGCCCTGACGTTGGGCACATTTCACCTTCCAAAAGAGTTTGTGGCGCCAAGAGCAATCTGGGCTCCCTTTCGCAAACTTTGTTACTGTGCTGCACTGGTTCCGCTATGTCCCGCACTGCCGGACAACCAAGGCGCCGAAGCACAGCACCAAACACAAGGTGCCTAAGCCCAATGTCAGGTCCAAGGCGCCAAATCACAGTGCTGGGTCCAAGGCGCAAAACATAGTGCCAAGACCAAGACATCAAAATACACTGCTGACACCAAAATGCCAACACTGAGCACAAATGATGCTAGAAAGCACAGCACTGTTACCAATACACAAAATCACAGCGCCTAGTCTTCTGGAGTACTGAGCACGTCGGTCTTCTTCAAACTTGCTGAACCCATGTTTACAGTGGATCCTGTGCTGGAGACTAGTGCAGTTTTCACTGACTCCCTCATGGCATGGATAACAAACCCTCGCATGCTTTCAAACTCTTCTGCGACTTCTAGCCTAGCCCATTCTCCTCCTACTTCTGCTGCCACTCCAGACCTTCTCAGTCCTCGCACTAAGGTCTGCTGGGCCCATGTTCCTGAAGGACTACACAAGAAATCTCTCTCCTCTGTCGGACAGCATCTTTCCAAACAAACTGGCTGTCTCAGGCAAGGCATTGCTGCAACTTGGGCTTCCTCCATCTTTTCTTCCCCGGCCCCGCTTTCCTTCGTGGGAATCGCTGGACTCATTATAGTCTCCCATCTATTCCGATGTCCTGTCTTCTCCAGAAATTTCTTTGCCTACATCTCTGGATGCCAGTGGGAGCTCCACCCCTGCAGATGATTCCACATACTCTGTTTTCCTCTCTAAGATGTTGAAAACAAAAGGATTTAATTTGCCAGGGAAAGAAGATGCTCCTAAATCTTATAAGAGTGTATTTCGATTTTTTCAGTCACCGAAACGCTACCGGGCTGTTCCAATCCATGATGCCCTTTTGGATCTTCAGCACAAGGTTTGGTCCACCACCTGTTCCAGATCAGCCTTTTCCAGAGTGGTGGACTCCAAGTACAAGATGCAACTTTGCCCTGGACATTCCAAGAGCCAAATTCCTCTGGATTCCATCACTGTCGAGGACCAAACATTCTAGGTCACAGACCTCTGCCCCGCCCGGCAAGAAGCCAAGGTTCCTCAACGTGATGAGCAGGAAGATATTCCAGTCAGCAATGCTTATTTACCATATTGCAGCCCACCAGGTGCAGATGGCCCAATATATGTATAACATTCTGCATAAGTTTGAGGATGTTTCCCATTGTATGTCTTCTGATCTACTTCCCGAGGACCAGCAGCTACTAGCGGCTGCGCGAGATCGCACCAAGCATCTTTCTTTAGGATCTGTACTTGTACTGGTGCTTTTCAATATATTTATAAATGAGCTGGAAAGGAAAACAACGAGTGAGGTAAAAAATTTTGCAGATGATATAAATTTATTCAGAATAGTTAAATCACAAGCAGATTATAATAAATTGCAAGAGGACCTTGCAAGACTGGAAGATTGGATTCCAAATGGCAGATGAAATTTAATGTGGAGAAGTGAAAGGTGATGCATATAGGGAAAAATAACCCTTGTTGTAGTTACACGATGTTAGGTTCCATATTAGGAGCTACCACCCAGGAAAAAGATCTAGGCATCATAGTGGATAACACATTGAAATCATCGGCTCAGTGTGCTGTGACAGTCAAAAAAAGCAAACAGAATGTTAGGAATTATTAGGAAGGGAATGGTTAATAAAACAGAAAATGTCATAATGCCTCTGTATCGCTCCACGGTGAGACCGCACCTTGAATACTGTGTACAATTCTGGTTGCTTCATCTCAAATAAGATATAGTTGCACCAGAGAAGGTACAGAGAAGGGCAACCAAACTGATAAAGGGGATGGAATGGCTCCCCTATGAGGAAAAGCTAAAGAGGTTAGGGCTGTTCAGCTTGGAGAAGAGACAGCTGAGGGGGGATATGATAGAGGACTATAAAATCATGAGAGTTCTAGAACGGGTAAATGTGACTTGGTTATTTACACTTTCGAATAATAGAAAGACTAGGGGGCACTCCATTAAGTTAGCAAGTAGCACATTTAAAACTAATCGGAGAAAATTCTTTTTCACTCAACGCACAATTAAGCTCTGGAATTTGTTGCCAGAGGATGTGGTTAGTGTAGTTAGTGTAGCTGGGTTTAAAAAAGGTTTGGATAAGTTCTTGGAGGAGAAGTCCATTAACTGCTATTAATCAGTTTGACTTACGGAATAACCACTGCTATTACTGGCATTAGTAGCATAGGATCTACTTAATGTTTGGGTACTTGCCGGGTACTTGTAACCTGGATTGGCCACTTTTGGAAACAGGATGCTGGGCTTGAAGGACCCAGTATGGCATCTTCTTATGTTCTTATGTACTCGATCTCCTATGACATTTTCGACTCTGCTTCCCAGGATCTCTGCCACAGGAATTTCCACCAGAATCCTAGCTTGGCTTAAGGCGTCTGGATTGCACAAATACATCCATTAAACTTTGGCTGACTCCTCTTGTTTGGGCAACATCTTTTTCAGTAACAAGGTCAAAGAGGCTGTAATGCACTTAAATGACCAGGTTTCCACCATGAGGTCCCTGTCTGCCCAGTCTTCGTATCTGCCTCGACATCGATCTGCTACTTACTTGTCTGTGTAAACCTTATTAGTCTTCCCTGAGGTGTTATTTCCAGTCATCATATTACCAATATAGACCGTGCAACATTCAGTAGTTCTCTGTGCAGCCTCCTCATTCCCGACAGCACCAGTTGGCGTGACATTATGCCAGAGAGGCCACCACCCAGCACCAGAACCAGCACCAATCGCTTTCACCGTTCTCCGGGTTTTGACAGTTCCCCTCTGCCTCCAAATCTTTACCCAAACTTGCCCATCAGAGGGCGTCTTCAATTTTTTTCGGAGGCATTGACTCATAACAACGGACAGGTGGGTCCTCAGTATCATTTCCAGGGGCTACCTCTTGGACTTTCTCCTCCCGTCTCCACCGTCCCCTCCTCGTCCTCATGCTCTGCCACTGTGCCAGTTTCCCATCCTTTGGTGGGAGCTTCAGAATCTTCTGCTCATGAAGGCTGTGGAGCCAGTTCCACTGGATCAAGCGGGATCTGGGTTCTATTCCTGCTTCTTTCTGATCCCAAAAACAAACGGCGATCTACGATTCATCTTGGATCTTAGGGACCTCAGTTCCTTCCTACTCTGGGAAACCAGGGCAGTCCGATTAGCATTACAGGCTTTCCGCCTTTTCTTGCAAGGGAAGTCTGTCTGAGTTCTCTCCGACAACGCGACGGTGGTGGCTTACATCAATTGCCAAGGAGGAATGAAAAGTCAACCGGTTGCGGGGGAGGCACAACTGTTGATTTGCTGGGCGGAACAGCACCTGGCAAGGATCGCGGCCTCCCACATAGCTGGGGTCGACAATGTTCAGGCTGATTTCCTCAATTGCCACAAACTAGATCCAGGGGAGTGGGAGCTCTCTCCCGAGGCGTTCCAGTTCATTTGTGACAAGTGGTCCATTCCACGGATGGACCTGATGGCAACTTTCTGCAATCCCAAAGCTCCCCGTTTCTTCAGTCAACGCAGAGAGCCGGAAGCCGAAGGAATAGATGCCCTGGTTCTCCCTTGGCCAAGAGACATACTCTTGTACGTGTTTCCGCCGTGGCCTCTCATAGGCAAAGTGCTGCGACGGATAGAGATTCATCCATCGGAGGTGATCCTAGTAGCCCTGGAGTGGCCGAGGCGTCCATGGTTCTCAGACCTGGTCAACTTGGTAGTGGAGGGCCCTCTGAGGTTTCGCGACCTTCCCAATCTTCTACGCCAGGGACCTGTATGTATGGACGAGGCGGATCACTTTTGTCTCGCGGCATGGCTTTTGAGAGGCAACGTCTAAAGAGCAAAGGATATGTGGATGCTGTGGTCACTACCCTTTTACTGTCATGGAAGCCCTCTACTTCCCTAGCTTATGCTAGAGTGTGGGGGATTTTTGAGTCTTGGTGTGTTGTATCACGAAGTGCACCCATTTCGGGCTTTGGTGCCAGATATCGTGTCCTTTTTGCAGGCCAGCTTGTCTAAGGGCTTATCAAGCAACTCCTTAAGGGTGCAGGTGTCAGCCCTAGGTTGTTTTTGGGGTAAGGTTCAGGGACTACCACTAGCGGCCCATCCGGATGTGGCGTGTTTTTTCCGAGGGGTGAAACATTTGCGCCCGCTGGTACGGAATCCATGTCCTTCTTGGAGCCTTAACTTGGTTCTCCAGGCATTATGTGTGGAGCCGTTTGAGCCTCTGAAGAGGGCAACTTTGAAAGTCCTTATGCTAAAGACGGTTTTCCTTGTGGCTGTTTCATCGGCTCGCCATGTGTCGGAGCTTCAGACATTATCTTGCAGGGAGCCCTTTTTGAGAATTACGGAGGCGGGGGTCTCGTTGAGGACAGTTCCCTCCTTTCTCCCTAAGGTTGTCTCGTCGTTTCATGTCAACCAGTCGGTGGAGCTCCCTTCTTTTTCAGATCTATCCGTTCCGATCCTAAGTCTAGAGTCTTGAGAAAGCTGGATGTGCGTCACGTCCTATTGCGCTATTTGGAGACTAGTAATTCCTTTTGTGTTCCGGACCATCTGTTCGTGCTCTGGAGTGGTTCTAAAAAGGGACATAAAGTGTCTAGAGTGACAATCACTCTCTGTTAAAAGAGGCTATTAGCTCAGCGTGCTTATTACAGAGTCATCCGAGTCCAGTGGGTATACGAGCACATTCTACCTGTTCGCAAGCAGCTTCATGGGCGGAATGCCAACTGGTGTCGCCGCAAGAGATTTGTAGGGCAGCTACTTGGAAATCTTTGCACACCTTTGCTAGATTTTATCATTTGGATGTCCAGGCCCCAGACTCTGGGGGTTTTCGGCACCAGTGTGATTCGATCAGCCCTCTCGGGGTCCCACCCAGTTTAGATGAGCTCTGGTATATCCCAGGAGTCTGGACTGATCCTGGTACGTACAGGGAAAGGAAAATTGGTTCTTACCTGCTAATTTTCATTCCTGTAGTACCCTGGATCAGTCCAGAGTCTTGCCTGGTTTGAGAGTCCACTCATTCTGATGTATATTGGTAGGCAGAGTGTTTTTCTTACTTGTTCTACAGTTTCGCCTGTCCTGTTCCTTTTGAAGTTGGTGAGCAGGATAGTTTAAGTGGTGAGGTTTCTCTTCCCCTGGTTGGGATGGGGATGTAAGTGTTTGATTCTACTGTTTAAGAGTTCTGCTTTGATACATGGAAATACTGACAGACTGTGGGTGGCACCTTAGGGTATAGGGCAGAGTGCGTCAAAACTTCTCTGTCTCCATCTAATGGTGGGGAGGCAAAACCCAAGAGTCTGGACTGATCCATGGTACTACAGGAATGAAAATTAGCAGGTAAGAACCAATTTTCCTTTTAATAACCAAGGAGATCCTGAAGATCTGCTAACCATGAGTAAGGGAAACCAGAAATCATCATGGACACTCATCTGATGTTTTCACTACCTTGGGGAGAGAGAGAGAAAATTTACTCTGTGCTATAGATATTTACCATTTTTAGCAGATTGGAAAAGGTTTTTTGACCAGTCTAAAGAAACCCTGCCCATCTGGGAGTTCCACTTAACCAAGCTAAAGAAGTTAGGGCTGTTCAGTTTGGAAAAGAGACGACTGAGGGGGGATATGATAGAGGTCTACAAAATCATGAAAGGACTTGAACAAGTTAATGTAAATCTGTTATTTACTCTCTCAGATAATAGAAGGATCAGGGGGCACTCTATGAAGTTAGCAAGTAGCTCATTTAAAACAAATTGAAGACAATTCTTTTTATTTTATTTATTTATTTATTTTTTAATTTAGTATTTTTCTATACCGGCATTCACGGAGTTCGTATCATGTCGGTTTACATAAAACAAGGGGTGAGAAATACATTATAACGTAAATAACTAATAACATAAGAGTATACATTAAAAAGTAAAACAAGTGCATGGAAGAAAAAGTTACAATAAAACGGGGGTCATTCTAACTGGGATTAGAGTTAGAGGAAAGATAAAAAGTTTAACCAGAAGTAAAACATTGTAATGATTGGTAGATAGTGACTGTTTCAGTTTAATAGGAAATGTTCAGTAATGCTGCATTTGATGGTAGTGAATCTTTAAGGGTCCGGAAATGCTTTCATGAACAGCCATGTTTTCAGTCTTTTCCTGAAGGTTGGAAGACATGGTTCCTGTCTTAGTTCTAGGGGGATGGAGTTCCACAGTGGGGGACCTGCTGTGGAGAAGGCCCGATCTCTCAATGTTATATGTTGGGTGGTATTGTTGTGTGGTACCTGTAGATATTCTCTATATGCTTCTCTGATGGGTCTGTTGGAGGAGTGTTTTTTAAGAGCTATTTGTAGATGGAGTGGAGCCAGTCCATGGATATTCTTGTAGATTGTGGTGAGGGATTTATGAATTATTCTGTAGTGGATTGGTAACCAGTGGAGGTCTTTAAGGACTGGTGTAATGTGATCTCTTCTTCTTTTTTTTTTCACTCAGCGCATAGTTAAACTCTGGAATTCATTGCCGGAGGATGTGGGTATAGCAGTTAGTGTAACTAGGTTTAAAAAAGGTTTGGATAAGTTCCTAGAGGATGAATCTATAAACTGCTATTATGGTAATTAATAAGCAATAGTAGCTTGTGATCTATCAAATGTGTGGGTACTTTCCAGGTACTTGTGACTTGGATTGGCCACTGTTGGAAACAGGATACTGGGCTTGATGGACCCTTGGTCTGACCCAGTATGGCATTTCTTATGTTTTTAAGCTCTGGAGAGTAGATGTTTCCCTGGCCTGATATTCGAGTCCTGCACAGATAGAGAGAAAGAGACTGTAAGAGAACAAAACAAGAGAATTCTGTGTTGCTGCAGTTTGATTGCCATTCATCACTGTTGTTTGAACAGTAAAGACTTTAATTTTGGACTGTAAATCAGTGACTCCAGACTATTTCGCACTCACTGCACCCACCAGGAAGTTAAGTACCCTTTCCCAAGGGAACACAAAGGAAAAAGAAATATGTAGAAAGGACATCCCTGTTACACTGGGCCCTAGAAGTAAATCTTTCCCCCCCCCCCCCCCACCACCTATAAAGGCTCTGGCCCTGGAAGTAAGACAGCCTACGAGAGAGCTTGCTGGTGAGTGCTTCCAGCCCCCGAAGAGAAACAAATTATTTTATGGCCCCACCCGTGCAGGACTCGCACACTAGGGTGGGGGTTACAATTGTGTACATGACCCAGTGCAAAAAAATGTGAAGAAGGATGCTACATGGGTGAAACGAATCCAAAATAAAGTCATAATATAAAATATTACAGAGAAAACCAGAATGGCGGCTCAGTGGGTGCCCACTTCTCAAAGGAAGATCATTCTCTTAATGATCTCACAATTTAAAGGGAATTTTAGGAATTCACAAGAATGGAAAACATTTGAAATCGGGATGAGGAAACAATTTGCAATAAACACAAAATGGCTTAATGACATTTGCTTTATCTTCCATTATCAGGCACAGACCCTTTCAACTGTAATGTTTTATTGCTTCATCACCTCAGTAAAAGGCTCCTCCTCCACCCCCCATCCTTCCCTTTACTGAGCTGTAATGGCCTATGGAGGCAGCTATTTAAGTTCAGTGTAATTGGGCTGTTTCTTCCATGTCCTGGTGAAGAGAGGATGACTCTGGAAAGCTAGTCACAGATATATATTAAGTACAGTATTGCTTACATCGTGTTTATTGACCCTTAATTCTACATTTCCAAGGGAACTAATAGCGCAGCCACAAATCTTTGCTCCCACAGGCAGAGAAAGGTTATTAAAGCTTGAGATTTCTGGGCCACAGGCAGAGAAAGGTCATTGAATCTTGAGAATTCTGGGCCACAGGCAGAGAAAGGTCATTGAATCCTGAGAATTCTGGGCCACAGGCAGAGAAAGGTCATTGAATCCTGAGATTTCTGGGCCACAGGCAGAGAAAGGTCATTGAATCCTGAGATTTCTGGGCCACAGGCAGAGAAAGGTCATTGAATCCTGAGAATTCTGGGCCACAGGCAGAGAAAGGTCATTGAATCCTGAGAATTCTGGGCCCGCTGCATTTTAAACCCTTTTCCCCTAGGGGGAGCCATCTCCTTTCACACGCCCGGTATCACACTTTGCACAGGGCCATTCCAGCCTGTTCCTTGCCGCACATGCGAACATATGAAAGCTCTTAAGAGGCAGATTTGGGGGAGATGTCACTGGAGTCAGGAAACTTAGGAGGGGGGGGAAAAAAAAACCCTGAAAAAATGTTTTGACTTAAGAAGAGGGGGCCTGTTCGAGGTAGAAAATGCAATTCTGGTCTTACAGGAGGTAGAAGTTGATCAGACATACAGTGGATCTCCAGAGATTCTAATTCTGCCCTCTGCTTCAAAGTTATTAATAAATAACCCCTTCTATCAAAGGGGAACCAAATAATAAAGCTTTCTCTGTTGGGGTGGGATGGCAGACAACACCAGTTCTCAGGGTTCCCAAATGGGTAAAATTTTCAAAAGAACCAGATCACACCAAATTAAATATTTATTTATACCAATTTATATTCCGCTATTTCCACAATGCGGATTACAAGATTATATACATATTAAAACCTATAAAAAAAACATGTATTAAAAACAATCAATAAAATAAAAGGCACACACATCAAAAACATGCACAAGACTGGATACTGAACCCTACAAACCATAACCACTCTTTGATGCTCCCCTTACCCATTAACTAGATTCTTAGACCAAATAAGTGCAGATAATATTTGACGGATATTCATTGAAGATAGGCCCTGCTTTTCAGAGGGTTTGCAGCCCTCATGGGCCAGAGTTGAGAAACTGTGTGGGACAGTGCACTCATAGTTTTAGGGTTGCTATTCAGTTGTCCTCAACTCTGGTACTTGTGAGACACCAGTGGGTTTGCTTTTCAAAATATACATGGTAAATATCCACGTGATATATCTGCATATGTTTGGTCTCCAAATCCAGTTAATCTATATATCTTGCTTAATTTGCAAACCAGAACTATTGCTGAATCAGGAGGACCTGAAATGGGGAATTATGGGTACAAATTGCAGCTTTAGGTAGCGTTCAAGATACGACGGCAGAGGACGATTCCTCGGTGATGGATCTTGCTGTGCAGTTTGCTTTATGTGATGCAGGGATAGATGTATTTGCTCAAGGTTTTTGCTTATTTACGATGTTGTCAGTCTTGGCTACCGCCTGTGCATTCCTTTCCCATCACAAACATCAGTTAAAACTGACGCATACAAAGGGAGACTACAACAGTAGATAGGCAGCCCAAGGTCCTTTGATTCTTCCTGTTTTTGCTTCCTGGTACAGCGCCATACATCTCTGTCCTTCTCGTCACCGTTTCACTAGTAGGGATCCTCTGTGCTTATCTTGGGCTTCCTGGAATTCCACTCCTGCTTTTCCCTCCACCAGTTCCCCTGGGTGACTGTTCCAGCATCCTCCACCCTTTACAGGAAGACATTTCCGAGGTTACTCCTGAGGCAGATATTCAAAGGCTTTGTCTGGGTAACTTTTGGAGTGACCCGTATAAAAAAAAACGAGATTTCAGGATTTCCCCCCTTGCTCCCGGGATACATTTTATGCATGTCACTCGTTACCCATACAGAATTTAACCACATAAAATCACACGGTGATGGAGGCGTGCTGGGGGCGTGGTTGAATTGTAGCTGGTGAGCACTGATATTCGGTGCTGCCTGGCAAAAGTTGGCCGGATAAATCTAATCAGAAAACTTTATTGTTGCGACCGTCGCTGCCTGACGTCTCCACTCCGCCCTCCTTACCTCCTTGGCGACTCTCTCCTGGGTTGATGGAAGTTTGGCTGCCGCGGCGTCATCTTGCCGACCTCCTCCGGTGTTCCCAGACCGGCTAGACGCTGCCTTCCGCCATGTTCTCCTGAGGCCTAAGGGCTCGCGTGCGGCGCGGCCCCGACTCAAGTACCAGCAGTGGCGCGAACCTCAGGGGCGTCCCCCTGAGATGACGTCATCATCTTCGGATATTTAAAGGTCTTTCATTTCGCTATCGAGTTAGCAAAGGGTTTCCTACCTAGCTGCCTCCAGGTATCGCTGCGGATGGGATTCGCTCTCCGCATACCTTGCTACTCTGCCTCCTCGGACTTTACCAGGGGTACCCGCTCCTCGGGGGCCTTGTTCTCTCTTTTACTTTGCAGATCACAGTCTGGAACCGGTACTCGCCCCTCGAGGGCCCACATTCCCAGACCTGCTACTGAATATAACTTCTGCCAGGAAGTCACCGCTGCCTACAACACCAGTGAGTTACCATCTCTCTCTCAGAGCGTTCCCTGGAACCAGGTACTCGATCCTCGAGGGCCCACGTTCCCAGACCTGCTACTGAATATAACTTCTGCCAGGAAGTCACCGCTGCCTACAACACCAGTGAGTTACCATCTCTATCTCAGAGCTTTCCCTGGAACCAGGTACTCGCTTCTCGAGGGCCTACTTCATTCCAGCTCCTGGGCTATTCTAAGAGACTACAGTGTGAGTGTTACCATCAAGGTTCTGTTCCTGAACTCTGCATACCCTACCTACTCACTAATCTCAGTTTCTCTACAGCTCAGCCTTCCTGGGATCACTGTTCCAGTGCCTGAGGGCCTACAGCCCAGCCGGGCTCTTCCAGCTCACTACTGCCACCTCTGGTGGTTCCCAAAAACTGTTTAATTAAAGAACTTGTGTGTGTCTGTCTCCCAACTCTGAGCCTGACCGGTGGTCCCTCTCGGGATCTTCCCCCGAGGGCGTGATCATCTGCCACCGGCCCAAGGATCCACCCACAACTATCACAAATAATAACATTTATCCAGGTTCTTGCGACTTGGATTGGCCACTGTTGCAAACAAGATACTGGGCTTGATTGACCCTTGGTCTGACCCAGTTTAGCAAACCTTAAGTTCTTATATATTCAATGGAACACTTATCCAGGTGCGTTCTTCTGAATACCCGGGTAAAATATTTTTTGGTAACTCTCCCGCCCACTAGCCCGCTGAATATCAACCTCCCTACCTGCTTGGAGTTTCATCGCTTCTTAGCATTTCTTTTCCGCTGAGAAAGGTTTGCTTCTTGCGCATTATTTATACCTTGCAAGTATTTTGTTATGCATGCAGTTCAAAATTCCACCAGAAAGTTTCAGTATCAGGGGGCTAAGAAAACAATAAATATTAACTAAGAAACTGAGTAAATATAGTATAATGGTAAGAGCATGTTGTGTTCTTGTAGGCCTCTAGTCCATAAAATTCCTGCGTCATATAAATGCCTGCATTTTTTCCTTATGATGTAAAAGAGATGCTCAGGCCAGCTTCGAGGGAGGATGCCGTTTAGTGCTGGAGAGATTTACTGCTGGAGATATGTTTTGCATATCAATGAATTTTTCAGAATCCTGGTCACAGTGCTTTTTCCTAAGCAGGATCTCACCCTGCTTTACATTTAGAAATTGTCATGCTGCTAGCTCCAAGGCAGAAGGCTCTGGCTGGCACTGCTGGTGCCTGCACTACAAGGCAAGAGGTGAGATGGGTCACTGTCATTATCGCTGTTATTACAACCCAATCACATCTGAGTAAACGGAGACACCGGGAAATGGTGCTTAACCAAGGTCACCCGCAGGGTGAATGTCAGCCCCAGTGCATGTAAACATTCTTCATTGAAAAGCTTAGACTACAGAGCTCTGCAGTGCAGTGCCGGCCCGCGGGAGTTCAGATACCCCATCCAACGGGACCAGCTGAGGCTGCGTATGCTGTGGAATCAGCAATGTCTAGGGAGGGAGGAAAGGTGGCTGCCTCTACAGGGGGCAGCTTCTGCCAGCTAGCCAGAGGCTATGAGGGAGGACAGAAAGTATCACAAGACTATTGAGTGAGCAGACTAGACAGACAGAACGGTCTTTTTCTGTCGTCATATTTCTCAAATACTGCATGGCGTACCTTACATCCTCCTCTTACATCCTCAGAACTAAGGATCCATCTGTCCCAGGCTTTTTTTTGAATTCTGATACTGTTTTGGCGTCTACTTTGAAGTGTCTGAAAAGCGGAGTATAACTCGAATAAATAATAAATAAATGCATCACCTCCAATAGGAGCCTGTTCAATGCATTCATCAGTCTTTCCTTGAAGAGATATTTCTGATGTTACTGCTGAATCTTCCCCACTTCAGCTTCATACCATGACTTCTAGTTCTATAACTTCTTTTTACATTGGAAAATACTTACTACTTGCTATTCATTAGAGATGTGCACAGGCAAAATATTCATTTCAATTTGTTCATTCATTTTGTAGGACACCTACCATCATTTGGGTTGTAATAAAAAAAATAAATCGTGTTTATTTGTACCATTCATACCGTTCATTTTAATTGAAGGCAAGGGGTGAAGTAATCCTTAGGCTGCATTGGCTTCAATGTGAAAAAAAATGAGGGGGGGGGGGGGGGCAGATGCCCGGCTAGTGGCCCAACCTAAGGTCTAGCCAGACACCAGGTCCCATCACCCATCATCCTCTTCCATCTGACGTCCTCTCCAAATGATGCCGTCTGCTGGAAGGATACACCTTCCTCTTGAGTGGATGGCACCATAGCGATGTATGGCCATACATCAGTATGATGCTGTCCACTCAGGAGGAAGGCGCCGTCCTTCCAGTGGATGACATCATTTGAAGCGGACGTCTGATGGAAGAGGATGAAGTGAGGCCTGGTCTTAGACCCTAGACCTAGGCCATGAGCCTAGGCTTCAGCCAGGCCTCAACAACAGGAACCGGCCTTGGGCCTGGGTCCAGAGCTGAGCTAGGCTTAGGCCTGGGCCTCTGCAACAGGTCCTGGCCTCAACTTGACCCCATGTCAGGCCCGGGCATAAGCCTAGGCCGGGACCTTGGTAACAGGACTCAGGTTTGGCTGGGTTCTGTCATCAGGCCTTAGCCTAGGCCTCAGCCCGGGCCTCGGCAACTGGGATCTGGCTTCGGCTGGGCTGCAGCATCAGGCCTGGGTTTGGCAATGGGACTAGGCTAAGATTTTGTCCCGCCAGAGGCCCATTTTCATAATAGTGCATCCTATCTGCTAATAAATGTACTTTTTCCCAAAAACAAAAAAAAATTCACACATTTTTCATGTTCTGGAAAAAAAAAATGTGTTTATTTGAAACAAATTATACATTGGCTTATTCTTCATGTTTTTTTATTTTTGTTTTAAACAAATGCACATCCCTACTATTTGTAACTGAGATATTTGAACCTCTCACTCATAGCACCCTTTCTTTTTGACTAGGGTATATATATTTAGGACCTTACATCTCATTTCGTAGGGCTTGCAGTGCGACTTTTTTTTGGGCCTGCCTTTAGTCACAATATTCCAGGGGAGGTCTCGCCAATGATCTGGATGGTGGCATGTTCAGTTTCCATTTTTCTGCAGCTTGGGCCTCTCCCCACGTGTCGGAGCATCCCTCTGGCCATCACCACTTGGTCACACTGTTTCGCCTCCTGCATTAGGAGAAGCTCTGGGGAACATGGATCCTGTGTTTGGGAGCACCTATTCGTGGTAGAGGGGGAGGGGCAGGCAGGTGGGCCAGTTTTGTTTTGTTTTTTTTTTCAAAAAGCTGGCAACCCTGGTCCATCTGCGCCTCTTTCGCATGCATTCACAATTCAGCCATATTTAAAAACAAATTGTATTTAAAGAGGAGAGTACGTCTCACGTTTACTTCCTCATGCTCGGATCAGAAACGACTGAGCGGCAGTCAGGCTGCAAAGAAGAGCGCCCTTGGGAAATGTTAATATCAGGAGGGGAACGGGTTTAGCAGGCGGATGTGATTGTCCAGGGAAGAGAGGGGCTGGGGGAGGGGGCACATGCATTTATTTATTTATTTATTTAAAGTGGTGGGATGGAGTCCTGGGGACTGAGGCTAAAAATCACAAAAATAGATCAAGGCTCATTCATTGCCACAGACCCTGCAGCGATCCTCATCCTGTTCCCTTGTTAATTTTAAAGCTTTTGTTTAATTCTTTATAGGCTTTTGTCCCCTGTTCCCATGTGTCCACTATATGCGCACGTATTTTTCTATAGAAGTTGGGAAATCCAGCTGGTCATCAACGCTTCTGTCTTTGTCCGTCTTTCACCAGCCCATGCCTGGCCTCATAATAAAGTCTTTTTTTTTTTTGTTTGCAAGAACTGAAGTCATTACAGCAGACGCAAAAGGGAACAAAAAAGTGAAATGTAAACAAGGCGCGACCGATTCTTTATTCAGGCTTTTTGTACTGCCCAGGAGCTGAAGCGAAACATCATGCCCGTACCTGTGTTTACTTTCCCATGTCTGTGTCATCCGAAATAAATAAAAAAGCTTTGAACCCGAAAAGTGGTGCAGAGTCGCATGCCCCGGCCCTGGCCCGTCTCTCTCTCGCTCTCTTCTCCACATCTCATTAGTAGTTAAGTTCAACCAAAATCACTAGCCCAGCAGCTCGATTCACTGGTCCCAAGCTGTCCCCCCTGGGGTGCTATACTCCGGCTCGTAGCACTTATTCTTTCCCGTCTTCCTTTTCTAACCATTATATGTAAATAGAAATGACGGCAGAAGACCAATCGGTCCATCCAGTCTGCCCAGCAAGCTTCACACTTCTTTTTTCTCATTCTTATCTGTTTCTCTTGGCTCTTAGTAACCTTAGGTTCTATTTCCCTTTCACCCCCACCATTAATATAGAGAGCAGTGATGGAGCTGCATCCAAGTGAAATATCAAGTTTGATTAGTTGGGTAAGTGGCAGCATAGCTCCCTGCCGTTGAAGCAGAGAGCTATGCTGGATATGCGTGAAGTATTAGATTTTCTTCTCCCCTGCCATTGAAGCAGAGAGCTATGCTGGATATGCGAGAAGTATTAGATTTTCTTCTCCCCTGCCATTGAAGCAGAGAGCTATGCTGGATATGCGTGAAGTATTAGATTTCTTCTCCCCTGCCATTGAAGCAGGGAGCTATGCTAGATATGCGTGAAGTATTAGATTTTCTTCTCCCCTGCCGTTGAAGCAGGGAGCTATGCTGGATATGCGTGAAGTATTAGATTTTCTTCTCCCCTGCCGTTGAAGCAGAGAGCTGTGCTGGATATGCGTGAAGTATCAGTTTTTCTTCTCCCCTGCCGTTGAAGCAGAGAGCTGTGCTGGATATGCGTGAAGTATCAGTTTTTCTTCTCCCCTGCCGTTGAAGCAGAGAGCTGTGCTGGATATGCGTGAAGTATCAGTTTTTCTTCTCCCCTGCCGTTGAAGCAGAGAGCTGTGCTGGATATGCGTGAAGTATCAGTTTTTCTTCTCCCCTGCCGTTGAAGCAGAGAGCTGTGCTGGATATGCGTGAAGTATCAGTTTTTCTTCTCCCCTGCCGTTGAAGCAGAGAGCTGTGCTGGATATGCGTGAAGTATCAGTTTTTCTTCTCCCCTGCCGTTGAAGCAGAGAGCTATGCTGGATATGCGTGAAGTATCAGTTTTTCTTCTCCCCTGCCGTTGAAGCAGAGAGCTATGCTGGATATGCGTGAAGTATCAGTTTTTCTTCTCCCCTGCCGTTGAAGCAGAGAGCTATGCTGGATATGCGTGAAGTATCAGTTTTTCTTCTCCCCTGCTGTTGAAGCAGGGAGCTATGCTGGATATGCATTGAAAGTGAAGCATGCCTTGAAAGTCACATTAACTATCATCAAATATTGAAAAGCCTAATAAGTGGTAATTGAATAAGACTAATAATTGGTAATACCTATAGCCCATGAACCCATCCCTGGTTTTTGTTTTTTTTCTTTTTTTAATTTGGAGATGGCAGCCCTCCATCCTTCTGCTCCGTGCAGGTGGAACACCAACCACTGACCACTGGCATCCCGCTCCGTGAATGCCTCTGTGGCTATTCACAGAGAGCATTAAATCTCACTTAATTTGTATGATACTGAAACAGAACAATGTCTGTTGGTCAAAGTGCAAAGCCTATTGCCCTAGCTGTAGAATGAGGTCCAGAAGAGCATCGATGGAAAGGACACCGGGTAGGTCAAGGCTAGGTGGGCCGGCACGAGGCATCTCCCCAGCAGGAGCAGTGCGGGTTCTTCTGCCGGGCCGGCCGCCTCCCTCTTGGGTTGAGCCTGCAGGTCCTGGCCTGCGGCAGGGCACTGGAGCAAGGCTGGGAACAAGGCAGGCTAAGGTCTGGGCAGAAAGGAAAAAAAAAAAACAGGGCAGGCAAGGGTACAGGAACAGGGAAGCTAAACACAGCGCAAGGCAGGAACCAGGTGCAACACCATGGAAAGAACACCCCATCTAGAAAAGTCACCGGAAGGACTAGCCAGAGCAAGGAAAGAGACTAGGACTCAAAAGACAAGTAAGGCCACGGGGGGGGGTGGAAGGGGGGGAACCTAGGTAAAGCAACACAGAGGCAGGAACAAGGTAAAACAGGGGCAGGACAAACCAGAAGCAGAGTGCAGGGCAAAACAGGGATTATTATACCAACAAAGACAAAACAGACAAGCTAGGCCCCTGGAAGACCTAGGAAAGGCAAGGGCAAGGCAAGGAATATATACAGGCAAGTTAGGCCACCGGGAGACGTAGAGAGGACAAGGTGAGGCACACACAGACGAGGAGGGCCACTGGGAGGAACAGATAGGTCAAGAGCAAGGCACGGGACACGCAGGCAAGAAGGGGCCACTGGTAGACTCAAACAGAGCAATGACGAGGCAAGGAGCGAGGGTGACTCAATGATGAGATCCTGAGCTGAGAGCGGGGGCGGGGGGGGGGGGGGAGGGGTTGCCTTGAGCAAAACCTTTTGGTTACATTACCCTGCGAGCGCTACTTTCTTCGATGCAAAATGCCTATCAATTTATATGCAATGAACCGAAATTTAATACAGTACAGAATGCACTTGAGAGTGTTTTTATTACATGGCACATTCATTTAAAATACTGAAGCATTCAGACAGCAACAACCCTACCTATGAAAAGCCTTAACACACCAATACATCTCCTATTATGAAATCAGAACAAGCCAAGCTGCTCTAAACCCCTACACAGAAACTACAAGCTGTGGCAGAATTCCTCACCTCAGTCACTCGTCCTGAAGACAGGCAGACCCTCACCAAGTGCAGAATAAAGAAATCATAAAGTCTAAATGGAAACCTGAAGACAAAAGCTGAACTGGAAAGTGCCACAAGCCAAATTCTGTATACAGTGCAGCAATGGAAAAAACAGAAAACTCACTAGTCCTCATAAAGCAATAAAAGAAATATAAATAATAGGAAAGCCATACCAATAAAAAAAAAATTCAAAACAGATAAACATCCAATAATTAAAAATTCATAAAATATTTCAAAACAGACATATCAAATAATGCCCTATAATTAAAACCAATGAGTTTTAACACATCACCCGCATTCCCCTCTCTCATGCTTCTTCTGACCCCACTCGCCCCCTCACATTCCTCCTGCTCCCCACTCTCCCCTCTCCCTCCCTCTACCCCGCTTTCTCTCTCTCATACTCCTCTCTCTCTCCCCACCGCCCACTGCCCTATCTCCCACACACACCCCGCTTTTCTCTCTCTCTCTCTCCCTCCCTGCCTCCCACTCTCTCCCTTCTCCCTGCTTGTTCCTCCTCCCCAGTTCCAGAACATCTCTCCCTCTCACCCCCGATAGTGCTCAACAGGAACAGCAGCTTTCCCTCTCTATTCCCTCCAGCAGCAATTCCACTTCCCAAAGAATGCTTGCAACAGCAGCTTCCTGCTACCCCCTCCACAGCGTTTGTAACGACTGCTTCCTTCCCTCCTCCCCTGGGGCTGACGGAAAAGTTAGTTTCTTCCCATTCCCTTCCAGACTTGCTCCTCCTGTTAGGGTGGACCAACTGACCGGTTTTGAACCGGAGAAGCCCAGTTTTACAGTTTGTTGTACAGCGCCCGGTTACAACAGTAACACTGTAAAACCCGATCAGCAAGGCCTGGTCTGTATCGGGCCAGTTCAGTAGCCAATCAATAGTGGAAGCAGGCGGCCTTATTAGCCGCCTTCAGTTTACCTTGTGGAGCTGCCGCAGTTACAGGGGAGGGGGGGAGAGACGCGTGTGTTGCCTGCCCTAAGTGCATGCATTTTCCAACTTTTCCACCTCCCTCAATTCAGCTCGGCCTCCGCTGCCGGCCTGCCGCAGCTCCGTTCCTCTATTCACCAACCCTGCTGCATCCCTCTTGTTCCCTGGCCGGTGGGCTTGGCTGGCTTTATTGCGATGGCTCCAGAGACTCCAGCTAGGGGCCCACCTGCTTGCCTCATTTTTTTTTTTTGCCTGACCGGCTCACCACAGCGTGCAGCTGGGCCAGGGCGGAGACAGTGGGACGGAGACATCCCCCTCTGGCCACGTGAGTCCTTGCCGGCGGTGCCGGTACCGTGGCTTTGGGTTTTTTTGTGCTATTACCTGCTAGCTACGCACGCTGCCTTGCTGTGCTGCAGTTGGCCTGTGCACCGCTATCCTCCTGTCCAGCTCCAGCCTCCCTCCAGGTAAAGATGCCCTGTTGCTATTGTGAGGGGAGGGGGGTGGAGTATTTCTAATGCTTCTGTTCTTCAGCTTCTCCTGCCCCTCTTTCTCTCCCCATTTCTGTTTGTTGGGACACAGGCAGAGCCCCAGTCAGGAAAAAATGAGGAGGGCAGGCCGTGAGTGTACGTGAGAGGGAGAGACTGTGTGTGTGTGAATGGGAGAGACTGAGTAAGAGAGAGTATGAGCATGTCTGTCTGAGAGAGAACATGTATGTGAGTGAAAGACAGAGGGAGCGAGTGTGAGTGTGTGTGTGACAGAGTGACTGAGCATGTGTGTGAATGAGTAAGAGAGAGTATGCGTGTGTGTGTATATGAGAGAAAAGGAAAATAATATGTGTGAGGGAGAAAGCATGAATAACAGGAACCGGAGGGCCCTCAGTATGGTTCAGGGGCAGTGGGAGCACATTTACGCATATGAGAGAGAGGGGTACTTTCTGATCCCGCCTCCTTCCCCCGCTCCAAGCCTCAAGTGTCCAGTTCAGGTCTGTGGAAAAGTTGGGCCACCCCTAACTCCTGTCTTCCTCACCATGGCAGCAAAACTCAAGAGAGCTGGAGGGAAGCTGGTGTCGGTGGTGCTGAAAGAAGCTCGGGGGGGGGGGGGGGGGGCTTCTCGCTGGCAGCGTTGAAAAGAGCTGATGGAGGTGGAAAAATCCTGCACGCTTCACCTCAGCAGTGGGGGTGGTGGCCAGGAGGAAGCTGTTGCTGGCAGTGATACCACCATGAACCTCCTGCACGCCTACCTCAGCAGGTCTCATTTTGTACCCGAATCGTTATGGCAGCACCACTCCAGGGAGTTGTGGGGGGAAAACTCAGGTTCTTGCTGGTAGTGGTGGCGCTGAAAAGAGTTCATCACAGGGAGAGGGGGAAAAGCTCTGCTGGCAATGCTAAAAGAGCTAGGCAGGCTGCAGTGAAGGTGTTGCTGGGGGGAGGAACACCCGGTGCCAACAAGGCGATGGTTCCCCGCTGACCACGGGCATGGGTTACTCTCCCTGCATAGGCAGTGGCAGGAGCTGACAGGAGACCTAAGGCTGCAGGCATCTACACCACTCAGCGGAAGTCAACTGTTCCCACTCCCCGAGTCCCGACTGCACAATGACGCTCTCCACAGGTCACGGAGGGCACCTCCCTATAAAAGCAGCGTTGTTTGTGCCCTCTGAGCTCACCTGCATGGAAAGAAATAAAGGTCAAACGACATGTTGTAGGGTGATCCCCTTCCTTAACCTCATTCTACACTGACCTGAAGACGAGGCACGCCTCTCACAAGCTAGTAATCAAATGTACTAAGTTGGTGCAGTTGAGACAAAGAAAGCATGAGTTGGACATCCATTAGGAAGGCGTTTCAAAGGAAAGGAATTAATGAAGAAAGGCGGCATTGTCGTTGAAAGTGAAACCTGTTAGAATTCAGCTGCCTTCCCAGACTCCTCGGCTTTGGACCCTCACTGTGTGGCAGGGCGCCGCCATTGCATGCTCTGACACGTGTGTTACTACGACCCGACGAAGAGACGCATAGGGCGTGCATCTCCCCGCGATGATGTCACACGCTCAAGACCACTTAGCCTGCCTGGACTTAAACTTATTGACTTGACAACGGGTTCCATTGGTCTGTCCTGCTTTCTGCCTTGCTTGCCTGGTTTTGGATGCTGCCTCTGCCCACTTGGGCCTCAGACTGCTCTGGATTCTGCTTGCTTGCTGCCTACCTCAACCTTAAGTTGTTCTGGCTTCTACCTACCTTGGCCCTGGACGCTGGATTTTCTGTTGGACTCTGCTGCTTGTTCCATCCGGCATGTGGATCTGGAGTCTTTCTGCCCTTGGTCCAGGTAGACACTTCAGCTACCTTACCGCTCAGGGGGGAGGTCCACACCACTTCCAGACAGACCAAAAGGGCTTACGGAGTGGCCAGAGAGCTACCTCCCTGACACCAGCAAGGGCTGCTCTCCTTACAAAACCTGGTTATTCTGTTGGAATTGTGTGTTTGAGCTTCATTTGCTGATGACTGCTTCTTATCTAAAATATGTTCACAACATCTCCAAAGACAAACTCATCAGCATAAACTGACTGGATAAAAAAAAAAAGACTGGGATCTATTACTAGCAAACTGGAGCCAGCAAGTCTATTTTGATGACAGCTTATTACAATCTAGAACATAATTTGCAACTGTGCAATAGTAGGTACAGGTGCATAATTTGTTTGGGGTTTTTTCGCTGCATTCACCTTCAGCATTGTACTTCGTCTTTCTGGTGACCTGGATTTGCCACTGTTGGAAACAGGATGCTGGGCACGATGGACCTTTGCTCTGACCCAGCATGACAAGTTTTATTTTCTTATGTTCATGACGTGTGACTGCCCAAGCTTCCCCTTGCTTTTATCGGAGTTGTTGGCCATCCTCCAGAACAGGCTTTCCTAAATCTGATTTTCAAAAGCCCCCTTTCACAATATGCACAATAATGTAATAGGATTTGCAGTCAATTTAGCAGGAAGTTTATCAGTACCAGAGCCAGCAGAGTTCATTACTTCATCAACCAGCAGTTTCCACTGTCCACAACTTGGCATATAAATATCTGCAAATTAAAAAAAAAAAAAAAGCAACCCAAGAATGAAAGAATTAGAGTCACTGTAAAAATACAAAAACAAGTTAGCTTCCTCCTGACCCCTGAAACGCTAGAGATCACGTTAGCCTGACTATTCAGGATGTTCCCTGGAGTATGGCCAGTTATATAGCGTTTCTGCACTAAAATCCATCAACAGAACCCTTCAAAGTTGAACACTTCCAAATCATCTGCTTAATGTGTAATGATTCCATCTGGTGCACATTTTGTTGGTTAAAGAACTTGTTTTTGCGGGGAAACTGTGCCACGTCTGATTAAAACTGATATAAAATAACGTTGCTGGGTTTGTTGTGTTAAGTAAGAGCGTGCGCCGTTTGTCTTGTCCTGCCCGCTTCCACACTAGAGCTGCATCATTCATGGCATTGCTTAAGTGGTGGGTATTTTCTGACCTGTGGGAGTCAGCTAGGCCGCTCAGGAAAAATAATTTCTCTCTGCTTCTTTCCTGTTCCTGTCAGGGTCGCATCATTTTTATTCACGTCATGCCACGCATGGGTTCTATTGTTCAACTCTTTTGACAGTTGGTTTATGTATTTGTACGGAAATAGCATGGACCAAGGCCATGGAAAAATGAAAAAAGAAAAAAAAGTTTTTGAACTGTAAACTCATCACTGTTGAAAGCTATGAATAAGCTATCGATGGGTGCTGTGAGGATTGAGTACTTGATGTGCCTGGAAAGATCGACCTAGATCAGATCGGTGGTATTCCACAAGGTTTATTGAATAAAGCCCAGGAGAACATTTTTTTTTAAATCAAAGCAATCCTACTTCCACACAAAATCATTTGGACCTCTGGTGGCCCAGCAGTGGGAATTATTTAGCAACTTCCATCAAAGGAGATATTCATGAAGACATTCAGCACACATGAAAAAGGCTATTTGTCCCCGAGGAAGAATCACCATATTTATTTAATGCCCTTTACTCCATGCATGGATATACACACAAACACGTAATCATCCAAATAAATGTTCGCCTTTTATTTGCCTCCAGCAAGTCTCAAACGAATATATTTGCACTTACCTGAAACTGGTATAAGTCCAGGTCCAAGCACATCGACGTCCACACGGTGCCCATTACTTCGTCGGTTCAGTGTGCTGCGGCAGTCAAAAAAGCAAACAGAATGTTGGGAATTATTAGAAAGGGAATGGTGAATAAAACGGAAAATGTCATAATGCCTCTGTATTGCTCCATGGTGAGACCGCACCTTGAATACTGTGTACAATTCTGGTCGCTGCATCTCAAAAAAGATATAATTGCGATGGAGAAGGTACAGAGAAGGGATACCAAAATGATAAGGGGAATGGAACAGCTCCCGTATGAGGAAAGACTAAAGAGGTCAGGACTTTTCAGCTTGGAGAAGAGATGGCTGGGGGGGGATATGATAGAGATGTTTAAAATTATGAGAGGTCTAGAACGGGTAGATGTGAATCGGTTATTTACTCTTTCGGATAGTAGAAAGACTAGGGGGCATTCCATGAAGTTAGCATGGGGCACATTTAAAACTAATCGGAGAAAGTTCTTTTTTACTCAACGCACAATTAAACTCTGGAATTTGTTGCCAGAGGATGTGGTTAGTGTAGTTAGTATAGCGGTGTTTAAAAAAGGATTGGATAAGTTCTTGGAGAAGTCTATTACCTGCTATTAAGTTCACTTAGAGCAGGGGTCGGGAACCCATGGCTCGCGAGCCAGATATGGCTCTTTTGAGGGCTGCATCTGGCTCGCAGACAAGTGTCGCCATACTTCGCGGTTCCCCGCTGACCCAGCTGCTCCCCGGTCCTCCGCCGCCCGGGCTTAAAATGCTGTCAGCCCGGGCGGAACGCGGCAGGACAGCTGGAGTCAGCGGCACCGGCGTGCTCTCTTCTCCCCCCCCCTCCCCCGCGGCCCGGAAGAGGAAGTGGAGAGCATCGGGTGCCTGCGCGGGAAGAAGAGACCACACTAGCGTGGTCTCTTCTTCCGCGCAGGCACCCGATGCTCACCACTTCCTCTTCCGGGCCGCGGGGGGGAGGAGAAGAGAGCACGCCGACTGGAGTCATCCGGGTGCCTGCGCGGGAGTCATCGGGTGTCAGCCGGGTGCCAGCGCTGGACTCATCGGGTGCCTGCGCGGGTCTTCCCGCGCAGGCACCCGATGCTCTCCACTTCCTCTTCCGGGCCGCGGGAAGAAGAAAGCACGCCGGTGCTCTCTTCTTCCCGCGGCCCGGAAGAGGATGTGGAGAGCATCGGGTGCCTGCGCGGGAAGACCCGCGCAGGCACGCTAGTGTCCGACGGGAAGAAGACTGCAGCGCGGCTCGGAGGAAAATGAAAATCTTCAACCGAGGCCGATGGGACTCCGCCTTCGCCTCAGCGAGGGCTGAAAATGAAGGAGGTTAGCGTTGGGAGGTGGCTGCTGCTGCCGCGAGTTCCCGGGGGGGGGGGGGGGGAAGGGGGAGAGAGAGAGTGAATGAATGAGCGAGCAAGCATGTGTGTTTGAGATCCTGTGTGTGTGAGTGAGAGATTGCATGTATGTGAATGATTGAGAGCCTGTATATGTGAAAGAGAGTATGTCTGTGATTGAGATCCTGCCTGTGAGAGAGAGAGCATGAATGTAAGTTTACCATTGGGAACCTGTATGTGTAAGTTTGTAATTGAAAACCTGTTTGTTTGAAAGAGTATGTGTGTATGATTGAGATCCTTTGTGTGTGAGAGAGATCATGTGTATGTATGATTAAGAGCCTGTGTGTATAAGTAAGAGAGAGATCATGTGTGTCTGTGTCTGATTAACAGCTGGTTTAGGTGATGGAGCATGTGAGTATGTGATTGAGAGCCTGTGTTTAAATGAGAGAGAGAGACCATGTGTGTCTGTGTGATTGAGAGCTGATTTAGGTGAGGGAGCATGTGAGTATGTGATTGAGAGCCTGTGTGTAAATGAGATAAAGAGAGGACATGTTTGTAAGCATGTGAATGAGAGTCTGTGTGTGAGAGAAAAAGACAGCATGTATTTATGTGATTGAAAGCCTGTGTGTGTGTAAGCGTGAAAAGATAGACAGCATGTGTGTAAATGTGTAATTAAGAGCCTATATAAGTGAGAGAGAAAAAACATTTGTATATGTGAGTGACTGAGAGCATGTGTGTATAGGTGTGTCATTGAGAGCCAGTGTGAGAGAGAGCGCTGGTATGTGACTGAGAGAGGAGAAAGTTCCAAGCAAACCACCCCACCTCCTGCTAATTCAGAACAATCTCAGGACACCTGGATATCAAACGTTCCCAGGTATGCAGAGCAAAAAAATTTTTGTATCCTTATTATTTTTCATTACTGGATCTTTGTGTCTGCTATTTTGAAATATTTTGTTGGTATCTGGAAATGTTTTATATGAGTTTTTAATTATTGGATATTCCACTCATCAGCTGTTTCGAAATATGTTCTTTTTGTTAGTACAGTTTTACTGCTGATGATTTTATATTTCTTGATTTGTTTTATAAGGATGTGTGATGTTTCTTTTTTCCTTTGTTACACTGCATACAGAGACTCTGGCTTGTTGCAGTTTCCAATTCAGTTTTTGTCTGCATGCTTCTTGTTATGCGTTTTGGTCTCTTTATTCTATGTTAGGTGAGGGACAGCACGTGATTCAGGTGAGGTTTTCTGCTGGCGTGTAGTTTCTGTGTAGGACTCTATAGCAGCCTGACTTGGTCCGTTTTCCTAATAGGAGATGTATTGGTGTCTTAAGGCCTGGTGTAATATTTTCAGAGACTTATTGTACTTTAAAAGTGTGATCTTACATAAAATGCACACATTTACTTGTATTTAGTTTTAAACATATTGTATGGCTCTCATGGAATTACATTTTAAAATATGTGGCGTTTATGGCTCTCTCAGCCAAAAGGTTCCTGACCCCTGACTTAGAGAATAGCCACTGCCATTAGCAATGGTAACATGGAATAGACTTAGTTTTTGGGTACTTGCCAGGTTCTTATAGCCTGGATTGGCCACTGTTGGAAACAGGGTGCTGGGCTTGATGCAGTTAGTCTGACCCAGTATGGCATTTTCTTATGTTCTTATAGGAGAAAGTGGGACAATTTTTTTTTTTTTTTTACACTTGTTGAAAAATAGGAAAGCTAGACGCAATAAATCTGCTGGGGTAGATTTCATAAATTTGCGCGAGCGTGTACTTTTGTTCACGCACCAGGCACGAACAAAAGTACGCTGGATTTTATAAGATACGCGCGTAGCCGCGCATATCTTATAAAATCTGGGGTCGGCGTGCGCAAGGGGGGTGCACATTTGTGCAATTTGCGCGCGCCGAGCCCGGTGCGCGCTGCCTGTTCCCTCCGAGGCCGCTCCGAAATTGGAGCGGCCTCGGAGGGAACTTTCTTTCCACCCCCCCGCACCTTCCCCTCCCTAACCCCCTCTACCTTTGTTAGCAGATTTACACCTGCTGAAAGCAGGTGTAAATCTGCGCGCGCCAGCGGGCTTCTGGCGCGCCATCACCCGACCCGGGGGCTGGTCCGGAGGCCTCAACCACGCCCCCGGGCCGGCGCCAAGCCCCTGGTCCCGCCCTGAACCGCCCCCTGACCCAGGACACTCCCCCTCCCCGCCCCTTTTATGAAGCCCGGGGACTTGCGCGCCGGCAGCCTATGCAGAATAGGCGCGCCGGCGTGCGAGTGCCCTGCGCGCATAAATCCGACCAGATTTACGCACGCAGGGCTTTTAAAATCTGGCCCTCTTCATTTTCTCTGTCACAAAACACCTATAAAATAATTTTGGTACCTTCCCCTATCTGTAAACATTGGTTAACATTTCCCATATAAAAGTTGCTTTCAAAGGGTCCTCATGCTCTTTGTCAGGGGTAAGGGAGTTCAAATCTGCAGCCCTAGGTGTTCGAGGCCTAGGATCCTGCAGTGGAGCTACCAGGACTCTGAATTATCAAGAACCCTGCAGAAAATTGTAAGTGAAGGAAAGTTAGGGAGATCCACCTCCGGAGGCTCCCTATTGGATCAGCATTAGGTCTATCCCAAAGAGAGGGCTGTATAATGAGGAACTCTAGCCTTTGCTAAGACAACAGTCCACACAGAGTTTACTCTATGATATCATGTTGCCTGGCCATTTTTCCCCTCCACTTCCTGGTTCCGGCTGTGGTCCTGGTCCTTGCCTACAATTCTGATCTGCCTCTGGTCTTCAGTTCCTTATTGGCTCCTGTTTACGTATGCAGCCAAAGGCTCAACCCATGGGGAACAGCGGATGCCCCTCAGGCAGAAGACAGCGGGTCCAGACCACCTGGCCTCTCCAAAGAACTCTCTTGCCTAGACATCCTATTTCCTCTAAGTCTCCAGCAGAGTGGGCTAGGTCAGCTTAGAGGTCAGGCTAAAGGGAGCAGCCTTCTCTTTGCTGGAAGAACATTATGGAGGCAGTGTACAAGTTGCAGGCTCAGCTTCATAGTCTCTCCAGGCCCTCCTGCCAGTCGGGGTGAACAGCTCTGACCGGACCAGCCACCTCTGGAACCCCGGACTGCCACTTCTGGAAAAGTCCTGGTAATAGAGGCTAGTTGTAGGGCTTCCTACATCAATGTATGTTATGGTTTCGCCTACACCCACACTCGTACCCTTCCGAATCGTTTAAGGCAGGGTTTCTCAAACTATGGATCAGGACAAAAAATGGGGGTCACAAAACTTTCAGCTGGGATCACAGATTCTTCACATTGCAGCATTCTCAGGTGTCAGCAGCAGCAGCATTAGTAGTGGAAGTCAGTGTGGGGCCTGTGAGCCAGGACACGTTCATAGACCCTGCAGAGCAGCAGCAGCATTAGTAGTGGAAGTCAGTGTGGGGCCTGTGAGCCAGGACACGTTCATAGACCCTACAGATTAGCAGCAGCAGCATTAGTAGTGGAAGTCAATGTGGGGCCTGTGAGCCAGGACACGTTCACAGTCCCTGCAGTGGCACTGCTCTTGTATGAATCTTTGTGATAGCAGGAAGCCTTTCAGAAGGCAGCCCTCAGGGCTGCTGCAAGGCCTGTTATTTTGCACTAATTCACAGTCCCCATGCTTACTTTCATTACTAATGTTGCAGCCACATGCAGATTACTGTTGGGCATCGGACCAATCATGAGAGGAGGGGGTGGGAGGACTGAGCATGCATGAACCGGTGGAGATTGCCACTGCTCCTCTCTCCTCACTCACCACTGAACCTACCCAAGAGAACAAAGTTGTCCCCTCTTATCAGCCTACCCTCTTTCCTAGCTGTTGTCACCAACATTTGGCCCACGGCTCAAAGAAAAATGTTGCCACTGACCCTGGCCAGAGGGATGTATAGAGGGGTTTGAGGGTTGGATCAGGTGGAGAGGACTTGGCTATGGAGGGTTAGAGAGAGGGAATGAAAGAAGAATAACTAGGGGATGTAAGAGGAGTTTGTGGGTGAGAGGGAATCAGCTGGAGGGCATGCGAGAGAAGAGTTTTGAAGAAAAGCAGTAAGAGAGTTGAGATGGAGAGGATGGGGATAAGAATGAGAGGGGATGACAGAAGATCAGTTGTGGGTTATAAAAAGGACTTGGGGGTGAGAGAAAATCAACTGGGAGGCAAATAGAGGATATGAATGATGTTAAGAGAGCATCAGCTGAAGGGGCAGAGGTTGTGAGAGGGGTTCCGCTAGAGGGGAGGGATCAGTTGGCGTGCAAGGAGGGTGAGAGTGAAGTGATTGCTGGAAGGGTACCACACCTCTACTAATTTTGTTTTGATCTTTCTCTGGGACCATGTGAATTTTCAAGTGCTAAAATGGGGTCACATTGGCTAAAGGTTTGGGAAGCCCTGGCTTAAAGTGGGGTTTATGTTTAGCCTGCTCATAAAAAAAAGCCCTGGTGTGGATAACACCATTTTTGGTGTGAGATGATCTAATTCTGAACCAAACAGAATCATTCCTGGCTGCCCTATCCCAGGCCTTCATAATTTAGGATTGTGTTCAGTTGTCAGAAAGTAAGATCTTGGGGCTCCATCAGGGCCATCAAAACACAATCAAGTATGACATGGAGTTTAACCAGTTAGTGAATGATCTGGACTGGAATGAACTGACCCTACATACTCGCTTCCAAACACAATTAATTAAATTACAAATGAGCCAAACTAACAAACCTTAATATTTTCCGTGCACCTCCTTATAAAGCAGTGTTTGTGCCATCTGAATTCACCTGGATATGAAGAAATAAAGGTCAAAGAACATGTTGTAGGGCGATACCCTTCATTAACCTCATTCTACCTTGACCTGAAGATGAGGCATAGTTCTCACAAGCAAGGATAAATTGGCCCAGCTATAAGACCTAGCCAACCTAGAAGCCTTGCTCACTTTATGCATAAGAATTGAGAGACACTTGGGAGAGCAAAGCCAATAGAAAAAAAGAGTTATAAATCATGAGAGAGCAGGTAGCCCCTACTAACAGACTACTAACCTCTGAGGAGCTCGTGTTGGTGATGGCATGAAATGCATCCCTGAGGAAGAAAAGTGGTAGTGCCATAAAGAAGGTTTGCGCCTCTATTGTGGCCTTTCAGGGCATTTTCGAAATTCCTGCCACAGTAGACTTGACAAACCAGTTGTTTTTTCTGACTTCATTATTATGTTACCTCAGAATCTGGGTTGATACCAGCAGGCAAACACAGACTCCCATCCCCAGTAGAGGGAACAAGTCATGAGATAGCTATCCCTCTGAATAATCAATACTACTGTGGGGACACGAGTCTTTCAGATTACCATTCCAGTCAATCCTTCTTGGAAAAATAATAGAACTCCCTCTCTAGCCATGATTGACTCTGGAGCATATGTTTATTTTTTGGACCTCATGTTTGCTCAGCAACACCAGGTCCCCACATGACAGAAGGGATTAAGTATTATGGTAGAGACCATCAATGGTTCATCCTTCACATCAGGGCCTATAACCACCAAAACCAACCTCTTGCCTTAACTACAATATATAACTACCAGTTATGACATCGCCAGAGCACCACATTTCTCGGTCATTCTCTGTTTCCATAGCTGGAACGACATGAGCTGCACAGAATTGCATGCCTAATGAAGCCCAGGAAGTAGGAGAATCCAGGCAATCTGTGTTGTCCAGTACTCGAAGATGGCATTGGACAACTTTTGGAAAATATGCAGCACACCAAGATGTCTTTGATAAAAAGGGAGCTTACACTGTACCCACGCTATTTTAAAGTTTTATGTTCCTCCCTGCACTTTACGTTCAGCCAATTGAGGTTTATTAGAAGTACCATCTTTTAGAACAGTTCATTTAAATGAAGCACGAGAAAGGAAAATTGGGTTCTTACCTGCTAATTTTCGTTCCTGTAGGACCAAGGATCAGTCCAGACCGCTGGGTTGTGTCTCCCTTCCAGCAGTTGAAGTTAGAGAAAAAACTGAACGGCACCCCCACTTATCCTTGTGTGCCACCTGCGATCCTTCAATATTTCTCTGACTCCAGCAGATGAGGGTGACAGAACCTGCGGTCCTGATCCATTTAAAAAAACAAAAAACAAGGAAAGCAAAGCAAGCCAGGAATAGTAAGACATAAAGGAGTTTGCTTTCTACCAGTGGCTAAATCAAGCTATTTAAAAACAAAAAAAACCCCGGAGAACAAAAGTAGTTAGTTTGCTTTCTGGAGGTGACAGTCAGTCCTCCTGAGGCTGCTGCCTTGGTTGAGGCACAGCTGGGGTTAGATACCCCGTTAGCTGTTTTCTCGGAGTCGCTTCTTCTGCCGGTGAGTAGGGGGATTAACCGGTGGGCCGGTCCTTCCCCCTTGCATCCTCAGACGGCATAATTCCTCTGGGGGGGGGGCTGCCTGTGGCACGATTGAGGTTCCAGGGGCGTTTTTTTCCCTGGGTGGCTGCATGTCAGTTTCTGGAAAAAAAAAAACCTTGTTTTGCTACCGTGCGCACAGGTTTCCTGGGGCTCCAGAAGGGCGATTTTCGCCCTCGTGCTCACTCCCGCTCCGCGGGCATGCCACGGGATTCGCCGTGTTCAGCATGCAGGGAGCCAGAGGTGTGGCTCTCCGGCGATGGCCTTTGTACACGGTGCCTCCCGGGAGGGGAGGGACCGTCAGGGAGCAGCAGCGGGTCATTTTCGGCGCTCTCCCGGGACACAGGGAGGAATTCGCACCTCTGCCGGCCTTGGCCTGCCCCGTCCCCGTCCAGTGCGGGAACAGCAGCCATTTTGCCTCCACCACGCTCCAGTGGAGGGCTTGATGCAGGGGGAGGGGAGATCTCTTCTCCTCTCTCCCCACCGAATTTGAGCCCTGTAGACAGCAGCTCCCAGTGCCTGCCTTCCCTCCGAGCTCTGACCCTCCCACGGGGGGCGGGGGGGGGGCCTTAAAGGGGCAGCATCCCTTTTCTTCCAAATTTGTGCTTTTAATGCACAAGGCCTTTTTGGAGGCCGAGGCTGAGTTGCAGGCTGAGGAGCCTCCGCCTGCGAAGGTGGCTAGGCTTTCTGGGGGTTCCAATTCCTCCAGAGGGAGGACAGACTGTGTGGTTTTTGATCCCTCTGGGACCCTGGCTTCCGATCCACTGGATCCCCTTCGCTGGACCCTCTCCTCGAGGATATTGGCGGGGATATTGATGAGCCCACCCGAGTTGAGGGGGATGACCCGAGGGTCCTCAAGTTGTTTCGGAGGGAGGAGCTTGATCATTTAATCCCTCATGTTCTGACGGAGCTCAGTATTGAGATGCCGCAGCCGAGCTCATAGGCTACTAAGGGGGACCCCATTCTCTCGGGGCTTCAGTCCCCTCCTAAAGCTTTTCCTTTTCATCCTATGCTACTGGAACTAGTGACCTGAGAATGAGAGGCTCCTGAGGCCAGCCTTCAGGTGGGGCGAGCCATGGAGAAGCTTTACCCGCTGCCGGACGAGTCCTTGGCCGTCCTTAAGGTCCCTAAAGTGGATGTGGCCGTTTCAGCCATCACTAAGCGAATGACCATTCTGGTAGCAGGGGCTGCCGCTCTTAAGGATCGTCAGGATAGGAAGCTGGAGGTCCTTCTCAAGTGGATTTTTTAGGTCTCGACGCTTTGCTTTAGGGCGGCGGTCTGCAGTAGCCTCATGCAAAAGGCAACTCTTCGTTGGGTGCAGCAGTTGCTGCGGAGCAGGCAAATCGCATGGAGGCAGCTATGGCTTACACCGCGGATGCCTTGTATGATCTTCTTCGGGCGTCTTTGCGCACTATGGCTTCGGTGGACTCTGCTAGAAGGCTTCTGTGGCTCCGCAACTGGTCGGCCGATGTTTCCTCCAAGGCCCAGCTAGGCAATCTCCCCTTTAAAGGGAAATTCTTGTTCGGGGATGATCTGGAAGCCCTTATCAAATCCCTTGGGGACAACAAGGTGTACAAATTACCAGAGGACAAGCCTAGAATCTCCAGGTCCTTTGGGTGGGCGCGCCCTCGGTACTGGGGACAGAGCAAGTTTCGGCAGACCAGGGCTCCAGCCTTCACTCCACATCAGCCATAGGCAAGGTCTCAGGCTTGGTCTCATTCCTTTCGTGGCCGCAGGCCTCTCCGCGACGGGGGTCTTAGAAACATAGAAATGACGGCAGAAGAAGACCAAACGGCCCATCTAGTCTGCCCAGCAAGCTACGCACTTTATCCATTTTTTTCCCCTTTTTTTCTCTCCCACCTGTTACTATTGGCTTCCAGTACCCTCCAGCCCTAATTCCCCTCCACCCCACCACCAATTTAGAGAGCAGCGCCGTATCTGCATCCAAGTGAACGTCCAGCTCAATTAGGGGTAGCAACCGCTGTAACAAGCAGGCCACACCTTTACCCCATACTCTTACACACCCCTGTTTTTATTTTTTTGTTTGTTTTTTTGTTTTTGGTTTTTTTGAGATAGCAGCCCTCCATCCTTCCGCTCCGTGAAGGTGGAACACCAACTACTGGCCACTGGCATCCCGCTCCGTGAATGCCTCTGCGGCTACTGCCGCTCCGTGCAGGGATCTTCCGGGGGCAAGTCCTCCCAATGAAGGTGTCCTGGCCCACTCCTCTATTCCGGTGATAGGTGGATGCCTGTCTCTATTCTTCAAGGAGTGGGTCAAGATTACGTCAGACCAGTGGGTTCTAAGCATCATCGAACATGGCTACGCTTTGGATTTTGCACGCCTGTTGCGGGACCTGTTCTTGATGTCGCCCTGTGGGGCCTGCACGAAACGGACAGTGGTGCTTCAAACCCTGGGCCAGTTGAAAGCGCTGGGAGCCACTGTCCCGGTCCCGCCGGAGGAATGCAGGCCCAGCAGATACTCCATATATTTTGTGGTTCCCAAGAAGGAAGGCTCCTTCCGCCCGATCTTGGATCTGAAGAAGGTGAACAAAGCACTTCGGGTACCCCGTTTTCGCATGGAAACTCTCCGCTCAGTCATTGAGGCCGTCCACTCCGGCGAATATTTGGCTTCTTTAGACCTGACGGAAGCGTATCTTTACATAGGGATCCACGAACAGTTTAGGCGGTTTCTCCGGTTCATGATTCTGGGCGAGCATTATCAGTTTCAGGCACTCCCGTTCAGATTAGCAACAGCTCCCCACGTCGTCACCAAAGTAATGGTGGTAGTAGCTGCGTCCCTCAAGCGGGAGGGGATTTTGGTTCATCCCTATCTGGACGATTGACTCATTCACGCAAAGTCAGAGGAGCTTTTTAGGGCAGCGGTCCAATCAGTAGTGGCCCGGCTCCAATCCCTTTGTTGGGTCATCACTTTTGCCAGGTGCTGAACTTCTTGGGTGCTCGGTTCGACACATCGGTCAGCAAGGTCTTTCTCACGCAGGAGCGAATCGACAAGTTAATGGCGCAGATCCGGCGGCTGTTGTCTCTTCTTGCAGGTGCTTGGTTCTATGGCATCTACTCTAGAATTAGTCCCTTGGGTCTTTGCTCATATGAGACCCTTGCAGAGGACATTACTTTCTTGTTGGGACCCAAAGTCGGAAGAGTTCCAAATCCGATTGCCGCTTTTGGAACCTGCCAGGTCCATTCTCCGTTGGTAGTTGATTCTGGCCCACGTGCAGCACGGGATGAACCTGGAGGAGCCCCAGTGGGTGGTCGTGACAACAGATGCCAACCTTTCCGGCTGGGGTGCGGTTTGCCAATCGAGGGCAGTACAGGGCCGTTGGACAGGGTAGCAGGCGAAATGGTCCATAAATTGCTTGGAAACCAGGGCAGTACGTCTGGCTTTGCGCAGTTTCCTTCCCTTGGTGAGCCGATCAGTGCGAGTATTGTCCAACAATGTGATAATAGTGGCTTACATCAATCATCAGGGGGGGACCAGAAGTTGTCCAGTGGCATTGGAAGCCGATCGGCTAATGCTCTGGGCAGAGCGCCATCTGGTCCGGCTGGCAGCTTCTCACATATCCGAGGTCGACAGCGTTCAGGCGGATTTCTCAGTTGCCAGCATCTCGATCACAGAGAGTGGGAACTTTCCGAGGAGGCAATGTATCTCGTGACTCGTCTGTGGGGTGTTCCTCGCCTGGACCTGATGGCGACTCAGAGAAATGCGAAGGCGGCTCGGTTCTTCAGTCGCAGGAGGGAACATGGGGCGGAAGGTGTTGACACTTTGGTCATGCTGTGGCCTCGCGACATTCTGCTGTACATCTTTCCTCCCTGGCCGTTGGTGGGCAAGGTCTTGCAAAGGATAGAGGCTCACACAGACTCAGTCGTTCTCGTGGCTCTGGAGTGGCCACGGCAGCCGTGGTTTGCAGATCTGATTAACTTAGCGGTGGATGGTCCTCTTCGGCTCAGTCATCTACCGAATCTTCTTCGGCAAGGTCCAGTATTTTTCGATCAAGTGGATCGCTTTTGTCTAGCGGCTTAGCTTATGAAAGGCGGCAGTTGAGAAAGAAAGGTTATATGGATTCCGTTATTTCCACCCTCTTGCAAGCGCGAAAAACGTCTACCTCCCTCATCTATGTTCGAGTCTGGAAGGTTTTCGATTCCTAGTGTAGCAGGTTGAATGTGTCCCTGCAGCACACCTCAATTGTCCATATTTTGGCGTTCTTACAAGAGGGTCTGAAGAAAGGCTTGGCATGCAGTTATCTCAGGGTTCAAGTAGCGGCCCTGGGATGTTTGCGGGGGAAGATTGACAGGACATCCCAGGAGGCTCATCCGGATGTAACGCGTTTCCTGAGAGGTGCTAAACATTTGAACCCTCTGGTTCGTCCAGTGTGTCCTTCTTGGAGTTTTAATCTGGTTCTCCGTGGCTTGTGCGGTCTTCTGTTTGAGCCTTTAAAACAGGCCACCTTGAAAGACTTGACACTTAAGATGATTTTCCTGATGGCTATCCCTTCGGCATGGCGCATCTCTGAGCTTGAAGCGTTGTCATGTAGGGAACCTTTTCTCCGGATTTCGGATTCAGGGGTATCCCTTAGGACAGTGCCCTCCTTGAAGGTCATGTCGGAATTTCATTTGAATCAGACCGTAGAGTTGCCTGCCTTCACGGATTTGGATCGGAATTCGCCTCAGGCTCGCGAAGATTAGATGTGCGGCAGATTCTGCTTCACTATCTGGAGGTAACCAATGCTTTTCGTTTGTCTGATCATCTGTTCATCTTATGGGGTGGTCGTAAGAAAGGACATAAGGCAACTAAAGCCACTATTGCCTGATGGTTGAAGGAAGCCATAACTTTGACATATATATATGTCTTTGGGCGCGCAGTTCTGGAAGGTTTAAAAGCGCATTCAATTTGATCTCAGGCGGCGTCTTGGGCAGAGAGTCAGTTTGTTTCACCGCAGGAAATTTGCAGAGCGGCTACTTGGAAACATTTACTCACTTTTGCTAAGCATTACCGTTTGGACGTCCGTGCTCCAGATGGTGACTGTTTTTGCAGTAGTGTTCTTCGAGCGGGACTCTCCAGGTCCCACCCCAGTTAGGGCAGCTTGGGTACATCCCAGCGGTCTGGACTGATCCTGTTTCGTACAGGGAAAGAAAAATTGGGTTCTTACCTGCTAATTTGTGTTCCTGTAGTACCAAGGGTCAGTCCAGACGCCCGCCCATGGAATTTGGAGAGTCCGTTCGCTATCGTTTTTTATTTTGCAGAATATTCTCAAGTGGACAGCATTTACGTTGCATATGGAAGTACTCCCTCCATGTACATAAGTTCCAGGAGTTATGCAGTTTCTTTCATTAGGTGGTTTGATATAGCCATTGGTTCTTATGTTGAGGTTATGATATGTTTCATTCTGCTATGGTATGGATTATACTGAAGGATCGCAGGTGGCACACCAGGATAAGTGGGGGTGCCTTTCAGTTTTTTCTCTAACTCCATCTGCTGGAATGGAGACACAACCCAGCAGTCTGGACTGATCCTTGGTACTACAGGAACGAAAATTAGCAATTTTCCTTTCTCGTGCTTCATTTAAATGAACTGTTCTAAAAGATGGTACTTCTAATAAACCACAATTGGCTGAACGTAAAGTGCGGGGAGGAACATAAAACTTTAAAATAGCGTGAGCCCCTGGGTATACATTGGAGTGTAACAATTTAAAAACCAATAAAACAATTTTAAATTTAATGCGCCAATGTATCAGGAGCCAATAAAGAGCGAACAATGAAGGAGATACATGCTCACAAGAACTTTTTCCAGTTAAAAAGCCTCGTGGCACAATTCTGTATCAAATGAAGATCTTTAAGCTTGTGCAGGAAAGAAGTAGAATTTCCATGCCTCACATTTTCCGAAATCCAAATTGCAATTGATCTGATCCAACAGAGGCAATGCACTGAAACTTGCAAGCAAGAAAAGTTCGCACAGGCCTGGGGGCAGGAACTGGAAAAAGGGAGAAAAGGTTAACTCTATGGAGCCAGCAAAAAAAAATCTTCCTTTATAAATGGAATCAACTCCATAACTGGGGGCACTTCATGTTTGGAAGCTTCCATGATTCCCCATTGGCAGGTCATCCAGGTTGCCACAAAACTGAGGAACTTGTTGCCTGCGTATTTTGGTGGCCAGGATGGAACCGAGACGTAAGAGAGTATGTCATCTCTTGAGAAGTATGTACCTGGAACATGCTAGCACATCATTGCCCTCACTGATTACTCTTGCTATTGCCAGTATTTATTTATTTATCTCCCACCTTGTGGCCCTTTGAAGTGGATTACATTTAGGTAGTGTAGGTATTTCTCTATCTCCAGAGGGCTCACGATCAGGAACGGTAACTTTCAAATCGGTGCTCAGGCGGACCCAGATACTTCCGCACGCACATAGGCACGCATTATAAAACAACCTGGCTGCGCGCGTGTGCACCCAATTTTAAGTGGGCGTGCGCCTAGGCACACAAATCTTAATTCTACCACATAAGTCAGGGTATTTTATAACAGGCGCGCGCGTCCGTGCCATTGCCAGTTTCACCAGTTCGCCCAATTAAGAGCTATGTCCTCCAAACACCCCTGGTTTGATAAGCTGCACCCTCCCCCAGTTACCCCCAGACCCTTTGAACCTGGCAGAAATAGCTAACTTCTTTTATTTTTTTAAGTTACACCTCTTCCATAGCAGAAGCAAAGTTACGCACTCCCCTACTTCACTATTTTCCCGTGGGTGGGCAAACATCAGCTGCGATCTCTCTGGGTAGGGGTCCTAGCGATAAGCAGGAACTCCTTCCAGGCTCTGAGCCTGAGGGTGGCAGCTCTTCCCTGGTTGTGGAATATCACGGCGGCTCCTACCATGAATGGCATCCGCCGCAGTGAAAATGGCTCTGCTCCCAGGCCCACTGAAAGATGCATGACTGAGCAGTGGCATGCTTGTTACCAGATCAGTAGGTGCCCGCCCTCCTGAGCTTGCAGTGCCTCCGAGGAAACGAGCCTGGGATTTTTCTTCCTCTTTCAGCCAACTGACGCATCACCTTTCAGGATCATTCATGACCCCTCTGGGGGGGGGGGGGGGGGGAGGGTGAGCACCCCTACCTTAATGGCTTGATTTTCAGGGACTTATCAAGTACATAAAGCCCCGTTTAGAAAATCGATCAAGGATCAGCTCACCCTTACGGGCATGGAGGAGAGGCTTTGCAGGATGGGGGGAGGCCCCGAGTTGGGACTTTCACGTGCACGTTTTGATTTTGAAAGGATGCATGTAAGTCGCCCGGCACAAACTACGCCCTGCCTGGAGCCGGTGCAGCTTTGTGTGATGTACTCACGTGCACGTCCCTCTGCCCTTTACCGGAGGATTTTCAGAGCAGACTTATGCACGCAAGTTTGCTTTGAAAATACTCGGCAAAGTCTGCGTGTACCATGTGGACGGTTGCACAAAACTCAAAAAAAAAAGAGAGATAATCCCAAGAGGCAATCCATAGTCTGTGATCGGCGCGGCAGTCTTGATGAAGAAGCAGCCAATACGTGGTGCATTTGCATTGGTGCTGGGCTCCGCTTCAGACAAGTTCAAGGCTCATGCCTCGGCTCTGAAGCTTGTTGCCACAGTAATACAGGAAAAAGCAGAAATCGGGGCCGACTGAAATAAACACTGCTGACACGCCAGCGGGAGCCTTCTCGCTCAAAGGGGGCTGTGGTGAAAAGGAACGTTATGTGGCAGAGCAGAAAGAAGGAAATCCTGCCCTGGGGGACACCGAAAAAAAGGGCAGGAAAGAAAAAGATATAAAGGAAAGGAATGCTGATTCTTAGTACCGGGAGAAGGCCAGGAAGATTTGTATTCTCGAAAGGAGAGGGGGGTCCACAGAGGTCTCCACAGCCGGCACAGGAACGGCACAAATTCATCGCTTTCACAGGGAAAAAAACCCCCAAACAAAACCATGAAAGCCGCTTCTCACAGCCCTCTTTAGAAAGGAGATGTTGTATTTGGTCTCCGTCCTGCCATTTATCAATCTTCCCCCTTCCTATGCGGTCCTCAAAATAATTCAAGAGGAGAATTTTAAGAATGGCCGCGTTCGTGCAAAGTCTTGTGGGTACGTTTCACCTGCGTTGATTTTCAAGGTGAAAGTGTGCGCCTACTTTGAAAATGATCCCAGGAAAACTTGCCCCACATATTTTACACCTATATTGGCGACTTTCGGGGACAGGGATGCTGGGCTCTATGGGACCCAGCATGGCATTTCATATGAGAAATAATAAAAAAAAAAAATACAAGCATACTTTTGAAAATGCAAAGTTAGGCTTGCAATTCCAAACCACACAGTCCAACTCTCCTTCTCGGAAGCCCAATGCAAAGCTAAATAAGTGAGGCTTGCGGGTATATCAATCACTGTAGCTCCATTTACTTAAGAGTAAAGCACAGTTTCAAAATCTGAAAATTCCTGGGAGGGGTGCTAAGGTTATCACTAGTGAATTTATTTGCCCCAGGAAAGAGCAGCCTAGCGTCTGGAAAGTCCAATATGGGTCACTGAGGGCAGTTAAGTATGCCACAATGACAGCCACCTTCTCTTTAGGGTGAGCCCTCCAGCGCTGGTGGCCAGTGAGGCATGAGAATGGGGGGGGGGGGGGGGGGAGTCCCAGATACAGACAAGGAGCGAGAGGCCTGGAATGGATCAAACCAGGTAACCAGTAACAGGAAAGTAATCAGGCAGGAAATAAGTCTTCTGCATACAGGAATGGAGCCAGACTATGAGGACCAGAAGGTAGGACCGAGCTCTGGCAAGTGACTGATGAAACTGCCTCACTATAAATACAAATCTATACAGGAAACAAGATGGCCGCCAGGGGAAAGCGAGGGGCACTGGGTTGGGAGGACTGGATAGATTGTCTAAAACAGTTCACAGCACCACCTGCAGGCCAAAGGAGAACCCAGCAGCAAGGGGATCATGTGAGATCCCCACATGATCTCACATGATCATGAGAACCCAGCAGCAAGGGGATCATGTGAGCAGCAAGGGGATCATGTGAGAAACTGACGAGATGTTCCCAACGTTCATCGGTATATAAAAGTTATTAAATAATAATAATAATAATAATAATCATGGAGAGAAATAATACTCTAGGATACAACTGCAAAACATCTGAGGGGGAACCAAGGAATCTGTGAGAGCTGAGGATACCGAGTATTACCATTTATTTATTTACAATATTTTTTACCCGCACCCTCCATAAGTTCTGGGCAGGTTACAAAGTGACATACATAATCTTTAAGTATGGAGAGAAATTACAGAAAATGACAATCTGGAGGGTGACTAGTAACTCCACTCATGAAAATAATTTTTCCTTGAAAACAGACACAAGCATTGAGACCTTTTCAATATCTGGGCACAGACTGGGAAAGTTAGATGACATTTGGTTCAGTAATTCTGAAGAATAACAAATATTTGCTTTCACATTTTTCAGCCTTCCTTTCAAGTAATTTCATGTTACTGGTTGAAGAAACTGTTTTATCTGGGGTTGGTTTTTTTTTTAGCTTCCTCCTGGTTCCTTTCATCTTCCAGTTTAATCAGGACCAGCCTGTATTGGGCTGTGGCATCATGTGCTTTCTCTGGAACTGCCCAAGCTTTTTTTTTTTTTTTTTGCCTGATCTTATAACCCTCCATCTATCCCAGCCGATGCAGTGACAGTCCTTGGCCAGGGAACACAGAACCCAGAGTGCGTGCAACCCTAAATCCAGCCACTAGGTGTTACCGTTGAGCGATGGCGAAGACTTTCTCCCCACCCCGGGCTGCGAAACATGAGGTGTTGCTGCGGGGCTCGGAAGGGGCTAGGCTCAGGATTAACATTTAGAAAATGTTTCCTCATGAAAACTGTGGTGCACACACGATATGGCCTCACGGGGACGGTGGCGCAGGCAAAACAAAATTCATTAAAGTCATGGGGTAAGCACAGAGGATTCATGGTTGTGAAAAAGGGAAGGGAAGGTCGGCGAGCAGCTGGGGCCTGGGACTGCAAGAAGCAGCAAACTGGGCACACTACCTGGGCCTAGCTGTCGGCATATTTTGTATTTCTGTGTGTCATACCCTCTGTTCTAGGCAGAATCTTTTTATGACTAAATTTTAACCTTCCTCTTCCTGCCCATATGTAACGAAAATAAATCCAGGAAAAATTTTTCAGAAGGGGCACGCCCCTTTGGCTGCGCGCCGACGGCTGTGCGCCGTAGCTTCCTCCAATTTAAGGTAATTCGGTCCGTCCCCTTCCGATGACCTCAGGGTGTGGGCGGAGCTTCCAGCGGGACCGGGATGATCTTGTGACTCCAACCCTGGCAAGGGGATAGGAGCCGTGAGCACAGTTCCAGGCTGCTCCTCTCTCGAAGAGAGGTTTCTCCCACAAATACCTCCACAGAACGCTGTAGCTTCCTCCAATTTAAGGTAATTCGGTCCGTCCCCTTCCGATGACCTCAGGGTGTGGGCGGAGCTTCCAGCGGGACCGGGATGATCTTGTGACTCCAACCCTGGCAAGGGGATAGGAGCCGTGAGCACAGTTCCAGGCTGCTCCTCTCTCGAAGAGAGGTTTCTCCCACAAATACCTCCACAGAACGCTGTAGCTTCCTCCAATTTAAGGTAATTCGGTCCGTCCCCTTCCGATGACCTCAGGGTGTGGGCGGAGCTTCCAGCGGGACCGGGATGATCTTGTGACTCCAACCCTGGCAAGGGGATAGGAGCCGTGAGCACAGTTCCAGGCTGCTCCTCTCTCGAAGAGAGGTTTCTCCCACAAATACCTCCACAGAACACTGTAGCTTCCTCCAATTTAAGGTAATTCGGTCCGTCCCCTTCCGATGACCTCAGGGTGTGGGCGGAACTTCCAGCGGGACCGGGATGATCTTGTGACTCCAACCCCGGCAAGGGTATAGGAGCCGTGAGCACAGTTCCAGGCTGCTCCTCTCTCGAAGAGAGGTTTCTCCCACAAATTTTGGACCTCCTCCCCAGGGCTTCCGGTGAGAGGGCAGATGGACTCACATGTAGCAAGAGGGGTAAGTCGACCATCTCAAAGAACAATTCCAGAAATTTCATTTTCATCAGGATCCCCAGAGCCACAAGGGCTAACGCAGTTATCTCAATCCAACATGGAAAACTCTAATCCTACATCTCTATCAAGTTTAAATGGTCAAAGAGAACTTTTGAACCTTACTGGTGAAGGGTTAAATGTGATAACGAATAATGAAATTGTAGGGGTGAAATTGGGAACTGAGCCACAGGAGTTGGCTCTGGAACCATTAGACCCCCAAAATATTACCTTAAGAGATGTATGGAGGGTTCTGGATAATTTACAAAAAACTCTGTCTAAATCAATTGAACAAAATAGAATGACTACATTGGAATTTAAAAATGAAATGGAGAAATATAATAATCGTATGACACAGTTAGAAGATCAAAGTAAAAATTTCTCCACTCAGATTGAGGTGTTAAAAGAAGTAAATAATTCTTCTATTAAAGATGGTTTGATAAAACATAGACAGTTAGAAAACCTGGAAAATCAAAACCGTGTTAAAAATCTTAGGTTTTTAAATTTTCCAGAGACCAGATTACTTTCTGCTATGGAGTTATTAAAAAAATACTTGGTAGAAGTACTATCTATAGTGACAATTGATGAGACAGCTATATCCAAATTATATTATATTCCTAAATCCAGATTAAGGTTGCAGGGGGGACAAGAGGAAATGGATATAGTTCAACAATCCCCCAATTTAACATCATTTTTAGAGGCCTCTCAGGACGATATCCAATTAAGGTCTACACTTTTGGTAACTTTCACTAGAGAGAGGGACAAAAATTTAGTCTTGCAAAAGTATTTTGAAAATAAAGACCATATTTTTTGTGGTCAACGCATTCAAATATTCCCTGATGTTGCTAAAGCAACACAAGCTAGACGTAAACAATTTTTGTCACTGAAGCCTAGAGTATTAGCTATTGGGGCAACATTTTATTTAAAATTTCCCTGCAAGTGTTCAGTGTTATATCAAAGGAACAAGTTCATTTTCCAAGATCCCACTCACCTTGAATCTTTTTTAATAGATAAGCAGACGGGTTGAGGAATAACTGCATAAAATAATTAAACTCCCATTATTTCTGTAAAGTATGATTACAGATTTCATTAATGTTTTTTTTCCTGTGAAGAGTGCCTCCCATAATGAGGACTTGAATTTTCTTGTTACTGATTATCTATGGGATATATGTTTCTTTGTATGTTTTGTGTAGTATCAGAAAATTTGCTTTGTGTTTTATACAATGTAAATTGTTTAAAAAACTAATAAAATATAAATTTAAAAAAAAAAAAAAAAGAATCTTTTTATGACTACTACTTATTTCTATAGCACTACTAGCCATATGCACCATTGCACAAATACACATAAAAGATTGTAAACTCTATGGAACATGAACTAACTAGCCAACCTTCTGCAACCCTAAACTATTAGGTTGGCAGCTAGAGAATCTTTATGCAGTGCAGTGGATCAAGCTTCTGTACCTTGGGATATTGTATGCCTGATCAACTTGTGATCATGCTTCAATGGAAGGGAAGTGAAAATCCCCATGTTTTTGGTAGTGACCAGAAAGCAACATGCTGTTGGATTTAATCACTTGCACCTGGACCATGTTAGAATCTTTTCTGCCCCAAACAAAAAGATGTCCTTAGTGTCCTGGTGCAAGAAGTCCAAAACTTAAACTAACCCTGATGGGAAGTCTGCATCACTGGCATAGGGCAGCAGGAGGAGAGTTTAAAATCAGTTGAATGCTACTAAGCATTGTTGGATGGGGATGTGAATAGGTTGTCTTTGCTCTGAATCTCTGCCATTCCCCCACCGCTAAATAAAGTACAAGTCCTTGGGAGCACCAAACGCTATGTGGAGTTCCATTTGGGTAGGGAAGCTGAAGAGTAAATATTCCCCCCTCCACCCACCCTTCAACACTGTTGCGCTCCCCGGCAGTGGCAGGCCCGCGGCCGGGCTCACTCACCCCCCGACGCCGGGTCCCCGCAGCTGGCCCCACCTCCTTGGTGGCGGTAGGCAGCCGCCTACGTGCCCGTGTTCCCGGGACCCTCCTGTGCTACTGCGGCCTCCTCGGGGGCTGATCGGGCCTCCCCACGTGCGCTGCAGGGAGATGCCGCCACTTCCTCTTCCCTGGCCCGCCAGCCTTAGGCGCGAGTGCCTCTCTGGACTTTAAAGGGGCCGTGGCGGGAAAGCCTCCCGCGGTCCTGGATGATGACGTCAACCAGCTCCACTACATAAGTCAGGCTCAGATGTTCAGAGCCTGCCCTAGCAACAGGTCTCCACGCTTCCCTGTCGTGCGCTTCGTTGCCAATCCTGTTCCAGTTCCTGCTCCAGTACCTGCTCCAGCTCGAGTTCCTGCTCCAGCTCCTGTCCTTGTTCCTGCTCACCTTCTGACGGACCTCCCTGACTTTGGCCCTTTGCTCGGACTTGACCTCGCTGCCTGCTTCGACCCCTCTGCTTGGACCTGACCTTGGTCTCTTGCCGCCTGCCCTGACTCTCGTCTGGACCCGACCTCGGATCTTGCCTCTTCCTTCTGGAACCTTTCGTCCCCGCTGCCACCCGGCACTCTGCCTCTGGACATCTTCTCCGGGAATCAACCACCCGGAGGCCCGCCCAAGTCCAGCCAGCCTCAGTATCCAAGGACTCAGCCCGCAGGGAACGAGGATTGGTATTGGCGAAGCTCCAGTCGGCCTCTGCTTCCCTCTTGGCTTCGCCTCCCCACTGGTGGCGCCAACACCACCTCCACAGCAAATACCGAGATTGATTTCAACAACTTTTTAACCTACTGGGGGGGGGGGGGGGGGGGGGGAGCCATGTGCCTGCGTTCAGGATTTAAACCAATCACCAGCTACATGGGAATTGTTGAGATATTTCTGTAAGAGAGCAGTAACTGCTTTGCCTTTGTGATTCATCATAGCTCCACCAGGAGTTCTTTCTTTATGAGAAATCTGGTAAGTTTAGGCTTTGTTATGTGACATTTTTTTTTAATTAGCAAGCAATTTGTATGTGGTCTGACACACAGCTTGTTTTGAAAAAGTAGTTGAACACAGGGCATTGTAGTTGCTTTTGAACATTTAAAGACCAAAGAGAAAGGATGGAGGGAGAATGCATTATCTTTCTTTTAATTGTAACATTTCTCTCTGGGAATGGCAGAGTGATCTTATTAAATCATGAAGAATTCCTTTGTTTGCTAGAGCAGTAAAGGACACCATGGCTCCAAAGCTCTGCCTAGGAGACAGAAATGGAAACTCGTTTGCTAATGAATGTGGTTTCCCTTCATCCTTCTAGAAAGTATCCGGCTGCAAATCAACACACAGTGAAGATCCTCTGGCTTAGCTTCCTGCCCAAGCTTTTCTGAATTGCACTGCTCAGTTAAAGCCGGATCCAGCATGCTTACAAAAGGACATTCTATTTTGCAGTTGCACGGCGAGGGATAACAGCAAAATTGATAGATCCTGCTCCTTCTTGGCTGTGGGGATTTCAGAGGAGCAGGCAGCTGTTGAATTTGGCAGACCTCGGCCCATCCAATGCACCAGCAGTAGGAGTGTGCGCTGGCAAAATGTTCCTCCGGTTGTTTTGTTACTTTAATTTTCCATCACACCTTTCGGTTTAATTTCCATTTGTTTTGTTAATTTATGTGTGTAAATTTGTTTTTGTGCATGTAAAGCCTTCCTTTATGTGCATAAGTACAATTGTTTGCGTGTAAAAAACGTTAAGCACTCAGAGCAAAACAAATGAAATGGCTGCACATCCATAACTAACAGTCAGCCGGTTGAGCAAACCCCCCAATTCTCCGAGATGGTGACTGAGGAACTCCTAAACCATATTGTCAGCCATTTGTGGTTCTCCACTTTCACAGACTTGAGGGGGTGCAAAGATTCTGACTATAGAAAACCGGGGTTGAAATAGCCAATGACTGTAAATGATATAAACAGCACCACTCATTGCGTGGTGTCTGCAGCATGTAAATTGCTTTGATGTACAAAGCAATTTACATGCAGAAACTCTATGTTATGCACATAAGTGGTGCTTTGAAAATTAACTGGGGGAGGTCATGCATGTAAACGTTATGCACAAAACACAAATTTCACAGGAAATTTTACCTGCACTCATGGTAGGCATTCTGGGGAGGGGGGGGGGGGTCAGGGGGAAACGAAGTCAAAGTGGGGGAAAGTATTTATGAATACAGTTTTTATTTTTGAAAGTATGTGCAGAATCTGCACGCACAAAGTTACACCTGCCCGGCAGCGGACCTGCAAATTTTCAAAAGCAGATTGATCCGCAGACTTTCGCCCTGTGAAAGCTGGGTGAAAATTCCCCTCGGCGATTGCTGAAGCCTGCCAGCGGGAGATTCTTGCCTCCATAAATTCATGGTCCATTCACTTCTGCCCTGGCAGTCGTCTAACCGAATAAAAGCCTGAACGGCACTAGACGAGAACATAAGAACATAAGAAATTGCCATGCTGGGTCAGACCAAGGGTCCATCAAGCCCAGCATCCTGTTTCCAACAGAGGCCAAACCAGGCCACAAGAACCTGGCAATTACCCAAACACTAAGAAGATCCCATGCTACTGATGCAATTAATAGCAGTGGCTATTCCCAAAGTAAACTTGATTAATAGCCATTAATGGACTTCTCATCCAATAACTTATCCAAACCTTTTTTGAACCCAGCTACACTAACTGCACTAACCACATCCTCTGGCAACAAAATCCAGAGCTTTATTGTGCGTTGAGTGAAAAAGAATTTTCTCTGATTAGTCTTAAATGTGCTACTTGCTAACTTCATGGAATGCCCCCTAGTCCTTCTATTATTCGAAAGTGTAAATAACCGAGTCACATCTACTCGTTCAAGACCTCTCATGATGTTAAAGACCTCTATCATATCCCCCCTCAGCCACCTCTTCTCCAAGCTGAACAGCCCTAACCTCTTCAGCCTTTCCTCATAGGGGAGCTGTTCCATTCCCCTTATCATTTTGGTTGCACTTCTCTGTACCTTCTCCATCGCAACTATATCTTTTTTGAGATGCGGCGACCAGAATTGTACACAGTATTCAAGGTGCAGAGTCACCATGGAGCGATACAAAGGCATTATGACTTTTTCCGTTTTATTAACCATTCCCTTCCTAATAATTCCTAACATTCTATTTGCTTTTTTGACTGCTGCAGCACACTGAGCTGATGATTTCAATGTGTTATCCACTATGATGCCTAGATCTTTTTCCTGGGTGGTAGCTCCTAATCTGGAACCTAACATCGTGTAACTACAGTAAGGGTTATTTTTCCCTATGTGCAACACCTTGCACTTATCCACAATACATTTCATCTGCCATTTGGAGGCCCAATCTTCCAGTCTTGCAAGGTCCTCCTGAGAAGCTTGAATGGCAGCATTCAAAGGATCTTCTTATGGAGGGGGTGAGCTGCCACCCTGGCTGCAGCTAAGCCTTCCCAGAGGATGACCCGAAAAACCATCTGAGCCAGCGTGCAAGTCATGAGCTGGTGCTGAACCTAGACAGCTGTTTGTAAGATGGGAGGAATGCAGACGTATATCCACCTTTAATATAATCTGTGCGTTCCTGCTTCAGCCTGCAGGGTGCAGGTCAGCCTGGACATCTGGATTTGGCTGGGAAAAGTGCTGTGGATAATCCAGGACTCTGTTCCCAGCTGCCCCCTGTTTCCTGTCCTTCCCCCTTTTTCTCTTCCACCTCCAGGGCATGGTTTGACATCCAGGGCCCTTTGAACCTTTAAAGTGAACTCTCTGTTTGCAATCTCAGTTTCACCCTGGGAGTCTTCTTGGTGCACCCTTTTGGTGCCCGAGTTGTATGGAAAGTAAACTTCATCACTCCCAGGCAGACATACAGAGGTCCATATTCAAAAGCCAACTCAAAAGTCAGCCGCCTGAATGGCAAATCTGGCATATTCAGCCATTAATCCGGCTAAATTGTAGCCAGATAAAGAGTTGCCCGGCTATAATTTAGCCGGATAAAAAAGGGGCGTTCCAGGGGCATTCAGGGGAGGAGTGGAGTTATCCGGCTTTGTCTGGCTGGGATAACTTTCCGCTTACCTGGATATCTTTAAAAGATTTCCGGGTCAGAAGTGCTGACAGCCTCAAAATATAAAAAAAAAAAAAAAAAGTTACCGATGGACCCACGGCTCCAAATATTCCTTCCTCCATGCTAAATATAAATTGCTCTGTCAGGCCTTCCCCTTCTTCACTCCTGGACCCCTCCGAGTCCCAAGAGACATCCCTGCCGGGAGCGAGGGTCTTCACTTCCCTGCTCCTGGCGACACCCATGCAGGAGCATCAGAGCATTGTACATTTAATATCGGGGAAGGAATACTTTCAGCCGTGGACCCATTGATATCTTTTTTTTTTTTTTAATCATATTGAGACTGTCGGCGCCACTTAACCGGTTTAATCTTTTAAAGATATCTGGGGAACCGGAAAGTTATCCGGCCAGACGAGGCTAGATAACTTTTAAACCTAAGCGGCTATATTGAAAGGTAGCCGGTTAGGTTTTAAAGTCAGTCGGCTATGTGTAGATGGATAACTTTAAGAAAGCACATTCAGCGCGATGTTTATCCCGCCGAATATACGGGAGAAGTCATCCGGCTTGCCCACTAAACGTCCTGTTGCGTATTTGGCCTCGGAAGTGGCAAGGAGGAGAAGCATAAAGTGGTAAAGCCTGCGCCCCGATCACGGCCGCACAATCCCCACAGTAAGTTTATCCTGGCCGCTACTTTTCCGGACGGAAAGCGAGCGTTCTAACATAGAAACGATGGCAGAAAAGGACCAAATGATGCCACCCCGTCCGCCCGGCAGGCTCATGCCAGTATCTGCTGCACTTGTGCAGGTTACCCCCCATACTTATCCGTTTCCCAGACTGTAAAAGTCAGGGCCCTCGGATGCTGTTTGAATCCAATTTCCCTTAACCCTTGCCGTGGAAGCAGAGAGCAATGTTGGAGCTGCATCCAAAGTATCAGGCTTAGTGATTAATGCCGCATCAGCAAGTTACCCCCATGTTTATTTGTTCCCCAAACTGTAAAGGTTGGGGACCCTCATTGGTTGCTCTCTGAATCCAATTCCCCTTTCCCCATTGCCGTTGAAGCAGAGAGCAATGATGAAGTTGCATTAAGCCTCGATACTGCTATTGGTTAAGGGTAGTAACCGCCACACCAGCAAGTTCCCCCCATGCACTTTTTCCTTCATTTCCATCCTCTAACCTTTAGGGATCCACAGTGTTTAATCCCACGCCCCTTTGAATTCCTTCACTGTTTTCGTCTTCACCACCTCCTCCGGAAGAGCATTCACCACCCTCTCCCTGTCTAAGTTTACCTCCAGATAGATCGGGGTACTAGAAAATGATGGTGGTGACTACTTTATTATTAAGCTTGGTAGACCGCTTAGCATAAAACAAACCCTCTCAAAGCATTTCACAATAAAAGAAAATAGAAAATACAATTTAAGTCGAAGAAATCTTACAAATCATTTTTTATCCCTCCTAGTAATTCAAGGATTAAATCCGGACAATCTTAAACATAAGCGCCATACAGTCCTTTAAAACCCAATCTAATAACCAGAGCATCAAACAAACCTTAACTAAATCAAAGTTAAGAATCAAATCCTGTAAAAGTCACTGTCTACCCCAGGGGTCAGGAACCTTTTTGGCTGAGAGAGCCATAAACGCCACATATTTTAAAATGTAATTCCATGAGAGCCATACAATATGTTTAAAACTAAATACAAGTAAATGTGTGCATTTTATGTAAGATCACACTTTTAAAGTACAATAAGTCTCTGAAAATATTACACCAGGCCTTAAGACACCAATACATCTCCTATTAGGAAAACGGACCAAGTCAGGCTGCTATAGAGTCCTACACAGAAACTACACGCCAGCAGAAAACCTCACCTGAATCACGTGCTGTCCCTCACCTAACATAGAATAAGAGACCAAAACGCATAACAAGAAGCATGCAGACAAAAACTGAATTGGAAACTGCAACAAGCCAGAGTCTCTGTATGCAGTGTAACAAAGGAAAAAAGAAACATCACACATCCTTATAAAAACAAATCAAGAAATATAAAATCATCAGCAGTAAAACTGTACTAACAAAAAGAACATATTTCGAAAACAGCTGATGAGTGGAATATCCAATAATTAAAAACTCATATAAAACATTTCCAGATACCAACAAAATATTTCAAAATAGCAGACACAAAGATCCAGTAATGAAAAATAATAAGGATACAAAAATTTTTTTGCTCTGCATACCTGGGAACGTTTGATATCCAGGTGTCCTGAGATTGTTCTGAATTAGCAGGAGGTGGGGTGGTTTGCTTGGAACTTTCTCCTCTCTCAGTCACATACCAGCGCTCTCTCTCACACTGGCTCTCAATGACACACCTATACACACATGCTCTCAGTCACTCACATATACAAATGTTTTTTCTCTCTCACTTATATAGGCTCTTAATTACACATTTACACACATGCTGTCTATCTTTTCACGCTTACACACACACAGGCTTTCAATCACATAAATACATGCTGTCTTTTTCTCTCACACACAGACTCTCATTCACATGCTTACAAACATGTCCTCTCTTTCTCTCATTTACACACAGGCTCTCAATCACATACTCACATGCTCCCTCACCTAAATCAGCTCTCAATCACACAGACACACATGGTCTCTTTCTCTCATTTAAACACAGGCTCTCAATCACATACTCACATGCTCCCTCACCTAAATCAGCTCTCAATCACACAGACACACATGGTCTCTTTCTCTCATTTAAACACAGGCTCTCAATCACATACTCACATGCTCCATCACCTAAACCAGCTGTCAGACACAGACACACATGATCTCTCTCTTACTTATACTTACACACAGGCTCTTAATCATACATACACATGATCTCTCTCACACACAAAGGATCTCAATCATACACCCATACTCTTTCAAACAAACAGGTTTTCAATTACAAACTTACACATACAGGTTCCCAATGGTAAACTTACATTCATGCTCTCTCTCTCACAGGCAGGATCTCAATCACAGACATACTCTCTTTCACATATACAGGCTCTCAATCATTCACATACATGCAATCTCTCACTCACACACACAGGATCTCAAACACACATGCTTTGCTCGCTCATTCACTCTCTCTCCCCCTTCCCCCCCCCCCCCGGGAACTCGCGGCAGCAGCAGCCACCTCCCAACGCTAACCTCCTTCATTTTCAGCCCTCACGGAGGCGAAGGCGGAGTCCCATCGGCCGCGGTTGAAGATTTCATTTTCCTCCGAGCCGCGCTGCAGTCTTCTTCCCGTCGGACACGCACCCGATGCTCTCCACTTCCTCTTCCGGGCCGCGGGAAGAAGAGAGCACGCCGGTGCTCTCTTCTTCCCGCGGCCCGGAAGAGGAAGTGGAGAGCATCGGGTGCCTGCGCGGGAAGACCCGCGCAGGCACCCGATGACTCCAGCGCTGGCACCCGGCTGACACCCGATGACTCCCGCGCAGGCACCCGGATGACTCCAGTCGGCGTGCTCTCTTCTCCTCCCCCCCGCGGCCCGGAAGAGGAAGTGGTGAGCATCGGGTGCCTGCGCGGAAGAAGAGACCACGCTAGTGTGGTCTCTTCTTCCCGCGCAGGCACCCGATGCTCTCCACTTCCTCTTCCGGGCCGGGGGGGGGGGGGAGGAGAAGAGAGCACGCCGGTGCCGCTGACTCCAGCTGTCCTGCTGCGTTCCGCCCGGGCTGACAGCATTTTAAGCCCGGGCGGCGGAGGACCGGGGAGCAGCTGGGTCAGCGGGGAACCGCGAAGTATGGCGACACTTGTCTGCGAGCCAGATGCAGCCCTCAAAAGAGCCATATCTGGCTCGCGAGCCATGGGTTCCCGACCCCTGGTCTACCCATTATAATTCAGAGTATGAAAACTTTGTAACTCTTGTCTTCATGTCAACCCCTTCCCACCAGAACACTTATTTATTTAAAAGTTTTTATATACCGCACAAAGGGGTAGAGGACTATCCATCTAGGCGGTTGACAAAATAACATACACAATTCAATCATACATAAATATACAACAAATTAAAATACTATACATTAGTTGTTGTGGTCCCAGTCACGACCGGGGCCTTACCTTCTCTTCTCCCCTGGTCCCGGCTGCGCAAACATCGACGGCATCCCCGCGGAGGCCGCCGCGGGAACGCCCTTCCTCTAGGCACGCGCGCACGCGGGAGGGGCACTGAAATAGCCCGCTCCCCGCCACGCGACGCTCCGCCCCTTCTGCTGATGTCAGACGCCGGGGGGGGATTTAACCCCGGCGTCTGCACTCACTCAGGGCCTTGCAACCGGGTCCCTCCTTGGTCCCTGGTTGCTCCTGGCCCCGAGGTGTTCCAGCTACAGAATCTTCCTTCCAGCTACAGAGTCTGCCTGCCTTCTTCAGAGTCTCCCTGCTTGCCAGCCACTGTCCCTGCCTGCTTGCCTGCTACGTTGCCCGCTTGCTCCAGTGGCCAAGCCCCTATGGGCTCCTCCCGGGGGGGGGGGGGGGCGGGCTCCGGTCTCTGCTCCAGTTCCTGCTCCAGTTCCTGCCTGGTTCCAGTTCTGAGTCTTGCCTCAGTTCCTGCCTGACTCCCGAGTCTTGCCTCAGTTCCTGCCTGGTTCCAGTTCCGAGCCTTGCCTCAGTTCCTGCCTGACTCCCGAGTCTTGCCTCAGTTCCTGCTTGACTCCCGAGTCTTGCCTCAGTTCCTGCCTGGCTCCAGTTCCGAGTCTTACCTCAGTTCCTGCCTGGTTCCAGTTCCGAGCCTTGCCTCAGTTCCTGCCTGGCTCCAGTTCCGAGTCTTGCCTCAGTTCCTGCCTGGTTCCAGTTCCGAGCCTTGCCTCAGTTCCTGCCTGGTTCCAGTTCCGAGCCTTGCCTCAGTTCCTGCCTGGCTCCAGTTCCGAGTCTTGCCTCAGTTCCTGCCTGGTTCCAGTTCCGAGCCTTGCCTCAGTTCCTGCCTGGTTCCAGTTCCGAGCCTTGCCTCAGTTCCTGCCTGGCTCCAGTTCAGAGTCTTACCTCAGTTCCTGCCTGGTTCCAGTTCCGAGCCTTGCCTCAGTTCCTGCCTGGCTCCAGTTCCGAGTCTCGCTTCAGTTCCTGCCTGACTCCGGATCCCTGCCTGCCTGCTCCAGTTCCAGCTTCCGTGATCTCCTAAGTCCCAGCGGCCAGGCTCCCACGGGTTCCCCCCGGGGGAGTACCGGCTTCCAGGGTGAAGCTCACCTCCAGCATGCTTCAGTTCCTGCCTGACTCCGGATCCCTGCCTGCCTGCTCCAGTTCCAGCTTCCGTGATCTCCTAAGTCCCAGCAGCCGGGCTTCCCCCGGGGAAGTACCGGCTTCCAGGCTGAAGCTCACCTCCAGCTCCTGCCTGGTATCCGCCTCCCGACCTGTCAATCACTAGAGAGTATAATACACCTCTCCCCAGTCTCTCACAGGTCAGCCCAAGGGTCCACTAAACAGCTCATTCACAACATTAGTAATTAATCGAATACCTCAGTTTCAAATAATCAAGTTCCAACCTAATCTCTAATGGCGGGATGTTCTATAGGGTTGGACAACGCATCTGAAAGCAAAGTTTCTAGTGCCGGCCAGTCTAGCTTATGAGAATGATGAAGTGGCCAACAGTTTCAGCTCTGATGATCTCAAAGATCTGGGCAGTGTATAAGGAGTTAGAAATTTTGCTAACTAGCTTGGGGGAGTTACTCTAGGTGCATGGAAAAGCAAGCAACAGAAGTTTGGATGCGAGGTGCTGCCTCACTGGCAACCAGTCTCTTAAAAAGGGAGTAACCCCAAATAAAAGCTGTGCAGCAGTATTTTGTATAAATTGCAATCTCTTTAAGCAACTCCAGGGAGGATTGCAGAGGTCTAATTATTTATTACTAGTGCACAAGGAATTGATTCCACATCCCTCTTACCCAAGCAAATTATTTAATTGATGAATCTGCTGCGTGTAAAAGAAAGAAGAGTGAGCCACTGATGGACTCTGGTTTTGCAATGACATCTTTATGTCTGTCTGAACTCTCAACCTACTGAACATGTCTTTCAGAGGGAGATGGACTCCTGGCATTGATTGAATGATTGATAGAGACTGATTCACTCTGCTTATCCAAAGCATCTCTAACTTTGACAGATTAAGTCTTTATTTATGAACAGAGAGCTAGTAGTTGTTGCTTTAAGACACATATTCAAGGTAGTGATTTCTGATTCCTGATCAAATTTCATATCTACCATCAATTTTTTTTAATTTATAAAGCTTTATTGACCATACAGCAAAACTAACATGATTTTGTGAAAACAAACAATACGACATGAACACTATTGGTCAAACATTTTGTAAATAACATGTGCATCTTCCCCCATAAGACCCATCCCTCCCCGACTCTCCATTCGTTGCCATGGTCTCTTTACAAAATAACACGAGATAAAATACAACAAAGCAAACAAGTAAATGAGTGCACGTGCAAGCAAGGAGGCCATGATGAGCATTGCCGTTACCCAGTAACAGTAGGTCTATGAGACTGTCCCAGACTGAAGAATACAATTGGGAATAATTAGGAGTACGACAATACTCTACTTAAACCAGTGAACCATGTCCCTTTAACCACTCTTTCATCGGGTCCCATATTTCATGGAAAGCCTGCTACCCTGGCCCGTTTCACAGCAGTAAGATATGCCGTGCGATAATATGAATAAAGCCTATGAATTACAGTGGCGGAGGTTCACGCTGCTTCCATGCCTTCGCCAGTTCACAGCACGCAGGCATGTTTAACAGAACCCGTTTGATTGTTAAAGGCTCATCCCCCACCCCTAGGTCGGCCAGCTAGCACCTGATCTTATCCCAGAAAGGTACCACCTTGGAGCAGGTCCACCAAATATGTACATACGAACCCGTCTGCCCACAATTCCTCCAACATTTATCAGAAACATTGGGGAACATGGCCTGGAGTCTAGCCGGCGTTAAGTGCCATCTATATAAGAGTTTATAGCAATGTTCCTGTATAGCCGCTGAAATAGAGCATTTTGCTGTCCTGCTGAACACAATGTCCCATTCCACTTAACACTTCCCCCAAATCTTGGGTCCATGCCTTGATGTGTGAAAAGGGATTTGGTGACTGCACATTAAATAAAGAATACATCTTTTGAGATTGTGCCTTTCATTTTTCCTGCATGTTCACAGAAATTTTCAAATAACGATTTGGTTGTGCGCAGCTTATTGGTGTCCAGTATTTTCTTTAAAAAATGTCTTTTTTGGTTGGGCATAGCCTAGAAAATTAGTTGTACATTGTTTGTGTTTAGACTTAAAATCTGCATGGGATATCACCCCACCCTCTTTCAAAAGCTGGCCAATATATATAACGTCCTGGGCAGCCCATAGCGAAAAGGCCTTGGACTCTAAGCCTGCAAGGAAGGTGGTGTTGTGAAACAAATGAGTAAGATGGAAATATTTTAAAGGGCCTACCAATTTAGGCTTCCATTGATTCCAGACTTTAAGAGTATTAGCCAGAGCAAGTGGCATGTGCCGTAATGGCCTCTAGGTCTCCCTGGGTTGCCACGGGATGGTCTGTAACGGCATAGCCCCCATCATTTCTTGTTCCAATCGTACCCATTGCTTAAGAAAGGCATAAGGGAACCCCCATACCCCCATTTTTTTAGGCAAAAAAAAGAACAGCCTTAGCGATTCGTGGTGGTCTCTTCCTCCAAATGTAGCTAAAGATCCTTTTCTGCCATGACTTCAATATTGTGGCGGAAGTGTGAATGGGGATTGTAGAAAAAAAATACAATAAACGGGGCAATATATTCATCTTTACTATTGCTATTCGGCCCACCCACGAGAAGTGTTCCCTACTCCAGTTGCTAAGATCTTTTTCAATCTTTTTCCAAAGAGGAGTATAATTAGGTGTGAAGAGGTTAGACAAATCAGAGCCTATTTGCACCCCCCCCCCCCCCCGGTACTTAATTGATTTTTTAGCCCTTCAAAAGGGGAATTCTCTCTTTATGAGAGCTACCTCGCCTGGTGGAAGATTTATGTTTAAGATTTCTGATTTATCATAATTCACCTTGAAACCAGCCACCCTATCAGGCCCGCTCTCCCGACACGCACACAGGCCACTCTTCTGGGCGCGCGATTTAGTAAAAAAAATATTCAAATGAGGGCCTGCTGTAAAAGGAGGCACTAAGGACACTAGAACATCCCTAGCGCCTCCTTTTTGACAGAAGCGGCGGCTGTCAGCGGGTTTGACAGCCGACACTCAATTTTTCCGGTGTCGATTCTCAAGCCCGCTGACAGCCAAGGGTTTGGAAAACGGACGCCGACATAATTGAGCATCTGTCTTCCGACCCGCGGGCACATTTACATTTTTTTTTTTAAATTTTAAATTTTTTTTTAATTTTTGGGGCCTCCAACTTAATATCGCTATGATATTAAGTCGGAGGGTGTACAGAAAAGCAATTTTTCTGCCTTTCTGTACACTTCCCCGGTGCTGGCTGAAATTAGTGCCTGCCTTTGGGCAGGCGTTAATTTTTGAAAGTAAAATGTGCGGCTTGGCTGCACATTTTGCTTTCTGTATCGCATGGGAATAACTAATAGGCTCATCAACATGCATTTGCATGTTGCGGGCGCTATTAGTTTCGGGGGGGGGGGGGGGTTGGCCGTGCGTTTTCAATGCGCTATTACCCCTTACTGAATAAGGGGTAAAGCTAGCGCGTCGAAAACACGCGGCCAAACCTGGGCTAACAGTGTGCTCCACCGGAGCGCACTTTACTGTATCGGCCCGTATGATAGCTATCAGCCTCCCCCACCACCGCAGTTAAAGAAGCTCCTGGATCTGTTAGTGTGAACAGAATATCATCTGCGAAAAGGGATATTTTGAAATGCATATCCTGCAGTGTTACACCTTTGATGCCCTGCGAGTTACGCACCCGGGTAGCAAAAGGCTCCAAAAAAAGAGCAAACAACATAAGGGACAGTGGGCATCCTTGCCTAGTGCCACGCTGGCTATCAAAACTGGCTCCATAGCCCCCTTAACCTTGATCCTGGCCTTGGGAAAGCGGTATAGCTTCATTAACCATTGTTGGAAAAATTTCCCAAATTGCATTTTCTGTAATACTTTAAATAAAAAGGGCCAATGGACCTTTTCGGCATCTATAGATAATAAGATAGATGGGATATTATTGCCTTGAACCCAGTCTACTAAATTAACAACTTTACGAATATTATCGCTGGCCAGGCCATTCGTGCAGGTATAAAACCCGCTTGATCACTGTGGACCAGGGAGGGTAGGACTACCTTCAAATGCTCCACTAGCATCCTAGCCAAAATCTTGAGGTCCAAATTGATCAATGATATCGGTCAATATGAATCGCAGAGAGTGGCATCCCGCCCTGGTTTTGCTAAGATCGTTATTCCCACTATGTTGGCACGTTCTGCTAAATCATTATGGGAATGAGAGAATTAAACCTGCCAGTGAGGTAGACACTATATGAATCAGTTTCTTATAATAAGCTCCGGACAGGCCATCGAGACCGGGTGCCTTGCTTGATTTTACATAGAAACATAGAAACATAGAAATGACGGCAGAAGAAGACCAAACGGCCCATCCAGTCTGCCCAGCAAGCTTCACACATTTTTTCTCTCATACTTATCTGTTTCTTTTAGCTCTTGGTTCTATTTCCCTTCCTCCCCCACCATTAATATAGAGAGCAGTGATGGAGCTGCATCCAAGTGAAATATCAAGCTTGATTAGTTAGGGGGTAGTAGGGGTAGTAACCGCCGCAATAAGCAAGCTACACCCATGCTTATTTGTTTTAACCCAGACTATGTTATACAGCCCTTATTGGTTGTTTTTCTTCTCCCCTGCCGTTGAAGCAGAGAGCTATGCTGGATTTTATGCTGGATTTTAATAGCTTAATGGCATATAGTACTTCAGACTCCCGAATAGGGCCATCTAGGATATTTTGTTGTTCAAGTGTAAGCAGTGTTAGAGGGACTGAATCCAAATATGAGTCGATATCGGATTCGAGGATGTTGTCCTCAGCCTTGTATAAAGTAGCATAAAAGTCCGTGAAGCCGTCCCTAATATCGTCGGAGGACGTAAGCATTGAGCCATTTCCAGTATTAATTAGGGCAATATTGTTCTGGCCCAGCACTACCCGTAATCTCCTGGCTAGTAGACGTCCTGCTTTGTTTCTCTCTTCATAAAAATGTTGTTTGGTCGTCTCCAATGCAAAAGCAATGGAATCAGATTCTCGTTTTTGAAGTTTTTCATTAACAACTGCCAACCTCTTAAAAACATTGGGGCATTGTGAAGATTGGTGCTGGCATGACAGCTGAGCAATTTCTTGGAGTAAGTGTACCTGTTTTTTCTCATTCTGTCTTTTACGATAAGTAGCCTGGGATATTGACAGCCCCCGTGCCACCGTTTTAGAACACTCCCAGATAATTGGTGGAGTGTGGTTCGCTGCAGTATTGATTTTAAAATACTCCTGGAGTGTCTCGACTAATTTGGCGAGGAAAGAAGTATCGTTTAGTAGTGTTTCATTTAAACGCCAGTAGCGTTGCCCGGAATATGGAATCATAAACTGTACAGCGATCCACACTGGTGCATGATCCGTCCAAGTAATAGGGTCTATGCCTACCCTAACCACCCTATTTTGCATTTGAGTGTCAACCAAAAAATAATCTATCCTGGAATATGATTGATGTACATGTGAGTAATAGGAGTAAGTATGTGTGGTTGGGTGTCTCTGCCTCCATATATCCTGCAAGCCCCATCTCTTCATTAAGGAGACCAAGGACTGGCAAGCCGAGGTGGGCGCAGCAGAAACTCTTGTGGAATTATCAAGTACAGGGTTGCAAGTCACATTAAAATCTCCCCCCAATATGAGCAACCCCTCGGCACGTTGCACTAACAGAGTGTCCAGCTTGAGAAAAAAGGATCCCTGACGGGAGTTGGGCGCATATATTGAAACCAAGGTTATCACTTCCCTTCCCAGGCATAACTTTAAAATCACATAGCGCCCCCGCAGATCAGTGGTTAAGGTCAATACCTCATGAATTACATCTTTTGCTATTAAGATGCCTACCCCCGCATACTTAGCCTCTTTAGTGCTTGCAGCTAGGTATTTATGGAGGAATTGCCTAAATGATAGTAAATATTCATATCGTTAACGTATGTGGGCTTCCTGCAGCATTACGATAGAAGCTCTGTATGCCAACAGTTCCCGTTCCCATAAGTATCTTTTGTAGTAGTGGTTAAGGCCTTTTACATTAATAGAGACAATACATTCTACCTGTGCCATCTTACACATAGTTATAAAATGTCAGTAACGCCATAATGAATGCTCTGCAGCTGAAAACCATAGGCCTCCTAAAGTATCCGTTAAAAATTATACACATTGGAGAGCCCCCCCCCCCCCAATCCAAACCTCCCAACCTCCAAGGTGGTCCACTCCTTGCCTGGGAGGGCCTCCATCACAGTCAGGGAGGGCCGCTACCACCACCCCCCCCCCTTCCCCCCCAGGAACATACAATTATAGCCCAAAAACCTAGGCCATCAAAGAATTAAACAAAAACCAACTTATAAACATAACCCCTGGAAATCAGAACTCCATAATATAGGATAATCAGTATCTCCCACAGTCTTTGTCAGCCCTGGGTAAGAGGAGCGCTAGTAGCTCCCCTCTTAGCCTCTTGGAGAAATCAACAAGGGCTCAGCTAGGTTATTAACCATTATAACTGTAGAAAAAAGAAGAATCCTCATTCATTCATCCTTGGTCCGATAGCACTGATCTCGAATCCTCTGAGCGTCGTTGCAGGCACTTTCCTCTATGCCAGCGAGGATGATCATCCATTCTCTGCGGCTTGGACGTCTTCTTGGCATTGGTGATGTTCAGTTGGAGCCCAGCTTTTTCCAGGGCCTCCACCGCCTCAGCGGTTGTTTTTACTCTGTGGGTCACCCCTTTCATCGTAAATTGAAGTCCAAAGGGAAAGGTCCATCTATATCTGATATTCTCAGCTCATAAAAAGGAGGTCGCTTCACGCAGCTTGTATCTTCGGCGCAATGTGGACGGAGCCAAATCCTGACATATACTGAGCCTGTGGCCCCCCCAGTACCAAGTGTTCTGTTTTCTGGCTGCCTCAACGATCTGCAATTTTTGATTAAAGCTGTGAAAACAGATGATGATATCACGCGGCCGAGCATCCGTCAGGGGCCCCAACGCTCTGTGCGCCCTCTCCAATTTTATGACTTGGGGTTCTTCATCCAATATAGCCGACTGAGGATGCCCCTCCACCAGCAAAAATTTGCATATCTTTTCAGCTACCTCTTGTGCGTTGCTATAGTCAGGCAAATCAGGAACTCCCCTTATACAAATATTGCACCTTCTTGACCTATTCTCCAGGTCCTCAACTTTATCCTGAAGGGCAACCATCTCATTTTCCATAGAATTTTGTTGCCTGTCCAGTTTATTTAGTGCCATTGCGTGGCCGTCTGTGTGGGCATCAATCTCATCCACCCTGTGACCCAAGTTATTAAAATCATCCCTTAGATCATTAATAGAGGCCAGCAATTCCTGTTTATGGGTTTTGAGGTCTGACCTGAACTCTAGGAACCAGCCCCGGATCTCATCTCGGAGTTATTGGGGAATCAGGCAGTCCCTGCCTGCTCAGCATTGCCGGTGCCATCTTGCAGAGGAATCGCGGAGTTGCTCGCTGCGGCCTGTGCAGACCTGTCCTCTCTGCCATCTGCTATCTCTGGCGCCAGTTTGCCGCCAGAGATAGTTTCGCCACCATCTGTGGGGTGTCCGCCGTGCTTTGGGAGCCTCGGGACTAAGATTAGGCTTTTGTTACCAGGTTTATAAGCAGTTTGGCGTTCCGAGGGGGAGAGCTCGGCGTTCAAGCAACCATTCCCGGCCCCGGAGGTAGAGCGCCCCTTCTACCATCAATTTAATGTCACTAACAAATATAAAAACATTGCACTCCATATTCTTTGAATAAAATCAGCCAAAGGTGCTAGAGAAACATTAAAAAGTGATGGTGAAAGAATTGATTCTTTAGGTGCACCACACAATAATTGCCTTGCCAATGATTAAGCTACATCTCGTTGAGTACGATTGATCAGGTATGACTTAATCCACTTCAATACTTTTCCTCCTAAGTCTCACGCCTCAAGTCTCTCCAAGAGTAATTTATTTATTTAAAACTTTTGTATTCCACCTATAGCAGGACAACTGTGCTGTGTGGGATTAAGACAAAAATTCATGATCCAGTCTATCAAATGTGGTGGTGAGGTCAAGTAAAATGACCAAAGAATCATATCCCTTATCTGCCTGTGCCCAATTACAATCTGTCATGGCTAAAAGCTGGGTGTCAGTGTTGGGACCATGCTGAAACCCCAACTGACAGGCATGAAAACCAGCAAGCATCCGTTGGATTATTGCTGCTTTTTTTTTTTTTTTTTTTTTATAACTACCTTGCTTATGAAAGACAAATTGGAAAACGGCCAATAATCTGTCACTAAGACCAGGTTCAAGCATGGTTTGTTTGTTTTTTTTCAAATGTAAGGCGAACTATTGCTTCACTGAGCTAATCTAGAATTAACAAGCAATTATAAAGGTCACAAGCCCAATTTTTATCTTTGATAAGCTTAGCAGGAAAAAAGTCAAGCAGGCAAAATGTAGTATTTACTGTATATCACTGTTACGAGCGCGAGGAGCGCGGTGGAGTGAGCCCTTGAGCCACGGCAAGACTCAGGGAGGAGCCCCAAGCCACACCGTGGGAGGTGAGCCGATGCAAGCATGGAGAGCCAGGCAGGTACTGAAGCAGGAATGAGGAACAGAGTCTGACCCTCAGCCGGACCTGCATGCCCATGGCAACCAACAACGCAATGTTGATTGATGAACCGTCCTCCGACTGTTCCAAGCCCTTTCGGACCTGCCGCTGGGTAATGGCATAGGGCAGCAGGCCGGACAGAGGACGAGGGCAGACAGAGTCCTTAGAACACTAAAGACATCATAGACGAGAGCTGAAGCAAGACATCATAGACGAGGGCTGGGAAGGAAGACATTGGCACTGTCTCTCAGAGCGCCCTACACAGCCAGCACGGCTGGACTAGTCACGGACCACCCTGTCCTACAACTGCAGGAGCAGGACGAGCACAGGGAAGAGGAAGCGGTGGGTTACTGCACTCCTGGCAGCCTAAAGCAAGCAGGGACATCAGGAACTGGATCAGGAACAAACATCAAGGCAACATCTAGAACCAACATCAAGGTAACAGGCAGAGACACTGGACAGGGAGCCGTCAAGAGAAACGAGACCACGGAGGACCTGGATCGAGGAAGAGGCACAGACGACTGAGACTCAATCCAAAGGACCACAGGAACTGAAGAGAAAGTCCTTTTATACTGCTGTATGCAGGCAACTCCCTGGGAGGAGTTCACCTGGACCGCCCCTCACTGGCCCTATAACTGAGGTGGAGTGCCGCAGACCTGCCCCTAGGGAGAAGGGCGTGGCCAAACCAGGAAGTCCAAGCGGAGCCAAGCAAGCCACAGGCAGGCCTCAGGAACAGCTAGGCCTCCCAGGCCCTGGAGCAAATCCTGGATGGTACACAGGCGAGGCCCTGGCTTCGGAGCGGCCTCCAGAGGAAAGGTGAGATACCTCCTGTAGCGCAGCAACAGGGGGGATCGTAACAGTACCCCCCCCCCAAGGGGTCCCCCCCTTTCAGAAGGACCAGAAACAGAAGGCAAGCAGGCAAACACACACCACAAGCAAGCAAGCAAGCAAGCACACAGCACAGACAAGCAAACAGAAGACACGACGAGAGACCAAGGAGCACGGGACCAAGAGCAGACGAGACCGAGGGAACCCAGGACCAAGCGAACACGAGACCGCGCGAGCAGCGACCGAGCGAGCGGTGACCGCGCGACCGACAACACAAAAACACAAAAGAGGGAGCAAGGGAACGGAGACCGAGGGAGCGGAGAGCAAGGGAACAGAGAGCGAAGGAGCAGACAGCAAGGGAACGGACAGCGAAGGAGCAGGGAGCGAGAGAGCGGAAAGCGATGGAGCGAAGGGCGAAAGAGCAAAGAGGGAGAGACAAGAAGCAAGGAACAAAACGCGGGAACGAGGAGGACAGGAACCCACAAACGGGAAACAACAAGCGGGAACAAAACAGAACAAACGAAGGACAGACAGAGAACAGCACAGACGAGCAACAAGCGGAAAAACAGCACAGACGAGCGCACCCACACACAGCACAAAGAAGCGCAACCAGACACAGCACAAACAAGCGCAATCACACACACAACACGAACAAGCACACCCAGAGCAATAACAGAAATGAGCAAAAGCAGGACCACAGCAGAAACAAGCAAAAGCAGGAAACAAGAGGGGGGGGCAGGGCGGGAGCAAACTGCAGCAACATCAGAAGGAGCGCAGGCGCCTCCTGCAGGTCGTGGAACTCCATCCTGGGAACAAGGAGCAGATGGTCTGGGTGCAGGCGCCTCCAGCAGGTCGTAATCCATGGCAGAAGCTGGCGCCTCCAGCAGGTCGTGAGCCGAAAACCAAGACGAAGAAAGAAAAAAATTCTGGGACCAAACAAGTCCATCACAAGCAAAGCTCACCGATCTCATGGCCTTCGGATTCTGTTACGAGCGCAAGGAGCACGGCAAGACTCGGGGAGGAGCCCCAAGCCACACCGTGGGAGGTGAGCCAATGCAAGCATGGAGAACCGTCCTCTGACTGTTCCAAGCCCTTTCGGACCTGCCACTGGGTAACGGCATAGGGCAGCAGGCCGGACAGAGGACGAGGGCAGACAGAGTCCTTAGAACACTGAAGACATCATAGACGAGGGCTGAAGCAAGACATCATAGACGAGAGCTGAAGCAAGACATCATAGATGAGGGCTGGGAAGGAAGACATTGGCACTGTCTCTCAGAGCGCCCTACACAGCCAGCACGGCTGGACTGGTCACGGATCACACTGTCCTACAATCGCAGGAGCGGGACGAGCACAGGGAAGAGGAAGCGGTGGGTTACTGCACTCCTGGCAGTCTAAAGCAAGCAGGGACATCAGGAACTGGATCAGGAACTGGATCGGGAACTGGATCGGGAACTGGATCAGGAACAAACATCAAGGCAACATCTGGAACCAACATCAAGGTAACAGGCAGAGACACTGGACAGGGAGCCGTCAAGAGAAACGAGACCACGGAGGACCTGGATCGAGGAAGAGGCACAGACGACTGAGACTCAATCCAAAGGACCACAGGAACTGAAGAGAAAGTCCTTTTATACTGCTGTATGCAGGCAACTCCCTGGGAGGAGTTCACCTGGACCGCCCCTCGCTGGCCCTATAACTGAGGTGGAGTGCCGTAGACCTGCCCCTAGGGAGAAGGGCGTGGCCAAACCAGGAAGTCCAAGCGGAGCCAAGCAAGCCACAGGCAGGCCTCAGGAACAGCTAGGCCTCCCAGGCCCTGGAGCAAATCCTGGATGGTACACAGGCGAGGCCCTGGCTTCGGAGCGGCCTCCAGAGGAAAGGTGAGATACCTCCTGTAGCGCAGCAACAGGGGGGATCGTAACAATCACTCATTATCTTTCCTAATTCCACAACAGTTAATGTTCAAATAACTGATAAACCTTATACCAACACTAACTGATTAGACTCTTCCATGTCATCTAAAATTGATCCCATGCATTCTTCACATTGAACACCACCAGACATCATTTCAGAATGAATAGCAATAATTTTATCTTCAAAGTAATCAGTAAAATTATGGCTAGATAAATGGCCGAAGGGCGTTTTTTGACACTGTGCAAAATCTTTGAATAACTGGAAGTTTCCTTGGCTACTGCCCACTTGCTCTAATTGAAGTACAAGAAATTCTCGTTTTGCCTTTAGCTCCTTACTATAAACTTGAGTTTATAAACTACAAAACAACAAGGTAGATCTGCTTTTATGCCAATGACATTCTAGTTGGTGTGTTTGCTACTTTAAGAGGCAGGGTTTTAGCATATCCAATGCTTGTTCAAATGAACAAGACTTTTGAGGGCAAGCCAGAGTCAGCAAATGAAGAATGTCTTGCCTCCTTAAGCTTGGCATTAACCGAGTGTGAGAAGGTTCTGTCTGGAAAAGGAAGTTCACTATGAGGACAAGGAGTGTGAGGACCATTAAGCCATAAATGATCTGGAAAGGAATACGATGAGTGAGGTAATCAAATTTGCAGATGATACAAAATTATTCAGAGTAGTTAAATCACAAGCAGATTGTGATAAATTGCAAGAGGACTTTGCAAGACTGGAAGATTAAATTTCTGCCATTTGAATGCCCAATGGGGACAAGTGCAAGGTGTTGTAATTAGGGAAAAATAAACCTTGCTGTGGTTACACGATGTTAGGTTCCATATTAGGAGTTACCACCCAGGAAAGAGATCTAAGCATCATAGTGGATAATATGAATAGGAAATGAGTAGCAAATCACCTGGACCAGATGGTATGCATCCTAGGGTACTGAAGGAACTAAAAAATGAAATTTCTGATCTATTAGTTAAAATTTGTAACCTGTCATTAAAATCATCCTTTGTACCTGAAGACTGGAGGGTGGCCAATGTAACCCCAATATTTAAAAAAGGCTCCAGGGGTGATCCAGGTAACTATAGACCAGTGAGCCTGACTTCAGTGCCGGGAAAAATAGTGGAAACTATTCTCAAGATCAAAATCGTAGAGCATACAGAAAGACATGGTTTAATGGAACACAGGCAACATGGATTTACTCAAGGGAAGCCTTGCCTAACAAATCTGCTTCATTTTTTTGAAGGAGTTAATAAACATGTGGATAAAGGTGAACCAGTAGATGTAGTGTGTTTGGATTTTCAGAAGGAGTTTGACAAAGCCCTCGTGAGAGGCTTCTAAGAAAACTAAAAAGTCATGGGATAGGAGGTGATGTCCTTTCATGGATTACAAACTGGTTAAAAGACAGGAAACAGAGAGTAGGATTAAATGGTCAATTTTCTCAGTGGAAAAGGGTAAACAGTGGAGTGCCTCAGGGATCTGTACTTGGACCGATGCTTTTCAATATATATATATAAATGATCTGGAAAGGAATACGACGAGTGAGATTATCAAATTTGCGGATGATACAAAATTATTCAGAGTAGTTAAATCACAGGCGGATTGTGATACATTAAAGGAGGACCTTGCAAGACTGGAAGATTGGGCATTCAAATGGCAGATGAAATTTAATGTGGACAAGTGCAAGGTGTTGCATATAGGGAAAACCAACCCTTGCTTAGTTACACAGTATTAGATTCCATATTAGGAGCTACCACCCAGGAAAAAGATCTAGGCATCATAGTGGATAATACTTTAAAATCGTCGGCTCAGTGTGCTGCAGCAGTCAAAAAAGCAAACAGAATGTTAGGAATTATTAGAAAGGGAATGGTTAATAAAATGGAAAATGTCATAATGCCTCTGTATCGCTCCATGGTGAGACCGCACCTTGAATACTGTGTACAATTCTGGTCGCCGCATCTCAAAAAAAGATATAGTTGCGATGGGGAAGGTACAGAGAAGGGCAACCAAAATGATAAAGGGGATGGAACAGCTCCCCTATGAGGAAAGGCTGAAGAGGTTATGGCTGTTCAGCTTGGAGAAGAGACGGCTGAGAGGGGATATGATAGAGCAGGGGTCGGGAACCCATGGCTCGCGAGCCAGATATGGCTCTTTTGAGGGCTGCATCTGGCTCGCAGACAAGTGTCGCCATACTTCGCGGTTCCCCGCTGACCCAGCTGCTCCCCGGTCCTCCGCCGCCCGGGCTTAAAATGCTGTCAGCCCGGGCGGAACGCGGCAGGACAGCTGGAGTCAGCGGCACCGGCGTGCTCTCTTCTCCTCCCCCCCCCCCCCCCCCGCGGCCCGGAAGAGGAAGTGGAGAGCATCGGGTGCCTGCGCGGGAAGAAGAGACCACACTAGCGTGGTCTCTTCTTCCGCGCAGGCACCCGATGCTCACCACTTCCTCTTCCGGGCCGCGGGGGGGAGGAGAAGAGAGCACGCCGACTGGAGTCATCCGGGTGCCTGCGCGGGAGTCATCGGGTGTCAGCCGGGTGCCAGCGCTGGAGTCATCGGGTGCCTGCGCGGGTCTTCCCGCGCAGGCACCCGATGCTCTCCACTTCCTCTTCCGGGCCGCGGGAAGAAGAGAGCACCGGCGTGCTCTCTTCTTCCCGCGGCCCGGAAGAGGAAGTGGAGAGCATCGGGTGCGTGTCCGACGGGAAGAAGACTGCAGCGCGGCTCGGAGGAAAATGAAAATCTTCAACCGCGGCCGATGGGACTCCGCCTTCGCCTCCGCGAGGGCTGAAAATGAAGGAGGTTAGCGTTGGGAGGTGGCTGCTGCTGCCGCGAGTTCCCGGGGGGGGGGGGGGGGGAAGGGGGAGAGAGAGTGAATGAGCGAGCAAGCATGTGTGTTTGAGATCCTGTGTGTGTGAGTGAGAGATTGCATGTATGTGAATGATTGAGAGCCTGTATATGTGAAAGAGAGTATGTCTGTGATTGAGATCCTGCCTGTGAGAGAGAGAGCATGAATGTAAGTTTACCATTGGGAACCTGTATGTGTAAGTTTGTAATTGAAAACCTGTTTGTTTGAAAGAGTATGGGTGTATGATTGAGATCCTTTGTGTGTGAGAGAGATCATGTGTATGTATGATTAAGAGCCTGTGTGTAAGTATAAGTAAGAGAGAGATCATGTGTGTCTGTGTCTGACAGCTGGTTTAGGTGATGGAGCATGTGAGTATGTGATTGAGAGCCTGTGTTTAAATGAGAGAAAGAGACCATGTGTGTCTGTGTGATTGAGAGCTGATTTAGGTGAGGGAGCATGTGAGTATGTGATTGAGAGCCTGTGTTTAAATGAGAGAAAGAGACCATGTGTGTCTGTGTGATTGAGAGCTGATTTAGGTGAGGGAGCATGTGAGTATGTGATTGAGAGCCTGTGTGTAAATGAGAGAAAGAGAGGACATGTTTGTAAGCATGTGAATGAGAGTCTGTGTGTGAGAGAAAAAGACAGCATGTATTTATGTGATTGAAAGCCTGTGTGTGTGTAAGCGTGAAAAGATAGACAGCATGTGTGTAAATGTGTAATTAAGAGCCTATATAAGTGAGAGAGAAAAAACATTTGTATATGTGAGTGACTGAGAGCATGTGTGTATAGGTGTGTCATTGAGAGCCAGTGTGAGAGAGAGCGCTGGTATGTGACTGAGAGAGGAGAAAGTTCCAAGCAAACCACCCCACCTCCTGCTAATTCAGAACAATCTCAGGACACCTGGATATCAAACGTTCCCAGGTATGCAGAGCAAAAAAATTTTTGTATCCTTATTATTTTTCATTACTGGATCTTTGTGTCTGCTATTTTGAAATATTTTGTTGGTATCTGGAAATGTTTTATATGAGTTTTTAATTATTGGATATTCCACTCATCAGCTGTTTCGAAATATGTTCTTTTTGTTAGTACAGTTTTACTGCTGATGATTTTATATTTCTTGATTTGTTTTATAAGGATGTGTGATGTTTCTTTTTTCCTTTGTTACACTGCATACAGAGACTCTGGCTTGTTGCAGTTTCCAATTCAGTTTTTGTCTGCATGCTTCTTGTTATGCGTTTTGGTCTCTTTATTCTATGTTAGGTGAGGGACAGCACGTGATTCAGGTGAGGTTTTCTGCTGGCGTGTAGTTTCTGTGTAGGACTCTATAGCAGCCTGACTTGGTCCGTTTTCCTAATAGGAGATGTATTGGTGTCTTAAGGCCTGGTGTAATATTTTCAGAGACTTATTGTACTTTAAAAGTGTGATCTTACATAAAATGCACACATTTACTTGTATTTAGTTTTAAACATATTGTATGGCTCTCATGGAATTACATTTTAAAATATGTGGCGTTTATGGCTCTCTCAGCCAAAAAGGTTCCTGACCCCTGTGATAGAGGTCTTTAAGATCATGAGAGGTCTTGAATGAGTAGATGTGAATTGGTTATTTACACTTTCGGATAATAGAAGAACTGGGGGCATTCCATGAAGTTAGCAAGTAGCACATTTAAGACTAATCGGAGAAAATTCTTTTTCACTCAACACACAATAAAGCTCTGGAATTTGTTGCCAGAGGATGTAGTTAGTGCAGTTAGTGTAGCTGGGTTCAAAAAAGGATTGGATAAGTTCTTGGAGGAGAAGTCCATTAACTGCTAGTAATCAAGTTGACTTAGAGAATAGCTACTGCTATTACTGGCATCAGTAGCATGGGATCTTCTTAGTGTTTGGGTACTTGCCAAGTACTTATAGCTTGGATTGGCCTCTGTTGGAAACAGGATGCTGGGCTTGATGGACCCTTGGTCTGACCCAGCATGGCAATTTCTTATGTTCCTATGAGTGACAGAGTGGTCCAGCCCAGTTAGGGTTATGTACTAAGGAGGAGGATAAAATATGATTTCTACAAGGATTTCAGGGAGAGAGATAGAGATGGGAGAGATGTTATTACGCCTGTCGTTCGCAGACAGCTGTGACTGGTGTTGCTTATCTCTTTCTGCACAGCATTGACTCCGTTGGGAAGACTTGCGGCCTCCACCAGCTATCGCCGGCCTGCCTATCGCTCCCAGGCCTCCCTGGTCGGCACGGATGCTGCCGACCGCCATCTTGTCCTTGGAATCCCTTAGGCGCGTGCATGGGCCAGTCTTAGGCACATCATGGCGGGAACCTCGTGGGCGTCCCCTCCGGATGACGTCATTCCTCCAGGTCACTTAAGTCAGCTGGCCCTGCCTATCTACGACTTGGCAACGAGTTCCCTCATTGCTGAATCCGCCTCTCTCTCAGAGGAGCTCCTGCTTCCAGCTCCTGCTTCCTTGGCGTGAGATGACCTGGTTACCTGCTCCTCGGGGGCCCTCTCCTCATCTCTGGCTATCTGCTCCTCGGACGGCCTGATGCCCAGGATCTCTGCCTGCCCCGTTCCCGGGGGCTTCCCTGGAACCGTCACTACTCCTGCTGTGAGTACCCCGCTCTGCGGACCATTACCATTTCTACTGTGGACCTCATCGCTGTACCCCGCTCTGCGGACCATTACCATTTCTACTGTGGACCTCATCGCTGTACCCTGCTCTGCGGACCATTACCATTTCTACTGAGGACCCTCTTCGGTGTACCCCGCTCTGCGGACCATTGCAGCACCATTTAGTCTGAGGTATCCTCCTTGGGTATCCCCCATTCCACAGACTCCGTGGCATCTCCGTGTCTGTGTGACTTTACTCTTGCACCCCCCGCGGGTAGTGCTGCTCTTGCTCTTTAATAAAGACTCTAGACTTGAGCTGTGTCTGAAATCAGCTGAGGCCTCGCCTCCCGATGGTGAGGTTCATGGGGTTCCTTCCTCTCCCCCCCCCGTGGGCAGTACCATCTGTCACTTCGGCCCCGGGCCCACACACCTACAAATCCTAACAGATGTAGAAGGCACGCGCATCAGTGGCACCACTAGAAGTGGTGCCACTGATGCGCCCACAAGCAAGTCTGATATGAAGATAGTCGGAGGAAAGCGAGAAAAGTGAAGAGGTTGGAGACCGACATCAAGGAGAAGGAACTGTGTTGGAGGCCTGCAGTGCCTGTGTGGAGTTTCAGTGCAGGGCTGGGGAAGCTGCATCTGTCTAAGTTGTCCTGGAGCCAAGCCTGGCCTGTGTATAAGTAACTGAGATTTTAGAGAGACTATGAGTTGTTTCTGGGTCCACAGAGGATCTGAGAGGGTGAAGAAAAGAACATCTGGTCTGGAAACATTTTTCTTTGAGCGAGTGCAGACTGTGATTTTGTCATTTGAACTGTGTTTATTCCTGCAATGTTTCTGCTGTACCGTACTGAGACCTGTGGACTCTTTGTTTGCTTTGCTGACCTAGCTATTTATGCAGTAAAATATCTTTCTTTTGGAGCACAAACCTGGCGTGGGCATTGTGCATTTTTGGGGGGTATCCTTAGCCCAGTTTATGCTTGCAGGTGAGACTGTCTAGACCGCAGAGTAAATTCCCCCACCCCAGCTGAGTGTACCCAGTGGCTGTCTGGGGCAGGGAAGGAAGCCCCCTGACAAAGGAAGGGTTATGCACATATATACTCACATTGTAATGAGTACATTAAGCCATTCCCTTGTAGTTTTTCTGGATGCAAGGCAATAAAAAAAGCTCAAGCCATTAAATCCAGCAGCAATTGCTTTGCAGGGACTGCAACTGGAATACAAAAGCTGCTAAACAAATAAACAAACATGTGACTTTTTTTTTCATGACATATGAAAATCAGAACATTTAAAACCAAGGTCCAGGCAACTGGAGGTGCAAACATTATTGCAAGGGTTGCAACAGTAAGCACCATGTCCAAGAGCACCTGTGCTGCTGAAAAGGCTTTAACTCAACCTCTGTCAGACAGAGCTGCCTTACGGTGAAGAATGCACTGCAGTTACGTACAAGCCAAGATCACAGAGGACAACAGGAAGAGCTGACATGGAAATAAAAAAAAAAATAGGTACATAACTTCATGGGAAACCGAGGTTTAATAAATGCGGTAAGACAGCATCATTAGAAAACAAAATGAGAAATGTGATTTGGATTTGAGAAAGAATTCTCATACCTTTAGGAATGTTCAGCCTGAAGAACTCATGCGTGCGCTGCCATTTTAAAGAGTGCAGGAGCATAAGAGGTACTTAGTATTAGCAATGGGATATTTCACCGAGCAGAATCAATTGCCAGAAGACAGACAGACCTGATAACTGTAAGTCTCTCTTTTTTTTCAGTTTGAGTACTCTGGCTGGTTGCCAAAGTGTATGAAAAGGACGAAGAGGGGGGCCAAATGCTAGAAGGAATTGTGATGGTAGAGGGGTTCATGCACCCATCTTCTGGGATTGCCCAGTGATCATACCCTCTCAAGACAAAAAAAAAAAAATGAACATACAAATTAGCAGAATTCTGTACCAGCAAATATCACTGGATCCATTACTGGTTATTTATTTAATACATGTATATTCCACTAATCCACAATTCTCAGCAGATTACATCAGCACACGTGCAGTTAAAAACACAGCAAAACAAAACAATATTGACAATATAAAACAAATAAATACAACAGAAAATTCATACAAGCATATTGCTAGTAACAGAAATCCAGTAGGGAGAGATCATAGCAAGAGGAAGATACAAACTAAGTATATGCTATAGAGAACAAGTGTGTTTTTTTACAATTTCCTAAAATGAAGTCTTACACTTACCAAGATTAATAAAGCACAGTACTTTGACAGAGCGGGATAAATATTTGATGAGTGTACTAAAAAGTGTATAACAAGGTGGCTTGACTGTAAAGCAACAATGGTAGGACATTGGACAGAGACAATCAAGATACATAGAACGGGGAAAAAAAATCTGTATTCCTTGATGAATTGATTCTATACTTATGAGAGAAGATGACAAGTATATAATTCATATAGCGATTCAATATATGCAGTACACACCCATATGGTGGATGGCCAAAGGCAATCAGACACAACTTGGTTTCAGTTTTTAAGAATGTATTGGGAAAGTGAGAACCGTAAACCAGGTCAGTCATGGCACATAGTTCCGTAAAAGGATGAAGGCTTGGCTTTGTTGGCAGTTGAGGTGTAAGATAATGCTTTTGACTACATTTCCCCAGCGGTTATTAGAGTAAAAGGATTATGTGCTTCTGAATTCCACAGGCTAAAATAACTAGGATAGGTTAATGAAATGAGCTAATATTGGTTTTAAGCTGTATGATTGTGAGTATGTCTAAGGTTGATTATGTTCATGTTCAGTGCTTATTTCCTAGAAAAAGAGTTCCCAGCATTCACTTGCAGGGCCCTTCTTGGTGACAGGATGGGAAGGAGCAACCACCTAGGGCCACGCCCCTGCAACTGACTGCAGAGCCTATGAAATGACAGCATTGCAAATATTACACCAGGCCCTAGAACACCAAAACACCTCCTATTGGGAAAGCAGAACAAGCCAGACAGCTACAGATTACTACATAGAAATTACACATTATCAGAATACCTCACCTTGATCACACAGACAGAACATGGATAGATCCTCACCAAACACAGAATAAGTGACCATAAATTATAAATAGAAATATGCAGACAAAAAACTGGAAAACCCATGAAGCCAGACACGGTGTGCAGAGCATCATTGAAGAGAGAGAAACAGAAATGCATTTCCTCCTGTACTGTGCAAAATACAAAGCTATCAGAGATGCTGCACACTACAGGAGTAAAATACTTCAAACTGATTTGTCCGTTTAGATGGCCCAAGAACGTTGTGGCCCAAATGTCTTTGTGACTCTACGTAACTTTGGGCTAAATGTATGTGCGATGTATACTTATTATTGTACTATTTTATTTCTTTGTAAACCAGTTTGGGTTGTATTTTGGTACAAGGAAGGTGATCTAGAAATGTAAATTAACATAAGATGCACTAAATGCTTTTCCCAATGTCATTTCTTTGGGAAAATAATGCTCAGTGCATATTCCCCGATATTACTAGCTAGGTATTTCATATGTCCATATAGATAACCCAAATATCATTTAGGCAAGGTCTTCCATTGGCTCATTAGACGTTCCTTATACTTTATAGACACAGAAGTAGAGGAGACTGAGAAGGAGAAAGAAAATGTACCTATTAACAAATGATGCAAATAAAAAACGGACAGATCTGAAGAGGAATGTGAAAGCTGCAGAGGAGGGCGACAAAACTGATAAAAGGGAATGAAATGGTTTCCCCTTTGATGAGAGGCTACACAGGTTAGGGCTCTTCAGCTTGGAAAAGAGACGGCTGAGAGGGACATGACAGAATTTATAAAATCATGAGAGGAGGTATAAGGGGTATGTAAAGGTCGGTTATTTACCCTTTCAAATAATACTAAAACTAGAGGACATTCTATGAATCTAACAACCAGATTTAAAACAAATCATGGAAAGTACTTTGCCACCCAGCGTGGAATCTGTTGTCAGAGGCGACTAGCATAGAAGGGTTTAAAAGAGGTTTCAACAAATTCCTGGAGGAAAAATATACATACAATATTATAGCTAGGAGGACTAAGGAAAGCCATCTCTATCCCCGAGAGGAAGTAACAAGAAACACATCTACTTTTTTGGTCAGACACAGGATTGTTGGGCTCGATGGACCATAGTTTGACCCAACGTGGCATGTTCTCATCTGCAAAAAAGCAGACACACCAGACGGGGTAAAAAGAAAAGAAAGGTGATGTGGAAAAATTGAAAGAAAGGTCAAGGGCTTGGAACCCCTGAGGTCAATATTCAAAGCGACCTAAACCCACTAAGTCATGACTTAACCTTTGAAAATTGACCCAGCTAACAGGTTAAACTGATCCTCCTAGATCTCATCAAGAAGCTAAATTTAGATTATACAAATCCAGAGGGTCTAGGGGCAGGGGAAAACGTTAGATATCTAGTGCTTATTTTCAGTGCCAGCCACCCAACTTTGTTGGCCAAATTTAGGTCTAAATCTACCTAGCCAACCTCCATCCCAACATTAAAAAGGTTTCTAGCACCCAATCCCCTCCCTCTTCCAGCATTGAAAAATAAAAAAAGTGGCTGGTGCCCCAAACCTCATTTTTTCCTGATCCCCTTCTTTGTTTAAAAAAAAAAAAAAAAAGTGTCTGTCCGAAACATCCATCTAACTTCCAGGTCCCCTTTCAATGTAAAAAAACAAACAAACAAAAAAAAAACCAACCCACACATGCACACATCTCCTCCTTACTTAAAAACAAAAAATAAATAAATAAAAACAAAAAAAACATCAATGCCTCTCATTTCCCTTTTCTCCCAAGATCCACCCTCACCCTCTTAGAGCCCCTTGAACCCCAAAAAGTGTTCCTGAAGCAAAGCCAGAGGCTAAATACTAAGTGCCGGTACTCTGGCATCTACCGACACCTAGAGGTCCATATTGAAAGCAGTCACCCTGATAGCTTTATCTATATATTCAGCGACACTTATCTGGATAAAATTGCCACTGAACAGATGTAGAATTACCCAGAAAAAATTATCCTGGTAGCTTTGCCATTCACGGGGCTTTTGAAAGTTGAAAAAAATTAAAAAAAAAGCAATAAGAAAATTATAAAAAATTGGATATTATTACAAGACACTGCACCAGATAAAGCAAATGTTGCTTACCTGTAACAGGTGTTCTCACAGGACAGCAGGATGTTAGTCCTCACATATGGGTGACATCACAGGATGGAGCCCAATCACGGAACACTTCTGTCAAAGTTTCCAGAACTTTGACTGGCCCCTACTGGGCATGCCCAGCACGGCACTAACCCTGCAGCCAGCAGGGGTCCCCCTTCAGTCTTGTTAAAAAGCAACAGGTAGTGCCGAAAATAAAATAAGAAAATGTTACGAACCCAACACCGCGGGGCGGCGGGCGGGTTTCGTGAGGACTAACATCCTGCTGTCCTGTGAGAACACCTGTTACAGGTAAGCAACATTTGCTTTTTCACAGGACAAGCAGGATGGTAGTCCTCACATATGGGTGAGTACCGAGCTGAGGATGTCCGAGTATGCACCAAATATACTCAGGCGTGCAAGGCACTAAGCCTGGGATTAAATTTGGCCGAGGGCATCCTGAACCCCACCGGGCAGGCGGAAGGGTGTTGGTACGTCACGTTGGAAATAGGTTGTGCAAGACAGACTGGCCGAAGATGGAATCTTGTCTTCCGGCTTTGTCCAAGCAATAGTGGGCTGCGAAAGTATGGAGAGAACTCCAGGTGACAGCCCTGCAAATGTCAGGAAGCGGCACCAAGCGTAGGTGTGCTACTGAAGTCGCCATGGCCCTCACAGAGTGTGCTTTAACACGGTCTTGAAGTGGAATGCCCGCTTGCTGATAGCAAAAGGATATGCAGTCCGCCAACCAGGAGGAGAGAGTCTGCTTACCCACAGGCTGCCCCAATTTGATAGGATGGAAAGAGACAAACAATTGAGTGCTTTTCCTGTGGGCAGTTGTACGGTCTAGGTAGAACGCTAGAGCCCGTTTGCAGTCAAGGGTATGCAGAGCCTGCTCTCCTGGATTGGAACGGGGCCTGGGAAAAAAGGTAGGTAGTATGATGGATTGATTGAGATGAAACTCCGAAACTACCTTAGATAAGAATTTAGGGTGAGTGCGGAGCACTGCCCGGTCTTGCAGAAGTTTAATGTAAGGCGGATAGGTAACTAGAGCCTGTAATTCACTAACTCTGCAAGCAGAAGTGATTGCCAAAAGGAAAATCACTTTCCATGTGAGACATCAAAGTTCACAGGATTGAAGAGACTCGAATGGTGGTTTCATGAGCCGACCCAAAACTAGGTTGAGGTCCCAAGAAGGGGCTGGAAGACGCAGAGGAGGCTTGAGGTGAAGCAAACCCTTCAAGGGGTTGTACTGATATGGGAACATCCCCGACACCTTTATGGAAGGCGGCTACCGCACTGACATGCATCCTGATGGAAGAAGTTTTTAGACCTGACTCTGACAAGTGCCAGAGTGTTGCGTCCGTCGCTTCTCGACGCCCTCACTCCGCCCTCTTTACCTCTGTGGCGACTCCCTCTGGGTCTGATGGACAGTTAGCTGCCGCGGCGTCTTCTTGCCGTCTCCTTCCAGTGTCCCCGGACTGGCACGACGCTGTGGATCCACCATGTTCCTGATGATGTAGGGTGCGCGCACCGATTGATGTACCAGCAAGGGCATGAACTTCGGGGACGTTCCCCTGAGATGATGCCATCCTCTTCCAATATAAAAGGTCTCAGTATTTGCTAACACATCGAGTTAGCAAGGGTTTCGCTAGCTAAGCTAATCTGCCTCCTCGGACTTACCAGGGGTACCCGCTCCTCGGGGGCCTCGCTCTCTTTTCTTTATTTCAGATTGCCAATAGGAACCGGTACTCGCTCCTCGAGGTCCCATGTTCCTGAACACTCTGAAGATTCTCTACTGCCTGGAAGCTATCGCAGATAAAGACATTTGTGAGTTACCACCGCTCTCTCAGAGCTTTCCCTGGAACCAGGTACTCGCTCCTCGAGGGCCTAACCCTTTCCAGCTAGTGAACTTCTTACGACCTTATGCGAGTTTGTCATCCAGTTCTGGCTATGAACACAACATACCCTGTCTACTCACTATCTATAGTTTCTCTACAGCTCAACCCTGGGATCGCTGTTCCAGTACCTGAGGGACTTCAGCCCTGCTGGGCTTTTCAGCTCACTACTGCCACCTCTGGTGGTTCTACTAACCTATCTAATAAAAGAATTATCTGTGTCTGTCTCCGTACTCAAGCCTAGCCGGTGGTCCCTCTCAGGATATCCTCCTGGGGGCGCTGTCATCGGCTCAAGGATCCACCTATCTACATCCCTCTACAGCTGAGTGCCTTCTCCAAGCACTCCGCTGGTAACAGATTGCTACTTCTTCTCCATCAGGAGTCTTCAGCAACAGACTCATATCAGATTGCTACTCTGCAGTCTAAACCCATACAGTTTGTTAACTCCTCCCTCCACAGGAGCCAAAGCATAACAAGATTGCTAACTCCCTAGCAAGATCCTAACAGATTGCTAACTTCTCCTTCCTCAGGAGCCGTTTCATAACAGATTGCTAACTCTTCCTCCCGTAGGAGCTAATTCATTATAGATTGCTAACTCCTCCCTCTGTAGGAGCTAGAACCTAACAAGACTGCTAACTCCGTAGCAAGAACCTAACACAGAGCTAGTCCAGAAACTTCGTGATTAGACAGGTAAAAGGGTCAAGGGACCTGGTCCATTTGTAAGAATACAATTTTCTCGTGGAAGGCTTCCGTGAAGCAATCAGGACACGGGAAACTGGTTCAGAAAGGTTAAGTGGCTGAAGGATTAACCTTTCAACATCCATGCCGTCAGAATGGAGAAAATGGAATTTCTCTTCCGTGTTTAAACCCCGACGCCGTCTATTGCATCGACGTCGTCAGAGCCGGCACTCTCAACTTCACGCCAGCATCGAACTCCGGCTGGTGACCGTCCGGCATCGACAACTTCTCAGCCTTTGACACCCTCTACTTTCCCTCAGGATCGAGGGGATCGTAGAGATAAACATCACCACTGGCATCGAAAGTCTCAGACCATCGAGGGAGCAAAATCATCGACCTCACCATTGTCTGAGCCGCTGAAGAAAGCCCATCCAGAAAAGGCACCGACCTTTTCGGCAACCAGGTCACCAAGGCAACCCTTACCCGACAGGGTATCAGCGTCAGGGTTTGAGCACGGAAGAGAAGTTCCATTTTCTCCATTCTAGCCTTACCTCTTTCGCCATTCTTTCCTCCCGGTCTAACTTTGGTGCCAAGAAGGAAAGAATGGCGAAAGAGGCAGCCATCTGATCTTTTACACGTTTTCAAAGAAGAAAAAAATGCTTACTCTAGGATGATCTCCACCTGCCGAAGATTTTCAAAGCGCCGACCCGTGTCAGAGAACTCTGCCGTGTGCATCAATGCAACGTGACAAGGCAATAACTAAAGCCAGAAGAATGCTGGGCTGCATAGAGAATAACCAGTAAGAAAAAGGAGGTGGTGATGCCCTTGTACAGGTCCTTGGTGAGGCCTCACCTGCAGTACTGCGTTCAGTACTGGTGCCCATATCTCAAAAAGGATAAAGTCAGGATAGAGGTGGTCCAAAGAAGAGCGACCAAAATGGTGAGAGGTCAGCATTGGAAGACTTATGAGGAGAGGCTGAAGGACCTGAATATGTATACCCTGGAGGAGAGGAGGTGCAGGGGGAGATATGATACAGACCTTCAGACACCTGAAAAGGTTTTAATGATGCACAATCATCAAATCTTTTCCGCTGGAAAGAAATCAATAGAACTAGAGGTCATGAAATGAAACTCCAGGGAGGACAACTCAGAACCAATGTCAGGAAATATTTCTTCATGGAGAGGGTGGTAGATGCCTGGAATGTCCTTCCGGAGGAGGTGGTGAAGAAGAAAACAGTGAAAGAATTCAAAGAGGCCTGGAATAAACACTGTGGATTCCTAAAGGCTAGAGGTGGAAATGAAGGAAAAAGAGTGCATGGGGGTAGCTTGCTGGTATGGTAGTTTCTACCCTTAACAAATAAGCCTTGATACTGTTAATGCAACTCCATTATTGCTCTCTGCTTCAACTGCAGTGGGAAAAGCAGAAAAGGGCCCTGACTTTTACAGTTTGGGGAATAAATAAACATGGGGGTAGCTTGCTAATGCAGCTTTTACTACCCTTAATCACTGAGCCTAATACTTTGGATGCAGCTCCATCATTGCTCTCTGCTTCCACAGCAAGGGTTAAGGGAAATTGGATTCAAACAGCATCGGAGGGCCTGATCTTTACGGTCTGGTAAACTGATAAGCATGGGGATCACCGGCACAGTGCAGCAGATACTGGCATAAGCTTGCTGGGCAGACTGGTGGAACCTTTGGTCCTTTTCTGCCGTCATTTCTATGTTTACATTCATCCTCATGCTCAAACTGATACACAAGCACTGTTTCAAAACTCACACATGCTCACAGACACACAAAAGCTGACGGGCTCCTTCTCTCTCAGGCTCACACACACTCTGGCTCACTCTCTCTTGGGCACACTCACGCTGGCTCTATCCCTCTCTTCCACACACATACACTGGCTCTATTCCCTCTCCTCCACACACACACATAGGTGCTGGCTCCACTCCCTCTCCTCCACACACACATACACACACACATAGGTGCTGGCTCCACTCCCTCTCCTCCACACACACACACACACACACATAGGTGCTGGCTCCACTCCCTCTCCTCCCCACACACACACACACACATAGGTGCTGGCTCCACTCCCTCTCCTCCACACACACACACACACACACATAGGTGCTGGCTCCACTCCCTCTCCTCCACACACACACACACACACACACACACACACACACACATAGGTGCTGGCTCCACTCCCTTTCCTCTAGACACACACAGGCTGGCTTCATTGCCTCTGCTTCATACATATACACACACATGCTGTTTCCCCTCCCTCTTCTCCACATAAACACATGTGGGCAGGCTCTGGCTCCAGTCCATCTCCTTCAGTTAGGTCGCGGACCTCCTCCACCTCTGCCACCGGGAGAGACAGGTGCCTCCAGGAGCAGTGGGCCTCCTCCTCTTCTGCTGCTGGGCTGGATAGGCGCCCCTGGTGGCTGCGGGCTTCTTCTTCTGCCGCCAGATGGGATCCCCCCTGCCCCCCTCCCTGGCTAGGCCACTGGTAGCGACAGCTTCCCTAACATGTGAATAGGTCAGCGTAATAAACTCCAAAGCGCAAAAAGGATTATAAATATTACATAAAGTCACTAAGAGAAAAATTATAGAAAATTTTCTAAAGAATCCCTTAGGTAACTGCTATTAAAAGAAGAACAAAACCATAGCTAATAAAGGAACATCTGATAGCTATATATATAAAAAAAAAAATAGTCCTGGGGACATCATTGAGCGTTGATACAGAGAGCCAATGATACTCAGAGACAGCTGGAAAAAGCCAGGAGAACCTGGGCAGATCTCAACAAGAGAAGAAGTGCTTGCACAGGTGCTCCTCTCACATTTAAGGAGAATCTGCTCCGAGAGTTAAAAAAAAACAAACTGGCAAGAATAATAGAATGAATGTGGGTGTGTAAATGTTTAATGCATGAATATTTAAATTAGTAGAATTTTTTCTATGATACAAGTAAGCATTAGTGACAGGTAAAAATAACAGATGAAATAGACGAGTGTCTAAATATGTGAAACTTTGATTTGAGAGAGAGAGAGAACATGTACTATAAGAGTGAAGAGAGACTGTCCACAAGAAAACTTGACTGGCTAAAGAGAAAGCACTAACTGCATGATTCTCAAAATTCACCTCTAAACTAAAAGAAACAATAAAAAATAAAACATAAAAGTCACTCTCTAGCAAACAGATAGAATTATTTTTTTTTTTGGCACCCACTATAATTCTTGCCCAGTTAGGGTATTTGCAATTATTTATTTTCTTAGCTAGAGGCTTCAGTTCCACTACGAGTGACAAGAGGGAACACGTAATATTTAGATTTCGGAAGATTTAATCGTGACAGGGAGTCTGTCTCTCTTTTTGATTTTTAAAGAGTTAAATAGTAGGTTAAAGACTGAGAGAGTCAAAAGTTCAACGAACCCCAGCAATGCACTCTAAAGGACATTGAGACACTATAAAAGAAAAGTTAAATGTGTACACACAGAAAATCTCATATAGGCTTGCTTCAGAAAGACAACAAAAGATACAACAAAATAAAAAAAAGACATTAACAAGGTTAAATAAAATAAAATAAGAATACCTTAAGAACGTTCCTGTAACCGGAATAAGTCTGTATCTACACATTTGTAGTAACCATCTAGAATGAAAAGACAATAACAGCACACAAAGTATCAGTTCTGAGGTCTGCATATAAAAACTGAAAAAAATATACCTAAAAAGTTAGGGTGAAAGTATAAATAACACTTATCTGACAAGGTGACTTGATACAATACTTAATATTCTTTGTTATGCATTTCATTGCTTGAAGTTATATTTCAATTTTTTGGTATTCTGAAAAAATAGAAGTGAATGAAAGTAATGCGTTTTGTTTTTAAGAGTGACAGATTTATTACTGGCTGTCATTAATAAAAATATTTGTAAAAGGTTACTTGGCCAAATTCATGACTTACCCCGTCCTATTCTACCTCTGCTTCCCCTCCCTGCCACCGGGAGACTTACTGAGTAAGTCACTTTGCCACCCAATTCTTAAGTCTCAATAGGGAAGAGACATTTTCACATACCCCCCTTATATCATACTATCAGGTTTTCCCCTATACTTCTCTCGGTCTTTGGAGACACCTAATAGGGAGGGAAATCCTAGAAGGGCGGTTTTCAGTACATCTGGCCCTGCTGGACGGGCAGGCTGCCATATCTGGGTGTTTTCCCAACTTAAAGCAGATTGCATGCTTTAGCCGTGATAAGTGTTAGCATGTGAGGAGTTTAATTTTATAACCTACACTGCACCAGAGCTAGAGAAGAAACTCTCCAACACTATAATCTATAGTCATTTTGTGGTGTTTTGCATGGCTTTGTCAGAATCACTAGGAGATCCTGAACAGGAGACCAAGGAAAAGTGCGTTAAATACCTGGCTCCCTGCCCAAAATTAATCCGCTCTTTTTCGTGATGGCATTTACCCTATGGTACACATGTACTGACACCCAGGCGCACCATAATTAGATGATCCTACTAGACAGAATCCTGTCCCTTAGGCCTGTGAAAAAAAAAGTTAGCATCATCTTATGAACTATTGCATCCTTTGCTTGGCAATTAGTAGCCATAATTTCAGACTCTGTTTTCTAAATAAACAGGATTTCTTCACCAGGAACTTCCCACAAGTAAAATACATGGCATGGTTTGATCATGTCAGGGCACCGTATTCACTTTCATGCCAAAACTGCTGTAAATAAAAAGAATTGGTTTTCACGGAACAGCAGGAGCATCTGGAAAATGTTATAAAGATTAAAACTCATTTTATTGTTTGTTGAAATGTGGCATGTTTATAGGGTTTTTAAATGGATGGGACGTAAACAAGGGCGTTGCCTGCATGCGGAGACATCTCTCTTGATACTTAAGCTCATTGTTGATAGCCAGTGTGCTCTGAATTTTCCACTCTGGCTGCGACGAAGTGATTTTAATAAACATGATATACATTCATCTAATGATATTTCTTTTATACCTAGAGGGGCCATGATGCAAGACCTTTTATTTCATTCCATTTTTGCTTGCATGGTGCTTTTTTGTTCCCTATGGATTTTTTTTTTCCTTGCCAGAAGCAGCAGGAAATTTCAGTCTTGAGCACAAGATGCACCAATTCAGAATTGTGCAAGGAAAGTTAACTTGCGAGTTTTTGGCAAAGGAGGATTTTTTTTATTTTCCATTCGTTGATCTGATGCTAAGAGTCATCTAACTTGAACAAACAGGAAGAAAGATTACTGGGAAAAGACAGAAAACCAAGCCAGGGAGAGCAAAGGCTAGAAACTATTTGATTGCTTTTAAAGGGGCTAGAAATGAATTAATCAATGTCAGTCATCCTGGGACCCAGTTCGAAGTATCATGACCTGGATGCCTCCGCCACACAAAGAAATTCAGTCTTCGGTGGGAAATTAAACCCCTTTAGGGGTTTAATTTCCCACCGTAGACTGAATTTCTCCTGTTCAGTTTATTCTCCACCTTAGGGGAGCAGACCTAATCCTTCTCATGCTGGGAAACAGGTTGCGTTCCTATCCACATAACATGCTCTTGAGTTGTTCTCTAAACTAAAAATCAAGATAATTAATGCATAGAGAAGCAAGCTATTTACATCCTGTGAAATATAAAATGGGGGAGGGGGAGCAATGAGACCTGGAGAAGGTTCTCCATGTTAAGGAGTCAATCGCTTAGGGTTTTCCTGGTTACCAGTAGCTTAAATTGTTGGTTTTTTTTTAAAAGAGGGCCGGATAGGGTATATGCTAAATTTCCTCACTTAGGGCCTGATGTACTAAGGCTTTTTTTCCCTCAGTCTGTGTCTATGGGAATAAAGCTTAATAAGTAAGAGCTCCACCCACCCAGCCGTGGGCTGTGTTTTTTGGTGTGTGTGTTGTGTGTGTTAATGCAGACTTTCAGAAGCTGGAGAATTGCATAGACTGACTCCTGTCCAGAATTCTGGGAGATCACTAGCAGGATAAGCTCAGCATAGCTCAACACCATTTCTTCATTTCTTTGCTTCCTAATCATTCCTCTATCCTTCCTCTTTCCAAGGCCAGCCCTCCCCCTAACCGCTGCATCTGCAGCAAACCTTCCAAACATTAAGACGCTGCTGTCGTTTCCTTTATTTTCCAGCTCGTACTGGTCTTGCCTGTGTGTCTGGAACTAGAATGTAAGCCCTGTGAAGCAGGGACTGCACAACCACTGGGTTCATCTTGTACTGCTATATAAATGATTAAAAGCAGCCATAGTTAACAGTGGTTAAGCTTATTTGTTAGCCTGAATTAGTATAAAGCAATAATAATGCTTTGTTTCAGAATCAAGAGTGGCCATATAAAGTCTGCACTGCCTTCCAAAATGCTCACCTTTTCGTTTCTTTATAGCCTTGAAGTAAAATGCATTAAACCAGCCATTTGTTCCATGTATCCGCACATCCTACCCCACAACTTACCAAGTGAAAAATGTATTCCAGAATTCCTTTGAAACTGTAGTAGAAATAAAAACATGGAATAGCTTGGTTCGATTAAGTGTCCACTCCTTTGTACTTCTACAAGGCTTAATTTGTGAAGGAACAGCCCAGAGCCGAGTTAACACCACTTCATTGGAGCTTCACAGGCAGGGGCAGTCAGCTCCAGCCCCTCCCAACCAGGCTGCCTGCAAGGAAGAGGAGGAGAGGAGGTGAACCTGGAGCAGACAGCAATGAGAGCAGCACTCTGCTCCCTAAGCCAGCCCCCTTGTTCCCTCTCTCCTTGCCTGTTCCGAGCCCGGCGCGTGCTGCCTGTTCCCTCCGAGGCCGCTCCGAAATCGGAGCGGCCTCGGAGGGAACTTTCTTTCCACACCCCCCCCCCCCGCACCTTCCCCTCCCTACCTAACCCACCCCCCGGCCCTATCTATACCCCCCCTACCTTTTGTTGGCAGATTTACGCCTGCTGAAAGCAGACGTAAATCTGCGCGCGCCAGCCAGCTGCTGGCGCACCATCACCCGACCCAGGGGCTGGTCCGAAGGCCTTGACCACGCCCCGGGGGCGGCACCACGCCCCCAGTCCCGCCCCAAACCACCCCCCCGACACACCCCCTCCCCGCCCCTTTTATGAAGCCCCGGGACTTACGTGCGTCCCAGGGCTGTGCGCGTGCCGGCGGCCTATGCAAAATAGGCGCGCCGGCGCGCGCAGGGCATTTAAAATCCGACCCAATTTGTTCAGTTCTTTATCCTCCGGCTCTCCGGAAGAGCCCATTCTTCTTTTCCCCGGTTGATCCCAGTTTAATGTATCCCTTGTTGTGATGTAAAAGCATTCTTACATGCCAGTTCATGTTCTATTGTAAACCGAAGTGATGTGTAATTTTTTACATGAATATCGGTATATAAAAATGCTAAATAAATAAAGTAAGTAAGTAAGTTTCAAGCTTGTGTTAAATGAATTCAACCTCTTTTTTTTGCATCTCTTGTTATCTAAGGCTTAGTTTCTGGAGGAAGGACCCAGAACAGCATCCTGCCACCTTTTTTCTGGGACTCAAAGAAGTAGAGTTGAGCTGGCAGGGTAAATTAGTTCTGGCTAGGGAGGAGTCAAGATGGGGGAATGCTGCTGAAGACTGCGTCCCTCACCTGAAGGAAGGGGAAGGCTAGAATGTATCCTGCTCCTTCCCGATTTGGCCCGATGGACTATTTCGTATCGCGGTCAGCGTCTGCCGGGACTCAGATCTGCCCCAAAGTGCTGTGGTTGGGAGCTGTGAGGAGGTTGTCCTCGCGGTCTCCCCAAACGCTGAGACCTCTTTCTGCCCAGGGCAGTGAGAGCCTCCGCTTCAGCCCTAGGCTGTGTGCGATGAGCCTTTAGAAATCCGGGGCTCGCTGTCTCAGTCGGATGACATTCTCCCTGCAACAAAGGTCAGTGGAGTTTAACAATCGGGTCGGAGAGTGTCTGAAGGCTCTATGGAGGGACGTTCACCTGCCGCGAGGCAACCTGGAGATACAGCTCATTGCTCTGATGCTCCAGTGACTGAAGGAATTGCTTTTCAACCTCCTATTTTGGCCTCTCTAGCGACAGCTTTTCCTCCTTTGGTAAGGCCTAGTGTAGTTTCCTTGGAAGGCCTGTGGTATGCAGTTAATAATGTCTCTCTTTTTTTCACAATGCCAGTCTCTCTCTCTGGTCAAGTACAGGGCAACCAAAGGTCTATATCCATCCTCCATCAAAAAGTTGAAACCTTAGAAAGCACGGCATCAGCAGTACAGGACTTGGGGATCTCACTGGTGAAAAGTCAATCCCCGATTCAATATAGGGTTGAAGCACTTGAGAACTCATTTCAACATAAGAAATTATGTCTGATTAATTTCTCTAAACAAAAATGTGTAACACCTTTAGAAATGCTTATAAGATATCTTTCGGAAATGTTTAATGTACCTGAAAATTTAATTCCTCAGGTCTCTAGAATATATTATATGCTACCATATATTGTAAGAAGATGGGATGGAATAAAAGTGTTTGAATTTCAATCTTCTTTGGATTTTTCTAATATGACTGCCATACGTAAGAACATAAGAAATTGTCATGCTGCGTCAGACCAAGGGTCCATCAAGCCCAGCATCCTGTTTCCAACAGAGGCCAAACCAGGCCACAAGAACCTGGCAATTACCCAAACACCAAGAAGATCCCATGCTACTGATGCAATTAATAGCAGTGGCTATTCCCTAAGTAAACTTGATTTAATAGCAGTTAATGGACTTCTCCTCCAAGAACTTATCCAAACCTTTTTTGAACCCAGCTACACTAACTGCACTAAACACATCCTCTGGCAACAAATTCCAGAGCTTAATTGTGTGTTGAGAGAAAAATAATTTTCTCAGATAAGTCTTAAATGTGCTACTTGCTAACTTCATGGAATGCCCCCTAGTCCTTCTATTATCCGAAAGTGTAAATAATCGATTCACATCTACTCATTCAAGACCTCTCATGATCTTAAAGACCTCTATCATATCCCCCCTCAACCGTGTCTTCTCCAAGCCGAACAGCCCTAACCTCTTCAGCCTTTCCTCATAGGGAAACTATTCCATCCCCTTTATCATTTTGGTTGCCCTTCTCTGTACCTTCTCCATCGCAAATATATATTTTTTGAGATGCGGCAACCAGAATTGTACACAGTATTCACCATAGAGAGATACAGAGGCATTATGACATTTTTTATTTAATTAACCCTTCCCTTCCTAATAATTCCTAACATTCTGTTGGCTTTTTTGACTGCTGCAGCACTATGATGCCTAGATCTTTTTCCTGGATGGTAGTTCCTAATATGGAACCTAACATTGTGTAACTATAGCATGGGTTATTTTTCCCTATATGCATCACTTTGCACTTATCTACATTAAATTTCTTCTGCCATTTGGATGCCCAATTTTCCAGTCTCGCAAGGTCCTCCTATAATGTATCACAATCCGCTTGTAATTTAACTACTCTGAACAATTTTGTATCATCTGCAAATTTGATTATCTCACTCGTTGTATTTCTTTCCAGATCATTTATAAATATATTGAAAAGTAAGGGTCCCAATACAGATCCCTGAGGCACTCCACTGCCCACTCCCTTCCACTGAGAAACTTGTCCATTTAATCCTACTCTCTGTTTCCTGTCTTTTAGCCAGTTTGCAATCCACGAAAGGACATCGCCACCTATCCCATGACTTTTTACTTTTCCTAGAAGCCTTGGAGGAGAAGTCCATTAATGGCTATTAATCAATTATACTTAGGGAATAGCCACTGCTATTAATTGCATCAGTAGCATGGGTTCTTCTTAGTGTTTAGGTAATTACCAGGTTCTTAAGGCCTGGTTTTGGCCTCTGTTGGAAACAGGATTCTGGCCTCTGTTGGAAACAGGATGCTGGGCTTGATGGACCCTTGGTCTGACCCAGCATGGCAATCTTATGTTCTTAAGCCTCTCATGAGGAACTTTGTCAAATGCCTTCTGAAAATCAAAGTATACTACATCTACCGGTTCACCATTATCCACATGTTTATTAACTCCTTCAAAAAAGTGAAGCAGATTTGTGAGGCAAGACTTGCCCTGGGTAAAGCCATGCTGACTTTGTTCCATTAAACCATGTCTTTCTATATGTTCTATGATTTTGATGTTTAGAACACTTTCCACTATTTTTCCTGGCACTGAAGTCAGGCTAACCGGTCTGTAGTTTCCCGGATTGCCCTGGAGCCCTTTTTAAATATTGGGGTTACATTTGCTATCCTCCAGTCTTCAGGTACAATGGATGATTTTAATGATAGGTTACAAATTTTTACTAATAGGTCTGTAATTTCATTTTTTAGTTCCTTCAGAACTCTGGGGTGTATAACATCCGGTCCAGGTGATTTACTACTCTTCAGTTTGTCAATCAGGTCTACCACATCTTCTAGGTTCACCGTGATTTGATTCAGTCCATCTAAATCATTACCCATGAAAACCTTCTCCAGTACGGGTACCTCCGCAACATCCTCTTCAGTAAACACCGAAGCAAAGAAATCATTTAACCTTTCCGCGATGGCCTTATCTTCTCTAAGTGTCCCTTTAACCCCTCGATCATCTAACAGTCCAACTGACTCCCTCACAGGCTTTCTGCTTCGGATATATTTTAAAAAGTTTTTACTGTGAGTTTTTGCCTCTACGGCCAACTTTTTTTCAAATTCTCTCTTAGCCTGTTTTATCAATGTCTTACATTTAACTTGCCAATGTTTATGCATTATCCTATTTTCTTCTGTTGGATCCTTCTTCCAATTTTTGAATGAAGATCTTTTGGCTAAAATAGCCTCTTTCACCTCCCCCCTTAACCATGCTGGCAATAGTTTTGCCTTCTTTCCACCTTTCTTAATGTGTGGAATACATCTGGACTGTGCTTCCAGAATGGTATTTTTCAACAATGACCACGCCTCTTGCACACTTTTTACTTTTGTAACTGCTCCTTTCAGTTTTTTTCTAATAATTTTTCTCATTTTATCAAAGTTTCCCTTTTGAAAGTTTAGCACGAGAGCCGTGGATTTGCATACTGTTCCTCTTCCAGTCATTAATTCAAATTTGATCATATTATGATCACTATTGCCAAGCAGCCCCACCACTGTTACCTCTCTTACCAAATCCTGTGCTCCACTGAGAAATAGATCTAAAATTGCTCCCTCTCTCGTCGGTTCCTGAACCAATTGTTCCATAAAGCTATCGTTTATTTCATCTAGGTACGTTATCTCTCTAGCTTATCCCGATGATACATTTACCCAGTCAATATTGGGGTAATTGAAGTCTCCCGTTATTACCGCACTACCAATTTGGTTAGCTTCCCTAATTTCTCTTAGCATTTCACTTTCCGTCTCACCATCTTCACCAGGTGGACTCTTATCACTATAGTCTTCCCCGACACACAAGGGATTTCTACCCATAAAGATTCAAGTTTGCATTTAGTCTCATGCAGGATGTTTATCCTGTTGGACTCTATGCCATCCCGGACATAAAGTGCCACACTGCCTCCTGGGTGCTCCTCTCTGTCATTGCGATATAATTTGTACCCCGGTATAGCACTGTCCCATTGGTTGTCCTCCTTCCACCATGTCTCTGAGATGCCAATTAAGTCTATGTCATCATTCACTGTTATACATTCTAATTCTCCCATCTTACTTCTTAGACTTCTGGCATTAGCATACAAATATTTCAAAGTTTGTTTTTTGTTTGTATTTTCATTCTGCTTTTTAATTGATAGGGATAAGTTAGAATTTTTTAGCTTAGGTGAGTTTTTAGTTACAGGCACTTGGACTACTTTTCTTATTATTGGAACCTCACTGTCGGGATGCCCTAATTCTAATGCATCATTAATATCCTTTGAAGATACTCTCTGAACCATGCGCTGCTGAGTGACTGTTGGCTTTCCCCTTTGTTCTAGTTTAAAAGCTGCTCTATCTCCTTTTTAAAGGTTAGCGCCAGCAGTCTGGCTCCACCCTGGTTAAGGTGGAGCCCATCCCTTCAGAAGAGACTCCCCCTTCCCCAAAACGTTCCCCAGTTCCTAACAAAACTGAATCCTTCTTCCTTGCACCATCGTCTCATCCATGAATTGAGACTCCGGAGCTCTGCCTGCCTCTGGTGACCTGCACGTGGAACAGGGAGCATTTCAGAGAATGCTACCCTTGGAGGTTCTGGATTTTAGTTTTCTACCTAAGAGCCTAAATTTGGATAATATTTACTAGAGGAGCATGAATGTGATTCCCTTATGTGGGTAACCGTAGGGTCCTGTGATAAGTGCTTCTATTACTATCTACTTACTTACTTATTTATTTATTTGTTTGTTTGTTTAGAGTTTCTTCTATACCGATAGCCGTTTGCACATCGTATCGGTTTACATATAACTAGGAACATTTAGGCAGAGCCATTTACATATAGGCAGAGCCCTTACATGGAACAGTAACAATTATAAGGAACAGTAGAATAACTAAATGTTAAATTCGAGGAGCTATGTGTTACATATAAAGCTAATGAGCTAGAATGCTAGATAAGGTGAACTATAATACAAAATGTACAGCAGTTCATGGTCATTCCAGAGCGACACTATTGGATCAATTACAAGGAGGTAAGAACAGCGTCTGAGCTGAAAAATTGTTTAAATAAGAATCAAGAGGAGAGGATCGTGAGTGAGCTCAATGAAAGTATCACAAACACAATTCTGAACAAGGAGAATAAACAGAGGAACGAGGGGCGCAAAGAGAGGAACATTAGAGGCCGGGGAGTAAACTGGGGTAAAATAGGAAAAAGGGTGGATGGTGGGAAAATGAATGGAGAAGGGAAAGGTAATAATACTAGGGTAAACAGGGGGGGGGGGGGTTACCAGAGGTTGAGGATGACGGGGATAACTCAGAGGTTCAAAAGATGAGGATAACTCAGAGGTTCAAATCAAAGGAATTTAGGAATTTGGGAATTCTTCGTGGAGGATTGTGAGGGGTATGCTTGAAGGAACAACCATGCTTTTAGTTTTTTCTTGAATTTGGGAGTGGAGGTCTCAGTGCGTAAGTCTGGAGGTAAGGAGTTCCAGAGGGTAGGGCCAGCAAGGGAAAAGGCTCTGTTCATAGTGGAGGTAAGTTTGGTGGATTTGATTGAGGGCGTGCGGAGTGTTCCTTGGAGGGCAGGGCGAGTGGGTCTTGTGGACGTGTGGGGGAGGAGAGGCGGGTTGATCCAGTGGAGGTTTTCATTTATAAGGCTTTTATGGATGAGGGAAAGTGTTTTGAATAGTATTCGTGATTGTATTGGTAGCCAGTGAAGTTCAATAAGAGTTGGTGTAATGTGGTCTCTTTTTTTGGAGTTACAAAAGAAGTACAAAGACTTGATGGACTTCTCCATCAAGTCTTTGTACTTGATGGAGAATGTACATCATACCTAGTGCATCTCTGCATACTGAGCAGAAGATTTCATCATATTTTCAGCGATGACACCTAGATCCTTTTCCTGAGTGGTGACTGCTAATGTGGAACCTTGCACTGTGTAGCTATAATTTGGGTTATTCGTTCCTAAGTGCATCTCTTTGTACTTCAATAGAATGTACATCTCTTTGTACATCTCTTTGATGGAGAATGTACATCATACCTAGTGCATCTCTTTGTACTTCATTTATGTGGATCTGTTTTTACTGAGTGTAGGTGTTATTTGTGTTATGTTTTTATGATTATATATGTAGAGAGCACTGATTTGTTATGGCAAGTTAAAAACTTAAAAAAATAAAATAATTAATGTTAGAACTGAAGGTGTGGGGAATATTTAAGAACATAAGAACTTAAGAACATAAGATTTGCCATACTGGGTCAGACCTAAGGTCCATCAAGTCCAGTACTTCTCGCCAGTTTTTATTTTAGAGGAGATAAATGCCACATGGAGGGAGGGGAAGGAGATGTTGGGGGATTGTAATGGAATAGTTATGTTGGCAGGTGGGTATGTGTTATGTGGTGTTGTTTATATATATATTTTATGTGGATCTGTTTTTACTGAGTGTAGGTGTTATTTGTGTTATGTTTTTATGATTATATATGTAGAGAGCACTGATTTGTTATGGCAGGTTAAAAAACTTAAAAAAATAAAATAATTAATATTAGTGGGGAATATTTAAGAACATAAGAACATAAGATTTGCCATACTGGGTCAGACCAAAGGTCCATTAAGTCCAGTATCCTGTTTCCAATAGTGGCCAATTCAGGTCACAAGTACCTGGCAGGATCCCAAGGGGTAGATAGATTACAAGCTGCTTATCCCAAGAATAAGCAGAGGATTTCTGCAACTCTACCTGAATAATTATTAATGGACTTTTCCTCCAGGAACTTGCCCAAACCTTTTTTAAATGCAGCTACACGCATCCTCTGGCAACGAATTCCAGAGCTTAATTATGCGTTGAGTAATAAAATATTTTCTCTTATTAGTTTTAAATGTATTAATGTATTACCTAGTAACTTCCTTGTGTGTTCCCTGGTTTTTGTACTTTTACTCATTCCATTCCACTCATTATTTTATAGACCTCTTATCACATCTCCCCTCAGGCATCTCAACTCTCCAAGCTGAACAGTCCTAAACTCTTGAACCTTTCTTCATAGGGGAATTGCTCCATCCCCTTTATTATTTTGTTTGGCCTTCTCTCTACCTTTCCTATTCTGCTATATCTTTTTTGAGATGTGGTGGCCAGAACTGCACATAATACTCAAGATGAGGTCTCACCATGGAGCAATACAGAGGCATTATGATATTCTATGTTTCATTCTCCATTCCTTTCCTAATAATCCCTAGCATTCTATTTGCTTTCTTGGCTGCTGCTGCACACTGAGCAGAAGATTTCATCATATTTTCAGCAATGACACCTAGATCCTTTTCCTGAGTGGTGACTCCCTAATGTGGATCCTTGCACTGTGTAGCTATAATTTGGGTTACTCTTTCCTAAGTGCATCTCTTTGTACTTCTTCACATTAAATTTCATTTGCATGCCCAGTCTTCCAGTTTTGCAAGGTCCTCTTGCAATTTCTCACAATCTTCATGTGATTTAACAACTTTGAATAATTTTGTGTCATCGGCAAATTTGATCACCTCACTTGTTGTTCCCATTTCCAGGTCATTTGTAAATATATTAAAAAGCATTGATCCCTGAACAGATCCCTGGTGCACTCCACTATTCACCTTTTCCCGTTGGGGAAATTTACCGTTTAGCCCTACTCTCTGTTTTCTATCTTTTAACCAGTGGGCAATCCACAATAGGACACTGCCACCTATCCCATGACTTTCTAATTTCCTAAGAAGTCTCTCGTAAGGGCCTTTGTCAAATGCTTTCTGGAAATCCAGGCACACTATTTCAGCTGGCTCACCTTTATCCACGTGTTTATTTATCACCATTAATTCTCCGTAGAGGTGGTTATAGATCTTTTATGATTTTTCTTAGTAGATGACAGTAATATTTGAAATACTAGAAGTTTACTTCTGTGTTTGTTTTTTTTATTTAAATTTATATTCCACCTTTCGTGGCACTTCAAAGCATATTCCCCTATCCTCAGAGGGCTTACAATCTAACAGCCTCATTTATTAAGCATTTTTTCCCATAGACGCAGAAGGGAAGAAAAGCCTTAGCAAATCCGGCCCTAGGTTTGTACCTGAGGCACTGGAAGGTGAAGTGACTCGCCCAGGGTCATCAGGAGTGTCAGCTGGTGGGTTAAATACAATATATACAATACAGGCTTTTTCTCAGGTTTTTAACTAAAATCTAAAGATTATTCCCTTATCCACTGCTAAATGCAAGTGCCTGAAAGGTTTTACAGTTGCAGGAGAAATAATTCCTACTATTTTCCTCAGAAGGATTAGGAGAGAGCCATATCTTCCACGGGTAAAATGAGCAGATCTCATCCTATTCTGAATTTACAGACTCAATGTGCAAATTATTGCCTTCAGGTTGTAACGTGGCTTGTTTTGTTGGTCTGGCATGTGCCGCCGTGGCACAGGCAAGGACGGCTGTCCCTGGAATGCAACTCACTTCCCCCAATGTTAATTCTTTTCAGGACAAAATTGCTCTAAAATCAGTTCTAAAACTGCAGGTTCCAGTTAAAGTATACTTCATCGTATCTCCTTTCTGAAAGCAAAAAAACCGCCGGATTACAGGCACAGCATGCGACTGGGTAGAGCGCAGGGTGGACAAAAGACTGCTTTTGGAAAAAAAAGACCGGCTTAATGCCTTGAAGCACCTGGAGCCCAAGCAAGCACGCACCCTGAATCTGCAGAGGCTTCTCCGTCCTATGAAGACTCCTCAGCCTGGCTCAGGAAGTAGGGACTTATAAGTTTATGCAGAGGTCGCAGAACAAAGAAATAAAAGATGACAGCAGAGTCCGCCCTTATGTATCATGAGCTCTTGTTTTACGATTTTGTTTCCACTGAAAAAAGGTTTTATTATTTTGCATTGTTTAAACCTTTGGCACATGGGAATGTCTTTATCTTAACCCTCTTTGGGCAGACATATATTTAGATCCTTAGCTTCGTCTTGTAAAACTGTTTTGATGCAAACTCTGCCTCATTTTGGTATCCCTTCTGGGGACCACCCGTAGAAGACCCAATTCTCCGGGCGAGGTCTCACCATCATCCTGTGCAGAGATTATTATTATTAGTGTGTATTGTGCCGTAAACCAGCTGCCGCGGGATAAAATGGATACCTTCAAACTTTTCAGAGTAAGCCTAAAAACTTGGCTCTTTAAACAAGCCTTTTATAAAGAGAATGGAGAAACCAAACAAGATCGTAACCCGGCAACGAATATGTAGTTTTTTTAATTTCCTTTTTCTTTCCCGCCTTTAAATTATACCTAAGATTATATATGAACTGCAATAGAAACTCTTCAACCTAACAAAATCACTACTCAACAAATAGTTTTATATTGAAAGAACCATGTTACTGCGGATTGTTGGCCCGTCTATAATGTTTTTAGCTATTTTAAATAATTTCTATTACTTTATGTGCCTTTTTGTAAACCGCTGTGATGGTTAATTTACTGAATGATGGTATAGAAAAGATTTTAAATAAATTAAATAAATATTCTCTCCTTAGCATTCCTCTGTGTTACATTTGCTGGCTCACAGGGGATGTACCTGCGAGCTGGAGCACTCGCCCCCAACCATGTGCCTCACTCACGCCGCATGGACACCGCCAGCCTCACACCAGCCCTGCTCGCCTTAGGCGCGTGCGCCAGCTGCTGGAGTCTTAAAGGGCCCACGGCAGGGAACAAGCCATGGCTCCCTTGGATGAAGTCGCAGGCTTCAGCCCTTAAAAGGGCCATTCGGACATCCAGATCTCGCCTCAGCAACGGGTCTCCTGCATTCCCTGCGGCGCGTGTTGCTTGAAACCGTTCCTTGTTCTAGCCTTGGCTCGTCCAGCCTTGCCCTATCTTCCAGCCCAGCCTGTCTTCCTTGTTCCTGTCCTCCGCATCTCCTGTATGTCCATGTCCCCCTCGGCTTGCTGCGCGGGACCTGACCGCATTTGTTCGCCACCTGGACCCGACTATTCTTGCTTGCTGCCTGCCTGGACCTTGGCTTTCGTCTGACTTCCATGAGCCTGCTGTCTGCCTTGCCTCCGGGCTCTAGCCACCACCGCTGCCCTAGGGAACGTACCTAAGACCTGCCGGCCACCAGAATCCAAGTGGCCAACCTGTGGATGTGGCAGCTGGTAAAGGTGAGGCTGCAGACTGTCCCACTACAGGGTATGGTCGCTGGCTGCTGGCATGTGCCTTGGGGGCTCACCCTCGAGGCTGCATCCACTGCGCCGCAGCATTAAGGGCTCACCCCCCCTGTACCCGTTACACGCTGGCTCCAGCGACCCCCCCCCCCCTTGTTGCACAGTTTTGATAACATGATACCACTGGCCACTCTGAGATTTCTTCTCCCACTCAGAGCGCATCACTCTCTCACTGCATCCAAATATAACGACTCTGCCCTCTCTTGCAACTGCAGCCAAGATCATGGAAGCAATCTTCAAACCTTTTTAGATCTTTCTTAATTCTGTCTTCTCCCTCAGAGGTGTCCACTTTTATCCCGGACGGGCTTTTGTGAGTGACCTATTTTATTTGATTTTCTACCATCCCATCGCCCACTTCCACGCGGTAAATGAAATGCTTCAGAAGATGGAATTATTTTCATGGATGGGATTCCTCGGGTGCCCATCCTTAGGAATCCACCCATCCTGCTGTGATGCGACATGCAACTTGCTGGCTCTTTGATACATCCAGCCCCAGGAGCAGATTTCTGGAATTCAGCTGACGGCATTATCCAGGAAGTCACTGAATGGACTGAGAGAGTAATGTTAGATTACACAAACGCACGCACACACACAAACACACCTTTGCTTTGAAGGTGTAGGGTTACCCGCCCACCTTCATCAATTGCCCTCCCCAACCACCGCCTCCACCACATCAGAACGCCATCTGTTGCCAACGCTTCACTTGTCCTCACCTCTTTTCCCATACCAGCTATTTCTCCCTTGTATTTCCCCTTTCTCTTTTCATTCCCTTCTTGCTCTTCCCTCTAGTTTTCAAGTTCCCGGCAACCGACGGTAAAAAGGAAGGCAGGACCCTAGCGTGCAGGTCCCCTCCCAAATCAAAACTGGGAGCAGAGGAAGAACAAGAGAACATAAAATTTACGCCACTCAGACTGACCCTCCTGATTTAGATTCATATTCAGTTTCAGCAGAAGCAGGATGATAAGGGCTGTAGAGAGTGGCCCGAGCCATTTTTTTTTTTTGTCATTAAGAAATGTGTTAGATAAAAAAAAAGAGGAGGAGGGTGGGAGAGCAGATTGTCATGAGCAAAAATGTCAGCGTGGAGAGGGTGTGTGTGTGGGTGGGGGGGGGGGGGATGTAGGTTGCTATCGGACCCTCCTCCTTCAGGCGCCACTGCCTCGCTTCTGCCTGGGACGTCCTTGTGGTACTCACCTCTCCCCCCCCCCCCCCCCCCATTAACAGAATTCAAGAAAACATGAGACGGGCACAGAGGATTTTTCATTGTAGGGATGCACTGATAAATAAAGACGGAGGTTTCCTAGGGTTTCCATTATTACATGAGCTAGGGGACATGGGCAGACTGGAGGGGTTGGGCAGAAACTCAGCTTTAAAAAGGGAGAGTTGTCCTTTTTTTTTTTTTTTTAATGTAAGTTACTTTCTCTCCGATTCAGGCTGTGGCTTGTGGAATAACAGCTCCTCATCCTGGCAAGCACCATTCTAAAGTGCCAGAGTTAGCCTGGGGCCAGGGTCGTTAGCTGAAGTCATTTTCTGGGGTCACTCTCAGGTGCAGTTCTGTTGAACCTTGGGGGGGGGGGATCACGATACTCAGCGAGGCCCGCCCTCGCTCTCAGAATCAGCAGATCGATGCTTCCATATTATTTTTTGCTTTATTTTCTCAGAAGACCCTGTATCTTAGACTCGGCCCTGGAGGCAAACAGATGAGGTAGTTTCATGATCACGAGTAGCTCTACGTACAGCAAGGTTTCCCAATATTTTCAAGCTCAAGGCACACCTATATGGCCCCCGCCCCCTTGGTCCAGATTATGAATTACCCCTATGCTTGGGGTGGGGAGTAACATATGAGAAATTATATTTACTAATATGATTTATCTTTGGGTTTGTAGCCTGAGTGGGGGATGAGACAGGGTCTCGGCCATCCTGAAATCACAATTATGTGCCCTTCCTGTCACCAGGTTATAAAATTGTGTGGAAAAATCAATCAGGAAAATGAAGACGTCCCTCTTGATGGTGGAGTGGGCTAGATGAGAAACCAAACCGATGAGCACTGCAGTGTGTGGAAGGTCTCTCTCTCCTAGGGAGCTTACCTAAATGGTTTACTTGCACTAAACAGAAAGCAGGCCTGGTTTCAGTCTCTTACGGAAAGACCACAGGTCATCAGCTTCTCTATCCCAGCCCTATCTCATTCAGCTGTACCTGCCAGCAAGGGTTTATACATGACTTTGTCTGAAAGGCTGAAGCAGTTAAGATGAGAAACAGAATTTGGGACAAAAGGCAAGGAATAAACCTTTTCCCTCCTCTGCTAAGATACTGTCTGCAAAGTTTACATTACTTAACTCAGTCTCTTAGGAAGATGATCCAGCCATGTGCTCCTGGGCCTGGATATATCTGGAAAGGAAGTCTTTCAGTCTCAGCTCCTCTGTCCCTTGTTGGGATTTTACATGTAGCTCAGCTATGAAGCAAGAACAGCTGTCTGTCTCTGTATTTCCTTCGAGTACAGACTTCTGTCTCTCCCTCTCAATAATTATCTCTTCAGCAGAAGAACTGATTGCAGGGCTGCCAGATACATGCCGCTCTTCCTGGCTCCAACTCTTGGCCAGACCTGCCCCACACACAGACAGAGCTAACCAAATTGTGCCTTTTCTCCCTTAAATGGTCTCCCAGAATTCCTTTGGCTTCCTCCTCTGCTGGCTATGCAGTGCTGTTCTCTGGGCAGGCTAAACAGTACAGCCCTTTTCCCAACTTGTTAACACTGTGAGTACTGACAAATGTGCTGCAAGAACCAGCATACATTCACAGGAGAGCACAGAAGGGTTTTGACATTTTTATATTCCTTTACCTTTGCTGCAGCAGCTTGCAGTCTCCATAGGGTTTAAAAAAAACTTTTTGGCAGGTCCCAAATACATCATTCAGATCCAGATGCAGCTTCGACCACCATGTAAGGCTCCAACACCTGATAAGCTCATGGGGCAGGAGCCTGGTTGATAGTAGCTTGCTACATCTATATTATCAAAACTCTGGTGTTGTACTCCAGCCTCTGTGGAGTAGGTAGTGTGGACAGGGAGAGAGCTCATAGTCAAAAGAACTATGGGAGCGCTGAAAGTCCCACCCGTCTCTCTTTCAAATTTTAAAACAAAGGGAAGGAGGGAGGCAAACATTATCACAATGGACCTCTATAAACACGCACAGGAGAAGAGAGGCACTGATGTGGTGGAGCCATCAGCTCAGTTAGTTAGCCTGGCTGTTACATGTGGCTATCAGAGCTCTTCCACTGCTGCTGCTCCCAACACTCAGTGAGTCACATCCAGTGCTCAGTGCATGCTTTCTCCATCTCACTCAGCTTGAGGATAAGAGAGGCTGGAAAGACTCAAAGAAGGAGGCTCATGAGATGGAAGATGAGGAGATGCTGTGCGGAGGATCAGCTATCCCCCCCTGCATGCTGCCTGTTATGTACCACGCTCTGGGGTTTGTTTTAGCTCGGAAGAAGATGCATGCATGCATTACACATGTTCTCCTACACATTTAAAGAGTCACTGCTGGTGTCTCTTGTTGCTAAGAGCAGAGCCCAGGTGCTGGCCTGGATCTGAGACCCCGGCAGTAGTGAAATTTCCATGGCACACCTGATCGGGTCCAAAGGCACACTGGTAGGGAAACACTGGCTTAAAGAATGGAGCAGTACAATGGAACGCAAAAAAACAAAAGAAATACACACAGAATTCCTTTCTGGCCTTGTATTTAGTATAATATGTTTTGATATACCACTTTTCAAATATATCAAAAGCAGTTTACAAAAACTACAAATAAAAAAATTACAACATATAAACGGAGTACAAATACATCAAAATCACAACAATTATAAAACAACAATAATTAAAATAAACAGTAATGGAAAGCCAAATAAAGTCAGTATAGAACACTTCAGATAAAAAACGCCAGGCCTTTCCAGTTTTACAGAATTCGGCCCAATTAGATTTTAACCAAAAATCATATGGTAAAGATTCCACAATAATGGTGCTCGATAGGAAAATGATGGAACATCTTGCTGAATCCAACCTAATTTGGAATGGAATGACCAGTAAAGTCTTTTTGACATGAGTGTACTGTCCTAATAGGCTGATAACGAATTAATAAGTTTGAAAGATATCATGCTTGGTCTTTTTGAAGAAGTGCACACATGTTAAATCAGATACATGAGCTGTGAAGTCTTAAGTACTGCAAAGTGGCTTCTGCTTTTTTTTTTTTTTTTCCCCATTGGCAAAAGCCACTTTGCACTACTTAAACCAGTTCACAGCCGGTGTATCTGGTTTAACCTGTGTGCACTTCCTCAGAAGGATCAGGCGCAGTACCTTTCAAACCTGTGAATTCTTTATAAGCTTATTGAAATAGACCAAAGTTGTTATTTTAAAGGATTCATCCAATGGGGTTCCCTGCTGGATGCAGGGCCCTTTAAATTTCCTCCTGTAGCAAAGGCTCACCTTCAGCAGGCCTCGGCCAAGCCCTTGTATTTTTTCTTAGAATGGGGCAAAGTGCCTTCCCATCAACTCTCTAATCCAGAACCCTCTGGCTCTCCTCTGGAGGTTTCCCTTTCTTCAGACACACATAACCCATACCCTATGACAATCTTTAAAGGGACAGGATAATTTCCAGCCTATACCAAAAACAAAACAATTTCACAATAAGGAAAGAGCTGTGTAGTAACATGCGTGTTACAGTAGCAAATTGTGGCTTTAAAATATTTTTTGGTAACCACTGGAAGAAAAACACTTAAGCCCCATGATGGAAACAATATCGTCTGTCCTGAGTTTTCAGAAAATAAAGGCAAAGGTAGTAAGTGCTAGCTATTACCTTTTCGTGCTCAATAATAAGTAAAACTAGACATTGGTGGGTTTTTTTTTTTAGATTTCATTACTCACCTTTTCCAAATCTGAACTCAAGGTGAATTACCAATTCAGGCCCGGTAGTTATTTTCCTGCCTAAGAGCGCTTCCCGACAATCATGCAGGCCGATGCAATAATCTGAGCCTTAAGAAATTGGGTGCTGGTTTTCAGCGCATGGTTTCAATGCACAGATTAGTTTTTTTTTAAATTCCGGATGCAATAAGCTAATGCTATGCAAATGCATCAGGAGTTACAAAGAGAGGGCAGACAGGAAAATGTGCCTTCAGCAAAGACCAAACGCACATTTTAACTCGGGGGCAGGGCAGCCGCCAGCGAGGAGTTGCTGAGGACTGCAGGAGAGAGGGGAACCTGGCTCATTCGATCTTAGCATGACAATGCTTTCCCTTAAACACAGTTGCTCTCTTTTCAACGGGCAGGCTGGGATTTCCTTACGTTTATCAAAGAGGAATTAGAATTTTGTTACATGATTTATCTATGTACAATAAAAAAAAATTCTCCCCCTCTCTTCAAAGTGTGCTTAATAGTGCAATTCTTCATTGCTTTGTAGTGGCAGTAAGTCATTTAAACTAATACTCGTAACAAAATTATACCAGATACAATTTAAATAGCTCACTTGCACTTGTATATTGTAGTTTTTGTCCTTCCATGTCTGTCTGTCTATATCCACCAGCCAAGCCTCTCCAGCCTTCCTCTAAGGCACGCTGGAACCTTTACTCCATGTCTGAGCAGGAGTATATTTCCAGCACTAGGAAACAAGAGGGTTAACTCAGCGCATCAACTGGATTCAGACAGTAACTAACTAGGGCCCTGACTTTTACAGTTTGGGAAACTGATAAGCATGGGGGTGACCTGCACGGCAGATACTACCATAAGCTTGCTGGGCAGATTGGATGGATCACTTGGTCCTTCTCTGTCATGTCTATGTTTCTATGAAACAGTTTGTCAACGCCCTCATTAACGTGGAATTTCCATGCCAGGGCGCCAAGCTGGCTGCACATGTTTGAATGCACATATTGTGTGCGTAAAATTCCCTCCTGCTTCCGCAGTAAGGGTTATTTGCACAAAATGTGCGTTCAAGTGCAAACAAAACCGCATACGTTCAGCTGAACGCATCTTCTTGCATTAACCTGTACCTGAAGCTTAGAGGGTGTAGTGACTTGTCCAAGGTCACAAGCAGCCTCACAGGCCAATGCAATAGGACACCTGCTTTCCTAATGCGCACACTGCACATCTCCTGCACGCCCGATACCATATTTGAATAAGCTGCTGCACTAGTGCTCAAATTCATTGGGCGCTCAGGAGCCATGGCTGTGCACCCACAATTCCAACATGCCCTCCATACAAGGGTCCCGCTTCAGGTCTATTTCTGGAAGCCAAATAAGCACGCACAATAGCAAGGAGCTAAACTGGCCTGGAGCGTATCTACTGTGCATGTATAGGATGCATCCAGAATTTTTTTTTTTTCAGGAAACGGCTACATTATACCTTTATTCTTAAACACTACAAGCAATAGGTGTTTAAGAATAAAGGTAGGAACAGCTTAGGACACCATTTTTCAAATTTCTCCTGAACCCTTGACTCACGGATCGATTTAAATCCATCTCTGGGGCTGGAGTTAAATTTGCTGCATTAAAAAATGTGCATTGGGCACTGAGATTTCTTGCATCGGAGGTAATAGGCTCATCTACATGGAATTTACATGTAATGGGCGCTATCGGCTACGCATTTGTTTGGGCACACGTTTTGGATGTGCTGATCTCCTTATTGCATGAGGTGCTATATGCACTTTATAGCACTGGCCCCTCAGTGGGAGGGCTGGAATATAAGCCCTTGCCTCCCTGCTTCTTAGCCAGCTGCCCAAAAGCTAGGCCACTCCTATATTTTAAAACAATAAATATGGTAAAAAATGAAACAAAATAGGATGCTTCACTTAACAGTTAATTGGGCAGGTGAGCTTGCCTGTTCCTGATTTCTTTCCAATCTGGATCAAACGGTGAAACGCTAACGCTGTACCTCTCCCCACTCCCTTTCATTTCATGGGGGCCGGGGCCCCCCCCATTCTCGTGCTGCGCCCGTCCATTTGCAGCTCCAGGTGGCTCTCGCGCTGAGCCTGCATTGCTGCCCCTCTGGGCGATTTCTCGTGAGCGCTGCAAGGCTCACACTTCCCGAGAGCTGCTGCATGGACCCTCCAACCCCTCACTGGCTCGTGACCTTCAGTTGAAAAACGACTGAACTAAAAGGCAGACCTCTAACTTTTACGTAGAAAGTTACTTCTGAGTAAAAAAAACAAACAAACCAGCTAATTACTCATTACTCACTAGCTGTTGTTGCACAACGCTGGGCAGGTATTTCAGTTTGACTTTGAGTTGCATAGGTTGCTCTACTCATTTTAAAAGTACTAAAAAAAAAAAAAAAAAATTATGGTGGGGGAAGTATTACTTATAGCCGCGGGCAAACCCATGACTAAAATAAGCCACAAACTCAAAGTTGCAGTCACTCATCAAATACAGTTAATTTTTATCCTTGGGTGTTTTATTCTTACCATGTCAGGATTAATAATAAAATATTAATAACTGTTTCCACATAAAAATTCCACAACCAGGATGAACACGAACTTCCGAGCCTCACATATCTTCCCTCTCCCCAGTCAGAAGAGAGCCCAACCTTTTCCACACGGGGTAAGAAAGAAAAAAAAAAAAAGGGACGCTGCAGCTTTAAGAGCACGCCCCGTCCTGCCCGCGTGAGGTTCCTGTTGGCTGCGGCCTGATACCGGCGCGAGGACGCATGGGGCACTTGGGAGCCGGCGGGCCAGCGATTCCCGCAGCAGCGGCACGGGTTGGGTTGCACTTCCGGGAGAGGCGGGGACGGCTCAGACGTGAGTGCTATAACTGCTATTCCCTCGTGTCTTCTACGTCAGAGCAGCTCCTGGGAGCAATGTAGTATTCGCTGTTGGCCTTCATATGCAAATATCTTTTAATTAATTTTAATATATTTTTTTCATTGTCAATAATATGTATCTTTCTTGTGTCTCCACAATGAGGAAACAATGTAATTCATTGTATGTATGCTATCTGGTCTATATATATAATGTTAGATAACTCATATTTTATTACAAAAATAAATTTTTTAAATGTTTTAAAAATATAGCAGCCAACAAATTATTATCAATTTTTCTTATTAATCTATGACAATGTAATGCCACAGTGCAAAGACAAGTAGTCTGTTTTCAGAACCAATTACAATAAATAGTATTTAATCCATACAGAGGGTACAGCAAATACAAACATCTTTTATATAATATGCATCATTTCTTTCTGTCCATAATGATGAATTGTGCTGAATCAGTGCACAGGATACAGCAGATGCGATCACGTAGATTTATTTAATATGTACCATTTCTTCTATCCCCGACAAAAAAAAAAAAGGCCTTGATGTTTCACCAGTAAATGGCTTCATCAGGGGGAGAATGACAATGGACATCGCACTATTCAAAAGCTATTAAACAATAAAACATGACATGAAATAAAAAATTTAATTTTAAACAATAACATTTTTGTATAAAAGATTTTTTATATATATACTTACATCGAAATGCAACAATAATCAATCATTTCAAGATTAAGCTATCTCTGCATGGCTGTCAGTAGAATACATTTTTTCACAATAAATTCAATATCTAAAACATAATAGCAAAGCCAAATCTTAGTCATTATATTAACAATACACCATTGAAAATAATCCTAAATAGAAGAGAGTTATATCCGTACAGAGCTTACCCGCTCCCAGGACTGCAGGAGATGCACAATGCCGCAGTTGCGCAGTGGGGTTTAAACACCCCCCCCCCCCAAAAAAAAAAGAGCTTACCCAAACCTTCCGAAATGGTGCTTCATGGAGCAATTGGTTCAGAAACCAATGAGCGAGGGAGCTATTTTAGATTTCATTCTTAGTGGAACGCAGGATTTGGTGAGAGAGGTAGTAACGGTGGTTGGGCCACTTGGCAATAGTGATCATAACATGATCAAATTTGAACTAATAACTGGAAGGGGACAATAAGTAAATCTGCAGCTCTAACACTAAACTTTCAAAAGGGAAACTTTGATAAAATGAGGAAAATAGAAAAAAAATGAAAGGTGCAGCTGCAAAGGTTTAAAATGTATAACAGGTGTGCACATTGTTTAAAAATACAATCTTAGAAGCGCAGTGCAAATGTATTCCACACATTAAGAAAGGTGGAAGGAAGGCAAAATGATTACCAGCATGGTTAAAAGGTAAGGTGAAAGAAGCTATTTTAGCCAAAAAAAACATTCTTCAAAAATTTGAAGGATCCATCTAAAGAAAATAGGAAAAAACATAAGCATTGTCAAGTTAAGTGTAAAACATTAATAAGGCAGGCTAAGATAGAATTTGAAATGAAGTTGGCTGTAGAGGCAAAAACTCATAATAAAAACTTTTAAAAATATATCCAAAGCAAGAAACCTGTGAGGGAATTGATTGGATAGTTAGATGACCAAGGGGTTAAAGGGGCTCTTAGGGAAGATAACGCCATTGCAGAAAGACTAAATTAATTATTTGCTTCTGTGTTTACTAATGAGGATGTTGGGGAGATACTGGTTCTGGAGATGGTTTTCAAGGGTGATGAGTCAGATGAACTGAACCAAATCACTGTGAACCTGGAAGATGTAGTAGGCCAGATTGAGAAGCTAAAGAGTAGCAAATCACCTGGACCAGATGGTATGCATCCCAGGGTTCTGAAGGAACTCAAAAATGAAATTTCAGATCTATTTGTTAAAATTTGTAACCTATCATTAAAATCATCCATTGTACTTGAAGACTGGAGGGTGGCCTATGTAACCCCAAAATTTATAAAGGGCTCTATAAAGATCCAGGAAACTATAGATCAGTGAGCCTGACTTCAGTGCCAGGAAACTATTCCAAAGATCAAAATCACAGATAATATAGAAAGACATGGTTTAACAGAACACAGTCAACATGGATTTAGTGAAGTCTTGCCTCACAAATCTTTTTTTTAAAGGGGTTAATAAACGTAGATGTAGTGTATTTAGATTTTCAGAAGGCATTTGACAAAGTCCCTCATGGGATAGGGGTGATGTTCTTTTGTGGATTATAAACTGGTTAAAAGACAGGAAACAGACAGTAGGATTAAATGGTCAGTTTTCTCAGTGGAAAAGGGTAATCAGTGGAGTGCCTCAGGGATCTGTTCTTGGACCGGTGCTTTTCAATATATTTATAAATGATCTGGAAAGGAATACGACAAGTGAGGTCATCAAATTTGCAGATGATACAAATTATTCAGAGTAGTTAAATCACAAGCGGATTGTGATAAATTGCTGGAGGACCTTGTGAGACTGGAAAATTGGACATCCAAATGACAGAAGAAATTTAAGGTGGACAAGTGCAAGGTGTTGCACATAGGGAAAAATAACCCTTGCTGTAGTTACAGGATGTTAGGTTCCATATTAGGAGATACCACCCAGGAAAAAGATCTAGGCATCATAGTGGATAACACATTGAAATCGTCAACTCAATGTGCTGCAGCAGTCAAAAAAAGCAAACAGAATGTTAGGAATTATTAGAAAGGGAATGGTGAATAAAATGGAAAATGTCATAATGCCTCTATATCACTCCATGCTGAGACCACACCTTGAGTACTGTGTACAATTCTGGTCACCGCATCTCAAAAAAGATATAGTTGTGATGGAAAAGGTACAGAGAAGGGCAACCAAAATGATAAAGGGGATGGAACAGCTCCCCTGTGAGGAAAGGCTGAAGAGGAAAGGCTGTTCAGCTTGGAGAAGAGACGGCTGAGGGGGGATATGATAGAGATGTTTAAAATCATGAGAGGTCTAGAACGGGTAGATGTGAATCGGTTATTTACACTTTTGGATAATAGAAGGACTAGGGGGCACTCCATAAGTTAGCAAGTAGCACATTTAAAACAAATATGAGAAAATTATTTTTCACTCAATGTACAGTTAAGCTCTGGAATTTGTTGCCAGAGGATGTGGTTAGTGCAGTTAGTGTAGCTGGATTTAAAAAAGGTTTGGTTAAGTTCTTGGAGGAGGAGTCCTTTAACTGCTATTAATCAAGATGACTTAGGGAATGGTCTCTGCTATCACTGGAATCAGTAGCATGGGATAGAGATGTGAATCGGAACCAGAATCGGTTTGGATTCCGGTTCAGATTCACATGTGGGGTTTTTTTCATCGGCCCCGATCACGGTTTTGTTTATCGGCTGCGCCCGAGCCGATAAACAAAAACCCACCCGACCCTTTAAAACTAATCCCTTTGCTTCCCCCACCCTCCCAACCCCCCCCCCCCCCCCAAAACATTTTACAGGTACCTGGTGGTCCAGTGGGGGTCCCGGGAGCGAGCGCCGGCCATCCAGTGCTCCCTCCATGTGACAGGGGCCGGCCAATGGCACAGATACCCTGTCATATGGTAAGGGCAAAGGGCCATCGGCGCCATTTTGATTAGTGGCAGCCGACGGCCCGTGAGCGGGAGATCGCTCCCGGGACCCCCACTGGACCACCAGGTACCTTTAAAATGTTTTTGGGGAGGGTGGGGAAAGCAAAGGGATTAGTTTTAAAGGGTCGGGTTGGGTTTAGGGGTTATTTTTGTGTGCCGTTTTTCCCGCCCTCCCCCAAAACGATAAGAGAACCCCCACGATATTGTTTCCGGGGAGCCCCCGATTTCTGACGATTTTGAAAATATCGACGATATTTTCAATCGTCTGAAGCCCGATTCACATCCCTAGCATGGAATATTCTTGGTGTTTGGGTACTTGCAGCCTGGATTGGCCACTGTTGGAAACAGGATGCTGGGCTTGATGGACTTTTGGTCTGACCCAGTGTGGCAATTTCTTATGTTTTTAAACCTACCAAATGTGATTGCATCTGCAACCCTGTGCACAGATTCAGCCCAGTTCATCATTAAGGATAGAAGAAATGATGCATATGAAATAAAGTTAGATGCTTGTATTTGCTGTACCCTCCTCATGGATTCAATACTATTTATTGCAATTGGTCTGAAAGGCTACTCGTCTATGTATTGTGGCACTACATTGTCATAGATTAATAAGAAAAACTGATAGTAATTTTTGGCTCATATTTGTTTGGGAACATTTTTTAAAATATTTATTATTAATATTTGTTGTAATAAAATGAGTTGTTTAACATATATTGTTCCTTCATTTCTGTATTTACATACGTGTGTATTTGGTTGAAATTTGAGTATGTATACATCTAATTTGAGTATGTATATATATGTATATGTGTGTGTGTATAAAAATATATATGTATATATATACATATATATACACACACACACATATATACTGCACATGACATATATATAACGTCATGAGCAGGTTTTATTTCTGTGCATTACCGATAACTCAGCCCCAGCATGTGGCATAGTTTGGCGTCTCAATTTAACATCAAACCCGATTCAGAGGAACAGAGGTTCCCCCTCCCCCGAGACCAGCCCGTGTGCTGAACCTGCGATGCCCGGCTCCAGGAGCTGAATCTGAGGGCGGTGCGTGGAGTAGGCAGGACGGCTCCTTCTCCAGGCTGCCGCAGTCACTGTGCTCACAGGCTGAGAGAATGAAACCCATTTATTTTAGGCACAGGTCCTTAAACACTTTCTAAACAAATTGTATTTGACCTTGGCAAAACCCCCCCCTCCCCCCCCACTGTTTGGTTACTATGCATATAAAATGAGTTTTTTGCTGAAGGTGATCTTTTTTTTTTTTTTTTTTTAGCTTGTAATATATAAACTCTTTAACCAGAAGCTCATTTGCTGGTACCAGTGTCCGATTTGCAAAGCCCTGACCTTGGCAGTGCAGGAGGCAGGGGGCCTGGCACGCAGGGCCTTCAGCCCAACAACCTGCACGGACACCGCAGGCCACCCTGCTTCCCGTGCCGCACCAGTCCCATGCGGTTACCTGGGGGGGGGGGGGGGGGGGGGGGGGGGTGGCAAGCTGGTGATGTCGGGCCCGGGGTGAGGGGAGGGGGGGGATCACTTCCATGTATCCCGAGCCAGCCCCCTTCCTGTCAGGGATAGGATTCCATTGAATCGGGGGAGCCTCGGTGGAGGATAAGAGGCTGGGCAGCAGGAGATAGCTCAGCCCTTCTTTCTTCTCCCCATGCTATGCGCGGGTAGGTCAAGACGAGCCTCTCTTTTTGCTTTGCTGAGCTGCAGAGCTCTCCCTTCCCCTCCTCCCTGGAGGATTTGCTCACTGCTATAATACAAGCTCTTGGGCTCCCTGGGGGCAGTTAAAATTGCCAGCCCCCCCCCAGGATTCAGTGGGGTTTGGGAGTTGCAGCCTAGGGACGGCAGGTATGCATGGGCGAATCTTGGGAGCGGGGCAGGAGGATGTTGATGCAAAGAGGAGGGTCCCATGGGGGGCAAGCTGCTTGCATGAGGGAAGCAGAGAGCAGGTTACTGAAAGCAAAGAGCTGCTCCCCGTGCTTATTTGCCGCTGTGCTTCCTGGGCGGGTCTAGGCTGGAGGTGAGCATGCTGGGGCCTGGGGTGGTGCTGAGAGTTGCAGGTGCTTGCTAGCCGGGCCTGGAGTGGTGCTGAGAGTTGCAGGTGCTTGCTAGCCGGGCCTGGAGTGGTGCTGAGAGTTGCATGGGCTTGCTAGCCGGGCCTGGGATGGTGCTGAGAGTTGCAGGGGCTTGCTAGCCGGGCCTGGGGTGGAGCTGAGAGTTGCAGGTGCTTGTTAGCCGGGCCTGGAGTGGTGCTGAGAGTTGCAGGGGCTTGCTAGCCGGGCCTGGGGTGGTGCTGAGAGTTGCAGGGGCTTGCTAGCCGGGCCTGGAGTGGTGCTGAGAGTTGCAGGGGCTTGCTAGCCGGGCCTGGGGTGGTGCTGAGAGTTGCAGGGGCTTGCTAGCCGGGCCTGGGGTGGTGCTGAGAGTTGCAGGTGCTTGCTAGCCGGGCCTGGGGTGGTGCTGAGAGTTGCAGGTGCTTGCTAGCCGGGCCTGGGGTGGTGCTGAGAGTTGCAGGGGCTTGCTAGCCGGGCCTGGGGTGGTGCTGAGAGTTGCAGGTGCTTGCTAGCCGGGCCTGGGGTGGTGCTGAGAGTTGCAGGGGCTTGGTAGCCGGGCCTGGGGTGGTGCTGAGAGTTGCAGGGGCTTGGTAGCCGGGCCTGGGGTGGTGCTGAGAGTTGCAGGTGCTTGCTAGCCGGGCCTGGGGTGGTGCTGAGAGTTGCAGGGGCTTGGTAGCCGGGCTTGGGGTGGTGCTGAGAGTTGCAGGTGCTTGCTAGCCGGGCCTGGGGTGGTGCTGAGAGTTGCAGGGGCTTGGTAGCCGGGCCTGGGGTGGTGCTGAGAGTTGCAGGGGCTTGCTAGCCGGGCCTGGGGTGGTGCTGAGAGTTGCAGGGGCTTGGTAGCCGGGCCTGGGGTGGTGCTGAGAGTTGCAGGTGCTTGCTAGCCGGGCCTGGGGTGGGGCTGAGAGTTGCAGGTGCCTGCTAGCCCTTCACGTACGATTAACCTGTAGTAAGGCATAGGAGCCTGGCTTCATTTTGCTTTTGTTTAAAGTGACCTTCTGGAGCCTGGGGGGGTCCTGCGGTAGAGCCACAAGACAAGGCAGTACCAGGGAGGTGCACTTCTTATTTCAAACAAAGGACTGGCAGTAGATCCTAGCTGGGGAGTGGTTATCTGCCTCTGGGTGTTTTCTGCAGGGAGGTCAGGCATATTCCCAGAGTGTCTTTCCACTGGTCTCAGCTAACCATGAGGTTAGGGAAGCTGGCCTACTACCACCTTTTCCTGGAAGGTGAGGCTCCCAACAAGCCCGATCCCTTGAACGCAGGGAGAGAGCTGCCTCCCAGGAACCCTGTTGCTTGCGCACTGTTTAACACGCGGTTGGACGTGCGTCTTTGACCCGCGTCCACAACCCCTTATACTATAAGGGGTTTAGCGGGTCCAAAACGCGCGTCCAACCCCCTCCTCCCCCCCCCCCTGAAACTAAAAGCGCTCATCACGTGCAAATGCGTGTTGATGAGGCTATTAGCTATTCGCCCCAGACGCAAAAGATGTGCGCCCGATCCGTACATTTGTACGCTCAGAAATTAACGCCAGCCCAGAGCAGATGTTAATTTAGGAGCAGCCCAAAAAAAAAGCGTACAGAAAAGCAGAAAATACTGCTCTTCTGTCCATCTTCCAGTGATATTAAGTCGGAGGAACCAAAAGGTTAAAAGAAAAAAAAAAAGGTGCTGGTGGTCAGGTTAGGAAAATGAACGCCGGTAAAACTGAGCGACCGCTTTCCTGACCCGCTGACAGCCACCTCTCTGCCGAGGAGGCGCTAGGGGGCGTACAGTTCTCCCTAGCGCCTACTTTTAGCGCGACCCCTCCCCCCCTCATTCGAATATTGTATCGCGCGCCCAGGAGAGGTGGCTGGGTGCGGCGTTAGGAAAGCGGGCTCTGGACGCCGAGCGCCGGGTTTTCCGCGCGACTTTACCGTTCTCGGCCTGATTTGTGATGATGGACAGCCCTTGCAGCATTCAGCCGCCGGGGGGGTCTCCGCTCGCTGACCCCACCCCCACCCTCCATGCAATGATTTGTGTCTGGCTCCCTGCTGCCCTCCTGTCGGGAGCTTAGCAGGCACTGTGAGAACTCCCCCTCTGTTCCCCATTAATTAATTAATTAATTTATTTTTAATTTTTAATTTTAATTTTTTTTTTTTTTTATACCGAAGTTCTTGTAGGGACTACAAATCACTCCGGTTTACATAAAACAATGAACTGCCCAACAGAGAGCGGAGCTTTACATAGAACTGTAGAACATATGGAACAATATAACTAGATGACAATTTAACATAGTGATAAATAAATATTATAGTTTAACTGGTAATACATAAAAAATTATATTATTTAATATAAGCAGTAGAATAAAGGCGTATTAACAGTGCCAAATATATATATAAATGAATTTTTGAACTCATAGTTAGTTGTTCAGTTGCAGAGTCTTAAATTTAGAACAATCCTGGGGAATTTCAAGAGCCTACAGCTCCCAGCATGGAGCCTTTCCTCCCCGATAGATATTATTTAAAGAGCAATGCTATTCATCTGCTTCTTGCATTATTACCCTTACTTCCATATCGCTTAAAAGTGGCAGCTGTGTGGAGGTGCGCAGGTCCACATATTACTGTGCTGCGTCTCATGTTGGTGGATGGGTTGCTTTGGAAGCACTGGGGGGCATGCAGAGAGGGGGTGAGTTGCCTCCACAACTCCCTGCCTTCGAGTATGTCTCATCCCATCTCAGTACAAGGCCAACCCCCCCCCCCCCTTCAATTACATCCATCCCAGCTCGGCAGGAGGTACCCGGGCTGTGTGTATTTTCCCTTTGTTCCCTGCTAATTCAGAACAGTGCTGAGGGGTTTTCAGGAGCCTGCAAGTCTCTGCAGGAGCCTCAAGTATGTAGGTATTAATTTCTTCCCCAGAGATTTGGCTGACAGGAGCCTTTGTTCATTTGCTTCTGGCACACCTCCCCTGCAGCTCCATCCATGCGCCTTTCATACCACCTGCAGTGGCAACACCGGCAAGAGGCAGTAAGGCAGGGCATATCTGCAGCCGTATTGCGTTTTAACGCGCGCCAATATCGCATGGGCATGTATGTTGGGGTCCTGCCAGAGCAGAAGGAGAAATAAGGCATGCAAGGGATCAAGTTTAAACGTTTGCCTCATTTAATAAGGCAGGTGAGGAACTCAACTAACTTGGGTTCTATGTTTGTTTAGCATTGCAATATGCCCAGGCCAGGATGTGGTACACTAGGGGGGCCGATGCAAGAAGATGCACGTTAAAATGGGCGCTTGCATTGAGTGCCCGTTTTCCTAACACGCGCAAGGCCACGTCTCCTGAGCACCTGATGCAATATTTAAATGAGCTGCTGCGGTAAAAAGGAAGAACTGTGCGTTCCGTGCGCTCAAATGCATCTGGTGCCCATAAGTGCAACGGGCGCTCAGTACGAAGGTCCATTTTATCCTGCTTCAAGTCGATTTCACCCAATGCACACACACAGTATACATGCACAATAGCAAGGGATGAAATTGGCCTGGAGCATGTATGTTGTGCATCTAGAATTTTTATCAAGCCATTACATTGTACCTTTATTCCTAAATACCACAAGCAGTAGATTTAAATATCGTAAACGATACTAAGTAGGAGGAACCACAGAGGATTGTATTCTTAAAATTTCTCCTGTACCCTTGACTCGTGGATTGACTTGATTTACCACTTCCAGGGCTGGAGTTAAATTTGCCATGTTAAAAAGTGTGTGTTAGGCGCCCTGTGGTTTTCTGCCTTAATGGTTGAACCCTCATGTTAGTTATCAATGGGGCATCCTTGGGGCAGACTGGCTTGGCCATTACAGCTGGGTTTGCCAACCCATTAAAGCCGAGCACCATATAGAGGCATCCTTGACTCATTATGCACTGTTAGTATGTCTTGTGTATGGGAAATAATTGTCTTCCTGTATACATGGGCTACTAGTCGTGGGCCTCACATGTGAATACCGTGTAGCCAACTGTAGCATTATGTTGCTGGACACGTATGGCATTAAGTAGACTAAACAACTCAAAAAAACGTTTGAAAGCAACCCTGTATGAAGTGAAACACAGTTCCCCAAATAAGTGCACCTCAACAGCCTGGGATGCTGCTGGGAAACCCTATCCTCATGGGTAACTGTGCATGAATGTTAAATTTCTTAAAAGTAGTCCAAAATTATAAGTGTTGAAAACTTAGCTGTTTGTAACTCTCTCAGGCGAGAAATCAAGACCAGTCACCCGACACTGCCCAGTGTTTGCAGAGTATTCATCGTCAACTCTCTGCTTCAGGGGAACTTGCCGCAATCAGCTGGTTTTTTTTAGGTGGTTTTTATTTGGTTGTTTGCTTACATTTACAACTCATTGTGTATTTTTTTTTAATTTAAATTTATCATTTTCAACATTATATCTTACAGATATTTTGCCATTTACAGATATATTAAAGATCATTCCAAAATAACACAGCCTTTATTTTTACAGCATTTTCATATCTGTATCATTCTAAGAAATCCACGAGGGGAAGTATTTAAGCTGTCTATTAAATTACAAATAATTTCCAACATAATAACTAACACCCCGCATGAATTAGCAGATGACATAACATAATTTGCACTGGTCACACAACAGGACTCTCAGGGACTAAAGGCTCCAAAAACCTTTGCAGTTGTAAAGGTTAAGAAAATATATGTATTTAGAATTCTGATGCCTTATAATACATCTAACTGGGGAATCTAAGATTGAAGCTGGCTCCTCTGGCTATCACTTCCGGTCGCATGGATAAGAATTTTACCTGCCTTTCTTGGGTCGGTCTTGAGATATCCGGATATATCCATACTTTTCTACCGTAAAACAATTCTGCACGGTTACGAAGAAATCTTTTCACTATCAATTCTCCGTCCGCAATGAATGTGCACGATAGAAACAAAGTCATTCTATCTGAAACTTCCGCATCATCAGACATTTCCAGTATTTGGGGGTCAAATTTAATTCTTTATTCAATTCTTGATCTTCCTCCTTTTTTCTCTCTTTCATAGGCAGATGATAAATTCTTGAGATGACCGGTAGACCTTCCTCTGGTAACTTCAGTTTTTTCAATCATGTACGTCTTGAAACATCTCATATGGGGAAATCTCTCTCACAAATGGAAAGTTAAGAACACTGAGATTTAAAAGTTTGGTCTGGTTTTCCAGGTTCTCTAACCTCTTTAAATTCAAATCTTCAACCCTTAAAATCTCAGTCTGTATTGTTTCCACTTTCTCAATTCTTAAATCCATTTCTTGGATCTTATTCACTTGCAGAGTCATTTCTTTTTCAATATTCAGAAATCTCTGATTTGACTCGACAGTTATTTTAGTCGTTGCAAATTGCTGTTTCTAAACTTCTTATAGCGTACCACAGAGTATCCTTGTTTATGACTTTCGGTTTCTCCATCGGAGTCAATATCTCAATTGAGGTTTTTTTCGCCAAAGCTTCCCTTCCTGAGGTGCTCCCCCTAACTATCTCCTCGATGGCCTTCATTTCCCCGCTTTTCACTGCGTCTAGGTGAGTCTCCCTTGAATACATCCAAACCATGTTTAGAGGAAAGTGCAGTCATATTTCCAAATCTTTGAGGACTCACCTTTATTGACGCTGTGTCGGGTGGGATAGGAGATGGGGGGGGGGGGGGGAGTGGGTCGCTGGGGCTCAGGGTGATTTCATCAACCAACAATGCCGCTGCCCGCTCTGCTTCGGCAGTTGTAGCGGCTGCTTCCTTCGGCTTCGTCTCTGCGGTGGCAACAAGAAAGTCTCAGTCCTGGTTGTTGGTTATCAAATACCAAAGACGAAGTAGCTGCTTCTCTTATTTTAGCTTTTCTTTTAGAGTGTGGCATTTTCTTCGATATAGGTAAGTTATTTCAAAGAAACAAGGAGAGAGCGTCTTGCCGACCTATTCATGTGGCAGCCATCTTGCTTTTCCCCGTGTTTGTGTATTTTTTTTAGTAAGTAAGTAGACTAAGGGGCGGATTTTAAATGCCCTGCGCGCGTAAATCCGGCCGGATTTACGCGCGCAGGGCCCTTGCGCGCCGGCGCGCCTATTTTGCATAGGCCGCCAGCGCGCGCAGAGCCCCGGGACACGCATAAGTCCCGGGGCTTCGTAAAAGGGGCAGGGAGGGGGCGTGTCAGGGGCGTTCTTGAAATGATGCGGTGTTTCGGGGGCGGGCCCGGGGGCGTGGTCGAGGCCTCCGGACCAGCCCCCGGGTCGGGTGATGGTGCGCCAGTAGCCCGCTGGTGAGCGCAGATTTATGTCTGCTTTTAGCAGGCGTAAATCTGCCAACAAAGGTAAGGGGGGGGTTTAGATAGGGCCGGGGGGGTGGGTTATGTAGGGGAAGGGAGGGGAAGGTGGGGGGAGGGCGAAGGAAAGTTCCCTCCGAGGCTGCTCCGAAATCGGAGCGGCCTCGGAGGGAACAGGCAGCACGCGCTGGGCTCGGCGCGCGCAGGTTGCACAAATGTGCACCCCCTTGCGCGCGCCGACCCCGGATTTTATAAGATATGCGCGGCTATGCGCGTATCTTATAAAATCCAGCGTTCTTTTGTTCGCGCAAATTTTTAAAATCTACCCCTAAGTCATTTAGGGCCAAATTGGTTGAATGGCTTCAGACCAGCCTGCTGTGCCCAGAGGCCTCCTGAAAATTCCACCTGTACGACCTAAACAACTAACCTCAACCCACGATAGAGCCATAACTCTCGGAAGCCCCAAACTCTGGAACACACTCCCAACAGAACTAAGAGCACAACCAAACTTAAAAACCTTCAAGAAAGAACTAAAAACCTGGTTATTCATCAAAGCAGATCTCTTGTTGCATCCATTAGTGTAATCACAGCGGCCATAAGAAACACATGCATGGGATTTCTGACCTTGGATGATCTGACATGTCAGGTTGTGGATATTAAATGGGTTTGCCTCACAAACTGTTGACAACTTACTTCAATCCCTTAATCTATTAATTAATGTCTTCCTTTGTGAGTGTTTCCAGGTCTTGATGCAGGAGTGTGTGCAGAAGTCTACCTGTCTTCACTACTGGAGGTGGAGAGCCAGTCAGCTCAGGACCTTTGGATGAGCAGTCGCCAGATGAAATTAGGGGCACCCCCATTGGCCCTGCTAGTAATCATGTGCGAAGCCTCCTTACTGGTCAGTGAGGATGCTGGGTCCGGCCCCTTCTTCGGAAGGTAATCCACAGTACGACTGTCACCTGAGGAGCCCATTACCTCAGCACGGAAGAGGTGCCAGAGAACGAAAGACTTGGCCCGGTGGTGCAGTTTGTGGTCATGGCACAAAGATTTTTTGCCATCTCCTGGACAAATGCCCTCCTCCCCCAGTGAGGTGGCATCTCGTTAGCAGGGATGGTCAGGACCTGCAAACCGAGGCAGCAGCTCAAGCCTTAATGGTTGTGCTGCTGACCAGGGCTGTACAAAGAGTTCAACCCAATTAACCTACGTTATATAGCCGCCTGCCATAACCTTAAATGAGTTCTGGCGTGAGGACTTATTTCAGTTAAGACATGCTCAGTTAAGTAAACTGTGGCTGGGGGAAGGGAGGGAAGGGCCAGCGGTGTGAGGCAACTATTCTATTCTATTCCGAACAGAGTATAAAATACTGACCCTAATACACAAACTAATACACGAAGAGCAAACTGACTGGTTAAAAACAAAGATAAGACTCCACACACCGCAACGAAACCTCCGCTAAACCAACAAAGGCCTCCTGAAAATTCCACCTGTACGACCTAAACAACTAACCTCAACCCACGATAGAGCCATAACTCTCGGAAACCCCAAACTCTGGAACACACTCCCAACAGAACTAAGAACACAACCAAACTTAAAAACCTTCAAGAAAGAACTAAAAACCTGGTTATTCATCAAAGCCTACCAAAACAACAAATGAAATCCCTCCTCAACCTTATGATCCAGTAAAACACTTGCAACCACTTGAAAATATATAACCAACATTGTTTACGCACACCTGGAATATGTACTATAATGCCTCTACATGCGCACTAACTCATTACACTACCACGCTTATGGACATTGATACCTACAACACGGAGATGTACCTTTAAGTCTTATATGCACTTATAATACCTATACGTGCTCACAAATCTTTTATGTATCTTGTAACATCTATTTGCATTAACTCTTAGATAGCAAATGAACTCTGTTTAGCTCTACCAGTCGAATCATGTAAACCATTGTGATGGCGAAACTGAACGATGGTATATAAAACTTGACAAATAAATAAATAAAATAAAATAAACTAGGTTTGATTAGGTCTCCTTGAGAAAGCATTTTTCATAATCTCATGACTTGGATCCATATGCTTAGGCAGGAATAGTACGCAGAGCTTCCGTTGTCTTCTGCAGGGGATGCAGTTTTGTTACACTAGTGTGGGTGTTCTGGCATGGACATCCCTCACGCAGAACCGTTCCGACCCGATGGCATGCACACGTATAAGGCCGAGTCCAGGCTTGATGATGCATTGGTTTAGACCATTGGCATCTGCTCATCTATGCGGGCAATATCTGCCTGTAGAAGGGACAGAGAATCTCTGTTTGCGGGCAGGTTAAGTGTAATTACGGCAAGGCCACAGCTTGGTGTTTGCCGGGGGAGGGGAGAGGTCTGGGCAAGCTCTGCGAGGTACCCGAGTCCTGTGGTGGGATACCTGAGCCCGGGGGGGCAGGGTTAAAGTTGAGCCGTGTCATCTGCAATAAGGCTCATGCTGGAACGGCTGGGACCATCTCATGCCTGGGCTGTAGGCTCTGCTGTGGCGTCGGACTAGTGACCCAAGATTCAGCTTATATTTGTAGCTATATGTTTACAGGGGCTCAGGTACATAGGTTAGACTCCCCTTGTCAAGGCTCATGAATAAAGCTGTTATTCCACTTGAATAACTGTCTGTGAGTGTTCATTGAATTGAGATTTCTTCAAATGCACGTGGGCCCAGATGTGCCTCAGGATACCATGGCTAACGTCAGGGGCCAAGCAACCTGCACAGATACCACAAGTTGCCATGGTTCCCGTGCCGCTCCAGTCCCATGCGGTTACCTGGGGACTGGCAAGCTGTGATGGGTGCAAGGGTGAGGAGAGGATCACTTCCATGCATCTTGCCGGGGACATGATTCTGTGGGATCAGTTGGGTGGGGAGCTGAGGTGACGGATAAGAGGGTGGGAAGAAGGTGGCTCAGCCCATTTTTCTTCTCCTCAGGACATGTGGGGTAAGTCGAGCTGTGCACCCACCCTTCTGTGATGCATTTATACGAGCCTATTAGTCACTACTTTTTTTTTAGTGAAACTAGGAATGTACTCCTTATGTTATGTTCAAATTCCTAGATTATTACACTTGTATTTTCAATGTCACAGTTGGGGGGCAGGGTTAAAGTTGAGCAGTGTCATCTGCAACCAGGCTCGTGCTAGAACAAATGGGGTCACCTCGTGCATGGGCTCTAGGCTCTGCTGTGGTGTCAGACCGGTGCCCCAAGATACAGCCGTGTCACAGGCCAGCAGGGCTGCCGGTCTTGCATGCACGGAGCGGGCTGTCTGGAAGGTCTGGATCTATTTCATTGGAATGGGAGACACGTGGTCCCAGGCGGGCTGCTGCTCTTGCTTGAATGTGGAAGACTGCTTGAAAGGCCTGGACTAACCAGATATAATATTGGTAGCTATATGTTAAGAGGGGTTCTCGTACATAGGTTAAACTCCCTTGTCAGGGTTCATGAATAAGTCTGCAGCTTTTATTATTCCACTCAAATAACTGCCTCTGAGTATTCATTGAACTGATTTTATTCTTCAAGTACATGCAGGCCGGGACATGCTATTGTTATTGCTGTTGCATACTGCTGGGCAGGTAGCAGTTTGACTTTTTGAATTGCATAGGTTGCTGCACTCATTTAAAAGAATTTAAAAAAATATTTATAATCAACAAGTAATGGTAAGGGAGTATTACCACAGCCCCAGGCAAAGTCATGAGTAAAACAATCCACAAAATGTGTGGCGGCCGTCATCAAATAAAGTAAATGTTTGACCATGGCTGTTTTATTCTTGCTAATAACGATAATGCTACATCGTTCCATATCAAAATTCCACAACCTGAAAAAGAGAGGATGAAAACAGATTTCCAACTGAAATGACTTCCGAGCCTCACATTTCTCTTCCTTCCTCGAAATCAGAAGAGAGCCCAGCCTTTCCCCACACGGGGTAGGGAAGAAAAAGAGAAAAGGGGACGCTGCAGCTTTAAGAGCACGCCCCGTCCTGCCCGCGTGAGGTTCCTGTTGGCTGCGGCCTGACACCGGCGCGAGGACGCACGGGGCACCCGGGAGCCGGCGGGCCAGCGACTCCGGCAGCAGCGGCGCGGGTTGGGCTGCAGTTCCGGGGGAGGCGGGGACGGCTCAGACGTGAGTGCTGTTCCCTCTTATTTCTTCTGCATCAGAGCAGCTCCTGGGAGTAATGTAGTATTAGCTATTGGCTTTAATATGCAAATTTTAAGTATTTTTTAGATTTTTTTTCATTGCTAATAATATGCATCTTTCTTGATTTGCCACACTGAGGAAACAATGGAATTAATTGTATGTATGTTATCTGGTCCATATGTGTGTATATATATATATATATATATATATATGTCACGTGCAGCTTTTATTTCTGTGCGTTACGGATAGCTCAGCATGTGGCATAGTTTGGCGTCTCACTTTAACATCAAACCCGGTTCAAAGGAACGGAGGTGCCCCCGCCACCGGTGCTTTGCAGCTCCCCGTGTGCTGAATCTGCACCTGCGGGCTGCCATGTGGCGATGCCCGGCTCCAGGAGCTGAATCTGAGGGCGGTGCGTGGAGTAGGCGGGACAGGAGCTCGCCTGACGGCTCCTTCACCAGGCTGCCGCAGTCACTGTGCTCACAGGCTGAGAGAATGAAACCCATTTATTTTTGGCACAGGTCCTTAATTACTTTTTAAACGAATTGTATTTAATCTTGGTAAACTCCCTCCTCCCTTTTTTTTTTTTGTTTCTATGCATATAAAATGTTTTGCTCAAGCGTGAACTTTTTTTTTTGCTTGCAATATATAAACTCTAACCAGAAGCTCATTTGCTGGTACCAGTATCCGATTTGCAAAGCCCTGACCTTGGCAGTGCATGGTGCAGGAGGCAGGGGCCTGGCACCAGCGGTGACAGCTGAGCAGCTGGGCTTCAGAATGGGGGATGGGAGGGTCTCTTTGATCGGAGAGGCCGAGCAGCACTGGGAGACACTGGAGCTGCAGTTATTCCAGGAGAAGTCAGAAAGGGGAGCCCCCCCCCCCCCCCCCAACTGAGCCGACTGAAATGCACATTCCCCCCTTAACCTTGTGCTTAATAAAGAACGAGGAGACGGGGTGCAGTTTGGCACTTGGAGGCCGAAAAAAATGGAAGAGAGTTAGGGCAGTAAATAAGTTAAGCAGCATCAGCCAAAATAAATAAGGATTTCTTTTATTTTTATTTTTTGCCATTGAGAAAGTGGGAGAAACTTTGCAGAGAGGGCCCCATCTCATTTTAGAAAGCCAGCTTAGCTCATCGGTCAGCAGACTCGAGACGTATGCCTGAGCACTGGGGGCTGGCTGCCTGGCTTATCTTGGAGGAGGAACTGTTACAACATTCACCTAGTGTTCTGGAGTACAAAATTAAAGAGGAGCCTTTCTGATCAGCTCTGAGCTCCCTGCACCCTAAACTGTGCCATGGGTTGGTGAGAATACCCAGTTTTCTGTGGGGCTGCAGTTTGCACACAGAGTGCAGGCAGGGGATGTTGAGCAGACGGAGAGGAGGGGAGGGGGTGAAGGCAGGGAGGAAAGGTGCTTAACCTCCTTCGGGAATGTGCCTGATATGCAGTTTACTGTAACCCTCGCTAAGTGGAAGCTGCTTTTGGAGCAGTGTAAATTGTGAGGCTAACGAGACACTGACGGAATAGTGTTTTGTTTTTTTTTGTTTTGGGTTTTTTTTTCCCACTTTATGAATCTGTAGTTTTTCTCCTGCTTTTTTTGGGCTTCCACTTTAGTCTCCACAACGGTGGGATTTCCCCTGCCCCGCCCACCTTATTGTATATCTCCTCACAACTTAATTTAGTGACAGCTCCGGGCCAGGGGCTGCTTCTGGGATCCTGCAATTTTAGGCCCTAGGGCTGGCCCTTTCGGCCACCTTTGGTGTCTCTGAAGCCATCTCTAACCCTGGCTGAGCCAGCATTTGGAGCAAGGAATCCAACCCAGGTCTACCCTCATGGCAGTAGCCTGCACTGCAGCTGGGCTGACCTGGAAAATGTGGTGGCTTTTCTGCTTGAAGCTGACTTTTATTTATTTATTTATTTAATTTTTTTTGTAAAATGCTTTACTGAAGTACAGGAGTGATCAACTCTGATCCTCAAGAGTCACAAACTGGTCTGGTTTTCAGGACTTCCACAAATATATATATATATATATATATATATATATATATATATATATATAAGAGATTTTCATGATCCATCTCCATTGTATAAGAACATAAGAAATTGCCATGCTGGGTCAGACCAAGGGTCCATCAAGCCCAGCATCCTGTTTCCAACAGAGGCCAAACCAGGCCACAAGACCCTGGCAATTACCCAAACACAAAGAAGATCCCATGCTACTGATGCAATTAATAGCAGTGGCTATTCCCTATGAAAATGTATTGGATGCATTTTCAGTATGAATATCCTGAAAATCTGGCCTATTTATGGATGTTGAGGACTAGAGTTGGCTGCCCCTGTATGTTGTACTAGCCTAGGGCATAGCAAAAAAAAAAAAAAATCTGTTAGCAGATGGCTCCAGCATTTTGACTTCGTATGGTTCAGACCTGCTGCACTATTATTCACAGCACTAGTTTTAATGCATATGTGTAGCACAGGAAAGCAGTACCGGAGTTTACGAGAGTAAAACTTACCAGAGTTTTACTGTGGGCTCGGTCTCTGTCCATTTTTTTAATGAGGGTGGCCACTTAACCTGGGTCAGTCCTGCTAAGCTCATTTCATCTCTTCCTATCATTTTAAATATTTCTATTCTGCAAAATTCACAAGTATCAGTGCGGATTGCAAAAGCAAACATAAAAATCCATGGCTTTGTGCTCCACAGTTTTCTAAGTAAAGCAAAACTAAGAGTTCACAGATGAAATAGTCAAAATCAAGACCGCCTCGTGCTGTCAGGATAGAGCTGGGGCAGGCAGCCACCCTATATTTAATTCAGCTGGGGAGGTTTTTTTTTTTCTGATCCTTCATACGATCAAAATGGCTTAACCATAAAACAGTGACAATCAAGGTAAAATGCAGACAAGGTCAGATGATACCTGGAATTAAATGAGAGGGCCAGAGTTCATAATGTGTGGTAGGAAATTGTATTAAGAGACCTTGCAGACAAGGCAGGTTGCACTTTTCTCTCTTATAAATACTGACAGTCCAGTCACAGATCAAGAAGCTGAGATGTGAAAAACCTATGCCGTTCACATGCCAGTAACTGGTACATTTGATAGCCGAGTATTGGAATGAGCTCTCGTAATGCCGGTTACAGAAATGCTCATATTTCTGAGCAGTGAATAGAAGATGGGGTAAAGGTTTAGTGGCTATGAGGTCAGGTGCGGAGGCTTGTTATTTACCAGTTTTTGCCGTTCATGACCGTAACTTCTGTGTATTGGTTTTTTTTTTTTGTGTGTTTTTGCTGCATTCCTAAGGTAGGCACAGCGGTGATATCTATACTAATAAACGAAGCTTGACCGACGTGCCGCAAATGCGCAGTAGAGACCAGCTCTACCGCGCATGTGCGGGCGAGCACGTCGGTCTGAGCCAGCGTCAGAAAAAAAGAAAAAACAATGGCGGCGTCCAGTGGCAGCGGCGGCGGCGTTGGGTAGCGGCGGCGGGTGGCAGCGGCATGGCGGCATCCAGCGGCGGCGGCGTCCGGTGGTGGCGGCGGTGGCATTGGGTGGCGGCGGCGGCGTCCGGTGGTAGCGGCGGCGGTGGGTGGCAGCGGCATGGCGGCGTCCAGCGGCGGCGGCGTTGGGTGGCGGTGGCGGCGGGTGGCAGCGGCGGCAGCGAGGGAGGAGAGAGAGAAGGAGGGACTGACAGAGAGAGGGAGGGACTGAGTGAGAGGGGAGGAGAGAGAGGGAGTGGGAACTGAGTGGAGAGGGGAGAGAGGGAGTGGGACTGAGTGAGTGGGAGGGAGGGAAAGTGGGAGGGAGGGAGAGGGACGGAGGGTGAGGGGGGGAGGGAGATAGAGAGGGAGTGGGACTGAGGGAGGGAGGGGAGTGGGACATAGAGGGAGAGGGGGGAGGGAGTGGGACAGAGGGAAGGAGTTGGGACCTGAGGGAGAGGGGGACTGAGGGAGAGGGAGGGTGAGTGGGACAAGAGTGCAGTGGGAGCATGAGTGAGAGGGAGGGAGGGGAATGGGAACAGAGTGATGAGGGGGAGGGAGTGGGACTGAGGGAGAGTGAGAGGGAAGGGAGTGAGTGGGACTGAGTGGAGGAGGGGACTGAGTGAGAGGAGAGGGAGGAGTGGGGTGGGATGTAGGGGGTGGAGGGGAGAGAGAATGAGGGTGGAGGTGAGAGACAGAGGGAGTGTAGCCCCTTTTAACGGCTGTGGGCAGCGAGGGAGGAGAGAGGAGAGGAGAGAGGAGGGACTGACAGAGATGAGTGAGGGACTGAGGGAGAGTGTGGGGAGGAGAGAGAGGGAGTGGGACTGAGGGAGAGTGGGAGTGAGTGGGAGGGAGGGAGTGGGACGGAAGGAGAGGGGGGGACTGAGTGAGGGGGAGGGAGATAGAGGGAGAGGGGGGAGGGAGTGGGACAGGGAAGGAGTGGGACTGAGGGAGAGGGGGAGGGAGTGGGACTGAGGGAGAGTGAGTGGGACTGAGAGAAGGAGGGAGGGAGGGAGTGGGACTGAGGGAGGGAGGGAGGGAGGGAGTGGGACTGAGGGAGAGAGAGAGGGGGGAGGGAGGGAGTGAGACTGAGTGGGAGGGAGGGACTGAGTGGGAGGAGAGGGAGGAGTGGGAGGAGTGGGTGAGAGGGAGGGAGGTAGGGGGTGGAGGGGAGAGAGAATGAGGGGGAGGTGAGAGACAGAGGGATGTAGCCCGTTTTAACGGGCTTAACGGCTTGTCCAGTTATAAGTAATAGTCCTCGCCGTGCTGGCCTCTAATGGCATGTAGTTGTTTGCCAGCATTTCAGAAATATGCCTTTTGCCTATTGCTTTTCATTGACTACAAACCATTGGGGCTATTGTTAGAAAACAGAGAGAGGTGTAGTAACAGGGTGGGTGATGGCAGGAAAAGACCAATTGGCCCTTGCCCGCTCTGCCAAGGATATATCCCAGCTGCCATATAGAGTGATCACCTGTAGGATATTGCTCTTTATCCAAGACACTCTTTTGTTGTCTTCCTCTATAGTGCTCTGCCCTCCCCGGGTAGCTGAGCACGCAAGATCCCTTTTTATTTTTTCAGCCCGCACTCTCCACCCTTCTCCTCCCAGGGCCAACCCTAAGTTCCCGCTGTAATCCATCTCGCCCAGCACAGCTGTTATCAGAACATCTGGCTTCCTGGGATTCCGGTGGCCCTTTCCGGATGGCATCCCTACGCTGCCAAGGCAAGGAGCGCGTAGCCTGCCAGCTACACCTGACTACTTGAGCGCCTGCATTTCTGCTGGGCTGTCTGGGTTTTACTCTACGCGTAGGCTTGCCAGACCACCCCCAGCTGCGAACAAATGTTATCATCTCAGCCTGTCATACAGACCTAGATTTGTCGGTGCACCCGTTGGAATGGAAGCAACTCTTAAAATACCATGGAATTTTTTGCTTTATCGTTGTACGTCTGTCTGTTACTATGCGCCATAGAGTTGTGTAATAATAATAAATACAGTTCATGCTAGAAACAGCGAGTGTTGTGTCTTCCCCACTACTTGAACATTTCAGCGGACATTAAATCTAGCTTTACCGGATCTGGCAGCTGATTGAACCCTGGGGAATATCGTAGTAATCCTGACCTATCCTATCTTCAGCATCTCCGCCATGCACTGCCCCGGTAAACGGTGGCCGAGGAGTCCCATCTTTTGTTTATCTGCGCGACCGCACTGCCTTGTAGTTTGTTTTTCCCTTTTCAGACTGTAGACTGAGTGTTCATGAAGTTCCAGCTTTTGCTCATTATGCAGCGATTAGCGGCGGAGCAAGGATTCAGATCAGGAAGCAGGGAGGTGGGCTTTGGTAAAACCTGCATACGTTGCACATGGGGAACGTCGCCGCTTACTGTGTTTTTCAGCAGCGGCGGGCCCTGTCCAGGATGGCTGTCCTTTTTTTTTTTTTTTTTACTTATGCGCACTTTGTTTATCGCTTTTTCCACAGCTCAGGGCAATTTTTCAACATTTTAAATAATTGCCACGGTCCAGCCACGTCATCACGGCGCAGTAAATACAATTAAAATCCAAAATCCCATCCACCCAAATACCATAATAGAATCCAAGTATAAAAATAATCCCTGATCCATATCATTCAAACTTGCATAACGTTCCTACTTCTCAGCCTCCACTAAATATAAACGGTATACAGTATAGCATTTCGTCCACTCCTACTACATGGCCATACCTCAGCCAGCATATGCTTTCACAAAAAAACCACGTCTTTGCATCATCTACGACCGTCCTGAAGTATCCGAGGTAAAGAATTAACACAGATGGCTTTTTGTGTGTGTGTGTGTGTGTGTGTGATTGCTGTGGAATGAGATGGGGAGAGATTGCAGTTGCTGATCTAAGCTTTTCTTTCACTTTTGTCATCTTGAACTGCTGAAACTGATGTTATAAAAAAAATCCCACTTCAGAACAGTAGCTCTTCCTCCTGTTGCTGGTGAGAGACATTAAGAAGACCTGACTGAGGGAGTAATTAGACTCCTTAAGGACCCCTCCGTAAGGACAGTTGTAATGGACTGTGGAATGGCTATTGCTAATAACTACAGCGCAATCCATCTTTTAAGTGTCTCGCACAGCTGCACTACACAGGAATACAAATATTGTTACAGGGCCAGGCATGCAATAAATCCGAGTCCACTGTAATGATCGTATTGCTGATGGGGAGGGGGTGGTGAACCAAACTGAAGGCTGCGCTGAGTGACACAAAAATATAGTAACATAGTCATGATGGCAAAAAAAAAGTCCAAATGGTCCATCCAGCAAGTTTCTTATGGTAGTGACTGCCGCTCCGGGCAGGTTACCCCCATACCTTATGTTAAGGATTGTAATATTTACAATCAAAACCAAGCAACTGTTAACCCATAACAAATGACTGCTAGCAGCACTCCTGATAATTCAGACAATGCTGCTTGAACATGATTTGCTTTTAGACTTGGCTTGGGAGCAGCCCTGTGCTTTATCCCTAATGTCAGTGTATCAGTACCTTATACTGTAAAAGTCGGGGGCCCAGCATTGGCTGTTGTCAGAATCCAATACCCCCTCCCCTGCTGTTAAAAAGGAGAGCGATGTTGCAGTTGTGTCAGAAGCATCAAGGCTAATTGATTAAGGTTCGTAATCCCCCATGCCTTCTGTTAAGGGTACTAGCTGCCATTCTTCATTACCAGCCTTTAGAGATTCACAGTGTTATCCCACTAAAGGCTTTTGAATTTGTTTACTGTTTACATCCTCGCCACCTCTTCTGGAAGGGCACTCCAGGCATCCACCACCCTCTTCCTTATGTTGGTTCTGAGTCTTCCTTCCCCCCCCCCCCCCCTTGGAGTTTCATTTCGTGACCCCCTAGTTCTACTGTTTCCTATCCAACAGAAAAGGTTCGAATCTTGTGCATCATTAAAACCTTTTCAGGTATCTGCAGGTCTGCACCTCCTCTCCTCCAGGGTATGCGTATTCAGATCCTTCAGCCTCTCCTCTTAAGACTTCCTTCTCTGGCCCGCCTCCATCCTGTCTCTGGCCCTTTTGAGTTACTGTCTCCAGAACTGAACACAGTATCCAAGGTGAGGCCTCACCAAGGACCTGAACAAGGGCATCACTACCTCCTTTTTTTTTTCTTACTGGTTTTTCCTCTGTGCATCTCAGCGTTCTTCTGGCTTTAACTATCGCCTTGTTGCATTGCTTTGCCACCTTCAGATCGACAGACACCATCACCAGCCTGTGTACATTAATCTTCCCCGCCCCCCCATCACATAAAGCTCTTTTGGATTGACGCACTTCTTAGCATGAATCTCAGCTGCCAAATCCTCAACCATTCTTCAAGCTTTCTTAAATCTCTTTTCATTCTCTCTGCTCCTTCAGTCGTGTGCACTCTGTTTCAGATCTTAGTATCATCCGCAAAAAGACAAACTTCTATCCCTTCTGCAATGTTGCTCACAAAGATATTGAACAGAACTGGTCCCAAAACCGATCCCTGTGGCACTCCACTGAACACCGTTCTTTTTACCATTACGCGCTGTCTCCTGTTGATCAACCAGATTACAATCCATGCCACTACCTTGTTGCCCACTCCCAAGCTTTTCATTTTGTTCTCGAGTCCCCTATGCAGGACCATATCAAAAACTTTGCTGGAATCCAAGTAAATCACATTGAGCGCTCTTCCTCAATCCAGTTCTCTAGTAGCCCAATCAAAAAAAAATTAAGCAGATTTGTCTGACAGGACCTTTCCTTGGCAAATCCGTGCTGCCTTGGGTTGAGCAACCCACCGGATTGCAGATAGTTCACTGTCCTTTCCTCCAGCAGAGTCTCCATTAAGTTTCCTACCACCGAGGTGAGGCTAACCGACCAGCCTGTAGTTTTCAGCTTTCTCTTGTGAAGCGGGACCACCACCGCTCTTCTCCAATCTTGCGGCACCACTCCCGTTTCCAGGAATCTACTGAACAGGTCTTTCAGCAGACCCGCCAGCACATCTCAGTCATATGCAACTTTTGGCAAGGCAAAAAGCAGACCGCTTAATACAGTTTGCATGCGTTGGTATTGTGAATAATCATTGGCATTTTGAATATTGCTGGTTTTCTTTTGCACTGTATAATTAAAAAAAAAAATAAGAAGGAATAAAAGCAATTGTAACAGAAAATCAAAATAAATAGGAAGCAAGCCTGAGCTGGCGTATTTTAGGATGTGTGCTTTGGAATCAAAGATGAAAACTGATTGGATTGGCAGAGGGGGGACCATGAAGCCTGCATTGAAGCAGGATATTCAGAGAGTTGCATGCATGAAATGAGCACGATTGGGTGAGGTTTGAGATTCCCAGACTAGTAGAGTCAAAGCTGGCACTGCAGTTAAGGAACGAATTGACCCCCTGAGAACATTCTGGGCTGCAGTCCAAGGGATAAGAGGTTCCTTCCCTGGATAAAGCAGCCTGTCGGTTGTGTTAGTCCACTTAGATACATGGAGGTAGAAGTCAACAAACAAGTCACAGATGACTCCTTTTTTTTTTTTTTTAATTTCTTTTACTGGAATAACTATACATTCCTGGCTAACATTTGAGAGCTATTATTCCTCTGTCAGGTTAGTGTAAAATCACAAATGTATTAAGTTTTCAGTAAAATTACAATTTTTTTTTTCTTGTTAGAGTGTTTACTCCAATTTGTCATGAACTAACTTTCCAAAAGCTAAAATTCCTTAACTGAAGTTTTTGGTTTGACTTTCGATGACCAGTTTTTGGCATAAAGGATAAGAAGACATGCCGAAAGAGGTGGATATGATGATGAATTCTTAAAAAAAATAAAATAAAAAAATTAGAAGGCTAGTCAGTGATTTAGCCACTGCATTATTATTTGTTTTTAAATTTAAGCATAAAATTGTGCATTTAGAGTGCAGAAATCCAAAGGCCAAATATCATTTTGGAGAGGAAAAGCTAGTAGTCGTTGTCATCTCTGGTTATCTCCATATAGGCAGAGAGGGTGACAAAGCAGTTGGGATCATTACTACTATACATAGATTTTTAGAAAAAGCGAAGTCATGTCACCTCTTTGCAGGTACCATCTTCAGCCCTGGAGACCATATCTGCAAAAAGACATTTGGCAAGGTTGAAGTGGATCCAAAGGAAGTATGGCCTATACTGTAGGTTATGCAGGTTTCGTACATATAGCTTAAAGATGTCGCCCCCCCTAACACCCTCACCTTCTGAAATCAGAGTGGAGGAAACTGCCTATCTTCTCTCTTCCTTCAAACGTATTGCTTGTTCCTCCGATCCCATTTTCCCCCAGCTGTATTCCCCCTGCAACTGTTCCTGCTGCTTTCAGACATGCTACGATCACACCACTCCTCAAAGAAACCCTCCCTGGACCCTACCTGCCCGGCTAGCTATCATCCCATCTCATTCCTCCCTTGCGTGTCCAAGCTACTTGAATGTGATTTTCATCTTTGCTGTCTTGACTTTTTAATTTCATGCCATTCTTGATGTACACCAGCCTGATATTCACCACCTACAGATCACAAAAACTGCTCTTGCTAAGGTCTCCATTAACCTGCTTATGGCTAAAACCAAAAGCCTTTATTCAATCCTTATCCTCGTTGACCTATCTGTTGCTTTTGACTGTTGATCATCACCTATCCCTTGACACCCTGTCCTTGCTTGGATTTCAAGACGCCATCCTGTCTTGGCTTTCTTCTTACCTCTCCCATTGCACTTTTAGTGTGGGCTCTCCTCCACCACCATCCCACTATCAATTGGTGTGCCTCAGGGCTTTGTCCTGGGCCCTCTTCTCTTCCTATATTAATTTTCTTGTTGCTCTGATCTCCTCCCATGGCTTTCAGTACTATCTTTATGATAGTTCCCAGATTTTCTCTACACCAGAAATTTCAACAGGAATCCAGTCTCAAATCTTAGCCTGCTTGTCCGACACTGCTGCTTGGATATCCTGCCACCACCTTAAACTTAACATGGTCAAGACAGCTCCTCGTCTTTTCCCTCCAAACCTACTTCCCCTCTTTCCATGTCATCCTCCCAGTTCCCTCAGCCTTGGTGTCATCATAGACTCCTCTCTCGCCTTTTCTACACATAGCCAAAACACTGCTAAAATGTGCCATTTTCCTTTTTCTGTAACATCTCCAAAATCCATCCCTTCCTTTCTAAAGACCCAATATCAGAATCCTTATCCACTCTCTCTCTCATCACCTTCCACTTAGACTACTGCAACCTGGTTCTCACAGGTCTTGAGTGAACCATCTCTCTCCACTACAGTCTGTCCAAAATTCAGCTGTGCGTCTCATTTTTTGACCAAAGTCGCTACACCCATATAGCACTCTTCTCAAGGTACTACGTTAGCTCCCAATCTGTTTCTGCATATAGTTCAAGCTCCTCGTCCTGGCCTGCAAGCCTTCACTCTGTCGCTCCTCTTTACTTCTCCTCTTATCTCTTCCTACACGCCTCCTGGTGAATAATGCTCATTGGGCAAGTCACTCCTCTCTGTGCCCTTCTCCTCCACTGCCAATTCCTCATTCTGTGCTTTCCGTCTTGCTGTGCCATATGCATGGAATAGTCTTCCTGAGCTGGTGCGTCGTGTTCCCTCTCTTGCCTTATTCAAAGCCAGTCTAAACCCCCCCTACACACACACAAGGCTGCTTTTAAATCTTGATGCCGATTATCCTATCTACAGCTTTATTGATTTTAACTATTTTCTTTGTAAATTTCCAACCTCTCTTTTGCTCTGTATGTTTGTCTTGATTAGATGGTAAGCTCTTTGGAGAAGGGAACCGCCTCTTATGTGTTTTGTACAGCGCTGAGTAGGTCGAGTAGCGCTATAGATGTCAGTAGTACTGCAATGCATTCTGAAGAAAAAAGGGAAAATGTATTTTACCAACATGCTGGTATTTTATCGAAGCCTGCTGGATGTTTTGAAAGAATGAGAAGCTGAAGGGCAAGGGGTTAACGTTAATGGAGGGAGGCAGAAAAGGAATGTGAAAATGTTTTCACTGAGAAGGTGGCGGACACCTTGCACAGACTTCCAGCAGAGGTGATAGGAGCCAAAGCAGAGGTCAAGCCTTGGTGGTGGGAAGGAGATCACCGCGGATTGAGTAAGACTTGCAAAAGCAAAATAGGCAGGCACCGACGTGCAGGCTGAGTGGACCAAGTGGTCCTTAGCTGCCGACATCATCTGTATTTCATGAAGCAGTGCCTGCTGTTCCTAGACTAGTAATCAATATTTTCTCATATCGGATCTATTAGGCAGACTGACCAGGCCAAATTGGCCTTATCTGAAAAACCACCATGTTATTGTTAGAGGGTAAGAGCTAAGTGTTGTGACGATAATGTCATTTAATTTTGCATGCATGTCTCTTTTCTCGGAGGGGGGGGGGGGTGCTATGCATGTGGCCCTGTAAAATAAGGAAACCTCTTTCCTGACGTAATATATTTTCCGCAAGTAAATGACTTTCCTTGATAATTATCAAAGCCTGTGGAAGAGGAGAAACAGAACGTGAGAGCAGATAAGGACGATCAAGTACCATCTCCTAGTTGCGTTGTTAGACACAAACTGACTCTCAATTATTGCCCAGTTCCGCTATTCTTTCTAGGGTAGGATCACAGTTACTGCCCTGGAGGTCACGCCTGACTCTTTCCCGAATTATGAAGAAACGGAGGGGGCCAGCCTGACAGCCCAGTAGCAGAGCTGATGTGCGGGGCACACGCATTCCGTTTGAGGTCCCTGCTGCTTCTCTGCACGATAAGAGATGCTGCAGAGGAAGAGAGAGAGTCCATCTTCGTAGGGCAGTCACGTTGCGGCCTGAAGACTGTCCCAGCAATAACTGGGCCAGACAGGAGGGAATATAAAGGGGTGTGGACCCCGGTAGCTAGATAACTGCCAGGCAAAATGTCAAAGAAAAAGAAACGGGAAGAGTAAGCTTAAGGGTAAAACTACTTATCACTTGTATTTGGGGATATATATATATATTTTTTTGTGACATTAAGAGGCAGATTTCTCACATTGCTTCTATCAGGAACAGGATGGACTGAAAGAGTATTAATAGCACTGCGAACAAATGATCCGTCATGCAAATTAGCGATTAGTCAGCCATGACGCTCGGGGTTTTCTGAAAAGGCACAATCTCGGATTGTGAAAGGATCCCTGTAAATCTGAGCGTGTCCGGACAAAGGCGAACGCTCCTCTGCCCGGGCTGCGATGGAGCTTTATCACGTCTCTCCAAAACACTTTTTAAAAGCCTTGAACTTTCATTCCTGGGCAGTAGATGGGGGAGGGAAAGGCTCTCCAGAGAGAATTAAGGACTTCCCTAGGTTCCAATAAAACGAGCTTGGGATCACTATCTGCCGGTTGTGCCAACGAAAATGTGTCTGATGCATTCATTGCGCATTAAATTGCCTCTCGTTTATTTCTTTACTGTATTTATATGCTGTCTCGTTTTTTTTTTTCCTTTGGTAAGCCATCAAGGTAGCTTACACATTTACTTAGTAACGACAAACACAGTTCATGCAGCAATAAATAAGAAAAATTCATGAGGCGTGAACTAAATTCATCCCCACACTGAAATAGAATAGAATCGCCAACAATGATGTCAACACTTCAAAACCCAACAGCCAAAAACCCTGGTTAACCCATCCTTTCAATCAAAAAAACATATGCTGCGTTAAGAGCCCTTTTTTTAATAGCCTCATGTTTTTGCTTCCAAAAGGAGAGGCTGGAAAGGGAAGGGCACAGAGTGTTGCAGAAAGGTCAACTTAAAAACAACGTTTTGCTTTGTTGTAAAAAATCCCTTGCACTGTTCTTCCCTAGCAATTGCAGGGTCCGCTGGAAGCACTGGCCAGACTAATTGGCTGCCCAGAGAACCACAGTCGTGGAGGCAGAGCCACAAAGGCTTTTTCTTCTTCGGGGCCCGCACAGGTGGGGAAAAAGTGGTGTTGCGTGGGCCTGTGCGTTGATGCCATCATAGTGCTGGAAGGAGCAGGAGCAGGCTCAGGCTGCAGTGTTGGCCCCCACGCAGCCGAATGGTAGAGCAGCATGGAGTTGGCCTATGCAGCCAAAGAATGGAGAAGCAGGAGGAGCGTCGACCCTTAAAAAGAGGAGTCCTTTGCCCCTCTTCCCCACCCCTTCACCAAGTTGGCCATGGGGGCTGAAGAAGGAGACTGCTGCTTGTACTTCCAGAGATGGATAAGTGTGAGGAAAAGAGCATGTGTGATTGAGCATGTGTGTGAATATATGAGAGGAAAAGTTTTGTGCGCAACAACCCTCCTCTCTCGACCTGCTAATACAGGGGCAGCCATTATAATTTTGGTAGGAGACAGAGCATAAGAACATAAGAATTGCCATACTGGGTCAGACTGAGGGTCTATCAAGCCCAGTGACCTGTTTCCAGCAGTAGCCAATACAAGTCACGAGCACCTGGTAGGATCCCAAACAGTAGATGGATCCTATGTTGCTAACACCTAGGGATAAGTAATGGCTTTCTCGAAGTATATCTAGTTAATAACCATTTATGTACTTCTTCAGGAACCAGTCCAAAACCTTTTTAAACCCAGCTACGCTAACTGCCTTAACCTCATTGTCTGGTAATGATTTCCATAGTTTAAATAGGCATTGAGTGAAAAATAATTTTCTCCAATTTGTTTTAAATGTGCTACTTACTAACTTCATGGAGTGTCCCCTAGTTTTTGTATTTTTTGAAAGAGCAAATAATAGTTTCACATTCACCCATTCTGTTCCACTCATGATTTTATAGATCTCTATCATATCCTATCTCATCCGTCTCTTCTCCAAACTGAAGAATCCTAACCTCTTTAGCTTTTCCTCATAGGAGAACCTTTCCATCCCCTTTATCATTTTGGTCTCCCTTCTCTGTATTATTTATTTATTAGGCTTGATGAATCGCAATTCTTGCATAAGTATATCAATGCGATATACATAAATTTAAAAATAAACATACCATACATTAAAGCTGAAAGTGAGCAATACAAATTATAGATTCAAAATCTAAAATTAAAAAATTGACTTAAAAACCAATGAAAATAAAAGAATATTATAGAAATAGATATTTTCTATAGTTTACTATAATTTGCAACATATCTTTTACAATTCAGCTATCTTTTTTGATATGTGGTGACCAGAATTGCATACAGTGGGAGCACTGACAGGAGAGGATCACCTTGCAGGTGGCTGAAAAGAATCGGTAAGTACTGCTTTGGGAGTTTTGGAGAGAAGTAAACTATTGGGGTATATTATTTAGAGTGTTTGTGTGTCTACTAAATAGCTAGTCAGTGGGCAGGCAAAAACCAGGAGTTTGTGTGTTTGTCTTTCCCTCCCACCCACTCCTAACTTATCCTTTAATTTATAGGCAGGTGACAGCTTCACACTAAAAAAAAAAAAAAAAAGCCTTTTAATTTAAATACTGAAATATGCAACAAATTATCAAGAATTTAATCATTATATTATAATATATTATATTATATATATTATATATATATTATATTATATGCAACAAATTATCAAGAATTTAATCATCCAGCTAACATCCCTCAGTTTTAAGGTCTTTAACACAACCAGCTCATTTAACTGTTCGTTGTAAATATTTAAATTGCTTTTAACCTTTTTCTTTTTCCTTCCGCTCCCAGTTTAAGCATCCCTGTTTTTTGTAACTGCTCTCTTCCGCACTACAGTTCCTGTTTGTGTTTTCTGTTCATGCACCATCGTTTTATTGTAAACCAGCATGATGGGATTTTATCTTGAATGCCGGTATATAAAAACCTTAAATAAATAAAAATAAATAAATTTCCTTGTAGGTCACTACCAGATAAATAGTGAATACACTAATATATTTAAAGGACCATAATTGTACGCATTCCTACTCCCATAGCAACCTAAACCTAACTAGGAACCGAACAAATTTAAGATGAAGGCAGCAGTCCAGCAGCAAGAGAGAGGCCTCCCAGTCTTTTGCATCCAGTGTCACATGTTTGATTTTTTACCCATCGGTTTGAAGTTGTATGTGTGCACCTGGTGCAAAGAGCTGCTGTCTCTCAGAGAATGAGTCTGATCTCTGGAGACAGAGTGGCAGACCTGGAGGAGCTGAGGCAGACAGAGAAGTAAATAGATGAGACTTTCAGGGACATAGCAGCCAAGTCCCAACTCCAGTTTGGCAGCCCTGAAGCTGCCTTGGAAGAGGAAGGTCTCATGATCAGAGCGCATTAACCTGGTGCAGCAGGAAATGATCCTTTAGCAAGGATCTGCTCTCCAGGAGGTGCATTGTCCTCTCGCACTGAGGATGTGTTTCCCAGGGCTACTGCATAGGAGGGAAGGGTTAGATTGACTGTCGTAGGTGGTGATTCGATTATTAGGAATGTAGACAGTTGGGTGGGCATGAGGATCACCTGGTAACTTGCCTACCTAGTACAAAGGTGGTGGACCTCACGTGGCACCTAGATAGGATTTTAGACAGTGCTGGGGAGGAGCCAGCAGTCGTGGTACATATGGGGACCAATGACATAGGAAAATGTGGGAGGGAGGTTCTGGAAGCCAAATTTAGGCTCTTAGTTAGAAAGCTGAAATCCAGAATCTCCAGGGTAGCATTCTCTGAAATGCTCCCTGTTCCACGTGCAGGTCCCCAGAGGCAGGCAGAGCTCCAGAGTCTCAATGCGTGGATGAGATGATGGTGCAGGGAAGAGGGATTCAGTTTTGTAAGGAACTGGGGAAACTTTTGGGGAAGGAGGAGTCTTTTCTGAAGGGATGGACTCCACCTGAACCAGGGGAACCAGGCTGCTGGCGCTAACCTTTAGAAAAGAGAGAGAGCAGCTTTTAAACTAGAACAAAGGGGAAAGCCGACAGTTGCTCAGCAGTGCATGGTTCAGAGGGAGGTATCTTCAAAGGATACTAATGAAGCATTAGAGTTAGAGCATCCCAACTGAGAGGTTCCAATAATAAGAAAAGTAGTCCAAGTGCCTGTAACTAAAACCTCACCTGAGCTAAAAGATTCCAATGTATCCCTATCAATTAAAAAGCAGAATGTAAATACAAACAAAAAACGCACTTTGAAATGTTTGTATGCTAATGCCAGAAGTCTAAGAAGTAAGATGGGAGAATTAGAGTGTATAGCAGTGAATGATGACATAGACGTATTTGGCACATTAGAGACATGGTGGAAGGAGGATAACCAATGGGATAGTGCTATACCAGGGATAAATTATATCGCAATGACAAAGAGGAGCATCTTTGTGGTGGGTGGTGCTTTATGTCCAGGAAGGCATAGAATCCAACAGTATAAAGATCCTGCATGAGACTAAATGCAGAACTGAATCTTTATGGGTAGAATTCCCTTGTGTGTTGGGGAAGAGTATAGTGATAGGAGTATACTACCATCCACTAGCCAAAATGGTGAGACAGACAATGAAATGCTAAGAGAAATTAGGGAAGCTAACCAAACTGGTAGTGCAGTGATAATGGGAGATTTCAATTACCCCAATATTGCCCGGATAAGTGAAACATCAGACATGTTAGGGAGATAAAGTTCCTGGATGGAAAAATGACAGTTTTATGGAGTAATTGGTTCAGTAACTGAGAGAGGGAGCAATTTTAGATTTAATTCTCAATAGAGCGCAGGATTTAACGGTGGTGGGGCCGCTTGGCAATAGTGATCATAATATGAACAAATTTGAATTAATGACTGGAAGGGGGACAGTAACTAAATTCACGACTCTAGCACTAAACTTTCAAAAGGGAAAGTTTGGTAAAATGAGAAAAATAGTTAAAAAACCGAACAAAAAAAAACCCCACTGAAAGTTGCAGCTATAAAGGTAAAATGTGTGCAACAGGCGAGGACATTGTTAAAAAGATACCATCTTAGAAGCGCAGTCCAAATGTATTCCATGCATTAAGAAAGGAAGGTCAAACGATTACCAGCATGGCTAAAACGTGAGGTGAAAGAGGCTATTTTAGCCAAAACAAAACCCCTTTTCCCTGCACCATAATTTCATTTAAGCATTGAGATCTGGAACTCTGTCTGCCTCTGGAGTCCTGTGTGCAAAGCAGGGAGTATTTCAGAGAATGCTTCCTTGGAGGTTCTGGATTTCAACTTTCTACCTAAAAGCTTAATTTTGATTTCCAAAACTTCCTTCCCACACCTTCCTTTGTACCATGACAGCCAGCTCTTTCCTAGCATGGTCTAAAATCTTACCTAGGTGAAACGTGAGGTCCGCCACTTTCATACCAGGTAGGCAAGCCACCAAGTGATCCTCGCATCCCCCAGCTGTCTACATTCCTAACGATCGAATCACCAGCTATGACAGCCTACGTAACCTTTCATGCCTGGGAACATGCTCTTGGAGTTCCATCCTTGGTGCGAGTAAGGATAATGGCTCACCTGGAGAGCAGGCCCTACTTCAGTTTCACTTCCTGCTACACTAAGTTGATGTTCTCCTTGCAGGTGATCTTGTTTCTCCAAGGCAGCACAGTGGCTGCCAGACTGGAGTTGGGTCTTGGCTACTGTGTCCTTGAAAGTCTCCTCTGTATACTTCTCTGTCTGCCTCATCTTCAGATCTGCCGCTCTAGTCTCCAGAGGTCAGCCTCGTTCTCTGAAAGCCAAGAGCTCTTTGAACCAGGCGTACACATACAACCTCTTACCACCTGATCGATAATCGTACACGTGGCACTTTGTGCAAAAGACTGGAAGGCCCTCAACTTGCTGTTGGAGTGCTGTCTGCATCTCTTCTTAGTTTAGTTTGCTATGGGAGTAGGGATGTGTAAAATAAAGTCCTTTTTAAATTTGTGGTGTATTTAATGTTAATTTGGCAAAGGCTTGCGAGGGGACAATTTATCTATTTAGATAAAACCCTGATTGTTTTTGGTGCAAAAATATTTCTTGACCTCTTAAATGGGATAAGAGTCCACACGTCGATGAATCTGCTTAGCGATGGGTGAGAGGGAAAGAAAGACACACTTAGGATTTCCTACCTTTCTTGTCTATCGGGCAAACACACTTAAAACTACCACCCTTTCCTTTTTAATGAAGCACACAAATTGAAGATTAGTTTACCCCACAATCTCACACTCTGAAAATTACTCAGTAAAGCGATTCTTGCCGATCCTTTTCAACCAAAATCTTCTGCTCTCGATGCTTCTTCAGGATTGCAACAGCTCTCATAAAACCAATACTGCGTCAACTGCACTGGCTCTCAGTCACAAGCAGGATAAAATTCAGCTGTTATGCACCAAAAACATTTGGAACAAGACACTTATGCCTTGAACTATCTTACCTCACGTCAGGAAAAAAAAAAGTAAGGCATGGCCTTTGGCCCAGGCCTTCCCTACAGAAGCCTTCAGTCTTCTGATCCAACCACCTGAACTTCAAATAAGGACTGTAAGGTATACACCTCTGGACTCTTGTACATTTGATTCTAATTTATTGTTGATTCACATGTACAGTATTTGTTTACACTTTGTAATCTGCCTGGAGACCATTCTTGGTAAAAGGAGGAATATAAAATGTCTTATAAATAAATCTCAGGACATTTGGAAACTAAAAATTTCCTAGGCATGGAGAGCAAGGATTTTTTAAAATCCTTATTAGTTTGAATTATTGGGTGCGAGAAGGCAGAATATCAATCAAATAAATAAACATCACTGACCTCGTAGTTGGAAAAGGAGGTAGCAATGTTCGAATAAGTGGCCCAAACATATTTACCGTATTAGTCTGAATATAAGAGGGTTGTATACAAAAGCTTAGGCCTTCATGGTTAAATTGTATGTTTTTCAGTGAATCTCTAAATGAACAGAAGCTGACACAGCTGCTACATGGTACAAAGTTAAATATTATTAAAAAATAAAAACGCAAAAGTTTATAACCCACTAACCAGAAAGGGCCTGATATTTAGTCTGCAGATAGCCGGATAAGTCCTACCTATCCGGCTATCTGCCAGCCGTTGAATATCCTCTTTAGTTCAGCGGCCACTAGTTAACTGGATAGGCATGGGGATTACTACCCTTAACCAATTAGCCTTGGTATGATTTTGACACAACTGCAACATTGCTCTCTGTTTTGATGGCGGGGCGGATAAAAAAAAAAAAAAGGGTATTAGATTCTGAAGACAGCCAATATTGGGCCCCGACTTTTACGGTTGGGGGTGGTGACACTGCTGACGCTGGGGATAAAGCTTCTACGGCAAGTCCAAAAGCAAAGAACATTCAAACGGCATTGTCTGTCTGAATTATCAGGGAGGCTGCTCACCATGTAAAAATGTGCCAGTAATTTTGTTTATAGGTATGACAGTTCCTTGGTTTTGCCTGTAAGATTTACTATCCTTTCATTTCATTTCATTTATTAAAATTTATTAATCGCCTAACATAAAAAAGGCCTAGGCGATGAACAAAATATACATACATAATAAAAACAATAATAAACACACACTTCAGACAAAATTTAGTTTCACAGAAACTAACGAAAAAATACTGCCATATAATGATATATATTAACCCTAAATCAGGTAATTTATTACTCGTCAGTTAGTATCGACAGAAACTCATAATTTCTCTGCTCACAATATTCTCACTTTTCCTAATAACCGTAATCTCATATTCTTATTCTCTGAAAACTATATTACACATACTTCAAGATGTTACATGTTGTAGGCACGACGGAGTAAAAAAATCTTTTAATTCTGTTTCAAATCTTTTAACATCATCCAAAGACCTCAATTCAAAAAGAATAAGATTCCATTGAATTGGAGCTGCTATAGAGAAAGAAGTCTCCCGTAACATAAGGCATGGGGGTATCCTGCACAGGGCGGCAGCTACTGCCCTTGGCGGACACTTGGGGAGGGGGTAACCGGCACGGAATGGCATTTGTTGCCATGGGAAGCTTGCTGGGCAGATTGGATGGACCATTTGGTCTTTATCTGCTGACGATACTATGCTACTATATAATCCCTTAGCTGGAGAACTTTGAGGGCAGATCTGGGAGGTGCCAGCTAAGTAGAGATGTTGATACTTAGCTGGGTAAGTTGTTTGTCTAAGTTAGACCTGCTCAATAGCGGTTCTAAACTTCAGCTGGATAAGTTATATCCGTGCAAGTTGCAATATATACGCGGATATTCAGTGGCGTATTTAGACGGATAAGTGTTATCCGATTAAGTTACTTAGCCAGCCAGGATTTGAATATTGACCCCAGTAGTTTAAAAAAACAAAAACAAAACCCAAACCATCTTATAGTCAAACTTTTTAACGAAGTATCTGCAAGCCTGTCAGTGTACCCCATATATAGTAGGTCGCCCGGCTTCTTCGTTCATTCACCTTGTATATTTAATATTTTTGTGCTTGATTTTTTTTTTTGTAGCTTTTATAAAGAAGATCTAAAGTTCCAGTAGTGAAAGTTGAATTAAATCCATGCAAAACTTCAAAAAAACATCATCTTCCAACCATTTTGCTAAAAAAGTGAAAACAAAAGTAGTTCAGACAGTCCTAATGTCCGGGCCAAGCCCGACGTCAGCCAGTGTTTCTCATTCGTGCTTCATCAGGGACATGGAAAGAGAAAATGACCTTATCTGAGAAAAGGATCCTTCAACAAACTGGAGAAATACAGCGTTTCACAGTCCGATAAAATGGGGAGCCTGCGGCGACACGTTGGCTGACGTTGGGCTTGGGCCGCACGTTAGGATCGGTGGATAGTAACAGTGCCGGAGGGGGAAGGGAGAGAGAAGTTGACATTTTTAAGGTAAGAGGTCTGTGTTTTTGACAGGATCATTTTCAGAGGGGGAAGGGGAGGGCGTGAGATTTGTTCAGTTTAATTATCAAAATCCGGGGATGGATCGTAGGGAGAGGGAGGACTCGCAGGCCCGCTTGTCCCGAATCTTTTAAGTACCTGACGGTGCCTCTGGGCCAGATGGGGATTTTGTGCCTGCGGTGAAGGAGCGTAGTGCGTACAGATCTTGGAAGGGGATTTGATAGCAGTGCCGTGAGGGAAGGACTGATCTGTTCACGCTTTCTGGAGAGGTTAGGCTGAGAAGCAAGCGCTTGCCTTTCTCAGCTGCAATGCATCTTCTCTCGTTCCGGGAGGAAAGCTCTCGTTTTTTAAAAAAATGTTGCTGTTTGGCCACTTTCTCTGTTCTTGACTTTCCATGACCCCCACTGCATTTTATTTCCCTTCCAAATGGCTTGTGTGAGTAGTGGCTTGCTTGGAGAGAGATTGGTGTCCTTGGGATATTTTCTGTTAAATATTTACCTGATAATTATAGCATTTTTAACGGAGCTGAAAAAAAATGTAGTTCCATGAAAATTGGTTCAGTGCTTGTGAGGGAGCTCTGAGCACCTTAAAGAACTTGGCCACAGCTGTTTGGCCCGGCTCTCCTTAAGAACCAACCCTGCAAGGAAGTCCGGGCCAGGGAGGATCCCTTTAGCCTGGGATAAGAAGGGTTGGGTGGGCCCTAGGAGAAAGAAGGAAGCCCCGAGAGAGAGAGAGAGAATGTCCCTAACTATAAGTTGCATTGCCACATTTTGTTTTGTTGAACTGCATGGAATTGCAAAGTTGCTTTGTTTGTTGCTTTTCACAAATAAGAGGTTTATTAAAGATTTTGCCAGAGCCCAGCCTGTTCCCTGGTTACCCTTGGCTGCTCAGTACCACAGAGCTGCAGAGCACTATACATCCATTGTTAGAAAATACAGCCTTCAAAATTAAAACTAACGTGGCCCCTGTTTGGCTACTGAGTCTGTTTTTATGCAAAGGGAAGTTTCCAGCAGTGGAAGGTTCACAAGAGTTCAGAGGAGTGGTTCTGTGTGGTACTATTGGGAATCATTTTTTACCAGAAGATTTTCAGGGAGTTCAAGGGGTGTGTGGATATTATGGGACTGAAGGGGTGGTTCTTTCCTCTAAGGGAATGGGACATTGTTTTGGGAGTATAAAATGCCTCCCACGAGGTAGTAGGTAGGAGTCTTCAGGAGTTTCCACAGGGGAAGGTTCCGAGGTTTTGTGTGAGAGAAGTTGAGAGAAAGAGAGGGAATGAAGGGGACAACAAGCCTCATGAGAGGCTTCTAAGAGAAAACTAGAGTGTCATGGGATAGGAGGTGATGTCCATTTTGTGGATTGCAAACTGGTTAAAAGGCAGGAAACAGGAAGTAGGATTAAATGGTCAGTTTTCACAGTGGAGTGCCTCAGGGATCTATACTTGGACCGGTGCTTTTTAATATATTTATAAATGATCTGGAAAGATGTACAAGTGAGGTGATCAAATTTGCAGTTGATACAAAATAATTTAGGATAGTTAAATCACAAGCGGATTGTGATAAATTGCAGAAGGACCTTGCAAGACTGGAAGATGAAATTTAATGTGGGCAAGTGCAAGGTGATGCTTTTAGGGAAAAATAACCCAGGGTTCCATTTTAGGAATTACCACCCAGGAAAAAGATCTGGTGTCACAGTGGATAATACATTGAAATTGTCGGCATGGCTTAGTGTGCTGTGGCAGTTTAAAAAAGCAAACAAAATGTTAGGAACTATTAGGATAATGGTGAATAAAATGGAGGATGTCATAATGCCTCAGTATTGTTCCATGGTGATATCTTGAATGCTGTGTGCAATTCTGGTCACCACATATCAAAAAAGATATAATTACACTGGAGAAGATAAAGAGAAGGGTGACCAAAATAAGAACTTAAGATATATGCCATACTGAGTCAGACCAAGGGTCCATCAAGCCCAGTATCCTGTTTCCAACAGTGGCCAATCCAGGCCACAAGAACCTGGCAAGTACCCAAACATTAAGTATTTATTTTATTTATTTATATTCTTTTTTATACCGAAATATAGCAGAGTGCCTTCATTCCGGTTTACAGTGTAACAGTGTAACAAATTATACAGAGAACAGTTATAACATATAGATTATAACATTATACAAGGAGAGAATATATATATTTATAACATCTCGGCAAAAGCAGAGTATAACAAGTTAGCATGAGACAAAAGGGATTAATTATGCATAAACTTATTAAGAAGTATTAGTGATCAAGATGATGGTTGGGATAGGTATATATAGATCATATCATTCTGTGTATGATTGTCTAAACAACCATGTTTTTAGTTCTTTTTTGAAATTTTTGGAATCTTTGATGGAACTAAGGTATCCTGGAATAGAGTTCCATTCTTTTGATCCAGCTATAGAGAAGGCTCTATGTCTAGTAGAGGATAGTTTTGCAGATGAGAGCGGAGGGATGAATAGTTGTAATTTGTCAGAAGATCTTGAAGAGCGGGGTGATTTGTGTATTGTAATCATGTTATCCAGGGATGAATTGTTGTCTTTGTAAATTTCATTGTGTAGGATGGTTAAGGTTTTGTATTTTATTCTTTGTGAAATGGGTAACCAGTGAAGGTTCTTTAGGGTTGGGGAGATGTGATCAAACTTCTTTTTTCCAGTTAGTACTCGTGCAGCAGCATTTTGAAATAATTGTAGTGGTTTTAGGGAGGATTTAGGTAGTCCTAAGAAAATTGCATTGCAATAATCTAGACTTGAGAAAATGAGGGTCTGAAGAATTGTTCTGAAGTCATTCGGGTACAGTAATGGTTTGAGGTGTTTTAGAATCTGGAGTTTATGAAATCCTTCTTCTCTCGTTTTTATGGCAATGCAGTTTTTTAGGCTCAGGTCATAATCAATCCAGATGCCAAGATCCTTTATTGGATTTTTCATTTGTATGTTGGAGTTGTCGATTTGAATGTATGGAATTTGAGAGGGATGAGTTGAGAAGTTTCTTTTTATTAAGATCCATTCGGTTTTTTTCATGTTTAGACATAGTTTTAGTTGGTTGAGGAAGTTTTTGATTGAGTTGAGGTATTTTACTGTAAGGTTTATAGCTTCTTCAATGGTAGATGTTATGGGGATAAGTAGTTGAATGTCATCAGCATAAAGAAAGAAGGTGATGCCAAGATTGGAGATGAAATTACATAGTGGAAGGAGATAAATATTAAAAAGGATGGCAGATAAAGCAGATCCTTGTGGTACTCCTGTATCTAGAGGGTAGGGATCAGATGAGACGTTATTAAAGGTGACTTTGAAAGACCTGCCTTTTAGAAATGAAGTAAACCAATCAAGGGTATTTCCAGTAAGGCCTATGTTGGCAAGACTTGATATTAGTAAATTGTGATCCACTGTATCAAAGGCAGCAGATAGGTTGAGCATAATTAGTAAATGGTTCAGATTGTTATCAAGGCCTCTTATTAATTTGTTAGTTAGGTTTAATAGAAGGGTTTCAGTGCTGTGGTTCTTTCTGAAGCCATGTTGAGCTACTATTCCTTAGTGATTAATAGCAGTTTATGGATAAAGGCTTCCCTATGAGGAAAGGCAAAAGAGGTTAGAGCTGTTTAGCTTGGAGAAGTCGGCTGAGGGGGGGATATGATAGAGGTTTACAAAATCTTGAAAGAATTTGAATGGGTAAATGTGAATTGGTTATTTACTCTCGTGGATAATACAAGGACTGGATTGCATTCCATGAATTTAGCAGGTAGCACATTTAAAACAAATTGTAGAAAATTATTTCACTCCGCACAATTAAGCTCTGGAATTCATTGCCAGAGGATGCAATTACGGCAATTAGTGTAGCTGGGTTTTAAAAGGTTTGGATAAGTTCCTGGAAAAGTCCATAAATTGCTGTTAATAGAGAATCGCCACTGCTTGTTGCCGCATTAGTAGCATAGGATCTATTTAATGTTTGGGTACTTGTGACCTGGATTGGCCACTGTTGGAAACAGGATGCTGGGCTTAATGGACCCTTGGTCTGACCCAGTATGACAACTTCTTATGTTCTTATGTAACAAGGAGTTGTCCTAGCCTGAATAGCCAGCCCTTGCATGGTCTTTTGAAGGAAGAGCAGCCTTCTCTGGATGGTTCAGAATTGGGACCTAGAAACCTTTACCACTGGGGGATAATGGGAGAACTTTTGTGGGTCATCTGTGAGTGTGAGTACCGTGAACAAAATCTAGAGAGACACTAACATTTTTCTGGGGGAAGAACAACAACGACGTGGGAACCTGGGGAGAAGAGGCAGAGGGCTAAATCTAAAGTGACTGAGCGCTTAAGATCTGACTCTGGAGGGTGACTGCTGAGGAATCTTGAACTGTTGCATTCTGGATTTTGGACTCTACTATTTTCTGTTATGGAGTTTGGTTTTGTACTGCTGTAACTGGTTTATTTTCTCAAGAAGACTTTTTTTCTGTTTGTTCACACAGAGGTCGGTGTTCCAATATTTTTATTTTTTTTTAAATAACCTCTGCCCAGTTGGGCCTTGCAGGTGTCCCTGCTTCCCATTCCATGGGACCCAGAGAACTTGTTCCCCCCCCCCCCCCCTTACTGGCTGAGCGAAGGTAACCCCTGGGGGGGTGGGAGTTTACATTAATTAAGTGGGATTTTTTTTTTATCTTTACCTAGGGCACACTGAGACTCTCTCTCCTCTCTGTGTGTTGCGACCGTCGCTGCCCGACGTCTCCACTATGCCACCTTACCTCTTTGGTGACTCCCTCTTTGCCTGTTGGAAGTTTGGCTGCCGCAGCATCATCGTGCCATTCTCCTCCGGTGTCCCCGGACCAGCTAGACGCCGCACTCCGCCATGTTTCCCAGCAGCCTGCGGGCGCACCCCCGCCTCAAGTACCAACAGTGGCGCGAACTTCAGGGGCGTCCCCCTGAAGTGACGTCATCTCCATCGGATATTTAAGGTCTCTGATATCGCTAACTAATCGAGTTAGCAAAGGGTTTCCTTGCTACTCTGCCTCCTTGGACTTATCAGGGGTATCTGCTCTTCTGGGGCCTCGCTTTCTCTTTGCTTTTCAGATCGCAGTCTGGCACCGGTACTCGCTCCTTGAGGGCCCTCGTACTCTTGACTTGCTACTGAATACCACTTCTGCCTGGAAGTCATCACTGCCTACTACTCCAGTGAGTTACCATCTTTCTCTCAGAGCGTTCCCTGGAACCAGGTACTTGCTCCTCGAGGGCCTTATCCTTTCCAACTCCTGGGCGGCTTCTAAGAGACTATTGTGCGAGTGTTACCATCAAGGACCTGCTTCTGATTTCTGCATTCCCTGCCTACTCACTATATTCAGTTTCTCTACAGCTCAGTTATCCAGGGATCGCTGTTCCAGTATCTGAGGGACTACAGCCCAGCCGGGCATTCCAGCTCACTACTGCCACCTCTGGTGGTTCAGTATACTGTCTAATAAAAGAACCGGTGTGTGTCTGTCTCCTAACTCTGAGCCTGACCGGTGGTCCCTCTCGGGATCTTCTCCCGGGGGCGTGGTCATCTGCCACCGGCCCAAGGATCCACCCACAACTACCTCGTACACTAGCACTGTGCTGGCACTTTGATCCCTTTAATGGACTCTGCTAGAGAAGCTGTGCTGAATGGCCTTTTTTTTTTTTTTTGGCTATTTGTCATGTACATGGCTCAGGAAACTTGACCTGTTTTGTTTTTTGGTCATGCCGCAAGACGAATGTTCGGATTGGCTCTTGGGCATTCAGCTCTGCTCTGAGATGCATTTCGGTGTGTATTTTTGTTTCGCACCTCCAAAGTTTGTAGAATAAAGGCTTCTGAGCACCTCTAGACACCAGGCAAGAATGAATGGGAAGACCAATATGATATTTTTATTTTGAAAGTTATACTTTTAATCTCTAAAGGGTAGGTAGCACTATACAGCTGCCGTACATCCACAGCTGTACATTTCAACATGGTCAGTGGTGCTAAAATTGATTTTGTGTTTTTGTTTTTTGACTGGGCAGTTTCCTCTGTCCTTCCAGCTCAGTCAGAAGCAGGGCAGGGGTCTGGTCCCCCCCCCCCTCCCCCAACATATCTAGTCCGATCATTGCGCTAGCTGCCCTGGCCTGGGAGCCATGTACCTGGGCTCTTTCCAGTCGGTGGCCATGAATCCGGCCACAAAGTATTACCATGGCTCTTCCACCCCTCCCTTCCTCTACTCCCGGGAGTGGTAAACGCTGCCTCCGCAGCACCCCCAGTCCCAGCTGACCCGGGGGGGGGGGGGAGCGGAAAACAGACTCGAGGATCGAACCGAGGAGCTTTCGCATGGCAGAGCCCAACGGTTGCCATTTCTAACGTACCGACTTCAAAAAGAGAATCCTCTCCTCAAAGAAAAAGGCAGCTTTTCAGCCACGTACAAAAAATCATTCACACTCCGCATAAGCCAGCACCTTTTTATTTAGAAAAAGTCCATAAACGTAAACACTGCTTTTATATGCCAGTCCGGTTATTCATTATTGCAATAACCTTGCAGCCTGTGCAGGATCTGCAATACACCACCCCATGTTGTATAGTTAACGTTATATTTAGGTTGTTGCTATTGCCTAGGACTAAGATGAACTGCGTTATGTATGCCTACTAACGATGCTAATCAAGCGTTCCTGTTGTGCTTTCATGAAAACAATGTAGGCTGTAAGAGGCAAGGTGACCTCTTAAATCTTGGCTTCAAATCATGGTGAAGCTTGTAGTACAGATCTTATTAGTTACAACAATCACATCTTGTGCACATTAGTGTCTGGCTCTCACAATATAACAAATAAAAGAAGACGTATGCTTTTTGGTTTGATCATGGACAGGATATTTAAGGGTCACTCAGGTCCAATAACGTGTGCTTGATAAATAGCCATAGGTTCACTTAGTACAAATATACTTTCTTTTCTTCCTGCTAGACTAGCCTTCACTCATGGGGTTTCCCCCTCCACAGCTTCTGTAGACATAGCTTTTTTTCCCTTCTGACATTATGCCCAGGTATAAGGGGTGGGGGATGTGACCTTAGGCAATTGTCGGTACTCTCTGTCTCCAACAGTTGCAGACTAGTGAGGACAGATCAGCTCCCAGGATCCTGGTTTGTTCTCTGCCTGGTTGAGCTTACAGGATCCTGTGGCAATGGTCTCTAGGGATTGCTTCCCCCAGTAGTAGCCTGTTCCTAGAAAGACCAAAAAGAAACCCTTTTTTTTTTTTTTCCACTTTCTGGTAGAGCTTTCCCTTGAGGTTGCTCCCAGTACCCCTAGGGGTCTGGTTGGGCAGCCCTGGAAAGGGGATCTCATCTCTTGGGAGTAGGGAACTGGAGTGAGTAGCAGGGAATCAGGAGCTGGACTTGCTATCCTCCCCAGGGGCGCTGAAATGCCGAAGAGTCTTGCTAGAGCAGCAATCGCCTGGAGGTCCAGGCGGTATGGCTGGCATGCTTGCAGTTCAGCCACAGGCTGTGGAATCAAGCGGTTCACATGATGTCTGACAATGCGACAGTGGTGGCCTATATCAATCACCAAGAGAGGAACCAAGAGCCAGCAAGTGTCACAGGAAATAGACCAGCTGATGGAACAGGAGGAAGGTCATCTGCAGATGATCTCAGCCTCTCACATTGCAGGAAAAGGCAACGTAAGAGCGGACTATCTCAGCAGGGAGAGTCTGGACCCAGGAGAGTGTGTGTTGTCAGCCGAGACATTTCAGCTGATTGTGGATTGCTGGGGCCTTCTGTTCTTAGACCTGCTGGTGACTTCTCGAAATGCGAGGTTCCTTGCTTCTACAGTCGCAGGAGAGATGATGATGAAAAAAATGAAATATTTTTAGGCATTGAACACAGAAATGCACAGAGAGAATCGGGGGAGATCTCTCTCTCTCTCTCATCAGTGCATTCTTGATCTTTGTTTTTCTTTCTTATTACCTGAAATGTGTGTAGGGAAGTTGCCCCTTTCTTGCTCTGGCAGAAAGTTACTGTGTCACAAGGGGGAAAGGTGTCTCTAGCAGCTGTGGAGAGGGAAATTCCGTGAGTAGGGACTGGTCTAGCAGGACTCAAGAAAGGAAATTATCAGGTAGGATTACATTTCATCTTGGGCTCTATATAAAATCTTTTTTTTTTTTTTAAAGGGTGAGCTAGAAGTCCGCCTGGAAAATAGCATATGTATGTTACTATAAAATGTCTTTAAGTTAAAGTTATCAGTTAATAAATGTGATATAACAGGAAACTGTGCCAAGGATCATGTAGCTTTTAAAAACAGTCTTCTGGTGATTTATTGAATATGTAACTTCAGGATGTTTTGGGCACTAGCATAATGGATTTGCACAGTTTAATAGGCTTATCTGAGTGGTTTCTGTGCATATGCTGTAGACATTTTTTTTTTTTTCGAGTTGCATTTGCTCTCCGTCCCACAACGCTTTTGCTGAGCTATTGATTTTAAGGTACTGTAACTTGAGCGTAATCGAGAAATGCAGGCTGGACAAGACACAGGGAGGGGGCAGAAGAGCTTTAGAAAAGCGTGCTTCTGCATGTCCAGTGCTTTATAATCACTGCCCAAATTTCTAAACTGCTTGAGATCTTTTGGGGGGCACGACTCGTGTGTTATGTGACTGTCTGTAAACTTAGACTGGATAGGAATTTATTCTAGGATGTTGTGCTACATATGGAAAAAAAATTAGGCTGACGTAATTAGCATTTACACTTTCTCTTAAAATAACATAGCATGTAACACATGAATTAATGAACTTGGAGAAGTCTGTTTTTTTTTTCTTTTTTGTAAAAGACAACCTTCTCTTGAGTGTTGAAAAAAAGGTAAACAATAGCACAAAACACTTGCATATTTGTCCGTCTTAGTGGAGCATTTAGTGTCAATCTCTGATACTGAAAATAACCCTTTTGTTTAAATTTCTTGAAAAATGTTCAACAAAGCAGCATAAACAGATAGTATTTACCCTAACCCTCACCATTTCTTTGCGTTTGCATTAGAAATAGATATTTTTATGTTTGACCAGTTTAAGGTGCTTACCTTTTGTTCGTTAATTCATATTTCGAAATAATGAGTTGGATCTGCTCATAGTTTTATACGCTGTTCTTTAAGCTATTCTTGTAAGTGAAGACTCTGGCCCAGGTAGACGTTTTCCTCCTGCTCCTGCTTGTTGGGCTTTCAGCAAAGCCGGGACCAAGGCCCGGACTCTGGCACCTCGAGCTTTTCATTCACAGCTACCCCCCGGGAGGCACTTTTGCCTTTCTGATATCCCCTCCCGTCATTGTAGCAACAGATCTCAGCCGGGGGGCTGTGTGCAGCGGGGCTCTCTCCGGAAACCCCTCCATGTCGCCGTGGGGGATCACGGGATGAGGGTCATCTCAGGATGCCAAAAAAAAAAAATCGCCACCTTTTGCCAAGCTCTTCTCCCAGTTTTGTTGGCCAGCATTCTGGTGAAAAGAAAACCCAGTACAAAGACATGCCCGGGGTAGCTCTCGAGCATTAGTGGTCTTGATGTCAATGCCCTGAGGGAAGCTAACTGCTAGTTCAGGGGTAGGCACTGCCTGTCCTGGAGTGCCACGAATGGTTCTGATATTCGGGGCGTCCACAGGGGATAGGTGTGAGAAATATTTGCATCCGTTGGAGGCAAAGCGTGCAAATATACCTCCATGCATATTCCTCATGGATATCATGAACAGCAGAGCTGTTGGTTTGGGGCAGTACAGGCCTGGTGTTGCCTATGCCCGTGCTACTCGTTCAGCATTTATGCCCCCCCGCACCGGACTATCAAGGTGCATCACTTCAAACTTTAACTCGAACCACTGAGGCAGAGCGGCTTTGGTGGCGGCAGGAGGAAGATAGCCAGATCCACAAATCCCCAGCCATCCCCCTCCCCCCTTGTCAAAGATTGTATGCATCAAGAGCTGTATTCCTTAGTCAAGTGAAGATGCATCAAGCTTGACTGATGTCATCCTCGATTTGAGGGACCACTGATAGCTCCTGATGCTCACAAGAAGAAAAGCCACACAACACCAGATGGACGGTGACATAACAGAAAACTCCTGCTTTCCTCTTGAAGAGCTACTGGCGTAATGCTATACATTCTTGGGTCAACTGTTTTCTATTAGTTCTAAAAAGTCTACAGGTGTGTGTGTGTGTATGTATGTATGTACTGTATATAATATGCATGCAGCCACTGCCTCAACTTCTCCTGGTATGTGGGAGCCTGTGGGTCAGGACTGGATGGTTCTTCCTGTACAGGGTGGAAAGAATCAGTCTTTCAGGGCCCTTAGGCGTTATTTTCCACCTGGAGCTCCTCTGTGATTTTTTATTATTTATTTAATCAGTAAGAAACAAAATGTACACCACACAGTAGCTGCTACTCAAGAAAAGTAAAAGCCCTTTACTGGTCACTAGATTGCACACCAGCACCTCATCCAGGTGCACTGTAACTTAGTGCATAGTCAGTACAGAAAAACAAACTCCAGAAAGAAATCGGTCTTGTACCCTCCCTGGGTACTTCCCTTGGTAACTGCGCTGCTGGATGCAACGCTCTCCCCCTCTTACTGTTTTTCTTCCAGTGTTCAAACACAGATGAGCCTCTGGCCCATTGTTTTGGGTTTTTTTCCCCCCCAAATCGGCAGCGCTGAGGCCCTTTCTCTGGCAGGCAGCCTTCTCTCTGACTCCCACAAAGGACAACCCTCTTTCTCCAGTCTCTGATGAAATCTCTGGTATGGAGCTTAACTCGACCTCTTCCTCATATCTTCAGAATCTCTCTGGAATCTCTCTTGGACCTCAAGCCCTGACCTCCCCAGTCCTAAAGACCTTGGCTCCTACCCACCTTTCCTGGACAGGAGGCTCCCTCGGAGAGCTCTCAGAGAACCCTGAACCAGGAGTTTCGTTAAACCTATGGTTCCTAATAAATCTCTCTGCTCTGACATTCATTCTACGCTATGAACCATAGGTGTTACAATATTTGATGGATGCCAGGAATGAGACCCAAACCCCCCCACTAACTGAGCCAAGAAACGGCCAGGTTGATATTTTGAGGCATCTCAGTAATCCTAAAGACTGTACACCAGCAGTCGGCCATCCCCCCCCGGTGCATGTGCCAAGTGAATGGCTTCCATCCACGCTGCCGTTCCCCTGACTGCTGTAGACGCCGGTGGAGCCAGCTCTTAGAGTGCACGACGTGTGGCAGCCTAGGATGGCTCCTCTTGCACATTGCACCCTATCGCTCTTGCTGGCTGTTTAGATTATTGCAGAGCTTTGTGGTTAGACGCTAGAAAAGTGAGGTGCTGCAGGGAACCAAGAGGGGGATCTTGTATGCTCATTTGCCCAGGAGGAAGGCAAATAATGTGTGGTTTTTTTTTTTTTTTTCTGGTTCTTGACGGGAGTTACAATCTGTGGTTAGCAGCTGGGACGTATCCTTAGCAGTGTGGACAGACTTGATCCTTCCTCTTGTCTTCCGTCTCTGTTCTGGTGATCTTCTCCCTCCCCTTTCCCCTCATATCCCACCGATCCCCTTGTCCCCCTGCTGGCCAGGAGGAGGGTAAACTCTGTTTGCCTGCATCTGCTTCCTCCTCTGCAGCCTTTACTTTTTTTGAAGCCCCTCGTGGTAAAAGCAGAAGGGGGCCGCTCTTCTTGTGCTGGCAGGAGGGGAGAGGATTGTGCTGGGTTGCTCATGAGGAGGGAGTGTGCTCGGCAGGGCCTCTCTCCCCCCCATGAGCACGCCAGTTTGCCCTGTTCCAGCTTGTTCTCTTGACCGTGAGGGAGCTGTAATAGCAAGGGTGGGGGTGGGCAGTTAAGTTTTTTGTTGGGGGGCTGGTTTCTACCACAGCACCTGAGCTGAAGGGGGAGGAGGGGGACTCTTGTCTCTTTCTACCCCAGCTGGTAGGACTGGGGGGGGGGGGGGTCGCTAATGTTTTCGGCTCCTGCACAGGTCACTTCCCCCCCCCCCCTTAATCCTGGCTCTGAATACCAGCAGCATGAGCATTTTATTTTATTTTAATTTCACAGCAGCCATGAACGAGCTCAGCGCAGCCGCTCGGCGAATATTTTTGCAGAACTCGGGGTGCCAGCATCCGGTCGGGGGAGCAGCGTGCCGGCTGAAGGCGGGATTTCCCAGGGCAGCGCGAACATTTTGGGGGGGGGGGCAGCGTCGTCGTCGTTATCTGAAAGGGCAGAGTGAATGCTGGGTCGGTATCCTCCACGGCCCGCCGGTATTTTCTGTGAGGATGCTGATGGCTTTTTGGCACCGACAGCCTGCATTCAGATTCCTCGCCCGTGGCTTGGCCTCTTGTATGCTTTTTTTTTTTGTTTAAACTATTGGGGGTAGGGTATTCTTGTCCTAAATTTATGTCTCTCCTACAAGTGCAGACCGGTTCTGTGTTCCCTTTCGTGCCAAAAGCTGTCAGCGCGTCACCAGGAGACCACTGGCATCTCCGAGTGGATGCGTCTTTTGCTGAATATAAAGTGCTTTGCTCCTGCTTTTTTTTTTCTCTCTCCTGTAGATTTCTGCCAAAACAGCCTTTTCCTGTTATGTCTTATTCACCGAGAGAGATTAAGCGCAAGCTCTCTCTCTCCTGAATCTTCCCGCCCCGCAGCATGCTGCACTAGACTTACCAGGAGAAAATGCCCTCCTCCCAAATCAATAACGTGCGGAGTCGAGATCTGCGCTTGGCTCCCTCATGCCCCAGTTTTAGCATTATAAAAGGCTGCAGTTTATTACACATACCCGAGCCCTAAACAATTACAACTTGCAATGGCAACGGGCCAACCGAAGCCTCCCCCCCCCCCCCCCGAGCCATCCCTGCCTGTGCAGCAGTCGGGCTACTACTGCGCTCCCGGCTACATATGCCTTCCAAGTGGCAGCAGCCACCGACTGTCTAATCAAATTCTACTCTTCTTCCGACCCAGGGTCCCACAGGTATGCTGAACACTGCTCCGACATTGAATTCGCTCCAGGGGCCAGGGATCTGAAGACAGTCTACTTAAAACGAGAAAGTGTGTCAGCAATAACATTGTTTACCCCCGGAACATGCCTCGCTTTGACATTCACATTCCTCATTAAACACATACCCACTGATTCACGTAATAGTGCAGACACTTGCAAACATTTGGCAGCCAAGCGATTGATCACCTGAACCACTCCCAAATTATCGCACCACAAAACCACTCTTTTGTTGCTAAGCTCTTCCCCCCCATATTGCTAACGCCACTACCATGGGAAACAACTCCAAGAAAGTAATGTTCTTGGTCACTCCTTCCTCGACCCAATCCGCTGGCCACGGCTCAGCACACCACCCGCCCTTGAAAATATACCCCGAAACCCGACGCCCTGGTACATCTGAAAACAATTCCAATTTCTGGTTTGTGATTTCCACATCTGGTACAATACACACCCCATTCCACATCTGGTATAATACACACCCCAAATGGAGTTAATGGTGCAGTGGAAGGGAGTGGACAGTGGAGTGCTTCAGGGATCTGTATTGGGACCCTTACTTTTCAATATATTTATAAATGATCTGGAAAGAAACACAACGAGTGAGATAATCAAATTTGCAGATGACACAAAATTGTTCAGAGTAGTTAAATCACAAGCAGATTGTGATAAATTGCAGGAAGACCTTGTGAGACTGGAAAATTGGGCATCCAAATGGCAGATGAAATTTAATGTGGATAAGTGCAAGGTGATGCATATAGGGAAAAATAACCCATTCTATAATTACACAATGTTGGGTTCCATACTAGGTGCTACAACCCAAGAAAGAGATCTAGGTGTCATAGTGGATAACACATTGAAATCGTCTGTACAGTGTGCTGCAGCAGTCAAAAAAGCAAACAGAATGTTGGGAATCATTAGAAAGGGAATGGTGAATAAAACGGAAAATGTCATAATGCCTCTGTATCGCTCCATGGTGAGACCGCACCTTGAATACTGTGTACAATTCTGGTCGCCGCATCTCAAAAAAGATATAATTGTGATGGAGAAGGTACAGAGAAGGGCTACCAAAATGATAAGGGGAATGGAACAGCTCCCCTATGAGGAAAGACTAAAGAGGTTAGGACTTTTTAGCTTGGAGAAGAGACGGCTGAGGGGGGATATGATAGAGGTGTTTAAAATCATGAGAGGTCTAGAACGGGTAGATGTGAATCGGTTATTTACTCTTTCGGATAGAGAAAGACTAGGGGGCACTCCATGAAGTTAGCATGGGGCACATTTAAAACTAATCGGAGAAAGTTCTTTTTTACTTAACGCACAATTAAACTCTGGAATTTGTTGCCAGAGGATGTGGTTAGTGCAGTTAGTATAGCTGTGTTTATAAAAGGATTGGATAAGTTCTTGGAGAAGTCCATTACCTGCTATTAAGTTCACTTAGAGAATAGCCACTGCCATTAGCAATGGTAAAATGGCATAGACTTAGTTTTTGGGTTCTTGCCAGGTTCTTATGGCCTGGATTGGCCACTGTTGGAAACAGGATGCTGGGCTTGATGGACCCTTGGTCTGACCCAGTATGACATTTTCTTATGTTCTTATTGAACTTTGCAAAGAATACCTCCCACGCAGCTCGTCCTTTGCCCTTCGCATTATTCTTATAAAATGGTGAGCTGCTTTGATACCCTTTATAGCTACTGACAACCTTCTGATAAAGGCCCTCCCCATAGGTATCACCCTGCACGCAAAGTTCAACGCCCCTATCAACAACTGCATTTTCCTTAGCGTGACCTTCTTCACCCTTTTCACCTCCTGCACGATATCCCTCAACTTCTGCACTTTCTCCTCAGGCAATCGGACACCATTTCCTCAGTGTCCAGCTCTATACCCATAAAGGTCAACTTTAGCCTCAGGACCTTCGGTTTTTTTCCGGCGCTATTGGCACTCCTAACCTACCTGCCACCTCCATGTAACCTGCTAACTGATTCGCGCACTGATCTGTCTTACCACTACCAACAAAAAGAAAATCATCTAAGTAATGCATCACGCTACCTCATAGAGTCCCTTGCTCGGTTTCCCATTGTAAAAAGGTACTGAATTTTTCAAAATAAGCGCACGAAACAGCGCAGCCCATGGGCAGGCATCTACAAAAATCTTCCCTTCAAAGGGTAAAGCACAATAAATGTAAGCTCTCTGGGTGGATAGGCAGTAACCGGAAAGCCAATTCTATGTCTGTCTTCGCTAACGGCGTTCCCTTCCCTGCCCTTCGAATCAGTTCTAGTGCATAATCGAAAGGCATATACTGCACTGAGCACTCGCTCCTGGGTATAAAATCATTGACCGACCCATCGGTTGGGGATGACCAATTCAAAATTAACCTACATTTCCCTGGAGTCTTTTTAGGTATAACGGCCAGTGGGGACAGATGCATCTCTGCAAACGGAGGCCTACTATTCGGCCCCGCTATACGTCCTAAGCTTATTTCCTCCAGTAATTTCTTCCGCGCAACTTCCTTAAACTTAACTACTGACCTAGCATTAACACTACTCCCGCCAAACCCGAACCCTGTATTTGGGATTCTAAACCCTTCCTTAAAACCTATATATAATAACTTAGCTGCCTGCCTGTCCGGGTACGTCTGTAAACATTTCTGCAATTCCCCTAACCGTATCGGAGATGTCGCTTTTAACAGTCTGTCACTGTTTATCTCCCCTTTTGGGAATGCTGCTCTGTGCCGTGGGACACTTGGTGGCAGGGTGAGCTCCGTTACATACTGCACAGGCGTGCCTGAATTTGCAGTCTGGAAACAAGCAGGCCGACTTGTTGAATCGCCAACAGACGTCCAATCCTGACCCTGCCGTCCTGACTCCCATCCCTCCCTTCGGAATACAACCGCCACCTCGAAAGGAATTCGTCCCTACAGTGACACCTCCCTGACTCCCTGAACTACCAATCTCTTTATGGCCACCCATACCTTTATTGGTCATCTGTGTGAGCCACAAATTTTATATCCTGTGTACCCCAGGACATATACTTGTTACCCGCCATTTTATCCCTGAACCGCTCATCATAGTTGAGCCAAGCCCAACCTTCGTAGTCCCTGAAAGCCCCCCAGGATACTGTCGGCGTACGCCAACAACGGCCCATACTGAGACGGTTCGAAATGATCCACCACACTAGCCAGCCTCAGGAACCCTCTGACCCAGTTTAATACATTCTCGGACACCTTAGGTCCGTCCCTTTTCCCCTTTTTCTTTTCTTATCTTTTTCTCTCTCCTCGTCTAGCTTCCAACAGCTTAAATACATTTACGTACTTAACGCTTCTTTATTCTCTTACGCAGTTTCCTCGGCACTTCCTCCCAAAACTCTGTGAGCAAAGCCAAAGCTGGATGCCCCATATCCTGTCTGGGGCCCTCCTCTATACCCTTCCTTCCTATTCTCGTCAGAGTCACTGGACGAACTGGAAGATGACTCCTCTGAATCTGAGCTAGAAGAACGCTCCCGTTTCCTTCTCTTTCCTTTCACTTTTTTACTATGCTCCTTAGAATGCCCAGGCTTACCCATTTCTGCACCGACCCCACGCTCTCCCTCCGTCCTTGCCGGCAAACCACTCCTCTCCGGCCACGGGTCAGGGGTAAGATGCCTCTCTTTCCCTCCAGGCTTCTTGCCTCGACGTCCCTGGATACGAGATACTCGCCGGCTCTGTGGAAACAACCGAGATGCCAGCAGACCTGCCTCCACACCCACACCCCGAATGCAACTGCATCTCCCTTCCGCCATGCCCTCCTTCCCCTCTCCTCTCCAGCGGGCGCCGTACGTAGTCACCTTCCCACCATCCTGCCGTCCTTCATCTACTGCATGAGCTTCTACACCGAAGGCAGGCCAGCCTCCAGAGCCCAACCCACGCCCGCCCTCAGCCTCTCTCCTGTCTGAAAAAGTTACCCCCAACTTTTTCCCCTCCTTCCTTTTGGCGAACTGGCTCAAGCCCCCTTGCTTCACACCCAATCACAGTCCCGCTCTCACCGGCTCTCTCCTGTACTCTCCTCTCCCCAAACCCAGTCTACCTTTAGCACCCTGAACCATACCCACCCCTCGAACCCCTACCTGCCATCTCCGGAACCCCTTCCTCAGGGACTCTCTGCACCTCCCTCCTCCTAGCCCCAAGATTGGAATCCCCCGCACCGATTTTTTTTTTTTTTTTTTTTAACAGCCAGGAATTTACCTTTACACCGACCTTTGCCTACATTAGAACACAAAACCTGGGCAGGCCCTTCCCCCCCACCCGACCCTGTCGCTGCTTGGCCGGCAACAGCAACATTTATTCGGGGTCATGGAACGGCCCCATCGCCGCTCCTGAAGTGTTCAGGGAAATCTCCGGCACAGCTTCCTCATCCAAGGAAGGTAAGCTTACCGGGGGAGGGGTGAGAGTGTCAGCCTCTGGCCCGCTCTCACCCGAGTCATGGGGAGGGAAGAAAAGGAGGTGGAGGGGTGAAAGAGGGGGCGACCGGGGCACTTGCCTGCTTAGGGGTGGCCTCAGAAAGACAAACCGACGCTGGCCGCCTGTCTGACTAGCCCAATAGCAACGCATCATTTTGAATGCTGCATTGCTCCTGATTGGTTCCCGCCCCCCCCCCCCCCCCCCCCCCCCCGATACCGTCACACGTCGACCCCCCCGAGGTGCCCTCGCTTTCCCGCCGGCCGCGCGCCTCTCCCGACGTTACGGCGCGCGGCACAGGACAAGCCTGCGCCGTCGCTCATTTAGCCTGGCTCGGTTTTCCAAACCAGGAAAGACTTAAGCTGTAGTGTGGTGTGGTGGGCAGCCCTGGCTTCCTCCAAAGCGACAGCGGCAGAACCGCACAGCAGCCGGCATCCTAGGCCGGGCTCTCCAGGCCGGGACTCTGAGGACTAGGCAACCTTTTCTGGGGGTGGGCTGGGAATGCCCAGAGCAGTTGTGACTGTACAGGTTTCAAATCATCTTTTGCCCAAGCTTTTAACTTCCTGAAATGGCCCATGATGTTAAAAATGTTACGTAACTAGAGAAGAAATCCCGAAAATGTTAAAAGAAGCCAAAGCAGGTGGTATACTGGAGCGTGAGGAAAGTTTGAGAATATTGCTCCTTTTTTTTTTTTTTTTTTTTTTTTGTAACTAGTACTGTTGCTTTAAATCGAGGGGACTTTGACCTTTCTTACTTTCACCCACAACATCTGTTCCTGACGCTCCCAAGACTGGATAAAAGTATCTGAGGAAAGCCATGGTGGATTTTATACCCCATTTCTGCCCCCACCCCTGAGCTTCTGTATGTGGAGTTCAGAAAACAGCGAGGAGGAGCTGCTGTGGCTGCACGGCAGCCAATGTGAAACGAGTGACTTTTGCAGCCAGGCTGGTTCTCCTACTGCTGGGCACTTGCTTCCTCTGCCTATTGGTAAATCCACCCTGCGTAGAAATAAAATAGCTAGTAGTTAAAAAATAAATACAAGCCCAGTATATTTGTGCCATATCCCCAAAAGTATTTTTCTCCTTGCCTTGATATGTTATGCAAAGCAGTGTTGGTGAGAAATCCAGCAACGTTTAAGAGCAAACTGATTTTATTTGTGTATTAACTGGCGCAGCTTGATCTCTGAATGTTAACTTTTGGAAGGTAAAACGTGCATCTGCTCTCCTGTGGACATGACTTGCACACTTTTTTTTTTTTTTTTTTAATTTCTACCTATTTTCCATAGTTTGAAGCGTTAGCTTTTACTTGTGTAGCCTCTCAATTGAAGCAGACTGACCTTTATCACTGGAAATGTGGCAGGAAGCTGATAACCCGCACAGAATGGATAAACATACAGGCTGCCGTTATTTAAATGGCAAGGAGTGGCCGTTTAGTGGGAGAGCTATAAAGATACTGTACACATTAACCGGCTCTCGGGTGCTGGTACCGCGTGATTCTTGAAAGCTTTTTCATCAGGGTTAGGCTGGCTCGTGCTCAGGCACAGCCTGCTCTAAGGCAGCTGTTTAATGGAAGCTTATGTGCAGGTCGGAAAAATTCATAGGGGCCGATGCAATACAGTGCGCTCAGCCGAGGGCACTGTATAACCCGCAGTCGGACGCCGGTTGTTTAGGCGCTAACTAATCTACAACGCATGTTCAACGCGGAGCGAAACTAATAGCGCTCATCATGTGCAAATGCATGTGAATGAGCCTGTTAGCTGTTCACTCCCAATGCAAGGAAAAATTATGCGTCTAGGACGCGCATTTTTCGGATCAGAAATTAACGCCTGGCCGGAGCAGGCGTTAATTGCTGAGCGCTTTTTAAACCAGTACAGAAAAGCAGAAAAAAACTGCTTTTCTGTACTGCCTCCTACTTAATATCGTTGCGATATTAAGTAGGAGGGAAAATCTTTAATAAACTTAACTAAAAAAAAAAAAAAGCGCCAGCAGTCGGGTGCAGGGAACTCAATTGAGAAGCGTCTGTTTCCTGAACCCCTGGCTGTGCGGCGTTTAGGAAAACCGAAGCCAATACATTCGGCGTCTGTTTTCCTAACCAGCGGATGGCCGACGCGGATCGGGCTCTCGATATCAAGGAGGTGCTAGGAGCGCGCAAGCGTCCCTAGCATCTCCTTGATAACACGGCCCCTAATTTAAATATTGCATGGCGTCTTAGGAAAGTGGGCGCTGACCGTTCAGCGCCCGCTTTCTGCGCATAAATATTGCAGCGGCCCCACAGGGAGGAAGGCGTGGCCTAGAGGTTGAGCAACATGGGCTGAGAACGAAGGAAACCGAAAATGGAGTTGATATCCCTCCCCCTCCCCTCCTCCTCCCATGGAGACGACTTGTGACCATCAGGAAGTCACTTTATCTCCTATTGCCTCCAATCAACCAGGATCCCATAGAAGCTTTTGCCAGAGAGAAGACGGGGGTGGGTGTCGGTTTTTGGCTGCCGGCAGCAAGGCCTTGATCTCTCTCTCTTCCACGGCAGCTGTGCAGTCATCTCTGGCCTTCCCCCTGGCAGGAGGAGTCGGCCAGCAGCGTGTCTTATCTTTTCCGCTGCCTCCTCCTTTCAGCTTTCTTATAAAATCATAATTGCTCTGGGGGGGGGGGGGGACCGAAGGTAGGTTCCCACTTCAGATGGAAGCCAGCAGAGGACGTGGCGGGTATGAAGCGCTGCTCGCCCGGTTCCTCTTCCCAAGGTAGGATGGAAGGGGAGGTAGTGATGCAAGACATGGGGGGGGGGGAGGAGGACAGATCGTGGTGGTGTGCCAAGACAAAATGACCTCTGTGCCATGACATAAAAAAACAAAGGTAGGAAAGCACTGACTTAGATGGAAAGGTCATTTCAGCAGGAGCTTGTTGTACCTGAATTCTAATAATACCGTAAGCCACCTTGAGCATTACCCAAACAGGTGGGTTAAAAATCCAGATTAAAAAAAAATAAAAAATAAAACTTCATTGGAACCCCTCAGCAAGAAGTGTCACATATTAAATCCTTTTACAGGGTGATTTTAGGAGGGAGGAAAATGTTAATATGAATTTCCTTGGCCACCTTTTTCTAGGAAATTCCTGAATGATATAAAGGGCTATCTGTCTTACAGCACTGTTCTGTCTTTTTTTCATGCTGCAACCCCCCCCCCCCCTCCCGCTCTGTTTAAAAAAAAAAAAAGAAACCATTCAGGCCTGCTCATGGGATATTCTGTTCTATTCCATGGAGATTCACCCCCTGAGCATAATTTTTTACACACCCCTGCGTTCTGCAGAATAGCAATACTGTCCAGATCCATAGAAGTTAGAGTTGCCAAGTGGATCCAAGTTTTCAGTACATATTGATCCAGTCCTGGTTTTGACCCATTGCATGCTGGGGGATTTATTCTGATTTCCCGATTGCATCCCCTAAGGAAAAGCAAGACCAAAAGTGCCTGCATGCAGGGGAGTGAAAGCAGGACTGGATCGACCTGTCCCGAAACTCTGGAGCCAGTTGGCCACCCTAATAGAAGTAGGAAGGAGAGGACTCGGACTTTTGAGGGGAGAGGGGGGGGGGGGAGGGAAGAAAGCAGAAGCAGCGCAGGTGCGGTTTTCAAAGTGCGGCGCCCGAATGAATCGGCGAGTATCGGGGGCCCCCAGACTGAATGACAGCGTGGGCACCACGAAAGGCTCCGTGGCGAAAGCACGGGCGACACTCTCTGCAGCCGGGTCACAGTCTGGTAGGCGGCAAGTACCGGGATTAACCAAGACGACCTGGCAAGAATGCAGACCACGCGGGAGACACAAAAAAAAAATAAAATTATCAAGCTTCATTTCAGCTGCTTGCCAGAAGCCGTTTTGCTCATTTGAGGTTCATCAGGAAAATTCTTTCATTATTGGAATGAAAAAGATCTTAAATCTTCACCACACGCTTTTGTCATTTCAAAACTGGATCGCTGTAATTCATTATTACTTGGGATTCCAAATACACGGCCGACGTTTCCGCAGCTGCTGGGCTGATCTTCCGCCTTCGTATCTTCCCGGCTCTGAAACGGTTGCCTTGGCTGCCGGGCGATTACAGAATCGGAATTAAAATTCCGGGTATTGAAAGTGGGTTTTCCACTTTGTCCATTTAGATTGTTAGTGCCTTATACTCCTCCTCCTCGTTCCCTGCGTTAAACCCAGGCAGGGTTCCTTTTTGTCCCACCACCGTCGGTAATTTCGGCTGCATTCTGCCAGAGAGGCCACGTTCACTTACCAGGTACCTCCACTTTGGAATTCTCTTCCGTTTGACATTCGTTCTGTTTCAAACGATCTAAATTTTAGGAACGCAGTGGGTGGGTTTTTTTTTTTTTTAGTCAAGTGTCCAAGAATACTTAAGCAGTCAGCTCAGCGGTATTACTCAGTTGGGGTGATAGTGTCTAATGATCTGAAGTCGGCGAAACAATGTGACAAGGCGATAGCTAAAGCCAGAAGAATGCTGGGCTGCATAGAGAGAGGAATATCGAGTAAGAAAAGGGAAGTGATTATTCCCTTGTACAGGTCCTTGGTGAGGCCTCACCTGGAGTACTGTGTTCAGTTCTGGAGACCGTATCTTCAAAAAGACAAAGACAAGATGGAGGCGGTACAGAGAAGGGCGACCAGGAAGGTGGAGGATCTTCATCGGATGACGTACGAGGAGAGATTGAAGAATCTAAATATGTACACCCTGGAGGAAAGGAGGAGCAGAGGTGATATGATACAGACTTTCAGATACTTGAAAGGTGTTAATGATCCAAAGACAACGACACACCTTTTCCGTAGGAAAAAAATCAGCAGAACCAGGGGTCACGATTTGAAGCTCTAGGGAGGAAGATTCAGAACCAATGTCAGGAAGTATTTCTTCACGGAGAGGGTGGTGGATGCCTGGAATGCCCTTCCGGAGGATGTGGTGAAGACCAGAACTGTGAAGGACTTCAAAGGGGCGTGGGATAAACACTGTGGATCCATAAAGTCAAGAGGCTGCCAATGAAGAGTGGGTGACTCGCCAGAATGATGGCTACTGCCTGGAGACAATACCCTTATTAAATAAACATACACATGCTTACTGTGACTCCAACATCGCTCTAAGCTTCAACAGCAAGAGGAAATGTGGAAAAAAGGATTCGCACTCACAAAGAGGGGAGTAGCTGGCTTGTTATGGCGGTTACTACCCCAAACCAAATGTGCCTGATACTTCACTTTCGATGCATATCCAGCATGGCTCTCTGCTTCAACAGCATGGGAGAAGACTGATACTTCACGCATATCCAGCATAGCTCTCTGCTTCAACGGCAGGGGAGAAAAAAAAAGAAAACTGATACTTCACGCATATCCAGCATAGCTCCCTGCTTCAAACGGCAGGGGAGAAGAAAAACAACCAATAAGGGCTGTATAACATAGTCTGGGTAAAACAAATAAGCATGGGTGTAGTTTGCTTATTGGCAGGGGAGAAGCTTGCTTATTGGCAGGGGAGAAGAAAAACAACCGATAAGGGCTGTATAACATAGTCTGGGTAAAACAAATAAGCATGGGTGTAGCTTGCTTATTGCGGCGGCTACTACCCCTAACTAATCAAGCTAGATATTTCACTTGGATGCAGCTCCATCACTGCTCTCTACATTAAAGGTGGGGGTGGAAGGGAAATAGAACCAAGAGCTAAGAGAAACAGATAAGTATGAGAGAGAAAATGTGTGAAGCTTGCTGGGCAGACTGGATGGGCCATTTGGTCTTCTTCTGCCGTCATTTCTATGTTTCTATGTTTCTATGATAAAGCGGTTTATCAGATTGGTATAATTTGTGACGTGTTAAATTTTGTAGTGTCCACTTATTGTTTGTTATATGTTTGATTGTTTTAGAATTTTATGCTTGATTAGGCAGTACTTCATTCATTTTACCTATTTTTATTAATTTCATGTTGGATTTTAGGTATATATTTTGAATTTGTACCACCGCTTGGATAACACACTTGACAAGTGGGATATTAAGAACATGAAATGAAATAAGAGACCCGATGTTCAGGCAACAGCTACACTGGTATGGGTAACTATTTTTTATCCTTATAAAGTTTTTCAGATAGAAATGGGAAGGGAGGAGTGCCGGGTGCAAACTAAGCCGGGGATCTAAGAGTACAAATAAAGAAAAAAAACCCACACTACAAAATCTATCCTGAATAAGGAGAGAGAGAGATTAAAAGCGCTCTCGCTCTATAGCTGGCAGCTGGGCTATATCTTTAGAGAGGGCAGACTGGATGAATCAGTGGATCTTTCTCTGTCATCTACTGCATTACTATTTATGATGACATTTTTGGAGAGCTTAGCTTCATAATAAGAGAATCATAAGGGGGAAGAAAAAATCGTTGATGTATTGTTCTCAGACTAGTCATCTCTCCCTCCCTTTTTTATTAGGAATAAGATTCCTAATAAATTTATTAACTTATAAAGAGTTTTATTGACTTACTACTGTTGAGTTCGTGGACCTGTGCACCGAGGTAGGGTTGGTGCAACCTGCAGGGAGGAGCCCTGCAGATCCCCCACCGTCGGCAGGTGGACCCAAATGAAGCAGGGGCCCAACTGGAGCTTCGCCTTTACCAGCCCTCAATCCTCTCAGATTGAGCCTTCGGGTGCTGGGCCTCTGTTCGTGGTGGCGAAATCCATCAAGGCTGCTGGGTTGGAGTAAACATAGGCGAGGCGTATCCGAAGCCAGGCAAAGGTTAGTGGCAGGTGGCGTACAAGAGTATCCAGGAGTCATCAGTACCGGGTCTCCGACTTAAGGAAAAGGTGGGACAGACAGGCAGCAGGAGGGTAAGGAGAGACCAGGTGGGCAACACAGGACACAGAGTGGAACTGAAGACGTGGAACGCTGGACCGAAGGACGAAGACAATGAGTGCTGGAAGTGAAGACAGGAGACACTGTGACAACACGCACTACTAGCAAGTAGGAAGACCTGTTGTCGAGGTGCTGAGCAGTATCAGGAGAGGCCTTTTATAGGCCGAAGTGATGATGACGAGAGCACCTTGAGCCTTTTCCCACTGTGGGCTCTTTAAGGCGTTGTTTCGCATGCCCTGGTAGGAGCAGGGACAGCTGAGGATGATGGTGCCCTGCTGCATGAAGCGCGGCGGTGTGCCATGTCAGAAGCTGAAAAGGCAGGCCCTACTGTAGCAGTGAGTGTGGCAGACTGTGGGATTAGTCCACAGACCACTAAACGTAACAGCTACCGTGTGGTTTTACTGTATAATACCTGTGTGTGCGTGCGTTTGTGCCAGCAGTGGTAATGTTTTGTAATTTTATGAGTTATTTATTGTTTGTATAATTATATTTGGACTGTTTATTATGCATGTTTTAATTGTAAACCACTTAGAAATTTTGATAGGCGGTCTAAAAATCTTGAAAATAAATAAATAAAGGTGCCTAGTTAAAGCAACTTTGCCCAAGTGGTGTCTCTACCTCTTTTATTTATGATCAGAGAACTAATGCTGTCTATATATTTATTTATTTTATTTAAAGCTTTTTATATACCGGCATTCGTAGGACACATCATGTCGGTTTACAGGTAACGGTGAAAGGAAATTACAATGAACGATGATAGCAGGATAGCTAGATAACAAATGAAAGTACATTTTTATAGAAGGTCAACGAGCAAAATAAAATTTGGTTGAACTAAATGGATTTTTAGGTTATCCATATTAAATTAAATAAACATATGAACTTATAATCAATATTAGGTAGATATATGAACTTATGTATGAACTTATAGCCTCTTGAATTTACAAAATACACAATACTTATTTAAAAAAAAGTTACTCACACAATCCAAGGTTCTTGGCGAGGGGAAAAGGGGAATTCGATTCAGACAGGAACAAACGAGGGCCCCGACTTTTATGGTCTGGGGAGCTGATAAGCATAAGGATAACCTGCAGGGGAGCGGCAGTTACTACCCTGAACAGAAGGCATGGGATTTACTACCCTTACCCAATAAGCTTTGATGCAACTGCAACATCGCTCTCTGCTTCCAGGGGTTTGGGGGGTGGTGAGGTGGAGGTAAAGAGGAATCTGGATTCAGAGACAATGAGCCATGACCTTTATACAGTCTGAGGTATGATGCGCAGACATTAAGGGAAAAAACACAGGACTGCTCTACGGCCAAGTCCATGAGCAAAGCACGCCAGGCAGCACTGACTGATACGTGGGGGTAACCTGCACGGAGCGGCAGTTGCTACCTTTAAGAAGAACATGGGATAACCTCCATGGCAGATACCTACCATAGGCAGACCGGATGGACCATTTCTGCCGTCATTTCTATGTTTCTGTGTACATAACATACACATTTACAATGAAAGAATACAACCTTGTTGCCAAATCAACTGATTGCTGCAGTTTAATAGGAATTCATGTATTAAGTCTCTAGATAGAAGATACTATTACATCAAATTATTCAAATATTTTGTCAGTCTACATCTCTCACATTTCAGAACAATACCTGGACTGAAGATTTGTTGTTTGGGGTTTTTTTAAATTTTACTTTTTATTTATGCTGTTTTTCCAAATATTGCATCAAGGTAACCTTGAATACATTAGGATGTATTCCAAAACACTTCACATCCAACTACTAGCCCACAACAATAAAAGGGGGGACGGACGGACGGACAGAAATGAAGCCAGAAACCTATGAGGCATTGGACCCAAAGGAAATATAGAAAAGAGCTAAATATCAAGTCTACAACATATAGATGAACAGAAGAATCTAAAATTTCACCTACCGTCCTGACCACCCATACAAAAACCAATGCAGGTGCATGGGTTTAAAAAATATAGGAAACACTTTGCATTTTAAGAGAACATTTTACACAGATAAATGATGTGCTTTGAAGTAAAAGGTACTAAAGTGTTTTCAGAGGGGCCTTACAATTATTATTCAGATGGCCCAAATGGCTGCTTGAAGAATAACATTTTTAACTTCTTCCTAAATGTACGGATTCAATGCGCAGCACAACTGGAAGAGGATTCCAGAGCACTGGCCGACTATTTCAAATGTTTGCTCATGGGTTTCATTTAAATGCATTAAGCGGTGTCAGGGGGGCATCCAGCCAACAGACCCGAGTACTTTTAACGGCCTTTAGATCTTTACCAGTTTACTGGTAGATGTTGAAGCATCATGACTTTATGTGCAATTATGAGAATCTTAAATTTGATTCTCCACTGGACAGGTAGCCAGTGGAGAGATTGTAAGATTGGTGTAATACAATCTATATGTATCATATCTGTTAGCACTCAGGCAGATACATGATGGTCTTTGGCAGCACAATATAGATTAAGTGAGTTTTTTTTACTATGCTTTTCACAGTATCTCAAAGTGATTCAGTGGGGATTCTAGACATCCATCCATAATTAATACAAACATAAAGCTACAGTAGTCCAAGCCCGTTAAAATGAGCACTTGCGGTACAATTTGAACATCATTATAGTTTTAGAATGGTATACAATTTCATAGTAATTTGTAGCTCAAAGAATGATTCCCTCACCACAGGTTTAATCTATGTGTAAAATTGTAGTGAACCATTGTGTGTGGTATGGTTGATGCAGCTTAGTAGGCAAACCTACTAGGCCTATGCCGACAGCTGGTGTACATGCCCTAGACTGGGACAGAACTGGACCTTCACCTATACCAGCCCCATTCCCGGCAGGTTGAGCCTTTGGGTTTCAGGGACCAGCAGGTCGTAAGCAACAGTCCCAAAGGGTGGTCAGGCTGAGGTCAGGGCAGGCAACATTCAAACAGTTACCAGGTTCAGGCCGAAATTCAGGGCAGCAACGAGCAAGGCGTAGACGAGGTCCAGGGCAGAGATCAGAGGCAGGCAAGAGAGTAGTCCAGGTCCGTAGCAGAGTTCAATTACAGACGGGCAAGAGAAGGACCGGGAAGAGGTAAGGCTGGAGATAGGACAGGGCAAAGTGAACTGGAAGAGGCAAGGCAAGCTGGACCAAGGAGCAAGGCAGGATCAGGAACACAGGATTAGAAACATGGCAACATGCACTGCAGGAGATGCTGGAGGGACCTGTTGCTGAGGCAAGATTAGGGAGCGCGGCTGGGGCCTTTATACTCAGCTGCATGTCTTCATTGGTGCGCGCCGGCAGTTATGCTTTCTGCTATGGGGGCTTTAAAGGGTGCTGCGTGGTAGGTGCTCCTAGGAGGGCCCAGGGATCAATAGTGTTGGCAACATCATGGCGGTGTTCCTGCCACTGAAGACACTGGCGGCATCCATGCTACGCTGGAGGCTGCTGGCGTCTTAGGACTAGTATGGCAGGTTGTGGGATGACCCCCAAAACCAGTAAGCATTATATTGTGCTTGTAACGAAAGAATGGAGTCCAGTATTGTTCCAGGATTTTTTATCTGTGTGATAATGGGAACTACCCACTCCTCAAACCAGAAAAATGCTGAGCATATCATCTTCATTGTTTCCAATGTTTAAAGCTCGTCTATTTTGGAACATCAATGTTCTATGTCCATCAGCTTGAAATGTAAGTTAATGCATCAGATACAGTTCTTTCTTCAATTAACAACAACATTGTGGCATCCGCATAAATCCTGTAACACGCTCCCATTCCAGACAGGAGTCTGCAAATTGGGCCAAAGTAGATGTGAAATTAGGTGGCTGATGAAACTCCTGTTGTCAGTGGATACAAAGATGACAATGATAGACCTAAGAAGGACAAGACCTAAGAAGGACGAGAACCAATGAATTACCATTGCTGATATCCCCTGATTGGCAATACAAGCAAGTAAAATTTGGTGGTTTAGAGGGTCAAAGGTGGCAGATATATCCAGGATCATAAGAATTTATAGAAGCAGACTTATTTCACCCTCTTGGACAGGACATCATAATTGCTTACCTGTGACAAGAACAGTAGGATGTTAGTCCTCACACATGGTGACATTATATGGAGCCCAGCATGGAAATTTTGGTTTTCAGAGTATCCAGAGACACTAAGAATGTGCAGTGTATAGTGCATTCGTTGATTTTTTAAAACCATTTTTAGGCCATTCGTTTCCACCGATGTACATGTATCTCCCAAACAGCATGTACACACTCAAACCAGTGGTATGTGCGCATGTGAGCGCCCATCGGAATATGTGCATACCATCACTTGAGTGCATATATGCCGATCGGGAGATACACGCATACAGCCCAAATCGAATGAAATGACTGGCCGATGAATGCACATCCCTATGTACTATACCACCATGCATGCACATGGGGCCTTTTTAGTCTATAACTTAGCTTAGACTTGGATAAATCTTTTCCAGAAAAGGTGGGCAAGTTTTGTGAGGGTTGCCATCCTGCTGTTCTCTGAGAACATCTGTTATTGGTAAGCAATTCTACTTCCTCAAAGGACAAGCAGGATGTTAGCCTTCACTCATGAGGAATCCCCTGCCCTGAATGAAAAAAGGGGAAAATCTAAAATAGTGTCAATGGGCAAAACTACTACTTTTGGTGGAACAAACTACTGAATTTCATGCTGTTAAAAATGTCCCACATATACTGGCTTGTGAAGAGTTAGTAGGATGCTGTATGGGCACTGACGTGATTCCCGGGATTGCACAGTATGTGCTCTCTTCACTGTGGGAATGCTTTGGGGATTGGTGTGCTGCAGTGTTGGAACTGAAGAGGTTAAACCCTTTGCTCTCTTCAGGTGATAGGAGACAGACTACTGTCTCATCAGTTCTGCCTGGTGGTAGATGTTAAGAGAGACCAATGATCTCCCAATGTTGATGCACCACCAGCAGTCAGTACAACTCCTGGGTCCCTCAATGCCATTGCCTCCAATGCAGATACAGTGGGCTGGACTTCTAAATCCAGAGTGCTTTTCCATGAAGTCAAGCCAAAAACAATGCCCTCTAGGAGTCCTAGCTGCACAGAGGGATACCCCCGGAAATCGTGATTGGCCCCCCAGGCAAAGAACACAGCTATCATGATGATCTAAAAGCCTTTGTACATGTTTTAAAATACAGAATCTCAGGAAGTGAATTCCACATCATGGGAGTGAGCTCAGGAAGTGAGTTCCACCAAAAAAGCTCTCACAAGTCTCAGCCAGTCGTGCTTCCCGGACCGAAGGGTCATTGAGTAACCTTTGCTGGGTCAATCATAAATTGAATTGGATTATATAGGTGAAGCCTGGCATTAATCCACAGAGATGAACTGATACCAAGCATCCTGTACCATTAAGCTACTTTGTATTTTATCCACAATTGAACTGGCAGCTGTTGCGAAGGAGGTGGACCCTTGGGCTGAGGTGGGGTTGACTCAACCCATAGGGAAGACCCTACGGGTCCCCACCATCTGTAGGCAGAGCTGGTTGACTGACGGAGGCCAACTGGAGCTTTGCCAATACAAGCCCTCGTTCCCCACAGGTTGAGCCCTTGGGGGCCGGGACCAGCTGGAGTTAGGTGGGCCTCCATCCAACGTCTTCTGAAAGATGAGGAAGTCAACCAGGGGGGCCAGCAACGTGAGAAGAGGCGAGTCTGTACTGGACAAGGTGGAGTCCCGGAGACCCAGACCTCAATAGAAACACAATCAGACAGGGGGCACCCGGGTAAAAGCAGGCCGAAGCCTGAATAGCCAAGTCCAGAGTGAACACTGCAGAGGTGTCAAAGAACAAGCAAAGGTCAGGGCAGGCGGCAAGCGGAAGGCAATGACAAAGCAAAGGTTAGGTCTGGGAAATAATCAATAGCGTGGTTGGGCAAGGCTGAGTTCGGGTCCAGGAGAAGATCAATGGCGTGGTCAGGCAGAGCAGAGGTTGGGTCCAGGAGAAGATCAATGGCGTGGTCAGGCAAAGCAGAGGTTGGATCCAATAGTCAGTCCGTACAGCAATAGAACAAACACGAGGCACAGGAACAGAAGAAGTAACAGGACCAGGACCAGGAACGCGGAAGGAACAGGAACCAGGAACACGGAGTTAGTCACCGGGGAGAGCAATGAAGTACACATCCAGCGTGGAGACCTGTTGCAAGGCAACTAACCAGAGGCTGGGCTCGGCCTTATATACCGGAGCCCAGTGACGTCATTCGGGGCTGCAGTTTAGGTTCCCGCTGCGGCCCCTTTAAAAGGACTGGAGATGCGCACGGCGTGGGACAGTGGCGTCTTTCCGCAGACCACGTGGGGAGGCCTGCCACGGAGCACAGGAGTCCACCGTTGAGACAGGGGCACTAAGGACAACCCGAGGTCAGAGGTGGCGGCCCACTGCCACGAGGGACGTGGAACTAGGCGCTGGAACAGGCAGAAGGAGGGTAAGAGGGCTTGGCTGAGGGCCTACCGCAGCCAGCACACATAACAGCAGGCAGTGTAAGTCACGCAAAACTGGAGAAATATGGTCTCTCTTCTGCCTTGAAATGATTCTAATGGCCGATTTCTGCAAAATCTGAAGTGCTCTAAGGGCCAAGTATGGCCAACCCATATATATATATATATATATATATATATATAGACAGACAGATAGATGTGTGTATAGATATAACTTGAGTTACAATACATAGAAACATAGAAATGACGGCAGAAGAAGACCAATCGGCCCATCCAGTCTGCCCAGCAAGCCCCACACTTCTTTTTTCTCATACTTTTCTGTTTCTCTTGGCTCTTAGTAACCTTTGGTTCTATTTCCCTTCCACCCCCACCATTAATGTAGAGAGCAGTGATGGAGCTGCATCCAAGTGAAATATCAAGCTTGATTAGTTAGGGGTAGTAACCGCCGCAATAAGCAAGCTACACCCATGTTTATTTGTTTACCAAGACTAAATAATTCAGACTATGTTATTCAGCCCTTATTGGTGGTTTTTCTTCTCCCCTGCCGTTGAAGCAGAGAGCTGTGCTGGATATGCGTGAAGTATCAGTTTTACTTCTCCCCTGCCGTTGAAGCAGAGAGCTATGCTGGATATGCGTGAAGTATCAGTTTTTCTTCTCCCCTGCCGTTGAAGCAGAGAGCTGTGCTGGATATGCGTGAAGTATCAGTTTTTCTTCTCCCCTGCCGTTGAAGCAGAGAGCTATGCTGGATATGCGTGAAGTATTAGTTTTTCTTCTCCCCTGCCGTTGAAGCAGAGAGCTATGCTGGATATGCGTGAAGTATCAGTTTTTCTTCTCCCCTGCCATTGAAGCAGGGAGCAATGCTGGATATGCGTGAAGTATCAGTTTTACTTCTCCCTTGCCGTTGAAGCAGAGAGCTATGCTGGATATGCATTGAAAGTGAAGTATGCATTGAAAGCCACATTAATTATCAACAACTATTGAACAGGTCGCACAGCGGACCCGCCAGCACATCTCTGAGCTCCCTCAGTATCCTTGGATGAATTTCATCAATAATCTACTGTTGGTAAAAACCAGTGCTTATGCTACAGTATGAAAATCTGACTATCTCAACAATGACTTAAGATCATAAAGAAAGTGGAGTTTAAATGAGCCTGATTTCACCACCACTTTAATTTTACTCCTGAAAAGTCAAATTTACATCAATCAAAACACCCAAACTTCTTGCACAAGCCACAATTGGTAGCTCCCTCTTCTCAAAGATGAGGGTGGAAGACACGAACTCTCCCCTGGAGCTTTGAAGCACAATGATCTCTGTGTTAGGCAAATTTTAGTGCCAATTTATTGTACCTAATTTCAGAGAGACAGATTGCGATTTGAGTGGTTGTGTCGGTCCAAAATGATTGTACAGGGATAGAAAACTATATGTCATCTGCATACAGTCTATATCCTGCACAGAGCCTAGCCAACAATTTACAAATAAGTGACATATAAAGACAGGGCTGAGCCCTGTGGGAATCCAGTCCTAACCAGATTCTATTTAGAACAGTCTCCATTCACTTTTACCTGTTGAGCTGGCAGAGTCCATAAAGTAGGCTTAATTCTCCTAGGACAAGCAGGATAGTAATCCTCACAAATGGGTGATGTAATCAGTTGGAGCCTGGCGTGGAAAACTTTTATCAAAGTTCCCAGAAACTTTGACTGGTACACTGAGCATGCCCAGCATGCCACTATCAACATGTCCACGTGAGGTCCCTCTTCAGTCTCTTCTTTTTCACAGAGCTGTTGACTCATGGATGTAAAACTTCTACGTTTGTGAGTGTTCTTCAGTTCTGTTCCTGTGCTGGATCCCTCGACATTGTCCTGGTCCTAGTTAGTGGACGTCGCAGTGAATTTTTGTGTTCTTCGCAGTTGATCCCTGATGGTGCCAGTGATCGCTGACCATCATCTGCTTGATGGTTACTTTTTGAAATGTGTCGGATTTTTGCCTGTGCCCCCAGACCACGTCCATTACAGTTCCTCACGAAGTCTGTATCTTGTGCCTGGGGGCATCGCATGATGTCAGAGGGTGTCACTCTTGTGCCCAAATGACCCCCAAGGGTTGCCGCGCATGCCTTGACAAAATGGTGAAGCTGTTTGGCCACAGGACACCTGGTCCCTCGGCGTCGACATGTGGCATCGACACCCTTGGGGAAAGGAGATCCAGTGGCTGCTGGTCCTGTGTTTTTCTCCTCTGCTGGGTTCCCAGTCAAATTGGGCGCTGGGGATTGGCCTGCTTCCATTTCTTCTTGTTGCAGGTCTGGGTCATCTTCATTTCCCTCTTCACAGAGCTCAGTGGGCACCCAGGACCTTAGATTGCGCATCCAAGTTGCTCAACCGCTTCAGGTCTCCTTGGCATGGTGGGAGACCCTATCCAACTTGGAGACAGGGGTATCCTTCCAGACCTCCTCTGCTCAAGTTTTGCTCACCACAGATGCCTCCCAACTCGGGTGGGGTGCCCATGTAGAGGGTCTCCACACCCAAGCTTGGTGGTCCGCTCAGGAACTCCGAGTGATCAGATACTTGCTTTGGATGTTTTGGGATTACCTAGCCAACAAGGTGGACTGACAACCAGGTGGCAATGTGGTACCTCAACAAACAGGGAGGTATGAGAACTTTCCTCCTATGCCAAGAGGCGGTCCAGATCTGGTCATGGGCTCTGTCCCAAGGCATTCTGCTCCATGCATGTACCTTCCAGGGATGGCGAATGTAGTGGCGGATGGCCTGAGTCACTTGTTCCGCCACCAGGATTGGTCCCTCAAGCAGGAGGTTGCAGATCGGATCTTCCATCTTTGGGGAACCTCGGACATGGATCTGTTCGCCTCCCCCCGCAACAAGAAGGTAACTCAGTTCTGCTCCCTGATCGGGGAGAAGGGCAAGCCGGCATTGGATGTCTTCGTACATCATTGGGATAGGGGCCTCCTGTATGAGTATCCTCTGCTTCCACTAGTGTTGAAGACCCTCCTGAAGCTCCAGGAGGACCAGGGGACCATGATCCTCATTGCTCCTTATTGGCCACGGCAGATCTGGGTCCTGCTCCTGCAAGATGTCACCCTGAGGGAGCAGATCGGTCTGGGGCCTCCCCAGACCTTATTGCACAGGATCAGGGCAGGCTGCGTCATCCCAACCCCCAAGCCTTATCCCTCACAACATGGATGTTGAAAGGCTCATTTTATAGCCATTGGACCTCTTGGATCCGGTGTCCCGGGTCTTGCTGGAGTCCAGGAGACTGTCGACCACAAAGTCTTACAGCCTAAAGTGGAAGAGGTTCTCCGCTTGGTGAGAGAGTCACGTTTTGGACCTGTTCTCTTGTTCCATCCCTAAGCTGCTGGACTATCTGCTACACCTCTCAGAGTCTGGTCTAAAAACCAACTCAGTCAGGGTGCATCTTAGTGCTATTGGGGCTTACCACCAGAAGATGGATGATGCGCCCGTCTCAGTACATCTGGGACCTCAATGTAGTCCTGGCCCAGCTTTTGAAGGCTTCTTATGAGCCTCTGCGCTCCTATGACCTAAAGTTCTTGACCTGGAAGGTAGTCTTTCTAGTGGCAGTCACCTCGGCACGCAGAGTCAGCGAACTTCAAGCTTTGGTGTCGTACCTACCTTACATGAAGTTCTTCCACAATAGGGTGGTCCTTCACACACACACACCCCCTAAGTTCCTGCCTAGGATGGTGATGGATTTCCATCTAAACCAGTCAATTGTCCTACCACCTTTTTTCCAAAGCCTCATTCGCACCAGGGTGGATGTGCTCTGCATAGTTTGGATTGAAAAAAATCTTAGCCTTCTAAATGGAGCGGACAGCAGGCCATAGGCAGTCCACGCAACTCTTCATCTCTTAACAGGAACAGATTGGGAATTACGGTTGCTAAGCAGACTCTGTCCAACTGGTTAGTGGATTGCATCTCCTCCTGCTATGCTCAGGCGGGACTGCAGCTTGGGGGCCATGTCAAGGCTCATTCTGTTAAAGCTATGGCAGCTTTGGTGACCCACTTACGAGTGGTCCCTGTGGACGAGATCTGCAAGGCTGTGACATGGAGTTCCCTCCACATCTTTGCCGCGCACTACTGCCTGGACAGGGATGGCTGATGCGATAGCAATTTCGGCCAGTCTGTCCTCTGGAATCTCTTTCAGATGTAAAACCCAACTCTTCCTGCCTCAGGCCGTCTCCCTGTGTTACCAACAACACCTCGATTGTTGTGTCCGTTGGCACCTAGTTAGGTGACTGTTGGTCCCCTGGTTTTGGGAACAGGCTGTAGCTAGGTATTCACCCACTTGTGAGGACTACCATTCTGCTTGTCCTAGGAGAAAGCAGAGTTGCTTACCTGTAACAGGTGTTTTCCTAGGACAGCAGAATGTTAGTCCTCAGGAATCCCATCCACCACCCCACAGAGTTGGGTTTTCTTCTAGTTTATTTTATTTTTTCATAATTCTTTATTACGAGACTGAAGAGGACCCCGCGTGGATGTGTGGTTAGTGGCATGCTGGGCATGCTCAGTTTGCCAGTCAAAGTTTCTAGAAACTGGGCTCCATCTGATGATGACATCCACTTGTGAAGACTAACATCCTGCTGTCCTAGGAGAACACCTGTTACAGGTAAGCAACTCAGCTTTCCTATTACTTACTCCCATGGATAGCAATAGCTTTCCTTAATCTACCTGAATAATAATATTATGGACTTTTTCCTTTAGGAACTTGTCCAAACTTCTCTTAAACCCGACTCTGCTGGTAGCCTTGATTACATCCTTTGGAAACAGATTCCACAGCTTAATTTTTGCACTGACTAAAAAAGGACTTTATTTGTTTTTCCATCCTATAACTGTTTATTGAGTAGCTTTTAAGAGGGGAAAAATGGGATTCTGACAATTTGTTCTGATAAGTTCATTATTTTATGAATACAAATTATTTAAATAAAATCCACAGGTCCGTGGGCTACCTCGGTGGACCGCCGCTCTTACCTCCGCCCTGGCCCAGCATATGCGGCAGGAATGCTGCCAATAGATACGACAGGATGCCGCCATCAGAACCTGGTGTGGTGTGTCCTCCCTAGGCGCGCGCATCTCCTCCCTCTATTTAAAGGGGCGGTGGCAGGAAAACACCAGCAGCCCCTTTGATGTCAGCAACAGAGCCTTATTTAAGGGCTATGCTCCAGCCAAAACATGCCTCGGGAATAGGTCCTACTACCTAGAGTAGAACGTGTTGCTTCAGCATCTGTCTTTAGCATTGTTTTCGGTGTTCCTTGCTTCCTGTGCTTCTCCTCGCCTGACCTCCCTGCCTATCCATCCCTGCTTCCCTTCGGATGGATATCTGGATTGACCTTGACTGCTTCACGACACGCTTCATCGCTGCCTGCTTCTCAACATGCTGGATCCTCCGCTTGCCTACAACCCTGCCTTCCAAGGACCTATTCTCCAGCTCACAGCAAAGACACCCCCCATCTAAGACTTGCCAGCCCTGACACCCAAAGGCTCAACCCGAGGGGAACGAGGGCTGGTATAGGCGGAGCTCCAGCAGGGTCTCGGCTTCATCTGGGCCCGCCTGCTAACGGTGGGAACCTGCAGCGCTCCTCCCCGCAGATTGCGCCAGTCCTGCTTCAGCTTAAGTGTCCATCATTGCTACTATAGAAGATTTATTGTCTCTCCTCATGGCAGGAAGCAGAAGCAAAGGTGCTGCAAATGAAGGATAACAATCCAAGGGGAATGGTGCAACGGCAGAAGGATAACTAACTAAATAGGAATGTATAAATAAATGCAGCTAAAACAGAAATCATCTTTCTTTTTAGGCAGATAATTGCTGAAAAAATATATATATTTTAACTTTCTCTTTATTGAATTTACATAATTAAAGAAAGGAATACTTCGTGCTTATAGAAAAAAGATGAATGATTATGGAGTACATATAAGAAAATAATAAATTTAAGAAAGTAAACACATCATAATCGTACATCTACAAAAGAAAACAATATAGAACGAGGGCATAAATTAGGAGCATCAGAAACTAGCTTGACATGAGATTCAAACAGTGATAAACCAGTATAGATCAACAGACCAGCCCTAGTGGGATCCAGGGCAGGAATTTAAAATATTTCTGGAATTGAGGAAACACTTAAGTTGCTCAGGTAAAAAAAAGCAAAACAAACCCACGAAACAATCATGCCGATATCTAATAACACATTTACAGGGATATCTAAGAACACCCTAAGGACGTCCTAAGAGCAAGAAACTGTTCCCTTCTCTCCTGCGTAGAGCAAGCAAAATCAGGAAAAACGTGAATCATCTGTCCATGAAATAGAGAGGAAATATTTTTTAAATATCCTTTCATCATTTCACTTAAATGCTGTTCAGAAACAAAAGAAACTAGCAATGTGGAGCAGTAAATAATCTCAGCACCAGAATTTTCCAAAAAGTCAGTCAAATTTTCAATAGGATTAGGTATTTGAGCAGACTGTGATGTTGAGAACTCACTCTGCTAACAGTAGGAAGAAAGTAAACTTTATTTTTAGAGGGAACTTTTTATGGATCCCAGCAATCTAGGGAAATTCAAAAACCGTAGGTTTAAGTGCCTGATATAGTTCTCAAGGAATTTGATCTTATGAGAGAGATTGTTCTGGTCCTTGGCCAAACAGGCATTAAAGGTCTGGATATTCCCAATAGCAGTCTCAGTAGTTAAAACCTTGGATTTCATTTCCCCTGGTTGAGAATCTCAATTTCTCTCCATGTTCTCCACCTTAGATGATAAACAGTCTATCTTCGTATTGCAGACTTTCAGAGAATTACCAAAGCCTACCATAAACTCCCATATAGCATCCAGAGTAACAACCGTCGGCTTAGCTGGTAGAAAAGAAGCCTCATCCGAGGACTCGTGAAGTGCCAAGCCTGCAATGCCAGCAGATACCAAGCCTGGTAATTCAATCAACTCTTCCCGATCATCACGAGTGGAAGAAGCAGCCAAACAGGCAGCAAGACCGAGCTCCTCAGTGTCTTCAGGTAGCGAAGATAGCAATGGCTGCAACTGTTCAAGACCTGTACTTTCACCCTCTTCCTCCTTGGCTGGCACCAAGTGGATGTCATCCTGAGGTGCTTAGGTGCCGCGGGTAATCTTGGGGAGGGGGGGGGGCACGTCTCACGGCCGGCGGGAGTTGAGGATCCGGGGGACTGAGCGTAACCTCTCCTGGCAATTCGGTGCTCCCTCACCTGAAGCTGCGACGGAGCCAACAGTCACCAAATTGCACCTCTGAACCAGGTGAGAAGGATGGAATGAACTACTGCCCTGATAAGAGGGGCACATCCAAAGGCAAGACCTGAACTTCTCTTAACTTTTTGATGGCATAACTTCCAAGAAAAAAAAACAAATAGCCAAGAAAAGCGGAGCAGGATCTTAATCCCGGTCTCACGCCGCCATTTTGCCCTGACTGAAAATATTCTTAAGTGCACTTTTGAAGATCAAGAGAGTTTGATCGTTTCAGTAATACGTGATCTTAGCTTCTAGTTGGAGACAAAACTGTCCATGAAATCTAATGGACACCACTGATTAAATCAGTCTACTACAAACTGTGGATTCTGAGAGTACTAAAACTTTTTGGGGGGAATTTGAAGATTTTCGGCTGGCATTACAAACAGTTCTTTTCGCTGGTTTAGACTATTCTAACTCTCTCTTCTTGGGGGTCCCTAACAGCACGACCAGGTCCCTACAGCTGTGGTAGAATTTGGCAGTGAGAGTGCTTACTGGGGCGCAGGAATAGGAGCAGATCACTCCTGTGTTACCTAGGCTACCAGATCAAATTAGAGTGAAATATAAGTTCCTGAATTTATTTCAAAAAATTATCCATAATACAAACACTCTCTGGTTAGGTGCTAAGCTGCATGTATATACACCGCAATTTTGTTTATGCTTGGCTAACCATGGTCTATTGGATGTTCCTACAATTCAGTGGGCCATCTCAGTAGCCAGACTGATCCTGTAGAACACCATGCCTGAGAAATTGCGGACACTAGTCGATGAAAAAACCTTTAAAAATAATTAAAAACATGGCTATTCAAACAGGCGTTCAGAGAATTAGTCTCCAGAAGCTAGATAAGATTAAGAAACGATATAGAAACAGCTGGACACCATGTTAGAATATAATAAATGCAACTAATCTCAGGTGATGTTTATCAGTTTTTAATGTTTTTATTATGTATGTTTTTAGTGTAAACCAATACGATATTATATAAATATATATAAAAAAAAATGAATAATAAAATTAATCCACAGTAAAATGGAACAATTCCTTAAACATTTTTTATATATAGAATCATCAAATTCATACAGTCCTACTAAAGAAGAGAGCCCAAAATGGCCATGTTATGGTTAACGCCTGTATTAGAGTCTTAACATTAAGAGGGTAACTTTAAAATATGCGTGATCAGGCCCTGAACACTTGTACATGGGCGCGTATGCATAAAGGGCATTTTGCAATGGGTGTGCAAACGTGCATATTCTTTGCAAAAGTGCATATATAGACATGGCCGATTGCGAGCGTATGTACACCCATGTGCGAACATAGCTGCACGCACACTTCTGCAAGGGCAGAGCTTCCTGTCCTTCAGGCTGTGCAACGAAATGATGCCTCTACCAGCGCAGCAGCCAAATTATACCACCAGGGACATCGCCTGGTTGCTAATGAAAAACGACTTTTTCCCCCACTGGTGTGAGGCGTAATCTCACCCGCTGCAGGCAGACCTGGGAGGACCTACAGTGGAATTTTAATAGGGGAGCCTCCCACCCTCATGGGGTAAGTAGTGCATGGAGGGGGGGGGGGTACTAGGGGGTAGGTAAGTAGTGCATGGGGAGGCACTAGGAGCTGGGGTGGGTATGTAGTGCATGGGAGGAAATGGGGTGGCAGATTTGGCCAAAATCATCAGAGTAAATATGTTTGTCTGTATAATGTTATATACTCTATATTAAAAAGCATTAATGGATAGCCAGTCATGTTAAAAAGAATATTTTAATATACATATATAACATTATACAGGAAAACATATTTACTCTGGTGCTATATTTTGGACAATTCTGGCATTAATGTTTATATATATATATATATATATAGCCAGTCATTCGTTTTTAGGGACTGTTGCATGGTTTATAAGAACATAAGAAATTGCCATACTGGGTCAGATCAAGGGTCCATCAAGCCCAGCATCCTGTTTCCAGTAGTGGCCAATCCAGGCTACAGGTACCTGGCAAGTACCAAAACACTAAGGAGATCCCATTCTACTGATGCCAGTAATAGTAGTGGCTATTCCCTAAGTCAGCTTGATTAATAGTTCTTCGTTTACCACAAAGCTGACCCCTCTATGTAAACAGATATTCCCTCTGCCTACACTGCACAGCTACCTTAATAGTGATCTAGGGTATTAGGACCCTTCATGCAGGCTGTCTGTGCAAGTATACTTTTGGTGCAGGTACCATTGCATCCCTTCTATGTACAGTAATGGAGTGCAAAGAACCGTGCTACCCAGTTCAGACACCAGTAGGATACATTATGATATACCATTATGGAAGCCCCTGTTACAATTATAGTGCACACTCCACTTTTTCATCCCCTTCCTTCCAATAGATTGAGGACCTAAAGAAGAAGGCTCAGTGGTTGTGCCTGCATAAGAGGAGGTGGCTGGACCAGGTGCGGGCTCGGTGGGCTGGGGCTGGAGGTAAATACTTTCTCTAGCCATCAAGGCCATATTCGCATGATCTGCATAAGCCCTGTTTCTACTGCTCTGCATGACCCTGACTCTGCTTTCAGCTTTCCAACACACGTGTGCACATACACGCGTGCGCACACACACACACGCTCTCAAGGTCACAGGCAGCGCTGTCAGGAGGTGTTCATTGAAAGGTACCCTCTGGTCTAGCTGGGAAACCTTCAGGTTCTTCACAACCACTCAAACATTTCTTTGGATGCAAATTATATGGGCCCTATCCAACGCAACTGGTATATACAGCCTCATGGCCTTAGATGCCTTGCTATGGAGACCACTACCCTTCACTTCAAACCCTGTCACAGAGTCAAACACACAGTTCATTGCATATGCAAAGCAGCATCAAACAGCCAGCTAAAATAGGTATTCTGAATGTGTGAGGATTTTTCTGTCGGTTAGGCACCACAAATAGCATGTCATAGCCTCATACCTATTAGCTTTCCCATGCCCTACACCTTCCCAACTAGAGCAATACCCTCTAACAGAATGGAAGCACATGACACACTATTGCTGTTCTCTTCACAGAAGACAATTTGTTGACGGAGGAGGAGGAGGAGCACAGGGGAGGCCGGCGATGACCCAGCCCCAAAACCCAACAATGCAGCTGCTCCTCCCCCATTCCTGCCATCATCAGGAGCAGAAGCTGTAGCGGTGCTGGTTCCCCACCTCCGAGAGGTGCACTCCGGGCCACAGCATCCTTTCCCCATTCCAGTAGGACCTCCTCCCCTTTTGGACCAGGGTAGTAGGAATGTGGAGACCCAGACTGGCCAGCCTTTGCTGGCTGAGGGAGGCCCGCATCACCCTCCACCTCGTCCACCATCATCTGCTGGCTTGAGTGGTGAACCAGGCTTGTCGTCTGGAGAACAGGCAATGAGCCTGTTTCTCGGTGGCAGTTTGCCCAGGCCGTGCAGATGATGCTGGAAGAGCAGAGGGCGATACGAGTAGCCCTTTGGGTTTTGGCTGAAGCATCCACGTGTCAAGCTGAGGTCCAGTGGCGCCATATCCTGGTACTGCTGGCCTTAGCTTGGCGCATGGGACCAGCCAGGCCTCTAAATCTGCCATCTCTGGCCTCACTACTGCCATGGCCCCTTTCTCAGTTCTTGTAAATAATTTTGGTCCCTAGTTTTGCCCACCCCTGTTCTATTTTATTTTTAATTAATGTACATGGTTTTAAAAATTTTTATATAAAAATGTTTTATATTTTCAACTTTGTGTGTGTGTCCTTTTTGTAGGGCTGGATTAATTGTGTTTCACAGATTGCCAGGGTTTATCTTGTTTGATCAGAAACCCCCCCTTCCCCTCCAATGCTAACCGTGCCTCTGCACTGAGAGTCTCGATTCCTCTTGTCTTTCCCAGAGGTCAAGACTCCATCAGGCCGATGCAATAATCTTGGTGCCAATAAAATGGGCGCAGGTTTTCTCTGCACATTTTGTAATGCCAGTATTATTATTTTGGGTAAACTCCCGATGCAGTAAGCCAATGATATGCTAATGCAGCCAGAGTTTATAAATGGTAAGAAACTGTAAACTGTGTGTTTGGCAAAAGTATGATGCCCATTTTTATTAGGGAAGAGAGTGGAGGCATCCGAGACAGGCTATCTGGGTAACTCTGCATCAGGGAGTAACGCTCGGTGTCCTCATTGGCATAGGATTTCCCTGCGAGGGTGCTAAGCAGTACTCCCATTTGGAAACACCGCGTTTTCTGTGTGCAAAACTCCTTGCTGCATCAGCATTCACTTTTGCCCGCAGAGAGTGTGTGTTGACGTGCAGGCAGAAAGGCGTGTTTAGCTGAACGCGCCTTTCTGCGTAGTCCTGCAAATGGGGCTCCTCGGATGTAAATAAATATAGATCTTTTTGTCGGTTTTCCAAGGTGTCTCGCAATCTCTCTCTCATTGCAAGTTGGCAAAGGATACCCTAGAACACGATGTTCCTCTGTCAGGGCAGAAAGATGGAGGGGGTATCAAAAGTCTTACTCCCAGGTCTTCTAAACAAACTGTCTTTCTAAAAAAAATCTCTGAAAAATGAGAAGACACTGCAATGGCTCCCCACCATTCCTCTGCTTCCTAGCAAGGTCACAGTGGGGCAGGTCTTCCCTATTCTGGTCCCCCCCCAGGGAGAGGGTCACTGTGCCCTCAACCCAAACAACTCCCAGATGTCTCACAGGCTTCTGACAATGAGTTGGAAACCCCAAATAACCTGGGATAGAAACCCAGCCAACCAGTGAGAGGACTGGAAGGGCAGATCCACGATCCTTGCCCAGGGACTGCAGGCAGGTGGTACCGGAGTCCAAGGGTACTGTGGCAGTCTTTGAGTTAACTATTTAAAGGGAAAGAAGGAGGGCAGCTGAGAGGGTTGGGTGTGGTGGGTAGAGAGAGCGGAATGCATACAGCATTTACTGTACATCCCCTTATTTCACACCCAAGAAAGAAAAGAGGAGATCATGCAGTACAATACCAGGCAACACATCCATGTTCAAAGAGACCAGTGAAGACACCAAGCATACTGGTAGCCTTTTGCCCCCCTAAGCAGAGGGAAGTGACTTGATGAGGGGACCTGTACTTGAATGGTTAAGGAAGGAGAGAAGAAAATGAGACGTGGGCTTAATGTGTGGACCCTAAGGAAGTGGGAGAGGGCAGGGAAAGAAAGTAGAGGTGGTAGTGGCTCAACTGTGACCTGTGTGAGGGGAAGGGGCCAGGGCTGGGAATGAACACTCTGATAAATGCACAGACTCATAAATACACCAAAGCATTCTTCTGCTAACTTATCCCAGTGATCCTTCACCTCCAGCCTCCTGCAGTGCTCAGCAAGCACTAGGGCGCAAAGGCTAACTGCAGGTTATGGAGGCTGCGGCTGTAGGGTCACTGAAATAAGAAGGCAGGTAGACAGAATGGGGCTCCTTCTCTCTAACCTCCCTCCTCCTCTGTGCTATGGTGATCCTTGTTCTCCATGCCAAGGCTTCCCAGTCACCATCACGTTAACTTTATTAGTCTCACACTCACTCTTCTTCCATCCAATCCCTTCATTCACTTTCTCCCTGGGCCAGATGTGGCCATAGAAAACACAGACAAGTACCTGAAGGCACCAACAAAATGGGAGAGGCCAACTGCTCTTTCATCTCTGGATGTAAAATTCCTCACCCCCAGTATTCTACCTGTGTCCACCGATTTTCTTTAATGCGGCCCAACTTCCCCAGACAATCCCCTTATGTACTCTCTTGCACCTTCCTTCTACCCTACTATGGTTACCAGAGGTGTTGGGGGGGGGTGTTTGGGAAGTCAGTATGCTAAACAGCAACTTGGCCAGGAAGATGAAACACCTAGTAGTGCCAGAAGTGGTGGGACAAACAGGCAATCACTTTTGTGTCTTCAGTCTTGGCCATTAGACTTCATGGCCTTCTCAATTATGGCAACACGTTACATCCAAATCTGGACCATGTAGCTATCCTGTCTCTGGGTAAGCAGCTCCAACACACTCAGCTCTGCTGTGCCGTCTTTGGGCCCTGGGTGGCCAGAAATGATCAGTATTCTACTCTGTTTGTACAGGAAATTTGGAACAAGTTGCCACCCCAGCTCAGCACAGTTTCTAAGGGAGAGGAAGAACTAGTGTACACTGTTGGCTCAACTCCAATTCCTTGGGTCCCAGTGCCAGACAGCCAATCTCGGTTGTTCCCCCCAAAATTAATATTGAAACAGATGTACAGATACAGTAGGGGTAGGGGATTACACAAAGAGACAGGATAGCTACATGGCCCAGATTTGGATGTTATGTGTTGTCATAATTGAGAAGGCCATGAAGTCTAATGGTCAAGACTGAAGACACAGGGTAAAGGGGGAAGAGTATGCAGAAACACATTGTAATTAAGGAGTGGGCTAGCAATGTCTGTTCTGTATCACCAAAGTAAAGAGGAAGAGGGGATTGGAGTGGAGAACCCCAGAGTCACTGTCAGCCATCTATTATTTTCTACTGTGAGCCTGCATTCCCAGTCTACAGTAGTCCTTTAGCTACCTGTGCTCATCCAATATATATACAAAGTGTTAAGAAATTGTTAGGGTACAAGATTAAGAATAAAAATGTATTTTAATCCCATGGACTTCACATGTCGCAGAACATATAGGCAATATGACACGTACAACAGAGATGCAATAGTTACCTCCCAAAGAAAAGGTTCTCACATGCCTAACTTTAAGCCAGTTGTCCCATCTCCATGCTCATAATCTGTAGCGGCCAGTCCAGCTCATTTCCGTACTGTGTCTAACTTCTTTTTAACCCCTACTTTGATGCATTAAATTGCATTGTTTGTTTTTCCCTACTTCGGCGGCTTGGTGCATTTTTCTACTCTACATTTCTCTACTCCATATTTTTTATGGTCAACACGCCGGACACCTACAAGCCCACGGAGTTCCACTGTATACTGGCAGCCAAAGCTACTTGTAGGTTCAGATATCCTTATGCATGATAACTGTGCTTAAATTTGTCGGTTTTGTAAAGTTTTAATATTCTCCATTGTTTTTTTCAGTGTAGTAATTTTTGACCCCTTGAGCTCCTTCTATGGAATTGATCCCTTCACATAATTACTCAAATTAAGGTTTGATTTTTTTGTTTACTTGTTCTTACCTATTGGGGTTTCAACTAAAATCCAACCTCCTCCTACCTTTCCCTCCCCACCCCCTTTTCTGCTTGCTTAACTCCGGGTGCTGTCGCATACGCTTATTAAGGTTTTCTCTCGGCTGCTCTCTATGGTTTTCAGAAATTCCTCAGCTTCTCAGACAATCTTGCCATCTGTTACGATTCTGAGTTTTGCTGTGTATAAGGTGACATTTGTTCTTCTCTGCGGAGGTCCACTTGACTTCAGAGAATTCCTGTCTTCTGCGTTGTAATTCTGCGGAGAAATTTTGAAAGATAAATACCTGGCCATTCTGATAGAACAGTTCTCCAGCTTTCCGAGCGCTACCAGAATTCTCATCTTGCCTCTGAAGTAATGCAGCCGGAGAATTATTGCCTGAGAACATTTTCCATCCTTCAGGACAGGCCCTGGTGCACAGTGCGCTCTGTCTATGATAAGCTTGTCCATGATTGGGGGAGGAACCGCAGTAGTCATGGCAGCCATTCTGCAAGAAAATCCACCTGGTTCAGGCACTCTGCTTTTTCTGGCAAGCCAACAATCTGAAGATTTTCTTCTACTCTTACTCTCTAGATCATGCTTCTCCTGTCGAAATTTGAGAGAACGCTCAAGTTTTTCAAGTTTGTGTTGCCGTGGTAAGAGTGTCTCCCACTTCCTCCACCTTTTCATCAGTGTCGTCTGCTCGTGAATTAGCTTCATTCACTTTTGAAATCAATTGAGCTACTTTTGTCCACAACTGGTATTTCCAAGCAAGCATCTGGACTAGCATGGATCTGCGAGGAGAGCTGCTGTAGGACCTCACGCAAGGCCAGAGTAGGTAGTGAAGGGTGAGAAATCTCTGGCTCTTCCAATGCCGTATCTCTCAGGGCCCGATTTTTCTTTACTGCTACCTTACCTGCTGATTTTTTTTTGTTAGTTTTACCCGGTTGCTCATCCCATAATACCAGTATAGAGTTATTAATCCCTCCCTTAAAGAGGCCTTAGCCAGGATAGAGGTTTGGGGTACAGCTTAGAAATTTAATGAAGCGGCCTACAGGAACTCAGCACACACACTTCCACCTCCTACAGACCTATCCCCTGAGCCCCGAGTTTAGTTTATAATCGGATAATATGTGGCCGTTTTCTGAAAGGTGCCTGCTGTCGAATATGTTTTCTGATCGGTTGCTTAGCACCCCAGCCAGAGTAGAGTTAGAGGGATCGTGAATTAAAAGTAATTTACTTTGGCTCAGATATTAAATTAAAAAAAAAAAACCAAAACCCTGACAGAGGCAATGTAACACTAATGGTTTTAAAGTGTCCTAACTGCTGGTTGAATTATTCAAAGCAATTTGGCAATTCAGCTGCTTTAATCCAATGTGGTTTCCTTTAAATGGTGGTTGCAGTAATTACTGCACTTCTGGCTTCACGGTAAAAGATCTTGACGTATTGCAGTGTACTTGGCAAGCCTGAAAAGGCCTTTTATCCAAACTGAAGGATTCCCCCCTTCCATCTTCCCATGCCTTCTTTACAATCCAAATTAAAAATGTAATGAATGCATGTGAGCTGAAATGCAAAATATCCCCTTCACAGTAGAAATAGAAAAATCGAGTGAAAGTGGTTTAAGCTATATTTGCGTCTGCAGTTTGATGGCTTGCATTCAGTCATTTTAACTTTTGCATTTTACAGAGGGGAGAGAGAGAGAGAGAGAACCATCTTAGACTGCCAGGATTTCGGCACTGCTCAAATCCCCTGACGTTACCTGAGAAAGGGACCTTTAGTACCAAAAACTGGAAATGCAAACCATTTTTGGTAACCTTGTAAAATTATATCTACCCAACTGTACTGTAAATCCTCTATGAACAAGCTGACTAAAATATTTTAAATAACTGCTTTGGCTTTCTTTTAAATTTTTTTTTTTTTAATTTAAAGTTCTGTGGAGACAGCAGTGAAAAATGTCACCCTATGTAACATAGCAAAAACAGTTTCATAGTTTAAAATGTAATTGAAAATAAAAAAGAGAGAACAGAGGAGCAGGTGCGTAGGCGTGAGTGTGCACATTTTAATTGTGTATGTATTTTTCTTGTGAACGGCCGTGATCGATTAATAGAATGACAGTGTATACATTAAAGGGAAGACCAGGGGGGCAAGCAATATCTGTAAGGCTGTGTCCAAACGTTCCGTAGGGTGGGGACTAAAATCCCAGGCTTGGAGACCCCGGCAGGGGTAGACTTGGAGCCTGTAGCTTTCACGGAAATGTGGTGAGTCAGTTCAGGAAGGACAGGCTAGGGAGAAAAGGGGAAGCAGTAGCACTTTCAGGTAAAATATATATCCCCTACCCCCTCGGGAGTTCATCTTTGGGTGCTGCAGACCCGGATCAGGATTCGTTCAGTGAGAGAGAGAGCTTCTGCCACAAGGCCCAAGGGGGATTCATATAGTCCAAAGCCAGTCTATGCCCAGAGTTTTTGTTCTGAAACAGGAACGCAGAATTTCGTGTGTGATTCGCTCTGTCTCCACTACCTGCACGGTTGTTGAAAAATAAAATAGGACAACGAAGGTGGAAAGAAGAAAAACAGCTACAGTAGTAAAGCAAGGTGACCTGGACTTTTCCATTTTTTTGTATTTATTTTACATGTAGTGAAACATAGAAACATAGAAATGACGGCAGAAGAAGACCGAATGGCCCATCCAGTCTGCCCAGCAAGCTTCACACATTTTTTCTCTCATACTTATCTGTTTCTCTTAGCTCTTTGTTCTATTCCCCTTCCACCCCCACCATTAATGTAGAGAGCAGTGATGGAGCTGCATCCAAGTGAAATATCAAGCTTGATTAGTTAGGGGTAGTAACCGCCGCAATAAGCAAGCTACACCCATGCTTATTTGTTTTACCTAGACTATGTTGTACAGCCCTTGTTGGTTGTTTTTTCTTCTCCCCTGCCGTTGAAGCAGGGAGCTATGCTGGATATGCGTGAAGTATTAGATTTTCTTCTCCCCTGCCGTTGAAGCAGGGAGCTATACTGGATATGCGTGAAGTATCAGTTTTACTTCTCCCCTGCCGTTGAAGCAGAGAGCTGTGCTGGATATGCGTGAAGTATCAGTTTTTTTCTCCCCTGCCGTTGAAGCAGAGAGCCATGCTGGATGTGCAAAAATTAGACTTGTAGAATTCAGAGTTAAAAGGAGACGTGTGGAAAGCACCATCAACAAAAAAAAGCAGAAATACTAAGCAAATACTTCAGTTCATTGTTCACCAAATAATGGTTGCAGACTTTTCTGACTTAGAAATATTTAGATTACAGTTTTTATTATGCTATTACTTATTGATTTTTAGCTTGGCTGGTTCATTATAAGAGGTTGATAAGTGTTTTTCATAAATACAGTTACAGTGGAAAAGCCTCTGGTAGACCAGTAGGTACAGCTTAGTTTACAAAGAAGATAGTTTGCAAGGAGCAAGGCAATGGAGCCAAGGATATATACTCATTTCGTTCATTCAATAATTTGTAAATTATCTCTCCTGTTTGAATTATTTCTGATATCGTTTTTTCTATCATTCTACCAGTTCTTGTTATTGTTCTGCCAGTTCCATGTATACTTCTCTTACATTGTTATACCTGTTCAGTGTAAACCGATATGATGTGCAAACGAATATCGGTACATAAAAACTTTTAAATAAATAAATTCATACCTTGTTTATATTCCGCTGTTCAGCACTTCAAAGCAGATTACGAGAAGGCAAGTTTGAAAACTGTGAGTACGGATGCAAAGTCAGCCGGGACTCTTCCTCCCCGGAGTTTGCACCACACTTTTCAAAGGGAAAGTTTGTGAATGCGTTTCCCTGAAAACTGCCAAGGAAAATCTTTCCACAGAAATTTGCACTGGCTTTTTTTTTTTTTTTTCTGCAAGTATGTTATCTGGGAGGAAAAACCCAACACGAATGAATTCTTGCCAATAACTGTCCTGGGAATGCCTCCACGAGGATGCGGACAAAAGTAGGAATGTCATGGAACAATGTGCACACTTTTACCTGCGTACAGGGGAGATCGTCTTTTTACCTATAAAATAGCCGTCAAAATGGCTTTTGAATATTGCCCTCTCAGGGGGTAATTTGTTTGTCACAGCCTGCATAAATTAGATGGCAAGTACGTTTATAAGTTGCACCACATTTTGAAGGGCAAATAGTCGCATGGGTTCCCTTTTGCAAATGAAGCCCCCCGTTACTCATGCACAGAGTTCCTTGTTAAATTGTGCAAAGAAATTTTGGGGTGAATTTTTTTACATGCACACTTTTAAAAATGCAAATGTAGGTGCCTAATTCCACCCCGTGAATGCCTCCACTCAGGCTGGGTAATCGTCTCTATATATACAAATAGAAACTTCCCTTACAGACAAATGAAGATAATAATTGCCATCACTAATAGGCACTCCCAGTCATAGACCTTCATTGCCTTCTCAATCATTTGGCATACTTACTTGTGCAATTATTATTATTATTTTTTTTTTTTGCATACAAAACTTCTCAATATTTTCTGTGAAGTCCCATGCCCTGTCACGGTCTGCGTTTCAAAACTTATGTTTCTGCATCGGCGGTCTTCAGTCTGGTCATGTTGGTTATGTACCACATTTCTAAAAAATATCAAAATAAAACACTTTGAAAATTACCTCCCTTAGGTGTTTAGAGAGGCTCTGGCAGTCGCCCCACTGATGATTCTGTGCAATCTTTTTTTTTTTTTTTGGAAAAACGGGAATAATTCCAGAGGATTGCACTTTGGCGATAAGCAGATGTCGCCTCTTATCATAAAAGTGGAAACGGGGAGGAAGCTGGGAACTGCAGGCCTGCGAGTCACACATAGTGGAGAGGAGTTAAAGGAAAGGACAGTGGAGTATTTTGAACGTAGCGTGTAAAACGATCTAAGGCAGCATGGTTTTAGCAGAAGAAAACCATGGTAAAACCTCAATTTGACTGGGTGACCGAGGAATTACCTCAGTGGCAAGTGCTGGATGTAAAGTGCTTAGGTTTCAGTAAGAGGCTCATAAATAAGGGAAACTCCTATAGTCCTAAAGTGGTAAACTTGGTTGGAAGCTGCTTGAATCAAAGGCCACAGAGGATAATGGCAAATAGAGTTAATTACAAGGAAAAAGGGGTTTCAGCTGTATCAGAGAAGCATCTAAATACGTTCGAATGAGCACTTCAAACAGAGGAGGCAAAGCAAAGGAATGATCTAAAAAGGTTTGAGTGATGGCCACTAAGATTTAAAACAAAAAAAACCAAAAGTAGTCGTGCATCTGGGTTGCAGAATTCCAAGTTGGCGGTGCTGATATGCATGTGAACATGAAGGAACTCAGGATGATCGTATCTGATCTTAAGGTACCAAAACGGTTCAACAAGGCAGTGATGAGAGCCAGAATGCAAGGGCACTTAGGGAGAGGTATCACCAGTAGAAAAAAGGAGGTAAAAAATGCCTCCATACAGCTCACTGGTGAGACCTGATCCAAATATTGTGTTCTGGAGGCCATATTTCCACCAGGATCTAGACAAGATTAGAGGCCATCCATAAACTTGTGCCGAGTCTACACCACGAGCCCTAGGATTTAAGGCCTACGGACCTAAATATGTCTATGCTAGAAAAGGAATGTCACAAAATCCATGAGATATCTCAAAGGTATGCGTCGTGGTAGGCAGCTCTGGTCCTCGAGTGCCACAAATAGATCTGGTTTTCAAGATATCTATGCATGAAATATATTTGCAAGTAGTGCCTCCATTGTATGCAGATATATCTCATGCATCTTCATTGTGGATATCCGGAAAGACAGAGCCACCTGTGGCACTTGAGGACCAGAGTTGCCTACCCCTAGTACCCATGATGCACAAATGCAAGAATTTTCTAGTGAAAAAGAAGTTCTAAAGTGAAAGGTCAGGAGTTCAAAGGAGGTTGATTCAGGCATAACATAAGAAACCTTCTTCACAGAAAGAGCGGTGGATCAGTGAAACGGCTTTGGACTTCCGGTTATGCTCTGATCAGGGGAGCTGCAGCCTGACCGAGCTCCTGCCTTAATTTGATTATTTGTACTAATTTTACTACCACCTTGCCTTGCCAAAATAGCGGTCTCAGGTAAAAGAAGAAGGGAAATTTTCTGTACCATCGACGTGGTCAGAACAAAGAAGTAAAAATGAAAAGTAAACTGATAAGTAAAGAGGTCTGCATAGAGAAAATGTTACCGGCTGAGGAATCTGCCTCTGAAGATGGCGCACTGGTTGAGACTCACGCAACAGGAGTAGGCACAGCATACATACATACATGACTTAATGGATAGCTTTCCAGAAACATAGCAAAAAAGCTAGACTCTTGCCTTAGTATTATCGTCAAGAAAGTAGCTCAACTGGGGACAACCATACAAGATCACTCGGAACGGCTTGAAGGTCAAGATATAAAAATTTCAGATTTGAAGATGACGGCCATTTCCACTAGTGCATAGTTGGAGAAATAGTATCGGGGTGCTTGAGAAAATTGACTATTTAGAAAACGGGTCTTGTAGCTGATATATTTGAGCGCTGGGGGCCACTGAGAAGGCAGAAGGCTGGGATATTTTTCAAAATGGCTACCCAATATCCTTAAACTTGAGAGTGGCACCAGGATAATTAAACTTGATTGGGCACATCGGGCCCTAGCTCCAGTGCCTTCTCCAGGAGGACGCCCGACAGCTCTTATTAATTTACATAATTTCACTGACAAGCGCCTTATTCCTAACATAGCATGGGACCTCATGGAACCGATTTTCCAAGGCAACTCCTTTTTAATGTATCAGGATTTCTCTTGGGATTTGTAGAGGAAGTGGTTTAAAAAAAAAAAAGCTGCAGAAACAATGTGCGGTATGCCCTGATATAGCCTGCTAAGCTGCGTGCTTTTCACAATGGCACTTCTGTCATGCTGCACACTGGAAAAGCAGATGAAAAATGGCTGTGTGAGCTTCAAAGGAGACCGCGTGGAGGAAGCCTAGCTATAACCTGCATTATTTTACTGCACTGGCGGTAAAAGATAAAATGGCTGGAGCATCAGCAGAGGCCCTTATAAATCTCACACCGCTCTGTGTGGAAGTTTGGATGGAGGTTACCTTGTAGTCTGTGGATTCTTCATATGGCTGCTTAGTAAGGTTTTCTTTACATCGAAGATTTGTTTTGGACATATTTTTTATCTTTGGAATGCTGGTTCTCAGTTTCAATCACACTCAATTTTAACCAGCTCTGAAGTTTACAATAAAGTTGTATATAAGTGAATAAGAAATTGCCATGCTAGGTCAGACCAAGGGTCCATCAAGCCCAGCATCCTGTTTCCAACAGAGGCCAAACCAGGCCACAAGAACCTGGCAATTACCCAAACACCAAGAAGATCCCATGCTACTGATGCCAGTAATAGCAGTGGTTATTCCCTAAGTCAACTTGATTGCAGCTTGGCTGAGGAACTATTTGCTTCGTGATGTTTTGTTGTGTTCTGGGACCAAACTGTTCTAGTCCCAGTTTGCATGTCTGGAGCAATTTACATCCTGCACTAATGACATGCAGTATATGTACTGCAACCCACAGTGGGCAGCTGGGTTACTTTCTGCTCTCATTTTACTATCTACCCTGGATTTTCGCCAAGAACTTCGTGATACTTTTTATTTTATTTTGTATGGTAATTCCAGTGCCTGGCAGTTTTTTGCAGTCCTCTTCTCCTAACCAGATGGTTGCCTCTTAGTCTGGAATAGTTGCTGCTGGAGCTGGATAGACGTGCAATTTCTTTTGGACATTAAACTATAATTGGGTTTACCTTCATTAGTTATTTTATTTGGCCTTCCTTTTGATTTTGTATTATGCATGTGGCAATTCTGTGGATTTAGCACCAAGTGGTTTATCATGGAAGTAGAGATAAAGGGATGATCAGGTGGGTAGGACTGTTGGGAGGGTGTTTTAAGAGGAAAGGTCTATTGGGAAGCTAGGTCTGATCAGTGGGTTACAGTGAGACTAGGGGTTTTGGCTAGTGTTAGAAGGATGGGGCTTTTCGTTGGGGTTGATACTCTTTTTGGGTCATGAGTTTTCTTCCAGTTGAGGCGCTAGGGTCTTTCGGGATGGTTGGGGCTTGTTTGTTTATTATAGGATTTCAATTTAAGTATGTTGGTTGTGGGGGTACATGACATATGAACTTACACAGGCTGTCTTAACTGTAAAGATGTCTGTGTTGCAATAAAGTGGGATACCTACCTATCAATCTGCAAATTAACAGCTGGATCACCGTGATGTTGTTCTATGACACATGTATATTCTGTATAGCACGATGTTTCTTTTTCATTTATTTATTTGTTGAGTTTTATATACCGTCATTCGGTGAAGCCATCACAACGGTTTACAAGATTCAAAAGGTATTTTCTTAACAACTGTGAATTAAGGGTATAATAGGATACATATTATAAACGTAAAGTTAATCTTTTTTATAGTCCAGAATAAAATCATTTTAGAATGAGAAGGGTTTGCTTGGTGCTGGTTGATAAGTTTTTTTGTGGACTCGGTTGGTAATTCTGTTGGGTGTTTGGATGTTGTGATGCTTGATTTTCAATGTAGACTTTGTAAAACAGCCACGTTTTTAGATCTTTTTTGAAAGTTTTGAGGTTAGGTTGGGTTCTTAAATCTTTTAGGAGGGAGTTCCATATTTTAGGGCTTATTTCATAAGCTGTAACATGAATACACCAGTCAAGCGTATATACAGGGTGTTTCAAAATGGACCCAATTTCCAAAGCAATATATTTCATGATGGGTCCATCTTTTTGAAACACCCTGTATGTTTGAATTTGCATGGGATACCATCCCCTATTAAAAGGAAATAAATTATTCAGTATGTGCACAAAATCCAAGCACAAATATTACTATTTTAGAACACACATCTCACTGATCGGAAGCACGAGAAGCTAAAAACAGGGTGTGTCGGAGCAGTATATTATACGTCTTACACCTCCCAAAGTTGTGGAGCATGCATTCTTATTGAGAAAAGTCTGCCTTTAACTGTTACCAGGTATTTAATGACCCTGAAGAGAGATATGAGTTGCTAGAATGCACCCTGAATTCTGTTAACTTTACCCTAGTTAATGTATATGGTCCCAGTGTAGACCAGTCAGAGCTCTGACTGATAAGGTAGCACTTTTTAGGTTTGGAGCCCTATGTATTGGTGGTGATTGGCATGTTTGTCCTGACACATCTGTAGATAGGACCTCAGTACCTAAGTCTGGCATTGCTTCGTTTGTATCTATCAAAGACACATAAGAACATACTTGATATTTTTCACTTGATTGACATTTCAGGCATTACCACCCTGGAGAGAGGGACTATACTTACTATTCACCATGGCATGGCATGTACAGTAGACTTAATAACTTTCTGTGTACACCAAATGTGATTTCTCAAATTTCTAGTAGTAACGTTTTGACTAGTACCATCGTTGATCACTACCCTATCCAACTTCAGTTCTCTTGTTAATGCCAGGTCTAGATCATTTTCATGGAGGCTTAACACCTCGCTTTTAGATGATAAGCAATTTCTTAGTTTGGTTAAAGAGGCAGTCTTGTATTGTAATGCTTGTAATCTGGAAAACAATCATACACCAGTATTACGATGGGAAACTTTTAAAGCATTCCAAAGGGGTGAAATTATCAGTTACACCGGTTTTCTCCAAAAATAGCGTAGAAGGAAGACAGATACTCTTATGAAAAACACTGGGAGTTTAGAAGCTCAGCACAAGGACTGTTCACCTCGTACCCTGAGATTGCTAGAGGTGGAGCTCCAGTCTCCAGGTCATTTCCTTACTAATCTCTCTAAGGATCCGGTCTCAGTTAATAAAGTAGATAATCAGGGCTTTCTTAGTGGATTAAATCTACCTAGGCTCCAGCAGGCTCAGGTTGAACAGTTATCTGCTCCCATCACTTTGCTGTAAATTTAAACTGCTATTAAAACTCTCCCAGGTGGAAAATGTCCCAGGCCAGATGGGTACTCTATTGATTAAAAAAACCCCAATTCTCTCTGAGGTGGTACAGTTTATTTCGGACCAATAATGCTAAGGGGCTCATGGATTCATCTTTAAGAGATATGGCTGTTGCCAATATCCCTCTCATTTACAAGGCTAGGGAGGATACCCTAGACTAACTTTTACCAGCCAAATTCTCTTCTCAACACTCCGACATAAAAATAATGGCTAAGGTGAGATTAGAGAGAGTTTTGGCTAGTTTGATCCTCTGGTCGCAATGGATTTGTAAAGGGTAGAGTATTGTCAACTAACGTGAGGAGATTATTCAATAAACTTCATACTTCTGGACTTCTGATATCACTAAACGTGGAGAAAGCCTTTGATAGGCTATCATGGCCCTTCCTGCGTGAGGGTCTGGTGGATGCGGGTGTACCCAACAGGTTTGTTGCCTAGCTTTTGGCCATGTGTGAAAAACCTAGAGTGTGGATATGGATCAATAATTCCTTAACACCATTTTTTTTTTCTATTGCAAGGGGAACCCAGCAGGAATGCCCACTTTCTCCTCTGCTTTTTGATAGGTCTAGAGAGCCTTTGGCAAGGGCTATTAGCATCCTGGTATTCAGGAAATATGATTAGGAGGGAGGGAACGCACGTTCTTGCTCTATGCTGCTGATGTTTTGATTTACATGAAAACTCTGCTGGTATCTGGTCCGGCGCTGTTGGAACATAAGAACATAAGAAATTGCCATGCTGGGTCAGACCAAGGGTCCATCAAGCCCAGCATCCTGTTTCCAACAGAGGCCAAAACCAGGCCACAAGAACCTGGCAATTACCCAAACACTACGAAGATCCCATGCTACTGATGCAATTAATAGCAGTGGCTATTCCCTAAGTAAAATTGATTAATAGCCATTAATGGACTTCTCCTCCAAGAACTTATCCAAACCTTTTTTGAACCCAGCCACACTAACTGCACTAACCACATCCTCTGGCAACAAATTCCAGAGCTTTATTGTGCATTGAGTGAAAAAGAATTTTCTCCGATTAGTCTTAAATGTGCTACTTGCTAACTTCATGGAATGCCCCCTAGTCCTTCTATTATTCGAAAGTGAAAATAACCGAGTCACATCTACTCGTTCAAGACCTCTCATGATCCTGCAAGATTTTGGAGCCCTTTCAGGTTATAAAATAAATTAAGTCTGAACTGTTCCTCCTCAGTAATAGAATTAACCTGCCAGAATGCCTTTCCATTTTTCATATGGTGAGGAGCAGTTTAATATATTTGGGTATCCATATCACCAAAACTTTTAAGAACTTATACTCTAAGAACTGTGGCTCATAGGGAAAATAAAGTAGGATCTGGTTACCTGGGTATATTTTACTATTTTATAGTGTCTAGACAGATGAATCCAGAACCAATGGGTTATGCACGTCTACCAGCAGATGGAGATGGAGCAAACTGATGTCACAGTATATAAACCCCTGCAGTGACATCAGCCTGCCACTGTTCTCCATCTCCAGCAGATGGTGGACGTACATCTCCCTACCAGAGGCTTGCTTTAAAGTTTAGGAGAAAAGAAGGAGATTAATTCGCCCCGCTCTCTTGTGGTGACATGAGGTTGAAAGGGGGTAGTCTCAGGGATAATCGTAGGAAATATTTCTTTACAGAGAGAGTGGTGTTGCGTTTGGTGGTCTGCAGGCTGCCCCTCCAACCGCCGCTCTTACCTCTGGGCCCGGGATGGCCAAGCTGCTTCCAGGACGCAGTAAGACGCCACCAGCACACTATTTGGCAGGTCTCTGCTGGCCTCAGCATGCTGTGCCTCTCCTTAGGCGTATGCGCACACATGGCGCTTCACCATTTAAAGAGACTGCAGCGGGAAAGTCCCCCCGGCCCCTAGTGATGACATCACCAGAGCTGCCCTATATAAGGGCAGCTCCCCAGATGCAACTCGCCTCAGCAAACAGGTCCAACTACCGTGTGTTGTGAGTGTTGCTTCCCAGTTGTTTCTGCCTTCATCCCAGCCTGGTTCCAGGCTTCATCTCAGCCTCTTCCTGCCTTTGTGGCAGCATATTCCATTCCTCTTGTGCCCAACCTGTTCCTGTTTTGTCTTACTGCCTCTGCCCTATCCATCCCACTTCCTCTCTCTCGTACGGATACTTGAACATAAGAAATTGCCACGCTGGGTCAGACCAAGGGTCCATCAAGCCCAGCATCCTGTTTCCAACAGAGGCCAAACCAGGCCACAAGAACCTGGCAATTACGCAAACACTAAGAAGATCCCGTGCTACTGATGCAATTAATTATACACCAACTAACCTCTTTCCCTTCACAAACAATTCTCCAACACCCACTGATTCAAGGGAAACCTTGCTCGGCGGTCTTTTTTTTTGTACGGTGGCTCTGTGCAAGGATAACCAATTTTTAGTTATCCCTCTTATTTGCCCCGTGTATTACTCTTTATTATTCATGCTTTAATTTTTCTTTTTTTCTTATTTTCTCCTTTTACTTTTTACTTATAAAATCCCTTCTCCCTGGCTGCTTGTCCGACCCACTTGTCTGTTTTTATTGTCATATACTTATCAAGGCTGCCGCAGGCAGATCCGAACCCATAAGAAGAGACAAGGGCGGCAGCCTTGATAAGTATATGACAATAAAAACAGACAAGTGGCTCAGACAAGCAGCCAGGGAGAAGGGATTTTATAAGTAAAAAGTAAAAGGAGAAAATAAGAAAAAAAGAAAAATTAAAGCATGAATAATAAAGAGTAATACACGGGGCAAATGAGAGGGATAACTAAAAATTGGTTATCCTTGCACAGAGCCACCGTACAAAAAAAAAGACCACCAAGCAAGGTTTCCCTTGAATCAGTGGGTGTTGGAGAACTGATGCAATTAATAGCAGTGCCTATTCCCTAAGTAAACTTGATTAATAGCCGTTAATGGACTTCTCCAAGAACTTATCCAAACCTTTTTTAAACCCAGCTACAATAACTGCACTAACCACATCCTCTGGCAACAAATTCCAGAGCTTTATTGTGCATTGAGTGAAAAAGAATTTTCTCCGATTAGCCTTAAATGTGCTACTTGCTAACTTCATGGAACTAGGTTTGACCCATGCCTAGACTCTGGATATGCCTGACTGCCACCTGCCTTGACCCTAGCCTGGACTCCGGATGTGCCTGATCGCTGCCTGTCTCTGACCTTTGCCCAGACCTTGGTCATCTATTCACTGCTTGCCTACGACTTTCGTCTTGCCTCAAACCATATCTCCAGTCATCAGCAGAGATCCTTGCCTACGTCCTGCTGGCCTCCGGGACCCAAAGGCTCAACCCGAGGGGAGCGTGGGCAGGTATAGATGAAGTTCCTGACCGGTCTCTACTTCATCTGGGTCCGCCTGCTGACGGTGAGAACCTGCAGATAGAGCCAATCTTGCCTCAGCCCAAGGGTCCACAAACACAACATGTGGTGGGTGTGTAACAGCCTCTCAGTGGAAGTGATGAATTCAGACACTGTTCTTGCCCCCAAGAAAGCATGGGATAAATACAGGAGATCTGTAAGGAAGTCATGAGAATTATAATGCTAAATTAATTGGACGGATGGGTAGACTGGAGGGCCATAAGGTCTTTCTGTCATCATGTTTCTGAATTTCACAAACTATTTACAATTTCCTTCTCTTTTTTTTGCCAGTAGAAAAATAGCATACACAGTTTTCCCTGCTGAAAATGTCACAAAAACTTTTAACTACAGGCTCGACAAGGTATAAATGTTTGCAAAATCAGTTTCATGCATAGTTTTACTATGTATGAATAGTTAATGAGCTATTTTGCATGGCAGCAACTCATTAACCATTTTAAATTTTCACAAGTGAAAATAACGTGTGAAACTATTTGTGAAGCTGAAAAAGTTTGTAAAGCTCACTTGGCAAGCTAAAAGGGAAAATGTTGCATGCTGTTTGCCTTTTTTGCAAAACTGAGTTCAGTTTAGTACACAGTGGCGTCTCTAGACAGAAGTATTTGGGGGTGGTGACAAGGAGGGTGCAAGCCAAGGATAGAAGGGAACAAGACAAATCATGCCATTAAGTTTGAAGTACCTGAAAAGTGGAATATAAATCAAGAAAATAAATACAAAATAAAAATTGGCTATAAAAATTTAATAAGAAAAAGTTGAAGGTCCTTCAGTGCAATTAAAAAAAAAAAATCCCCATACAATAAAACAACCATTAAAATTATTTGATAGCCTCCTTCAACAAATTCTTCTATGTGTATATGAGAGTGAAGTCTAAAGCCTATACTAGGGACAGAATTTTAATATAAATCCTGCACCCTCCAGTTCTATACCACATTCTGCATCTATAGAAAGTCCCCCAACAATGGATCTAGGACAATGAGCCTTATAATTCACTACACAAAAAAACCTTTTCAAATTCAGAAACAGCAGCACAATCACCTTCCACTGTCAGCCACTTTGTGAAGTAACACAGAACACTGAAAAAAAAACTCAGAACCTATATAGCAAACCTGTCATACCATGACAGCACTAATGCCAAGGATTCAAACAGTAACAACCCTACCTATGAAGAGGCAGCCCTGGAAATATTACACCAGGTTCTAAAACACCAATACATCTACTATATTAGGGAAATAGATCCCTACACAGAAACCACACTCTAGCAGAATATCTCACTCTTCAGTTGCACATGCAGAACACAGATGGACCCTTGCCAAATAGAATACCCACGTCCTGTTGACGAGTTACCGGGTCTCCATCTTCATTGCTACTGCGTTGAGGGAGGAGGGTGGGAGCCTCTTCCATCGCTCCTCCTTGTTTGCCAGCTCCGCGATTTATTTCATTGTTCTCTGGGCTGGCACATCCTCTTTGCTGATTCTCCTTCATCGTGAGATCAGCATATAGGTCAGGCCAACCCTGCAAGTTCTGAATACACTCGCAGACGGCAAACGAGGAGGTGCGGCGGAACGGCTCCCACTTCTGCCGCATATCCGATTTGGATCCGAATGGTCAGGGGGCTGAGTTGCAGCGTGCGTAGCGGCATGAGGAGCTATATGCAGCCATGCACCACGGGCACCTCAGAGGGAACAGTGTAATGGCAAGCCATTTTTTGGGGTGTGGCAGTTGCCACCTGGTAACAACACCTGTGTTAGTACATTGGCCTCAATATTGGGTTTGGTTGTGCCTAACCTTTAGGAGGAATGGACGGAGTAAAGCAATGTTCATTGAAGATCTTGTTGACTGGAGAGGCAGGAAACTGTTGGGCTAATTGTTGGACCCGACTGCCTCCTCTTGTTTGTCTGGGCTTCCAATTCAATTGCAGCTTACTCTGAGGCTGGGCTACATGAACCTTCATTTACAGCTACCCAGGGTTTTTCCATTTTTAAACCATCCAGTCTAATCTAGACAGACAATGCAACAACGGCCTTCTGGCTGAGAGGCACGGTGCCGCCTTAAACCAGTTAGTAGGTGACGCTGTTGTAGGATATGCAGGACTCTGCTTCCTTCCCCCCCTGGGCACTGTAAATGCTGCCTCTGGCAGCTTCCCCAGCATGCTTGAGGAGGTCTGGGACTCCCAGGCGTTTGATCTATCAGGCCAACCCCAGGATCCTGTCCTAGGAGTAGTGACGCTGAGAATGAAGCAGAAAAAGAAAACGCAGGCACTTCCTTTCGTGAAGGAGCTGTTTCTCCTTGTAAGTGCAGTGCTGCTCATAAGGCAAGGAGGGATGGGTGACTTTTATTTTATTTTTTTTACAAAGGGGGCGTGACATTTTGGGGGTGATTTCCAACACAGCCCGCAGAGCTGTAAAGTGCACAGGTGCTTCTAGTGGCAGACTTTGCAACGGTTCTCAAAGGTACGCGTGGAACATGCCCTTTGAAAATTGCTCAGGGAAACAGTACGCAGAGAGACTTGCACCTGCCTCTTCTGCGGGTAATTTTTCCCTTCAAAACAATGCGTATAGTTCTTGAAAGGGCAAAACTGCGCGTGTTACTTCCTGCCCTGACCTAACCTCGCCTCCAAGCCTGCCTACTTTTTTTTCTCTCTGCAGATAAAAGTATGTGTGTTGCTTCCCATAGGTAATTTTACTCTTGGGGCGGGCGAGCAGTTTTTTTTTTAGACAAGACAGTTTTTATCCCACCTGGGTAAATGGCTTTAGAAAAGTTCCTTTTATTTTTGTTATTTTTTATTTTTTATTTTTGTTATTATTTTTGTTATTATTTTTATTATTTTTATTTATTTTTATTATTTTATTATTTTTGTTATTATTTTTGTTATTATTATTTGTTATTATTTGTTATTATTGAGTTTGGGAAGGCAAGCCTTCCCAAACTCCACCTAACATGCACCACCAATAATTTCTCTGCTCAGAAGCTGTATATATTGGACTCCATATTTACATTGTACATTTGTATATAATTAACCCTCTCTATCTCTCTTTATTTCTTACAATCCCAGTTCATTAGCCCTTGTTAATTGTAACTGCTTCTTTTCATCACGTTTTATTATGTTTTTTGGTTGTATTCTTCGCACCCCTGTTTTCTGTAAACCGACATGATGTGAACGAGTTCATGAATGCCGGTATAAAAAAACCTTAAATAAATAAATAAATAAAACTTTTTGGATTTCTGCCTATGTGAGCCTCCTCTAACCTCTGCATAACCTTCCCTTTAAACTGGGATTTGCTTTTTTTCCCCCCATCAGGAATGAGAGATTTCAATTTTTTTTCCCTGTTGATGCCACTGAAGTTACCCTGCATAAGTGCTTCCGAGCACGTTTCAGTAAGGCAGTGCCAGCGCAGTGACGAAGGGGAGGGCACTTCTGGTTTCTTGCTCTTACTTCATGCATTATCGTTGGTGGGAGAGCGTTCACTCTCACCGCTCATCACTTCTTTAGTGCTACTTGATGTACGCAGCACAGTGCGGGAACATATAAAAGACAGTGCCTGCTCTGTAGAGCTTACAGTCTCAGACAGGCATCCTGGACAAAGGAGCCTGGGAATTTCATTGGTTTGTCTGTTTCCTCCATCCAGTTTCAGATCTTTGAATTTCATACATCCGAGGAGGCAAAATAATGGATAATTTAGTAAGGAAGCTTGTAAATATATTATGCTATTGAGTTGATGGGGTCAGGTTGAGGAGTTTGTGATCTGGGATAGACCTGGAATCTGCTGGAGGTTGAAGGAACTGAAGAAGCTGGACGACATCTTTCCCTTTCTGACACTGATAGACAGCATCTGTGCCAGCTCATCCAAAATCCTGCAGTAGTAGAGATCAGCGGAGAGGTATACTGGGGCAAGCCCAGAAAGGGGGGTCTGAAGGAATCCCCATGGAATCTTCATCCTTTCCAGTTCGCATATTATGGCTAATTCATACCTAATTGTGGATGGAGACCTGAATGAACCAAAAATGATTTAGGTTTTTTTTTTTCCGGGTGCCCCATTATTTTGGTTCGGTTTTAATAAACCAAACTGAAAATCAACTCATTTGTGGGGTTTTTGCAATATGCTGCCGACCATAGGGTGCTGCACAGTGGTCAGCATTCTGTACCTCAAGGTCCTGATCCAGCATGGTTCCTGGCGTCTTAATTGTCTGATGTATCCTGCAGTTCTGTCTCAGCTACTTCACCAAACTTGGCATGTTTATAGGCCCAGGGCACAGAATTTCCTGTGGGCACATGCTGATGACATCATCACTGCTTTCCAATAAAAGGAAGCTTAGTGCTTGGAGCCGATGCCTGAGCAACAGGTTTGGTACCATGTGTTCCTGTGCTTTTGCTGCCTGCCCTGACTTGTTGCTTGCCTTTTGACTTTATACGAACTCTGCCTGTCCCGACCTGTTGCCTGTCTCTTTGTCTGTGATTGAGGTCTGCAGGCCCTGACCTTGACCTGCCTCCTGACACTGCATGAATTCTGCCCTCTTCGACCCTGCCTGTCTGGCCTCGCTTCTGCCTCCTGATTCTATTTTGGTGCCTTGGTTCTGACCAGCAGCTGCTGCGAGTCCACCCCTCGTCTGTGACAGTTTTCCCATTCGAGTACAAAAAAATGCACATCTTTTACTGCTTCTGCCACTCCCAACTGGAAAAAAATATCGCATGAGCAAAATATTGAAGAAAACACTGGGCATTTTTGCCAGATTCCTAAATAAAGCATTTTGGGCAAGAACACTACTATTTTTGCCAAAGCTTTTGCAATATTTTTTTTCTGTGGATTTTTTCCCCCTTCCTGAGTTTGCAGGAAACTAAGTGCTGTTTCAAAATTGTGCAAGCAAACTGGCTTGCAGGCTTTTTTTTTTTTTTTTTAATACTTTTTCCTGAAATCCATAAATGTGGCCCTCACTGAGGAACCCAGCCAGGAGTTGCTGGGTTGTGATTAACAAAACAGGATTATTTGATTTCGGGCAGCGGGGACGGGTCATTGGCTCTATGCATTATTTGTAACTACTCCTGTTTGAGGAGGCAACTTTCAAACCTGTGTGCTGAAGGGTTAAGTCTGCAGGTACTTTTTATCTGCAGGCTGTCGGTTTTCAAAGGGAAAAATTCCCTTTGCAAGAGGAGTGGGAAAAAGTCGGCACCCAGACCAGCCAGTGCTATTGGTACAGGTAATTATTGCAGCTGAAGCGTGCACACAAGTGCTAGCCCTGGCCAAACTCCCACTCCCGGGAGCAGCTCCTCTCTCTGTATGTAAAAGTACACCTGCACTTTTACTCAGGGTGGGCAATTTTCAGACACCCCCATTTGCACATGTAAAACCGCTTTTCATGAGCATAAAAGACTTAAAAAATGGCCTTCTGTGGAGGCAGTAATCAAACTGCCTTCGTCGGTGCCAACGCCATGTGTACGTTTTACGTGTGGGGTTTTGCGTTTCATTAATTGCTCTGGGAACAAGTTCCCAGAGATCTGCGCCTATTTTTTCCCTTAATAATAAATCACATGGATCCGGAAATGCTGCAGAGTGTGGAAAGGAGCTGATCAGAAGACCCCCCTTCAGTTGAGAACCAATCTGTCTGTATGAATCTCTGCGCCTGGGGTATAAAAGGTCCTTTGAATCTGCTAGGAAAGAATACTACTCCTTGGGGAATTCTGCGCACAAAAACTTAAAATTCTGCAAACTTTATATTGGTCAAAATAACACAATTTACATGACAGGCTTTAAGTAATTACATTTTAAATTAGTACAGAAAAAAGTTATTAGAGATGCAGAATTGAAAATATTTTGAGCAGAATTTTCCTAGAAATTCACTGTAAGTGTCCCTTCCACTTGTTCTCCCTACTCCCCTTGCCACTTTGCCTTCTCAGGCCTTAACTCCTCCACCTGCCAGTATCTTCCCCCCTCCATCTCTAGGCTCAACCCCCTTCCACTCTATCGCCAGTCCCAGATTTTGACCCCGTTCTCAGTACTGCCCCTCACAAAGGCTCCCTCTGTCCCTCCCTCTTTTTAATACACATACAGGCTCCCTCACACTCATCCCTCATACAGGGCCCACTCTCTTGCATACACACCTACACAAGCTCCCTTTCTCTCTCACACACATACATCCTCACACAGGCTCTCTCTCACATATACACAATCCCTTCACACAGGCTAGCACCCTGACACATACACAGTATCTCTTTTTCATACACACCAGCTCCCAGTCTCTCTCACACACACACACACACACACATATATATATATATATATATATATATATATATATATATATATATATATATATATATATACACTCCTTCATAATCTCTTCATATAGGCTCCCCCCTGCTCTTTCACCTCCCCTGCTCTCTCTAACACCCTCCTGCTCTCCCCCTTGCTCTGTCCCCCTCCCCTCTCCCACACCTCCTCCCCTTTCTCACACTGCTCTTCCTCTCCTCTCACACACACATTCACTCTCACCGGGGCCTTCATCTTTGCCGCTATTGCCAGCTAACTTTAGGTCAGCTCTTTGGCCTGACCAGAATTAGCCAGTTAAATCAACATTTTCATAATCTCCTCTCCTTTGAATAAAATGTAAAAATTTGCATTTACATCTCACTATGTGATAAATAACACGTGTTATGATGTTATCGCAGGCGTTAGGGCCCTAACACTCGCGATAACGCCATAAGGTATTTTGATGAATGACCTGGTAGGTTAGGGACGTTCCTGGGGAATAACTAGGAGGAGATGAATTAACCAGCTCAGTCCAATATTGATTTAACCGGCTAATTCTGGTCAGGCCAAAGAGCTGACCTAAAGTTAGCTGGCAATCTTTGAAAGCCGGCAAACTTTGATAGCCGGCTATATTCAGTAGTGTAGCTGCAGTATTGACTATACCTTCAAAGTTAGCCGGATAAGTTTATCCAGCAAACTTTGCTATCCGGACTGTCTGAATATGGGCCTCCATACAACTGATATGTTCATTCAAACAGTTGAACCGGCCATTGTATGTACAGGTGCAATAAAAGTGTTAGGGAATATGTGATTTGCATGCACAGTTTTAAGTAGCCAATAAAAGGCTTTTACTTTAATCATTACCACTCAAAAGATTTATCAGCTCTTGTCTCGGAATATAATTGGATGTTTGTTTCCCATCACGAGGGTGCTTTAGGGGAGACTTAAGTTGGTGGGTCAAAAACCAAAAGACTGTTCAGGAAACAGACCCATTCTGTTTAAAAGAGAAGAGGGGCATGAACGTCCCTAACCTCGGGGCTTCAGTCGCTCGTCTACTTGTATCAGACACACGCCTACTGATTCTACAGTTCCCAAACGCAGCACTGGCTGTGTCACAAGGGATTGGCCTGACTCGGGGCCAGAGTGCCTTGTTCCATGAAGACATAAATGTTTTTCAGCACTAGAAATACGAGGCTGAAAGAGATCCATTTGAAGAGGCACGCCACATTCTTGAAGACAACTGATGTTTTGCTTTTTTTGGGGTCACATCTGTGTTTTTCTGTTGTGGGAAAACATGCTGACAAAATGACTATGAAGGCAAACCTGAAAGCAAACCCATCAATGAAGCAGGCTGCTTCTTAAGACAGCACCCGTTTTTAATAACATTGAAGCTGATGTAATAAAGCCCTGTGCTAAAATCGGAGTTAGATTTTAGTGCAGGTTTCATTTAAAGCGGGCGTTAAACGTGGTCCCTATGGGATGCAGTAAGCTAATGACGTGCAAATAAAACAGGAATTAAAAAAACATGCCTTTTTTTTTTAATTCCCGGTCCATTTGCATTTTCCCCAACTTCCCAATGTGGCTGGGTCAAGCAGAGTGGGTCAGCCCGGCAAGTCCTCCCTCTCCCTCTCCTTCAACCATATCAAACTCCTCCACCCTCTCACCTGCTATGAAATCGGAGTGGGCAGGGTCTGGGACCAGTCCATTAGGTCCTCCTTCCCCTCGCAGCCCCTGCCCTCTAACCAAAAAAAAAAAAAAAAAAACCTAACCCAGAAGAACTGCCACCTCTTCAAATCCACACCCCCCCCCTCCCCTCCCCTCCCCCATCACTGCCCACCCCGAAACCCCAACTGGAGAAGACCTCGCCTGCTCAGGCAGGACTGATCCCTCGCTAGCAACCGATTGGTCCCTCCACTGTCACATGTCAGTAAAAAAGACCAATCCCCTTTTAGGAGGTTGTCCTATCAGAATATTGAAAGAGGATTGGTCCTTTCACTGACGTGATAATGGAGGACCAATCGGTTGCCAGCCGGAGGAAGTGAGGTTTTTTTCTGGCTAGGGGGGAGATTTGGATGAGTGAAAGTTTTGCTGGACTGGATTTATTTTTAAGGGAGAGGGAGGGGGGCTGGGAGTGAAAGGAGGACCTACTGGATTGGAGCCCACCTGACTTGGACCTTGCCCCAGCTATATATTTTTTTAACTACTCACCCAAATCTCCCCCCCTACCCAAGAACCCCAGCCAGAAAAGACCTCACTTCCTCCGGCTGGCAACCGATTGGTCCTCCATTATCACGTCAGTGAAAGGACCAATCCTCTTTCAATATTCTGATAGGACAACCTTATATGGTTGGACTCCTTATCACCACAGGAACTTTGAAGCCCTGCCTCTCACCAGGCCTTACATTTCTCACGGGAAAAGGAAGCGCACTGGGCAGCCTCGCCCCCACTAGCACGCACCTTCTTGCATGGTAGAGCAATAGCTTATTACCCTGCAATTAGCAGGAGCCGCTCTAATCGTTCCACAGGTTTTTGGGGTTGGTTTTTTTTTTTTTGTAGCTTGGGTTTTTTCAGCGCTAAAAGCCTTATTGCATGCCCGGGTAAGGTTAGCGCCGAAAAACCCGCAGCAGGCCCAGCGCAGCTCATTACATCAGTCCTCTTGTGCTACCGAAAGGTTTGGTTGAGGGCATCTGTGGAGACTGTCGTAAACTACTTCTAAAGCATCAAAGATTGCTCAAGAGAGGGACACCAAGAAATCACGTACAGCAGATGCTAAATAGCTGACGCTGGAGGAGCACAGTCAGCACATCACACCTGAGAGCAATAAGGTCTGCAGAAACGCATTTTAACATTAATACTTCAGAGCCATTACTACTGTAACGTTTGAAATCGCTATAACTGTAGATGATTGTGTGCTGTACACCGCTTTGTAACCTCATTGGAAGGAGCAGTTTAGAAATATGAAAATTGATACTGTACCTATAGTGTTTTTTTTTTTTCATTTTCATTTTGTATCCTAGGGGGAACACCCCCCCCCCCCCCTCCTCTTTTAGAATTCCCTGTGTCAGTGGCCGGGAGAGAAAACCATCTTAACATTTTAGCACTATCTGGACGAGGGATGCGCTGCCGAAAAGTGGTACTGCAGCTTCTTTTACTTATTTCTCCCCCCCTCCCTTTTCTGCAGCAATGCTACGTCTCGTGCATGTAATCAGCTCCTCTGGGCAGGCTGCGGTATCGCTGCACTGGAATCCCAGAGAAGGGAGAAGCACACGGGAAGGTGCACTGCAGATGTTTTGGCCTGCTAAATAGAATTCAACTTTTGGGCATGGCTGAATAGTTTGCAGTGTTTTTTTTTACAAGTAAAGTTGTCCAAAACACGTGCAGAGCAGTAAGAAACTCAAAGCAATGGAGAAGGCAAAAACAGGAGAAGGAAAGATTTTAATCTTTGCGATACAAAATAATTTAGCGAGTAATAGTAATTTTATGATGATGGTCACTTTTTTTTTTTTTGTACGTATATAATCCTGTACATGGAGCTGCCATGTACATAAAGCTGCCTGTACATAAAGCTGCCAATTAAAACCTTTTTGGTTTTAATTGGCAGCTTTATCTCTTACAACAGACGCATATTAACTAGAGATAAGACTGCTAATGTAAATTTTATTTCAGGGCTTACTGTAGAAGTAATGGCATAATCTGGAAAAGATTTAATCACTATAACTTTTTTTTTTTTAAGATCTGTTAGTGATAGAAGGAAGTGCAAAAAATGGCATTGTGAGGCTCAGAGGTGAAGGGCAGAAGATGATGAGGAAAAAGCGAAATTGTGTTCACTGTGGAAGGGCCCGGAGCAGGACCACATTAAACGAACACAAATAAGATCAGAAATGAGGTAAAACTCAATCGATCTTCTGGTGCGTTCGTGAGGAACTAACTTCACTTAGACGGTAACTTTAAAACATGCACGCGGGCGCCTGGATATAAGTGTATATGGACCTGCGGCAAGATGCGCTGACATTTTATATCCTGCGCGCACTTTATAAAATAGGAGGCCTGGCACATGTATGTGTACGCGCACCGCAGGGAAATGGCATTTAGACGCACAAGTGAGGGAATTTCAGAACATGCGTGCGTCCATGAAATGACCAGTTTCCCCAGTTCGCCCACCAGTTTCCCAGACTATAGCTATGTCCTCAAGACCCCCCCCCTAGTATTTAGCCTGCATCCCCTCCTCCAGTTGAGCCAGACCCCTCGGGCAGTTCATTTATGGCTAGAAATAGTTTTATTCAGACGTTTACACCGCATCAATAGCAGGAGTAACTTTGTGCTGAAATGGACCTGGAAATGTGCCCACGCATGCACCTGCATTATTGCGTATCTCTTGGCCCCACCCACAGTCCACCCCCCCCCCCCCCCCCGATGCGCCAGATTTGTGCATCGGTACTCGTGTGCATGTGTGGCAGCTTTATAGAATCAACCGGGCGCACTTAAGCAACGCATGCGCGTGCATCGCCTGATTTTCTTTTAAAACTCACATTTAAAAGTAGATAGGATGATGGGGGCCAGACAGGACACAGCCAAAGGTATTAAGGGAACTTGGAGAAGCCCCAGCACCTCCGCTAACTGACCTTTTTGGTGTTTCTTTAGAGTAGGAGCTCCGGAGGACTGGAGACGGGCGGCCGTGGCGCCTATTCATAAAACTAGAAATAAGGAGGAGGCTGGGAACCACAGGCTGGTTGGTCTGACATCTGTGGTGAGCAAATGAATGGAATCCTTTGCTAAAACCGAGGGTAGTGCAGTTTCTAGAATCCAATGGATGACAAGATCTGAAGCAGCGTGGCTTTACCAGAGGCAGATCTTCTCAGTCGAGACTGATCAATTTCTTTGATTGGGTGACCAGAGACTTGGATCAAGAGAGAGCGCTAAACATAGTGTACTCGGATTTCGGCAAGGCCTTTACCACGGTTCCGCACAGGAGACTTATAAATACATTGAATGCCCTTGGTATGGGATCTAGAGTGTTTGACGGGGTTAGAAACTGGCTGAGTAGGGAGGCAATAAAGGGTAGTGGTAAACGGAGTTTTCTCTGTGGAGAGGGTTGTTACTAGTCGTTTGCATAGGGATCTGTCCTGGGTCCGGTTCTTTCCAACATTTTTGTGAGCAACATAACGGAAGAATTAACGGGAAAGGTTTGCCTTTTTGCCAATGATATCAACATTTGCAACAGGGTAGACAGGAAGATGTGGAAAACATGAAGAAGGATCTAGTGAAGCTTGAGGAATGGTCTAGAGAATGGCAGCTAAGATTTAATGCTTAAAACAAATGCAGAGTAATGCATTTAGGATGCAGAATCCCAAGGGAAAGATACAGCATTGGAGGTGACATTCTTCTAACCACAAAGGAAGAGTGGAATTTGGGGACAATTGTATCTGATCTTAAAGTGGCCAAACAGGTGGATAAAGCAGAAAAAAAGCCAGAAAGATGCTTGGCTGCATAGGGAGAGGAATGGTCAGCAGGAAAAGGGAGGTGATATTGCCCCTGTATAGGTTCCTGGTGACCGCACCTTCAAAAGGATGTAAACAGGATAAAGATGGTCCAGTGGTCTTCGTTCTAAAGCATATGGGGATAGATTTAAAAGATCTAAACATGAACTCTCTAGTGGAAAGGTGAGATGGGGGAGATATGATAGAGACATTCAAATATCTCCAGAGTTTCCATGCACAGGAGGTGAACCTCTTTCAACGGAAAGGAGACTCTAAACCAAAAGGTCATGGGATGAGAGGAAAGGGGGGTAAGCTCAGGAGTAATCTTAGGAAATATTTTTTTTTTACAGAGAAGGTAATGGATGCATGGAACAGCCTCCCACTGGAGGTGGTGGGGACAAAAATGGTATTTGAATTCCAGAAAGCATGTGAGGGAGGGATGGGAATTGTAAGGGCTGGATAATTTAGACTGCTGGGCAGATTAGATGGGCCACATGTTCTTTATCTGCCATCATGTTTCTGTGTGTCTAAATACTATTTTTATGTTTGAAACAATCCCAGTTACTAACAGAAGATATTGGGGGTAACCTGCAAGGAGTGGCATTTACTTACCCTAAGCATCATCCTGGGAAGACTGAATGAGACCATTTTGGTCATCATCTGCAGTCATTTACTATGTTAAGTGCGTATAATGCCCTGAAACAGATGTGTTTAAAGAAAATGTCTGTAGTGCTATAACTTCTGCGGGCATGACAGTATCAATGGGGTCTTCAGAGCCATAATCTGCAGTCGAAAGAAAACATATCCTGCCCACGGGAGGCGGAGAAATGTATCCCCGGATGTTGATCTCACTGACAAATAAGGCTGTTAAAACTGTTCCCCTATGCAGTTTGTGCTGCACTGGCGGAGACGTCGTGGGACCGTGGAATAACTTTAGTGTTCATCTTGCAGAATTCCATGTAATAAGCCTGAGATGCAACCTCGGTTTTTCAATCTAGACGAGAACTATAGGACAGGCTTCCAGCCCACACCATCGATTTCTGTAGCGCCAAAAATACATCTGTGATCGGGTTTTTCTGTAAAACGTGGGACTCCTCTGAACCATGAACCGGTGGCGCCTCGAGCCTTTATTTGCAGCCACTCAGGGATTCCTTCCCCTCACTTTCTTTTTAGGTGTCCTTTCGAGTCACTTAAGCCCCAATCATTGCAGCAGCTCTCGGCGATTAGCTTATGTATCAGAAACCTATCATCGCGGTTCCTAAATCCAGCCGCCGGGCATTGCTGTGGCACGACACTGGCGGGGAGGGAGCTCTTCCCTCCCGCCCGTTTTAGAGACGGCGTTAACAATCTCTACTCCAAGTTGGGCTTTGCGGTCGCCTGACCAACATACGGTAAATTGGTTGTCTTGGCAGTGAAATAGCCCCCATCCAGGGCGTTTTTTTGTGTACAGGAGCCCCTTTTGTGGAATAGTTGGCTGCCAGCTGTTAGGCAAGAAACAGATTTGGTGAATTTCAGGAGGAGGCTCGAAACGTGTGTTTCGTGACGCATTTTTCTCCGTTTCAGATGGATTTGGGCCTTGATGGGGTGGGGGGTTATGATATTTTCCAATCATAACTATTGATTAAGGGAATGGTTGATACTGAGTTGTCTCTCTCTCTCTCTCTCTGTGTTTGTGGGTAGTCTACAGTTTGTTATAGGATGTGTAGTTTGTTTTTATGTTTTTATCTTGTTATCTGCTTTGTACAAGGTGATCGGAAAAGCGGAATAAACGTGTTTTAAATAAAATAAAGTAGAAACTCTGACTTTGCAGCTTGTTCCTAGCCCTGGCTGGCTGGCTGGGGGGGGGAGGTTTGAGCCACCAGGCCAGTCCCAGTTCCCTGATTTTTAAGGAAGACCTTATTGCTGTGGGAAGAGAATATGTGCTTCCTTCAGAAGGACTTCTTTGAGGATATTTTACTCCTCCTGCATTATGTCGATATAAATGTACAATATGTTAGAAAACACAAGTACTAATTGCCAGAATGACCTTTATTTTATGTGTTGTAGCTTTGATGTGTTTTTATTTTGTTGCCGTTACCTAATTTTTTTTTCTTTTATGTTGTAAATTGTAAGGAAAAAAAGGTAGCTGCAAATAATGGAAATTCGACCTGCGGTGGCAGGATTTTGGTCGGAGAAAGGGGCTGCGCTATAAAGCGGCGAACACTATCCCGTGGGGAGGGTTGCTTAGGTTGCCGCAAAACTCTGCCCCGTTTTGTGCTTTGCACTAAGGCCCTTCCCCAATCTCCAGCGTGTCTTCAGCAGCGAGCCACGAGGGCACTTCCATGACTCTTATTGTTACGTTATAAGGGAGCCTATTCAGGCAAGCTAGTTTAAAAAAAAAAAGGGGGGGTAGTGTAAACATCTGGCCTTGATAGTACAATGGTGAGCTTCTTCTGCCTTGCCTGCTTTCTCTCACTTTTGGAAGTGGCAGTTTAGGCAGATGATAGGTTAGCATAGCAGGAGCTTTGTCACCTCATCACTGCAGTTGGAAAGCAGTTCTCCAGAGACACCTGGCCCTCTCCAGAGTCCTCTCTCTCTCTCTCTCTCCTTAATTGGTTAACAAGTGGCGTGTGCAGTCTTTTTGTGAGTATGGTTAAGGGCCGTCCGTAAAGCTCTCCCACTTCCTCTACGCCCGTTGAAAGCTGCTTCGGTAGCCGGTCGTATATTTTGTTGGCCTCTTTCTGCGCCCAGCTCGGAGGACGTCGGAGCGGTCACGGCTCCAGCAGGGCCTCCTGGGCCGCTGTTCCCCCACAGGGCAGTCACTGGAGACAGCTCTCAAGCTCCTTAGTGTATCCTGTGTGAAAATGCAGGCGGGTGTGCTGCACTAGCTCACGTACAGAACGTGCCCGACAGTCCCTGGCAGTGGCTAATGTCAAAGGCCTTCGTTGGTGATTTGCTAATAGAAGAATATTCTGGTCCAGGGTGGAGGTCCACTTGCCATTAAGTTGCAGTTCACCTCTCTCCATTTTCTCTCGTAGCAAAATCTTCCACTCCCTTCCCGTTCTTCCACGTTATGCATTCCTGAAAAATGAGGAAAGCTTGTGTTCTTTTCCAAGGTTAGTCAGCCGTATGCAGGAGAAGCAAGTCTGATATTTCTCAGAGGATAATGTTATCGCAAAAACGCCACGGACTAAAACACTTTGTATCCTGATTCAGAGCACACACACACGAAGCAGCAAATGAACTGGGCGGTGAATATAGGACCGGCTTGCTGGGCTGGTTCTAGAATGGCTGAGTTTTTTTGTCTTCGCTGGACAGGGAATTAGGAGAAACTTGGAGTTCTGTCTCCCTTTGCACGGTTTCCTGTGCACTGCTCCGTTTGATAAATTCTGTGTTCTCAGCCCCGTAGTGGGAGACTGGCCAGATGAAGTCTACTCCCCCCCCCCCCCCACTTCAAACTGAGGCTACAACACTGCAAGCAAAAGATGAATAGTGCAGAGTATGGGTAACCCTGGGGGGAGGAAAAGATTTATCACTGGTTAGGAAGCTAAGAATTGGCATAACGGGCCAGACTGAGAGCCCATCAAGACCAGTATCCTGTTTCCAGTAGTGGCCAATTCAGGCCACAGTTACCTGGCAAGATCCCAAAGGGTATATAAATACCATGCTGCTAACGCCCAGGGATAAGCAGTGGTTTCCCCCAAGTTGACCTGGTTAATGACAGTTTATGGACTTCTCCTCCAGGAACTTGTCCAAATCTTTTTTTTTTTTTTTTTTTTTTTTTTTTTAATTCAGCTATGCTAACTGTCTTAACCACATTGCCTGGCAATGAATTCCAGAGCCTAACTGTGTGTTGTTTGAAAAATAATTCTCTCCGATTTTGTCTTAAATATATTACTTAGTAATTTTATGGAGTGTCCCCTAGTCTTTGTATTTTTTTTTTTGAAAGAGTAAATAACAGATTCACATTTACCTGTACTGCTCCACTCATTTTATAGAACTCTATCATATCCCCCCTCAGCCATCTCTTCTCCAAGCTGAATAACCCTAACCTCTTCAGCCTTTCCTCGTAAAGGACTTGTTCAGTCTCAGTTAAACTATATCCTTTTTTGAGATGCGGTCTGACTATGGAGCGATACAGAGGCATTATGACATTCTCCGTTTTTAATTCTCCATTCCTTTCCTAGTAATTCCTAACATCCCATTTGCTTGTTGGACCGGCACGGTACACTGAGCTGGGGATTTCAAAGTATTGACCCCGATGACGCCCAGATCCTTTTTCTGGGTGGTAGCTCCTAATGTGGCACCTAACATTGTAGAACTACAGTGTGGGTCACTTTTCCCCGTGTTGCATCACTTTGCACTTGTCCGCATTAAATTTCAACAGCCATTTGGATTTCCATTCTCTCAAGGTCCTGCAATTTCTCACAATCCCCTTATGATGTAACAATTCAGAAAAATGTTGTTTTGTCTGCAAATGTGATCACCTCACTCATCTTCTTTTCCAGATAATTTATAAATGAATTAAAATGGTCCCGGTACAGATCACTGAGGCTCCCTGTAGCTCACCTTTCTCCACTGAGAAAACTGACCGTTTAGCCCTGCTCTCCGCTTCCTATCTTTTAACCAGTTTATAATTCACACTAGGCTGTTGCCGCCTGTCCGGTGACTTTTTAATTTTCTCAGGAGTCTCACATGGGGGTCTTCGTCGAGCATCTTCTGAAAATCCAAATACACTACATCCACCAGCTCACCATTATCTTCATGTTTATGTTTATCCGAGTAGGATTTCCTGGGCTGGAGGCACAGAGCCACACTGACGCCAGCCTTTTCAAAACACTTAATCTTTATTGTGTTTATTTAATTTAATAAAAATAAAATATATAAAACTAAGTAAGGCATGGAAATAACCATGCCTTCACTTTCTTTCTAAACGTTAAATAATTTGACTCCAATCTAATACCTACCGGCGCTGAGTTCCAACACTTTGGCCCAAGCACTGAAAACATCCTTTTCCTTGAACACACCCTTTTCACCTTTCTTACTCCAGGAACCATAAACAATGGTCCTGATGAATGCAATATTCGTTTTGGTCCATGTCTTTGGACTTTGCACCCTTAGCTAGATTGATCTTGAACCTCAGAGTCATGATCTTAAATATAATCTTTCCTTAATAGGCAACCAGTGTAACTCCACCAAGAGTGGTTTAGCACTAGTTCTTCTTGGACAGCCAAACACCAGCCTGGTTGCCATATTTTGCATCACCTGGAAACTGTGTAAATTCTTCATAGTTAACCCCAACAGAACCCCATTGCAGTAATTGAAAATTGGCATTACCAATGCCTGTACTATTGTTCTACATATTCCAAAGTTCACTCTTCCCCAATTGCCTTAACTTTAAGAAAATCCTCCTCACCACCAAAGAAATATGAGGTTTGAAGGTTAATTTATCATCACATTGAACCCCCAAATTCTGTGCTTCTGGATTCAGGACAGGTCATCTTACCAACCTTCAATTGCAATATTCTCTCCGGTGCAGCATTGGGAAAAAAACATCCATTCTGTTTTTCTCTCATTCAGGACCAATTTATTCTCCCGTAACCAATTCCCTAGGCATTGTAATCCCTCCATTAACTTACCTATAGATGCCCCGGGTCTATTCCTAATGGACCTACCATCTGTACGTCATCCGCATAAATATACCCCCTAAAACCTAAGGTGTGAATCAGTCGTCCCAACGGTTGCATGTACAGATTAAAAAGAAGCGTAGATACTGGGGGAACCATGCGGCATCCCGCAATCCGGGTTGTAAGCCTCAGCCCTCTCCCCACGTACATGTACATTTTGCAGCTTTAACATATATTCATCAGTAGACTGCCTTACCTCAAGACAGTGTACTCTCAATACAGCTTCAATGTTAGGACAGCTGCCTCCTCATGGAGACCTGGGCCTGGTCTGCCCATCCCAGCTGGGCTCACACTCTTAAAATCCCCATTGGGTCTGTCACACAGAGCTCTTCCTGCCCAGCAGGGTCCTGCCCATGGAGGTTTCTGCCTGTATGGCGTCAGGCATCTAGACCAGGCTAGATGCCTGGCACCATACAGGTTTAAAGGGCAAATGTAAGGGCACTCCATCAGTGGTGACTCCGTGTTGCAAAAGACTACTTTAGATAAGAAGTGTTATGCTAATTATTGTCCGGTGGCAAACAGCCCTTTGTTGCCTAAGGTTATTGCACGTGCTATATGTTTTCAGTTGTCCTTGCATTTGGAGGAAACTAGTGGGATAGATGTGTGTCATTTGGGTTTTAGATGGGGTTACAGCACAGAGAAGGTTCTTTTAGCAGTTCAGGACGAGGTATTGTGTTGTAGGGAGAAATCAGAATCAGTGTCTTTGAATTTTTATTTTTTTTTTTGATTCGTCCAGTGCCTTTGATCTGGTGGATCACTCTCTGCTTTTAGAGAGGTGTGAGGAACAGGGGCTAAAGGAGCAGATTTTAAGGCAGAGAACTGCAGTGGTTCAGATAAGAGGGGATCATTCCAAGCAGTATGGCTTATTAGTATGGGGTTCCACATGGTTCCCCTTTATCCCCATTATCATTTAATCTTTTTATGCAGCCACTGGGGAATCTGGTTAGAGAGTTGGGGTTTAGGGGATTTCTCTATGTGGATGATGTGCAATTGATATCCCAACGGGATGTAATCTCAAGGAGGCTATGAGGAGGATTAATGAGAACGTGGGTTTGCTTTCTAAGTGGTTTTATAAAAACCACATAGTGTTGAATATTGGGAAAACTGAGGGGTTGTATATTGGGAAAGAGGATATGGTACAAAGATCATTGATATTGAGGCTAGAAGAGGTGGAGTTGGAAACTAGCCCTAAAATAAAGAACTTGGGGGTGAGTGGGATTTTGAGTCTCATTTCGATGGTAGTTCAACAGCTGTTTTTTTTAAGCTTAGGCTGTTGAGAAGACTTTGGGTCTTCCTCTCCCTGGTTGCATTTCGGGTGGTTGTACAGGCTTTTTGCTGTGAGCGGATGGGCGCTTGAGAGCGTGAGCCTCTGTGCCATGACGCGACCGACACAACCCCGAGGCTGGCCATGGTCCACGCCGCTGGCAGGCGAGCACATCTGGGCACAGGCTGGCTGAAACAGGAACACTTTTGACTTGGAACAGGAAAACTCTTGACTTGGAACAGGAACACTTGGACGTCCAACATGCTCCAGGAACTGAGAACCAGCAACCCATGCTGATCTCTGGGGTAGCCTTCCAGCCACTCCGAAAGCTCTTTCGGACTGCTGCTTGGAAGCAGTTTGAGTGTGAGGACAGATGGAGGTAGAGGACTGAAGATGACTCTGGAGACATGGTCAAGGCGCTGGATACTTGGAGATAACACTGAAGACTTGGACGTGACAGGGCTAAGCCGGACTTGAAACTGAAGCATGGCTTGAAGATGGACACAAGGCTTGAGACAGGAACATGGCTGGATGGAACAAGATGAGAGCTCAGGACTGGGAACAAGCCGGTGGCTAGAACAAGACCAGGGATAAGACTCAGGAACTTGGAATTTGGAACCTGGACTTGGGACTCAGATTCAGGAACTCAGACTCAGGAAGATACTCTGAAGACTTGAACCAGCGGTGAAGACTTAAACAAGACTCTGAAGACTTGAACTGAAGACTTAGATACAGGAACAAAGACTTGGACGCAGGGACCAGCAATAGACAACCACAAGCAAGCACCAGTAACCTTGCAAAGGCTTGGAGCAACAAAAGTAGTGGCCTTCTAAAGGCCCAAAGCAATGACCTCATCAGGTGGGGCCATGGGGCTTTTCCTGCCACGGTCCCTTTAAATTGTGAGCAGAGGCTGGTGCGTGTGCCTAGTGAGGCGGTGTGCTGCGTTCGAGAATGTCGGTGGCATTTCAGGCCACACAGGAAGCAGGAGCGGGATCGGGGACATCTCACCGCCACACAGAATAGGCGGCATCTGCGGCGACTCCAGCCGTGGAGAGCGGCGGCATAACTAGGCCTCAAAAGGAGCAGAGACGGAATCCGGACGACAGTGGTGCGTGAAGCTTCACCAGCAGAAGCACAACACTTTTTTGTCTTGCCTCAGACTGATTATTGAAAGAGGTTGTTGGTGGGGTTGCCGGATAAAAGTATTCACAGGTTACAGGTTATGCAAAATATGGCAGCAAGGTTGATTTATGGTTGTCCTCGGAAGTTCAATTTAAAATCGTGTGCTTGATGTATAAAGTATCTAGAGGACAGGGGGCGAAGTATTTACAGCAGTTGGTAGAGCGTTATACACCAAGGAGATGCCTTTTTTCGCATCAGAAATTTTATTTAGAATTTCATCCGTAAAGGAGGCGTCAAGAAGTGGCGTTAGGAAGCGTCTCTTTTCCGTTTGGGGACTCGAACTGAGGAATTCAGCACCAAAAGAATTACGGATGGAGTTCAACTATTTGCTCTTCCGGAAAAAGGTGAAACTGTGGCTCCTTCCATGATAGTTCAGAATATAGCTTGTTTTTAGGTCTTTATAATTTATTTGTCAATGCTGTTATAGTATTTTATTTTGATTATATGACTTTTTGTTTTTATGTTATGCTCTTGAACGTAGATCTACTTGCATTCTGATTTTAATGGATGTGGTTGCTTGAATTGTTGTACACCACACGGACCAGTTATTTTTCCTGAATGAGCGGTCAATAAGAATGAATGAATAAATAAAACCTTCCCCCCCCCCCCCTCCCAGCTTGGACCCATTGATCCAGCGTTCACTTTCACAGTCCCGTTCATCTGGCCTCCCATCAGCTATGCTTGGCTCCAGGGCTCTAAGATCATTCATATCAGGGCTACCCTAGTCTTTGCTCTCCACCCAGTGTGTACCCCCAGTCCTTTGAACGAGTCCCTTGTAGGCTCCGGGTTCCAATCCTGCCTCAGACAGTCTCTTTGGACTGGTGAGGGAGCTCACAATGTGGTTCTTTTGGTAGGAATTGTGGGTTTTCTGCAGCATCTGGTGACTCTTCTCCGGCGCTCCTTTCAGATCCTCTGGCCCGTCTGTACACCCATGTCTCGGCTCCTCTGCAGTGCCAGGCATTGGTTCCTCTGAAGCCCCATTCTCTGGAGTCTCCATGATTCCTCACACTGGGCTCTCCCCAGCATCTCCCGCTGAGCTCTCCACCGCAGTGCCTCCATCCCGTTTTTCTGTGGTACTTCCATCTTGGCAGCCTGCAGCGTCTCTCTCGGGTCTCTCTGCTGCACCGCTCTCTGGCTCCTCCAGACTGCCTTCCACAGGCCAATCGGTGCTGCGTCCAGCAGGCCGTACAGTATTGCCCCCTTCTGGACACTCTGCATTGCCCCTTCCTAGCAAGGCAATGAAGCCCCACCATGAGCTTTCCAGTTTCTCCAACTTATTAATTAGAGGATCAATGGTCTCGGCCCCTTCCTGTTCTGTTGCGCCGCTCTCCTCAGCGAGCTCTTGCCACTCGGGGTCTCTTTTGGCTTCAGCCCCATTGCTGCTTTTAACTCTCTCTCGGGCCGATTCAGTAAAGTTCACGGGAGAGCCGGCTTTCCGAGGCGAGCGCCCGCTCTCCCAACGCGCGCCCAGGCCACTCTCCTGGGCACGCGATCCAGTATGCAAATGAGGGCCCGCGGTAAAAGGAGGCGATAGGGACACTAGCGCGTCCCTAGCGCCTCTTTTTTGACAGAAGCGGCGACTGTCAGCGGGTTTGACAGCCGACGCTCAATTTTACCGGCGTCTGTTCTTGAACCCGCTGACAGCCACAGGTTCAGAAAACGGATGCCGGCATAATTGAGCGTCCGTCTTTCAACCCGCGGACCGATTAAAAACATTTTTTTTTTTAAATTTTGGGGCCTCCGACTTAATATCGCTATGATATTAAGTCGGAGGGTGTACAGAAAAGCAGTTTTTTCTGCTTTTCTGTTCACTTTCCCGGTGCCGGCAGAAATTAACGCCAGCTTTTGGGCAGGCTTTAATTTCTGAAAGTAAAATGTGCGGCTTGGCTGCACATTTTACTTTATGTATTGCGCGGGAATAACTAATAGGCTCATCAACATGCATTTGCATGTTGCGGGTGCTATTAGTTTCAGGAGGGTTGGCCGCGCTATTTTTACCCCTTATACAGTAAGGGCTAACTGTATTGGCCTGCATGGAAGGGAGTCTTTCTGGAGGGCAGTGCTGCAATCATGGGACTTAGCGAGCTGCTGTGCTCCCTCTGCTTCTTTCTTTAACTCTGTCAGGCAGAGCGTGTAACCCGAGCCCACTGTGGTTCCCGGATCATCTGGTTCCTCATGGCAGTCTTTTCTCCCACTGCATGCTTCTGTAAGGACTCTTGGTAGCGAGCTACCTTGCTAATTTCAGCTTCTTCCAAAGCAGTGTCAAGCAGACAGCAGACTCAGTTAACTTTGGTGCTGTCTCTGCTATCGGCTGTACCGAATCCAGTCCTGCTCTTACTTTAGCCAGACTGGTAGTTACGCTGGCCCTGTCTGCTTCCGGTTTTTCCCGCAGGTGTTTGTCCAGGGTCTCTGGCACTTCGGGAGCGTCTCGTGCAGCCGGATGCTACTCCTCTAGGAGGCTCCGAGCCAATGCTTGCCAAGTTCCTTCAGTCACGCTTGCCCGCTGCTGCATTCTGGGCTTTACCGCTGTGCAACTCCTAAGCAGTTTCACTTTCTGCTGGGCCACGACCTGCTGTTCCAGCCACGGGTTCTCTGCTTTTTTTAAAAGCTTTTTTTCTCTTGTATAGATAAAAAAATAAAACAAAAATCCTGCCTCTAGTAATAATAACTTAATCACTTTTTCTTCCACTGTCTCAGGAGGAGCTGATCTCCTTGGCCTCTTTAATTCCTGCCACTTTCTGGCTGTCCCTGCAAACAGACCCATTAAGCAGTTTCCTCTCTTTTTTTTCCCTCTGTTTCAGTGTGCTCAACGAGCCAAACCCGTTTTATACTTCTCCTCAGTCTCTGTTTGCCCCAAACTTTTGACAGGCTACAGACACACGTAATCATTAAATGCCGTTTCAGAATGGCTATATCTCCCCCAGCAATCTCTTCTTTGAAGGCTACGTTTTCCTCGTGCACTGCTTAGAGAGGGGGGAAAAAAAATCCCATTTCTGACACCATAATGTGGGGAACCGCGCGGGATTTCCCCGGCCGGAGGCACAAAGGAGTTACAGAAAGACGGAAGTCATTGATGTCACATTCGCGGTGTGTTTCAGAGCGATTTAAATAATACAAACTGTTGTCTACACTGCTGGATAACCGCGGCTGCTTTGCCTGCTAACCGCGGCAATGTACTTTGATTCAAGCTGAATCCTGCACAATAACGTTTGGCTAAATAAATTAATCACTAGTACAATATAGACCATCAGATGCTTTTCCTTTACACTTCATCTGTGTATTCAGTATTGCTACTTGATGAAATCAAGCCCCTGACGCAGCCCCACCATTAGAGGGCGAAACTCGGCCAGAGTCGGGCTTTTTAAAGGAACTCAATTTTATAATAAAAGTATACCAAGAGTGGACATTTTGGCTTCTAATTTTCAACTTGTTGCCTCCACAGTTTCGGTTTTAGGACAGCAGTAATTCACAGGAGCTGCTTCCCTCTGGAGACTTGGGCCTAGTCTGCCCATCCCAGCTGGGCTCCCACTTTTAATGGCCCTGCATAGTAGGGTCCCATCCATAGAGCTTTCTCCTTCTATGGGATTTAAGGTGGACCAGGCGACATGCCTGGGCCCGCACAGGTTTAAAGGGGGAAAAATAGGGCCACTCCATCACAAACTCCTTAAAAAAAAAAAAAAGTAACAGATTGGTGAGGCAAGACTTCCTTGTGTAAATCCACGGACTGTATCCCATTAAACCGTGCCTTTCTATGTGTTCTGTGATTTTATTCTTTATACTGTAACGGATATGGGGTGTGTGAGCCCTTAGTGGTGTGGCGTAGTTGACACAGTCTCGAGGGTGAGCCCCTGAGGGCTATGCAGGCAACTGCTGAATGTGCCCTGAAACAGGACAGGCTGGAACATAAGAACATAAGAAATTGCCATGCCGGGTCGGTCCAAGGGTTCATCAAGCCCAGCATCCTGTTTCCAACAGAGGCCGAACCTGGCAATTACCCAAACACTAAGAAGATGCCATGCTACTGATGCAATTAATAGCAGTGGCTATTCCCTAAGTAAACTTGATTAATAGCCGTTAATGGACTTTTCCTACAAGAACTTATTCAAACCTTTTTTGAAACCAACTACACTAACTGCACTAACCACATCCCCTGGCAACAAATTCCAGAGCTTTATTGTATGTTGAGTGAAAAAGACTTTTCTCCGATTAGTCTTAAATGTGCTACTTGCTAACTTCATGGAATGCCCCCTAGTCCTTCTAATATTCAAAAGTTTAAATAACCGAGTCACATCTACTTGTTCAAGACCTCTCATGATCTTAAAGACCTCTATCATATCCCCCCTCAGCTGTCTCTTCTCCAAGCTGAACAGCCCTAACCTCTTCAGCCTTTCCTTATAGGGGAGCTGTTCCATCCCCTTTATCATTTTGGTTGTCCTTCTCTGTACCTTCTCCATCGCAATTATATCTTTTTTGAGATGTGGCGACCAGAATTGTACACAGTATTCAAGGTGCGGTCTCACCATGGAGCGATACAGAGGCATTATGACATTTTCCGTTCTATTAACCATTCCCTTCCTAATAATTCCTAACTGTTTGCTTTTTTGACTGCTGCAGCACACTGAGCCGATGATTTTAAAGTATTATCCACTATGATGCCTAGATCTTTTTCCTGGGTGGTAGCTCCTAATATGGAACCTAACATCGTGTAACTACAGCAAGGGTTACCGATATTTCTCCCTATATGCAACACCTTGCACTTGTCCACTTTAAATTTCATCTGCCATTTGGATGCCCAATCTTCCAGTCTTGCATGGTCCTCCTGTAATGTATCACAATCCGCTTGTGATTTAACTACCCTAAATAATTTTGTATCATCCGCAAATTTGATAACCTCACTTGTCGTATTCCTTTCCAGATCATTTATAAATATATTGAAAAGCACCGGTCCAAGTACAGATCCCTGAGGCACTCCACTGTTTACCCTTTTCCACTGAGAAAACTGACCATTTAATCCTACTCTCTGTTTCCTGTCTTTTAACTAGTTTGTAATCCATGAAAGGACATCACCACCTATCCAATGACTTTTTAGTTTTCTTAGAAGCCTCTCATGAGGGACTTTGTCAAATGCCTTCTGAAAACGCCTTCTGAGCATCACCTTTACCAGCCGCCTTCTGAGCATCACCTTTACCAGCCGCCACCTCCGCAGGTTGAGCCCTTGGATTCTGATGGCCGGCAGGACTTAGGCGGGTCTCTAGGGCAGAGATGGTAGTTAGAGTCCGCCAGACACACCAAGCTTACGGAAGTCAGATAAGAGTCAAGGTCGAGGTAGGCAGTGAGCAAGACTAGTCAGGTCCGGGCAGCAGGCAATCGTAGTCCAGGCAGGAGGTCAAGATCCGAAGAGACAATCCGAGGGAGACATAGAGACTCAGGAAACACTGATGGCATGAACAAGAAAGACAGGCTGGACAGGCTAGGCTGGAAGGCAAGGTGCAGCAAGGCTGGACGAGGCTGGGCTGCAATGCAAGACAAGGCAAGGCTGGATGAGGCTCGACTGGAAGGCGAGATAAGGCAAGGCTGGATTGGACTGGAAGACAAGATGAGGCACAGAAATGTTGGCAACATACACTTCAAGGAATTCAGGAAACCCATTGGGGAGGAGATGAAAGTCCTAAGAGCTAAGGCCGCTGACTTCATCCATGGGCGCCGTGGCCTTTTCCTGCCATGGGCTCTTTAAAGAAGATACCATCGAGTGCATGCGCACCTATGGGAGTTGGCTGGAGGGAGTGGTCTGGCAGCATCCTGCCACATGTGCGAGGCTTGGTGGCATCCCTCCGTGGGAGGAGGCTCAACTGCTGCAGCATTGGGGGTGAGTTTGGCAGCCTGCGGGGATGGTCCACAAGCTGCCAACCGTAACAGAGAATGGTTTGTACAATGTTTGTCATCACCAAAGTCAGACTCGATGGTCTATAGTTTCCTGGATTACCCCTGGACACCTTTTTAAAGATTGGTGTTATACTGGCCACCCTTCAGTCTTCAGGTACAATAGACAATTTTAACAATGGCCTACAAATTACTAATTCTAGATCTACAATTTCATTTTTTAGTTCTTTCAGATCTCTGGGGTGTAAACCATCTGGTCCTGGCAAGTTCCTTCTCTTTATTTTGTCAGTCTGCCCTCTTCCAGGTTCACCAGTTCCAGTTTTAGTTCTTCTGAATCATCATCATCATTAAATGGCGTTTCCAGAATGGATATCTCCCCCAACATCCTCTGCAGTAAATACCAAAGCAAAGAATTCATTTAGTCTTTCCACTATGGCCTTGTCTTCCTTAAGTGCCCGTTCAACCATTCAGTCACCTAATGGTCCAACTGCTTCAGATATATTTTAAAATATTTTTATTAAACAGAGAACTGCAGCAATATATTTATGTGGTGCTGGAGTTGTGTCAAGCAAGGCAGAGAAGTTAAGACAGAGACAAATATGGCAGGGGTGACCAACTCTGGTCCTCAAGAGCCACAAATGCACCTGGTTTTGATTATCCACAGTGAATATACATGAGGGAGATTTGAATGCGCTACCTCCATTGTATGCAAATATATTCCATGCATATTCATTCAGGATATCCTGGAAACCAGGCCAGTTTGTGGTTCTGGAGCACAGAAAGGAAGACTGACATGGCCTGGTAAAATCATGATCCCATATAGGCACAGCTTCCCATGTTCCCTCACACTTTGCCATGGAAATCTGTCATGGCTTCTGAGCATAAAAAAATGCTGTCTGGGAATATTTGGAAGACGTTCCTTCCCTGGGTAAAGGAAAATGTGTCCAGTTTAGGCAGTGCAACAAGGAAATGCATGAACAAAATCATAATGAAAACTTCTTGGTGGGAGAAAATGATGTGGATTAATAGTTTAGTAAATTGAAGAATTCACATTGCAGTGGATTATTCTTCAAGACCCTTTCTGTGTGTTTTAGTGTAAGTGATTTAACACGTGCAAATCCCTAACCTGCACTGGTGATCAGATTTGCACCATTATTTAAGAGATATGTGAAGTAGTATCAGTGTGGAAGCCTGATTTTTAAATCATTTTCTGTGCACCCCCTTGTGCGCGCCGACCCCGGATTTTATAAGATACGCGCGGCTACGCGCGTATCTTATAAAACCCAGCGTACTTTTGTTCGCGCCTGGTGCGCGAACAAAAGTACGCGATCACGTATTTTTTAAAGATCTACCCCTAAGCATACAATAAAATGTTATTAAAAAGAAGATAATAAAAATAAATAAAAGGAAGTGGGGCCGTGATAAAGGACAGGCTACTGCATCACATTTCTGATGTCCTGATAGGCCTTGTTGAATAACCATGTCTTTAGGTCTTTTCTGAAAGACTTTAGATCTGATTGCAAACGTAGTTCAATTGGGAGGGAATTCCATATCTTAGGATCTGCCAGCTCTAGCTCTAACCTGACTGAGGTGGGCTGATTGGACTGAGGGAATGGTTTGCAGACCTTTGTTCACGGATCTTAGGTTTCATTGTGGAGCATGGAGATGGATGGAGGCATTTAGCCAATCGGTTTGTTCCCCATAAATAATATTATGTAATATGCATAGAATTCTATAATTGATCCAGTATTTGATTGGGAGCCAATGTAGAGATATTAATATTGTTGTTATGTGATCGCATTTCTTCATACTTGTTAGGATTCTGGCTGCTGTTTTTTTTTTAAGATTTGTAAAGGGCGAATTGACGACAATGGGAGACCAAGTAGAAGAGAATTTCAGTATTCCTTGTTTGCAAATATCAATAAGAACATGCCATAGTGGGTCAGATCAAGGGTCCATCACACCCAGCATCCTGTTTCCAACAGTGGCCAATCCAGGCCATAAGAACCTGGCAAGTACCCAAAAACTAAGTCTATTCCATGTTACCGTTGCTAGTAATAGCAGTGGCTATTTTCTAAATCAACTTAATTAATAGGTAATGGACTTCTCCTCCAAGAACTTATCCAATCCTTTTTTAAACACAGCTATACTAACTGCACTAACCACATCCTCTGGCAACAAATTCCAGAGTTTAATTGTGCGTTGAGTAAAAAAGAACTTTCTCCGATTAGTTTTAAATGTGCCCCATGCTAACTTCATGGAGTGCCCCCTAGTCTTTCTATTATCCGAAAGAGGAAATAACCGATTCACATCTACCCGTTCTAGACCTCTCATGATTTTAAAGACCTCTATCATATCCCCCCTCCTCATTGGACTAGTGCATCCTGCTGCCAATGGCTCTTTTGGGTAGTAGGTTTGTTTCTATCCTGCTTGTACTTAAAGCAGCAGCAACTAAGACTACACCCTTTAAACTTCAGTCCCTTAGGGCATAAGAGGCATGTTATTTCTTTGCTTTATATTCCACCTTTCAATCACTTCAAAGTGGATTACTGTAGCTTTTTCTGCCTTACTAAGTCTTTTCTCCTATTCTCTGTCCATGGGAAAATGCTTAGTAAATGAGGCCAAGCTTGTACCTGAGGCAACCGAGACTTCTCCAAGGTGATAAGGAGCAGTAGTGGGATTTGAACCCTGGCTTTTCTTGCTTGCAGCCCCGCTAGGTGTGCAAGTGCATGTGAACAAGCCCACATAATACAAATATTTTGGCACATTTTGTTTTTGCATGTCGCATCTGGAAAGCTAATCAGGAGAGACAGCTGCTTTTGTTGCGGAGCCAAGCAGCAGGTGGCTCTGGCATTGCATGGGCTTCCTCTTCAGTCCGTCATGCTCCCAACCAATGGTCAGTAGCCACCAAATGGCAATGGGAAAACAAGAAACTTGCGGGGGTGGGGGGCCTGATGTAATAAACCCTACATTAAGACAGCATTTTTTTTTTTAGTGCATGCTTTAAGAAAACTATGTTAATGCATCATGCGTTAAACATGCACAAGCCCACAAACGTGCAGAAAGCATCGTTTTGGCGCATAAATCCCAACTACAATCCCAGCGCCCGCATTCCTGCTTATGCCTAACATCGGAAACTTTACTCCACCTCTGACCAGGAGTGAAATTTCCAGCACTAAAAAAAACAAAACCATGAGGTAAGCAACTGCACCTCTCCACATAGGGGGTGACAGCTAATACCACAAACACATGCCGATCGGTGAAAACAAAACCCAAATGTGGACTGCTTAAAATTTAACGTGGTTGCACATTCTCAAACGGGTCTTCAATTCTTTCAGGAATATCTTTTAATGCAAGAATGTTTTTTAATCAGAATGCTCAATCATCATAGATTGAGCCCCTGGTGGAGGACCGGTTGTGTCAGGCTGGGCTGATATTTCTCATTTTGGCACGAGTTAGGGCTGGGAGAGGGAGTTTAGGAGGGTGATATGTATTTGTGGATGTTTTTGTAGTGGAATGTAAGAGGAAGGAGGGCACCTTGCTATGCGTTGTTGTCTGTTTATAAACTTTGCATCGGTATTTGGAGGTGGGGGCAGGGTCAGATTGTGTGTGCATGCATGAGAGAGAGAGAGAAGGAAGAGGAGAGGTGTGCAGGCTGATGTCATCTTTTTTGTTGGATCCTCTGGGGAACTTGGAAAAGGGGTGTGGACAACATAACTGTACATAATTTGCAAATGCTCTGAGGAGAAATGAGAGAAGAAAGAAAAATATTTTTTTGCGGGTGAGGTTGTGCAGCGTTGCTAGAGAATCGAACATGAAAATGGTTTGTGTGTTTTTTTTAAATATATATATATATATATATATATATATATATATATTTTTTTTTTTCGTGGGATAGAAGTCCGCTGTTAAGGTAGGGGGCGAGTGAGTGAGTGACTATGGCTGTAAACCTGGGCACGCGCGCCCCTGGCACTTTGCAGCCTCCCGCTTCCTGTTGCTTCCCATGCCGCGAGCCCGGAGCGAGCTCCCCCCCACCCCCCGGCTCCTCCAGCCCGCCCTCCGGCTCCCTGCCTGTGGGCGTACGCAGGCACAGGACAGGGCAGGCAGCCAATGGGAGGCGAGGAGGGCCCGCCGAGAGGGTGTGGGCAGCGGGGGAATTTCAGGAGGACGCACAGGAACCCGAGAAGCCGAGGGGGAAAGACATGGAAGCGTGAGTGCGCGCGGCGGTGGCGGCGGCCGAGTTGCTGCATTGTTAGGGGGGCGGTGTCTGTTCGCGAGTAGCGGCCGGCGGGAGGGGCCGGGCGGCCCGTAAGAGGGGCGGCAGCGGCGGTGTCTCACCCCAGAGCCGGGCTCCCCCCCCCCACCCCGGGGCTGCAGCACGGAGAACCGAAGCACCTCAAAGCGTGAGTCGGCGGACTCTGCCGGCCGCACTGCTGTTATTAAAGGAGGGCATAGCGTGTGTGGGACCCCCCCCCCTCCCGTCCTTTTGTTGCAGGGGGGCGGGAAAGGGGAGAAGCAGCCGAACGTGCGACCTGATTACTATTGCATCTCTCTGAAGGGGCGGCGTATTTTTTTGCTCGGTTTAGAAGCGGGGAGAAAGCAGAAGCATCTCTCTCTCTCTCTCTGTAACCCAGGTAGGGCTGCTGGGAGCGAACCGCTTCCTTTTTTTTTGTTTGTTTTTAGCCGATGCCCTTTTTATCTTCTGTTGGCTCCCGAGAAGCAGACGGCATTTATTTATGACTATTTTCCCGGGGTCGTGGGGGATCTCTCAATTTGCTGTCGGCAGCTCCTTACTGTGCTGAGGGTGGCGCTTTTGATTGTCTGCCTTGGCTCTGTGGCGAGCTCGTTTGTTGTCAGGGGGGGGGGAAATCGGTGGAAGGTAATTTAACGCTTTCTCCTTCTTCGTTCCTGGCTTGCAGTGATTTACAAGAAAACGGAGAACTCGTGTCTGTGTCTCTCTCTCTTTCTGTATCTAAACACAAGTTCTTCGGTGCCAGTACAAGTACAAATGCATTGAGATGTGGTGATTAAAACAAAGTTGGTGCCACCAAGTGGCGCAATGGTTTACTTGTAGTTTCTCTAATTTAGCTGTAAAGAAGATGGGAATGCACAGAACTGTAATGGTCATGTGGCTCAAATACAACAGACTCAGTGTTTAACAAGTCCTCGCTCCAAGTTACTGATACTGCTTCTTCCTCCTTTGCTGGTTTTGAAGCTGATGCCTGAGGCTGTGTTTCATCTGTTGTTGGGCAGAGAACGAATATTGTGGGCAGAATTACAAGTGTGTGTGTGTGTGTTTTTTTTTTTCTAACTCCTGTAATTGCTGCTTTTAAAGATTTCACTTGTGTCCCTGTGAGGTCTCTGCTCTTTCCAATGATTTATTGCCAAGAGTCGTTTCTCAGGCTCAGTGGAAGACTAGATAAGCCGCACTTGAGGCAAGTGGGTGTTCTGCCAGAACCTGGTGGTGCTCATTTCTGTGGTGGATTCCAGGCTTTATCTGTCTAGCTCATGGCGTATGGCACTTATAGTGTAAAGAAAGTGATATGTAATAATTACTGGTATGAAAGCCTGTCACAAATGACAGGAGAAAGTGACCTTGCGCTGTTGCATGACCCTCCCCAAGGCCCGGGGATTCTCTTCTGTGTGTGTGCCCCCCCCCCCCCCCTTTGGTGCCTGGTATTCCTACCAGGGGCAATGCCAGAGCGCTCCTGCACTGCTGATGGGGGGGCAGCCAGTGTGGTGCCGGCTCACGCTGTCCACGCAAGCAGTACATTGGGCTGAGTGCGGTCCTTGCATGAGCCCGAAAGGTACATCTGTGTTAATTCTTTTCTGCTTGCAATTCAAAATAGTTATTTGATGTCTTGCAAAAAGGTGAAAGCATTTTATTTTTCTCAGGCCTTTTCCATGCTCTAACCTGAGAAGAGTAGTTAAAAACTGTTTTGTTATGTAAAATATTCTGTTATTTTTAAAGTTATAAATGTACACGAGTACTTATATTTCCATATTTTCTATATGGAGCCTGTCTGGGTAGCTTGCATTTATTGTAATCCACTGAAGGTTATTTTAGGACTGTGGAATCTAAACGTTTATAAATAAATCTGATGAGGGTGGCAGAATCTGGTGAACAGATGTTGATATTTGTAAAGTTTTTGTGTGCTATGTATGAAGGACAATCATATATTTTTTAATTCACTCCGTGCTAGGATTAACAGTTTTTTGTTCCCAGAGTCTGGCTTCCTTGTTCTGCACCTCCTTGTGCCTAGGGGAGTTGGGCGAGGTTAGCACTAGCACTTCCTAGTGGGAAGATGATGCAGAGTTGCTGATGAGTTTTGTTATTGATAAGCGCCAAGTAATGCACGTGTCGGGAAAAACAGACCTAAGTGTTGGGGTGAGGGGTGGGGGTGTTTGGATTCTGCAGGTTACTTCTGGTCCAGAGAACTTCTGAGCTCAATGGGACCCCTAGCTGAGTTCTGGTTCCCCCCCTCCCCGCCATTTTATATTCCCTCCCAACTCAATTGGCGCAGTCGTTCCAGCGACCGCCCTTAACTGGGGGCCATGCGCCAGGGCCCCTTCCAGAACCCCTGTGCTCATGGGCCCCGAAATCCAACCACTAGGTGTTTCCGTTGTATCATGACCCCCCCCCTTCTCCTCCTCCCACCAGGGGCTGTGAGCACCACTTCCAAGCCATCCTTAGCCACGCCCGACCTGGTGAGCGGCCGACATGAGCTGGAAATCAAACCGAGGGCTGCCGGTGAGCTTACCAGGCTGTCCTTCCAGCTGTAGCGTTTCATACACCACGACGGGCTTCCGGTTTGGCTGTTACCTCGCGGGACAGAGAAATTGGAGTCGTCGCGGATCCGTTCTCTTAAAAGCGTCGGCCCAGAGTGCGGTGGTGGCCGCAGATCTGCCGGAGAAAAAATAATAAATGAAGGGGCATAAAACCGATTTAGAGGTAGGGAACGGTTTCCATTCTAGGACTCTTCTGCTTGGGGGAAAAAAAGATAACCGAGGGGTGAGACGGAAGCATGAGAGGTGAAAAGATGTAAGAACTACGGGGGGTTCTCAGTGACGGTGTTTGACAGCAGGGATCAAACAGTCCTTCATGCAAGACCTAACTAACCCTCGAACTTATTTTTCCTAAAGGCGTTTACTCTCTCCCTTTCAACACGAACAATAAAGTTGAAAGTTATTAAAGGTAAACAGGAATGCTACCCCCGCTACTGCGGTGCATTCGCAAACGATGACTGCTGAGGACTGGAAGGACACTACTCTCCACACGTGTGCCCCCTCCTTAAAGCAACTGTTTGCCATTGCTGGAGATAGGATGACATAGCAATGACGGCAGGAAAATGGCCAGACGGTCCATCCGGTCTGCTCAGCAAGTTTCTTATGGTAGTGACTGCCGCTCCGTGCGGGTTACCCCCAAAGTTTTATATTAAGGGTAGTAACATTTACATTCAAAACCAAGCAACTGTCGAACCCGTAACAAATTTACTGCCAGCAACATTTTTACGGGGTGTTGCGGCCTTCTCGATGATTCAGACAATGGTGCTTGAACGTGCTTTACTTTTGGACGTGGCCGTAGAAGCAGCCCTGTGTTTGCGTATCAGTATCCTGGACTGTAAAAGTCCAGGGCCCAGTGTGTTGGTTGTGTCATCTGAATCCAATTCCCCTTTTTCCTTCTGCCATGTTGCAGTTGCGTCAAAAGAATGGAGGTTAATTGGTTTAAAGATGGTAATCCCCATGCCCTCTGCTGAGGGTAGTAGCTGCCGCTCCATGCACCCTTTTCTCCTTTTCCATGCGCCAGCCTTTAGTTGTTTATCCTGTGCCTCGTTGAATTTGTTTACTGTTCTTTCTCCTCGCCATCGCTTCCGGAAGATTCTGAATGAGTGTGGCAGTTCTTATGTTCAGAGGATTACTGCAAGTCATTGCTGAATCCTGTTGGTCAGCTTAGCAATGATATTTAGTCCTGGGGGAATTCTGCGCTACTGAGGAGTGCAGAATTTCCATTTTCTGCGAAGAACGGCCAAATTCTGCACAGAAAATGGCAGAGGAGACCCCGGCATGCTGCGAACGGAGCATGCGAAGATGAAGGCCGCTGTAGGACATGCGCTGCTCACGGCGAAAATGAAGGCCCCAGTGAGAGTGAATGTGTGTGTGTGAGAGGAGAGAGAGCATGGGAGGTGAGAGAGCGGGGGGGGGGGAGGGGGGAGAGATGCTTGTGTGGGTGCAAGAGAAGGAGCCTATATGAGGAGATTGTGAAGGAGTGTGTGTGAAAGATTGGGAGCTCGTGTGTACGAAAAAGTGATTGAGTGTATGTGAGGGTGCTAGCCTGTGTGACGGGATTGTGTATGTGTCACAGAGCCTGTGTGAGGATGTGTGTGTGAGAGACATAGGTAGCCTGTGTGAGGATGTGTGTGAGAGAGACATAGGTAGCCTGTGTGAGGATGTGTGTGAGAGAGAAAGGGAGCTTGTGTGGGTGTGTATGCAAGAGAGAGGGCCCTGTATGAGTGGATGTGTGTGTGCGAGAGTGAGGGAGCCTGTATGAGAGTGTGTATATGTATGTGAGAGAGGGAGGGACAGAGGGAGCCTGTGTGAGGGGCAGTACTGAGAAAAGGGTCTAAATTTGGGACTGGCAATAGAGTGGAAGGGGTTGAGCCTAGAGTTGGAGGGGAGAGATACTGGCAGGTGGAGGAGTTGGGGCCTGAGAGGGCAAAGTGGCCAGGGGAGTAGGGAGAGTGAGTGGAAGGGACACTCTTGCAGTGAATTTCTAGGGAAATTCTGCTCAAAATATTTACAATTCTGCATCTAGAAGTACTGTAATAACTTTTTTGTGTATTAATTTAAAATGTAATTACTTAAAGACTGTCATGTAAATTGTGTTATTTTGACCAATATAAAGTTTGCAGAATTTTAAGTTTTTGTGCGCAGAATTCCCCCAGGAGAAGATATTGGAGTCTTGACTGGTTTCTCTCTAGCAGTCGCCACAAGCCGTTTTGGCTTATATAACAATGAATTAAAGGGGCAGAGGTCCAGGAGATTTGTGTGGTGCTTCTGCTGCCTGGAGCCTTCTGATGTTGCCACAGATCCATAAAAGAAGAATCGTTACCCTGACCTTATCCCAAGATCATGCATCCAGCTTATAGAGACAATTCACACAACCGTGTTGGAAAGGCAAACCATAAAAGCAGCACAAAACACATTATTTTCAACCATGCGGTATATCTCTTTCATCTGTGTTCTTAATTCTTTGGCTTGAACAGTTTACTGGAGGAATAATATAGTTTTCAGAGAAAACAAAACCCTACTAAACTTTTGTTTAAGCATGGTAAGCATTTGACAGATGGAAGAGCAACAGGAGAAAAATGTTCCCTTTCAGCGCATTGATGGGAAGAATCATTTAGGGCTATGGAATTGCCACTTTACGGTCGTCTTCAAAGCTTTTGCAGTGGTATAATCATGCCGGATTATATTTTAAAATGATTTCGTATAGCCTTAAATTTCTGCCTCTGCACGGAAAATCATTGACAGCTCCGGCAGGTCTTTGTGCCTCCCGTTCTTGATTTGCGTGTGCTTGATTTATATTATTTTATTTATTTATTTAACAATTTTATATACCGACCTTCATAGTAGATTACCATATCGGATCGGTTTACAGTTTAACAGAGGGAAAAAACTAGAGTAACAAATTCACGTAAACGAAAGATAACCAAAGCAGGAATAAGTCATTCTGCCTCTCAGGTTCTCATATTCTGCCTCTCAGGTTCTTCTTCACAGTGGATCACCACCTTTTTTTTTGGAGCTTGGGTAACCAGTTTAGAGACATTAATTTTTCATTAACTTCAGAACAGAACCTTTATTGGGGGTCAGCACTAAAAGAAAAGACCAAGGTTGCTTCATACCAAAATGCACCTTTATCCTCAAAGCGCCGAAGCTACCTGTAAGTAACTTTTTTCTGTTTGTTTGAATCAGATTTTGAGAATGTCCTGACAGGGACCTCGATTCTATAGGCTTTTTATGTATTCTCAAATGCTGGAGCACCTCTCAGAATTTTTAGCCATTAATTCAGAAAACCTTTCATTTCTTAGCGTCCCTAACTGCTCATTTTCCGAACCCTGTGGTATTTGGGTGACATTGAAGAATTTCTTTGTTTTGCCTTTGCAAGGTGGACTCTCTTTATTTAAAACAGATATCACAATATTGATTCATTACTTTTTCACTTCCTTAAATCTTTCTTGTACTCTTATTTTTTTTTTCCCATATTGCTCTGTGAAGCCTTATTTTTAGTTTTTGGCCTCCAGGCCTGGAGCAGCACAGAACTGCAGGACCCTTAAATGGAGGGTTGTTTTTTTTTTTTTTGTTTGCAGTGGTAAAGAACTTGTCAGAAGACAACTGATCCTTTTGCTTACTGGGAGAAGTTAGCATTGTTTGCTATACTCACCCAGTCAACTTCTGAGAGGCCTTTGGTAAATCAATGCTTCCTTTAGCTAATTCTCTCTCTCTTTTTTTTTTTTTTTGACCCAGCTCAGTCGGCACCATGAGCTTTCGTTCACAGCTACTCAGGGATTTCCAGCCCCCACTCCCCCCCTCCCCCCTTATTTCTATTCGTCCTCTCAACCTTTAGTCCAGTCCCTGCAGAGAGAGAGAGAGAGAGTCCTTGGCCGGGAGATGACGGTGCAGCAGGGCCCCTTCCAAAATCCTGCGGGCGTAGGCCTGAAATCTGGCCACCAGGTGTCGCCACTGTGCGGCGACCGAGACTTCCTGCCCCCAGGGCTGCTTCCTTGTAGCAGCCACATCTGCCACCCAGCTGGGCAGTAAAAGACCTGAGCTGAGAATCCCAACCAGTCCTTTGCCGCGGTTCAAAACTCATTCTTTCGGCGACCTGCAGCCCAAAGTCACACCAGTCCGTCGGCTACGGATCGGCCTCCCCTGGCGGGGGAGGGATGAGGCAATTCCCTTCAGATCCTCTGCTACAGGTGCGGGGCTGGGTACCGCATCAGTCCATCGCGTTTGGATGTGTTTTTTTTGAGCAGATGTCTGCGTATCTTTATTCATCCCTTTTCGGCCACTTTCAGTTTCTGCATGTCTTCCTCTGACCGCTCAAGGCGAGAAAAATATTGGAGTTCATATTTTCCCACTCATGAAAGGAAGATACACCCGTCATACGTAAATGGGTAAACAAAAAAACCCCCCAAAAAACCCACATTACAGCATTGTTTACTATGGCAAGTTTTAAGATTCCTGTTCTGCAGATGTTTGCCATTCCAGCTTTTACTGGGAGTTTTTGTACCTATACAGAGAGAGACAATTTTCCTTACTTTTCCCCAAAAGAAACCAATGAAAGCAGTGGGCCAGCCTCGCGCGAGTCGCTTATTCTGACGTTGCTACCATACCTGTGTGGGACTGAGAGAGGGGCAGTGACTTTTGTTTTTTTTTAATTTTTAGAATTGCTGCTTTTTTATTATTTGGCATTAGAATAATGTTAGAAGACTCTGATTATGATGTTCCTTCTTGGTAAGGAGATGGAAGGGTAAAGACGTTTTTAGTAAAACATTTTTTTAGAATAGTAGGTTAGCTAATGGCAGCTTTTTTTTTTAACTTATCCCAAGACTATCGGTAGAAGAAACTCAGAATATTGGGTGTGTGTGTTTTTATCATATCTCAGTATGAGGTCCGTGCAGGAGAAAGATTGATATCACTAATCTGCTACTCTAGTTTGATTTAGTGGGTTTTTTTTTTTAATTACAGAATAAAGAAAGAATAGGAGGAGGCGTGTTTGGTTATTTTTTTTTAAAAGTCATCCCACGTGGTTAAGATCAATACTAAAATTTGTGACAGTTGCAAAGTAGTGATTTTATTCATGTTCATGTATGGACCTTTTTTGTAATATATCTGTCACCTGCCCAAAAATCTTTTGTAATTACCCGTGGTAATTGATTTTATTACCTCATTGTCCTTACAATATCAAAATTTAATCATACTTGGAGATTTTAATATGCATGTGGATTTTAAATCTGCTGCAGCTGAAGCTATAGTGAGTGTGTTTAGGACAAAAGCAATTGACACAGCATGCTACACATATCTTAAGACATTTATTTTAGTACCAGAGCAAGCGACACTGGATAATGTCTCGCATACCAAAAATCTATTTTTACCTAGGTCTGACTGTAGTTTCTTGTTTAATTTAATTCGCAAAAGTGATATGAGTCAAAAAGTGGTACAAAAAGCAGAACAGCGTCCTGTTGATCTTGATGATTTTTGTGTTAAGTGAGACCCAGTGAAAAGGAAAAATCTTTGATTTTGTGTCTGAAGATGCCTTTGGTGGTATTAGGTCATGCGCACTGAGCACTCTCCAGAAAAGTTTATGCAGTCTTTATTTTTTTTAATAATAAAGAGTTGTTGTCGTTGCATAATAGCTTTGTATAAGAAGGAAAGAAAATATCAAACTGCAGAATGCAAGGAAGCCTCTTTAACAGTTTCAACTCTATATAGGTCAACGTTAGTTTGAACTAAAAGAATTCTTTTCCAAAGAGCTCAGTGATTTGTTAATGAGCCACTAGAATTTTTTCATAAAGGTTTAATGCAAAAACCTATGAGTAATCAAGTTGCAGTTCCAAATTCTGTTGATCTGGCACTTTTTTATTTCCCAACTAAAACTGAAGATGTAAAAGAGCAATTGATATCACAGAGTAAGAATAGGAGTTTTGCTTCTGTTGTCTCTCCAAGCTGTTACCCTACATGTTGGTTGACGTTTTGTATGTTAACTTCAGAGAACTTTACTTCTGTTTTGTCATCAATTAAATCTGCCAAGGGTGTGTTAGACCCTTGTCCTTTTTATTTTATAAGGAATTCATTAGATTTGTTTGCAGAGCAGATGGTCTGTATGATTAACATGCCCTTAACTGAGGGTGTTGTACCTACTCAGATAAAACAAGCTATCATTCGTCCAGTATACAAAGATATAACACAATTGGCTGCACTTATGTATAATTATAGACCTATTTTGAATCCGTGCACAATGACGAAAATATTAGAAAAGTGGGTGCTATTGCAACATTTCCTAGAGGAACATCAGGTGTTTTTTTTAAAAAAATTTTTTATTCAGTTTGGAGCATGGAACAGAAACTCTGTTGATATTCTTGTTTGATATACTCTATAATCTGGACAAATTTAAGACTGGAATTTTAGTCCAGTTAGACAGGACCTCTGCCTTTGATACCATTAGTCATTTATTATTTATTACACGGTTCCGTTTTACAGGAATTAGTGGAGTGGTTCTTGAATGGTTTAAATCCTTATTTTTATGGCAGAAAACAGAAAGTGGTGTTTTGGGAATCAGTCTAAATTGGTGGGACTTTGTTCCATCCTGTTTAATGTGTTTTTTTACAACCTCTTGGTACATTGTTGGCATCCTTGGGGTTAGTATTTAAAGTTTATGCTGATGAGGATCAGTTTTTTTTTGTTTTGTTGTTTTTTTATCCTTAGTTCAGAGTCAGGTGAATTCCTAGAAAACACTTTAAAAAATGTTGATCAAAAACTGGTTTATAGCTAATCATTTTTTATTAAATGAAAACAAAACTACAATTCTTTGGTTAGGCTGAATTAATTGTACTCGGGACAATATTTCTCTTGTACTGTTCAACTTTTCAATTGTCTCATGACATTTATAATCTTGGAGCTGTAATCTATACTCTAGTATCTTTAAAAAGTCCTATTATGAATGTATTTTATAAACTTCATTTAGTCCACCTGTTATGAAACTTTGTCTCCTATGGATTTTCGACAAGTAGCACAAGCATTAGTGTTGAATTTGATTTTTATTATAGCTCTTCGTATGTAAGGGTACCAAAATATTTGCATGCATTGCAATTAGTACAAAATGCTGTGGTACAAGTAATATTTAGCTTATCCTGGAATGAAACCGTAAATCCCTAATGATAGTTCTTCATTGGCTACCTATTGTGCAGAGATCCCAATTCAATCTTCTTTCTGTACCATAGTTTTGTAGTATCTCCCTGCTCCCTCCTTACTATGAGTCGCAGAAGTTAGTGTACCCCCATCTACTCAGGAATTCCATTGCAGTTCACGCGATATAAAGCTTTTCCATTTTTTGGTCCTTTTCAGTCAGATAAATTGCCTTTAGGGTTGTGAATGGAAATAGAATATTGGAGATTTCGAAAGAAATTAAAAGCTTATCTATATGCTCAAGCTTATTCAGATTAAATTTTTTTTTAAATAGCTGTAATATCTTTGAATGTGCTGATCATTGTACAGTTTGCTTTCTTATATTCTGTTTTATGTGTTTGATTTAACTGTGCTTAATGTGGTGTATTTATATTATGTATACATTATCCTTACTATAAGATATCTTAAATAACTCCAAATAAGAGGGAAATGCTATTGATGATTGTGTAGCATTTTAAACATAAAACCTTGATTTGTATTTGTACAAATGGAGATGGGCAAAATGATAGCCGTGGTGAAGACTCTTGCCCAAACCATGGATGGAATGGGTTAGCAAAAAGACCCTAGAAACACAAGTTGAAGCTTTCAGTTTTGTAACTGAGTTGATATTAGAAAGTGAAAGGTCAGTATTCTACAATTGCAGATAAAACTGTAGACACTTTTTTTTTTTTCACAATAAAGAGACAAAAGCTCAAAAGGAGGATTTTATTCCCTAATCGGCAAAGACAAAGGAAGAACCTTTCTTTAGATATAGAACTGTAATGAGCAAGAATTAAACAAAAAATGGTTTAGGAAAGAGGAAGCTCAGAAGAAAGCAGGTATCTTGAAGAAATACTTCTGCATGGTTTTTATGTTTAGAAAGAGAGTGAAGGGCCAAAGGCAAGGATATAAAAGTCTGTTGGGTGGTTGCAACCGTTTGTGGAGAAGATCAGTATTAAAAGTAGACAAGGCAGCGGGATCTGATGGGATACATCCTAGGATAAGGAAGGCGCTCCAGCAGGCATGCACTCTGGGTCTGGTTTACTAAGTGTTACTCCCCATAGACATTGATTAGAAGAAAGGTCTGTAGTAAATCAGGCCCTATAGCTCCTCGTGTCCTCACTGGAAAGAGGGGAGGTTCCAGGAGACTGGAGAAGAGAAGAATCTGTGCTGATGCTGTACGAGCGTGGGAACAAAGAGGTCGTGAAGAGCTATGGCCCTATTAGTCTGTCATCAGAAATGGACAAACACTAGCAAAGGAAAGATGACGTGACCTGGATAAGAGGTTGGTTAAACAGCAGGACTGAGTAGTGGTGTTGGTCAGTAGGATCCAGTCGGGTGGGATGCAACAAGAATTGGCGTTAAACTCACTAGAAGATCTAGTTGCGTTGGGATTTGAAGTAGGGAGGGCTTCGTTCAGAGAATGGATACCCTTACTGGTGTATTAACTAGTGAACCCTCCTGAAAGAGCTCAGTAACCCACAATCCAGTGGGAGCACTGAGAGGAGAGGATCACCTTGCTGGTGGCTGAAAATAATCAGTAAGCTTTTGCTTGGGAAATTTATTATTTTTTTTAATTATTGGGGAGAAGTAAACTATTGTTTGTGCTTTTAATAGTCGATAAGGTAGTTACAAACACTAACTTCTGTTTATTTCCCAACCCACCCCTAACTCATCCTTTCATTTATAGGCAGGTGCCACTTTCACAATAAAAAAAAAAAAAAATCAGCCTTTTAACGTCACTTCATGAACTCCCCACACCTTATTGAGAGTTTGACCATTCCCCAGTAGGCCATTACCAGGCATATAGTGAATACACCAGTACATTTTAAAGGATGCTAATTAGACACATTCCTACTCCCATAGCAACCTAAAACTTAACTAGGAACTGAACAAATTTGAGAATAGGCAGCAGTCCAGCAGCAAGAGGGCACCATCCCAGTCTTTTGCATCGTGTCACATGTATGATTTTTTACCCGCTGGTGAGAAGTTGTACGTATGCATCCCATGCAAAGAGCTCCTGTCTTTCAGAGAAAGAGTCCATTCTCTGGAGGCTAGAGTGGCAGACCTGGAGGAGCTGAGGCAGACAGAGATTAAAGCTCACCTGGCATAGCTTGAAGTAAACACTGAATTTGATGCTTGCCTGTCCTTTAGGAACCTGTGACTGTACTCTGTTGTTCACTTGACGCCGGCTTCTCCTTAAAGATGACATTATGGAAACCCTTTAGTTATAACCTCTGGACGCAAGGCAAGAAACGTCTTACGGCTAAGTTGTGCGACTCTGGTTAAATCAGGGTACATCCACAGCTTCTGACCATAAACAGCAATGATAGATTACGCAGGAAAAAACGCAAGGCAATATCCAATCTGCAGAAAAAGTGAAAGTCACCAATAAGGTTCCCTGATGTTTAATCTCCATTGTTAAAGAATCTTGAAGGAAATTAGTTAAGTCTAGTGACTATTCCAGGAGTATATCATCTCTAGGAGCATCCTCAGTTTGAACTTAAGGCAAAAAGTATGCTTAGTTAGTACAGGCATTAATGAACTTGGAACCTTAAGAGTCTGAGAGATGGAATTCCGCAATAATTCTATCAGAGCAATTTTCATTACAATGGGAAAATTAAGAACTCTCAGATTAAGTGAACGCATTCCATTCTCAATATTTTCGATCTTCTTAGAAGAAATTATTTCAGATTGTCCTAATTGTTGCTGTATCTTTTTCCATTGTATCTAAATGAGACTCTTGACTCTTGCACCAATATTTTATTAGAACTATCCTGGAGGCATTTATTAGTGTTCATAACTACTAAGGTATGATTGATGCTTCCATGTTAACCAATGCGTTCCAAAGAGTATCCAGCATTATCATTGGGGGTGGGAGGTCTTAAAAGATGGAATTTACCAACCTGGGCCTTGATGACCTCTCCTCCAGGCACTACTCCACCCAAGCCATCAGGGACGGCCTTTACTAAGGCCGGGGAAAAAGTAACAGCAGCAGAGTCTTCCATTACGGGTACCGTATGTGCCCCAACTGCGACCCTCCTTTCTCGTATTACACGGAATAAGGAGCTCTGCCTCTTCCAGTCGAATACCTGAAGTGCTTGGGTCTTCATGCAGTTCCTCCGGTTGATCCAACGCGATTGCGGGGCTATACCGGGGAGGAGATGATGTGGCCGGCGCTTCTGGACTTAGATCTCGTTAGCCAGCAATGGAGATTTCTGCTCCGCATCTACCGTTGCGGCGGCCATCACTATGGGAGTCAAAGCTGCCATCACCACAAAGAACTCTTCAATCCGCGGTTGAGCCGGGCTAGGTAAGGGAGAGTTGTTTGTATTCTCCTTTAATCTGGCTTTCTGCTTGGTGTGGGTTATTTCGCTTGAGGAAATTTGAAAGAAAACAGAGGAGAGAGACTCTCTTGTGTGGATCTCAGTAAGTGGCCATCTTGTCCCCAGTAAAAATGTTTGTGTTGTAACACAGTCCTGACTATTTACTGCCATACCCCAGATAGACAGGGGGGATATCTTTTTTTATACCGGCACATGGGCACATGTAGGCGCGTATGCTGGCTTGCGTTAATGGATGTGGTCATTTTATAACATACGTATGTATGTGCGCACGACATGCATACATTGTGCTGTTTTATATGGACGCGCACAAATGCCACCTTTACCACGTAAGTGGGGGATTTTGGTAGAAACACGCACCAACATAATTACCAGTTTCCCCGGTCTGTTCCCAGTTCACCCAGTTAAAGGATAGGGCTTCCTAACCCCCCTAGTTAATAAATCTCCCTTTTATCCCCAACCCTTAAACCTTGCTCTAGCCTTGTTTTGTTTTTCTTTTTTGTTTTATTAGTTACACGCCATCCATAAACGAAGTAAAGTTACCCGGGTAGAGATACTGCTAGTGAGCTTAAATACATGCTGGTTTAATTCATATTTCCTGGAATGCCCACGCCCCGCCCTCCCTCCTTATTTTGTTAAAAAAAAAGTACGCATACTCGGCGCTTTTTAAATCTGAGGGGCGCGTGCCGGCCCTACCTCTGTACGCATAATCCCGCCTTTGGTGCACGTAGGGCTTTTAAAATGTCCCTTACAGTGAGCACCTTGGAGGTTACGTCCCCTCTCCCCAAATCCCACAAACAGAGAATTGAGACCAGGTTTTGAAATGAAGGGTGCAACCCTGGTACTGAGTACTCATCCATAGGAAGAGTCAGGAAAGGGGTTAACACTGAGAAATGTTCTTCCAAATCTAAGATTAAATCTAATTATTCTAATTCTACATTTTTAGAGTCTCTTAATGTCATTTTGTCAACATGAAATAATACAAAAGATTACCTTGATCATTCAAATAAAGGCAGGCGGTCTTCAGGGTCTGCCCTAACAGAACGATTATGTTTTTAAAGGTTAAGTACTTTCTTGTTTGAAACCTAAATAATACATAATTGCTTTTGATTAAACTTCTAGCTTATACAATATAATGAGGTTAATTTGCTGACCTCAGCTACAATTATCTTAATCGGTTTAATAGAAATAAAAAAAGCCAGATCAAGACAATAGCTTCAGGTAGTAAAGGAGTATTTTGATGGAATTTTTTATTTTTTTATTTTTGAATGCCCTGGTTTCAGCTAAGGTTAAAATTTAAGTGCCTCAAGATTAAATATAATGTTACGATGAAAGACTTCAGTTTTTAGCAATTAAGCTTCATAACCACTGTGCTTTCATCTATTTATGGTGGATAATTTTATGTTCCAGGTACAGAATGCTTTAAAGCAGTTATTTCATGCCGTCGGGATCATTTTAAGGATGGGTGTGTACGTTGCACCTGGTGGCAGAGCTGTCCTCTGATTTTCTAGTGCATTTCTTTACTTAGAGATGGGCCTGAAAATTGGAAATCTGAATTCAAATCATAGGTCCTGCCCTGTATCTGGATATTTGTCTCTGGATGGAGTTTTGGCAAATGACGCTGCAAATTTTTGTTTTTATTCACTAAATTACGGTAGACTTGGACTGGTCTGATTTTTTTATTTGAAACTCAATACCAGGAATAATTGCCAGGCAATACTGCCCCTTCCCTGCCCCCCCCCCCCCCCCCCCCCCCCCCAAAAAAAAACAAATCACTCTTTGAGCAGGGCTTAAGTTATAAGGTCTGGACATAGGACTAAAAAAAAAAAAAATACAAAGAGAGGACAAAATCAAAATTACACAGCATGAAGCTCATAAATACATGTGATCTTAGGACCGTTGTCCCGGCCTCTTGTTGCCTCTCTTGGATTATTGCACCTGGAAAGTGCCACTGCTAGACTAACATCGGGAAAGAACCCCATGTGCATATCCCCCCTGCCCCCAGTCCTATTGGAATTACATTGTCTGCTCGTTAACTTTCATGCGAATTTCCAAATCGCCATTACCGTTCACAAACTCTTCAGGCTGGACTCCTTGCCTTGGGACGATGCGTTGCTGAAGGTTTCTAACCCGACGCAATCAGAGATGCCCCCTAGATGTCTCATCTGGGAGGCGATGCCTGACTATCCGAAACTGGAGAGACACTGCTTTCTTGGTGGCAGCCCCCTAATATTTGGAATTCACGTCCTGAGGCGTTGTGCTCGATGGAGTGCACAGTGACTTTCAAGTCCCTGCTTAAAATGCTTTAAGCAGGACCATGTTTTCAGATTTTTGCTCTTTTTTTTTTTTTTTTTTTTGTCTTAAGGGTTATGTGTTTTCTTTGTATTGTATCTTGCCTTTTGTGATTTTATTATGTATGTTCCCATTGAAAATTGCTTAGGTTTTCATAAGCGATAAATTAAAATAATCCAAAACTATCCCCGTCTCTGCTGATTGAATTGTTAAAAAATGACTAGAATAGGAAATATTTTACAAAAGACTGTACCCTAGATTCATCAAAATGCTATAATTTCGCATGGATAACGCCCAAGATAAGAAAAAAGGGCATGTTTATGATGATTTTAGAATTACTGCACCATGCGCTATGTTACCGCTTCGCATAGATAGTGTATCGCGAGGTGCGTTAGTTTTCGCACCCTGCAATACTTCACTACTCTCAAAGTACCCAGACAGGCTATTACTAGTGAGAGAGACTCTTTATAAGGCCTTCATAGTATTCAAGTATTTATATCACAGTAGGAGGGCCAGCTAATAACTTGAGGTGAAGCTTTGGTGGTGGTTTAGGGTTTTGGGGCCAGTTTGACATGCAGAGTGAGACGTACGAACAGCACAGTACACCTCAGTGAAGATTTGACAACATTTGGAGCGAGGAAAGTCTCACAGAGATGAGATTTCTACAATGTTCTCTCACCCTAGCATGATGGCCTCTATACCAGAGTACTATATCAAGCTAGGGTGAGAGAACATTGTAGAAATCTCATCTTTGTGGGACTTTCCTCGCTCCAAATGATGTCAAATCTTCACTGAGGGTGTACTGTGCTGTTCGTACGTCTCACTCTGCATGTCAAACTGGCCCCAAACCACACCACAGCCTCACGTTGAGTTTTTAGCTGGCCGTCCTGTAGTGATATAAATAGTTGAATACTGTGAAGGCCTCCCCAGAGGCTCTCTCCCTCTCCTCTCTTTATCGCGAAATGGCTCTAATGCAGCTGAACGCCAGGAAAAAAGGTGGTTATTTCCAGCATTAAAAGCGTGTGATAGCGAGTGATATGCTATCACACGGTGTAAAAATGCTCTTCATTTTCATTAATCCTGTCCAAACCCCTCCTGATCCCACCCCTTTGAAAAATTTGCATTCATGCAACTCGATACCATTAATATCGCATGCGATATGGCATTAATACATGCGTTATCGTGGGCATTAATACCATAACGCGTTTTGATGATGTTAGGCTTGCAAAGATTTAATCTGTGTGCAGTAGGGATGTGAATCGGATCCGATATCGGATCCGATTCACATCCGATATCGGATCCGATTCACATCTATAGAGATGTGAATCGGAACCAGAATCGGATCCGATATCGGATCCGATTCACATCCCTAGTGTGCAGACCTCCAGTGCGTCCCAGTTTGTCATTAATGGGTGGCTAAATGACTACCAAACTTTAGAGGAGTTTCTGCCCCTCTGATTACATTTTGTGTTTGTGTAGCATTGCACATTGGCGGTTTTCTGAGGAACAACAGAGGTAAAGATTAGAGGAGGCTGAAGTGCCTGCTATTATGTAATGAGATGTGGCATGGGAGATGGCTTGGACTCGGCGACCAGGAAACCTTTATTAGAGTGCGTTTCTCGTGCAGTTAGAAACGATAGGACAGTCAAAGGGGGTACGATGCTTGAAGGTGCCAGGCATAGTAACAGAGCATCTGTGCGATGCATTCTTGTGTGGTACATCCGAGCGCCATCTCTTTGAAGTCTGTATTGCAGAGCTTTCCAAACTGTGTGTCGGGACATGTTAGTGTGTCGCCTGCAGTGTGCAGGTGTGTCGCGCAAGCCCGGTCAACTCTGATGCGAGTTTGGGCTTTTTTTTTTTCTAGAGATTCACTTTTTTTTTTCAGTTTATGGGTTGCTTATTATTGGGTGATTTTTGCTGTCAATCGTGTTTTTTTGGGGGGCTTGGTGGGTGGAACGAGCCCAGCCATCCTTGCATTGGCTGTTGCTGCCGATGAGGCCTGGCCATGAGGAGTACTGACTGCAAGCAGCAGTGTCTGGTGATCATGGAAGGGAGTGAAGCACTTAACTGGCAACAATCAAAAAGACGAGGTACATGAGTGTGGGGGCCAGACATGTGCTTGAGGGGGAGAGATATGAGTGTGTGGGGGCCAGACATGTGCTGGGGGGAGGAGAGAGATGAGTGTGTGGGGGACAGACAATTTGTTTTATTATTGTTTCTCATAAATTATAACAATAACATGAATCTTGGAATATATATTTTTAATATAAATTTAAGGTTTTCATGAGATAGGTTGTGTTGTGAAACATTTTATTTATGTATATATTTAAGGAAACATACATAAATTGTCGAAATATGTTTCGTTCGTTTAACCTTTAACCTCTGGTTTACTAGTAGACTGAATTACCGTGTCGTGAAATTATGTTTGTCTAAAAAGTGTGTCACCAACATGAAAAGTTTGGAAAGCTCTGCTGTATTGCAATGGTGGCCGGTCTAGGAGGCTGCACTGTTTGGTGATTACTGGCATTGCTTTTGCAGAAACTGTTTGTGCTATTCACGCACTAAAATACTCTTTTTGGAAAGAGGTTGCAAATATTTGCTCTGCTGTTGTATTGGTATATGTGATTTCAATTACCCATGCACGTTTTTGGATGTTACAGAAACATACGTTTTTTTTTTTTTTTACGATTTGGATCCTGCAGGCTCCACTTTTTCGATTTATTTTACAAATGCACTTGCTCATGTCAACTTCTTCTTTTCCTTGATCTGTAGTTGAGTAGCACTGTGCTGTTCTGTTTTGTGCTCTTATTCTGGGCTGGAGCATGGAAGGGGGAGACGAGGGATAAAACATCCAGAATGTTTCATGGAAAGCATGGAATATACTAATTGTTAACAGCACACAAGGATCCCCAGACCTTCAGCTAACTGGGTATCTGCTCCTTAAGCAAATATGCAATTTGAGAGGGGTGGGGTGGGGAAATGAACTGCTAATGCAGCCAAAGAATGTTGTAGGAGATAAGCAGGTGTCATGTGCGAAAACTACTTGCTGTATGGTAAGACAGAATACGTTCTGTGAATTTTCCTTGTGTAGGAAACTCGGGTTCATAATCCAAATATTTTATTCCTATTTCTGCCTGTCATGACTGGACAGCCACTTCAAAAGGGATTTCAATGGTGATACAGCACTAAAGAAATAATTTTATTCTTATCTGATAGAAGATGTTGAGCATAACTCAGAATGCTTAAGTGTTATGGTTTTAACATTTTGTATCTTTTTTTATTTATGAAGTTTTTATAGTACAAATAAAAAAAAAAAAGAAATACCATAAAAATACACATTATAACGAAAAATAAAATCAACACCTGTTAACAGCAAAATGTATGTATTTCATTAACCCACAATACTGAGAGGGAAACCAATGGAAAATGTTAATGCTATGGAAAATATATAATTTGTTTTAATGTGAAAAAGCTGTGTTTATACTCATTTTGAGACCAAAATAACCTTCTTGTGTAGATCAAACTCCAAACAATAGACCAGAAGCCAGACTAATTAGAGCTTGTGAAAGCAGCCTCGGCTTTAGCTCTAGAATGCAGGAAGTTCTGCAGTTGAGTGGCAGGCATAAAATATGTAGTGCCAGTTTCAAATGTAAGCAGAAACGGGGATGATACAGCAAAAACTGAGTGCCAACAGCACTAGCCACCTGGTGCATTGCAAGGAATGGCTTCCTTTGTTCTTGTGTGGCTGCACATAAATTAGAGGGGATCCCAGGTGATATGCCCCGGAAACGAAACATTTTTTTGTGCTAGAAATGCAGCTTTAAAATCTAATTCTGGTCCGGTTCGAACGTGAAGGTGATTGAGTCTCTGGCAGCTGCTCTAAGGTCACACCCCAGTTCTTGTCAGGTTAGGACAATCCATGGAGAGTTGTCCCTGCGCAGACACTGCTCCCTGGTGGACACTACTTTCCCATAAGGGGCAGATAGTGTCCCCTGATGATGGGGTGCATGGGGGGAATTATGTCTGTCCATATCTTTAATTCTTCCACAAAATACTTCTGAGCACTTGGCTGGAGACCTGAAAGGGAGATTTGGAAAAATTTTAAAATTTCAAGTTCAAATGCTTACTTAGCTTGGTTTCAGTTTTACAGTGTTTGGCTATCTTGCATGAAAGCATGACTAGAGGATTGTAGTGAAGTAACCTGTTCAGAGCAGGCCAATTTCTTGGAGCGTTCCCGCTGCACCCAGTGTCACATCTGACTTTGGTTTGAGCTTGCAAATTTGTGGCAAATCTTTTCTCCATTGGCTACTAATTTAGATGGTAGCTATAGTTTAAATTGTTAGTGGTGATACATAAGCTGCTTTACTTTAGATGCTCCTTGCAATTTAGCTAATAAGTTATTGCAATGTGTGCCAAAGAGAACATTACGTTCATCTGACATACTTTTTTTTTTCTTTTTTAACCATTCCTTACTCCATTTCTCTAATTCATCTTTAGAAATTTCAGACCATGCTATGAATTGGTTAGATCTGAACTGGAACTAACAGTAGGAAGGTACCAGAATTTGGAAATTCCCTGCTTTTATGGACGAGAATACTCTTTCAAGATTTTCTGATGAAAAAATGTAAAGAATTGCAGGTAAATAACTTTGAGCATAGGTCCACCCTAGATCTCTTTTCGTAAAAGGCTAAACTAGTTATATAGGGGGAGATCATTGCTTATATGATAAAATATAGAAGAGGCTTAGATAACCAAATAAGTTGGAAAAGGATGTTCAGCAATTGAAATTGATTTTACTTACTAAACAAACAGTAGTAGTGAAGGCTAGTTTTTTGTTTTTTTTAATCTCACAGGCGGCCCTGAACTCCTGCAATCCTCCAAAGGACAAAAATTCTCTATTTTACTACAAATTTAAACTGTTCCAATATAGAAAAATTCGGTAAAATGTTAGCTGCTTTGATTAAGAATTCATAGCAGCAGTGAAAGCACGGGAACTATAGTCAACTCTAAACAAACACATGAGGTGTTTTTAAAATTGTTTAAAGATCTCTATTCTAGGGGAGCAGTGAATGTAGTTCTCATTCAGCAGTGTTTAGATATTCATATGATGTATTTAACTGACTCTCTGATAGACAAACAATGCTCCAATAACTGTATAGGAACTTTACAAAGCTCCAGGCCCAGATGGCTTTGGAAGAGAATTTTATAAATTACTCCAAGGCCAAGCTGCTGCCCCGTTGGTGGCAATATAGGCACACTCCGTAGACACTGGGCCATTCCATTATAACAAAGTCAGAATTACTTTAATACCCAAGGCCGGTAAAGACTTGCGAGAACCAGAATTCTACAGGCCTGTATCACTCATCAACTTTGATTTGAATTTGCTTGCCAAGATAATGGCAGAGAGAGAGGCTCCTATGCTCCCTGATTTGGTTCTTGCTTTTGTACATTATAGGTTCTCAGAGGTCCATATTCAAAAGCCATTTAGATAATGTAGTAGTAATTTGTCTAAATGGCTTACCGGCTATATTTAGCCCTTATCTGGCTAAATTCTGTCCGAGAAACTAGTTAGTTACCTGGCTAGGATTTAGGAGGATAAGGGGGCATTCCATGAGGAGGCAAGAGCTGCTCAGAGGAGGAGTTAGATGGTTAACTCAAGTGGCTAACTCCTATCTTGCCATAAGGATGTCCTAAAGTTAGCTGGTTGGACATAACCAGCTAACTTTGATATGTATCCTCCTAGTTTGCTAGATATGTTTATCTGGCTAACTAGCCAAGCCTCACAGCAACTGAAAATGGACCCCTCTGTGACTAATCTGAGGAAAATATTAGCCTCTCTGTCTATATCTTTCTCTGTGGAGTCTTTACTTGTTAGCTTCGATGCAGAGAAGGTGTTCAGTCAGGTTAATTGGAGATATCTTTTTACAGTTCTAGAGAGAGTAAATATCCTTGACATGTTAGTTTTATTCAGATTGTAGAACGCTTCTTTTAATTAATGGAGGATGGACAGAAGAATTTGGCCTACATCTTGGAACCCAGCAGGGTTGTCCTTTAGATCCCTTACTGAGATGGATTTAAACCTTGGATGCAGTTCGAGGGATAGCTATGGGGCGTTCTGAATTCAGAATTGCTACTTTTACAGATGACACATTGGTCTACGGTACTTATCCGGTTAGATCCCTGGCACTGTTGGCTGAGTTTTTTGTTTGGTTCTTTTTCAGGTCTCAAATTAGACTACGATAAGTTGGAAGCACTTGGAACTTCCCCTGTATGGGGAACTACAAACTTTATGGAGCCAGGGCTTCCCTTTACAGTGGGCAGATGGTTTGTTTCCTGTTGCTTCTAAGGTGGACTCTTGGGCCAAGGTGGGGTTGACGCAACCCGTAGGAAAGGACCTAGGGGTCCTCACTGTTGGCAGGCGGAGTGGGCTGATAGACAGAGGCCGCTGGAGCTTCACCTATACCACCCTTGTTCCCCGCGGGTTGAGCCTTTGGGTGCCGGGGCTGGCAGGACTTAGGTGGGCCTCTGTTTATAGTCAGAGTAAGAGTTGGTTCAGCCCAGAGACAGCAGGTGAGAGATGGTACAGTCTTACTCTGGACTAGGTAATGTCCTGGAAACTTGGGTGCCAATGGAACGGGAGGCAGACAGAGGGTGCTCGAGCAAAAGCAGGCCGAAGCCTGAAGAAACCACGTCCAGGGAGTAAGCTGGAGAGGCGTCCAAGGGCAGGTTTGAGTCAGGGATGGCGGCAAGCAAGGCTGAGATCGGATCACGGAGATAGTCAAGAGCGTAGTCGGGCAAGGTACAGGTCTGATCACGGAGACAATCAAAAGCCTAGTCAGGCAAAGCAGAGGTACGGGTCTGGTGATAGGCAGTGGCGTAGTTGGACGAAGCCAAGTCAAAGTCCGTGTAGTTAATCAGAGGTATGAAGCAAGGTAGGAACGAGGAACAGGAATGCAGGGATGAGACGAATCTCTGAGGCAATGAGTACTCGACCAGCGAGGAGACCTGTTGCGATGGCAACGCTAGGGAGCGGAGCCTGAGCTTAAATACTGTAGCTAAGTTGATGCCATTATCCAGGACCGCGGCTAGGTTCCCGCCATGGTCCCTACTTAAGGATCAATGGTGTGCTCATGCCTAGGGAGGGGCACGGCGCGAGTAGCAGGGTCTCTCTGCGGGCCACGCGGAGAGGCCAGATGAGAAGTGGTAGTAGGACTGGGAAGGCCGGGGACTGTGGCAGGGCTGGAGGCACCAGGGGAGGCCCAAGGACGGAGCTGGAGTCACTGTAGAAAGGTGAGGGGGCCGTGCCGCGGGTCTGCCGCGGGCGGCATGCGTAACATTTCAGTACTTGGGGATTGCCTGCCCAGCTGAAATAGGCAAGTTATATCAACCTAATAGTAAACCTTTGCTTTCCCAGGCGAAGAGTAAATTACTAGCTTGACCATCACTTCCTTTACCTCTGGTAGGGAGACTTCATTTTATTTAAAATCGTCCTTTTCCCTATATGGCTCTACGTAATCCAGATGCCTCTTCTGTGGATCCTCTCTAGGGAACTTAAATGATTATGTAGGGACATCTCTAAATTTCTGTGGCACGATAACAAACAAAGAGTTGGTATTAATCAATTAATGGGGGCTTGGAACTGTAGTGCTCATGGATATCCAGGCCTGGAAAAATATAATTAGGCGTGTCAATTATGTCATATCCAAGACTGGCTTTGGGATACTTCCCAATACACTCCAGTGGAAGTTGAAAAGCACTTAGTTTAAACTTTCTCCTTCATGCAAAATGTGCAGTGTTACCACCTTTGGTGATCTCTTTATGACTTTATGGAATATTGACAATGGGAAGTTTCACCTTACTTACAGATTCAGGGTAATCTGAACTTTTTGCCTGGTTCTCTGCTTCATGGAAGCGAAAAGGGATTGTTCAGCTTTGCCAAGTGTTTACCCCTGATGGTGCATTGTTGTCATTCCAAGAATTGAAACAATCTTTCGCCCTATCGTCAAATGATTATTTTGCATTCTTAACAGCTATGGCATTATGTAAATGCTTTAGGCCCCTCTCATCTCATGGATACTTCTTGCAATCAGGTAGAAGAATTTTTTTTTAGAATTGAAGAATTTGAGAGGATGTCTCTCTGAATTTTACAAATCTCTGGGGAAACCCCGTTCATTGCAGATCTATGGTTCACTGCTCAATAAATAAGAGGAATACTGCACAATGCTATGGAGTTGAGAGCACCGGTGCCAGGTGTGTATGGCTCACTGCCATCTTGGGTCTCATTCTTACATTTTAAATGTATAAGCTGATTCTGTTTGCATGCAGGGCAAAGGCTGTTAAATATGCTGCTGTTAAATATGTTTTGTTTTTTTTGTCTTTGAAGCAACAGTTAAGGGCACTAGATAGATATCTTCCAGCTGTGTGCTTGTGTTGTAGCATTGTTTGCTATTGGTAAACATCATCTCTCTACTGTTAATAGCTTTCTGTGCTTTTGATGTATGCTTTTTCCCCCCTAATACCATGTTACTATATGGTTCAGCAGGCTTCCTCCACTACTACTTTCTGGATGAATTCTGCTGTGGCTCAGACAGCATATGGGAATGGAGAAGAAGCTGTAATGGTACAGTGCACTACTGATGACCATTGGGAGTTTAGAGTGGTTTTGAGAGATGAATTTGTATCAATTGAATAGCATTTTTCTTTACTGATCATCAAAAAGAGAGGGTATATAAATGATGGTATAATAAACTACATAAAGTACTGTAGGTCGATAATATATCTATAATAAATAGACTCACTCCTATAACCCTGAATTTAAATCATTCAAGCAATAACTCAGTGTTATGTTTATCAGAGGCCTTCATAAACTGTGCGTGTCTCAGCGTCGTTATTAGAATCACTATGAACGGCGTCTTAGCATCAGAAACTTGTAATCATAGGTCTCTGTACTTTTTCTTAGTTTTCAAAACTTGCACTAAAACTTTCTGCCACCAAACGAACTGCTTATCTTTCACAATTCTTCAGGTCCTTGAATTTTGAAACGTCCCAGCATGGCCGCAGTGTTTCGAAACCTCCTTCTACTTCAGGGGGAGCCTCTGCGAGTGCCGGTGGGCACTCGCAGAGGCTCTTCCGGTAGGGCTCTGCTGGTTAAGGCCTCTTCTCTAAGCAGCCCGGCATCCCCCTGGCCTCCGCCCCACCGACTCGTCACAGTGCAGATCAGCAGACCCGATCATCCCGAGGTCTCTCATCCAGTCCGCGCACGTCAGTCTTTCGGCCCCCCCGGCACGTACGGCTCCTCTGGAGTGCCGAACCCCGAATGCATGACGCTGCACGTCTTGGCATCGAATCCCAATGGCCAAAACCTTCGACCACTTCTCCAGCTTTCCTAGGTGACTTCTCATTCTCTCTACTCTTTCAGGGGTGTCCACTCTGTTGCAGATCTTAGTGCCATCCACAAAAAGTCAAATTGTACCTAATCTAATCAATATTCTTTTTTTTTTTTTTCCTTTTCAAAGAAAACTATTTTCAGATCACGGAGATGATCAAAAGCCTAGTCAGGCAAGGCAGAGGTCCGGGCCTGGAGATAGGCAGTGGTGTAGTCGGACGAAGCCGAGGTCCGGGCCTTGTAAAAACAAGCGCCAAAGACCAGATGGCTGCAGTTCATGTGTTAAAGTTTGTTTTGTTTTTTTTCTTCAATGCGGCTAGTGTTACTTTTCCTTGTAACCTGCTTTGCCGGATACCATATCCACCAAGTACCAGCTTTCCTGGGGAGCTGAAACCCTTTTTTACATTTGGGGCTGCATCCAGCTGGCAGATGTGCCCCTTGGCTCAGTCTTGTTTCCTGTATTCAAACCATAGATATTATTTTATATGTAAACACACTTCTTAAATTACGGAATATTTTATTGTCATATGGTTTGCGCAAAGTTTTTTTGTTTTTTTTTTTCCCTTTAGTTTTTCTAAATGAGAGATTTAATCCCCATGGTTTGGCCAGGGTCCAAATAATTTTGCATCTCCAATAGGGATAGGTTGCAGGGTGTTTTAACACCCCCTCTCCCTCTACTGCCATTGTGGAGATCCTCGGTATTTGCTGAAAGGCCAAGAAAGGACCGTGCTGATGTCACGACTGGGACTTGACTTTTGATCTTACGTGCGGAGAGGCTGAGAGGTAAAACTGAATGTGGCTGGATTTGCAGCACTGAAAGACTGATGCCCTGTGTTTCCTCACCTCGCAAGGTACAAAGCAGTCTGCAGTTCAGGCCTCCTAGGCTGCCCTGGATGGCGCCACCTGTAACTAAGACTGCCTACTAGGATGTGAATGACTATGGTTTAAGCTGTGTGTGTGTGTGTGTGTGTGTGTGTGTGTTTGTATTTATTTTTAACTAACCTGTAACCTTGCCTGCAAGCAAAGACCTGCAGAATATCAGGCGAAACAAACATTTTTATCAATATATACAATAGCATGTTGTACAGTGAATAAGACCTTACCCTGGCTTTTCAGCAGTACCAGGCAGTCCTACTTATCACCTGCTCATGAGTCCAGCAGTTCGTCTCATACAGTTACCGTTTATGGAGGATCCTTATACATTTTAGGGATCGGTTTACTAAAGGTTTTCTCCCATTTTGTGTCCTAAAGGAGGAAAATGTTTAGTACATAGATAAGGCCCCTTAACCTGGTATAATCCTATTAGAGGGGGGGAGGGGAGGGGCAGGAAGTGAAAGCAAAGCCTTCAGCCAGTTTGTATTCAGATGAGCCAGTGCTGAAAGCACTGGGAGCAGCAATTCTGTAAAACTTGGTGCAAGGTAAAGCTGCAAAACCCGTAAGCATTACGTTTTACACTTACATTTTATTCCAAAAAGGCATCTCGTGGTGACAGTTCAAAGTGTGTAAAAATCGCCTTCACGAAATGAGAGATTTTAAACACAAACTTGCCGGTCAATCTTCTGAATTTGGAGCAGCAGATATGTAAAAGTTGCTTTTTTGATGAGATCATAGGTAGAGGTTTTGTAGATTTTTATTTAATTTTTTTAAAGAATAAAATCCGGCCTTCAGCTAAAACTGGTAAACCAAATTCATTACATAAAAATGTAAAATTTGCAACTTTAGGCGAGCATCCCTTGTGTTCTCCACTCTCATCGGTTTGCAGTAGAGAAGTATTTTCCACTTCAATCAAAGCTCAATTTTTTTTTTTTTGTTTTGTTTCTTTTGCTTGACCTGAAAAAAAAAAATGCTTGTCATGATTATGAAAATATATTTTCAAAAGTGGTTAAATGTGAACCAGATGTCTATTGCGCAGCCCTTAAACATTGTTTTTGCAGTGAGGAGGTAATCGCTAGTGTGGGTTTTTTTAAATAAATGTGATTGGAATAGATGAGCTCATGTAGAAGCCTGAAGTACAGAGAACAGAATTTGTTTGGCTTTGAGCTTTGCTTTCGGAAATGCAGAGTAATTAAGCAGTGCTTTTCTGAGGAGGTCATATTAGGAATACACAATAAGTGACTGTCCGCCCCCAGCTTCTCTGACCTCTGTGAGTCAGGAGCTGGCACTTTGATTCGACCCCAGTAGAGAGGCAGAAATCTGCACAATTGAAATGTTTTATTAAAGGGTTTTTTCCCCCTTTGTAAACAAAGGAGTTAATGCCACTGCTAGATCTAAGGTTTTAACCCCTTAAATATGTTTTGTCCTGTAGCTGCCTTTCCTCGTTCCTTGTGTGGTCTTGCTTTTTTTGAAAGTGGTGATATATATATATATATATATATATATATATATATATATAAATAAATATGTGTGTGTGTGTTTTTACTTTGTAATTCATCACCATCCTGCAGTGCACTGGTACAGGAGTAGCCCTCCTTCCTTATTGGCCTACAGATGTGTATCTTTGCTATATTGACAGTCCAGCAACACTTCCGTCTCGCAGTCGGGAAAACGAGGGCAGAAGTTTAAAATATAAAACGTTGCGTTAATCTGCTCTGCTGCAAGTTGCGACACAGCTAACTCGAAGGGTCCTGAGGCTGTGGAAAGTGAGAGCTTTATCGGTAAGGCGCAGTCGTCGCTCTCCTAGGAGGGAAGGGTTCTCGGCCCGTTCCTCGGTTCCTACCCAGGCGATCGGGCTTTCGGGATATCCACGGTGGAACACGTACGAGAGGGATTTTGCACGCAGCGGAAGCGGTGCATGTAAATCCTCGCTCGCGTGCATTCGTGGTAGATAAGCCTGATGGCGCGACTGGATAGCTGTGTCACGAGGAATGGGTGGAGAACCCGCTGTCCTACAACACTGGCAACTTAAAACAACAATCTGTGTCCCTTTTTTTTGGAATTAATTTTATACGTGGAGGAGAGAGTGAAATTTTGTTTTGAAAAGCTCCTGTTTAGTCAGGCCAGTATGGATGTTGCTATAGTGATCCGTATCAGAACGTAAATCAGGTATCCTCCGATACATGGAGGAATTAATTATAGTAGAGAGAGGCTGCTGAGCACATTCAGGGAAGGGCCAGCCACTGCAAATTTAAATAGTGGATTAATGCCGGGGTTTTTTTTGTTTGTTTTTTTTTAACATTAACCATGGTTATAGATAATGAGGTTGTTCTCTGGCTTACTGTGGTTTTGAATACCTGTCCCGTCTCTGGTTTGCTGAGGTTGGGATTTCCACTTACTGCTGGTTGTATGCGCGCTCTCTCCATTTTGGGTCCTGACCTTGGGAGTGCTTTTTCCTTCATGCGTTCTACAGATTCAGGGAAGGACTCTTTCTAAGACTGGTTCGGGATATAGTTAGAGGGTCACATGCTTATTTCAGATGGATGAAATTATGAGAAATAAAATGAATTAGGGCAGAAATACCATAGAAGGGGAAACATAGTAGAGGGACCAAAGGAAGAAACTAAACCAAGAAACAAGCAAACTGCTTCTTTTGAGTGGAGGAATCGTCTAGTTAATGGTCAGTGCAGCAGACTGAGAACTGGGGAAGCTGAGGCCCCATGTCCCCTTGGGTAAAGTCACTTCACTCTCCATTACCTGAGGTTCAAACTTGGGGCCTCGTTTATTCAGCTGTTCTCCTTAATATGGGTAGCCAGGACTGATGCTTCTGCCCGCATCCGGCCCTTCACAACAGATAATAAACACTCACACAACAGAATTGGGGATCAAATAGGCCGCAGCTTTATTACCAAACACCCAAGAGCCCGAGCCAGGTAACCATAACAAGTCTCCCACCACTGACCAGCAAGGCGGGCACCCGCAAGCTAACCCAGCCTGTATGAAGTGACATCAATAGAGCGCATCCCACAACTCCCGCCACTGTCCAGCAAGGAGTCATATCAGCAACAACTGCACCCAGTGGTTCTGCTAGGAATCCCTGACATGACCCCTGTCAAGTCAGACAACTGTTAACCAAGGCTTAACCCCCCAATTGCCTCAGGCTACCCGCCACAGACGCAGGGGCAGGTCTACAAACCTTGAACCAAAGCACCCCAGATGACCCTCTGCCCGCTTGATCCATTCTGGATCTGTGGGTAAAAAGAACAACCGAATCTGCTCTGATGCTCATGTGCTGAAGTAAGAGGCCGGAAGCTTCAGACCCTTTAGTAGCTCTCGCAACCAACTCGCTAATGCAAAAGGCACCAAAAAAAGCAAAGACTAAGGCAAGACAGAACAAACACTCCTAATCACAGTCACAAATAACTAGGTAACGCCTCCCATAATTTGTTCAAAATCTCCTGGGTATCAGGTAAATGTTTATCTGGCTCAGGAGCGGACCCATGGGCCCACTCCAACATTAAGTGACAAATCAAGAACCTCCCCATGGGAAAACCCCCAACCATGAGCCCCCATGAAGAAGGAAAACACAGAAAGCTGTCTAGAGACCGATGCCCTCGAAGCCCCACTCGCTCTAGCACTTTCAATAAATTGCACGATGTGTCCATCCAAAACAGGACCCCAATGCCAACCCAAACTTGCAAGGAAGGAGACAACCTTGTTTGCTGACTTCATGTAACTGTTCCAGGTGGACGGAGCTAAGGATGCCCACAGCAGCTTCCATGCTTCCAGAAACCAAAACTCCATAGGAAAGGCGGCACTGGCAATCCAGGCTGATCTGCTTCTGGTGCGAGCTCCCAAAACAAGACCCACTTGCAACGAGAGAGAGAATCAGCCACAGACTTAGATACCCCAGGAATGTGACGAGCCCATACAGTAATATTCAACCCCATACAGCGCAGCACAAAATTGTGCAACAAGTCAGACTAGTATACACTTCACAGACCGCTTATTGATTACTTCCACCATGCTAAGGTTGTCACACCAGAACACTACCCTCCTGTCCTGGAGACGCGCACCCCACAGGAAAACAGAAACAACAATGGGGAACAATTCTAAGAAAGTAATGTTCTTGGAAAACCAGTATCCTTCCATTCCTCTGGCCAAGGTGCTGCACACCAGGCACCCTGGAAATAGGCACCAAAGCCAACCAATCCTTCAGCGTCTGTGAACAATTCCAAAACACTCATTTTGCCACAACAAACAACCATTAAAGTCAGACAAAAATCGGTCTAAGATCCGCAATCTTCACGCATCTGCTGAGTTATACGAATATGACCACCACTCTTCTGTACGTCTGTCATTCCAAAACTCAACCTGCGCGGAAAAACCCTGGCCATAGGAATTACTCGGCAAGCAAAGTTCAGGCTGCCCACTAAAGATTGCATCTGACTTAAAGTTAGCTTTTTAGCAAGCAGTGCCCTGGATACAAGATCCCTCATAATTGCCACTTTTTCTGCCGGCAACCGTGAAATCATTTTGACGGAATCCAACTCAATACCTAGGAAAGCCAGACAAGTCAGGGTCCATCTGTCTTACCCTTAGCTATAGAAACATAGAAATGACGGCAGAAGAAGACCAAATGGCCCATCCAGTCTGCCCAGCAAGCTTCACACATTTTTTCTCTCATACTTATCTGTTTCTCTTAGCTCTTGGTTCTATTTCCCTTCCACCCTCACCTTTAATGTAGAGAGCAGTGATGGAGCTGCATCCAAGTGAAATATCTAGCTTGATTAGTTAGGGGTAGTAGCCGCCGCAATAAGCAAGCTACACCCATGCTTATTTGTTTTACCCAGACTATGTTATACAGCCCTTATCGGTTGTTTTTCTTCTCCCCTGCCAATAAGCAAGCTTCTCCCCTGCCAATAAGCAAGCTACACCCATGCTTATTTGTTTTACCCAGACTATGTTATACAGCCCTTATTGGTTGTTTTTCTTCTCCCCTGCCGTTGAAGCAGGGAGCTATGCTGGATATGCGGGAAGTATCAGTTTTCTTTTTTTCTCCCCTGCCGTTGAAGCAGAGAGCCATGCTGGATATATAGGGATACCAAAATCAGAGACAGTTCTCTGAAAACAACGCAGCAAGTGCAAGCAAGTCGACAAAGACGAGTGGCCCACAAACAGAAAGTTATCCAAATAGTGCTCTATGTTGGCTTCACCAGCCCTTTCAGCAACCACCCAGTGAATGAACGAACTAAAGACGTGAAAGTAAGAGCACGCGATTGAATACCCCATGGGCAAACATCTATCAAAATAGAATGCATCTTGAAAACGAAAACCCAACAAGGAAAAACACTCGGGGTGTATAGGGAGCAGCCAGAAGGCAGACTCGATGTCCATCTTTGTCATCAATGCTACAATGACGGACCACAGCCACTGTTGATTCAAAAGAAGCAAACTGTACAGTGCAAAAATCTCTGGGAATGTAATTGTTGATAGAATTGCATAAGAAATTGCCATGCTGGGTCAGACCAAGGGTCCATCAAGCCCAGCATCCTGTTTCCAACAGAGGCCAAAACCAGGCCACAAGAACCTGGCAATTACCCAAACACTAAGAAGAACCCATGCTACTGATGAAATTAATAGCAGTGGCTATTCCCTAAGTATAATTGATTAATAGCTATTAATGGACTTCACCTCCAAGAACTTATCCAAACCTTTTTTGAACCCAGCTACACTAACTGCTCTAATCACATCCTCTGGCAACAAATTCCAGAGCTTTATTGTTCGTTGAGTGAAAAAGAATTTTCTCCGATTAGTCTTAAATGTGCTTTCTGGAAACGAAAAATTATGAATTAAACTAAACTTTCCTGGTTCCTTCTTCAGCACCATCAATAAAGGTGATAAAACCATATCCACGAATGAGGGAACCAGGAAAGGACCCGCAATTCTACCCGTGTCTATCTCACTTTGCAGCCACCACATGAGCCAATTTCCGAACAGCCGGACGGTTCTGCCCCCCCACCCCCCTGGTCCCGCAAAGGGAATGTAGAGAAACCATATTCAAAACCGCGAAACGAGAAGTGCAGGCTCTTCTTTTGGGTACTTCCTCCAACCACGGCAACATGGCTGCCAAATGGATGGGGGTAGGAACCCTCTCAACTATTTCATTTTGGGGTGCTTTTGGCAGCAACTCTGCCTCCACTCCCATCATCGGATTGCTTCAGACATTTAGAGGTGGGGTGACCTGACCCACAGCTGGAATACGCATGCTTGAATTTGCAGTTGGGGAAGTTGCAGGCCGAGCGATTGTATCTCCAGCACACATCCGATTTAAACTGGCCCCTACTCGACTGCCGCTCACCAGACCTGCTCCAGCCTGAAAGGACAGACTGCTGGACTTGCTGGTAACTCAGAAAGCATTAGCCCCGACAGAAGACCCCGTCTTAGCGTTCATCTGGGTCAACCACAACCAGATGTCCCTGGTACCCCCAGGTCATGAATTTGTTCTCCTCCATCTGATCCCTGGAGTGCTAATCATAATTGAGCCACGACCACCCTTCGTACACACGACTAGTGACCAGAATGGCGTTAGCATGTGCGAGCAGAGGCCCATAGTGGGCAGGGTAACGACCTATCACGCTGGCAGCTGAAGGAAGGAACAGATCCAATTGAGGACATTGCAAGCAACCCTCCTTTTGAGTACCCGGAAATCTATCAACACCACCTTTTTCTTCTTTCTTATCTCCCCCTGCAACCCTCCAACAGCTGGAAAGTATCGATAAACTTACGTTGTCTGATCTTCTTTCACAGGGACTTAGCCTGTCTGAATAGTGGGAGGATGTTCCTATCACAGGCGTCCCCCTATCATGTCCTTTCCTGCTGGACCTACCCTTATCAATGGAGTCCACAATCGGAGAGCCCGAAGAGGCAGAAGAGGACGAAGAAGAATCCAAAGAACTAGACCAGGAGCGTTTCTTTTTACTCAGACTTCTCCCACTTCTTAGAGGCAGAAGAATTAGACGCAGATGGCTCCGAAACCCCCACCTGGGAAGCTGAAGTATGTTTGCTTGAGTTGGCAACCCCATCGCTGGGGCAAGCTGGTATCCCGACCTGGGAAGAACCCGAGACCCCAGTACTGGGAATAGTGGTTGACTCGCCACGCTGGCCGGACCGACCTCACTGGAATCTGGAACCACTGAACCAGATGTAGTTGCCGCCATGAATACTGGATAATTGCGCCAACCTTCCCGTTGCAAAGGTCCGGGGCCATCGACCAACTCCCCAGCTGGTCATTTCTACGAAAGAAGGAACAGTAGCAACCGCAGCTCCCCTAGAAGAACCATCAGAGAAAAAGGGCCAACGACAAGGACCCATACCAAATGAGGCTGGAGCTGGGGCCCTGTGCCAAGGGTCGGAAGTGAAATCCCAAGAGGACACAGGAGTAAGAAGAAACCTCCCCTGAGGATAACTGGACCAAGGGGCCGGAGGGCCCTCTCCCCAAGCTGGAAAATATGGACCCCAGAAGTACCCCGTTACCCCACTGGCACCACCCCAGTCATTCGCAAAGTCGGGACCTGGAGCAGAAATGGGAACTATCCATTCCCAGAGAAGACTCCCTCCTGGGACGAGGAAGGCCCCCACCAGCAGACCCACACCACTCATACTGACCGCTGGGGCCACCACAATCCCAACCCAGTACACCTCCTGGGCTCCGGATCTGCCCCGGGAACCAGCCCCAACTGAGTATTGAGAGACATTTCTCCAGGAGCTGCACTACCCCCAGCTTCAGCACTGGACAGATCAGTGTGTGAGGCTACAGCAGTCGCAGCCGCTAGCAAAGGCCCAAGAGTCTCGCGAGATGGAGGGGGAGAGCTGCTGCGAGACTGCGTGTCGGGGACCAGAGAGGCAGCCAAAGCACCCGCCCTCCTCCTAATTGCTGCGGCCTTGCCGCGGCACACCCGGGCCCGCGAAGCCTACCCCCTGGAACCACCACCTTCGACCGCACCAGGAGAGTATGGGAAAAACCTGTCGACCTGACCACCTGCCGCCACTACTGCCGAGCCCTTCAAACTCATCGCTACCGGAGCAACCTCGATACCCGCACCGCTGCGAACCTCCGCCACCACAGTCAGCTCCCTGGCCGGCATCGCCGCTTCCTTGGACTCCATCGATGCAGACCCAAACCACTGTAAGCCGGCAGATCACCAAGATGATGATGTAGCAGCGGGCAAGTGAGGCTTGCACGGCAGTGCGCCAGGGAGACCACCCAGACTCCTCCCACTCCCCAACTACCCAATCAGGCGGGAACCAATCTGATCCTATAAAGCCAGGTGGTTTAAAAGGGACATGCGCCAACCCCATTGCTAGTCTTCCCAAAGTTCCCAGTTAAGGGATAGGACTTCCAAAGCCCCCTAGTTTAATAGCCTCTCTTCCCTCCTGTTAGCTCCAACCTTTAAAACCTGGCTGACCTGCCTAGATTTTGTTTTATAACTTACACATCCTCCATAGCAGAAATAAAAGTGCATGGCGGGGGATTCCAGCGTGCGCCTGTGCGCGTAAGTATATATGTGCAAATTTCATGTTAAAATCCCGGAACATCCATGCCACGCCCCTTTTGGGAAACCTTTTATTTGTATATGCAGCGGCATGTACACGTATATCCGGGTGGCTTTTAAAATCTGCTCGATGTGCACCGGCCCAACATATATGCAAACCCTAATTTTGGCATGTCGGGCTTTTAAAATTCACCTTTATGTATCCATGTGCTCATTAGTGCTCTGATCCACTAATACTGGCTGAGATGCTTTTATTTAGTCCCAAACAAACTTCAGTAGAACTTGTGATCCTTCGTTAGGTTCTTAAGGGGATCAATGTTCATTAGCCTGCCTAGGTGCAACATACCTGGGTATTTTTGTGCCTATGAAGATTGTAGCTAATTTTCAAAGGGTGCTAAATTTTCCCGCACTACCTTTCATCTGCTGCTTTCTCTGGTTTGACTGCATGCCGGAAATGCCGGTATTGATTTGAAAATTAATGTACGTCTTTCTAGCCCCGCCTCCTCAGAACACCTGTTTTCTCCTGTGGGTAAATATAGCCATCCCAGACATTTTAGCTAGGTAATTCCTTGTTCTACCAGGGCAAGCAGTCTGCCACTTCTCACACATGGGTGACATCAGATGGAGCCCAGCACGGAACTTTGACATCTAAGCTTCTAGAACAGGGGTGGCCACCTTTTTATGCAAACGTTTTCACAATACGGAGGTTCTGCTCACCCTCCTAAGTATGCCCACATCTTGTGTTGGAGATCATAAAGGTAAATAATGTCTTTGTGCTTTTTTTTTTTTTTTTCGTTTTGACACGAACAAGCCTGGAATAGCTGTAGCCAAACGTTCTAGTTCTAGTTGGTTAGCAGATTACATGCCCTGTTATTCCCGGGCAGGGCTCACAATGCAGAGCCATGGCAGCATTGATAGCCCTCCTAAAATCCGCCTTGATGGAGAGCTGCAAAATGGAGCTCTTTCCAGCTCTTCTCATCTCATTACTATTTTGACAGGGGCTCCTGATGTGACAATTTTGGGCAGTCTATGCTATGGAGTGGCTGGTTTTTTTTTTTTTTTTTTGGCTTGTTTTTTGTTTTTTTTTTTTTTTAAGGTGTAGAACTCTATTCCATCCCTCCTAGGGCCTGTTACTTTGGTTCCAGAATGACACCCCCCCCCCTAAAAAAAAGTCTTAGGATGGCCGGTTACCACCAAAATCAGTCTTGCCGATTTGGCACTGGGCTGAGGGTTGTCTCTTCTTTTTTTTTTTTTTTTTTTCCCTCTCCCCCGCCCCTCTGTCTTTTTTTGTTCGGGCAATCTGTTGCATGGGATTCTCCATGCGTGTGTGACTGCTATCCTGCTTGTCCTTGGGGGGGAAAAAGTTACTTATCTATAACAGGGGTTTTCCCAAGGACAGCATTTTTTGTTCTCATAAAACCCTCCCGTCTCCCCTTGAAGAAAGCAAATCTTAGATCCCTCATCAAGTGAGGGAGTGGCCAGGGCTACATATGCCCGGTGAGGATTGCTCAAAATCCCATGCCAGGCTCCATCTGATGTCCCCCCCATGTGTGAGGCCTGACCACCTGCTGTCCTCGGAGAACTCTTGTTACAACTAAGTAACTCTACCCAGTTACATTCTTTTGAAAATTCTTTGTTAAATTGCTAATTTGCAATCAAAATAGTGGGGAGTCTTATCAATGAGACCTCACTTGGAGTAGTATTGTATCCAATTCTGGAGGCCTTTGCTCTGGGAAGATACTTATAGAATTGAAACAGTCCAAAGAAGGGCTATGGGAATGATGTGGGGTCTACATCAGAAAACCTATGAGATGAGGCTAAGAAGTCTTAATATGATTATCCGTAAGAAGATGGGATGACGTCATAGTGAGAAGGCACATGCTAGCAGAGAATAGTGATACCTGTGTTTTTTGCTTACTTTGATTATTCACGAGGGTCGCTACAGAATCTCATTTCCAGCAGTTAAGATAAATCCAGCAGGCACTAAAAGCTTTTGTCAAGTACTGCTTTATTTTCATTTCTTAGTAGTGGCATGTTAGGGTGGTTGTTTTATTTGAATTATTTTCAATTGTCTTTCATTGCTTCTTTACGATATTTATAACTTGTGTATTGTGTTATATTTTGTGTATTATGCATTTATCTTTAATCCTGTCATGTACCAACCACTCTGGACAATCCTTGAGGGTTGAAAGAGCAAATGCATGTTGATGGGCCTATTAGTTGTTCCTGCGCGATACAGAAAGTAAAATGTGCAGCGAAGCCGCACATTTTACTTTCAGAAATTAATGCCTGCCAGCACCGGGAAAGTGTACAGAAAAGCAGAAAAAAATGCTTTTCTGTACACCCTCCGACTTAATATCATAGCGATATTAAGTCAGAGGCTCCAAAATTACAAAAAATAAATAAATAAATTAAAAACAATATATTAAAAATCTGCCCGCGGGTTGGAAGACGGACCTTCATTTTCCGAACCCGTGGCTGTCAGCGGGTTCAAGAACCGAAGCTGGTAAAATTGAGCGTCTGCTGTCAAACCCGCTGACAGCTGCCGCTTCTGTCAAAAAAGGAGGCGCTAGGGACGCGTTAGTGTCCCTAGAGTCTCCTTTTACCGCGGGCCCTCATTTACATAAATTTATTTACTGGATCGCGTGCCCAGGAGAGTGGCCTGGGCGTGTTCCGGCGGAGCGGGCGCTTGCCCACGAAGTTTTCTGTATCGGCTCGTTAAACTGCTGGGTTATGGGCAGGGTAAGTACGGAAGGGAGCCAAATGGGGATCTTGGATGCCACCCTGCCCAAGAAGATGGTGGTGTACAAAGAAGACTGTCCTGGGTCAGGAGAAATCTTGCAGGGGGGTCACGCTCGGTGGCTGGGATGGATCCTTAGCAGTGTTGGCAGGATGGGTTGGATGGCCTTTCCCTGCTGCCATTCACTAGGTGACTGTAAAGAGCAAAATAATCCCTGCAGCTATAAATAATCAGTAAATCAGAATGGCTATTCTTAAATCTAATAGTGTCATTTAGGTTTCTGAATTGTTTATCAGCAGAAGTTTTTTTCAGTGTCTGTTTTATTTCAAGGAATTTCCTTTTATTCTTCCGTATGCCTACCGAACACCAAAATATTTTAAAGACCTCTCTCATATCCCCCCCCTCAGCCGTCTCTTGTGCAAGCTGAAGAGCCCTAACCTTTTTAGTCTTTCCTCATAGGGGAGCTGTTCCATCCCCTTCAATTTTTTTCGCTCTTGTCTGTTCCTTCTCCATTGCAACTATATCTTTTTTGAGATGCGGTGACCAGAATTGTACACAGTATTCAAGGTGCGGTCTCACCATGGAGCGATACAGAGGCATTATGACATTTTCCATATTATTAACCATTCCCTTCCTAATAATTCCTAACATTCTGTTTGACTGCTGCAGCACACTGAGCCGATGATTTCAAAGTATTATCCACTATGATGCCTAGATCTTTTTCCTGGGTGGTAGCTAACATCGTGCAACTACATGTGGGTCACTTTTCCCCTTGGGAAAAATGTGGAGCTTGTCCACATTAAATTTCAGCTGTTATTTGGATGCCCAGTCTCGCAAGGTGGTCCTGCTATTTCTCACAGATCACTTGCGATTTAATAATTTGAAATAATTTTGTGTCACCTGCAAATGTGATCATCTCTTTCCAGATCATTTGTAAATATATTAAAAAGCCTTGGGTCCCAGTTCAGATCCGTGAGGCACTCCGCTCTTTACCTTTCTCCACTGAGAAAACTGAACGTTTAGTCTCTGTTTCCTATCTTTTTAACCAGCTTGCAGTCCACAACAGGACATTGCCTCCTATCTCATGGCTTTTGAATCCTTTCAGGAGTCTCTCCTGCAGGAGTTTGTCAGACGCCTTCTGAAAATCCATACAGGCTACACCCACCGGCTGGCCGTTATCCACATGTTTATTAACCCCTTCAAAATACTGTAGCAGACTGGTGAGGCAGCACTTCCCTTGGGTAAATTACAGCCCCCTTGATAATACTCAGTGTGTATTTGGTAACCATCGGGAGGCACAAAAGAAACATTCAATGAACTTTTACACTCAGGGAATCCATGTCCTATTTATGGTGAAATAACAAAGAGTGCACGGATTTTATTATCGGGGTTTCCATTTCAGTTCCCGCAGCTGCTGTGTCTTGCTTTTAAATTCCAATAAATAAAGCATGAACTTCAATTGTACAATATAACTATTTCTTCCATTTAGGAGCCATGCAACTTTTCCTACTCATGTGTTAAGGCAGTATGAGAATTCAAGTCAATTTCTCCATCTAGGCATTTTTTTAAATTTTACCTAACAACTTTCTCATTTTTAATCAGATTCTCTCCTATAGGTTAGGGCTAGTTTATAGAATCATGAGGGGGGTGAACGATTAAAAAGGGAATCTATCTTTTCAAATAACACTAGGACTAGGGGAGAAACATTGAAACCAGTACTTAGCAAGTTTAAAACAAATTGTAGGAAGCATTTTTTTTTTGTTTTCGCTCTGCTCACGATCAAACTACGGAATCTGTTGCCTAATAAAATGACATTTGCATAGGATGCTCTTTGCATTTGGGCATGCTCTATTTTTAGCATGTACTCTCTCAATGTGGTGGGGGACCGTTCCGACATGCACATCGAGGCATTAACTGCATAGCATGCTGTTTTTAGCTTGTGCAAAACAGCCTTAACATGCATGCTAGCCTTTTATTGCTTAAGCTCTCTAACCATTTCACACATTCCCCCCCCCCCCCCCAAAAGCATGTTACAAGAAGTGCCTGTTTTAATAACTCTTCTGTGCATAAAAAGGAATTAAAAAAAAGAAAATCCATGTGGGTTGAAGGATCCTCTGCAGGGCCGGTGCAAGGGGATTTGGCGCCCTAGGCGAGCCTTCTTCCTTGCGCCCCCCCCGGTCTCGGCCCCGACTTCTACCTCATTCTCAATCACGCCCGCTGACTGGGGTTTTCTGGGTCGCGAGCAGATTGGGCACTGCTTGCGGCCCGCCAAATCTCCACTCCTCTTTGCCACCACTTGCGGCCCCATATGGCTCGCACCCAGTGGCGCACCAAGGGTCTCCAGCACCCGAGGGCTAATGCATTTGTGTGCCACAGAAAATCAGTGGCATCTCTAGACAGAAGAATTTGTTTTGGGTGGGGGGGGGGGGAGCCAAAATGACATTTCTTCATCACACCCACCTCTATAGCATGGATCCTGCTTTAAAATTGGTTATAAAAAAAAGTGTTGTTAAAAAAAAGTCCAAAGGGTCCTCTGCATTATTTTAAAAAGCTGGCCAGTTTCACACTATAAAATTATTTGATAGCCTCATTCAACTAATTCTATATGGATTATGAGAGTGAAGTCTGGAATATATAGGAAGGGACAGAATGTCAATACAAATCCTGCACCTCCAGTTCTGTATCTCTGTGCATCCACTGAAATTCCCCCAAACAATGGAGCTTGGATGTTTCCCTTACAGCTCATCATACTAAAATATATTTTCAAATTCTGGTGTCACCTCACAGTAACAGCAGCACAAACACCTTCCACTGCCAGACACATTGTGAACTAACACAAAGCACCGCAAAAAAGACACCCAAAATCTATACTGCAATCCCATCATAACATAACAGTAATAACACCAAGGACTCAAACAACAATAACCCTACCTGTGAATAAGCAAGGGTAAATATTACACTGGATCCTAGAATACCAATACACCACCTACTGAGGAAACAAAACAAACCCGATTGCTATAGATCTCTATACAGACACTATATGATAGCAGAATCTCTCATCATGGTCACACACACAGAGCAGAGACAGACCCTCACCAAATACAGAATACAAAATAAAGGAGCACAAATTAGAAAAAACTGAAATGGAAACCCCAAGAAGCCAGACTCTGTGTATTAGCAATGGAAAAACAGAACAACCATTCCTCATAAAACAAATAAAATCAAGAAACAAAGCATCAGTTATAATAGTAAAACCATACTAATAAAATATTTTAAAACTACTGATAAATAGAATTTCTATTAATTAAAATCATATATATTTTTTACAATTTCCCAAACACCAATACAATATTTCAAAACAGTACATATATCAAATAACACACAATAATTAAAACTAATAAGGATTTTAAAAAGCCCCTGCTGTCCATACATGGGAGCTCTTGATTTCCAGTCACCCTGATATTGTCGAGGATTAGGAGGTTATCCTCTCTCTCTCACACATACTCACATGTCCATTCTCTCTCACACATACACTGTCACATACATACACATTCATGCTCTTATACCCAACCATAACCTCTCGCTCTCACAGACACTGACACACTCAGGCACTCTCTCCCCCTCCACACACACCCCCACACAAACTCTTACTCCCCTGGATTTTCTCATACACACTCATGCTCTCACTCTCACTGGCTCCCTCACATACACACAAACACACACTCCCAGGCAAGCTCCCACTCGTTCTCACACAGACACACACACACACAGGCAAGCTCCTAGTCATTCTCACACTGAACCCCAGGCAGGCTCCCATTCATTTTCACACCACTCCCTCCCCATCCCCCAGGCATGCACACATTCATTCTCACACACACAGACCCCCAGGCAGGCACCAATTTATTCTCACACACACACACACCACAAACAGGCAGGCACCTATTCTCACACATACAAACCCCAGGAAGACACCAATACATTCTCATTCACAGACACACCCTCAGGCAGGCACCCATGCATTCACACACATACACCGCCAGGCAGACTCCCATTCATACACATGCACACACTAAAGGCAGAGACCCCCTCTCTTTCTTTTGCCAGCAACCTCAGAGCCTCTCTCATTCTTCTGCTGCCACTGTCACTGCTGCTGTATGGCTATTGCGGAGGTGCTGATTGCTGCTATTGGCACTGAAGCCCATTCTGCTGCCTCCTCTGTGCAGGCCCCATGGGCTTCCAGATCCTCTATGCTGATCTCCTACATTGTGAGATCCGCATAGAGAAAGTGCTACTCTTGCACATTCCCAAAGATTACATGTGCCAATCAGTAAAAAGTAATTTATTTATTTTTACATTTGCTGTCTGATCTTAGTTTTCTAATCGGTTGGTCACAGGCTTTTTTTTTTTTCCACCTTCCCTTTCTTATTTTTTTGCCAGTTCCTTTTATAACATTTCTTTTCTCTCCATCTGTCTGCTTCCCTCAAACACACAGTCAGGTTCTCATTCTCACATGCTTTCTCTCTCTCACATACACAGGCACTCATTCTCACATGCTGTCCCTCATACAATCATTTATACACAGTCTCTCTCTTGCACATGCTGTCTTGCTCAAGCACAGGTTCTCACTGTCACATGCTCTCTCTCATACAATCATTCCTACACACAGGCTCTCACTGTCACATGCTGACTCACACACACAGGCTCTCTCTCACTCCCACATGCTGTCCTGCTCAAGCACAGGCTCTCACTGTCACATGCTCTCTCTCATACAATCATTCCTACACACAGGCTCTCACTGTCACATGCTGACTCACACACACAGGCACTCTCTCTCACTCCTACATGCTGTCTTGCTCAAGCACAGGCTCTCACTGTCACATGCTGTCTCACACACACAGAGGCTCTCCCATGCTGTCTCTGCAAACATTCAGGTCTTCACTCCCACACACACACACAGTCTCTCAACTCATCTCATACATACACACTGTACAAACCCTCAGTCTCTCTCTCATCTCTGGGCCTCCTCTTCACGGGCCACTGCAGGATGGGCTCTGCAGCGGCCCCGGTCTTCTCCAGCCGCGCTGATCCTCTTCTGCACGTGGCTGATGCTCCTCCTCCTTCCGGCACGCGGCTGATGCTCCTCCTCTTTCCTGCCCGCGCGGCTCCGGCAACAATTTTCTTCCGGGGCCGCGCGGGCAGGAAGGAGGAGAAGTTCCTGCATTGGCTGATGCTGCTCCTCCTTCCTGCCCGCGCGGCCCCGGAAGAAAAATGTTGCCGGAGCCATGCGGGCAGGAAGGAGGAGGAGCACCAGCATGTTTAGACGCGACTGTACCACGGTCCTGCCGATCTTCTTGCTGTGTGTATCCGGCACACAGCATAGCAGTAGTTCACCGCTCAGCCGCCATTGGGATGACGTCCACCGGCGGCCATTGGCCATCAGCGGCTCGGCGCCCCCTAATGCTCAGCGCCCTAAGCGATCGCCTAGTTCGCCTAGTGCTTCCGCCGGCCCTGATCCTCTGGAGGAACAGAGTAGAGCTGAGGCTGGAGCAGCATCATGCACTGTTACTTCTGCAGTTGGCAGGTCTCTCTGTCTCTGTGTCTCTCTTTTCCCCCCCCCCCCCCCCCCCAGGGCAAAAATCCTAAGTTTCACAGGAGCAAAGGAAGATATTTTTGTCAATGCGCCAAGAGTTCATTTCTTTTGCCATTAATTGTATATTCAGCTTTCCTTATAAATATTTAAACAAACTGTCAGATACCTCCATGTGTATTTGAGAACCCACTATTGAGGTTGTTTGATGGAAATCACTTGTTCTGTGAATTCAATATGTGGAGCTCGAATGATTAGAATAGGCTGGGTTTCCCCTCCTTAGCATTAATTAAGTCTTATTTTTCTCTGTTTCCTTGTTCCTGCCTTGGATCTTCTTGGATATCTTCTTTGTTGCGTTTGGAATCTGACTCCATTCCCCCCCCCCCCCCAGCATCGAGAATGTTATATATTGAAGATATTTGCCTGTTTTCTTTATCAGGAAGCCCTTGGTGTAAAAATTTAAATGCAAAGACAGAAAAAAAAGAGCCAATATGACTTTTTTTTTTTTTCACCAGGGATTGTGGTGGTCCTCTTTCAAAATATGATTTGACCTCCAGCTTCTAAATTAGCTTATGCAACAGTTGCACCCCTTCTTTTATTCTAATCAAATCCTCACCACCTTATTCTCCTTCAGTCACATGTATGCTTGCAGGTCACACATTTTATATGTAAATATTCCATCCCCACTTTGCGCATATACTTTTCATTTTACCTAACACTCAGCACACAAATTGCCATCACTCTTCGTGACAACTGGAAGATCAGACTGCAAATAGACTGCTAGCATGCAGCACAAATACATTAGCGAGCAGTACGCATTTACACAGAACACCTATAGCCAAGGTTCCTCGTTTGCTGTAACTGCCACATAATTTCCCCTTCTGTGAGGAATAATGGTAACTTGCCTTCCTCTGAGACTATTGTAGCTGGGTGACTCAGCCGATGGAGTCCAGACTGGAGCTGCTTTTTCAAGCCCTGTACTTTTTAAAATGCTCTACTGAGCATGTGCGGGACTTCCTATATCAGTGAAAAACATGCAGGTCCCCCCTCAGTTCCATTTTTACACTGAGCCAATGATTGCTTTTTGTTCAGCTTCATGGAGGAAAACATTTGTTTCCAATTTTCTCCTGATTTTTTTTTTCAGTTGCAGGTGTCTCTCTCTCTCTTCAGTCTTTCCTTTAGAGCTCAGTCAAGGGTTTAGCCATTGGTTTTAAGTTTTGGTTTTCTTTTTTCAAGTTGGCTCTGCTTGAGGCCTAGTGGACTAGAATTTGGCCTTTTTATTTTTTCACTGTGATTTCTCATACTCTGACTCAGTTCCTGTTGTTGGAACCTAGAAGACTTAGTTGCTTATTATTCTTGATGCCACTGTTCCTGCTTAGTACATTTTTTTTTCTCCCCATGTTCCTGGTATGCCTCAGTCTCCTGTGGTGTCCCCAGGTACCTGCTTTTTGCTTCTCAAGCCTTTCTGGCCACCAGCACCTGAGAGCTCCCCCTGAAGGGGGGAGGTGACCAGCGTAGGTGGAAGACGCCGTTACGTGCCTGGCCTTCTCTTCAGTGTGCTCCTTTTTGCCTTTACCAGTATCTCCCTGCACTTGCCTCTCTGGATTTTGGCTGCTTATTCCTTGGGGCAACACACCAATAGCTGAAAGTCCCAAAATATGACTGAAGGAACAAAATACCTATACTGTAGAGGAGAAGGAAGATTGGGATATGGTAGACATACAAATACCACCAAGGTATAAATCGGACATAGGAAGCAAACCTTTGTCAGAGGAAAATGTGCTTCAGAACAGTGGTTCTTAACCCAGTCCTAGGAGAACACACAGCCAGTCTGGTTTTCAGTGAAAATGCATGAGAGAAATTTTTGCATACACCGCTTCCTTTATATGCAAATCAATCTTGTACCTTGTATCCTGAAAACCTGACTGGCAGGATGCATCTCAGGGACTGGGTTGAGAACCACTGCTCCAGAACAAGGTCTCGGCATCAAATTCTGTTGGGTAGACTTGGGAGCAACATCTGAAAATACTTTGGGGCAGATAGATACATGGAACAGCCTCCCAGTGAATTTGGTGGATAGGTACAGTGGATTCCTAGTTGTGAAGATGTAAGGAGAAAGCAAGAGATCAACTGGGTGCCATAATTGCACCTGGAACTAAATTGGTCAGATCAGATGAACCCAAGTGTCCTTATCTGCCATTATATTCTACATTTATGGGTTTCTGTCCATGCATATGGTTTCCCTTGTGAAGCTGCTTTGCCAAAATGATTTTGAAATATGCTCAAATTAGAATTACAAACAAGTTCTTGATTATAAAATGTCTTCGTAGCATTAGGCTCTATAATCAGGAAGCAAAGTTTAACATATCAGTTTGTAAGTAAATCAGTCTTCTGGAAAAATGATTAATTACAGTTTGAGTTTCACATGGAAATGCAGTGGTAACAGACTAGAGTGAAGGCATTTCTCATTTCTTTCCCACCTTGGAAAGAAAAGTAAGAGCATAAGAAATTGCCATACTGGCTAAGACCAAGGGTCCATCAAGCCCAGCATCCTGTCTCCAACAGAGGCCAAAACCAGGCTACAAGTACCCAAAAACTAAGTATATCCCACGCTACTGATGCTAGTAATAGCAGTGGCTATTTTCTAAGTCAGCTTGATTAATAGCAGGTAATGGACTTCTCCAAGAACTTATCCAAACCTTTTTAAACCCAGCTACACTAACTGCACTAACCACATCCTCTGGCAACAAATTCCAGAGCTTAATTGTGCATTGAGTGAAATAATTTTCTCCGATTAGTCTTAAATGTGCTACTTGCTAACTTCATGGAGTGCCCCGTAGTCCTTCTATTATCTGAAAGAGTAAATAACCGATTCACATTTACCCATTGTAGACCTCTCATGATTTTAAAGACCTCTATCATATCCCCCCTAGCTGTCTCTTCTCTAAGCTGAACAGTCCTAACCTCTTTAGGCTTTCCTCATAGGGGAGCTGTTCCATCCCCTTTATCATTTTGCTCACCCTTCTCTGTACCTTCTCCACTGAAACTATATCTTTTTTGAGATGGAGCAATACAGAGGCATTATGACATTCCGTTCTATTCACCATTCCCTTCTATTGTCAATTCTTCTGGTGTCATGTTTGACATGTCATGTGTTAGGCACATTGTTATAAAGATGTGCTGTGCTATTTAACTCATTAGTTTACCTACTTATAGCAAAAAAAAAAAAAGTGAATTTTTATATTTTCATTTATTTTATCTTTAGATGAGAAACATCTATAAAATAAAATACTTCAGAAGTTACCCTGCCAAGATCACAAGGATGTTGAGTGATTTTCTCAAGGCTAAACCAAATGCTATTAATGCAAAAAATATGATAAGCTATGTTTTTCTAAATCTGAAAAGCCATGTAAATATAAAGAATTAATGTTTTTGCCTGTGGCACAAAATGTCTTTGTAGAGAAGATATCGCCCTATTTTTCTAAATATTTTTAATATGCCATTTGAATACCAAGTGTTATCCAGTTACTGGCTAATTTCAGCTTTAATTTTCTATTTATTTTTTCCTTAAAGAAATGGTGTTAGATTGAAACTACAGCCTGTTTTAATACACTGTGGGGCATGATACTGATACATTAATGTTCACAGTATTTCTTGCTATTGATGTTATAGGCAAGGAGGGTTATGTGTACTCTTCAAGTGGAATAGTATCCAAAAATAAAGTTCTTGGCATTTGGTAACAAATGTAAGATGTTGCATTCAAGGCCATGGATCACTTTCACTACTAAGCATGACTTCAATGTATGCTGCTGGTAATGGAATCTTAGCACTGACATTTTGGGCAGCAGAGGCATTTTCATCTGGTGAAATATGAATACTCAAGTTTTGTACCCAGTAAATAATATAAATAGGTACAAGAACAGTTCATTCGGGTTTATGCTGATACCTGTTAAGGCATTAATCGACCTACTTCTCAAGTTCAGGAAAACTTGTTTAAATCTTATATTCCTCATGTTCCAGTAAAATCTGTCCACTTAAATACTTTAGTTTCTCAGAGGACAAGCAGGATAGAGTTCTCACACGAGTGATATCTGATGGAGCCTGGAACAGAAAATTTGCCAGAATTTTCTAGAACTTTGACTGTCTCTCACTGGGACTTTCATGCATGCCATTTATACCACATGTCCTCGCAGGGTCCCTTAAGTCTTACTTTTTGTGTGGGTCCTTCAGTCGAGGTATGGTGGCTTACTCTTCTGTTTCTGGGCCTATTTAGGATATTTTTCTTTTTCCAGAAAACAAGATTGTTTGTCATGGGCGCACGCAGTCTGTGCCTTGTAGCTTACCTTAGGTAAGATACTTTAGTTGTTTTCTCTTAATATTCCTTTCACGTCATTCTTCCCTCCGTGGCGGCATGCCATCTGTACCTACTGCCCATTGACCAGCTGCCACCAATAAGTTCAATTTTTGCATCTTTTATGTTTTTTGGACATGTCTACTGGGTTCCAGCGATTTCCCTTAGTGCAAAAGGACCATGATAGATGTGTCCTTTGTTTGGGGGCATAGCATGATATCCAGGTATGTTGCAAATGTATGACCATGATCCTGAAAGGATGCTGGTTCAGACTGGAACTTATGAATATAATTTTTGAGCACCAAAAAACCCATACGTCTGCATAAGAGGCATCGACATTGAAGGATTTTGGAGCTGTATGAGTGAAGTGAAAGACATCTATTGGGGGAACCATTGGTTCCAACAATGCTGCTAGCCAAGTGAGAACCAGAGATATGCCATCATCTGACTCTTTCCCAGTTGAAGAAGGCATCGGGTTCTGCCTCTTTGACTCCAGTATCAAGGAGATCTCATGCCAAGCATCGAGGGAAAACCAAAGAATCATTGGTGTCTGTCTCCATCAATGCCCAATGCGGGAGAGTTAGGGCATCGCAACAGAGAGGTTCCATTAATGGCAAACATAGTCCATATGCCTATAAGTAAAAAATCACCGAAGCTAATGATTTCCGAATTATCCCAAACAACTGAAAAGCAGGTTGTTAAAACTAACAAAAAACACACTTTGAAATGTCTGTATGCCAATGCCAGAAGTTTAAGTAAGATGGGAGCGTTAGTGTATAGCAGCAAATAATGAGTGACATAATTGGCATCACAGAGACTTGGTGGAAGGAGGATAACCAATGGGACAGTGCTATATCAGGGTACAAATTATATCGCAATGATAGGGAGGATCAACCCCCCCCCCCCCCCACTAAGTTGGGTTAAAGTTGGGATCCACTTCCTGGTGCCTGTCATTTCAAATGTCATTTGAAATGACAGGTACCTGCGCACCCAGGATACTGTATAGGCGCTGTATTAAGCACCTATACAGTAAAATGGGTTGCGCGGGCCTAACGCTTCGCCTAACGCTTTGCATACTCGGCTTGCATTTGCAAGCAATTTAAATAGAGTATCGAGCGGTATGTGATCAGAACAGTGCGTGGGGCAAACGAGAGTGCGCCCGGCACTGCCGCACTCTTTCTAACGCGGCCTTACTGTATCGACCCGTGTGTGTCTACAATTGGCAGCTTCAGTTTGTGTACCCTTTAACTTGTAAGGTATTACTTCATTAGTGGATCATAAAGTCTAGATTTTTCCTTTTATTTCAGACCATTAATGTGCATTTTTATTGTGAAAAATGTTGAAAATGTAGGTTAATTTTTACCTGGACTTAAATTTTTAAAATGGAAAAGGAATTGGAATTAAAAAAAAAAATGTAGAAGTGAAAAGTCTTAAGCAGTTCAGTACATGTTCACTTTATTTCACAAAGATCCCATTTTGTATTTTTTTTCAAGTTTGTCCACTAAAAATCATATAAATAGTAATGCATTTTCTGTTTTTATTTATTCATTCAACTTTATTATCCACTTTTGTTACATAGCTCAAAGCAAGTACAATAAAGATAAAGAGTACAAAACAATCCAAATCAACCCCAACAATCAATCCTTTAACACCAACCCATCTTTAATAAACCATTAACATTTCACCTCCTACCCCTCGTAGCCACCCCCACCAACTCCAGATAACTAAACTGATTTTTTGATATCAATAAACTTGTTCCAGACATAGCCCCACTAATCCAGCTCCCTCCCCCTAATTGAAATAGGATCAGATAAGAACATAAGTTGCCATCCTGGATCAGACAGAGGGTCCATCCAAGCCCAGCATCCTGTTTCCAACAGTGACCAATCCCATGTTACAAGTACCTGGTAAATACACCAACATTAGATAGATCCCATGCTACTGATGCTGGTAATAAGCAGTGGCTGTTCCCTGTAGCTGGCTAACTTTATTCAGCTAACTTTAGGACTTCTCTTTGGTGCAATCACTTATCCAGCTAAATCATCTGGTCAACTCTGAATAATGCAGTTAGCCGGTTAACTTATCCAGCCAATGTAACTCCCTCCCGAAATACCCCCAGAAGGCTCCTATGTTATCGGGCTAAAATCTAGCTGGATAAGTTCCCAAGTATTCATTTAGCTGGATAATTAGTGAGTTATTTGAGTAAATGCCTCTGAATATGGACCTGTGTGTGCGCGCGCGCATGTAAGGCCAATTGGTGTGCATAAGGGAGACACTGTGTTTGTGTGTGTGTATACAGTGCATGTAAGGGAGATTGTGTGTAAAGAGGAAACTCTGTGGTCTGTATCCATGTGTGTATACGAGTAAAAGAAATTCTGTGTGCATAAGGGAGATTCTATGGTGTGTACATATAAGGGAGACTGTGGAAGGAGGATTCTGTGTGTGTGTGTGTGTTTGTAATGGAGACTGTGGGTAACATAGTAGATAACAGTAGATAAAGACCCAAGTGGTCCATCTAGTGTGTCCAGCAAGTTATTTGGGTAGTAATTGCTGCTCAATGTAGGGTTACATACCAAAATCAAGATTTTACCTTGAGCTCTGAATGTTAATCCTCCCCCTCACTCTCTTTCAGGGAATCCATGCTAGTGATGCAGGACTGAGTTGGAGCTGGTCCCCAATATGGAGTGACTTGCACAGAGTAGAGGAGTTATACATATATGTTGAGAAAGAAGAGCTCATGGATATGGCAAAATTACCACCACACTTTTAAACAATAATATTGCAAACAAAAGGCAGAAGATGTACTATTTAACCAGTAATATGATTTTATCTAATGGGTTTTCTCTCATTGACTGGTTTAAGTATACCAGATTAAAAAAAAAAAAAAGCTTACCTGGCCCTAATTGAGCTTAAAGTAAGTCAAGGTTTCAATTGACTGAATCAACTTAAGGTCACTGTTTAAAGCTCTACAAAAGAGCATTTTGGCAGACTGCCTTAGTGTTAGAACTGCATGAATTGTTCTTGGATCAAAGAATTATGGACAACTTGTTAAATCGCTGGGGAAGACCAGCGATCGACCTGTTCGTTTCGGAAGACAGCAGGAAGGTCAAAGTTCTTCATGCATCCAAGCAGCTGCAGATCAGCTCCTGATGCTTTTGTGCTGGACTGGGAATGTCGGACTACTCTCCGTGCCCACCGATTCCTGTTATTGCAAGGACTGTCCAGAAAGTTTTTCAGGACAAGGTGAGGATAATCCTCAGTATCGGCTTGGTCACGGCAAGTGTGCTATCCATGTCTCTTCCATCTATCAGTTCAGGCTTTGTCATCTGAGCCTTTGTCATGGTGTGGATGTTGAGTATGTAGTAGTCTCCTCCTTGCTCCTTCCCAGAGGAGTGGAGGATTTTCTTTTTCTGCCAGGAAACCTTCATCCAAAAGATCATACTGTTTCAAATGGAAGAGGTTCTCGACTTGTAGAACCAGCCAGCTGGATCCCTTCTCCTGTGGCTCCACGAACTTTCAGCATCTGTTCTGTCTCTCACCCTTGGGCGTTAGCATCTCTTCAAAGCAGTGTATTGCCAGCAGGTGGAAGGGTCTGATTTCTTTGGTATGAAAGTACTCTCACTCCAAATCTTTGGTCAGTAAATCTCCAGTGACTTGCAACCTCAGTATAGTCCTAGTTCAACTCATGAAACCCCCCTTCTCAACCTTTGGAGTTGGTGGATTTGATTTCTCATCTTGCTTTGCTGCTCTTCCTAGCCACCTTTTCTGCTTTTTTTTTTTTTTTATCAGTGATTTTATTTTTTCTCACAGGACAAGCAGGATGGTTGTCCTCACAAATGGGTGACATCGAGGATGGAGCCCAACCACGGAAAACTTCTGTCAAAGTTTCTGGAACTTTGACTGGCCCCTACTGGGCATGCCCAGCATGGCACCAACCCTGCAGCCAGCAGGGGTCCCCCTTCAGTCTTCTTTTTTCCGCGCAGCAGTAGCCACGCGGTTAAGGAGCTCTTACCACATTCCTGACAGGAAATTCTTCTTAAACTTCTTTGAAGTAAAATATGCCCCACATGGGTCCCCCCTCTATCTAAATTTAGCCCGCGGTGTTTCGGTAAGTTTTTCGCCGATTACCGTCGAGTTTCGCCTTCGCGGCCTGCTGGCCGTCGACTGTCCCGCGGATAAATTTTTGTTCAATGGCCATGGCGTCGGGGTTCCGTCGGTGCCCAGATTGTACGCGCACCATGTCTATCACAGACCCTCACAGAGTCTGTGTATTGTGCTTAGGAAGTGAGCATGATGTCCTGACTTGCACCAAATGTGCCCTTATGACACCAAAAGGTCGCAAAGCCAGAATGGAGAAGATGGGACTCCTTTTCCATGCTCACACTCCGCCGTCCATCGCATCGACGTCCTCTGAACCGGCACCGTCGAAGTCCTTCCATCGTCGGCAACCTCCCGGTGACCGTCTGCCATCGATGTCTCCACGGCCATAGACTCCCGTCCCTTCCCCCGAGGATCGTGGGGATCGGAGGGAGAAGCATCGTCATCGACATCGCAAGTCTCGGACCGTCGAGGAATCGAAGTCATCGACCTCGGTACCATCCGAGCCTCCACCGAAGAAGTCTCGATCAGAAGCGGCACCGTCCACTTCTGTTTCTGAGACATTGAGGCAACCCTCACCCCATCGGGGTTTGGGAGCCGCGATTCCACCGGTGACGGTGGTCCCTCCTCCTCAGCCTCCCTCTTCCACGGAGCCGGGTATTGTTACCCCAGGTCTCCGGGAAGAACTGGACCGGCTGGTCCAGGAGGCCATCGACAAGGCGATGCAACGGTTCCAGACTCCTTCGACTCCGCCACCGAGAGTGGAACCAGTCATCGACCCGATTCCAGCAGCGCTGGCACCGCTGCTCGCCCGGATGGAAGCGCTCATGACCGCCCTTCCACCGGTGATACGCGGGTCACCGACAGCACCGGTGCGCTCCCCGATGCCATCTTCATCGGGTGCAGAAACACCGTATCGAATTCCTCCTTCGGGAGTAGTTCCATCGGTGTCGTGTCGTCCCTCGCCACCGATACATTCCTCCGGGGCGATACGCACATCGGCTCCATTGATACCTTCGATGCCGGCACCGATGCCTCCAAGGGTATTTTCGATGCCCCCGGTGGTTCCTTCGGGTTTCTCGGAGCCTCAGCTGGGGCCTTCAGGTATCCAACCCCCTCGAGGTCCTACAGGTCAGCAACCTGATCCTTATGACTCCTGGGGTGATGATTCTTCTATGGATACCGATGATTTACCTTCACCACCCTCTCCTGCTGAAAGCAGAAAGCGTTCTCCTCCCGAGGACCTCTCTTTCACCAATTTTGTGAAGGAAATGTCAGACTTGGTCCCTTTTCAGCTTCAGTCAGAGCAAGATGACAGGCACCAAATGATGGAGTTACTCCAATTTATAGATGCCCCAAAAGTCATCACTTCCATTCCAATTCATCAGGTTTTTCTGGACCTTCTAAAAAAGAATTGGGAAACTCCTGGATCTGTTGCTCCAGTGAACAAAAAAGCTGACTCTACTTACCTCGTACAGTCAGCACCTGGTTTTCAAAAACCTCAGCTAGACCAGCACTCTGTTGTGGTAGTCAGCACAAAAGAAAGCTAAAAGAATGAAGCCATACTCATCCATACCTCCTACTAAGGAGAACAAGTTCTTAGCTAGTATAGGCAGAAAAGTTTACCAAGGGGCCATGCTTATTTCTAAAATAGCTTCTTATCAGCTGTATATGACCCAATACAACAGGGTCATTTTTAAGCAGATACAAGAATTTTCAGATACTTTACCAGAACAATTCCAACAACACCTTCAAACCCTTGTACTTAAAGGTTTTGAAGCTGGAAAGCATGAGATATGAACATCTTATGACATCTTCGATGCTTCCACTAGACTGTCTGCTACAGCCATCTCGGCAAGACGCTGGGCTTGGCTAAAGTCTTCTGACCTTCGCCCAGAGGTTCAGGACAGGCTCTCCGACCTGCCCTGTTTAGGGGATAATTTGTTTGGTGAGCAAATTCAACAAATAGTTGCTGAATTAAAGGATCATCATGAGACCCTTAAACAGCTCTCATCGATTCCTTCTGACTTCCCTTCTAAACAACCATTTAAGAAGGAACCTAAAAAGTCATTCTTCCGTCCACGGAAGTATTATCCCCCACACATCAAGTCCAGGTCAACGAGGCCGTATCAAAAGCCTCAGCCTCGTCAACCTCGAAAGCAAAAACCCACACCAGCTCCGCAACCAGGCCCTGCGTCGGGGCTTTGACTTTCAGTTAGAGAGCAGAAGCCTAATCCCTCTACCAAACATACCAGTAGGAGGTCGACTAAGCCACTTTACAGAAAAATGGCATCACATCACCACAGATCATTGGGTGCTAGCGATAATTGCACAGGGTTACCATCTAAACTTTCTAACTCTTCCTGCGGACTCTCCACCTCTGCAAGCGTGGAGACTTACCGACCACTCTGCTCTTCTAGAGCAGGAAGTTTCTCTTCTCCTCCAGGCCAACGCTATAGAACCCGTTCCTCTGTCCCAACAAGGCCTAGGGTTCTATTCCAGGTACTTTCTGATCCCAAAAAAGTCAGGAGGACTTCGACCAATCCTGGATCTACAGGCCCTCAACAAGTACCTTCACAAAGAAAAGTTCAAGATGGTAACCCTGGGCTCGCTTCTCCCTCTGCTGCAAAGAGAGGACTGGCTCTGCTCTCTAGACCTCAAGGATGCTTATACCCACATTGCGATAACTCAATCTCATCGCAAATACCTCCGATTTCTAGTAGGCCAAAACCACTATCAATACCGAGTGCTCCCATTTGGTGTAGCATCCGCACCGCGAGTTTTTCACCAAATGTCTCGTAGTGGTTGCAGCATTCCTCAGGAAGGAAGGCGTCCATGTCTACCCCTACTTGGACGATTGGTTGATCAGGGCCCCAACCCAGCAAATTGCTTGGTCCTCCCTGACCCTGACAATTCAAACTCTAATTTCTCTGGGATTTGTCAACTACGAGAAATCCTACTTACTCCCATCTTATCCTTCATTGGAGCAGACTTGGACACCTTACAGGCAAAAGCCTTCCTTCCTCATCAACGTATCCAAACCCTGGTGTCCCTAGCTTGCCAGTTGCAGTCTCAACCCACAGCAACAGCTCGCCAATTCCTCATTCTACTGGGACACATGGCCTCTTCAGTTTATGTGACTCCAATGGCCCGTCTAGCCATGAGAGTCATGCAGTGGACTCTGAAATCACAATGGATTCAAGCCACACAGCTTCTATCGACCATTGTTCGCATCACCAATGCTCTCTGTCTCTTGCCTGGTGGACAAATCAATCCAACCTCCTCCAAGGCTTACCCTTTCATCCACCAGATCCTCAAATAATCCTCACCACCGGCGCTTCCAATGTCGGCTGGGGAGCCCACGTAAACAATTTACAAACTCAAGGATTCTGGTCTCTAGAGCAGTGGTTCTCAACCTTTTTTTGGCCGGGACACACCTGACAAATGGTTCTCATATGCGTGACACACTGAACATGTGACCATCACGGGGCTAAGTGTAAACATGCACTCTGCATCCACAGGACTCCCCTCAACCCTCAGCAATGAGTGCAGAGCAGATCTAGGGCATAACCCGTACAACTCACCATACAAAAAAAAGATATTCTGGTTCTGATGACATCTCAGTAAAAGCAAAACAAACTCCCTTTACTACCAGGCACAATAGCCTTCCTTATGAAAAGACAGTAATTTACCACTAATGCATATCCTATTGAGAAAACACTTCAAATAAGATTGATACAAATGCCTACATGCTAGTAAAACACCTCACTTTGGTCACACACCCAGAACTGACCTTCACCAAGTACAGAAAAAAACACAAATTATAAATATGGAGACAGAAACTGGAACGGAAAACCAAAAAAGCCACTCTGCATACAGTGCGAACCTGGAGAAATGGAAAGAGAAATATAGCACCTAACAGACTCAGGATTTGCAATAATGCACACAAACTAACCTGCACAAAGTTACACCTGTATTACGGAACACACGCAAACAGTAACAACCCTATCTAAGAAATACAACTATTAAACCAGGCCCTAAACACTAAAACATTTCCTATTGGGAAAACAGAATAAGCCAAGCTGCTACAGAGCCCCACACAGAAATCATTGTAAAGTTATAACAAAAATGTTACAAAGCAGCTGCTGAACAGAATAATATTCAATTAAATACTCATAAAAATTATTAAAACATGTCCAAATATCAATAAAATATTTCAAAACAGCAGACATCGCATAATACCCAATAATTAAAATGGCAGTCAATCAAGAAAAATAAATTTAAAAAGCCACCTTTACTTACCTTCTCCAGCAACTCTCCTACTCCTTTCCCTTCCAGGCCAATAGCACTAACCAGAAGCAGCAAGGGCTGCTGAAGCTCTGTCCTCAATCTTCTTCCTTAGCACCCACAACCAGTCACTCACAACACACACACCCCCAAATAGACCCCACGACCAGTCTCTGTCTCTTTCACACCAGTCATCTTCCTGACCAGTTTCTCTCTCTCACACAGAAACACATCACCTCCCTGACCAGTCTCGCTCTCTCAATCACACTCATGTTCTCTTATATACAAGCTCTCAATCACACACAAAAGCTCTTACACCCATTCACACCAGCTCTCACCCAGGCTTCCATTCACACCCCTACACACAAGCTCTCACCCAAGCACCCATTCACACCCAATGACACAAGCTCTCACCCAGGTACCCATTCACACCCACAGACACAAGCTCTCACCCAAGTACCCATTCACACCCTCCGACACAAGCTCTCCCCCAGGCACCCATTCACACCCTCAGACACAAGCTCTCACCCAGGCACCCATTCACACCCACAGACACAAGCTCTCACCCAGGCACCCATTCACACCCACAGACACAAGCTCTCACCCAGGCACCCATTCACACCCACAGACACAAGCTCTCACCCAGATATCCATTCACACCCACAGACACAAGCTCTCACCCAGACATCCATTCACACCCACAGATACAAGCTCTCACCCAGACATCCATTCACACCCACAGACACAAGCTTTCACCCAGGCATTCATTCACACCCTCAGACACAAGCTTTCACCCAGGCATCCATTCACACCCTCAGACACAAGCTCTCACCCAGGCACCCATTCACACCCTCAGACACAAGCTCTCACCCATTCACACCCACAGACACAAGCTCTCACCCAGGCATCCATTCACACCCACAGACACAAGCTCTCACCCAGGCATCCATTCACACCCTCAGACACAAGCTCTCACCCAGGCATCCATTCACACCCTCAGACACAAGCTCTCACCCAGGCACCCATTCACACCCACAGACACAAGCTTTCACCCAGGCACCCATTCACACCCACAGACACAAGCTCTCACCCAGACATCCATTCACACCCTCAGACACAAGCTCTCACCCAGGCATTCAATCACACCCTCAGACACAAGCTCTCACCCAGGCATTCATTCACACCCTCAGACACAAGCTCTGACCCAGGCATTCATTCACACCCTCAGACACAAGCTCTCACCCAGGCCCCCATTCACACACAGACACACCAGCTCTCACCAAAAATAACTTCTTCCTTCATTACAGGGATAGGCTCCGGTTCCGCCGTGGCTTTAATCCGGCGGGCCTTCTTTTTTCGGCGCCACTGGGATGGGCGCCTCAGTCAGAGGTCGGGTTTCCTCTTCGTCGCTACGGGGCTGGGCTCCCGTAGCGGCCTTGCACCATCGGGGTTGGGTTTTCTCTTCACCGCTACGGGGATGGGCTCCCGTAGCGGCCTTGCACCGTCGGGGTCGGGTTTTCTCTTCACCGCTACGGGGATGGGCTCCCGTAGCGGCCTTGCACCGTCGGGGTCGGGTTTTCTCTTCACCGCTACGGGGATGGGCTCCCGTAGCGGCCTTGCACCGTCGCGGTCGGGTTTCCTCTTCACCGCTATGGGGATGGGCTCCCGTAGCGGCCTTGCACCGTCGCGGTCGGGTTTCCTCTTCACCGCTACGGGGATGGACTCCCGTAGCGGCCTTGCTTCGTCGGGGTCCTACACTGCTATTCCTCCCACCCCACTCCCGGACAGTGCCATGCCTGCCTCACCGGCCAATCAAAGGCTTCCTCCCTTCTTCCTACTACCACTGGCAGGTGGCAGGGAGGAGGCTTCCGATTGGCCTGCGCGGGGGAAGGCAAAATGAAGGAGGCTTCCCATTGGGCAGTGGGGGTAGGAAGAAAGGAAGTTTTCAATTGGACCGCGGGGGCTGGAAAAAGGGAGAAGGAAAGTACAATGGGGCAGTGGGACACCGGGAGACGCAACACACCTGGCGGTGTTTGGCGACACACTAGTGTGTTGCGACACACCGGTTGAGAAGCGCTGCTCTAGAGGAAGCCAAACACCAGATAAATTTCCTGGAGCTTCGGGCAATCCGATACGCTCTCCGAGCTTTTCAAGATTGCTTATCAAATCACATAATCTTGATTCAGACGGACAATCAGGTGGCCATGTGGTACATTAACAAGCAGGGAGGCACAGGCTCCTTCCTTCTCTGTCAGGAAACTGCGCAGATTTGGGCAGAAGCCCTCTCCCGTTCGATGTACCTCAGGGCCACCTACTTGCCGGGGGTAGAAAATGTCTTGGCAGACCGGCTGAGCTGTGTCTTCCAACCACACGAGTGGTCACTCAATCCCTTGGTAGCGATCTCTCTCTTCCAGAAATGGGGTTATCCCCACATAGACCTCTTTGCATTCCCTCAGAACCACAAAGTGGCCAATTACTGCTCTCTCATTCGGATTCAGCACTCTCAGCCCAGGGATGCATTCTCCCTCCCGTGGTCAAATGGTCTACTTTATGCATTCCCTCCACTTCCTCTTCTATCGAAGACTCTTGTGAAGCTACGTCAGGACAAGGGAACCATGATCCTGATCGCACCTCACTGGCCACGCCAAGTGTGGTTTCCCATACTCCAGGATCTCTCCATCCGCAGACACATTCCCTTGGGAAAGGACCCGCATCTGATCACTCGAAACGACGGATGCCTCCTCCATCCCAATCTCCAAGCCTTGTCCCTGACGGCATGGATGTTGAAAGGTTAGTCCTTCAACCACTTAACCTATCTGATTCCGTTTCTCGTGTCCTCATCGCTTCACGAAAGCCTTCCACAAGAAAATCTTACTCCTATAAATGGAAAAGGTACACATCATGGTGCACTTCTCAGTCCCTTGATCCCCTTTCCTGTCCAATTCCTAAATTTTTGGACTATCTTTGGCATTTGTCAGAATCAGGTCTAAAGACCTCTTCCATTAGAATGCATGTCAGTGCGGTAGCCGCCTTCCATAAAGGTATCGGGGGTGTCCCTATTTCAGTACAACCCCTTGTAACACGCTTTCTTAAAGGCTTGCTCCATTTGAAGCCACCTTTACGTCCTCCGGTCCCATCTTGGGACCTTAATCTGGTTCTTGGTCGCCTTATGAAACCACCCTTCGAACCTCTTCACTCCTGTGACCTTAAATATCTCACATGGAAAGTGATTTTCCTTTTGGCTATCACTTCAGCTCGCAGGGTTAGTGAGTTACAGGCCCTAGTTACCTACTCGCCTTACACTAAACTCTGCAGGACCGGGCGGTACTCCGCACTCACCCTAAATTCTTACCTAAGGTAGTTTCGGAGTTTCATATTAATCAATCCATCATACTACCTATTTTCTTTCCCAGGCCCCACTCCAACTCCGGGGAACAGACTCTGCACACCCTCGACTGTAAACGTGCTCTAGCTTTCTATCTAGACCGTACAGTTGCCCACAGAAAGAGCACTCAATTATTTGTCTCTTTCCATCCTAACAAGTTAGGGCAACCTGTGGGTGAGCAGGCTCTTTCCTCCTGGTTGGCGGACTGCATCTCTTTCTGCTATCAGCAAGCAGGCATTCCCTTTCAAGACCGTGTTAAGGCACACTCTGTGAGGGCCATGGCGACTTCAGTAGCTCACCTTCGATCGGTGCCGCTTCCTGACATCTGCAAGGCTGCTACCTGGAGTTCTCTCCATACATTTGCAGCCCACTACTGTTTGGACAAAGCTGGAAGACAGGATTCCATCTTCGGCCAATCTGTCTTGCATAACCTTTTGCCAACATGACGTACCAACACCCTTCCGCCTACCCGGTGGGGTGCGGATGTCCTCTACCAAATTCCACCCCAGTTGTTGTGCCTATTGCACGTCATTGGGTGCATTTGGTGCACGTTCGGACATCCTCAGCTCGGTACTCACCCATTTGTGAGGACAACCATCCTGCTTGTCCTGTGAGAAAGCAAATGTTGCTTACCTGTAACAGGTGTTCTCACAGGACAGCAGGATGTTAGTCCTCACGAAACCCGCCCGCCTCCCCGCGGTGTTGGGTTCGTTTTCTTATTTTATTTTTCGGCACTGCCTGTAGCTTTGAAACAAGACTGAAGGGGGACCCCTGCTGGCTGCAGGGTTGGTGCCGAGCTGGGCATGCCCAGTAGGGGCCAGTCAAAGTTCCAGAAACTTTGACAGAAGTTTTCTGTGGTTGGGCTCCATCCTCGATGTCACCCATTTGTGAGGACTAACATCCTGCTGTCCTGTGAGAACACCTGTTACATCAGGTAAGCAACATTTGCTTTCTTCCCACTTTGTTTTTTTTTCTTGCTTTTTTTTCTTATATTCCACTTTTCAGCGCTTCAAAACAGATCATTCAGGTATTGCAGTTATCTGTTTGTACCTGAGGCAATAGATAGTAAAGTGACTTGCCCGAGTCACAGGGAGCAGCAGTGGGATTTGAACCCTAGTTTCCCTGGTTCATAGCACGCTGCTCTAATTATTAGACTATTCCTCCACTTGGTCTCACATGCCGGTTTCATTAGCCACCTCCTGCCATCCCAGCCCTCTGGTTTAAATGCCTGATAATGTATGATCTGAAATTTTCAATTGGCATCCACTTTCCTGCCACAGACAAATGTAGGCCAGCCTTACCATGTAACCTTTTACAGTTCCATACATGGCCTCAGCCTCCAATGTATCCAAAACCACTTTCTATACACCAGGTTTTGAGCCAGGAATTGAAATTATCTATTTGACATAGCCTTTCCTTTCCCTTAGTATCAACAGGTAATTCTTCCGAAAAGGCAGTAGTCTTTGCCATGTGTCTAATCTTCTTCCATAGATTTTGGAAGTCTTCCTGTAGTGCATGGACACCATTTCTATCGAGGTCATTGGTCCCCAGATAATAACATTGATACGAGTCCCTACTTTCTTCTATAACTGCTTTGACTACTGGTTTGCATTTCTACTAGCTGAGGATCCTGCTAGGCATTTAACTGTTGTGCCCCCATCAAAATGAGATCCCAAATTGGTTCTTCCGATGAGTCTCCCAATAGAAGAAATGTGGGACATAACAGTTAAATGCCTTCCTGGAACCTCAACTAGAAATGCAAATCAGGTAGTCAAAGTTGTTAATCTTGACCACACCCTCTGGCAACACATTCAATCCTCTTCTCCAATCTGAAGAGCCCTAACCTTTTTAGGTTTTCTTCATACTCTTTTACAATATTTTTGCCCTTCTCTAATTTTTCTGGTTCCACTATGTCTTTTAGAAATGGGGTGAATAGACCTGCCCAGAGTTCTCAAGCTATGGTCATACCATGGTTTCATATAGAAGTATTATGATATTCTCAGTTTTATTCTCTGTTCTACATCAACAAACAAGATTAAATCAGCCATAATCAGTGGGGTGACGTCATTCGGCACGGACATGAACCCAGCTCTCTGAGCTCGGGAGTGTTTCTGAGCATGTGCAGAAATTCCTGCACATGACTGCTGCCTCATGAGCCTCCAGTCTTCATCTGAGCTATCATACAGATGGATTACTTTCCAATTCTTGGTATTTTTGCTATATTTGAAAACTTTTGGTCATTTCTTTGCTACATTTTTCTTTCTGCCACTCCCATGGCAGCCCCTCTAAGCACTATTAAATCCTACCTTCATTTGGGGGTGGGGGGGGGCGGGGCAGAATTTTAGAAAGGGAAAAGTACAAGTTGAAGAATGCCTCAGTTAATAAGTTTAAGGCCTGCGAGTGTGGGTGTTGTATGTCTATCACGGCCACACATGCTGTCTGCTACTGTTTCCTGGGCCCAGATCATAATATCTCAAGCTACGCGTGCTGCAGTGGGATGTCTGCACAGGTGCTTTGGTTTCATAGCTGGAAGATGGAGGTTCTGCAGGATGCAGCATTTGGTAAGGCCCCAAAGCCCCAGTGTGATGGTGGACAATGCAGTCTCTCTGCCTCTGGGAGTGAGGCCTTGTTGGATTCCTGACACTGCAAGAAATTCAGCAAACTGTCAGGGGCTAAGCTTCCCTTGTTCCCTCAGGCTTTTTGATTAAGCTCTCCCCTGTTGGTTCTTCCTCATGGATCTGCCACAGGATGACATGGAAACCTAAGGCGCAGGATATAGCACCAAGAAGAGCACTTTGTCACATAAGGGATCCATTCTAAGGCTGGCTCCCTCAGCACTGAAGACAATAGCGTTATTGGCACAAGGCTCCACTGGAGCAGGTGCCACCTTGATGCCAAGAAGTGTGCTTTTGATTTCCTCAGTGAGGAGCATTTTGGCACAGGTGGCATTGTCTGCACCGTATCTCTGTCCATTGACTGTGGAAAGTAGAGCCTTGGTGCTGAGGGGACTCCCTGCTGGCTCTGATAGTTCGACTTGATTCTAGCTAGCGGAATGTGTTGGCACCAACTTTTCACACCAGATGCCAAGTGTTTCCCACGGCCAAGTTTCTGTTCCATTGAATTACTCTTCGGCTCCTCCAGCTTCCATGGGCCAGTGCGAGGATGAGCCCATGGGGGGTGTCTGAGGGAGGGGGATGTTTCCCTGCCTACTCCATAAATAGTGGCCCAACTGTCTGAGCTGGTAAAGAATTTTTTATCTCCTTGCTTCAGGATGGAGGAGGTTTTCCTGCAGCGTGGGCTCCAGAAGGATCCCCAGGATGTTCTTGAGGAGCTTTGCCAGCTGTAGCACATGTGTTTGCCATCACAGCCAGTTTCTCTCTCCTGAGAGCATCCCTTCCTAAGGATTCAGAGGGGGAAGGGAAAGAGTCTGTTTTGATCTGAATTCCTGATGATCCTCTCCCTAGGCACGTCGGAGTTCTTTCTCTTGGCCACCCTTCCTCCTTGTCCGTCTTGCATTGGCTGGATGAGGAAGAGCTCTCGTTGATGCCTTCCCATTACTATGGAACTACCAAAGCATCCCATGCTGCTCTAGGAACAGAGTTACTCCCAGTTTTTGGAGGAGTGCAGCGAAATCTTAGACCTGAGTTACTACCTGCAGGATGATGAACACATTGGCTAAAAATTAATCCCAGGAAGGAGAGAGCTCCAAAAACGAATGTTTTCAGCTGCTGCAGTTCATCCAGCCCCCATGCTCTTTAAGGGACTTCCAGCTGAGGATCTGGCAAATCCCATGTCTTGCCTGCTCATGGCGTGCAAGGTTGACTTTTGAAGTATAGGAGTCCAAGCCTGCCCAGGATTTGGAGTAGTTCAGCTTCTGCATTACTTACTCGGTGGTGGGTGGTGGTGGTGGAATTAGCTTTGAAGTGTGTGAAACGCTTGAGGGAGCGCTCTCTTACATGCCTGCCACGAAGGACCAGAAAATCCTGTGTGTGTGTTTGGAAGGAAGCTCTTTCAAGGGTCGGTGCTCAGCGGAAAGATTGCAGCCCACCAGCTTTTCAAGGTGCAGTACCCACACAGGTACGTACAGACACTTAAAAAACTCTGGCGGACTCGGGGGGGGGGGGGGAGGATTCTCAGCAGGCTGAGTTGCAGAGTTGCTTTGGCAGATGAGGAGGAGTGCGGCAAGCGGCTGGGTAGATCCACTTATGAGGCCTTCAGCACCGCAGCTATTGGAGCCAAGAGGCTCACCTAGCTTTTGAGAAGGCATTCGTGACTACCTGGCAGAATCCCTGTACATGAGGAAGAACCTGCCTGGGGACAGGAGGAGGCTGCGCACTGATCAAGGAACACCAGTCCACTCTGCAACCGCTGTCTGCCCACCAAGTCTAGTCTCATTTGATCCTTTTGTATAAGGCACGGGATTGTTTATTCTGCCCTTTCCATAAGCCAGGAGTGCACAGATGGGAAGGTGTGGGGGGATGGGGGAGCATGAAGAAGCCTCCAGGGGTCCTGGCTGCTGTGGGTCTTTCATCATTTAAAAGATGTAAAAAGTTGTCGTGCTGAGCTGGGAAGGGGCTATCAGATTGTGAAAAAGCCGCTGGCAGAAGCTTTCCTTCCTGCTTTCTCTTAGCAAGTTAGAGGGAGGGGAGCCAGAAATACTGTGGGTTTTTTTGTTTTGTTTCTTTTTGCTAGCTGCGTGCACTTTCCAGCACTCTGGAGAGATTCCTGAGGTCCTGCGAAGCTGCGCAAGGCACAGAGGACGGTGGCATCCTTAAGGAGCAGGACACGGTGCCCTCACGGAGAATCTCATTTGAGACTCTGTGTTGAGACAAGCAGGCGTGAGGGGAGGGGATCAGTGTGACTGTGGGGAAGGGAGCCCAGAGCCTCTCTGAAAGGCAGGAGATTGAGAGAGGGGGCAAACTTAAGCATCCTGCATGCTTGGCCAGTCATTCAGTTTTTCTTTTCTTTGGTTCTCTTGCTCTGTTTCATGCAAATTCTCAGCAAGAGATAAGCATGCTGTTGTGATTTTTCTCACTGCTCAGCCTGCCCTGAGGGGGGGTGGGGGGCGGAAGGAGAGCATTGGAGCGAGGGTGGGTGGGTGAGTGTGGAGGGTTTATCTACAAGTTCAGCCCCCCCTTGTTCCTGTCTAGAACATGTGTGAGGGTCACCGGGGGGGGGGGGGGGACGACGACTCTGAAAGGAATTTTTGAGGTGCAGACAAAAATCGTGAAATTAGAAGGCCTTCGAGGGCTGCAGCCTTTTCAGGGCTTGTGCTGGTGCTACAAACCAGCTCTTCGCACCCTCGCCCCCACGGTGAATGCAGGGGATGCTGGAAGGGACCTGCGGGTAGCAGCGGCATGAAACTTAAACGAAAAATCTCTTCAAAGAGCTAAACATTTTGTGCTGCTCCTTTTTATTTGCAAAGCAGTGCAATGCTCATCTTTTCAGATTTATACCCTGGATGCACTGCCTGGAAAATTGCACTGTGTTTTTTTTGTTTGGCCTTCAGTCGTTCTTTGGGCTGGACTATCCTTAGCATCTCTGCACAAACCTTTAGTAGCAATAATCCCATCTGTAGGATCTCATTTGTGAGGCTGCAGACCCTTGATTCTTGTGATCAGCCGGATAAGCGCAGCAGTTGTGGATTAAAAGCTGGTACAGCCCTCTCTTGTAAACTTTTGTCATGAATAAGAAGAATCCAGCGGATGTAATGTTTTCTGTAAATGCGCACGTAATCGGGGCACCTGCCACGCTGTGTGAAGGGCCACAAAAATCTGCCCCTTCCTGAGGAACTTGCTGGTCCCCACAGAATATCCACGCACAAGACTTTAGGGGCTGAGCTGGCACGGAGGGGGGGGGCAGAAGCTGTGTAGCTGCGCATTTTAGCTCCTCCCCCTGTCCAGCCCCCCCCCACGCTGGCTGGGGGGGAGGATAAGAGCGGCAGTACATTATTCTGCACGGTTCAAAGCGGCAGGTGGGCCTGGGGTGACAGAGGAGTGAGGGTCTCGGGTCATTCTGCTGCTCCTACTGTACTCAGATTTGGCGTGGGGGGGGGGGTGGTGGTGGTGGTGAGGTTTAAGGCTGAGTGAACGAGGGGCTGGGGAGGATGGATGTGTGGGATGGGGATATGAAAGCACAGAAAAAAGGATTAATGATTGTGAGAGGAAGAAAGAGAGCACTGTATGCAACCACCCCCCCCCTGCTGCTTAAGATCCCAGAGCCTTCTCCCCCCACCCCTATTTCCCCCATCCTTCTGCTTCTCCCCCTTATCTCAAATCCTCCCCCTCTTCCTGCCTTCATCCCTTTATTTAACAGTTTTCCAATACCGACATTAAAATGCACATCATATCGGTTAACATTATAACAATGAAGTAATGGAAACGGGAAAGTTACAATGAACAGGGGAAGGGGAAACAGGACAACCAATAAATAGAAAGTGTAAGTAAGGCAGAGGCGAGTTTAACAGTGTAGTAGAAATGAGAGAGAAAACTAACGGAGCAAGAATATTTTACAAAAAGCAGCGAAAGCATAAAAATTACATAATTACAGTAATCAGCCAAAAATTCTTTGGATCAATGGAAGGTTACATCTGTAGAGCGCGAGTGGGCAGGAGACGGTGGGAAGATTAGTCTGGGAAGGCCTGGTGAAAAAGCCATGGTGTGTTTTGTTTTTTTTAGCATTTTTCGGAATTTTAGGGAGCACGGCTCAAGGCGGTTCTTTAAACGTCTTCCTCTCCAACTCCACGTTAATACCTGAAGTCGGACACCCATAAAAGTACCAAAAGGTCGAAATAAATTAATCAGACAAAGTGGGGTTGGAAAGCTACTGTATTGTTTTCTGCAAAATAAATGTACATTATGTAAACTATCAATTTATACAAGTGTGCCGTATAATTGCCACAGAATTTTATAATTCTTGCCACAGAAAGTATCCTTGTGCTTCTAGCAGGAAACTGGGATCTGTATATATAATTATATACTTAATATCCTATTTTAATATTTTAAGTATCTACAGACATAATTCAGGATCCAGACTAATTATAATCAGAAGACAGATAAATAAATGTGCATACATATACACATTCTTGTTATAATTAGGCTGAGTCCTGAGTTGTTAAAAGTCCCTTAGGAGCTTAGATGTTATGTTTGTTACTTACACAGGAGAAAACTGAGCAGTGGAAATTGAATTTGAATGCTGTAGTTCCTTTGGATTTTGCTTAATTGCTATTACATTTTTCTCGCACTCCTGCAGTCACAGAGATGTTTTTATGAAATGATCCTTGCCTTCTCGCAATATAATATTGGTAATCTCACTTTAAAATCAACAGTGTGTGATCCTGTATTTGAGAAAGAAGGGAGAGATGATTCAGCTATCCCAGCCATGCCAATTAACTTAGCCAGCTCAATTAAGCCAGCTCATCCAATCGGCAACCTTTCGGGTGGTCCAACCGGGCAAGATCAGCCAGCCCAACCCGTTCAGGGAGAGAGAGCCAGCCAGCTATGTTACAGAAAAGACACCACATCCAGACAGAGCTAGTCTAAGTTTACTTCCTCTGGACTGCAAAGACAGTCCAGAGGAAGTAAACGAGAGCCAGCCAGGTAGCCAGCTGAAAATAAAAATGCCATCCTGAGTGCTCGAGAGCCAGCCAGCCGACTGTAGAGAATCAGACTAGAGAGAGAGAGTGCCAGTCAGCCATAAAAATGGATAAGTGGGTGAAAAAAGCTGGTGTACGATGTGGGTGCTGTTGCTGTACTGTCATCTGGTAGAAATACACTGCCCATGAAGATACAAAATAAATGTGAAAGGGATGACCATTCTGAAATGGCACCAGGCACAAGGGTGTCACAAAAGAATATATAAAGAAGAATATATTAAACTGGGATTCACCTTGGATATTGGTCAGTAATGAGCAGGGACCAAATTGTGTTCTTTGTACTGATGTTTTGGCCAATGACAGTGTGAAACCAACAAAACTAGCACACCACTTGGTTGCTAATCATCCTGAACATATGAAGAAAGTTTATATAACCACAATGAACAAATGTGTAACAGTAAAAGGGACCGAGGGATTCTTCTAAAGTCATCTCTCATCTAATTGTGACAAAAGGCAAGGAAATAAATCTTCTCCCTCCTCTGCTAAGATGCGCTGTGCAAGGTTACTTAACTCAGTCTCTCAGGTCCGAAACAAAGCGCTGCTTTGATGTGACTTGTAACGCAGTGCCTGCACAGACTTAAGCTTTTTACGTCATTAATGCAGCATATCTATTCCACGTTTCACCATATTTCCCCCTGAGGAAGCCAGTATTGGTGAAACATCTTAAGGCCTGTTTGTCGGTGTGCGCTGAGCGGCGGACATTCGGCATGTGTTTGGCTGTTATTTCTCCACCGTTCTGCAGACTTTCGTTGTAATGTGAACATTTCAGTCTGCACAGACTCCTGTTGGAGCAGCCTGCCTATGGAATAGTCTCATTGGATTCACCTTTAAGTAATTGTTTTCCCTGTATTGTGAAGCAGGCATCTTCCTTTTCAAAGGATCTTTATAAAGACTTTTTTTTTCATTAATAATTTCCCACATAGCTACTTAATTATCTTTTCAACACAGCTAGTTATTTTCATTATGATCTTTTATTTCATTAGATTATTTAACAAGATTGTGAATGGTTAATTCATTTTGCATAGCATTTCCATTCTTATATTTACTCTGTTCTATGAACACTATTAAATATACTGCTGAGCATATATTTTCTTACTCTACATATGTATGTTTATATGCAATAAAATAAGTTCTTATAGGAGTAAAAATGGACTGTTAAGTAAGAGATTCCCAATGTCCTGCTAATACTATGACCTGAAATAACATCCGTGTTTCATACATCAGTCTGCCTCCGGTGTACATAAGAAACTTTTCATCAGAAGGAAACCTATATGGGCAAAACATTTAAAAAAAAATGCTTGCATAAGAGAACAATTCAAAAATCTGCTCCATCAAATGTCCAATGGTAAACAGCAGTCATATTGACAAATTAAAAATTGTACACCATTTCACTGAATATCTTCATACCGTATGGCTCCCACTGTGTTTAAAGTGAAAATCTAGAACGGCTCACGCTTACTCAGTATTACTTCCCTGCTTCCTCTCTCCATCGTGCTGCTATGTAATCCAGCACAGTCCACTGCAAATCATTAAATGCATGTTGTGCTGCCCAACAGTGGGAGATTATAGAATCTTGCATCTTACTTGTGTTAATCCAACTCCAATGTTGTCAGTCTGGTATGTATTCCCTTAGGGGCTGATGTAATACTGTGCCCAGCAGCTAGCGCACGGTTTAAGACTTGATCTGACGTGAGCTTTTAGTCCTGGGGGAATTCTGTGCTACTGCAGAGCGCAGAATTTGTGCAGAATTCCCCCCCGTTCAGAATTGCCATTTTCTGCCCAGAAAATAGCAGGAGACCCCGGCATGCCGCAAATGGAGCGCGCGAAGACGAAGGCCCAGGCATGCCGTTCACGGCGAAGATGGAAGGCCCCGGTGAGAGAGAAGAGAGAGAGTGTGTGTGTGTGTGTGTGAGAGAGGGGAGGGGGGAGCATGGGAGGTAAGAGTGGGGGGGGGGGGATGCTTGAGTGTGGGTTTCAGAGAGGGAGCCTATATGAGGAGATTGTGAAGGAGTGTGTATGTGTGAGAGATTGGGGGATCGTGTGTATGTGAGGGTGCTAGCCTGTGTGAAGGGATTTGTGTATCTGAGACAGAACCTGTGTGAAGGGCTGCGTGAGAGAGAGACATAGGTAGCCTGTGTGAGGATGTGTGTGTGAGAGAGAAAGGGAGCTTGTGTGGGTGTGTATATAAGAGAGAGGGCCCTGATGAGGGTCTGTATGTGCACTTAGAGAGAGGGAGGAAGAGAGAGAACCTGTTTGAGGGGCAGTACTGAGAACGGGGTCAAACTCTGGGTCTGGTGATAGAGTGGAAGGGGTTGAGTCTAGAGGTGGAGGGGAGAGATACTGGCAGGTGGAGTAGTTTGGGCCCGAGAGGGCAAAATGGCCAGGGTAGTAGGGAGAGTGAGTGGAAGGGACAATCTTACAGTGAATGTCTAGGGAAATTCTGCTCAAAATATTTACAATTCTGCATCTTTAAGTAATAACATTTTTCTGTATGTATTTAAAATGTAATTGCTTAAAGACTATTGTGTTGTTTTGACCAATATAAAGTATGCAGAATTTTACATTTTTGTGCGCAGAATTTTAAATTGTTTTGCGCAGAATTCCCCCAGGAGTAAGTTTTGGACGTACGTCCATAACTCCCAACGCACTACGGGGATTAACGCATCCAAAACACATGTCCAGATCACCGCGTAGCTAATAGCGCTCATCACATATAAATTCTATGTAGATGTGGCTATTAGCTAATCCCCGCGATGCAAAAAAAATCCTGTGCGGCCAATGTGCCCAGTGCAATGTGGCAAATGTTACGTCAGCATTGGGGGGAAAAAAAATTCCTGCTTTCTGTGATTCCTCCTAATAGTATTAAAGCGATCCTAAGTAAGAGGAACCAAGTAAAGCAGATTTAGTTAAAAAAAAATAAATAAATAATTGGGGGGGGGGGGTGGAATTCTGGGCACCCAAAATACACACACAAGATACATGGTCCAGGCCGTGTATCTTGTGCACATCTATGCCAATAGCGGGAGAAACTGGACGCTCGTAGATTGAGCGTCCGTTTTCCCGACCTGCATGACAGCCACCTTTCCTGTGCACCGGATGCCGAGGAGGCGCTAGGGATGCACAGAACTTCCCTAGTGCTTCCTTTTTTTGTGTGACCCCTAATTTAAATCGTGCATCACACGTGTTTGGAAAAAGGGCGCTCAACACTGAGCCACTTGTCTTCTGCACACATATATTGCATTGGTCCTTTAGTCCATTTAACATATCTGAGAACAAAGACACTGAATTGAATAAATCACAAAATCTGACATTGTAATTAGTGTGATATTTCCAATATACCTGATATAGAGACTCGGGGTGAATACATATATGCCCTTCCAAAGTCTTATATGCACAAGTTACAATCACCACATGGAAATGGCTCAAAGTACCCTCATTTAAATCCATCACTGCTAAGGATGATTTCATCACTATTTCCTTAATGTTCTGGCCCAGGAATATGCAATCATGCAGTGTTCTTTAAAAATCAGATGTAGTCAAAACCATGCTGAGGTCAGTATTCAAAGCTGGCCGTTGAGTTAACTTAGCCGGATATAACTTATCCGACTAAGTTATGATGTATATTCAGCAGTACGGCAAAGCCTCTGAATGTACGCATATTTGTGCACACTTAGCTGGTTAAGGCAGCCTGGCTAAGTTGAGACCTCTATATGGTATCTAAACTCAGATGTACGCTTATATGACTAACTCCAAATATCTGTAGTTAGGTGTATGTAATAGTCCAATTCACTTCGCCCCCAAGCTGCCTAGTACATGCTTACTTTTTATGCACATACGTTTTAGCAGTATAAGGGACTTAATACGGCTAAATGGCAGCCGCTGAACACGGGCTCATATTCAGCGGCCACTACTTAGCTCTGAATGAGATTTGAATATTGACCTCGCCAGTGTTTGTGTAATGTGTGAGAAATAGCTTTATTAGAATACTGTAACGCACATACATTGTTAGAATGCTTGTTGACACATGATAATGCAGTAAGCTATCTCTGTGAATCACGATCTATTAGTCACCCTCGCCGCTTACAGTGGATACCTCAAAAAATGAGTCTCTACTTCAAACCCGCCTCATTGTCACCAATGACAGCAAGCTGGTCTGCATCGATGGAGTCACGTGCAACCAGAAAAGCTTGACTGGCCCTCCAGAGTGCCATTAATCACAGTGCCTTCTACCCATGGGATATAGATGCAGAAGCCAACCTACCAGAGGCTGTGCAAGGAAAAGCTCCTCTGTATTGGAGAGGTGCTAGAAGGCAGCCTGCAGAGGATGTACTCCAGGCCCGCTTATGGCTCTCCTCTTCCCCCAACATAGTTGGGGGAAGAGGAGATATCCTGTTTAACCTCGTTTCGCCATCTTGGTATGGTGGAAGGCAGGTAGGGGCCACGGTTGTTGTTATACAGATGAAAGTACCACCTTACATCCTAAAAATTTGTATTCAAATTGGGTTAATTTTTGGAGCAGGTGCAAGACACACGTAGGCAGTGTGTTGAATTTTTTGTAGATTTCTGTATATTTCCTGTGTGGCAAGTTGTTTACTACATGACAAGTGCTTCGAGCAGAGTATTATGGTCATCTTATTAGCCCACTTAAATATGTAAAAATAAGGGTGAAAAACAAGGGGCCAGCAAGAACATTAAAACGTCTATTAGTCAGTTAGGCTATGAAACATTCATTTGGAAAATTAACAAAAAAAACCAGGTCATTAGTTGAACTCTTACTGCAACTGTATACAAAATATCAATTCAGAAACAGAGCAGTCCCATGCCTCTCAACCCTTAACTAAGCTTACCAAACAAAAACTTTTAAAATAAAAAGGATTCTGCAAGAAATAAAGTGCATGCTGGAATCTCGAAGGACAGAAATTCCATACGTGACCAGAGTTGGCTCACGATCATTCCAGGTACATGTGCCACAGATTTAATCAACACCCACCCAGTAGGTGTGAAACGGTTATTTAGCTATGTTGAAAAACTTTTTTTTTTTTTTGAAATTTTTTAATTGCATATAAAAACATTATGGGTTAGATTTTAAAAGCCTTGCGCGCATAAATCCCGCCGGATTTACGCGCGCAGGGCACTCACGCGCAAGTCCAGGGGCTTCGTGAAGGGGGCGTGTCCGGGGACAGGGGGTGGGTCCAGGGGTGAGGTGACGGGGCGGGCCGGGAGGGCAGTCCTGAGTCCCCCGGCACTGCGGCCTGTGCCGGGGGATGCCGAGGTGGTGCGTGCAAGTTACGCCTGCTTGAAGCAGGCGTAACTTGTACAACAAAGGTAGGGGAAGGGAGGGGAAAGTGGGGGGACGCGGAAGGAAAGTTCCCTCCTAGGCCGCTCCGATTTTGGAGCGGCCTCGGAGGGAACAGAGGCAGGCTGCATGGCTCGGCACGCGCAGGCTGATTTTTGCGCAGCCTTGCGCGCGCCGACCCCGGATTTTATAAGATACGCGCGGCTACGCGCGTATCTTTTATAAAATCCGGTGTACTTTTGTTCGCGCGTGCGTACTTTTTAAAGATCTACCTCTTATATCTATCAATCTCCGCTGAACAGTTGGGCGCATAATGACAGTACTTAGCTTGAAAAAAGCCACCACTCAAATCAGCAAACCTGGTGTGGTCCTTTATAAACTATGCTTGATTTTTAGAAGGACAACACCAGGTTTGCTGATTTGATTGGTTTTTTCAAGCTAAGTGCTGTCATCATGTGTCTAAGTCGTCGGCAGAGAATTGATTTATTATTATTATTATTTTTTTAAATATTTAAAATAAAAAATTTTCAAAACTTTTTTTCAACATTGCTAACTTGAACTTTTTCCCTCTTGAACTTTGAGTGGGTAGGTGCCTGGTGGTGCTGCTTAAATCCTGTACCTGGAATGGTCATGAGCCAATAACATGAAAGTACCACCTTCCATCCTAAAAATTATTTTAAGTTTGGGTTAAAAATGCTTGGAGCAGGTGTAAGACACTTGGGAATGTTTGAACATTTTGTCTATGTACTTGTCAACTATGTATAGAGGTTGAATTGGCATAAGTCTGAAATATTAATAATGAAACCATATTTCTTTTGCTTGTAATTATATCAATTTTTAATTTTAATAAAATAGTTTGTACATATCTAATGAGATCTATGCAGTAGGGATTTGCTGTATTTGAAATTTTGGGATTAATGCCAACACTTTTTTAAATATTTTTATTTGAAGTGGTAATAAAAATTGATAAATTACAGGCAACGGAAACGCTAATATCTCTTTATGGTTTAGTAATTTAGTTGTATGGATTTTAGGGAGCTTTCGGTACTTACCTTCTGTGGGGAAACCAAGTGGCGTTTCCCAGGCTGGAGGCACAAAGCCACACAGAGAGACTCCAGCCTTTTTCAAAAGCACCTTCAGTCTATTCACATGAACAGTCCTAGGACAAAACGACTGCCTACATTTGCAGTACACTCCCCGGGGTTTGGCTCAGCATAGATTTACAAGAGCTGCCTCTCCCGGAGACTTGGGGTGGGCCTCCCTGCTCCCAGCTGGCCCCGCTCTCAGGCCTCAACAGGGTCCCACCCACAGAGCTCTCTCCCTCTGCGGTATATAAGGTGGACCAGGCTTCCAGCCTGGCCCTGTACATGCAACAAGGGGGGGAAACACGGGGTCACTCAGTTGCACCTTCAGTGTTGTTATTTGACCGTTCAAGTCTGAAATAGGCCAGCAGTAGCAAAGGTTTCGACATTAGCTACCATTTAATTTTTGCACTGGATAAGCATTCATAATTAACTTTTTTTTTTTTTTAAAAGATGCAAACAGAAATATCAAAAGTACAAGTGAAGTTTTCATTTGCTCAATATTGCCAGGAAATTGAGATGATGCTAAGTTTAAAACAGCAGTTAGGCTACGGGGAAGAGGGAAAAGCAGCGTTGCAATAGGAAGTTTTATATTGTAAAACGATGGAAGAAGCTGAGCTTGACCCAGATAGAGATAATAATGAAGCCTTTAAAACCGTAGCCTGCGGGACATAATTTCCGTTTGGGAAAATAAATGAACTGATGGGAATAGTTGCATAAGCGGGGCAGGAAGACCTTTTTTTTTTTTTTCCCCTCTTGCTTTGTCAGTGAGCAATCTGAACTTCCCCACATGACAAATATAATCCAGATGGTTTGCAGAGCCGAAAGGTTCCTGGCACAAAGGAAAAAACCAAGTTCACAAGTGTGCTCTGAAATGAGTTAATTAGTGAAAAAGAAATCTACATTTCCAAGGTTGTTTTAAAGTGGCACTTTTTTTTTTTTTAATAGGAACAGATTTTTACCAATTTTGGTTTGTTGAATGAATTGAAAATGAGTTATTTGTTTGTTTGTTTTTAATACTACTTAAGCGATTAAAGTCATTTTCTTTTATGTAATTAAATGTATAAGAATTATTGCAGGAGTTTTGAATTGCAAACGCTTGACAAAATCTTAATGACTTTTTAACGTCTATAATTGTACCATCCTGATGTAGTTGGTTTAATCTTATTGCATGCATTCTAGATGGTGTTAAAATATCTATGTATATAATGTGCTTAAACACACTGGAAGGTGTCTGGTGGGGCGTGCATGCATTCACACTATAGCCACTGACCGGCCCTAGGTGGTGGCTGGAGGGGTACGCGCCAGCACATACGCACACCTCTCAGACTGTTTACCCCCCTACCTAGCCTCAGTAACGGCAGTGGGAGGATGAGTGCCAGCTCCTGCTACTTTCCAGCCCCTCTGCCTCTTGCAGTAGCAGCTGGAGCTCCCTCCTCATCCTCCCACTACTCTTTCCAGTCCCTTGCAGTGGCAGCTGATTGATCGCTATGGTGGTGAGAGGCAGACCACAGCGCCTCCTGTTGCTGCCTCTTCGTTCACCCGCTCGTGCCTCTGCTTTTTTTTTTGCTGATGGCTCTCTTGTCTTCTGAGCTGCGGAGGTGGGAGGGCGGCAGCACAAGAAGGCAAGTAGCATCGCGAAGGACTCGCTGGTCAGGTTAGGAGTAGGCTGGGGGTGTTCAGAATGTGCTGGGATGAGGGAGGGTATCGGGTTTGCTGGGGTCACTCTGGAAGGGGGGGGGGGTCAGTATATACAGGGTTTGGGCTGGGGAGAGTAGAGGTGGGACTGGAGAGCTGGGATTGGGCTCGAGCGTGATAGGTCCAGGGAGGATGGGGGACAGGAAGGTTGGATCCAGTCTGGAGAGTTTAGGGGTGGGAGTGTGGTAGGGTTGCTTTGGGGAGAGAATGGGAAGACATGGGCTGGGCTGAGAAGAGGAGAAGGGAGTGCTGAGGACTGACTGCAGTCTCCTCTGCGGTCCCACAGATTTGCAGGAATCTTGCACTGGCATCCTCTCAGGATATCCCTTTGCCTCTCTCTTCAGTGATGCAATATCTCTCTCTCTCTCTCTACCTTCCTGCTTCTGACCCACTGAAGCTACAAGGATACATACCTCAGTGGGACACACACACACACCCACCCACCCTCCGCTGGTCACCAACACGCTTATTTTTCTACATGGATGGCATCGTTCGCCAAGAAGAATCTCTTAAGTACTGTCTAGCTTCTATTGGAAGCATCGTCAAATCTTTCATAGTGACCAATGATTAAAAAGGCCTAACGCTCCCCAGAGCTTTATGAGTCCGAAGCTGTTGTGGGCACGTTGTATGAGGTCACTTTGAAATTACAAATTTATTGACCCACACACCTACTTCAGCAGGGTGTATTTATTGTGCTATTCGTGGTTTCCTTGCATTTTGGATTTATGTATTTATAGTATTCTGCAAAAACAGTAGCATTTGCTGGAGGAGGGTTGTAACAGTTTGGCAGCATTGCTGCACTTGCCTCTGACTTCTTCTCGGAGTAGAGGTTCCTGCCAAACAGGCCGATACAGAAAGAAACGCGGGAGAGCTGGCGAGCGCACAGGCCAGTGTCCTGGGCGCGCGATTCTGTATGGGCCCGCAGTAAAAGGAAGCGCTAGGGACACTAGTGCGTCCCTAGCGCCTCCTTTTTGACAGAAGCGGCGGCTGTGAGTGGGTTTGACAGACAACGCTCAATTTTACTGGCATCGGTTGTCGAACCCGCTGACAGCCACGGGTTTGGAAAACGGACACCGGCAAAATTGAGCACCCGTCTCCCAACCCGCGAGCCGCGGGCTGATTTTAATTTTTTTTTTTTTTTTACTTTTGGGGCCTCTGACTTAATATCGCTATGATATTAAGTTTTTACTGCTTTTCTGTACACTTTCATGGTGCTGGCAGAAATTAACTCCTGCCTTTGGGTAGGCGTTACTTTCTGAAAGTAAAATGTGCGGCTTGGCTGCAGTTTTACTTACTGTATCGCGCGGGAATAACTACCGGTAATACGGCCATCAACGTGCATTTGCATGCTGCGGGCGCTGTTAGTTTCGGGGGGGTTGGCTGCACGTTTTCGACTCGCTATTACCCCATACTGTATAAGGGGTAAAAATAGCTCGTCAAACGCGCGGCCAAACACGGGCTAACAATGCGCTCTGCTGGAGCGCACTTTACTGCATCAGCCTGAAAGTAACCCTATTCTGGTCCATACACTTTGTGTATGGTGGGAAGTTAATAGGAAGTTGGGAATTAATAGTGCAGATTTCTCTTACATGTCCTCTTTTGGATAAGAATTTTAGGATTTCAATGCTTATCTTCTCTCCCAAAATGATGGGATGGCGGAAAGAGGTCTGTGTTTTGGGTCAGCACTTCCTGTCACAACACATTAAACCCTTTTCAGATTTGGTGGTGGAGTTTGGGGTACCTAGACATTCAGACTTTTTATATTTGCAGTTGAGAAGGGATGTACTCAGATTATAAAACATTGGCGATACTATTGAGGAAAGTGAAGGTAGGAAGAACTTTGGTGTTGTGAAGAAGGGGGGTACTCATAAGAACATAAGACTTGCCATACTGGGTCAGACCAAAGGGCCATAAAGTCCAGTATCCTGTTTCCAACAGTGGTCAATCCAAGTCACAAGCACCTGGCAAGTACCCAAACAGATCACAAGCTACTTTTGCTTATTCATTGCCGTCATAGCAGTTTATAGATTTATCCTCTAGGAGCTTATCCAAACCTTTTTTAAACCCAGTTACACTAACTGCTGTAACCACATCCTCTGACATTTAATTCCAGAGCTTAACTATGCGCTGAGTGAAAAATAATTTTTTGATTTGTTTTAAATGAGCTACTTGCTAACTTCATGGAGTGCCCCCTAGTCCTATAACCAATTTAAAATCCTTTTGCTGGGCAGTGATTCCTAACACAGAACCTAACTTCTTGTACCTCTGGTTAGGACTTTTCCCCCCCATGCCCATCACTTTGCCCTTATCCACGTTCAATTTCATCTGCCACTTAGATGTCCCATCCCCCAGTCTCAGAAGGTCCTTCTGCAGTTCTTCACAATCTGCTCTCCTGTTTTAACAACTTTGAATCACTTTGTGTTATCTGCAGACTTGATCACCTCACTCGTTGTTCCCTTTCTTGGATCAGTTATCATGAATTTATTAAAAATGTTACTTTTTTTTTTTTTTAAACCAAGAAGATGGTTTGGTCTTTCTGAAACAAGATTTATAAAGGAACATTGAGTTATATACTGATAACTTTCTTCTGTTAGTCATCTGCAACCTTGAAAAAGAAAAGTCTTGAAATGATTTGTAACTACTAAAGTAACTTCTGCTAGGACTCTGTGTTCATTCCAGAAGCATGAAGCCTGATTTCAGTATAGTCTAGTAGTGAGTGCATGGCATGTACCTTGCATTGTGCATTTTCATCAAATTGTGAACAGAAATTCTTCATGGCACTTCATTGTGTAAAACCACAAAACAGAATGCATTGTTTCAGAGGTCATTTTCATATTCTTTGGACAAGCGGGCTGGTTGGATTTCATTTTTTTTTTTTTTTTTTTTAATATATAGAAATTTCAACATTTACCAATTGTAAGAAAAATCTCATAACAAATAGACAGCTCATCAATATAACTATACAAAGGCTAAGCACAAAAGATCAGTTGACAGACCTATCTCCATTAGATGCTGGTATACAAAAAGGGAGAGGGGAGGAATATGAATAGTCAAGGAAGACATATAAAGAAAAAAAGAACCGAAAAAGCTTACCAAGTTTTAACCTAAAAGCTTCTCAGTACAGTTCACCTAACGTTCACTAACGGCCCCCTCCAAAATTAGACTGACTCTGTTCATTTTCTTAGTATCAAGAGAAAACATTAACTTATCAGTGACATAGATTATATATTTCATATTCCCATAATTAGGGCTTCTGATTTTATAAATTGTAATTTAGGTGTTTATTTTCCAGCTAATTAGGGGTTCTTTGGAGGTTCCAAAAATCTGGAAGTGTTGGTGTGATTTACTTGGATTTTAATAAAGCTTTTGATATGGTCCCACAGACTTTTATAAATAAAATGAGAAGCTTGGGAGTAAGCGTCAAAGTGGAGGCGTGGATTACATACTGATTGACGTATAGAAGACAGCGTGTGATGGTAAATGGAACCTGCTGTAAAGAGAAAAAAGTGTTAAGTGGAGTGCCACAGGGATCGGTGTTGGGACCGGTTCTGTTTAGTATATTTGTGAGCAATATTGTGGAAGGGGATAGAAGGTAAAGTTTGTCTATTTACAGATGATACTAAGATCTGCAACAGAGTGGACACGCCGGAAGGAGTAGAGAATGAGATGTGATTTAAGGAAGCTTGATCGTTGGCCTGGAATGTAATGCCAAGAAGTGCAGATTCATGTATCTGGGGTGTGGTATCCAGTAGAGCTGTATGTGATAGGGGATGAAGGGCTGTTGTGCACTGGACAAGAAGGACCTTGGGGTGATGGTATCTAGCAATATGAAGAATGCAAAGCAACGTGACAAGGTGATAGCTAAAGCCAGAAGAATGCTCGGCTGCATTGAGAGAGGAATAACAGTAATAAAAAGGAGGTGGTGATCCCCCCCCCCCCCTCCCTTGTACAGGCCCTTGGTGAGGCCTCACCTGGAATACTGTGTTCAGTTCTGGAGACCGTATCTCAAAAGGGACAGAGGCAGGATGGAGGCGGTCCAGAGAAGGGCGACCAAAATGACTTATGAGGAGAGGTAGAAGGTCCTGGAGGAGAGGAGGTGATTTTAAGAATTTCTGTAACAAATTTGCATGAGAGATTTGTATGCCATGGAAATATATTAGCAAAATTCTGAAACCCAGACTTGATTGGGGGTGCCAGAGGACAGTTTTGAGAACAATGGTCTTTTATCATTTTTTTGCTTGACAGGTTTTCTTTTTAAGCTGCTCCTCTTTGCGTCCAGTTCAGTTGCACCAACCCACCATGAGCCTTCATTAACAACTACTCAGGTTTCTCACCTGTTTTTATTATTCCCCTGCAAACCTAGCCCAGTCATTGAAATGACAGTTCTCAGGCAGGGGCCACAAACCCGACGCACTCCAAAAGCAAAGTTAATGCGGACTCTGAGTCTGGCCACTAGGTGTCACCACACTAAGATTCCTTCGCCCCGAGGTTCTGTGAATAGTATCCCTGCATCATCCATGACCATCCCCCAGTGAACAAGGGACCTGACCCAGGAGTCAAATCCAGGTCATCTGCACAGCAGGGCGCAGTATTCACCACTGAGCCACCAGAATGGCCTGATAACCCCGGTCTTAAAATATTTTTGTGTGTTTACCATGTGTATTACCAGACTGATTTTTCAGTCGTTGTGCTGTGTCATGACTTTTACTAGTTACATCGTGGTCAGAAGAGAAAATAGCAAGTGATTGGCCTGGGTTGTATGGTACCATGGGTAATGTATAATGATGTAATATATATTTATTGTTTTATATTTTATTACTGTCTTGTACATCGCTTTGGATGGTTTGCATAAATAAGGGAAGCGGTCTGTAGTTGTGTTAAATAAAATTGGCCTGCAGACACAGTGCTGCTTTTCATATAAGTATTTACCCTTTCCTCCCTCTTTCTCCCCACCTCCAAGTTGCAAAAATATATAAATATTTTGGTGAAAAGAAAATGTAAGAACCGAGAACAGCAGAGAAATAGTCAAGAAATGAAAGCAAGTTGAAAAGAGCTTTAAATAAAACATCTGTTTTTTAATGACGCAGACATTCGAGAATCGTCCTCCCTTATTTCATTCCAAAAATACTTGGTATGTTTGACAAAAATATGATCATGCTGGGTCTGCAGAAAGCATCCTGTAGAGCTCTAATGCACCCATTTAAATGACTTCTAAGTAGACATCAGATTCACTTAGCCTTTTGACCCTTAACGTAATTCTAATTGCAGAAAATGATGCTTTTTAATTACAGCTTTGCTTCAATGAGAGCAAACTACTAGGAGCACTTAAGTGCTGTGTGAAAATGAGGAGACTGGGCAGATTTACCAGGAGGTTCTTGGTACGTTTGTGCTTTCCCTGCTGTGTAGCCTCACACACCTTTTCTCAAGGCTATCATTAGAATTTTATTTCAATATTAAATAACTTTCATAAAGTTTGTGTGTAAAAAAAAAAAAAAAAAAAAAAAAAGCCCAGGAAGACCATTTTTCCATTGATACTGTAGTCCATCACATTTTATCCATTCATCCAAACAAAGACCTGTAGTCTGACACAAATTCAAATAAAATAATCGTCTTCCCTTCCTCCAGTTACGCTGACCTGATGAAGTGAGGGCAACGTGAAAGCTAAGCCACAGATGTATTGTTAGTCCAATAAAAAGGTATCTCTTGCAGCTTGTTTGACCCTTAATCTCATACCATTGGGGGACGAGAGAGAGAGGGGTTCCCCAAGGGCAGTTTTTCCAAATGTCCATGCCTTGACAGGAGTGAACCTCATTCATAACCAGGGTAATATTGGGCATAATCTCAAGCAATGCACTTCTTAGAATTCGCACTGTGCCAAAGAGAGCCTCTTTCTGGGTTCAGAGGATATAATCTGTTTAGGCAACATATCAAGGTGCCCTGGGAAATTCTTCTTAGTTGGGTCAGTGGCACCCAATATAATTGAGGCTATTTCTGTATCTTTCTGCCACGTGGTTTTTTTTTTCTCTGGATTGCATCCCTTGGTACTTGAGGATCTTTGCTTTCTCCATACGATTCACAGAACAGTCACTGGGTTCTGATCCCTCTTATCAGCAATGCCATTCTCGTGTTTTTTTCTCCTTCACCACAATATCTGACTTTCTAATATCGATCTTACTGTTGATGGGAATAGAAATGTCCCAGATGATTTTTTTTTTTTAATTTTTTTTTTTAATTCAGCCGGCAGCTGTCGGGCCGAAAACCGGACGCTCAATTTTGCCGGCATCCAGTTTCTGAGCCCGTCGCTGGCAAAATTGAGCATCGGCTGTCAAACCCACTGACAGCCGCCGCTCCGGGTCAAAAGGAGGCGCTAGGGACGCCAGCAAAATTGAGTGTCCCTAGCGCCTCCTTTTCCCCTTTTCTACCGCACCACCTAATTTGAATACGCATAGCGCCGGGAGAGCGGGCGTTCGTCCGCTCTCCCGCGGAATTTACTGAATCGGCCCATGTGTAAACATTAGATTTATCGATATACTAAACACGGAATAGAAAAGAACAAAACAAATAATAGTAAAATCATACTAATAAAAAGGAAAATATTTCAAAACAGCAAATAACACCCAATAATAAAAACTAATAAAGATGAAAAATATATCCTCTCCCTACCTGGGAACTTTTGATTTCCAGTCACCCAGAGATTGTTGTGAATTAGGTTGGGGAAAGGGGGTGTTGCACAAACCTTTTTCTCTGATGCGCGCACACACACTCTCACACACACATTCATTCTCTCACACATCCACCCCCTCCCCCCTCGTACACTCACACATGCAAACTCACTCACTGTTTTTCACTCAGTCTCTTACACACTCACCCCCATACTCACATACACCACATTATCGTTCTCTACTTACAAACTGGGATTTTCTCACTTCTTTTCTGCTGGTAGGTTGAGTTCTGCCGGTGGCCCTGTTGGACCTCTGTTGCTGCTTTGGCCGCTGGCAGAGTGGGATCTTTCTTTGCTTTTTTAGCCACAAGCAGAGTGGGATCTGCCAAGTCTGTTACCATTTTGGCTGCTAGCAAGATGGTATCCCCTGGCAGCCCCACTGGGCCTTTTGTTTCTTCAGCTGCCGGTGGGGTGGGTCTACCGCAGGCCCTACTGGCTTTTCCTTTGGCTGTTGATGGGGAGGGATATGCCTGTAGCCCTGCCAAGCCTTTCCTTTGGCCACTGGCAGGGTGGGATTCACCTATAGCCCTAACAGGCCTTTCTTCTTCAGCAGGGGTGTTTTTGAGTGGCTGTTGTTGCCGCCCTGGAATTTTGCCACCATAGGCATCTGCCTATTGATAGAACCACCCCTGGCTGGGTGGATTATTAGAAAAACTTGGAAGACACGAAAAGAACCTGGGTATTGGCTTAAGAATAAGTCTTGTTAAAATCGGAGAGATGACAAGGTCCGAGAAGGCCTGCAAGTGGAGGCCAGTTCTGTGGCAGATTTTGGACATGCTTGAATCGGATTATAGAGGGTGGTGGTGGCGGTGGGAAGAAGGGTCGAGGGCTTGGGTGGAAGACGTGGGGGATGGAGGAGCAGGTCTCGATCTGTGTATGGAAATTTGTAATCTAACTGAAATTCTTCCTCTGGTTTTCCATCATCCTGGGTAGTCAGCCAAGATGGTCCATTTGGGCTGTCGTTTACTATTTTAATATATACAGAACAGTTCTTGGTTGAAGGAAACAGTGTATGGCCTTTTTCTGCCATCGCATTTCTGCAACTCTTAAGTTGCCAACAAATATTCTATTAAGAATTGTGCGCACTAGAAAAGGATGTATAGCCCTTTAAAAATGAGTTTTCTCGGTTCAGACAATCCAAAATCATTCCTTGTTTTACTAAGTGTATTTTTGGTTACCAAGTATACATGCATGTGAGAAGTGTGATTTGATCTATACCACCTACAGGTAAAAATAACAAAGCTCCATTTTTTGTTTACAGGGGAGAAGAAAGATATAGGAGTAATGAAGAGGCATCATACAGCTTTCATGGCAGGCAGGAAGAGGGAGAAGGCAAAGAGGGTTTGTCCTCCCGAGCCTCTTCCTTTTATTGTACATTCATACAAAGGCAGATGATGTGTCATTACATGATTGGCTACTTTCCCATAGCAACAGAAGAGTCATTACACCATTGGCTTTGGCTCAGGGGGTGTGCACGGATCATTTCATTGGCTGCTGAAATCTATACCTCCTGACTTTGTCCTGCCTCTGACTAGGGAAAACCCAGCCCCTCCCCCAGGAATTCAGGGCCAACAGGTATCCTTTCCCAGGCAGAGACTTAAGCACAAGTGATGCTTTTATTCAGGCAAATGTCAGGGAGAAGGGAAGTTAGTGTTTAACCCTGATGAAATGGCTTGCTGGCAAGTGCGTATTTCCCACAGAAAGATCTCTGGATAGGTTACTTTCAGTTTTTCTTCTGAAACAATCTGCAAGTTTAGTGCAGTTGTTTGCATTCTTGTGGTTAGTGTTTTTCTTAAAATGTTTAAACATGTTCAGTTATTTTTTGGGCAGTACTTTGAGTCATATGGCGTTAGTCATTTGTTTTAGTTTGCGGGGGTGATAAAGATTTGTTTATAGTTCACTGTGTGTTTGTTTTAACTTAGTTTAAAAACACTGAAACATAAGTCAGTATTCAAAGCCATTTATGAACATGGATAACTAGTAAGCTATCTGTCTAAATGGCAAGGTATTGAATACTGAGCCACTTTCCAGGTAGACTTTAGCCAGATAAGTCATCGTCCGAAAATCATTCTGGATAAAAAAAAAGTGTTCTGAGGGCATTTTGGGGAGGAATTACATTTTCCAGCTAACTTAGCTGATTTTTAAACTATAATCTGGCTAAGGGGGAGATTTATCAAGCCACGATGTCTTATCGTGGGGGGCCAGTGGTATATTTTGCTTCTCTGACAAAACATTGCGGTTGCTGCCCAGTGCAATTTACGATCATGGGAGAAACGCGCAGGTGTAACTTTGTGCGGATTAGTTTGTGTGCATTATTGCAAATCCTGAGAGTCTGTTAGGTGCTATATTTCTCTTTCCATTTCCCCAGGTTCTCACTGCATGCAGAGTGGCTTTTTTAGTTTTCCATTCCAGTTTGTCTCCATATTTATAATTTGTGGTTTTACTGTACTTGGTGAAGGTCAGTTCTGGGTGTATGACAGAAGTGAGGTATTTTACTAGCAAGTAGGCATTTGTATCAATCTTATTTGTGTTTTCTCAATAGGATATGCATTAGTGGTAAATTACTGTCTTTTCATAAGGAAGGCTATTGTGCCTGGAAGTAAAGGGAGTTTGTTTTGCTTTTACTGAGATGTCATCAGAATCAGAATATCATTTTTTGTATGGCGAGTTGTACAGGGTAATGCTCTAGATCTGCTCTGCACTCATTGCTGGGGGTTGAGGGGATTCCTGTGGATGCAGAATGTATATTTACATTTAGCTCCATGATGTATTTATTTATGAGCTTTTATATACAGATAGCTGTTTGCACATCGTATCTGTTTACAAGAAACATTGCGCCTATAAAAAGTGGCATAACAATTACATGGAACGAGTGCAAACAAGGTAGCAGATAAATAACAGGAACCAGTTTTAAGTATGTTAGGAGAACAGGGTTAACAGGAGATGAAACAAACTATGTACAGATTGGACAGTCATGTTTGCGGGAAACTAGAGAGGATTCGATGCAGAGATAGAGGAAGGCCTGTTGGGAAAAGCCATGTTTTTTTAGTGGGTTTTTTTTTTTAAATTTCATTGTGCATGATTCTATGCGGAGGTCAGGGGGCATGGAGTTCCAAATTGTGGGACCTGCTATCGAGAATGCTCTATTCTATGTGGAGGCGAGTTGAGTTAGTTTAGGGGAAGGTATGTGAAGGGCTCCTTGGTATGCTGTTCTCATAGGTCTGCTGGAAGAATGGAAGTGGAGGGAGTCATGTAGCCATTGCATGCTTTCGTTGAATAGGGACTTATGTATAAGGGATAAGCTTTTGTATTGTATTCTCGAGGTAATAGGTAGCCAATGGAGATCTCTCAGTATGGGAGTAATATGGTCGTTCTTGCGTGTGTTGGTTAGGACTCGAGCTGTGGCATTCTGTAAGAGTTGTAGGGGTTTGGTGGAGGCAGGGAAGCCTAGGAGGGGAGAGTTACAATAATCAATTTGGAGAAAATGATGGTCTGTAGCACAGTGTGGAAATCAGCAAGATGTAAGGAGGGGTCTTAATTTCTTTAAAACATGGAGCTTGAAATAGCAATCTTTTTAGAGTGGATTTGATGAATGGTTTTAACGATAGTTGGTTGTCGATTGTGATACCTAGGTTTCGTACGTGTAGGGAAATGGGTTTGGGAAGAGGAGGGTGGTTTTGAGTAAGTATGGGCATTGGGGGAGAAATGACAAGTAGTTCAGTTTTGTAGGGGTTGAGTGCTAGGTTCATCTTTGTGAGGAGTTGGTTGATGGTGGTAAAGCCAGTTGTCCCATGTCTGTGTGTCTTTATGTAAAGAGTCAGTGAAGGGGGATGATGATGATTTGGACTTCATCCGCATATATGTAGTGGGTGATGCCTATGTTTGAGAGGAGTTTGGATAGGGGTAACATATCGATATTGAAGAGTGTGGAGAATAAAGAGGAGCCTTGGGGAACACCATGGTTTAAGGTTGATGGGATCTGATTCATGGTTACCTAGCATGACCTTGTAATAGACTTAGTTTTTGGGTACTTGCCAGGTTCTTGTGGCCTTGTTGGAAGCAGGATGCTGGACTTGATGGACCCTTGGTCTGACCCAGTATGGCATTTTCTTATGTTCTTATGTCTGTTTTCCAGGTAGGATTTTAGCCAAAGTAGTGCTGTTCCTGTAATGCCAATGTCAGAGAGCAGACTTAGGAGAATATTGTGGCTGATAGTATCAAATGTAGATGACATGTCGAGCATAGCCAGGAGATAGGAGTGACCACTATCCATTCCTTTAAGTAAGTTATCAGTTAATGATATTAGGAGCGTTTCTGTACTGAGGTGTTTACGAAAGCCAAATTGGGATGTGGAGAGAATCTTGTGATTGTTGAGGTATTCAGAGAGATGGAGGTTGACTATTTTTTCAGTGATTTTAGCTAGAAAGGGCAGATTAGAGATGGATCTAAAGTTAGAGAGATCTGTGGGGTCAAGGTTGGGTTTCTTGAAAAATGGGTTTGACGACTGCCTGTTTTAGAATGGAGGGGATGCTACCTTGTGTTAGAGAACAGTTGATGATTTCTGAGATGGGTTTAGCTATTATTTTGGGAATGGATAGTAGTTTGGTGGGGATGGTTTCAGAGGGATGAGAGAAGGGTTTAGTTTTCTTTAAGAGGGTTTCTATTTCAGTTGAAGAGGTTGATTCAAAGGAGTCAAGGGATGTGGTTGTTTTTGTGGGGAGGGAGTTGGAGGTGTCAGGGGGAAAATTTTACTGTGAGGGAGGAGATTTTGTTTTGGAAGAAGAGGGCTAGGTCATTGCATTTATTTTTGGAGCCGAGGTCTGATGCATGTGTGGATGAGGTTTTGGTGAGGTCAGATATAATGGAGAAGAGGGCTTTGGCATTGTACTGGAGGATGTGAATTTTACGGGCGTAGAAATCCCATTTTGTTTTTTGGATGGAGTTCCTGTAGGTATGCATGGAGGCGCAATAAGAGGCACGTAGTAAGGATGAGGGGTGTTTACGCCATTGTCTTTCTTTGTTTCTTAGGTCATTTTTTAGTTTCTTTAATTCAAGAGAGTACCATGGTTTTTTGTTATTGTGAGCTAGGTTTATGGTTTTTTGTGGTGAGCGGGCAGCATTGGTCAGCAATGTCTTGGGTGATATTGTATCATGAGGAAAGGGCAGATTCGGTGCTTGATAAATCCATTTTGTTGGGAATATTGGTGCATGCGGTGATGAGGTCATCTCTGGAGCAGGTTTTTCGGTATTTGAAGGTGTGTTTGTGAGGGGGTGAGTGTGAGAAGTTTATTTTAATAGTTAGGGTGGTGTTTGAGGGAGTGGTCAGACCAGGTGACACGTGAGCAATGGGGGGGGGGGGGGGGGGGGGGGTCGGTGTTGTGGATGCTAGAGTTTGTGAATATAAGATCTAGTGTGTGGCCTGCTTTGTGGGTGGGAAGATTGATAATTTGTTTAAATCCATGGTGTCGAGAGGAGATAAAAGCTTCACAAGAGGAAGATTGGGGGTGTGTGTCTACATGGAGATTGAAGTCACCTAGTAGGATGGTAGGTATGTTGAGGTCTAGGTTTTCTACAAAAAATTCAATGAGGGTGGAGGCGTTACTTTCAAGGAGTCCGGAAGGGGTGTAGATTAGGCATGATGGTCACATGTTCAGTGTGTCACGCATGTGAGAACCATCTGTCAGGTGTGTCCCGGCCAAACAAAGATTGAGAACCACTGTTTTAGAATTCTCTTCCTCACTTCCACTTGTGAGGAACCACATCTGCTGTCTCCCAGGTCCTTTGGAACCACTCCCAATTCTAAAGAACTGTTTTGTTTTTTTTTGTTTTTTTTAAGTAGTTTTTATTGAGCTAAAGAACTGTTTAAAAAAAAAAAAAAAAAAGGTGGGGGGGGGGTCAGACAGCGGAGCTGCTAGAACTTTGTTCCCTTAATACCCTCAAATGTGTGTCCTATCAAACTCCATTGCTTTTATGTACTTCTGATTTTGCTAGCTTCTTCAGAATACCAGTTTCTGACAATTGAGGTCTGTCTCACTTCTGTTCCTATGTGTGTCAGCTCTGTGTGGTCCCTATTCCAAGCCCTTCCTCCGTGAATACTGAACCAAAATATTTCAGCAATTCCACTTCCTCTTTTTATCAGACTCTACAGATCTCCTCCCCTTCACTTTTGAATTGTCCAGGACCTCTTTTGCATGTCAGCCTGTCACTAACATATCTTTAAAAAAAAACAACAAAACTCTTGTCCTCTTTTAGTGTACAAGCTATTTTTTTCATCCATTTATGCCTTCACTGTCCCGACTACTCTTCCCAGCTTCTCTTAGCTTCTCCAGGTATTTTTGCTAGTCTTACTCTTTTTGCGATTTCTTCTGATTTATGAATGTTAACCTTTATTCCTTTAGATTTTCAGGCACTTACTTAGGAAACCTCAGTGGCTTCTCTCCCTCTCTTTCATTTACTTTTCTAACAAAAAGGTTTGTTAACCTTACAATATCTCCTTTTAGTTTTCCCCACTGCTCTTCTGCTTCCTATCGTTTTCCCTGCCCAGTTAATGATATTCAGGCCGGTTCAGTACGGTGCGCTGAGGCTGAACGCACCGTTAGCCTCTGTCTAGACACTCGTTTTCCACACGCTAATATTACCCCTTATACAGTAAGGGGTAATAGCGGGAGGAAAACGTGTCCAACCCCCCCCCCCCCCCGAAACTAATAGTGCCCGCAATATGCAAATGCATGTTGATGAGCCTATTAGTTAGTCCTGCATGATACAGAAAGTAAAATGTGCAGCCAAGCCGCACATTTTACTTTCAGAAATTAACGCCTGCCCGAAGGAAGGAGTTAATTTCGGCCAGCACGGGAAAGTGTACAGAAAAGCAGAAAAAACTGCTTTTCTGTACACCCTCCGACTTAATATCGTAGCGATATTAAGTCAGAGGTCCCAAAAATAAAAAAAAAATTAAAATTCTAAAAAAAAAAAATTAAAAATCTGCCCGTGGATTGAAAGACGGATGCTCAATTTTGCCGGTGTCTGTTTTCCGAACCCCTGGTTGTCAGCGGGTTCAACAACCGACGCCGGTAAAATTAAGCGTCGGCTGTCATTAAGTGACACCGTGCTCAAAGGCTTTGACAAGGCCCAAAGTTACCTACTGGTCCTACTAGACCTATCAGCCACCTTTGATACTGTAAACCACACAATCCTTATTGACCGTCTCACTGAAACAGGCTTACCTGGAAAAACTCTACAATGGTTCTCGTCTTATCTATCACACAGAAGCTACCAGGTTACAATAAACACCCTCTCAAAGAAAATAAACAACACTGGAGTTCCCCAAGGTTCAGCACTATCTGCGACATTCTTTAACATTTACTGTCTTCCTTTATATCATTTTCTAACTAATCTTGTCATTACCCACTTCATATATGCGGACGATATCCAAATACTAGTCCCTAGTCACAATACACTGGAAGAAACCTACAAAAAAACAGCCACGTATCTCACCAAAATAAAGCAACTACTAATTAACTTGAAACTCGTATTAAATATCGATAAGACAGAAATAATTATTCTGGATAGAAAAAACAACATAACACCTACCACCGCTCAACATATTAAACCATAAGGCAGCAATTTCTCCTGTCACTCATGCCTGCAACTTAGAGGTCATAATTGACAATCAACTTTCCTTCAAGAACCACATCACTACCAAAATCAAAGAGGGATACCACAAATTACTAAGACGATTAAAACCTTTCCTAACCCCAGACAACTTCAGAACAGTCCTACAACTACTCATCTTCTCCAACCTGGACTTCCGCAACTCCCTTCTCAACTTACCACTCTCCACCATCTGCCCACTCCAAATTTTACAAAATACAGTTGCCAGATTCCTCACAGAAACAAAAAAACACGAACATATTACCCTAATCCTTATATCACTACATTGGCTACCAATAAAATTCCGAATAGACTACAAAATATTATCCATACTACACAAAATAATATACGAAAAACAAACTAACTGGTTAAGTATATCAATAAAACTCCACTCACCACACTGAAACCTCCACTCAACAAACAAAGGACTTCTGATAATTCCACCTGTATGACCCAAACAACTAATATTAATTCGTGAAAGAGCCATATCCCTCGGAAGCTCCAAACTCTGGAACACTCTACGAAGAGAACTTAGAACACAACCAAACTTAAAAACCTTCAAGAAAGAACTGAAAACCTGGATGTTCACCAAAGCCTACCACAACACCCAATGACTCTCTTCTCTTCCTCACAGCACAATGAGGCTCTCATTATATTCCTTCCCTCCCATCCTGTTAAACGTTATACCCACCTGCTCTATGTAACCTTGTGCAACCATTGAAAGCATATTGCTATCCTTTCCAATTTGATAACTGAAATCTGTTTACAATGCCTCTACCAACCTTTTTTTTTTTTTTAACAGGTTTTTATATTTTTTGAATCTTGTGCATAACTGAAATAACTGGAAAAACTGGATAATCCGATAACTGGAATATGTTTAATGTTTCTACTAACTGTTTTTTTTTAACATTTTGTTATCGAATCTTGTAAACCGTTATGGTGAAACCGAATTACGGTATATAAAACTCGGCAAACAAAATCGATCCGTTTCTTCTGCCTGCGAAGGATTTCTGTACATCATACCACTATAAATGTGTGTTCCATTCCCTCTTTCCAGATTAACCCAAAGTGCTGCATCTTTATTTTATAAGCCCTGTAGTTCTGTTGCTTTAATATTTTTTTTAATAAATGGTGGCATTCCCCCCCCACCTTCTTCCTACTCTGTCCTTCCTGAATTGACTATAAACACATCCAAGACACGATTCTCTCTGACTCCAAGCCAGCCTCTTCCCTGACTGCCTCTAGATTTAGGATTTGATTTCCCATACTAAGCATCGTTGTGCATAGATTTCCAGATGTTTGAAATTTTTCCCCATTTCTTTGCAGGTGATAAAGGGGGGGAGGCTTGTCCACCTATCCCTTCTGATTCTAGTTTAAAGCCGCCCTCTGTAGGTTTGCCAGTCTGTTTTGGAAGGACCTTCACTCCTTCTTCGGTAGGGGGATCACCTCTTAGTGCTCATGGGAGCAGTCATCATCCTCTCTCAGCTCATGTGCTTTACTTCTTCCATGACCTGTTCTGAGCAGTCTGGCAGCTATGGGCCATTTTGAACATTTAAAGTTGAATTTTCAGAAGTTGTTCGCATACAGATTAGCAGTTGTGCATGTAAAATAGCATATACACGAGTATCTGCTATTTTAGAAACTTCAACATACACTCGTTAATCAGGGTCCGTGAGTAATTTCTGCATGTGTTTAAAAAAAAAAAAAAAAATAGGTGGAGGCATGCCAGGGGCGTTCTGTGATGGGGGCCAATATCTATATGAGTAAGCTGCTATTTTATAAGCAATTTACACTCATAAATTTGGCAGGTTACTCATATTTACTCCTCAGTGTCTGGAGTTAAGGATTGTAAACATCTTATAAGTGAAAATAGTGACTGGGTGGCTGAGGAGCCAGGAGGATCTTGATGACCTGCAAATGGACTGGTAGACTAATTGGTAAAACTGGTAATTTCATTGCTGCATGCATGTTAGAAAATCTCCTGACTTACGTACGTAAAAGCCTACATAAAGGGGGTAAATGCAGCTAAAATAATGTATGAAATCTACTTGCATATCACTTTAAAATTAGACAATGTATGAGTATATCAGTTGCGCCCACTTATCCGGTTAAATTTCAATTTATCCAGCTAAGCGACTTTGCTGTACTTAGCCAGATAAGATCCAAATTAATTAGCTAAGTAGTGATATTTATCTGGATAAAAGTTTTAATTTATCTAAGTAGCAGCAAAGCTGCTATTTAGCCGGATAAGTCTTAAAACGCTACATATCCAACTAATTCAGATAGGTGGGTAATTCTAAACAGTGCAGTTTATCCAGCTATAAGATTAGCTGGATAAGTAGCTTGTTTTAGACGTATCCAGCTATCTGACTTAGCTGGATAAATCAGTACCTATCTGGATAAGTGCTGCTACTTAGCTGGATAACTTGGAATTTATCCAGGTAAGTGCAAAAATGTACTCATGCTTTTTTTTTTTTTTTTTTACATTTACAAGTATTTTATAATCCGTGTACATTGTATATGCACAGATTATAAAATACCGGAACAGTTTTGTATGTGCCCATATACACGTATATGGGTGCGCGCACATGTTTTAAAATCGTAGTCTTATTTTTCAAAATTTCTTAGAGCATGCATACCTACTGCGGCATAAATTGATTCAGGTTAGTGCAGCACTTCACAACCCTAGTAGAGGTTAAGAGACCAGTTACTAACCTGATTTTTAGACCAACTGTATTAAAAAATGTACCTGTCCTGAAAACTAGAATCTGTGGTCATCTCAGGCAGGAGTTGTATAGCTCTGTGTGGGAATCCCTGCTCACTGTGCTTCCTGTTAGAAAGAAGGCAGACACTGCTTCCAGGAGGCTCCTGGATTCAGCAAAATCCAGTTGCCCATCAGTGGGTGTTGAATCCATCCTGAAATGGGCTTCATTCTTTGGTGCCTGTGGGGCATGGGGTGAAGACCTTAGAACAGCGTCCCCAAACTTTTTAAGTGAAGTGCCACATGTGACACTTCAAAGTGCCAGGGCGGGGGAAGCTCTTGGAATATTGATGGGGGGGGGGATAAGGAGGTTCTGTCTTGAAGTCTGAACCTTTCACTGCTTTGAAATGTTGTGGAAGAGGGCAGATAGACTACCCCCCATCCTTCCTCTCTCACTCCCTTTCTCTCCTCACTCACCCTCCAACTCTCTCTCAAATTCCTCCTCCCTTCCTCTGTCCTCCCTTCCTCACAAATACTCCCCCCTCTTCTCCCCACTTCACACTCATTCCTTTCCAGCGACCTTTCCTTCTGTATTTTCTCACTCCCTTATCCTTTCCCCACATAAGAAAATGCCATACTGGGTCAGACCAAGGGTCCATCAAGCCCAGCATCCTGTTTCCAACAGTGGCCAATCCAGGCCATAAGAACCTGGCAAGCACCCAAAAACTAAGTCTATCCCATGTTACCATTGCTAATGGCAGTGGCTATTCTCTAAGTGAACTTAATAGCAGGTAATGGACTTCTCCTCCAAGAACTTATCCAATTCTTTTTTAAACACAGCTATACTAACTGCACTAACCACATTCTCTGGCAACAAATTCCAGAGTTTAATTGTGCGTTGAGTAAAAAAGAACTTTCTCCGATTAGTTTTAAATGTGCCCCATGCTAACTTCATGGAGTGCCCCCTAGTCTTTCTGTTATCCGAAAGAGTAAATAACTGATTCACATCTACCCGTTCTAGACCTCTCATGATTTTAAACACCTCTATCATATCCCCCCTCAGCCGTCTCTTCTCCAAGCTGAAAAGTCCTAACCTCTTTAGTCTTTCCTCTTCTGCCGGTGGGGAGTATGAACCCCGCCAGCCTTCTGACCCCTTGCATTGTTGCAGCACCAAATTTTATCTTCTGCTGGTGGGAGTGGAGACTCCTGCCAGTGTTGAAGCTTCTACTGCTAGCGCCACACACGAGCAAAAAAAGAGTGAACCTTGCTCAGTGTGTCAATAAGGTCTCGGGCAGGGATAGTTTGGCAGGCCGTAAAAAGTTGGCTGTGGGTTGGATGTGTCCCGTGGGTCATAGTTTGGGCGCCCCCTGCCTTAGATCTTTTACCGGAGAGAATTTTTCAGAAAGTCTATGCTTAGTTCCCATGTAGCATTCTAGCAGATTTTTCATGCATAGCATTCTGGAAGGGGTGTTAGAAGTTCACTGAGGTTTTCCCTCCAGAGAATCGAGAAGGCTTTGTTTACTTAGTGAAACAAGGAGAGGAGTGTGGAAAGCAATTGGTTTATTTCTTATGCTTTTCATATGGCACTCGGAGCATCTGCCATGATTATTGGAGCCTGCGGACTCTCATGGCTGTGAGCCACCAGACTCGGAGAGGACATGCTTGTGCAGCGTTCTACAATTGGCCTACAGAGAGCAGACGCCGCCAGCACTGGCCAATCCGGGAACTTCGGTAGAAACTGGAAGGCGAGAGGGCAGAAAAGTAGAGTAAACAAAAAAAAAAAAGGAAAATTAGTAAACTTTATATGGAAAACACATTTTCCCCTGACTCCTAAAAATTGCATCTGGTGTCCAAGCTTTCAAAAGATGTTTCCACCTTGCCTGTTAATTCACTAGTAGAGATTTAACCCCATGTCTGCTTACTTACCGAATAAGGATTTTGAGAAAATAAACAGTAATTAGTGCACACGGTGCATTGTAGCTGCTTGATGTAAAGTTAACTGTTCATTTATAAGACTCTTTAAAGCAAACATGAGATACTGTTGCAGTTGAATTTAGCCTCCTTTCCTATTGGTAGAATGACTTAAAAGAATAAATATATTGCTTAATTAAAAATCTCAGAGCACAGAATTTCTCTTTCTAATTTCTTTATATTGGAGTTTAAAGTATGAATACAGGCATAAACGTCTGTCAGCTTTTGCAGAGCTTGGTGAAAGCTTTCTTTTCATGTACTTTTAACTGGCGGTAACTGGAATGACTGAACTCCTGTCCACCCTGGAGAATGGGAACATCAAAACATCTGAGTAAACATAAAAAAAGAAAAATCTCTGAGCAGAGCCAACCAGGAAATTCACAAACTTGTTTAGAGATTTTGTTGCCTTAGAAAATTTGAAAGAATAGCTTCAGCTTCATTGCTGTGGCGTGCAATGTTACGAACAGAGCGTTGTTCCCTCGGCTCCTATCCCAAATACTCAGTATTACTCTGTCAGGGGTTAATGCATTTTCATGCAGTATATTCTATTCCTCTGGCTACGTGGTACATAATAAAAGCAATCCTTGATATTGCGAGTATTAATTTAGGCCAATTTTGCTTCCTGAATGACTTCTTTCTGTCTGTAGTCAATTTATGGTATTTTAAAGCAGTGATTAAAGGACAATGTTGCACACGCTGATTGGAGCTCTGTATTTCTGCTGAAGATCACTGACTGCTTTAAGTTACAAGACTGATTATGATCTTAGTCCAGTTTAATAATCCTAGTTTTGAATGACGTCTTTTTTTTTTTTATCCCATTCTAAATAGGTGACGGCAAGAAGTTCTGAAGGTGGAGTACTGTGAGCGTTAAATTCAGGTATGGCACAGCTTGCAACTTTTGGATTTCAGTGTTGATATGTCATGTTGAGGTAGTTCTACAAAGAGCATACAAAGGTTGCCCTGTCTTCATGACGATCACAGCCCCAAATTAATTTTCAGCTGTTCAGCTTGCTCTTTGAAAGGCTATTCAAACTGCTGCTGTGGTGTTCTTCCATCAATCAGAAAATATTTACACATGCTATGTATTTGCATACTGAGACTTGTGAAATCCAGTTGGCATGGTGATGCAGGGTGTTAGCAGGCTAGCTTCTAACTTCCCCTTCACTTAAGTTCTCTGTTGCTTGCAGTCCTTAAGAGCTGTTCGGGTTCTCTCGTGTTTCTCGTGGGATCATTCCTTTAGAAATTAATCTTGCTGTGTTTCCATGCATCCGGCATGACGGTTGTGTTTAGTCGGGACACGACATTTCCTCAGAGCTGAGCCATCTCACTTACACTTAATGTAAGTACACGTTAGAAGCACGACTGCTTCCATCTTCTATGTTTTGGGCAGAAGTAACCATATTCCATTTGAGCACTAAGCCATAGAATAAGTGCAGTGCTCAACTGTAATGTAGAGAGTCATTCTGGGTAAAATGGAGTTACTCATCGTTCTGGTCGGGTTTATGGCGCCTTACATATTCCTAACCATTTTGTTTTCTCCAAGATATAGCAAATCGTCATGCAAGCTATGGTTTCACCCATAGTTTTTCATTTGTGTGCCTGCTCATAATGTTATCTGATGCGCAACTTTACTGATCTGTTCAGTCGCTTTGTATTTCTTCTGTTTGGGGAAGGAAAAGCAAGATTCAAGCCTTGTCTAAATATACGAGCTCTGTAGGCTGAAGTAATATACCCTTATTCTTACCTTGCCCAAAACGTTATGCTCCTGGTACCCCACAGCTGACTGTCGTACTTACTCAATCCCCCCCAACTTCCACTCCATTCTCGTTTTGGGCTTTCTGCTTTTCTCCCTCGTATGGAAAGTCTCATTAACATACGCACCACTTGATGATGATAAAAATTGTGTGCACATTTTAGCAGGTGTTAGGGTGTGCTGGTAGATTTAGTGGGATATTTTTCAAAGTGCACGTATGTGTATAAGTCCACTTTGAAAAATGATGAAATTTTTGCATGATGCCCAAATAAGTAAATAAAAATGACCCCTAAATGTTTTGCTAGAAAACTACTTTATAATATTCATTAAAACAAATTAAGAAGAAATATACATTCCCTCCTTTATAAATTTAGGGGAACAATGATTATTTGAGTGACCTGCTGGACAACAAACATTTTTAAGAAGACTGAGCACAATTATTTTTACAACAGTCTTACATTTTCCTGAAATAGGGAAACAAGAAATGCCACACTGGGTCAGACCAGAGATTCATCAAGCCCAGCATCCTCTCTCTGACTGTGACCAATCTAGGTCACAGGTATCCAGGATCCCAAAGAATTGTCCCAATCTTTCATGCTATAACCAGGGATAAGCAGTGGGGGTTTTTTTCAAGTCTACATGGCTAATAGTTTAGATAAGTTCCTGAAGGATAAGTGTATAAACTTGAATTGAAACAAACTATGCAAACTTCTTTAACTATATTGTTTGGCAACAAATTCCATGGTTTAATTTATTTTTCTATATTATGCTTTTCAGCATTATATTCAGGTACTGTGGGTATTTCTCTATCCCCAGAGGGACTTACATTCTAAGTTTGTACCTGAGGCAACAGAGAGTAGTGATTTGCCCAAGGTCACAAGCAATGGCAGTGGGATTTGAACCCTGGTTTCCGTGGTTCATAGCCCACTGCTGTACATGCTCTCAGAGGAAAAAATACTTTCTCTGATTTGTTTTAAATGTGCTACCTATCAGCTTCATGGAGTGTCTCCTAGTACTATATGAAAGGGTAAATAACCATTCCCCGTTTGCCTGTTCCACCCTACTCAAGAGTTTATAGACCTCTGGATCAATACAGAGGCTTTATTATATCCTTTGTTTTATTTTCCATTTTTTGCCTTTACCAGTCATGAATGCCCTCTGTATCCCAGAGGTAACCATTGATTGGGTACCTCGCCATCCATAGGTACACTGTTGGTAGGTGATTAAAACTGATTCTCTTTCTAGCAGCAGATTTACATGATGGTGGACATGCTGGGAAACAGCCTGTTGCTCAGTGTACACTGCTTAACTGGATTACTGTGTCTTAGAAGACCAGTGTAGCCTCAAGTTCATATTCAGCGAGCTATGTCAGCTAGTTTAACAATGTCCTGTTTATGAAACGAGCAATTCTTTGTCCCATACACTGCTGTAATGTCATCTCTGGTTCAAAGATGATCTGGGCTAGGCCCTCCATTTCCTCCCTTTTAAGAGAATGTGTTACAAAGGAGCACATTTCCCCGTAAGCCTAACTAGGCTGATACGCTGGTTGAACCCAGTTGTGACACCAGGTGTAAAAAATAAGCAATGATATAATAAAATCAGTGCAAAACTAGATAAGGCACATAAGCACAATAAATAGATGTGGTAGGGATGAGAACAGTACATGAATATAAAAGGGCATGGGATAAATATTGTGGATCCCTAAAGGCTTGAGGTTGGTAATGACGGTAATCTTGGTAAAGGAGTAATCTTTAAGTTTACAGTTCTGCATGGGAGTATCCTACCATAATACATCAGATATGGGAATCACATAAATTTGATCACTCGCTTCAATAATACATCAGATATGGGAATCACATAAATTTGATCACTCGCTTCAATCATATAAAATACATATTTATTAGAAAATTCTTCAAGGTCAAACAGATTCTTAAACTTGTACAAATTCTTCAAACACACTTTTGCATACGCAAATAACCTTGTACAAAAGTGTTTACAAATACATACATAAATGCCACACATTATTTTTACAGAGTGGATACATCAATTATGGCAGACCATTATCTGCTCAAAATATTGCACATATCAAGGCCATGAACACATCATACTAATGCTTAACCCCATCAACCATCATACTCATACACACATTCTTACCACTCCCACACACAGTCATCCGACACTTATCTAAAAAGGCATTTCTAAAATACTACCATAAGCCATTTGTTGGCAGACTGGATGGATCATTTGATCTTTATTTGCCGTCCTTGCTATGTAACTATGTTAGATACGTCTATTGTAATATTGGGCACGCTCACATCATGATCATAAAACAATTCATGACTAACTGCTGGCAATGATTATTGATTGTAATCTTGGATATCGTGTGCTAATATATTAAAATCAATACTTGAAAAACATATCTAAGATAACGGTAGAGCTGTCAAAGTGTGTTATGCCATGAACAAGCTTATGTTCTTTAAGTATTTGAAATGTAAGAGTATTTAAGACATCATGTGGTATTAAATCTCCATGACTGTGGCCTCCAGTAAATCTTGCAAGCACCAAGAAACCATAGCGGAGTGACAGGGTTTAGTCAGGGTCATGGACCCAACCCTCCTGCCAAGGTAAAAGAAAAGGATGCATGGTCTTAAGCAGGATGATGAAAATGAGAGGAAAAGCACCTGTCAAAAATATTATCAGTTTTCAGAATGTTCTTATCTCAGGAATCATAATTGTAGTCCACAATCCGCAGGACATCAGGATCTTGGAGAAATCCAACAGCATGGAGGTCTTTATGGTCTACCAAATAACTCATCTCTCTGGTAAGGTCAAGGGCGTGTCCCCTAAACACATCCAGAAGAGGCAGGGTCTTGCTCAAGATGATATAATATTCCTCCCACGTTCACTATGGAATTCGGAGGTACACTAATAAGGGGAACCTTACTGGGAAGAGGAAGACTATTCCCAACACGCCTGCTGCAAGCAATGGGAATTTCTTTACACGGGTACTGACTAACCAAACATTGTTCATATTTATTTATTTATTTAAGAACTTTTTTATACCGGCATTAGTGGGTACATCATGCCGGTTCACATTGTAACTGGAGAAAGGACAGGAAATACATCAAACAGGGGCGGGGGGTAATGAGGAATGAAAGGATAGAGAGGAGAAGGAAGGATTAAACTGCAGAATAGTCATTAACAACATGAGGTAATAATAATACAAGCGTGTACAGTGACAAATGATATACTGTCATTAACATCAAAAGTAAAAATAAAAACAGTAATATGACAACGTATGGCTGCTGGGGGTAATAAAGATTATGTACAATAGTTCAATAAGGGATCATATGGCTGGCTTTGGGACCAGAGAAATCATCATACTTGGTCATGGTAATCTTTTACAGTTCTCTGTTGCCTTTTCAGTTGACAAACCACAAAGTGCTTCTGTAGTATCCTTTAAAAAAAAAAACCAAAAAAAACAAAACTTGCCAGGGCACAACCAATGTATAGAATTATACTAGCATAGAATTCCTCTATAAGGATCTGTAGTAGACCAGCTTGTTCTGTGTTCCAATGAGGAGGTGTATTGGTATTCTAGGGTCTAGTTAAGGTATTTTTGCATTGCTGCCTTTTCATAGGCTCTGCAGTCAGTTACAGCAGATGGGAGCTAGAGTGGAGGGGAGAGCCCTGGGCGGTTATCCTGATTTCCCCTCCATCTCCTCCTTCCCCCCCCCCCTCGCCCCCCCCCCCCCCCCCCCCAAAAAAAAGACAGCCCTGAGTACTGGTACCATTTTCTTTTCTAGACAGAAAGCTCTGTTCTCCCCATTATGCATAGAATTTCTATCCATAGAGATTCCACATTGCATTTTGCCTCCTGCAGGGGACAGATGAAATTTATGACAATATACATAAGAAAAAATTATACATTATACAATACTGAATGTAACTTAGAGGAGTAACCAATTCTGCAGAAAACCACTTGTAAAATCTTCTCAAAAAACCATCAAGTCCCGGGGTCTTATTGACTTTGAGATCCTCAATAACCTGTAAAATCGCAAAGGCTGAGATTTCTCTATCCAACATTTGTTTGTGCTCCTCTGACAAAATTGGGAGGTTTGTATTATGGAGATATTCCCCAATTTCTAAATGGTAAATGGATCCCTACTATACAGATTGCTATAAAATTGCTGGAACTGTGATCTAATTTTTGCGGAAGAGGTCAAAATATCCCCCTTTTGATGCTTAATTTTGGATATTTGATTCTGGGAGGTCAGTTTTCTTTTAGTTTGCGTGCTAAAACTCTAGCATATTTATTGCCCCATTCAAAATGTTTTTGCATAACCAATTCCAGCTGAAAAGCTATCTTATCTAAATCTAAAGACTGAGTTCCTCTCTAACTTTCAAAATTTTTTCAGAAAGATGTTGAGTTCTTTTATGGATAGCTTCTAGTAAAGCTAGCTTATTCATAAGCACTCTCTGTTCTTTTTCTTTCTCCTTATGTGGCACTCTGGAAATTATCTTCCCTCTTATCACCGCTTTCAAACAATCCCAAGGAAATGAGGGAGAGAGATTGCAACTGTCATTATGCTCCAAATATTCAAGAATATCCTTAGAGAGTTGGGCACAAAAGGATTCATCTGACGGCAATTCATCATCAGGTTTCCAGTACCTCTTCCCATAATTTATTTTTATTTTATTTAAAAACTTTTCTATACTGTCGTTTAGTGATACACCATCACAACGGTTTACAAATAGGCACATAAAATCGAAATCCAAGTAGGTTATAGTCAGGTCAATCCAGACTAGAAAAAAACCAGTACAGGAATAGGAATTATGAGGATGTGAATAAAAAGTATAATTACGAGACAGGATATCTGCAGCCAAACATCAATAAGATCCCATTGAGTCATAAAAGATTTTAATTGCATTCTATGTTTACATGACATCACACCACTACCCCCAGAATTATCAACAGCCACTATCAGATAACCCACTGGTAATGAGGTCAGAATTAACCCCAGAGCATGAAAGAAAATAGCCCTGATTGGAATTAGAGGCATAAAGATTTACCAAAGTGTATAATTTCCCCTCTAGCTCAAGTTGGACTATAATAATCTGCCTGCAACATCCGCCCTAATCAACTTACAGTAATTTGAAAAGTCAGATCCTTAGCTATGAGAATTCAAACACCTATATGTTTCTCTTTTTTTGAAGCAGCAGAAAAGAAACTATGGGGTAGATTTTAAGAGAAGCGTGCAGGATACATTTGTGCGCACGACCTGGTGCGCACAAATGTACACCCGATTTTATAACATGCGCGAGCTGCCGCGTGCATGTTATAAAATCCAGGGTCAGCGCACAAGGGGTGTACACTTGTGCACCTTGTATGCGCCGAGCCATAGGGGAGGCCCGATGGCTTTCCCTGTTCCCTCCAAGGCCGCTCCGATTTCGGAGTGGCCTCGGAGGGAACTTTTCTTCCACTCCCCCCCCCAACTTCCCCTTCCTTCCCCTATCTAACCCACCCCCCAGCCCTACCTTAGTCCACCCCCCTACCTTGTTTAACTTTTTATGCCTGCCTCTGTGAGGTGTATCTTGCGCGCGCCGGCCAGCTGCCGGTGCGCCAACCCCCGGCACAGCCGCTATGCCGGAGGCCTCGGTCTCGCCCCTTTTTCAAAGTCCCGGGACATACGCGCATCCTGGGGCTTGCACGCGCCACCAAGCCTATGCAAAATAGGCTCGGCGTGCGCAGGGGCAGGTTTTCGGGGTTACGCACGTAACCCTTTGAAAATCTACCCCTATGTGTATAATTGCTTTATTTTCAGGTCACCTCTTGGGTTAAAAAAAAAAAAAAAATACTATAGAAGCTTTAGAAGGTAATAGCTCTTTAAGCAGTTGCCTCTTATGAAAAGAATTAAAGCCCCTTGACATTCAGAGACAAAATTCCAATTTTAACCATGATCAAAACTGAAAATGTAGCCATGTAACTAAAATATGTCTCCCCTTTCTCCATATTCTTGCACAGAATTGCAAATGTAAAAAAAAACAAAAACCTCTTTACCGTAAGTACTGCAACCATTAACCAAACCCAATCCCCTTGAATCCCTCAATCCCCCCTAACCCAATAGAGGATCCTCTTTTAATCCTCAATACTATATACTGTTCCCTAATAGAGGGGGAAGCCATTAGCCCGGGTGTTCACCCACCCCTCGCCCAACAACACTATGTTAAATATAGCAAATCCTCTTTGCCCTTCTCATTTTGTCTGTAAAGTGGGTATTACAAAGCAAAATATATTGAGACCTCTGTCTTTATGAAAGAAACAGCCATTTTGGCCAACACTAATACACAGAATTAAACAAGAACATGAAAGCTGAAAAAGCAGTAGTGAAATGCAAAAATGACTCCCCTCCCTCACAAGTCCTCAACTGCCTGCAGCCTTCAAGGAAGTAGATTCTCCGGAGTGCTGCCGCAATCTTCTACCTCCCTTTCTCACGCGCCATCGGGGGGGAAAATCATCTTTTAATGCTGGTGCATGTTTCGCTTTAGTGGGACATGGCTGATTGCAATGCCAGCTTCTCTCAAAATGGCTGCCACATCTGCCGCACGTCTCACTTGTGAGGCCGCTCCACTGATTGTTAAATCCAAGCCACACAGAGTCAGTGGTATCTGAGTCCTTCCTTACGAAGCTCTGCAGTAACTTTTTAAAACGCCACACTCTTATGCAATGTCTTCGGCAAAAGGTCTGCAAAAATGAAGATAGAATGGCCTTCCCAAGACCAAGTTGCCTGCTTTCTGGCTGGCAAAAAAAAAATCTTATCCTTGGGGTAAACTTATGAAAACAGGTAATTATAGCCCTAGGACGATTCTGGAATTTTTGGCCAAGTGCATGGTGAGCATATTTGATCTGGATCTCCTGATCCTTGTAACTCTCACTGGTTTGTACACTGTCCTTCAATATCGGATGCTTTGAATCACTGTGTTGCAATTACTAAATTCGGGTGTCTCCAGCACGCCCCAAAAACCTTTGAAATCTGTTTTCCAGATCTTCCAGTTTTTCACTGATCTCAGAGTTCTCTTTAGAAAGTTTGTCAGAATAATTCTGCAAATTCACAATTTTGTCGTCTTGGGCTTCCAACTGATTGTTGCACTTAATGACTCGCCATCCATTATCTGACATCTCCTGAAGGTCGGACATCAGTGCAAGAATTTGTTTTCTTTCGTGTCCTGCCTCAGATCGCAAAACCATTCTCCAAATTCGGGTCGTGACATTGTTGTCTTTCCGCCCTTCTTGTTCTGTCTCAGCCTCCATGATAGTAGGGCCTGCAATGCCATCTTCAACATCAAGCCAAGATTTAACGTACAAGAAGTGTTTTAGAATAGATTTTCTTTTTTGAAGCCATCCTCAGTTTTTACAGGACAGGGTTGCTCTTGATTTAGAGGCTACACCTCCCACCGATGCAGAACTTAAGTGTTGGATGAAGATCGGAGGAAGCAGGAGCTCAGAAGAAAGCGTCCATCAGCAAATCCTCATTGTGTTTAACCATTTCCTTAATAAATTAAATTCCCAAAGTGTCTGCTGCCCTGTATATTTGTCTTGATTAAACTGTAAGCTCTACTGTGTAGGGACTGTCTTTGTGTTTTTGTACAGTGTTGCGTATGTCGAGTAGTGCTATAGACATGGTTAGTAATAGTAGCAGCAGCAAATTGCACCCTATATCATTTGAAACATTCTTGCTGAAGTCAAATGAGTAATGTGTGGTACCTTAGCAGAATAGGTGGTCTATGTATAACATCTATTAGTGGGGCATCCTGGAACTTGAATTTCATGAATTTCACACAAGTTGTATTTTATTTGTATTAGTGTTCAGAGATCTTTTAACATTGATTCTTATATGGGAATTTCTTCCACAGATGAGTGAACCCCTCAGTAAGATAGTTTGTAGGCCTGAGTTGACTTGCATGTATGTTACTGTAGATGTTTATCATAACATTGCACTATTTTTTTAGCCCCTCTTCCCTTCAAATCATAACTGCTGTTCTGATTTCAGTTTGTGCTAAAAATAAGAGATAATTGCACTACAATAATACTAGAGATCTGGAAATTGCAGGCAGGATTCTGGTGACAGATTGCAGAGCAGTCATTTAACTGGAGGGTGGCCATTGTGATGCCAGTTTGTAGAAAGGGCTCCAGGGGTGATCTAGGAAACTGTAGACTGGTAAGCCTGATGTTTGTGCCTACAAAATGATAGAAGCTAGCCTTAAAAACAAAATTACTGACCACAGATAGACATGATTTAATTGGGGTGCATGGACATGGGATTTGCAAAGTGAAGTCGTGCCTCAGCAATTTACTAAATTATTTTTTGTATGTATAAATAAACGTGAATAAAGGTGAGTTAGTTGAGGTATTGGGCTTTTCAAAAGAAATTTGATAAGTCCCCTTATGAGTGACTTCTTAGGAAATAGGGAAGTCATGTGATCAGAGGCAGTGTCCTGTTGTGGATTGGTAACTGGATAAAATACAGGAAACCAGAGGGTAGAACTAAATGGTCAGTTTTCCAGATGGAGAAAGGTGGTTGTTGGAGTGCCCCAGGGATACTGGGACTTGTGCTATTTGGCATATTCATAAATGATCTGGAAAAGTGAACAAGTGAGGTGACCAGATTTGCGGATGTCACAAAATTGTTTTGAGTCGCTAAAACAGCAGTGGATTGTGAAGAACTGCCGAAGGACCTTGTGAGACTAGGAGACTGGACATCTAAATAGCAGATGCAATGTAATGTGGACAAGTGCAAAGTAATGCTCGCAGGGAAAAAATATCCCAACTACAAGTACACAATGCTGGGCTCTATGGCAGGAGTCCTTGTGGGACAGTACCTTGAAATCTTTGGCTTCGTGTGCAGCAGAGGTCAAAAAAGGCAAAATATGTTAGACTCCTTTCCAAATAATTCCTGTTCTGTTCTCTATTATCATAATGAAAAGAGCATGATGTGACCGTACCTTGAGTATTGTGTGCCGTTCTTGTCACCCCCATCTCAAAGACACAGTGGACATGAAAACGATAGAGAGAAGGTGACACAAATTATAAAGGGGATGGGAAAAGTTCCTTTATGGTGAAAGGCTAAACAGATAGGCCTCTTTAGCTTGGAGAAGACAACCTAGAGGTGATATGTTTGAGATATATAAATAGGGAACAGTTATTTACCTTTCAAACACTAGGAATAGGGGTCAGTCCATGAAACTAGCAACTGGGAGATTTTTAAAATAAATCCATAGGAAGTATTTTTTTCACTTAGCACACAATCAAGCTATGGAATCTGTTGCGAGAGGATGTGGTCAAGGCAACTAACATAGTGGAGTTCAAAAGAGGACAGGACAAGTTCCTGAAGGAAAAGTCCAAAGCAGTTATTGGCCAGGTTAGACTTGGGAAGGCCAGCGCTCATCCCTGGGAGCGAGATACAAGAAACAGATCAACTACTGGGGATCTGCCGGGTACCTGTGACCTAGACAGGATGCTGGGCTCAATGGACCTCTGACTGTCTCTCAGTGTGGCAGTTCTTTCCTCATGATCTTCTTAAAATGCCTTTTCTTTTTCATAAACTGTCATGCTTCCCATTGCATATCATGGGCATGGATGGGAAAGCTGAAGCAGAATGTGATATCCGGAGCTCAGAGGAAGCGATTGTGTACGGAGATGAAGAGATTTCATGTAGAGTCATCTTTGTCTCCTGCAAAACCACGTTTGACTGAACTACAATCAAATGTTTTATTCTTTGAGAGTATAATTGTATTGCTAGCACCTCATGATATGGAGGGGAATGTGATCTTCCTGTGGTACTTGGATTTTACCATTCAGCTAGCTACTTAGCCACAAGACAAGTTTCAGCCACATTCATCAGTCACCTTTATTTTTACCTCATAATTTTAACTTAGCCTCTGTTTTCATCCAAGTGTGTTTAAAAATGCTGTCATATAGAATAGCTTTATTTAAGAACCTAATGCTCTACATTTTAACTCCTGGGTCCTTAGGTTGAGTATGACGAAGGTGAACTAAACATCTACTGTGCTATATAGGAACAAATAGACCTTCCACAATATCCTTCTTTCAATAAACGGTATAAATGTAGTTTTAGCAACACAAAATGAGATTTGTGAAGCATAGACACTAGTGAAACAGGACATTTTTGGATAAATGTAGTTTTGCAAAGAGCAATGTTTTTACTGTGGTCTTCTCTGGTTTGGGTGGGGCAGTGGCATTTTCACTTATTTAGATTACTGTTTCCTGTTCAGCTAGGGAAACTGTTCTGTACCATAGCTCACTGCATGCCTGTATGGTATGCAACCACATCCTGCAGTGCACTGTGACACTTTTTAAATCTATTCTACATACCTAGTGCCTTTAAACACAAACTGTAAAGGTATAAATGCTGGGATTCTGCCCAGCTGCAAAAATGATGCGCCGCAGTAGTTAAAAATTGGTTTCCAGATCCAGCTGAAAATAAATGCAGGTCACTTGCTATTAAAAAAACAGAACAAAACAAAAAAAACCTATTTGCTACGTGCATTTAGAATTGTGGCCAAGCAGTAACAGAAGTACTGAGCCATTCATCATTTTATTCATTGTTGGAAAAGGACAAAGAGCACTCTGATGTATAGAGTTGACCAAGAAATGATTATTTAAAAAGAGTAAGAAACTGAATTTAGGCATGGACTCAATTTTACAGTTTTTCAGTTCCATCTCACTTTTGTTGTAAGATTCAAAGTATGATTTTCTGCCTTTGCTGAATGAGCAAGACACCAAAGTTATTGTGCTGTCATCACCAAACTGTCCTCTGTTATAGAACCTCCTAATGAAGCATGACCTTTTGTCATTATAGCTCTGGTTCGGTGAATTACGTCTTACATGAGAAGAAAATTAACTGAGGTGTAAAGCTTGTTTTACCAACCACGTTCATATTACAAGGACCACCCCCCCTTCACGATTGTGGTGATATTTTTCACAAAACGTAGCCATGCTTGGTTGGTTAGTTATGTAAAATATTGTGGCAGATGAGAACCACAAAGCACATTTTCCATTCCCAATGCAATACTTGATCTTGGGCTTTACCTTCTCATCCTCTTAAGCTAAAGATTCCCCTCCTTATCCCTTGATTTGTTAATAATTTTTACCTCTGTTTTCCCCACTGAGAGACTTCTTTTTCCCATGTATCCATCACCTTTTCTGTGAAGAAATATTTCCATTGGTGCTCTCCAATATACTTTTGAGCATCTTATGCTATGTCTTTTTTTTTTTTCAACCGGTAAATCTGCTTGCTCTTTGTGTATTATTTATGCCTTTGAAATATTTGAATACGTCTGCCATGTTTACATCCACGGTATATGTACTGTAGTAGATTCTTAAGTTTAAATTTTATAAGGCTGCTTATGCAGAAACTGTACCATTTTGGTAGCCCTTCTGTGAACTGCCTCTAATCTGGCTATTTCTTTTATGAAATGTGGCCTTCAGAAATGCATGCAATACTCCATAGGTGATCTCTCAGTATTTATTTGTACAGCGGCATCATCACTTCTCCCTGTCCACACTAGCAGTTTTGATTTTCCAAACCCATGCTCAAGGCAAGTTACATTTCAGGTACTGTAGGTAGGTATTTATTTATTTATTTATTTAGCATTTTTATATACCGACATTCTCGATACAAATATCAAATCAGGTCGGTTTACATAAAACAAAACTATCGCGGTGAGGCGTTACAATAAACGGAGTATCAGAACATTAGGCGTTACAATAAACGGAGTATCAGAACATTAGGCGTTACAATAAACGGAGTATCAGAACATAAGAATCTAAATATTAAATAGACAACAGTGACTGATCAAATAACGTGAAAATATGATAAATAACATGTAATAAAATAAATAGTGTAATTAACTAACATGTAATAAAATAAATAATAAACTAAAATAGAATGGTATAAATATATAAATATATAGACTGTAACTCGTCAAAATACGTGAAATATATGTAGAAAATAATTAAAATAAATGATGTGCTATATATGTAGAAAATAATTAAAAATAAATGGTGTGCTAATTTGAGAAATACCGGTAACAGAGGCCAATGTTTGTGGGCCTGGTTATACGTAGTGCATGGGCTAAAGAATGAGCTTGTAGCGAACTATTTTGTTCTTTGGCACGTGTCAGAGTGTTCCTGCGATTCTGGAAAGGCTTGCCGGAAGAGCCACGTTTTCAAATTTTTCTTAAAAGTTATATGACAGGTTTCTTGGCGTAGGTCCGGTGGTAATGAGTTCCAGAGTGTGGGTCCAGCTGAGGAGAGTGCTCGTTTGGTTCGTGAAGTTTTGATCGGGGGAGCATATAAGGAGCCTTTGTAGTTGAATCTGATAGGTCTTTGTGATGTGTGAGGACGGAGTTGCGAGTTTAGGTTTAGGTGTGCGATGCCCGTAATATCCTTGTGGATCATCGATAATGTCTTGAATGTGATTCTGGCTTTTATGGGTAGCCAGTGCAGGCTGTGGAGAATTGGTGTTATGTGGGCTCTTTTATTTGTGTTGGTGAGTAACCTCGCGGCAGCGTTCTGCACCATCTGTAAGGGTTTTGTAGCTGTGATCGGTAGACCTAACAGGAGCGAGTTGCAGTAGTCTAATTTGGATAGAATTATAGACTGAACTACTAGACGGAAGTCACTGAAGTGGAGGAGAGGTTTCAGGTTTTTGAGCACTTGAAGTTTAAAATAACATTCTTTAGTTGTGTTGGAAACGAAGGATTTAAGGTTGAATTGATTGTCGAGACGTACCCCTAAGTCTCTGACGGAAGGAGAGTGGTTTATGGATGATTTTGCGAATTGTGATGCGCTTTGAGAGTTGATGAGGGAATGGTTTTCGTCTGGTGAGATGATGAGGATTTCTGTTTTATTTGAGTTGAGTATGAGGTTCAGGCTGGATAGCAGAGTGTTGATAGATTGTAAGCAATTGTTCCAATGTGCCCAAGTTTTTTGTAGTGATTCTGTGATGGGAAGGAGTATCTGAATGTCATCCGCGAAAATATAATGCTTTAGCTTAAGGTTGGAGAGTAGGTGGCAGAGTGGAAGCAGGTAGATATTAAGAAGAGTAGGGGAGAGAGACGATCCTTGTGGTACTCCTCGGATTGATTTAATGGGAGGTGATTCTTCATTATTAATCTTGACTTTATAGAATCTATTCTCTAGAAACTATTGAAACCAGCTAAGAGCCTCTCCTTGAATTCCTATATCGGATAGCCGCTCGAGAAGGATGGCATGATTGACTGTGTCGAATGCGGCAGATAGGTCAAGAAGAGCGAGAAGGTATGGTTGTTTTTTTTCAAGATTGAGGAGGACGGTGTCCGACAGCGATGCCAGTAGTGCTTCTGTGTTTTGCGATTTCCTGAAGCCGAACTGGAAAGGGGAGAGTATATTGTTCTCCTCTAGGTATTCAGACAGTTGCTTGTTGACGAATCTTTCCATCTTTAGACATCTTTCCAACTTTAGACAGCAGTACCAGTTTCCTTCCACTTAAAAAAAAAAAAAAAAAAAAAAAAAAGTCAGTGACTTCTTAAAAGCCAGAGGACCAAACCCCTTCGCAGAGGGCTTACAGTCTAAAAATGTGTGCCTGAGGCGGTGGAGAGTGAAGAAACTTGCTCAGGGTCACGAGGCGTGTTGGTGGGAGAATGGGATTTGAATCCTGGCTTACCCGGCTCTCATTGCCAAGAGAGATGCATACATACATTGGAAAACGTATATAAACTTTTAATAATATCTCCTTGTATCTTCAAGAAATGAAAAATAATTCATAACACTATTCAGATCACCCAAATCATATTTAAAATATAAATCATAATACACATGATACAAAATATAAAATACTAAATGGGGCCCACCAGACATACAAGACAGAAAAACAAAGAACAAAAATACAGACTGACAATACTGATTATTTGTATTTTTGTATTTGGAATATATGGGTGGTGTGAAGTGTTATGAATTATTTTTCAATACTTGAAGATACAAGGAGACATAAGTTTCTATAAATTTTTCAATGTATGTGTGCATCTCTTGGCTATTGGATGATTGTTGCTGCCTTGTTCATTGTTTTTCAACTGTGAGATCAGATATGAATACCCTGAGATCACTCATGTTCAGTGTGCATCAGTATTTTACCCTCTGTCATGTAGAGCTGTCTTGGTTTTCTGTATCCTAAATGCATTCCTGTACATTTTTTTGCATTAAATGTGAGTGAACAAACTCATGATCACCACTCAGTTTCTTCGATTGTGCCTTATTTTTTAATGCACCAGGAGCGTTTTTAGTTTCTTCTGCAATTTAACCCTTTTCAGTATCACTTATAAAAAAATAAGAAAATTATTCCTTACCTGCTAATTTTCGTTCCTGTAGTACCATGGATCATTCCAGACGGTGGGTTATGTTCCCTGTCCAGCAGATGGAGTTAGAACCAAAAATTCCCAGGGGAGGACCTATATAGCCATGCCTCCCTCGCCTCAATCCTCCGTAACTGGACTAGCAAAGCCAAGACGAGAAGAGACAGAACCAGAGGGATCAATTAATCTAAAAAATATAGAGAAAAAAACAGCTGTAAGTGACAGCAAGTAACTTGTAATCAAAAAACTGTAACTGAGAACTTGCAAACAGCACTGTGTTCAAAGACACAACTCGCAATAACTAGAGATACAGAGTGAAAAAATTGTGAAGACAGGAAAGCAGGGATGGCCCACAAAGAACCCCCAAAACCAGGGAGGGGTCTGGAATGATCCATGGTACTACAGGAACGAAAATTAGCAGGTAAGGAATAATTTTCTTTTCCCTGTACGTACCAGGATCATTCCAGACGGTGGGATGTACTAAAGCTTCCCCATCATGTGTGGGTCGCGGACAGCCCTGCCCGTATGACCCTGTCTCCAAGCTGACTGTGAGACGGCGCGCGAATGTCTAGACGATAATGTCTTGCGAAAGTGTGGAGAGACTTCCATGTGGCCGCTCTACAGATTTCTTGAGAAGAAACTGCAGAACTTTCCGCCCACGACGTCGCTTGAGCGCGTAGAGAATGCGCCTTTACAGCTAAAGGTGGAGACTTACCAACTCCGGTGTGATATGTATATTATACAGGAACATCGGTATCTAAAAACTAAAAATAAATAAATAAACTCCGATGTATGTGGCTATAATCGCTCCTTTCAGCCAGCGAGCGATTGATTGTTTGGATGCCATGCAACCCTTCCTGGGTCCCGACCAAAGGACAAATAAATGATCGGAGAGTCGAAATTCATTAGTGACCTCCAAATAATGTATCAAAGAACGTCTGACATCCAACCGACGCAGGTCAGAAGAATCAGAGGATAAAAATGACGGAAGCTCTATCGATTGGTTGAGATGGAAAGTCGAGACCACCTTCGGCAGAAAAGATGGAACTGTCCGCAGGGATACTCCCCCTGGTGTGAAACGAAGGTATGGCTCCCGACATGATAGAGCTTGTAGTTCAGAGATCTGACGTGCTGAGCTGATCGCCACCAGGAAGTTGGTCTTAAGGGTGACATCCTTGAGTGTGGCCGAACTCAGAGGCTCAAAAGGCGGTGCACATAGAGCCCGGAGTACCAAATTGAGATTCCATGAAGGACAAGGCGGTCTAATGGGAGGCTTCAAGTGTTTTACCCCCTGTAGAAAACGTAGAAAATCCGGATGTGAGGCTAGGAGCTCCCTGTCATTACTCCGTAGGAAAGCTCCCAAAGCCGCCACCTGAACACGAAGAGAATTATAGGCCAGGCCCAAATCCAGACCCGCCTGTAGGAAGGAAAGCACATGCGCTACTGAGGCCTGCGTTGGCAGAATCGTCTGACTCACACCATTCCTCAAAAACCTTCCATACTCTGACATAGGTAACGGACGTGGAAGTCTTCCTAGCTTTCAGGAGTGTCGAGATGACAGACTCTGGATATCCGTGCCTTCTTAATTGACGCCTCTCAAAAGCCAGGCCGCAAGAAGGAAGCGATCTGCCTCCTTGAAAAATATTGGCCCTTGGCGAAGGAGACGTGGTAGGAGACTGAGCTGAAGCGGGCCTTCCACTGCCAGATTGAGAAGATCTGCAAACCATGGACGTCGAGGCCACTCTGGCGCAACTAAGATCACCGGACCTTGATGCGTCTCTATCCGTCAGATGACCTTGCCCACTAGAGGCCACGGAGGAAAGACATACAGAAGCCACTGTCGAGGTCAGGGAAGAACTAGTGCGTCGACTCCTTCCGCGCCGTGCTCTCGCCTGCGGCTGAAGAAACGGGCGGCCTTAGTATCTCATTCCCTTGAAATTAATTGCAAAATATTGTGATGCGTGGGAAAAACTTTCGCTAGGGGTCGCAAGCCCGCTAGCAGAGGATCCCCTTTCTTAATCTTCGGATCCTGAGCTACAGGATCCGGAGGAGGGTCGATGTCCATTGCCTGCAGGATGTGGGGAATGAGATCATCCAACTCCGCTGCTTGAAAAATGCGGAGAACCCTCGGGTCGTCACCCTTTACCTGGGCTGCCAGGGAGGGATCATCTGCATCTGGGTCCTGCCATGAATCCCTGACGGTTGCTGCAGCGGTGTAGGGACCACGGGAGGGGGCTGAGCGGACCCCGCACCCCCTGTGGGCAAAGAAGCCTTCCCTAAGGGAGGGTCTGCCGTCGAAAGCTGGGTCAAGCAGGTCAGTTTGGGAGGAGGGGGACCCCAATTTCCAAGATTCGGATCCCTGCTCTGTAAAAATGCCTTATGCATTAAAATGACGAATTCTGGTGAAAAAGCAGGAAGTGCTGATGAAGGGCCCCCCGAGGTGTCGTCCCCTTGCCTGCTCTGGTCCATTGCGCTCAGAAACCCCATACTGTGAGAGGAAACCTGGAGCGGAGCGTCGACGTCCGCCTCAGAGAGAGCTGCCTCAGAGTCAGCTAACAAAATGGCCGCCGTTCCCGCGCTGAGGGGAAACGGGGCATGCCGTTTCCTGCCGGCGCGGTCCGACTCTCCTCCAAGCTGCCCACCAGGTAAGCTATACTCCCCCTCAGGAAAAGCCGAAGAAAATCCCTCCGAGGGCTGCTGAACCCCTTGCCGAGCTCCGGAGCCGTTAGGCAATCTCTGTATCGCGGCGGGAGGGGGAGGGGTGGCTGCGGCGCGCGGCAACAACTGAAGCGGCGAAGCAATAGAGCTATCCGGCCTCCGGACTCCTCACAGTCCCCAGGAGACCGTCGGGGGAAAGCGCCGTCCCGAAGGTAAGCAGCTCCGGGGAATGTGTCGTCTCAGAGCTGCAGGGCGGGACTCCACTCACTCCCCGAAAGGGAGGAGGGGAAAAGTAAAAACTCCGGGGCTAGGGGGGAGCGGTCGGCACTACCAACTTCACCCCTCACAAATTCCTGTTCCTACCAACGACTGTAAATAAAATAAAAACACTTATCACACTGTAGCCGGGCAAGGAAGAGGAAAAAACAGAGATAGGAAGAGAAAAATAAAGTGACTGGCAAAAAACACAGCCGGTCAGCAAGTTCCTGACTGGAAAACAGTGTCTCCCTTTGAACGGAGTGGTCCTGTCAGAACACTACAGAACCTATCCCTTAGAAGAAAACCTTTATCTAATATTATTTAATTGATCCCTCAAAGAGAAAATAAAACTAGAAAAGTGCTGGGGGACCACCGTGTCCCCTGCTCAATCTGCTGGCGTTAGAACTATACTGAGGATTTGTTGCCTGTATTGTAATCAGTTTTTAACCCAGTTTACCAACTTTATTGTAGTGAGTAAAGAAGGCTAAAGAACTGAAGTTAATTGTCCCACAAGCAGAAAAATGTTCCAGTCAACCCAAGATCTGCACCTATGAAATAGAAAATTGATATATTTGAATATGCTGAAATACCAGTAATCTCTTGGACATGGTTAAGCCTCTATTAGCTGTTAATGTAGCTGCTCTTGTCTCTTGGTAACCTGTTCCATTATCAAACTAAATGCTTCTCTGTTACTGGTATTCCCCCCCCCCCCCCCCCCCCGATCCAGACTATGAATTACCCCTAGGCTTGGGGTGGGGAGTGCCCCATGAGAAACTATATTTACTGGGGTTGTAACCTGAGTGAGGGATGAGACAGGGTCCTGGTCACCCCGATACAATTCTATGCCTTTCCCAAACATCCTCTCACTTGTGGCAACACGCATCAGAGAAAATTATCGCATCAGAATAAAAACAGTAATTAAGCCTTTTTCTAGTATTGTGTAAGTAGACAGTAAATCCAACCAGAACATTAAATGGGGAAAAGTACAGGAGTGAAGTATAATATAAACTTGCAGTTTTCTTATTTTAGATCAAGCAATGCAGAAATAACATTGGGTTTGGCCTGTTAGCTGAGGTAACCAGCATACTCAAGGATAGTTTAAAAAAAAAAAAAGGTTTGGGGGACAAGCAGTAGACTACATAGTTTTCAAAACTACTTTATCTCTGAATACTCAGGGGGGGGGGACAGATCACTCCAGTGTCACCAGTTTGTAAATGGTGCACCTTGTCCCAAACACAAAATTGTTGAGGAAAAAGAAACAAGCAAAAAAATTAAGCCTTGCTGGTGGAGCTGGCAAGATGACAAACCAAACAGATGAGCACTGCAGTGCAAAGCATAGTTAAGCTCTGGATTTTGTTGCTGGAGGACATGGTGAGGGCAGTTAAAAAGATGTGGATACGTTCCTGGAAAGATGCTTGGCTGCATAGGGAGAGGAATAGTCAGCAGAACAAGGAAGCTGATATTGCTCCTGTATAGATAACTGCTGAGACCTCATTTGGCATTCTGTATACAGTGCTGGAGACTGTGCCTTCTAAAGGATTTAAACCGGTTGAGGTTGGTCCAGATGGTGGCTACTAAAATGACCAGTGGCCTTCATTCTAAAGCATATGGCAATCTATAGCTAGAGGAAAGGTGAGTGAGGGAGAGAGATAATAGAGATGTTTAAATACCGCCAAGGCTTCCATTCACAGGAAGAGGGCCACTTTCAGTGGAAAGGAGGCTTTGGAATGAGAGATTTATGGGATGAGGATGAAAGGGGGTAGACTCAGTATTCTAAGGAAATATTTCTTTAGAGAGAATATGCAGGGAGCAGCCTCTCTGTGGAGGTGATGGAGACTAGAACAGTATCTGAATACAATAAAGTATGGGATAAACACAGGGTATCTCTGAGAGAGTGGTAGGGATTGTAAAGCTGAATAGGTGGTGTGTGGATGGGTAAACTAGCTATCACGGTCGTCTTCTGCCATCATGTTTGTATGATGGTGTTAGAGCCATGGCTTCCTCTGAGCCAGCTGCGATGAATCTCCAGGGAAGAGATCTGCAGGGCTGTGGCATAGAGTTCATTGCACGCATTCACATCCTATTATTGAGGGTTTGGTTGGTCTGTCCTGTGAATTCTGTTTGAGGTTTGGAATCCAGCTTCATTCCTCCCTCACCCTAGGGCCACCTGTTGTTCTCAGGCTGCCCCTTAAATAAAATAATGAAATACTTGCTGCCAGGTAAAACACTTTGGGGTAGATTTTAAAAGAAGCGCGATCAGCCTACTTTTGCTTGCGCATCAGACTCAAGCAAAAGTACGCTGGATTTTAGTAGATACGCGCGGAGCCGCGCGTATCCACTAAAATCCTGGATCGGCGCGCGCAAGGCTATCGATTTTGTATAGCCTGCGCGCGCCGAGCCGCGCTGCCTCCCCCCGTTCCCTCCGAGGCCGCTCCGAAATCGGAGCGGCCTCGGAGGGAACTTTCCTTTGCCCTCCCCTCACCTTACCCTCCCTTCCCCTACCTAACCCACCCACCCGGCCCTGTCTACACCCCCCCCTTACCTTTGTCGGGGGATTTACGCCTCCCGGAGGGAGACGTAAATCCCCGCGCGCCAGCGGGCCTGCTGCGCGCTGGGCCGCGACCTGGGGGTGGGTACGGAGGGTGCGGCCACGCCCCCGGGCCGTAGCCACGCCCCCATACCCGCCCCCAAAACGCTGCCGACACGCCCCCGGAACGCCGCGACGACCGGGCCCGCCCCCCGACACGCCCCCCTCCGAGAACCCCGGGACTTACGCGAGTCCCGGGGCTCTGCGCGCGCCGGGAGGCCTATGTAAAATAGGCTTCCCGGCGCGCAGGGCCCTGCTCGCGTAAATCCGCCCGGTTTTGGGCGGATTTACGCGAGCAGGGCTCTGAAAATCCGCCCCTTTGTCTCTTGGTTCTCTCTCTCTTTTTTTTTCCTGAATGTATTTCCTCTGTTAAAGTTTGCTTGTAACAAGCGATCTCCCACCTGTGAGGTAGAGTTGCCAACTGACTCTAGATTTTCAGAACAGGTTGATCCAGTCCTGGTTTTACCCCATTGCATGCTGGGATTTATTCTGATTTCCCAATTGCATTCCCTAAGAAAAGCAAGGCGATAAGTGCATGCAGGGGCATAAAAGCAGGACTCTGAATCAAGCTATCCTGAAACTCTGGAGCCAGTTGGCATCCCTACGATGAGGGCCATCCATCCTGCTTGTCCTCTTGAGAATATGAACTTTGCTTTCTTGTAACAAGTGATTTTCAGAGTCCTCTCGCAACCTGCCTGCCTCCCCTATGTATCCTTAGCTATTATAAAAAACCCCAAGCAAATTCTGTGAGGGAAGACGACGAGCACACGCTCCACTGTGTATGCCAGAAGCTTCTAGAAGCTTTGGAGTCATCTTCAGTGCCTGGGCTCCACCTGTGAGGGCTCCCCTCCTGCCGTCCTTGGCGGTATATGCGGCTTCCAGTGTTGGTTGAAATAGGGCTTCCAATAAACTCTGTCACACGGAGAGGTTTAGCTGGTGCTAGATTTCACTTCATTGAAACTCTGGCCTTGTTTTGTTAGGAAAGCAGGTGCACAATTTGTAAGAGCAGTAAGGAAAAAACATGTCTGGTAGCCTATCCCTTACTCCAAGAAGCTTGTTGGTAACCCTAGGTCAAAGCAGCATTTCAAGCTTGCCCGCCAAAGAGCAAGATCGTTAGGTGGTGTGGATAAAACAACAAAAGCCAGTAGTGTTTCACCCTCTGCATGAAAAGTAGCTTTTTACATTTTAGAGTTCGTACCAGCATCTTGCTAAGTTATCGGTGAGGGTATGGAAGAAAAAGCTGGAGCAGCACTGGCCCTGCTCGGGGATTAGACTGCGGCGGAGGAAGACGTGGCGCATTAATCTTCCTGTCGTGAAGGGTGCGTTTGCTTTCTGAAAGTCCTCGAGCGTGGCAATTCGGTTTCGTCCTAGCCACCTTTTTTGTTTCAAAGCAGCGCATCAGCTGGCCTAAAGTCCCTAGCAAGAAAAGACAAAAAGAAAAGCCGAGAACAAGCTGCTTTCTGTTTTAAGCACCTGCACTCTCTTGCTATCCCTTTGGCAAGACCTTACCGATATCGCATTACTTTTTTTCTATTGTTACAAAAAAAAAACAAACAACCTCTCTTCATGCAGGGCAGACAGCCTGACAGCATCAGGTGGCACAATGACAGACAGACATGCAGCAATTTCTTTTCTGGCTTTGCATTGCACCGTTCATTGTTTGATAGAGCGGCACTAAACGGTTCCTGCCCTATTGTGCCCGGAGAGTGTCCCGACTCCCCCCACCCCCCCCCCCCCCCCCCCCCCGAGTCTGGCCTGAAGGCAGCGAGCTGGGCGGCAGATATGGCAGTCCCTGTCAGGGCCCTTCACAGTGAGATAAAGCAGTCCCTGCTCGGCTGGGGGAAGGGAGGGCGATAACCTTCACTGAGATCCTTGATTGCAGTTCGGAGGCAGGGGTAGGGGGGACGGGACTTGTCTGCTGTTTGTGTGTTCAGGCCGAACAACAACAACGGCGGCCGCCGGAGAGGACTCTCTGCGCTGGGCTGAGAGCTTCTCGGCTTTATCCAAATAGAAATCTGATCGTTCCCGTGCAGATCTTAGCCGTGCCGTGCAGGACAATGAAAGGTAAAGTTGCGGCCTTCTTTCCTTTGCTAAATGTGGATGAATTAAGTCTCTTAAAAAAAATTGCGAGATTAGTATTCAGCAGGCCGGTGAGCAGCAAGTTATTCTGGTAAAGTTACCCGGATAACTTATAGCTGGGTATGTTCAGCTGAACAAGGGACGCTCTGCCATTGCGTGAACTTGGCTATAGGTAACTTCGGCACTTACTCGCTGACTCGATATTTTTTTTGGGGGGGAGCTCTTATAGGTCAGTAACAGCCCAACATCTCTGCATAAAAATATAGGGGCACCAGTGCCTGACGCCCCTGCCCCAAAGCCTCCCACCATCCTAACGAGAGGACAAGGTGCACGACTTCTACGCTGCGACTGTGGTATTATATGGGGGGGGGGGGGTGTGAGCCTCCCAGCATCCCTCCTTGCACCTCGTGCCTTTAAAAATTAAGGGCCCTGTGCCCCCTCCCCCCTCATTCCTTCCAGCAGCCACAATTGCACGTGAGCTGACCCCCCCCAAGGGAAAATCCTTGCCCACGCTCTACTTCCCGATTTTCCCTCCTCCTAACCCTCAAGGAGTCCCACCCGAAAAGGAACCACAAAAGCCCTAGCTCTGCTCCTCCCGGCTAAGAGTCCCACGTTGTTTATGTGCGCTGTCGGTGGCCGCGCTGTCAAAGCGATACTACACAGCCGGAGGACCCCCGGCTTTTACAGCTCCTTATCTAAGGGACGGCGCTGGCTGCTGCGGCCACCTGGCGCTGCTGATGTCCACAGCGCCCGTCCCCCCTTCCGTCTGCTTCCTTCAATAGGCAGAGGCTCCTGGGCCGGCGGTGGCGATTCCGACCTGAGAAACTCTGCATGTTTGGGGGGGGGGGGGCCCCCCATCCACTACTGGCTACGTCATTATTTAATTTCGGAAAGATGTCCAGAAATTTAACTTCACAAGTATAGAAAAGGTTTTGTAAGTCACATTTAGGTTTTACAGTCTTCTTGGAATTTTGCTTTTCTGCGAGCACTGCAGATCCCAAGCACAAAGGAGCTTTCTGTTTAAGGAAAGGTCTCTAACTTCAAAACGAAAAAGTACAAAACAAAACAAAAAAACCCCTTTGAGACATGAAAAAGAGTACAGTTTTTGTGCTGCCTTTCTTAAAAATCTGTACAATTTAGAAAGCAGTGAAATAGAGGCAAGAGGGCTTGGGATAGGCAGCTTGGAATCTGTCTACCCCCTTGGGATCCTGCCAGATACTTGTGACCTGGATTGGCCACTGTTGGAAACAGGATGCTGGGCTTGATGGACCCTCGGTCTGATCCAGTATGGCAACTTCTTATGTTCTTATGCTATAACTTCCATGAGCACTGGAAGAAGCTTACATAAATGTCGGGCACTGAAGGAGAGACGATGTAGTAACACTCTGGCATCATCCACACCAGGATTTAAAAGGCCTTAAAAAGGTTTGTGTCCACATGATGTGGTAGTCAGGGGAGAGATCTCACACATCTAGCAATCACCATTTTACATACACTGTTGAGTTGCAGGGGGAACAGTTACCCAAACTGGAAGTAGGAGGTGCCTTATCCTGTGCTCAGAAGAGGCAGAATTCCTGAGTTCGAAAGCGTGCTTCTGTCCCTGGCACTAACTTGATGTTTGACAGATCCTCTATGCACCATTGCCTCAGGCACTCACTGCGAATAAAAAAAAAAAAAAAAGATGAAATTTCAGCACATGTTTTTTCATACTCGCATGCTATTAAAAAAAAAAAAAAAGAAGAAAGAAAGAATTCCCCATGCAGTAAGTTCCATGGTACAGTATTGCATTAGGTATTATTAAATAAAAATAAAAAAGTGCACTAACCTGAAAATGTGTGCTTAGACATGCTTAGCGCACATAAACCATGATTCATGGACGTAATACCATTTGTGCATGTAGAGAGACACCTTGGGGAGGTCTCCTCTGGATGTCCCTAGTCCCAGCCCTTGGTTAGACAGTGGCAGAGGGACATACCCTTATGATCCACACCTCCCCCAGAGATTGTTGGGAATTGGAAATCCCTTAGGGCGGGGGGGGGGGGGGTTGCCTAGTCTCGTCTCTGTGAGGTTAGGGAAGACGCAGTTTGCTTACCGAAGGGAAGGATGTGTATCGTCTGCTTCCTGAGTTAGGCCCACTGACATAGGCGCAGAGAGGCTCATGCCTTGCCAGCTGCTTTAATAGAGCTGGAAGGAAGAGGGATATTAAGAAGTTTTACAGGTTTTTCTGGTTTCTACACTCTTGACCTGTTCCATTCCTGGCAGGCTGTATCCCCTGCTCAGGAGGGACTGGACACCTCTTCGACCGGCATAAGAAGAGATTGCAGCACCCGGCTGTGAGCAGAGAGCCTGACTCGAGTCTTGCAAGTTGTATATTTTTTTTCACCTTTGGGGAAAGGGGAGGTTTTTGTTTTTGTTTTTTTTCTGCCCCTTTCTTTTCCCCTGAGCTGGAGACTCTTGGTAACTGTTTCCAGTACAGGCTCTTCCTCCTGGGAGGCCAGCCTCTATATTTGGAAGAGGAATCATTGAGGAAGAAACATCTGGAGACGCCCCACGGAGTTACCACCCCAGGACACAGGCCGCTGCCAGGTGGAAGTTCGGGATTTGACGTGGACCTCGGGTGCTGTGGGAAGGGATCCGGTCACTGTTAGGCTTCCCCAGCCACCTTGGTACAATTCTTTCCCTATTGTGGAGGATAAGTCTGTAACCGGATATTATTTATCTCTGAGTTACCCATATCTTCGGCTCTTCCTCTTCCCAGTTCGAGTGCCCCTGTTTTATTGTAACTTTTATAACTTCTCGTCTATTGTTGAGGTTGATGTTAATGTTATTGCACCATCGTTTATTGTAAACCGATGTGATATGATTGGGATCATGAATGTCGGTATAAAAAAGCTCTAAATAAATAAAATAAGTGGGTTCCAAGCCCTGCCCTTCACATCCTGAATCATGTAAATCAAAGCACACTGGGAGTATCTGGATGCATTGTTTTGCATCTATTGATTCTTCTACAAGGAATGACAGTAAACTGTAATTTGAACACCCATCCAGTGAGTCCTCCCTGGTTTGTAATTGTACCTGTCCGGAAGAGCTAAGGTAACACACACACATAGGAGAGCACTAGTTCCTGGGCCAAGAAATGTATGTATTTTTATTTAAAGTATTTATTGCCCATGCCCTCCAAAGTTCAGGGTGGGTTACAAATAAAACATACATAATTGGTAAACAATCATAAAAATAAAATAAAAGTCAGAGATACAATAGAGAAAAAAATTAAAATGACATAAAATAATAAACTGTGTAAGAATAAAAGTATAAAAAAACTGAACTTAAGAAGCAGATAATTCACACAAGTCTGGGAAAGCTCATGTGAAAAGGTAGCGTTTTAGTGGTTAAGCCTTCAACCCCGCAGAAAGGACCCACAGCTTGTGGATACAGGAAAAGGGAATGAGAAGTGTGACCACAGCCCCAGTTATAAATGCTTTTGTGTGCCCTTGGAGAATACGCCGCTCCCAAGAAAAGGGTTACATGCACAAAGCATGCCCTCTCTGTATAAAATCATGTTCTATGTACAGAAATTATATTGTATGTGCACAAAGGCCGAGCACAGGAGCCCCGCACCAGGAACTCCAAGTTCAGCACCAGAAACCTCACTCCACCTCTGTCCAGCACTAAAAGCACGGTTTAAGCTCATGCACCTCTGCATTAGCAGGGGATTTGCATGGAAGTGCGCTAATTTGTGTAGGCACAGTTGTCCTCACCTTTTGTTTGCGCATTTCTTTTGTGTACAAAACTCCTTGTTACTCGAGAGTACAGTTGTATGCACGAGCGCATCTTACTGCATGAGGGAGCCTTAATCTGTAGGCTCCTCAGGCCAGGGAAAATTTGCAGAATTTGAATTATGCCTCCCGGATTTAGAGGCCATATAAATGCTAATATATAAACCTAAAATAAAGTGGAGGACTGTAAGAGCCTGCTGACAGGAGAAAATGGTGTGCAGTGTTGTAGAAACATCCTCTGCTGATTTGCCCTATAGCTTCTCTTCCAGCCAAGAGAAGAAATGGAAGTGCCTATCATGTATCCCTTCTAAATACTACATTGTCAAATTCAGTTACCATCCGTCAGGAAACCTTGCAACAAGATAGAGCTGAGCTGCAGAAAGAAATATGTAATCTATAGCAAGAGGCATTCTGTAAAAAGAGCCACACCCTCTCCTGCAAAAATAGGTCTTTCTGGAATAAAAGTAGGTTTGTATTTTCCTAATGTATTTGGTGAAATTGCCTATGCTTGGAGTGACCTAAATAATGAATAAGAAGCTTACGTTTCCTTCTAGCATCGCAAATATTCAGTTTTTTGGTTGTTTTTTTTTAAAGTTTGTATCATAATATTACTATTTGTGAATGGCTTTAGACTGAGACGAGAAGGGATTAAAATGTGCGTGTTTATAGATTAGGGAGCGCAAACTCTGCTGCTATGCACAAGGCAGTTCAAAGTTACAGATGAGAATTATTTATTTATCTGTCTATTTGGATTTAACCAGCCGACAAATTTTATTTTCTTTTTTTTACTTTTTTTACCCTTTGGGACCTCCGACTTAATATCGCCATAATATTAAGTCGGAGGGAGCACAGAAAAGCAGTTTTTACCTAATACCTAATAGGGCCATCAACATGCATTTGCATGTTGAGGGCGCTATTAGGTTCGGCGGGTTGGACGCGCGTTTTCCGCCCCTTACTGAATAAGGGGTAAGGAAAAACGTGCACTGTACTGTATCAGCCCGAAATACAATCATAGGAGTCAACTTTTTAAAATGATTGGGGGGAGGGGGAGGTAGCATGTTAAACTGAATAAAAATCGCCCCACCCTGGACACAGTGAAGGCGTTTATGCAGTACTGAGGTGCTCAAGCTCCCACAGAGCTGGTACCCTGTGCTTAGATCCCTCCTTTTTATTTCCTATAGGAAAACGAGCCAGTTCAGTTGAAATGTCTGGGAGGTCGGAGAAGCCCGTGTAAGGCTGTCTTGCCAATAAAGTTATCTGAGTTCTGATATGTCAGGGAGCATGTTGACGCTGCCTTGCTATTGGTGCTAGCGATCTGCAGCGCTCTCCACTTTTTTTGACACTCTTCCTATAGGGAGAAATCGCCTCTATCCCGTGATGCAAATTTCTGTCCCAAAGGAGGATGGAGAAAATACACGGTGGCACCTTTCTGTGGCAGCCATACCGGGTTTGGCCAGCAGATGTCACTGCCTCTGCATTAGAACACTCTTTATAAGAAGCCATCCATACCCATCAGTCCCTCCCACCTGGAGGCTCTGGATTGGGGGCTTCACTGCTATTTAGCCCATACTTTTTCAGACACCGTGGGTTCAGTTTGAGGAAGCAGTCAGAGATTAAGGATGTATTTTTCCCACACTCTGGCGGTGCCTCCCAGCCTCGCTCTAAGGAGTTTTCTTTGAGAGGGGATACCTCATCGTGCACTCCCTACCAGAGGCTCCTTCTCTTTCAGGCCGATACAGAAAAACACTTGGGATAGCGAGTGAACGCCCAGGCCACTGTCCTGGGTGCGCGATTCAGGAGGGTGGCCTATGCAAATTAGGGCCCACAGGAGCGGTGGCTGTCAACGGGTTTGACAGCCGATGCTCAATTTTTCCGGTGTCAGTTCTCAAACCTGCTGACAGCCACGGGTTCGGAAAACGGACGCCGTCAAAATTGAGCATCTGTCTTCCGGGCCGCGTGCTGATTTTTTATTTTTTACTTTTTTTTTACTTTTGGGGCCTCCGACTTAATATCGCTATGATATTAAGTCGGAGGGTGCACAGAAAAGCAGTTTTTTTTCTGCTTTTCTGTGCACTTCCCCGGCGCCGGCAGAAATTAACACCAGCCTTTGGGCAGGCGTTAATTTCTGAAAGTAAAATGTGCGGCTTGGCTGCACATTTTACTTTCTGTATCGCGCGGGAATAACTAAATGGGCCATCAGCGTGCATTTGCATGTTGCGGGCGCTATTAGTTTCAGGGGGTACTGTATAAGGGGTAAAGCTAGCGCTTCAAACGCGCGTCCAAACCTGGGTTAACAGTGTACTGTATCGGCCTGTTTATAAGTTACAGAGAGAGAGATTGTTGAGCCTGATACTCTTTAGAGGCAAAAAGGCTCTCACCAGGGACAAAAGACCTGTGAGCCTACTGTAAACCCTAGGTGGGCAAGCACCAGTGATGGATCCTGCTGCCAGAGAGATTTTGAAGGCTAGAAAAGTCCTATTTTTGGAAGGAACTATCTTCACCTTGATTCTTTGGGGAAAGTCATCCTTGCTGGCTGTACTCAAAGGACAGAGGGGTGAAGATCAGCGAGCTCCTTCACACCCCGAATGTGGCAAGCACATGTGACAGCATGAACGCCAGTTTAGGAAGAAGTACCCAGTTAAACTTTAATGTACATTTGGTCTTTGAGTTAAGTGGCGAGGGTTTTTGGATTCCCCTTCCCCACTGGGATTGCAATGCTGAGAACTAGCCCTGATCCCTTGATTTTTCCACAAGAGAAATCCCTGAAGTAACAGCTAAGGATCAAGGAACAGCTGAACCAGAGAAGGAGACCCCCCCATCCGGATTTCTGCACATCAAGGGACCAGGACAGGTTGGGGGAAGATGATGTCTAAAAGGATTTTTGCAAAGCAGATGGGACCCCTGCAATAGGATTGCTGCACAGCTGCTGGGAGAGTATGCAAAATCGACATCACCGTGGGCTCTATCCAGATGTCTGCAATAAGGACACCTACCTATCCATAAGAAAATCCTGTACCAGTAGTCGGATGGACACCCAAATTTTGTTTTTGGGACAAGTGGACTTTATTTAACTTTATGAATCAGTAAACTATTGTGTTACACCCAGTCCTGGACCTGTCTAATTTTTATTGCATCTCACATCGTGGGAAACACGATTTTTAAAGACCCGCACTGGCCACCTTTTTTCATTGTCTGGGCCATAAGCAAGAGCTTTCCCCCCTGGAGGTTGAGAGTCAGAGTGGGATGTGACAAGCTAGCCCCTAAGAAATAAGTCGTGTCCCCGTAGGAGTAACAAGTCCTCCAAAACAGGGGTTACATTTCCATTGGAATTCTTTGTGCATTTCTTGACTTTTTTTTTTTTTTTTAGGAGTTGCAGTTCCTTAGGTCCATACACAAGAAACGATGCAATAACCTAGTTTAAAACTGTGCAGTAAAATTTGGGGCACGGTTTCTTAACACACAGGTTAACACTTTTTTTTTTTTTTTTTTAACTCCAGATGCAGTAAGCTAATCTATATCCCGCTTTTCAAGCACTTTTATGCACAGAAAACATGATTTATGCGCGCACACTACGCTTTCAGTGCAGAAAACATTTTTTGTGCGCACAAATCATATTTATGCGCAGAAAACATGCTTTGTGGGTGCAAGGTATGCTTTCTGCACATAAATCCTGATTATAGGCCCCGGCGTCGAAACTTCAGCTTCTGCCCATAGAGTGACACAAGCACTGAAACTTTATGCCACCTCTGCCCGGGAGTCAAATTGCCAGTGCTAGGAAAACGTGAGCTAAGTCCAGGTTTCTCTGTGCATCGGTGAAAAGTAGGGGGGAGGGGGGGTGTGAATAGCAAGTGCCTTCATTTGCATGGGATTTCCATGTGTGTGCGCCAAGCGGGGAGGTATGGTTTGACTTGCACGTTTTTTTGTTTTGTGTGCAAAACTCCTTTCTACATCAGGAGTAACAGTTCTGCACAGAAAAATGTACCACTGACTGCAGGTAAAACTGTGCCCTCTGCTTGGTGTGAAGGGGAAGAGAGGGGAGGTGGGGATTGTTTAGGACCTGGATAAAGTGCTGACAGGGAGGCTGCTGAATTAGGTCTAAGCCAAGCAGAAAACCCACGCCTCCTCTTAAATCATTTTAGGATTCAACGTGTTTGATCATATGCATTTTGAAGGTTTTAAGCTCTTGAATTGCTCGTAATTTCCCTTTCAGCAACCGGATCATAAAATTGCTGATGAAATGGTGTGTTCTTTTAATGTTTATTCATTTTTTATACTGTCATCTCGGTAAAACCATCATAACGGTGTACAATGTGTTCAAAACATGAAAAACAATATTTAGTTAATCAAAAAACGCAATCAAAAACAAACTGAGTATAATAGAAGCATTATAGCAATTGTTATACATAATAAAACATAATTACAATATAATTACAATCAATAGCTTAAAAATAAAATTGAAATAAGACAAATAAAATAGATAAGTGCCTTCGGCGCTTGGTTAGGGCTATACTTTATTCTGTCTTTGCGATTCTGCATACGCACATTTAAATAGCCAGGTCTTGAGGTCTGCTTTACATTTTTTTGTATCAGCTTGCAGTCTTATATCAGTGGGGAGAGTGTTCCACAGTTTTCTACCGGCTATAGAACTTGCTCGTTTGAGTACTTGGCTTAATCGGGCTGATCTAATTGTTGGAACAGTTAGCAGTCTTTTAAAATAAAAAGAAGTGTTACTTTGCTCTTCGCGTGTGTCTGTAGATTTATACTTGTCTTTAACTTCCAGCCTGTTTCGCCAGTGCAGCATCCCTTTATTCATTTTCTATGGAGAATAATGTATACTCCATTAAAGGAAGGAGCTTGACTAGGGTCCCCTTACGATGAATGTCTGTCCCATATGGTCGTAGTTTGCAGTGAACTATGACTGTGCTATGCTGTGCTGTGCGCCGGACACACACAGCAGGAATGTCGGCAGGGCCGTGGTGGAGCTCATGTCAACATGGCCTGAAGAAAAAGTCGAGTCGAAAGCTGCAGGTGCTGCTCCTCCTTCCTACCTGCGCTGCCCTGGAAGAAAAATGTTGCCGGAGCCACACGGCAGGAAGGAGGAGGAGCATCAGCCGCGTGCAGAAGAGGAGCAGCGCTTACGGGCCGCCACAAATCCTAAATCGCAGCGGGCTGAGAAGAGGAGGCCCGGTAGCAGGGCCGCCACCGCGGATCCCACATTGCGGGCGGCCCCGAGAAGATCAGGGCCACTGCAGAGCCCATCCTGCGGCGACCTGTGAAGAGGCAGCCCAGAGGTGAGAGAGAGGTTGAGGGCCTGTAGAGGGTGTGTGTGTGTGTATGAGATGAGTTGAGAAATTGTGTATGAGATGAATTGAGAGACTGTGTGTGGGAGTGAGGACCTGAATGTTTGCAGAGACAGCATGAGAGAGCCTCTGTGTGTGTGAGAGAGACAGCATGTGACAGTGAGAGACTGTGTGTATGAATGATTGTATGAGAGAGAGCATGTGACAGTGAGAGCCTGTGCTTGAGCAAGACAGCATGTGAGAGTGAGAGAGAGCCTTTGTGTGTGTGAGAGAGAAAGCATGGGAGAAGGAGAACCTGTTTGAGGGAAGAAGATAGATGGAGAGTAAAGAAATAGAAAAAAAAGGCAATATAAAAGGAATTGGCAAAAAAATAAGAAAGGGAAGGTGGAACAAAAAAGCCTGTGACCAATTGATTAGAAAACTAAGATCAGACAGCAAAGGTAAAAAAAAATAAATTTACTTTTTACTGATTGGCACATGTAATCTTTGGTAATGTGCAAGAGTAGCACTTTCTCTATGCGGATCTCACAATGTACGAGATCAGCATGGAGGAAGTGGAAACCCACGGGGCCTGCACAGAGGAGGCAGCAGAATGGGCTTCAGTGCCAGTAGCAGCAATCGGCACCGCCCCAATAGCCATGCGGCATCAGTTTATTTTATTTATTTATTTTTAATTTTTATATACCGAAGTTCTTGTAGGGACTACAAATCACTCCGGTTTACATAAAACAATGAACTGCCCAACAGAGAGCGGAGCTTTACATAGAACAGTAGAACATATGGAACAATATAACTAGATGACAATTTAACATAGTGATAAATAAATATTATAGTTTAACTGGTAATACTAGATGACAATTTAACTAGATGACAATTTAACATAGTGATAAAATAAATTATAGTTTAACTGGTAATACATAAAAATTATATTATTTAATATAAGCAGTATAACTATTTAATGTAGAATAAAGGCGTATTAACAGTGCCAAATATATATATAGAAATGCATTTTTTGAACTCAAAGATAGTTGTTCCGTTGCAGAGTCTTAAAAAAGGACTTGGTGTGGTGTCCATGATTAGGAGATACCTAATATATAGGATGTCTGTCCGTCAGAGTAGAATTAAGCGTCTGGGAAGGCTTGTTTGAAAAGAAAGGTCTTAAGTCTTTTTTTGAATTCTTGGTGACTAGTTTCTAATCAGTGACAGAGGCAGAGGAATGAGAGAGGCTCTGAGGTTGCTGGCAAAAGAAAGAGAGGGGGATCTGCCTTTAGGATGTGCATGTGTATGAATGGGACTCTGCCTGGGGTGTATGTGTGTGAATGCATGGGTACCTAACTGAGGGTGTGTCTGTGTATGAGAATGAATGGGTGTCTTCCTGGGGTCTGTGTGTGTGAGAATGAATGTGTGCATGCCTGGGGGATGGTGAGGGAGTGGTCTGAAAATGAATGGGAGCCTGCCTGGGGGTCAATGTGTGTGTGTGTGTGAGAATGATTGGGCGCTTGCCTGGGTGTGTGTGTTTGTGTGTATGTGAGGGAGCCAGTGAGAGTGAGAGCATGAGTGTGTATGAGAAAATCCAGGGGAGTAAGAGTGTGTGTGTGGGGGGGGTGTGTGTGGAGGGGGAGAGTGTGTCAGTGTCTGTGAGAGCGAGAAGTTATGGTGGGTATAAGAGCATGAATATGTATGTATGTGACAGTGTATGTGTGAGAGAGAATGGACATGTGAGTATGTGTGAGAGAGAGAGGATAACCTCCTAATCCTGGACAATATCAGGGTGACTGGAAATCAAGAGCTCCCACGTATGGACAGCAGGGGCTTTTTAAATCCTTATTAGTTTTAATTATTGGGTATTATTTGATATATGTGCTGTTTTGAAATATTTTATTGGTGTTTGGGAAATTGTAAAAAATGTATATGATTTTAATGAATAGAAATTCTATTTATCAGTTGTTTTAAAATATTCTTTTATTAGTATGGTTTTACTATTATAACTGATGCTTTATGTTTCCTGATTTTATTGTTTTATGAGGAATGGTTGTTCTGTTTTTCCATTGTTAATACACAGAGTCTGGCTTCTTGCGGTTTCTATTTCAGTTTTTTCTAATTTGTGCTCCTTTATTTTGTATTCTGTATTTGGTGAGAGTCTGTCTCTGCTCTGTGTGTGTGACCATAATGAGAGATTCTGCTAGCATAGGGATCTATAGCAATCTGGTTTGTTTTGTTTCCTCAGTAGGTGGTGTATTGGTATTCTAGGACCCAGTGTAATATTTATCCTTGCTTTTTCACAGGTAGGGTTATTGTTGTTTGATTCCTTGGTGTTATTACTGTTATGTTACGATGGGATTGCAGTATAGATTTTGAGTGTCTTTTTTTGCGGGGTTTTGTGTTAGTTCACACTGTGCCTGGCAGTGGAAGGTGTTTGTGCTGCTGTTACTGTGAGGTGACACCAGAATTTGAAAATATTTTTAGTATGATGAGCTGTAAGGGAAACATCCAAGCTCCATTGTTTGGGGGAATTTCAGTGGATGCACAGAGTTACAGAACTGGAGGTGAGGGATTTGTAATGACATTCTGTCCCTTCCTATATATTCCACTCTCATAGCTATATAGAATTAGTTGAATGAGGCTATCAAATAATTTTATAGTGTGAAGCTGGCCTGCTTTTTAAAATTACGCAGAAGACCCTTTGGACTTTTTTATTAATACTTTTTTTTTTATAACCAATTTTAAAGCAGGATCCATGCTATAGAGGTGGATGTGATGAAGAAATGTCATTTTGTTTCCCCCCCCCCCCCCCCAAATTCTTCTGTCTAGAGATGCCACTGATTTTCTGTGACCTTAAGCATTAGTACAAGAAGGATTATGGGGGGGCTGCTGGAGAGGCACACAAATGCATTGGCCCCCGGGCGCTGGAGACCCTTGGTGCGCCACTGGGTGCGAGCCAATTGGGGGCCGCACGCGGTGGCAAAGAGGAGTGGAGATTTGGCGGGCCGCAAGCAGTGCCCAACCTGCTCACGACCCAGAAAACCACACAGTTGGCGGGCGTGATTGAGAATGAGGTAGGAGTCTGGCCGAGACCAGGGGGTGGCGGTGCAACCGGGAGGGTGGCACAAGGGAGAAGGCTCGCCTAGGGCGCTAGATCCCCTTGCACCGGCCTTGCTGCTGGCAGCCTCTTGCCCTTTTCGGGATTAGCTTTTATGCATCCCACTCATTGGGATTGACCTACCCGAATGCTAAGGAAGGAGAAATTGCTACTTACCTGATAATTTCTTTTCCTTTAATGGTGGGTAGGTCAATCTCAGATCCATCCTCTGCTGCCGGATTTGGAGTTTGTGGTTAGTCTTCTTAGGATGAGCAATGCAGAGTATGATTCCTGTTGTTCGTTGATAACTGGTAAGTGGCTTCTCTAGCACTTAGTTTTCTAGATATGTTCCTTCTTTTGGTTGAGCTCAGTGTTCCGGTTGGTTTAGAAACACAAATGGTTGCCTGTTGCTAATAATGTTCAAGTTTAATCATGTTTGTCCACAGTTTGGCTTTTCCAGATAATACTGACGGGCTGATGCTGTGACATCAGCTTTTGCTCTGTCTCCATCTGCTGGCAGAAATACATAACTCACTCGTTGGGATTGACCTACCCATTATAAAGAAAAGGAAATTTATCAGCTAAGTAGCAATTTCTCCTCAGCTTCTCCAAACCATGAATTTTCTATGTAGTGGTACATTTCATGTTTCAGAATAGATGCCTTCTTATGTGGGTCGTGTTAAGCAGCTTTACTGCTCTTAGCTGTGCTTTGATTAGCCTTGTTAGCAGTGCTGGCGAATAGTTTGCACCTTGTGTTGTAAACGTGACCTGAATTAATTATGGGACTTTTCCAATTGTCCGTCCATTTTATCTTCTTGAACATCATAGCCTTCTGCTCGTTGTGCACTCCCAGATTCTCTCTCTTTTTTTCCTTTTTTCTGTAAAATATGTTATCAGCAGGTGGTCTGCGTTAGGGATGGTCAGTTATCTATCTTGTAAGCGTTGAGGCACATTCTTGAGCTTGGTTAGGATATCTAACGTTGATGACTGATTTTTCACAAAGTTTACTCCACAGTTTGGAAAGGAGACCTGGAATTTTGTTCGTTGGTTCCCTTTTGTCTCAGACCGTTTAGTCAATGTTGGGTAAGTCTGCCAGACTGTGTTAACTTTCCAAGCTGAAGCTATCCATTGTATATCCAAAGCTTTGCCAGTTTTGTTTTAGTAAGTATGACATGCATGCACACTGAGCTGACAGGTGTCTTCTTCTGGTGACAAGCTTTTTAGAAATGCCCTGAAATAATTTGCACCCCCTGGTCTCCCATGTTTCTGCGGCTGTCGGAAAGGCCGCAGGATCTGGCCCTACCTCTGTGGCATGTGCTGGTCTCTGTGGAATTGCCATGGAGACTGGGGCTCAACTTGAATTGGGGGAAGCGGAGGCTGGTCCCATGTTGCATTCTAACTCCCTCCCAGCCTTTCCGAACGATTCTCCACCTCCTGTGCCCAGTTGTGAGGAGGATGTGGTCTGATGTGTTGGCATAAGAGGGGAGAGGTAGGGAACTGGAACAGCAGTACAAGAGGTTATGAAGGGATGCAGGGGGGGAGGTTTGTGAATTGCAAGGATGGGTGGGGGAGGATTGTGTTGAAGTTGGACTGGAGGGATGAGTGACTTGAGAGAGGGAATATTGGTTGAAGGAGGTGTGCGAGAGATGGACTGGGGGATTGTGTGTGTGTATAATGGCACGGGATGCGAGTAAGGGCGCCTGGGACAGGGAGTGGAAGGAGAGAAAGAGGACGGGTTGGGAAAGGGAATGAAAATGGGGTGAGATTGCTGCTGGGGAGCAAGAGGGGGTTGGGCATGTGGCAGGGAGAGTAGGGAACTTCCCTCTCCTTTCTCTGAATTCCTTCCCCCCATTCCCAGATCTCAGAACCTCCCTCACCTAGGAGGAGAGAGGAGTAAAGGAGACAGTATCAGCAGAGGCTGCCCATCCCAATCTTTCCCTCTCACCCCCCCCCCCCCCCCCCATATCCATGATCCTTTCCCCCTCTGCCTCCCTCTTTTCTTCTCTTTCCTTCCTTCCTCTCCTCCCCCACATTGATACCTGGAGTTATCAACTCATAAAACTCCCAAAAGAATAAAATTATTTGGACGCAAAACAAGGTTGGAAAGTGATTTTTATTATGCTAAATTAGCATTTCATATGCAGAATTGCTGCATAATTTCAGAAACTTTGCTGCATAAGTTTCTAAATCTACCCCTGTGCCGCCGTAGAAAACTGGGGGCTGCAATTTCCTATAGTGCAGTCAAACCTAAGATTCAGAACATGGTGAACCCCAGCTTTGGAAAACCGAGTTGATTTTCAAGCCAACAGCAGTAAATTCTTCAGTTAGGATAATGATCTTGGCTCTGGTGTCGATTATTTATGAAATAGTATTTTCTTTTTAAATTTCTGCATGCTCTTTGATATCCCTGCAGATAGCTCTGCTTTGAAACAATTCCATTTACTTTTTTTTAAATTTCAGCAGAATTGGGAAGTTCAGCATCACATAACGAATGTGTATTAACAGAACATCAAATAAACATCGTAAATTACGATGTAATCAAACAGCAAAAACTCATGCCCAATTTCTGCCCTTTTGTCTTTTGCTATCTTAAGGATTAAAATGAACAGGTAGGGTTAGCATCCCCCAAACCACCCCCTACTTTCCATCCCCAATCTATACACTTCTCAACCGTTTCCCCGTACCATTGCCCATTATCATAACACACATCCCGCCATCCTTACCTTCCTCACATCACTCTTCACACTTCCCTCATCCACACTCCATGCTAAATGCAAATGTCCTTAATACATAGTAAAATGGCTTCTGTTTTTTTTACCTCTTGCCACTTCAGGCCCAAAAGTTCGTAGCATTGTCTGACACGTCAATAGGTGAAAGGGCAGCTACACTACCTAGCTCTCTTGTTTTATTTATTTATTGTCCCAAAAAAGTCATATAGTATAGGGAGTCTAGTCTTTGCTTTTCTTATGTAGGTAACGAATCATAGAATGTCGCCCACACCTGAACGTATTCGTTTGACGCTGTTCGATGATGACACGGGACATCAGTTCTCTCTACCAACCTCAGCTCAGTCACTTTTGTTCACCACATGGTAGCCTCTGGGGATGCTTCATCTATCCATTTATGTGGCATGTATCTACAGGCTAGTTGTAGCGATAAATCCATACCTTTTTCCAGTTTCAAAACTTCTGCTTCGTCTCCTGGAATAAGTACAGTCTGTTTCTTGGGAATATTAACTCCCACACATTGTACCAGCAAAGCTAATATTCACTCACTTCAATTAACACTCACTTCAATTAACACTCACTTCAATTAACAACCTCTTAAACTCCATCCAGCTTGCCCTTAACTCCACAAAAACGGAACTCATGGTTATCTCACCTCCTACCCCCCTACATGCTACTCCCCTACTACATACTATTCCACCACACACACAATTTTCTCAACAAGTCCGAGATCTTGGAGTACTATTAGATGATCAAATGTCCCTCAAAAAATTCATTAATTCCACTCTTAAGGAGTGTTTCTTTAAGATCCACACACTCAAAAAAATTAAACCACTACTTCACTTCTCTGACTTTCGTACTGTGTTACAATCTATGGTCTTTTCGAAAATTGACTATTGTAACGCGTTACTATTAGGTCTGCCTAAAAATTCCATAAACCCACTACAAATCCTACAAAATACGACAGCTCGCATTCTCACGAATACACCTACAAGGGAACACATTACTCCCATACTTAAGAAATTACACTGGCTCCCTGTCCACTACCGTATACAATACAAGATATTATCACTCATTCACAAAGCCCTCCACAACCCAGAAATGAATTGGCCCTCCAACACCTTTCAATTCAATAATTCTAATAGGCCTATTAGAAATCCCTATATTGCTACTCTACAAACCCCATTACCTAAACTATTTAAATATGCATCCACCAAAGCTCGTGCCATTTCCATAGCTGGCCCTACACTATGGAATACTATGCCCACTGACCTACGCCTTGAACTGTCCTCCAAGACATTCAAGCAAAAGCTCAAGACATGGCTTTTTACTAAAGCCTACACTTGATTTTTCCGTGTTCCCCTTAACTCTCCTGTTTCTAATATGTTTCTAACTTTCATGATCTCTCTTAACTCCTATTACTCCTTTTTCTTAGTCTGCCAATCTTTCATCTTATCTCTACACTTTTTCTCTCACCTTTAATTTAACTATGCCCTCCTCTTCTAGTCATTCTAGTACTATTGTTACTCCCTCATAACCATTGATTTTGCCCTTTGTACATATGTATATAACCCTTTCCTTCCTTACCCTTTCTCTTCCCTTCCTGTTCCATTTTGCTCCCCTTTTTTGCTCCTGTTCCATTTTGCTCCCCACCCCTCCCATACCCCTAGTTTTTTAGCCTTAATACTAGATTCATTTATGCAATCACATTAATTTTACTCTATATTACTATCTAATATTCCGTTAAATAAGTTGTTCTTTCTTTATATTGTATTTTACTGTTTTAATTTATTGTTGAATTCAGCTATTATTATTCTGTTATGTACACGCAACTGCGTATTTTTGTTCTATGTACACCGACGTGATATCTTTGATGAGCGGCGGTATATAAAAACCAATAAATAAATAAATAATAAATAAATAATATGTCCTCCCAAAAAAGTTAACTCTGTGCGAGTCAGTAGTTTATGTATTGGAGTATCATGTTCCAAACTGCAGCGAGAGCATAACGGTGTACTTGACAACTTTATATGACATCGTCATTGTAGGCAGCATTTAAAATTTTTTACTTCATTTCCTTCGGGCTTACATCTGTACTGTAGCAGTGTAACAAACGAATACACCTCTGGATCTTACTTTTTAATGGTCAGCCAGGCTGTCATGGTCAGCATCTGGCCGACTGATGTTCACAATGTTTCTTACCCATCCTGAATACACAATTTCAAATGTAGCTTCGGTTATTTACTCTTTCAGATAATAGAAGGACTAGGGAGTACTTTGTGAAGTTAGCAAGTAGCACATTTAAACAAACCTGAAAATTATTTTTCAGTGCACAATTAAGCGCTGGAATTTGCTGCCGGAGGATATGGTTAGGGCAGTTAGTGTAGCTGGGTTTAAGAAAGGTTTGGATAAGTTTTTGGAGGAGAAAGTCCATAAGCTGCTATTAATCAAATTGACTTAGGGAATAGCTATAGCTATTACTGGCATTAGTATAGTGGGATCTGTTTAATGTTTGAGTACTTGCTGGGTACTTGAAATCTGGATTGACCACTGTTGGAAACAAGGTGCTGGGCTTAATGGACCCTCGGTCTGACCCAGTATGGCAACTTCTTATGTTCTTAGGTAACCATGAATGCTGGAAAGAGAGGTTTGTTATTCAGTAACCCCAATAGAGGATACTTTCAGTTGAGCTGAAAGTCATAAAGATCATAAGAAAATTGCCAGGCAAAAAAGGAAAAAAACCCCGCAAACTTGGGAAATAGGTTAATGTTGTATCACCCAACCACTGTTTTTATTGCAAATTTGATGTTTTGTAGTAGGCTTTGCTGCTTTAAAAGAAGACGACCATAAGGAAAAAGCTTATAATTGTAACACTCTGGATTCAGGACTTGATGCCTCAGTCGTTTTTAATAATTGTTCCTATACATTGTTGATACTCATGCCTGTGTAACTGATGTGACTCCCCTCTCTTCCTCCCCCCACCATGAATCGGAGCAGAGTGCATAGGATTGATAATGCACAGGTGATTGCAATGTGATGTGAAATATTTGGAAGGAAATGCCCGTGAAGGCTTCACTTCCTCACAAAGTATTTACATGTTCTGACTTTACAAACAGAAAGGCACTTCTGGGTGTGGGTTACAGAGCAGCAGGCTATTCCAAACAATTTAGGGGAAATAAAAACAGATTTATGTGAGCAGAGTAGTTTCCATGAATCATGTAGGCTGGAACAACAAAATGTCAGCAAGAATGAACTATGTTTCATTCCAAACTGACTTGTTATGTTTAACATAACTTTGGAAACTTCTCTTCAATTGTATTTCGCTGGTTGGAGAGTCGGGACCTAACTTTGATTTCCTCAGACTGTCCTTGCACCGTGGAGCTTACAGTCTACTTAAGACATGCAGACAGCACAAACAAGACAAGCTGCTAGGAAGCATGAGGTCCATATTCAGTAGGCCAGCGAGCGGCAAGTTCCCTGGTTAAAGTTAACCAAGGTCCCTTTAGATGTCACATTCAGTGGGACTCAGCTAAAGTGATCCACATAAAGTTATCTGGGTAACTTTGCTGCTCACCGGCTTACTTGAATATACAAAACAATATTGCTCCCACTCCCGCTCCTATAGTTTGAAAACATTAGTGGCCCAAGCAGGACTGATCCCACCATCCTCTCAACTTTAACTTCAGCGTAATACCCAGCACAACCCTAGAACCCTCAAAAGCCTCCCCAAAGTAGAGCGGGAGAAGGTAGCCTTTTACCCACCTCATCCCAGTAGCTCTGGCAGCTCCTGACATTTGTGTATTTATTTATTTATTCATTCATTCACTGTAGTCCTTTACCGATGGACCCTTCCCTTTTCAGAGCTCAGCTGTCAGTGGAGGGCCAATCGATGGAGTACAGTGAATAAATTTAATTCAGACGTTCCGGCATTTTCGCAAGTATTATGGTGAAGTTAGGGGGAAGGGGTTAGGGCCAGCTTATTTGGGCTGCCAGATTTTTCAAGAGATTGGGGGGGCAGGAGGGAGGGGCTTGGCCACAGCTCATCGTTTTATCATCCAGCCAACTTTAGGATTGTAATTTTTCCACAATACAAAAGAATCCCTAAGAGATACTAAATTTACATCATTGGTTGAGACCAATTTGGTTCCTGCTCCTTTGGGAGTTGTCTAGCAGGAAACCAACCAGATTGAGAATTGTCCAACCCTTGTCAACCAGAACTAGGGAACATGGTTACACCCCAATGTCAGGTCACTAGCCCTTGCACTCTGGATGTTGAGAACATAATATTGACATCCCTAAACCTCTTGTGGTGGTCTGGCTTCTAGAAAGGCTTCCAGAAGGTCTTATGGTTTTAAATGGAGGAGGCTTGTCCTATGGTATGAGGGAGATTTCCTAGATCCTTTCTTTGTTCTACACAAAAACTTCTTGACTACCTTTTACATCTTTTGAATGTTCACTTTAGTGCAATTAGCACTTACCATAATCATGCAGAAGGTAAACCCATCTCCATATAGCATTTAGTTGTTTGATTTATGTAGGTCTTGCCTCTATTGAAACCTCACATCAAGTTTCCCACAGCATCATGGCACCTCAGCATTGTACTGACCCAGCTAATGAAAGCTCTCTTTGAACCATTAGGTTCCTGTCAGCTGGTGCACCTGACCTTGGAAGGTCATATTGTGGTGGCTGTCACTTTGGCACAGTCGGTGAGCTCCAGTCCTTAGTGACTTATCCACTCTTCAAGTTTTTCACACTAGGGTGGTTCTGTGCATGCATCCTAAGTTTCCTACTTAAAATAGTCTCAGATGTCCACCTTCATCATCTGGCCAGTACTTTTCCCTAAGCCACTTATCCACAAACTTGAACAAACCTTGCACAGTGTGGATTACAAAAGAACCTTCACCTTCATTCTGGAGCAGTGGAAGCTTTTAGAAAGTCCACCCAGCTTTTTGTTTCTTTTGATCCCATTAGACCTGTAATTGCTGTAGCCAAATGTAGATTTTCTAATTGGGTAACAGATTGCATCTCTCTTATTCCCAGGCATGTCAGGACTCATGGAATCAGAGCCATAGCAGCATCGGTGACCCCGTTTGAGATATGCAAAGCTGTGAAGTGGAGTTCTCTCCATACATTCGCATCTCATTATTGTTTGGATAGGGAAGGGGTAGGCAACTCTGGGCCTTGAGTGCCGCAATCCTGTTGGGTTTTCAAGATAGGTGCAAAGATCCAAACGGTCTCACCAAATAATGTATAAACTCTTTGGACTGTAGTTTAAAAATTATTGGGAGGAAAAAAATTCAGCGATGTGCAAAATGATTTCTATCCTTTTGAAGGTGCGGTCTCCAGAATTGTGCACAGCGTTCCAAATGAGGTCTCACCAGGGACCTATATAGGAGCAATATTGCCTCCTTTTTTCTGCTGACCATTCCTCTCCCTATGCAGACAAGCATCTTCCTGTCTTATTCTGTTGCTTTAGCCATTTGTTTGGTTACCTTAAGATTATCAGATACAATGATCCTCAGATTCCGCTCTTCTTTTGTACTTAGAAGAATTTCGCCTCCAATACTGTAACGCTCTCTTGGATTTTTGCAGCCTAAATGCATTACTCTGCATTTTTTAGCATTAAATCTTAGTTGCCAGACCCTAGACCATTCTTCAAGCTTCGCTAGATCCCTCCTCATGTTTTCCACACCGTTCAGATTGTATCATCTGCAAAAGGACAAACCTTTCCTGACTATACTTCTGCTATGTTGCTCATGAAAATGTTAAAAAGAACTGGTCCAAGGACCGATCCCTGAGGCAGACCAGTAGTAACGCAACACTCTTCAGAGTAAACTCCGTTTACCACTACCCTTCGTTGCCTTCCATAGCCAGTTTCTAACCCCGTCAGTCACTCTAGATATACCATACCAAGGGCGCTCAATTTATTTATAAGTTGCCTATTCGGAACCGTGTCAAAGGCCTTACTGAAATCGAAGGGCGTTTTTTCTGATCCAACTCGCTGGTCACGCAATCAAAGAAATTGATCACATTTGTCTGATCAGATCAACCTCTAATTTAAAAAAACAAAAACATGCTGCCCTGGATCTTGCAAGCCAGTGGATTCCAGAAACTGCACTATCCTCAGTTTTAGCAGCAGTTTCACTAATTTTCTCACCACAGTGGTCAGACTAACTAGCTTGTAGTTCCCAGCCGCCTCCTCCTCACATCCACTTTGATCAATAGGAGCCACATCCGCCCATCTCCAGTCCTCCGAAACTCCCGTACCCCCGACTCTAAAGAAGCATTTAAAATGTCAGCCAGCAGAGCTGCCAGGATTTCTCTAAGTTCTCATAATACCCTTGATGTATCCCATCCTGCCGCATCGCCTTATCTATTTTAAGTTTAGTTAGCTAGGGATTCCCATGTGTGAGGACTCTTGTATCCTGCCTGTTCTCAGAGAAGCAACTGCTTCCTGGCACATCCTGTTGCAAAACAAAACAAAGTTATTTGGTGCGATGAGCCTTATCCTTTCTGTCTGAACAGCTGGTGGTAGAGTTCCACCATCAACCTTCTATTGTCCTAATCCGGTCTACCTTGCCTGTAATGGTTTAGTGATGTGGCTCCGTCTGCAAAGATTCCTGAGCTTTGCTATGGATTCTTTACGTGTAGGGATTTTGTTCTCTTTACTACTGTTACATTGGAACGGTCTGTAAAATCTGTACAAATTATGTCGAGGTGATGCTTTTTGTTTTGTTGTTGGGGTGAGTATGATGACCGATCCACTTTTAGTGATGCTTCCATTTCCTCGAACCGTTAATACTATATTTTGTGTTGGGTTTTTTTTTCTATATTTTGACTTACTTCCCACTTCTTATTTATATAATCTGTGCCAGAATACACAAACCAGTAAGAAATACATACAACATAGTTACTTTTTTTGTGGGCAGTAAGCCAATTTGATATCAAGGGCTTATTTTTTGAAACGGGCCCAGACTGTCTTTCTGTCTAGCTGTCTGCAATTTTCTTGCAAGTAAATAGCTAAGACACAGCTATATTTATGTTTTGCCTGGTAGCTTCCTTGGGCCTCCACGTCCAATGGAATTTGGCTTCTACTGGTCTACAGCGTTATTAGCCTTCATCACGAACTTGAGGATTTCTCCTAGTTTGGAAAACCTTCCCCTTGCCTTTTTAGCCCCGCCCATTGCCGCGGCAGTCCTTGGCGAGGGGCTATGGAATGCGACTCTTTACAAAACCTGGCACACCAGTCTGACCCCCCGGGCGTGCTGCTGTTTTGTGATCGTGGTAATCCCCGGCTCCTCTCAAGGGTCTGTGAACACTCCCTCTGCACAATATCCCTAGCCTCAGATGGTCCAAAGAACTGAAGCCAGATTCAGAAATTAAAAATTCAAACCTACATAAAACTTTTAACTGCTCCTTCCTCATTGGAGAGAAGTTCAGTATTGCTGTTAGCCGAGTTCCTTAATTTGGGTCTCTTGCTAATGGAAAGCAGTCAGAAGAAATGTCTCTTCTCATATTTTCTGCCTGAACTATATTTCAGACTGTCATCAGATCTCTCGTCTTTGTTGAATACGTCATGGCGTATGGATGCCAGGGGAATTTCACACCATGTCCAAGCCAGTAAAGTCTCGGCGGTGTCTGACGCTGCTTGCTGGCAGCTTTTTGCATTTATAAGAGGGAATGTGACTATTCTGTATTGTACTGGTATATGAAATGCAATGGGGAAACTCCAATTACATTGGATCTGGATTTCATTTCTTCAACTCTGTATGATCCTGAACACATTCCTGATATATTACAAGCATCTAGTGTCTTGACAGTGCAGGATCAGTTTGCAGGGGCAAAAGCCTCCAAAGGAAACAGGCTGATTCCTCTATGCATAGACATCTGGGCAGTTGTGGATGGAATTAATCGCTGTTATACACTGGCTGTGTTTTTGTACTGTTGTAATTTCCTTTGCAGCTGTGAGGGCCAGAAAGCTTTAGACTCGAAAACAACACAGACCATTTCAGCAGCATGCATGTAAACTTGGAAGATTTTTTTTTTTTCTCATTGCCACAAAATTTAATAGCCTTTGCCTGCTTTTTTAAAGCAGCAGAGTCTTAATGAGGTTTCTCCTATATTAGAACACCCAGGTGGGGAGAGAAGGATCACTATTGTAAATGATGTTTGATTGAATAGGAATGACAAAAGCCAGGATCACATCTGTTTTTATTGAAAATACAATTGTCTTAGCAAACTTCATTGGGAGAGCTTAACTAGGCAGGCATTGTATCTGCCCGCCGCTCTTCTGAATTTCTTGTGTAATGGGGTTGAAGTGATAATTGTACACAGAACCAGGAAGGGAGCTGGAAACAGCTTGAGTGAGCCTGATCTCCTAGCATGACTGGATATCATTTATTTTAAACTATTTCACTGCTGGCCAGTACTTTTTTTTTTTTATATTTATTTTAGAAACGTGATGGCAGAAAAAAACCATATGGCCTATCTAGTCTGCCCGTTTTTTAATCTTTAATGATCACCAGCAGTGCTGCAGCCTTCGTCCCCCTAATCTACGCAGTCTCCTCTGCTGCAGTTGAGTTTTTCCTGCCATAGAAGGGGGCCCCAAACCATAGTAGAGAGTAGGCCTGACCTGGGTACATATTGTTCTCTCAAGCTTATGGAGGTGGAAATTTTTAAGGTTTTGGGTATATTTAATCATTTTTTAGCTCTCTCTTTTTTTCACCATTATCATTTCCACTTGACTTCCCCTAACCCCTGGCCTCTTTATATAAACACCGCATGCATTATTGCAAGACTTTTCTTGGTCAAACCAGCAGTGTGAGCTGTAAAATAAGAGCCTGCTTCCTTTATGTAGGGCCTGTAACATCACCTGCATGTGGTGCTGGCGTGAGGCTCAAGAAACAACAGATTCCTGAAATTCATGGGGAAAGAAGGCAGGAGGGCTGCTCCTAAGCTGTGGTACGGCCTTCCTGATAATCTACATTGACAATACGATTACTTATCATACAGGAAAGGGGTTTAAACCCTGCTAGTTTTATTCTTGAACTGTGATGGGTCAGTGCATAAGGCATCAGAGTGGGTCACTGACAAGCATGCACGTTTAAAACTAGTAAGAATCTTTAAGAATCAGATGCATATTGTGCATAGTGCTTCCTCGGGTTTTACACTGGAGTCGCCCAAAGCTTCTTATTTCTGTTGTTTACAAAAGCCTTTCTATGTTCAGTTTCTGTTTTTTTAAGCACAGCTGGTAGTTCAAGTCCCTTAGGGCCCCTAAGTTTGGATACACAAGGTTTCCTATACTTTAAGATGCTGGGAATGTTAGTAACATTTAGGATGCCCAAACTGGCCGACATTGTAAAATAGTGATTTGAAGGCTTGTTGTCACAATTAATGAAGTGGGGATTTGCATATATCTAAAGATCCTGTATCTCCCAGTATTGTGGTTGCTACTTCTTTAGCTCTGCCTTGCATGTCTTATCTTTCCTGACTGTTAAATGAAAGCATGAAGGCTTTAGGATAGGGGGTGGGCAACTCTGGTACTCTAGGGCCGAAAACCGTTCGGGCTTTCAGGATATTCCTAACAAATGTGCATATGAGAGATTTGCATGCACTCTGCTCAGCTGTAGGCAAATCTGTTTCATGCATATTCATTAGGGATATCTTGAGGACCGGAATTGCCCGACCATGCTATGCCATGCTAAATTAATTATTCTTTTGTTTTCACCCACGTTGCAGTGATGCAAATGTACAAGCTAAAGAAGAGGCTTTACAACAGCTCAACAGAAAAACCCTAGCAGGATGGGCCAAGCATCTTCCTTTAATTTTGCATGTCTTTGTGCTGCAACACATTTCTAAAAAAAAAATAAAAAAATCCCATAAGCAATTCTGTGATTCCTTCTAATTCAGACGATGTCTCTCTATAAGCAGCAGTTTTCTTTGTGGTTATGGAGTGTGCTGCTTAACAGATGTTTAAACTTATTTGGGTATTCTTAACTCATTATTTTATGAAAATCTTTAACATTTGAAACAGAAGAGCCATGTAATAAATTTTCTGGTGACTCTCAGCACTTAATTTGTTATATCCTGAGCATCTTGTTTTGAGTACTTTCTTTTTGGGCAAATTATGGAAACAATAAAAATTCTTTTGCAGTATTTGAGCATTTGTTTATTTTGAGAAGGGAGTGGTGCTGGGAAATCATGGGCAGATCCTCTGCAATAATTTTCTCCCTACGTTAGAATAGTGCTTGATAGTTCTTGTTAGGCATGTCCTCAGATGTTGACGGTGTTCCTCTGAATTTTAGATGCGTTTAAAATATTCCTGCCAAAGGGAAAAAAAACCCAGGTTACAAGAGCATTGAGTTTTTTCTTAATCCTTTATTTTCATGTCTGCCACACTTTTTAAATGCTTTTTCAATTAAAATTGTCTACTGCATGTCTGCCACATACATACTGTCCACTTAGTTGATCCAGCTTTTTTCCAAAATCAACCTACCTTCTTTATGAGGGATGCATGGCAGTCATGATAGTTTGAATTTATTTATTTATTTATTTCGGAGCTTTTATATACCGAGGTTTAGCAATTAGCCTTCACCCCGGTTTACAGTGGAACAAATTATTACATCGAACAGGACATGGAACATAGAGTGGCAGAGATTACATCGAACTGTTAGAAGTATATCATAGAACAAATCTGAAAACGCTTGAACAAGGTCGTAACGTGATTAACTAAACTTTAACGGCAACAAAGAACTGGGAAACGGGTTTCTCAAAAAAACAAGGCTTTAGAGCAAAGCAATATGCAAGTTAAGGTGGGAGGACGGAGGGGGTAAGAAGGGGGTGGGGTGGGGTAGGGGAGGATCGGATGGCGGGAGAAATGGATCGCTGCATTATACGGGTGGCATGTTAAGGGGATCGAGAGGAGAAGCGCGGTGAAGGGGGGAGGGCATTAGGAACTCTTAGTGTGTTCATCCTGTATGGGAGTTGCTGGTGGAGGGGTTATGACGTTTAGCCTACGCCATCTCTGAATGTTTGGCTAAATAACCAAGTTTTCAGTTCTTTTTTGAAGGATTTGCTGTTGATTATTGAGCTTAGGTATTGTGGTAAGGAGTTCCATATGATTGGACCTGCAATTGAGAAGGCTCTGTTTCTCGTGCTCGTGAGCTTCGCCGATGGAAGTGAGGGTATGTCCAGGAGTAATTTGCTGGTAGTTCTGGTGTATCGTTGAGGTTTGTGTTGATGGATCATGTTTTTGAGTGTGGTGTTCTCTGTTTTGTATAAGGCGTTGTGCACTATAGTAAGGGTTTTGAATTCGATTCTCTGTTCGATTGGGAGCCAGTGAAGACTTCTTAAAACAGGGGTGATGTGTTCCGATTTTTTTTTTGCCTGTTAGGACAAAAAATGGAATTTCAATCAAATACTCTGAAGACATTTAAGAATTGTTTTTTTAAATACAGGTTTTTTTTGTTCACATTCACGGCTTCAGCCAAAAAAAATGTTCTGCCTTTTGTTTTGCAGAGCTGTATTTCTCTTATTTTATTTTTATTTATTTTTAAAGCTTATAGCCCAGTTCTAAGTGGGGAACTTATTTTTAAAACCAAATATTTCTTTGCTTATGAGCAGGATGTGATGTTCTCACATGTTAGGTGACATCATCCAATGAAGCCTGATGCAGGAAGATTGCATACAAGCTTTTAGAATATTTTGGCATACTCTGTTGACCATATGCCACATGATCCATGTCATGCAGGACTCTTCATTCCTTGTTTTTCCATGAGCCTAACGATTGCAGTTATCCTTTTCTCTTGAGAGATTTTTTTTCATATTTTTCCGCACAGGGCCTCTATTCTTATGATCTCACCGCTCTTAGTTTCACAAGGTAGGATTTTGCAAGTTTCAAGTTTTCTTAATTTTTTGGTCAGCCGCTGTGTCCACTGGCACCAAGCAGGATTGGTTAGGTTTTTGGTAGAACTGAGCTGCTTGATTTCACCTTAGTTATGTTTTGGCTGATGTTCCAGAAGGTGAAGAAGGCAAGCAGCTTCAACAGATGCTGCTGGGGCGAATGCATCATCTCATTATCACAAATCGCCATCATAAATGGCCACCAATCTTCCTCATGTAACCTAGGAAGAGGTAACCACTCCTGCTTGCCATGCTCGTCTGGCATCAGTTTTTGAGGAGTTGAACCAAAAGACAGCAGGCTTCTGTGCACCAGCATCGGTGGCCTTGTAAACTGAAGACCAACCTCTGTTGGAAACTCTAAAAGCATCTGGCGAAGAGATGCTGGTCCCTGGATGGGCATTGGGTACTACTACATCAATGTTTCATAATGTAACAGAGTAGAAAAATTATTTAATGCTAGAGTCCCTAACGATTGGTCCTAGAAGAGAGAAGCAGAGCTGCATTAGTTCTAACAGAGCCTGTTTTTTTGAGTGAATTGCTTATCAACCTGTAGAGCCTTTTCCAGGAAGGAATGGTAAAGAGAGAGAGAGCACTTGGACAGGAAATAAAAGTAAACAAGCAGTTGAGTTGAGCAATGCTGGTGTTTATTGCTTCTGCTCATGGAAAAGGAACAATTTGGAGCCAGATTACAACAAAATTTGGAGAGGACCAGAAGTATGCCTGTGTAGCTGCAGGCAGTGAGAAAGAAAAGTATTTTGGTCAGAGAGCAGAAGAAATTGTTTAGCAAAGAAAAGTCCTTAATTGTGACAGATGCGGGTTGCATTTCAACCCATTGGTACAGCTGTGCTAGATAAAAAGAACCATTGAAGAGAGGGGAAGCAAAAAGAGAAATCTGTGTGAAAGGAAATTTTAGTTTAAAGTTAGTTTACCAGCAGAGACACGCAGAAACAGTAATCTGCTGTAATTAAGTTTTGAGTGAAGACAAGCTCGAATGGAATCTGTTTAATTGTGAATTTGCACACTAAATCCAGAAATTATTCGGTCGGAGACTAGTATTAAAACCTGAAGCTGTAACCCCTGATTGAAGCATAAGTACCCTGGCAGAGTGAATTGCTGTTTGTAAAAGGGTAGTTTTTCTTTGAGACCTGTACAGGGTTTGATGGGAAGTAAATCTCCTAGGTAATACTTGGCGAGAGAAAATCTAAGGAAGATTTCTCTAACATAAGTCCTTCTGTACTAGAGCTGTGGGCCAGTAAGACTGACAGACATATAATCAGAGAGAGAGCAGTAGATTTGAGTAGCTGGCAAAAAAATAGATAAGGACACATGTTCTTAATTGTATATTTTTATTAGCTAGTTCACAATCCAGTTCAGTGGTTCCAGCAAATGAGGCATAAACTTACCTAGATTCTGCCAGAAGATAACTCACATGAACAGCAAATAGTCTTTCTTTTTGATAGTGGTAAAGCAGATAGGTGGTGTGGTTGGATTTCAGGAAGAAAAAAGCATGCCTATGTACTCCAGCAGCACCAGCAAGGACTGTAGAACTGTGAGCTATTTCTTCACACCTGTTGCAAAGACAGTACATTTTCTGACCAGAAACACAGACACAAAATACACACAAATACTTGGGGTCACAGAGAAAGTGGTATACAATGAATATGCATGAGAGAAAATTTCCAGGTTATGGAGGCAGTGCATGCAAATTTTCTCTCATGCATATTCATTGTGGATATCCTGAAAACCCAACTGGCTGGTGGGCCCCCAGGACAGGGTTGGGGACCACTGTTCCACGTGAACAAGCAGAGGAATTGAAGTAGGCTCATACCTAGAGGTATGAGCCTACTTCTATTCTTTAACCCGTATCCGCTATTGTATTTCTTAATTATTTCTACCTTTACTTCCTTCCAGCTACATAAGCTTCCAAGTTCCTTATCCTTGTTGAATGTAACTTTGCCTTATTCATTTCTTTTGTTTAATTCTCTTTAGTTACGCTACAGTTATACCCTTGTTAAATGTAAACCGATCCGATATGGTTATGACTATGAAGGTCGGTATAAAAAAGTGTTAAATAAAAATAAAATAAATAAATACCTCTTGTGTCAGGAAACTGTTGAGATGTGGGACTGGGCCATTTCTCAGGGAATTGCCCTAAGGGCCATGTTCCTGGCGGGCAAGGAGAACGTGCTGGCAGACAGGTTGTCGAACCCTGAAACCTCAGAAATGGTCGCTGGGCAGGGGAGTAGCAAACCAGATATGCCACAAGCAGGGTTCACGCATGGTAATTCTGTTCTGTTGCCTCTGAAGAGAAAGGAGACTTCTCCTGTGTTCAGTGTTAATCTATTTCTGTTAGTTATATGGAACCCTTCCTTTATTGTACAGATTCGGTACGGATAGGCACATAAACGTATTTGTACTCTTTGGGGTAGAAACCCAGGCTAGCGCTCCAGCCTCCCTTCCTTCCCAAGGTGGAAGCTCTTTCGACTGAGGGATGAAAGGAGACTTCCCGGTGCCAGAGTCACCGTATTCGTGTCTAAGAAATAATTCTTTACTGAGGACAATTGTTGGGAAATGGCACAACTCTTTGATCCACAGCAGCCCGATGAAATAATCTGTCAGTGTTCTCCCAAATCTGTGCAAGAGTATCTCAGGCCGGCCAGGGGAGTTCCCACCATCCAGAACGTGGGGGCGAATGTTCCCCGTGTAGTCGGGGTGTCCTTTGAATGGGCAGAAGCTCCCCTTAAAACTGGCAGAAATACTCTTATTTCTGTCTCTGCACAGAAAGATAAATCTTTCTCTCCCCAGAGTCTGAAAAATCACCGGATGGGCGACCCTTTTGAATGATTAGGCTTTGCCTTTTCTCACTGTTAGATGATTCAAGCCTTCTTTGCCGTTATGCAGTCCTTGTTCTTGTTCTTTGAATCCTGATGGGAGGGATCCCTTGGAGTGGGATTCTCGGTGCTCTGGAATTTGTTGCCAGAGGATGTGGTTAGTGCAGTTAGTATAGCTGTGTTTAAAAAAGGATTGGATAGGTTCTTGGAGGAGAAGTCCATTACCTGCTATTAGGTTCACTTAGAGAATAGCCACTGCCATTAGCAATGGTTACATGGAATAGACTTCGTTTTTGGGTACTTGCCAGGTTCTTGTGGCCTGGATTGGCCACTGTTGGAGACAGGATGCTGGGCTTGATGGACCCTTGGTCTGACCCAGTATGGCATTTTCTTATGTTCTTATGCTCCCAGCAGGAAGGAAGGGCGGGCAGTCAGAACTTCCAACCTGGATCTTGAAATCATTCTTACAAAACAGAAGATAACTCCGGGGTGGCTCTCAGCGGGTCACTGGTACCCCCTTCCTCACCGAGGCAATGGGGGGGCCCATACCCAGGGTTCCCTGAGCTCAGGAGCAGAACAGGCTCCAGCAAGGCCCCTACACTTAACGCTCAGAGGGATAACTCGCACCAGACAGCTTGTGTACTGGCTGGGCAGAAACCCTCCCCCGACCCTGGCCAGGACCACCAAACAGGGCTGGCTTGGCTGACACTGGCTGGGCCTGTAAAACGATAAAATCTAAGCTCCCCTCTGCTTCCTGTAGTTAGTACCAGGTTGGCGGGCTGCCTCCCGAGCTGTAGCGAGGGCACGCTTTTATACCGTTACAAGTGGGCCGGCCATTCCAGACCCCGCAGAAGGAGGGGCTGCATTTTGCATGGCTCCTCCCTTCATCCTGCTCTCGCTGATCCACACTGCACTAACCCAGGGCTTACTGGTAACCAGAGAAGTGCCCGGCTTACGCATGTTTTCAGTATCAGTGTGATACAGATGAGTGCAGGAACATTACTTTTTTTTTTTTCACGGACTTTGACGGGGGGGATTGTGGTTTGTGGAGGAAAGGCTTTAAAAAGTTTAATATCTGTAACAAAAACAGGAATTCTGTTGATTCTGCTTATTTTAACTGCCAGCCGAATTACCTAAATAAACTTTTTGTTGCCAGCATGGCTTCCTTAAAACGTTTTCATGTGGATTTCCACATAGTAATAACTTAAGAAATGTACTTCAGAGCGACTTGTTTTGTAACCGGATAGGAAGTCTGTTGTAATATTCTTCTGACTTGGAGAGAAAAAGCAAACTTAGATTAGTAACCCCATACCATCAGTGAGCCACATAAGACATTGTTCCTGCTGGGAGGAGCCTGTGGCTTTAGCACCCTGGTTTTACTGTACAAGAAAGCGCCTTTGAAATGGGGAAGCCTGTGTGTAATAACTCTTTTTGTAGTCATGTTTAAGCGCTTGCTCACAGTTTTCCTGATCATAAGAACCTTGTAAACCTCATAAACCAATAAATATGGTTAAACATATTTGCCTTACGTGCTATACATTTTTCTAGCACGTCTGTTTATATTGTAATGGAATGGTTATGTTTTGATATTTTATATTATTTAGCATGTCATTTGCTCAGCTAAGGCCTTGAGCTGACTATATTGGAGCTCAAGATAAGAAGATGTGAAACGTATCTGGAGTGAGTTCATTTAATAAAGTTCAAAGAAGCGTTAAGAGACTTTTATTTGGATCATAAAGACATATTGGGGCATATTTTCAAAGGGGTACGCGCGTAACCCCCGAAAAGCTGCCCCTTCCATCCCCTGCGCGCGCCGAGCCTATGTTGCATAGGCTTGGCGGTGCGCGCAAGCCCCGGGACGCGCGTAAGTCCTGGGGCTTTCCTGGGGGGGGGGGGGGGGCGTGTCACGGCCTGCACATCATCGGGGGCAGGGCCGCGGGCATGGTTGCAGCCCAGGGGCGTTCCGGGGGCAGGCGTAACTTTTGAAATAAAGGTAGGGGGGGAATTAGTTAGGGCCGGGTTAGTTAGGGGAAGGAAAGGGAAGGTGGGGGGGCGCCGGGAAGAAAGTTCTCTCCGAGGCCGCTCCGATTTCAGAACGGCCTCGGAGGGAACGGAGGCAGGCTGCGCGGCTCGGTGCGCGCGCAGGCTGCCGAGTTTGCACAGCCTTGCGCGTGCCGACCCCCGGATTTTAAAAGATACGCACGGCTACGCACAGATCTTTTAATTTCCGGCGTAATTTTGTTTGCACCGGTTGCGCGAACAAAAATACACGTGCGCGTACTTTTTAAAAATCTGCCCCATTGTGTTGCTACTAATTGTACACAGAAGCGTGAAAAACCCTATGGAAAGTTTGGTGCATTTTTATTTCTTTCCCTCCTAAATTTACTAACATAAGGTGAATCATCATTTGTTCATTATGCAAATATTCAGTATTTTCAAAACTGCAGTTGTACTGTTTCTTACTAAGTATTGTAAAGTTCAGATTCTTTTTTTTTTTGCTGATATGGAGTATAGTTTTACCCTATGAAGATAACAGTTGTGATGTGGAGCAGCACTTGGTGTGACGTCTTTTTCAGAAGAAGTCTTAACATGGCCATTCCTGCAGAATAGAGTGAGCCAATTTAAAAAAAAAATCAATGTTGATGGCATCACTCAAGTGTAAAATAGTTTTATTGATTTGTACTGATAGCGTACAATTCTGTTTTCGCCACTTGCATATCGGACTCCTTCCTGATGTATGTTTACTGATTTTAATAAATTCTTCGTTTTCAGTGCAGTGGCAACATTAAGTATTGACTTTCTACTGTTAGAGAGAACCTTCTTCGACTCTCAAGAACATACATGAGTAAGGCTAGCACAAAAAAAAAAAAGTGCAAAAATTGAAGTAAAAACACACAGATGGCTTATTACATTGGTCTTATAGTGACATAGCATATGATGGCAGATAAAGACCCTCCAGTCTGCCCAGCAAGTTGCTTAAGGTACTAACTGCTACTCTATGCAGGTTACCCCCATGCCGTTTGTTAAACTGATCTACCAGTTATTACCCTTAAGAGGATTAAATAGTACGTAAGCCTACTTAGCTCCTATTCCCTCTGTGCAAATTTAGCATGAATATCTGTGTAGGTTTGTTTAAAAAAAAATTACCAACTTCAGCTCTTGAGCAGCAGAGTTGGCCGTGTATGGAGAGGAACAGAGGCACTGCCAGAAATTCTGCCGGAGTAATCGTGAACTGTGGTGTCAGACGTAGATGGTAGGAGCTGAAACTGGCAGAGTTCAAGCAAGACACACGGGTACTGTAGTGCTGGGAGAAGGGAGGAGGATGCCCACAGCTCAGATTAAGACCTGCGATACCAAAACAGGCAGGAGGCACCATTGGGTTCATTGGGTGGGCCAAATGATCCTAATCTTCAGACTTCAGCTTTTAAGAATAAAAGTAACACTTATTTTTGTGGTTCAAAATTTGTAGAAATACCACTGAAGGTGCCACATCGGGATTAACGCATTCATACATTTCAGTGTGATAGTATATTTGAGTACAGGAAGCATTTGATCAGCTGCAGCAGTACTGGGAAAGGCAATGGTTTAGATTTACTGAGACTTAAAACAGTTCTTATCTTCTTAAATCTGATTTTGACTTCATTTCTCAGGCGAAATGATTATTTGAAGCTTTAGAACTCTGCGGCTTCTTTGTTCTCCCTTTTGTGAACCTATTACCGCAAGAAATGAAATGTTTTTGGAAGCATTGTGTATTTAATCCCGCTTCTTGTTATAAGTATCAATTTGGAGGGCAGCTAAGATTGAAGCTCTTCATGGTACATTTGTACTGAGTGTTGTAATTCATTTCACTTACCTTTTATCTAAAAAAAGAACCCCAAAGAGTTGAAAAGCTGTCATTCTATATGCTTACATATCTTAAAGCACCAGAACGACAGCTTTTTAACTCTGGGAATTCATCCAGATCTGATTTTTCAGTATATCCAATCTGCTTCTGTTATGGCATTAAGAATCTCTCCAGTAGCTATTTATGAGTATAGACTCTCGTGACCGCATGCATCAGGCCTATGTGAAGATCTGCGGGAGAGGTCTGCCGACATGCCATGTACAGAAGGGAATCAGAAAAGGTCAAGGAGGCCGTGAATATCTTCAAAGACCACCACCACCACATTTTCAGGCACTCTCCTCTACTGCAGCCTCCAAGCCTACCTCCTCCTTCAAGAGGTAGCAGAGTCATGAACCCAAGAAACATTTCTACCAGCAGAAGAAACTATTTCAGTTTGATTTGCCCTCATCAACCTAGCTTCAGATCTTGCCACCATAAAGGCAGAGGTTCCTAAACCCCATATTGCTAAACATCCAAAAACCAGGATGAAATTTTGACTGAATTCAGAGTGTATAGCCAGTATCCTAGTCCGTGTTCTGGCATCGCTGCCTGTTGGAAGGGGGACTAAGATACTTCATGAACCTTTGGCCCATCGAACATTCAACATTTGGGTGCTTCAGATAATCTTGCAGGGCTACAAACTCTGTCTATTGGCTTTACCACCAAATCACCCACAAAGGAGATTCTTACCTTCTGGCCAACTGCAGGACCTAGTACGGTTAGAAATCTCCTCTCTCTTAGAGGCCGGAGCAGTCGAACCTGTATCACTGCAGGTTCCCAAGAAGGCAGGATTATACCGTCCCATATTAGACTTAAGGACCTTGCACAAGTTTCTCATGAAGCAAAAGTTCATGATGCCTTTCCCTAGGTAGGTCATTGCCAGTGTCTCCCAACTGGTGTGCCGTGGCTGGCGTGTAGATATGTCGCTGCTGTTTGCCTTCTGGCCTGCAGACTATCCTGCCACCAGCAGGGGGTGTGGGAGAGCAGCTGCTCCTGCTTCATTCTGCTGGCTCTCTCCTCTGCAACAGAAACTGCCACAACAATCTCCTGTAGTCTTATGAAACCTGCTGGCTCCATGCACTTAAGATTGCAGAGGGAAGCTGGGAATGAGGAAGAAGCAGCACTTGGTAAGCATCTGTACAAGGAATGGGTTTGGGGTGAGGAAAGGGAAGTAACAGCATTATTTACACTTTCAGATAATAGAAGGACAAGTGGGCACTCCATGAAGTTAGCAAGTAGCACACTTAAGACTAATCAGAAAATTCTTTTTCACTCAATGCAAAGTAAGCTCTGGAATTTGTTGCCAGAGGATGTGGTTAGTGAAGTTAGTGTAGCTGGGTTCAAAAAAGGATTGGATAAGTTCTTGGAGGAGAAGTCCATTACCTGCTATTAATCAAGTTTACTTAGGGAATAGCCACGGCTATTAATTGCAGCAGTAGCATGGGATCTTCTTGGTGTTTGGGTACTTGCCAGGTTCTTGTGGCCTGGTTTGGCCTCTGTTGGAAACAGGATGCTGGGCTTGATGGACCCTTGGTCTGACCCAGCATGGCAATTTCTTATGTTTTTTGGAATTAAAGGAAGCTTGTACCCACCAACAGATCCCGGTCACAGGAGGCATTTCACCTTTCAAATAGGGGACCACCACCTACCTTATTGCATTCTTCCCTTTGTCCCAGCGTCCGCTCATGGAGTTTATATAAAACATCTAGTAGTAGTGGCTGTATATCTGCGCAAACTGGAGTGCATATGTTTCCTTACCTGGATGATTGACTGGTCAAGGCACATCTCAGCAGTGTCAGTTCCCATCAGGGTGCTAGAGTTACTAGGGTTAGTAATAAATTACCCCAGATGAACCTCAGCCTGATACTGCAATTGGAATTCATAAGTGCTCTGCTAAACTCAACTCAAGGCCATAGCTTTCCTCCCTGCCAACAGAGTCAAGCAGAAGTAACAGAAGTCAACAGAGTCAGCTGTAAGATTCAGTTCCAGAGACCAGAAATGGATCCTCAGGATGGTAACCGAGTTACTAGTGCCTCTTGTACCTACGCAGGTTCCTGCAATTGCAAAAAACGTGCATGTCCATCTTGCAAAAAACGCCGCTGTTCCTGTTGCCCGGCTGATTGTGCCAAGTGTGGGCAGGGATGTGTGTGCAAAGGCTCATGCAGCTGCTGCCTTTAAACTGGCGCTTGAAAATGCATTTTTCCCAGAAAGCATTTGTTTATTGGGTGATACTGAGCTATAAGTGGCGTCTTGTACACCACATTGAACACACTATGGAGCCTCCATAATGGAGGTTGTGGATTATAAGAAAAGCTAAATAAATAAAAAATGTTGCATCTTGCAGCTTTAGCAGTTTGGACCACCCTTCCACTTCCCATGAACATGAGAGCAGGTTTGGGCAGTCTGCTTTTCTTTGAGGGTTAACAGCCCATTTCTGGTTCCTTTAGGGACCCATTTATATTTCAAGTTGTCCTTCTGTTGTCTTAAAAAAAAAAAAAATGTATAAAAGGGAGTTCTCACCTGGTGAGTTGTTCTTGTATCTTTTCCCCATTTTATTCTGAGGACAACGTTTAGCAAGTGTGTCCCAGCTGTGTGGTGGGCAAATGGATTATCCCCGGAGAAAACAGAGTTAGTGACCTGTAGGTGTTCTTGGAGGACAGTAATTCACTAAAGTCACCCAACCCCACCCTCCTGGCTTTGAGCTCCTTAGGTTAAGGGCAAGACTCGGGCACACTGTGCGTGCGAAGCTGGCGCGGGAATCACTGGGCATGCGCAGAGCAGCCGAAGAAGTCCCAAAAAAGCTCTGGAAGTTAGCTTGTCCACGTTGGCACCGTTAGGTCGGCGTCAGCCGGTTGTGTGACTGGTGAACCAGTGACCTCAGAGGGCGCTAGGTTTTACAGATAAGTAACTGTCTTTTCTTATTTTGTGGAGTTGGATCTCCTTTCCCCATGGGAGTTTGCGATAAAGTGTATCTTTACCCTAGAAATACTTTCCTTTTCATTTCTTTGGTCTTTTTCCCAAAGTTGCATTTATAAAGTCTGTTTTATTAAGGTGTGCATGCATCTTTATGTGTTATACATCTAAAGAATGTCCTCAGACTCTTTTTGCAAAAAAGGGACGTGGCCACAGATATTAGGATTGAAAATAAGTGTCAAAACAGTGTGGTCAAGAAAGTCAGGTTGATTCTAGGAGATATCCAGCTTGTTCTGATCTATTTATCTAGTTTCTTTTTGCAAAGTGAATAACTAAAATCTTCTAGCTTCCATGTCATTATTCACTGCCTTCATCCATCCCTGTCTTTTTTTTTTTTTTTTCCCAATAGTCCTTTTTTTCCAGGCAAACAACTTAAGCCTGGGAATTCTTTTTTTTTTTTTTTTTAACTCGGCACTAGCATAATTGTTTGGTAATGTTTCCACATTCTAGCACTTTTAACTCATTTCCTCAATTCATTGAGTCTTGAAACTGGCATCAATGGAGTTAAGTAGTGGTCTCTGATTGGTGCAGAGGAAGCAGCCTGAGAGATGAACTTTCACCCTCCATCCTGTTGAACAGGAGTTCAGCATGGGCCAGAACAGGACGCTTGAAGCTGGCTGATTCAGATTTCATTTCTAACTCTTGCTTGAAATTCTGCCAGAAAAAAAAGGCTGCCCCGGAACAAGATACTGTGAAGACGCTTCACAGTTTGCTTTGATTGTCTGTCAATGCAAAATAAAGAGCTGCAAGGGGTGCATGGAAAATCATTCCTGGTAGGATGGTAGTAATTAGTCATGTTCTGTAGGGGGTGGGGAGAGTAGGGTTGACGAGAGTACATAATAAAATATGTTCTTTTGCCGTAGGTGTCTGGTGACAAGGTCATGCTTTATTAGTTGGCTCTGTAATTAAGATTTCATTTTAGCACAGTTGATGGAAACCTAATTAGTTCTTGTTAGCTGACAAAATATATTTTCTCTCCTAGCCTGGTGTAAATATCACTAGCATGCTTCTGGTTAGATTGGAAGGATCCAGTCAGAACTCATATGTTTAGGTAATTTGCAGCAACTCTATAAAAAAAAAAAAAAGTTGTTACGGTAATAGTTTACTATCAAGCTTATAAATTTGTGGGCAGATCTGGTTTAGCTGCTGCTACTGCAGATTTGTAGAAGCAAAAGTAAGTGTGTGCAACCTTTAATTGTAAATTATTTTATGCATTCACCACATTCCGAAGGCTCCCGTTTATCGTTCAGTGAGCAAAACCTCTCTGGTGATGGGATAGAAGCAGGCATTTGAACGGGTATAATTTTAGCCAAGCCCTTACATCTGGTTTTTCTTTGTTCAAATGCATAAAGAGCTCAAGTACCTGTTAATTAAACAAAGTGTAAAGCAATATCCACATTCAGGTGTCACGTGCATGTATTGCGCTGTGATCCTTTATCTTCCACCATGTTTTACGTCTACGTCAGAGGGCTGTCTTACACTGAATTTCTTGTCACCGTGAGTGGAAGAAAATAATATGAGGAGGACCCCTCACATACACCGACTAGGTTTAGATTTGAAGCAGCCTGTGAGGAGATAAAATGGGCAGTACGGGAAGAAGACTTCTAGCTAGGAAAATGCCACAGGAGCTCATAATAATTTACAAATAAAATCATCAGTAGGGGGTAAGGTAACCAAGGGGGGAGTGTACTAACAAACTCCTTCAGACTTTTATTTGTATTATGTCAAACCGTGCGTCAGTGTTCATTCAGTCAGAATAAGATGTTGGGAATCGAGAACTCGTGTAGTGTCCGCCGCTGTAGGAAAAAAAAAAAGCCTCTTTATTTTTGTGAAATAGGATGGTGGCTTTCTGTGCACTCGCCGAAAGAGCAACCGCCACTCCCTCAGCTGCCAGCAGAAATCTCGGCTGGAATTTCTATGCCGCACGGTGGGAATGGACTTCCCCTCAGGAAATGCCCCCCTTTCTTTTTTTCCTTCAGTCCGTTATCTTGTAGAGGTATCCTTGAGTGAACCGTAGGTTATTGTGGTATTAGGACAGCCACTAAACCAACATCGGCTTTGTCCTCAACGCTGTCATAAAGGAAGTAGTGTGCGGCTGTGTTAGTCCACTTGAATGGACAGAAATGAAGGGCCCACAACTCAAAAATTAGTGGTTCAACTGGTAAATCTTAATCTAATATAGTTTAATACTTTAGCCAAGTATCTATGTGGGCCCCTTACTCTAAGGGTCTGTGTTTCAACGCAGACTCTTTTATGGTACAGGGTCACCTTAATTTTATTACAACTCCTTTTTTGTTTAGTTTTTGTTCATATATTAAAATTCTTATCTCTATGGTCTCAATAAGGCATTGACTTAATAAGTCAATGAACAAAAACTAAACAAAAAAGGAGTTGTAATAAAATTAAGGTGACCCTGTACCATAAAAGAGTCTGCATTGAAACACAGACCCTTAGAGTAAGGGGCCCACATAGATACTTGGCTAAAGTATTAAACTATATTAGATTAAGATTTACCAGTTGAACCACTAATTTTTGAGTTGTGGACACATATTAAGGTGAACTGGAGTACAGTGGAATTTGGGGTAAGGGTTGTGATTGATAACAGAAATGAAGAGCAACAGATTTAGAACAAATAAAATATATATATATATATATATAGGCGAGACTTTTTTATTGGTATTGAGTAAAAGAGGTATTGCCTGGCAAGTACTTTATATCATAAAGTATGGCACTGGTGGGTCTGATAATCCGCATATCTGTCGCAGTTGAGATGCCTTGCAAGGAGATCTTGAATCTAAAATAAACAAACCTGTGGACTCGGAGTTTGTCGTCTTCACTTTATTTTCGGCGTAGTGCCTCCAGATGAGTTTGTTTTTGCACGTACTCTGACGGGAATGAACCTCGCTCTTCTGTTGGGTCTAAGTCATTCAGATTTACTGCCCGTGCCTCTCTTAATGCTTGCACTGTGCTAAGGAGAGCCGGCTCTTGGGCTTTGTAAGGTGTAATGTGTGCAGGTAACACATCAAGATGAGCTGAGAAGTTTTTTAATTGGACCAGCGGTGCCCAGTACAGTTGGGACCGTTTTCTGTATCTTTGACACACTTTCTTGGTCTCTGACTGCATCCCTTAAGTGCCTGGGGATGTTTTCTTTCTCCATGCGTTATACGGAGCAGCCACTCTGTACCGACACTTCTGTTAGCAATGTGCTGCTTGTGTTTTCCTCCTTTAGCACAATGTCTGGTTTTCTTGTATTGAGCTTTTTATTGGTTGGAATGGAAATGTTCTACATATTTGCAACTTATTTATTCTTTGTACTTCTCTCAAGGCCAAAATGTTTTTGGTTTTTTTTCTGGTATAGCAATGTTATCCTTTTTTCACAGTTGACAGCAGATAAGCCGTGTCACCTTTGTGTCTTTCTGGATATAGGCCTTTTGACATCACCATGTCATACAGCCTGTCTAATGGTACAGATTTGCGGAAACTTGTGTTCATGGTTGCCTTTGTTCACTTTTGTTCTGGCTGTATATTGAGGTCAATATTTAAAACTTAAAACAGATAACTTAGCGATATTAAGCAGAATAAACGTCACACTGAATATTCTTGAATAACGTTATTATACACTTATGTTATAAAATCAGCTGTATGTGCGTGCAATTTTATATGGATGTGTACAAATGCCCGCTCTACTGCATAAGTGGGGGGATTTTATTAGATACACAAGCTGACACAGTTACCAGTTTCCCAGTCCGTTCCCAGTTTGCCTAGGTAAAGGTTCCCAACTTCCTAACCCCCTTAATTAACCTTCCTCCCTTTTACCCTATTAGCCCCGACCCTTCAAACCCCACTGATTAGCCCTGATTATTTTTAATTTAAAACTTAACACGCCATCCATAGCAGAAGTAAAGTTATGCGGTTGGGGACCCCGGCACACCTTGCGCACATAAATACTTACGTGCATACTTCGGGTTACAGACCCGGAATGCCCATGCCCTGCCCAGACTCCGCCCATGCCTCGCCCCTTTTTTGTAAAAAATTTCTTGCGCGCATACCGGGAGATAAACACGTACTCGCGTGCTTTTTAAAATCCAAAGTGGCTCGTGCCGGCCGGACTTGTGCGCGTATCTCCCAACTTCAGCGTATGTAGGCCTTTTTAAAATTAACCTGCTAGGCCAGGGTTGCTCAAACTGGTCCTCGTCCCCCCTCCCCTCCCCCCCCCCCCCCAGCCAATCAGGTTTTCAGGATCTCCTTAATAATATGAGAAGTGTTTGCATCCATTGGAGACGGTGCATGCAAATAAGTTTCATGCATGTTCATTAGAAAGTTGCTGGGTGGGAGGCCCCCAAAAGATCGGTTTGAGCATCTCTGCCTTGGGCAGGAGTTTCCCTGTTCCCTGAGTCAAGGCACATTAGCACTGAAACACTGAGGCACCTTGGCATCACTGTTAAAGTGATCGTTTGGCTTTGACTCAAAGAGAGAGTCTCCAATCTCAGTGCAAACATTTATATGTACCAGGGTAGATGTAGCAAGAGTTCCCATCAAACTTAGTTTCTCTTCTAGCAACTACCGGTAATTTGTGTTTTCTTCCATTTTCATTGGGGCTTCCATAATCACTAGGGAAAGGACATCCTGTACCAGTTAAGGGGAGGGTAGTGAGTCTTCTATTACTGGAAAGCTTTTTAAGTAGGCAGCGTTTTTTTGTAGAAATTCAAATGCTATTTAAATTGCTAACAGTATTTCTGTTTTTGCAAATACATTTTGAGTATAGAGAAAAATAAAATGTCATTTTAAAGAAATACAAAAACGTATTCCCTCCAACAGTAGAGTAGGGGAAACTTTTGATTTATGCACCATGGTGGGGCACTGACAGTGGCGTACCGAAGGTTTGTAGCACCCGGGGAAATACTTCTTTAGCACCCCCCCCCCATATAGAATTTTAAAATTTCCTAAACATCGATAAAATATTTCAAAACAGCGGACACATCAAATAGCACCCAATAATTAAAACTAATAAGGATTTCAAAAATCTCCCGCTCTCCATATCTGTCATCCTAAGATTGTTGTAGGCTAGCATAAGAACATGCCATACTGGATCAGACCATAAAGCCCAGCATCCTGTTTCCAACAGTGGCCAATCCAGGCCATAAGAAATCTGGCAATACACACACACACACACACACACACACACTATGCTCCCTCTTTCACACACACACACACTATGCTCCCTCTCTCTCTCACACACACACACACACACACTATGCTCCCTCTCTCTCATACACACACACACACACACTATGCTCCCTCTCTCTCTCTCACACACACACACACACTATGTTCCCTCTCTCTCATACACACACACACATATGCTTGGTGAGAGACTGAGGGAGCTTGTGTATGTGAGACATACGTTTCCTCCATATCTCTTTTTCTCTCTCTGTCTCACAAACACACCCACTTCCTCTGTATCTCACATGATCCTCTCACACGCACACATGCTTCCTCTCTCTCACCCACAGGCACTCACACTTATATACACTCATCCTCTCATACACACACGCACCCTCTAATACACTGGCACTTACTCTCACAGGGCCAGTCTCTAACTCTCTCACACACGTTTTGGAGCTCTTCTTCGGCCGCTGGCTGCACAGCAAGCCTTGTCTTCTGTCGCCGGCTCCCGGGAACTGCCAGCGACATCGCGGGGCCTCTTCTTTTGCAGGACCTCACTTTTGCTGGCGGGGAGTGGGAACCCCACCAGCACGTCAGTTCTCCGCACCGCTGTGGGACCTAACTGCTGGTGATATTGGCACACCCTCCCCTTGTCACCCTAGGTGGACTGCCCCTCGCCCCCCTCTCCCCTTAGTACACCCCTGGGTATTGATTACCTAACCCTTGACACCCCGAAATTGATAGGAGGACAGGAAAAACAACACAAATGTGTTCATTGTCTGCAAAATTTTCAGTATTTTTATATATTATAACAGCTTTATTGCCAGAACCAAAGACAGCAACTTTTAAACCAGAGCGCGAGCGCACAAGTGCGTGCATTCGTCAGCCTGCATCCGGGGACACAACCATTTTATAATATACATAATATACATGAGTATATGCGCAACCTATAAAATAGCCTGACTGCTCACAGTTTTAAGTGGATGCACGCCTGTGCGCACAAATGCCGCTTCTACCCCATAAGTGGTGGGTTTTAAAAGAGACGTGCGCCACATTCGCCAGTTCGTTCCCAGTTCACCCAGGTAAGGGATAGGACTTCCAAACCCTGTTAGTTTAATATCCTCCCCCCCCCCCTCGTTAGCCCCGATCTTTAAAATCTCGCTGACCTGCGTAGAATTTTTTGTTTTACAACTTACACGTTATCCATAGTAGGCGTAAAGTTACGCGGCAGGGGGACCCCAGCACGCGCCAGTGCCTGTAAGTATTTATGCGCAAATTTCGAGTCTAAATCTAGGAATGCCCACGCCCCATTAAAAAAAAAACAAAAAAAACCCTTTTCATTTGTGTGCACAGCGGCGAGTACGCGCGTATCCGTCCGGCTTTTACAGTCTGCTCGGTACACACCAGCCTGACGCATTCGCGCATCCCTTAATTTCGGTGTGCATTGGGCTTTTAAAATTCCCCTTAAATAGTTGCATGTTTAAAACATTTTTCTACCTCTAATTTCATACCACGCATGAAATCACTTTGCATATTTATTTACTATCTAAATGGCATTGGTATTACCTTGAACGTTATATGTTTTTGCAGCCCAGTATGACTCAGACTTGGACGGCTTGCTGTAGTACAACAGTGTGAACTCGAGGCAGTTTATGGCAAGGTTTGTCAGATCAACAGAAGGAAATTACATCTTGATATTTTTTTCACCTGTTTCAATAACATGACTGGATTTTCTCCAACAGCATTTTGCGCTCCGATAGGGAATCCTACTTAGCGTTCCCGTTAAACACGTAAGTGATGTGCACCGGTCATTACAACCACCAGGGTGACCGCACTTCAGATTTTCTGTTCATAATCCCATACATAACAGATCGCGTCATGCAGCTCAGCCAGCAGCACTCTTCACCTTCTCAAACCCCAGTCCAGGCATTCGCTAGCAGTCAGCAGAATTTTATTAGCAGCTCAGAAGTCAGGAAAAAAATATTTCATGATTGGCGTCAACTTTTGTTACGCATGAAAATACAGCAAGTGTGTAGTGGACTTTTTAAACATATAAAGTAACCAAGCCCTCAAAAGGGAAACAAAGTGCAGTACATTCACCCTTCTAATCAACCCATGACCCACGTAGCCTGCTAAAATACTGTCGCTTCCTGAGCCGCCTAAGTTAATTCCCTATCCAACCTAATTTGCCATCCAGCTAGAACCAAATATAAGCCAGCCTAGGTAAGGTTGGAAAATAACTCCATTTCTAGAATTCTTTGTCCTTAAGAAAACAAAGTTAATTAAGACGTCTTAGCTGGTCAGAAGAGAAACTAACTTAATGACCTCTGACCCAGATAGTCTGAGAAAATGGGAGGCACAGGGTGGAGAAGGAAATTCCCTGACAAATTATTCATGCTCAAAATTGACTTAACCAGCATTTTTTAAAATGTTGTTTGAGTGCATTTACAGTATGTTACGCATTTCCAATATGCACTATAGTGTGAAGGGAACTGTAAAAGGCGTAAGGAAAGCTCTTGCTTGTTCATAGAAATAATCAGTCACAACAGCCTCACTCCCCTAAAGGCTGCACATTGGAAGGATTCAGCAGCCGCTCACTGACCATGCATGGAAAGCAGAACAAGAATACGTCCAAATAAAATTCACTCAATTAGAACTAAGGGAACCTTCCAGCAGAATGCAATCAATAAGAAGCATGTTTTGAATATTTTTATATCTGCTTCACATGGTTGTCATCAGGGATATCTCATGCTTGCTGATTAATAGCTCTGTCTCAAAAATTGTGTAGGAGCCATGAAGCTGGCATCCTCATAAAAATCGGAGAATACTATTGTTTAACAAGATGTGCTCTGAGAACTCGTAGGCTTTCTTTATTAGCCTCGTTCTATGTTTTACACACAGCACATATGATATGCCATGCTAAGTCAAGCCCAAAGATCCATGGAGCCCAGGATCCTGTCTCTGATAGTAGCCAATCGGACTCATAAGTACCAGGCAAATCCCAAAGAGTAGGTCCATTTCTTGTGGCTTACTCCCAAGGATAAGTGGTGATTTTCTCAAATCTACCTGGCTAATAATAGTTTATGGACATTTCCAAAATTTAAAAATCCCAAGAACAATTCTGAAGGAACTTACCGCAATCTTCCTGATCTAACAATGATAATTATTAAAAAAAAAACAAAAAACACCATCATATGTAAAGGTGCTTGTAACAAATGCCTCAGCAGATCAGTTATAATCATCAGTCCTTAAATCTTCTTATTAATAATAACTTATGCTGTTCTCAAATATTCTCTCTCTAATATTTCTAAGCTTGCATTTAAAAACTCCACTTACCTGTGATCCAAGAGCATTGGTGAAAACTACCCTGACGCAGTGTGGTGTTTTAATGGCATCTGCTTCAGGGGGAACTCATCATCCTTATTTAAAATATATGGGTCTTTATAATCCTTTAAGCATTCTTTTGTTGCTGGTGACTGTTATCAGCGCTAAAAGGAGGAGACACTTGAGATTTTCATCCTAGAAAAAAAAAAAAGATCCACTTTAACACAGTTCACCATTGGATGAACAAATGGACCAATAGGTCCTCTCAACAAAGAACCATTCGTGAGGCTTAAAGCCAGCTAGAAAGTCACGTGTGTTACGTCATTTCACTGTTAGACAATACTAAGCTGAAAATGTTTGAATCTAAAAGCACAGCAAAATGTAAATGATAGTATACTATTAAAGTTCTTCATTTAATCCTGATAGTTTAAGTGTTGAATGTGAATATCTAATAATAATCACATAAGTTCAGCATTGCCTGGGACTTACTCCAAAACTATCCACCTCCAAATCACTGAACTGTTGTATTCCAATGCAGTGTGACAGTAATGGTGCTTGTACCTTGCAGGTATTAATACAACTGCAGTGTTCCATCAAGCAGATTTTAATCATCCTTGTCTGGCCAATATTTAATACTTGATAGGGACGCAGCTCCACTTGAGCAGTTTATTTAATTAAGTTCACGCTACCTCACTTCTTAACCCTCGCTTCTGTGCTGGGGGTGTCCCCATTCCTTCCCTCTGTTTGCTCACAAAAAGAGCACAATCCACATGATTGATGTCCTAAAGTCCTGTCATCTGCATCTACTTCCTCAGCTGGAGAAAGCCATGACTTTACTATAAGGTCTCGTATGTCCCAACCCCGAGAAAATGCTAGTGTCGCCTCCTTTTAGAACTGATAATAGCCACCAGCAAAATCCAGATGCAGCAAAAGAGCTTGCTAATGTTGATGAATAATAGATGCAATCAATCTCTGATACTTTATTAGAAAACCGTAGAATACGTGTCAAGGATGGCTCAGTTTTTGATTGTTGATATGTTTATACCAACTGCTGATTGGCATATAAAGCTTGGCAATAAGCAGCCTTCACTGCTGAAACAGGCTAATCATGTTCCAAAAATCTTCTAGCCAAAATATACAATTGCTTCTTGAACTCCATAGTATCTGAACATATCCGACATAGCCGTAGGAATTGACTAATGGGCGACCCCATTTTTAACCTACAAGGAAGATGACTATCAATTTTTTAAAAGTTATTGCAATCAGTAGGCTTTCGAAAAAGAGACATCTGTAATTTAATTTATTCTGTTTAATTATAAGAATATCTTGAAATGGAAGAAGTTCCTGATCATACTGCACATAGTAAATTTTAAATTGGAGTCCAAAGAATTTAACCAACCCATGAATGCATATAATTCTGTAATTGAAGAACTCTAAATAAGAAAAAACATAATCTACATAGTGACACCAAATGAAACCATTTTGATCCTTACAGATTTTCAGACTTAAAAGAGATGAACAAACTTGCCACAACTGGAGCTATGGCTGATCCCATGGTCACATCATAGACTTTGTGATAAGCGTGTTCAGAAGAAAAAGTTCTGGAACAAAGCAGCTCTGGCTAAAACTACTATAAATGTGTGTATCCTCTGTGGTATAGGTCGCTGCTTAAGAGCCAATTGCGCAATCCGTAAAGTTCCCTCTAGTGGTAGGTTGGTGTAAAGTGATCCCACATCCAGCATAAATAGCAATCCATTGGATGGAACACATTCTAGCTAAAGTATCAAGAAGGTCCAAGTGAGGACTTTTAACTGATAGACAGCAGAAAAAGACCATGTGGCCCATCCAGCCTTGAACAGCCTCAGATACCTGGGCTAATACAGTTCCTAAAATACAGCAACTTCAGGACGTCCTATCGTATCTGGATGTGGCTCGGTTTTGGAACCTATATTGGTACTGATCATTTTTTTTAAAACCTTTTGTGTCAGCGAGATTGTATGTACAAAGACACCTCACATATGATCAGACTGTTACAGGAAGTACAAAATATTCCATCTGATGGCTTGCTAGTCGTGCTGGATGTGGAATTACTCTGCACCAGCGTACTCCAGGAATGGGCTTTACAGACTGTGCAGTCAGCTGTTGAACAACGTCTTATGCTGCAGAGGATATACACAACATTTATAGTATATTTAGCCAGGATTGCTTTGTTCCTGAACTATTTTTGTTTTGAACGCACTTTTTATCAACAGGTCCATGGTGAGGCAACATGGGATCTGTCTACTGTTTGGGATCCTACCAGGTACTTGTGTTCTGGATAGGCCATTGTTAAAAGCCCTTGGTCTGACCCAACATGGCATTTCTTTTGCTATGTTCTTATGAGCAGCCATGGCTCCAGATGTGATGAATTTGTACATTTCTAAGTATAGAGACTGAGGTCTCCACTAAATGACCCTAGTTCCCAGCCCTTGATTATACAGCAGTAAAGGGACTTGCCATTCAGTACAACAACCTCCCCCAGAGGTTGTCTGGAACCAGAAGTCCTTCTAGGCACAAGGGGAGGCTAGCCCTAGTTAGTGTGTGGCAGAGTAGATTTGATAGGGAGGGACACTGCACTGCCAGTTACTCTGATAGGACTGAAGGGAAGAGAGGTGGAAGGATTTTACAGCTTTTCTGAAGTTTTTACACTTTTGACATAAACCTTCTGGTAGGCAGAATCCCCTGCCCAGTTGGCTAGGGAGCTGTGCACGTCTTCACTCATTTAGAGGAGACTGCAGTGGTCTTGCAGAGAAAAGAGAAGTGTATTAATCAGAGATTTAGTTTTTCCACCACAAAGGGAAGAAAGCATTTTTGTCACCCTTCCTTGCCCAGAGCTGGAAGCGGTGAGGACTGCTTTCAGTAGTTGGTCTTTTCTCCAGGAAGGTCTGAAGCTATCTTTTGAAGAGGAGTCAAAGGAAGCGAAAGACATCTGGAGACCCCCGACGGAGTTTCCAACCCCTGGGAAACAGGACACTACCAGGTTGGAGTTTGGGATTCAACGTGGACCTCAGGACCTGGGTAGCACCCTTAGCCCACTTGGGATAATTATCAATCCGCACCATGGAGGATAAGCAAGTTCCAAGCCCCTGCTTGAAGGGACACATCCACAGAGATAGAGATCATATAAATCCTGGTTTACGTAACTCTGAGGACCCTGTATTTTATTTATTGCACCTATTGATTCTTTTGAGAGAAATCACAGTAAACTTTAATTTGAACACTCATCCAGTAATTCCAGTCTGGTTTGTAAGTGTGCTGTCCTGAGGTGCTATGGTGACACACACACACATGGGAAGTCACTGCTGCTTGGGCCAAGAAGGTTAGCCTTCACCCTATAGAAAGGACCCACACCTTGGGGATAACAGAAGAGGAGATCTACCAGTGAAGACGACCTCAGAAACAAATTCTTTTGTGTGATGCTCGGAAACAGCCAAATTGAAAAGAAATATTGTATGGGCAACAAATCTTTTACTTAGGAAGATAAAGGTAAGAAGTGGCTGAAAAGATAAGGGATAAATGGTTAGATTTCCTAAACTGCAAGAGATTGCAGAAAGAGGAAGACTGGCAAAAATAGCTGGAGAAGCTAAGAAAAACTGGGAAAGTAGGAAAGCTATGATGCAAATAAAAGAAAAAGATAATATGGTAAAAGAGGGCAATGACTTTTTTTTTTTTAGATGTATTAGTGACGTGAGGAAGTGTGTAAATAGGACTGTTAGACTCAATGATGAAGGGGAGAGTATGTAGGGGCTGATCAAAGTAGAATTGCTTAATTTTTCTGTTCACTGTTCACTGAGGCTAAGCTTGAAATAGGACCACAGATAATTGCTACAAATAGCAATGGAAGTAAGGTAGACCTCGGTTTTCAGAAGACTCTGTTGACAAGGAGCTAGCCAAGCTAGAAGTAGATAAAGCAGTGAGGCTGGAAGGGTATTAAGGGTAGTTTGGGATGTTCTGGCAGCTCCACTGACTGACTTTTTAAAATATTTCTTTAGAGTAGGGAGTGGTTCCAAGGGACTGAAGATAGGCAGATGTGTTTTCGTTTCACTAAAACTGAAGTAAGGAGGAGTCTGAGAACTACAGGGTGGTTAGTGGGTGGTAGATTAAAAGAATCGCTGCTAAAACTGAGGATAGTGCAACTTCTGGAATCCAATGGATTACATGATTCAAAGCAGCATGGTTTCACCAGAGGTAGGTGTAAGACAAGTTTAATCAATTTCTTTGGGTAAGCAGAGAGTTAGATCTAGCAGATAGTGCTAGATTTAGGATAATTGGAATTCAGCAAGGCCTTTGATGCAGTTCTTCCTAGGCGATTTATAAACAAAGCCTATGTGCTGTAGTTTTTGACTGGGTTAGAAGCTGGTTGAGTGGGAAACAACAAAGGGTAGTGGCAAAGGGAGTTTACTTGAAGGAAAAGGGAATTGCCAGTGGTATGCTGCAGAGACTGGTCCTCAGTCCGGTTCTCGATTTTCTTCAGCGATATTCTGGAAGGGCTATTGAGAAAAGTTTGGTCTTTTGAGGATGATACCAAAATCTGCTATTAATGTTGAGAGCCTGGTGTAGTAATTGCATTGCTGCTTTTTCATAAGGTTGCTGTTATTTGAGTCCTGAGAGTCAGTGCTGTGACTGTAAGGTATGGCAAGATTCTAGATGTCGGGGTTTTTGGGTTTTTTTTTGTTTTGTTTTTTTTGCAGGAGTTTGTGTTATTTCACAAAATGTTTAGCATTGGAGGGATATTTTTTGCTGAGGTGACACCAGAATTTGAATTTTTTTTCCATGTTGGTTGTAATGTTACTTGTCCTAGCTCTGCTCTACACTTGTTCTGATGATTAATGATATTTTATTGTAGTTATGATGATTTCTGGCTTTCTGTAAAAAGGATTCATGAAAGAATACACTGATTTTTGTTTTATTACACGATTGGTTGGATCTGTTTGTTTTCTTTTGCTTTTTACATTGTATACTTGTGCATGTAAAAAGTGCAAAAAATATAAATTAATAAGGAATTTTTAATGTTGGTAAGTGCTTGAAATTATTGAGATAAAATGTTTTAACATTTCACGCATGATGCATAATGGCTGTTGCAAACTACTTAGAAAGCCTTTGTAGGGTGCAGTATATGACATAATTTATTCAATAAGTATACAACTAGTAGAACTCAGGCCTGCATGCCTACAGCCCCCCAGTGTTAACCTTGTACCCACCCAAAAAAATCAGTTCTGTCTACATCACTGCCTGCATGTGGACGATGCAGGGAGGTGTCTAGGAGCTTCTTTGACTGACAGTATTGGGCAAGATGGCAGGATAGCAAGGATATCTCCCTCTGCCTGAGGCATGGGGGATTGGTAGCCCTGCTGTTGTGTTGGAGGTCCGTGCAGACTGGTTATGTCATGAAATAGATAATATATTCAGATTAGGTTATCTGTACTTAGTAGATCAAAATATTACACGTTACACCTAACCTATGGTAATATATTTTTTTAGCAAAATGTATATAACAGTCATAAAGTGAAAAAGTGCTGGAGAATAAAGAAGCTGCCAACATTGTCCCACCAGCAGATGTCATTGGGCAACTGAAAGTCCTTGTCTGTCGGCAGCTCTTGAAAGGGTCATCCAAAGTGCAGCAGCTGAATGTGTGAAAGCGATTTTTAATGTGTGAGGAGAAAATACTATGGTAGTCTTTAAAGTCGCTGTACCCAGGAAACAGAGTGGTCTCGTTCTTTGTAAAGCTTCTCTCCAGAAAGCTCACTTTCATACCATGTTCCATACGTGTTCCAGCCGTGTATCGGTGATCATCTTACATGGAAGACGATTCCTCTAGATTTTGTTTTAAATGTTTTTTTTTTTTTTGGCTCAGCTGTTGGAGTAATTTTGCTTGACCCTTGCTAACAGAATGGCAAAATTGCTGGAGTACAGTGAGCCATGAGCCTGCTTTCTGTTCTTGCATGCTTGAATAAAAAAAAGGAAGCATTGTTGATTGTTTTTAGGCGTACTTGAGTGAATGCTCTTTGGCTTTATATTGTGAGCAGTGCTGAACACAAATAAAACATTCTTTTAACTCGTTTGGCTGCATTTGTATTTGTGCAGTGAAGGGAAGAGATTTGAAGTCTTTAGTAAGCCATAAAAAAAAAAAAGGAACTAGAGAAGGCAGTTTTGGTCATGCACCCTCCCACGAAAGGACTCTGATATTAAAAAGTCTCTCGCTGACCAATCAGCTTTTGAGCCAGTTGACAAGAAACAGGCAACCATATTGCCAGCCAGCAGATCAAAGCTCCTGTCACACTGCAGGAGCTTGGGAGCTGTCTGGTTGATGCAGCCTAGTTCGTGCAAGCAGGGACCTAGGCCCCCGACAGGCAGCGGCTGATGTGTAGCAAGCTACGGTCTGAGCGACCAGAGTCCAGGCAGAAATGGTGAAGCAGGCGAAGGTCAAGGCTGGCAGAGCTCAGACAGATGCAGTGAGACAGACCGAGGTCAGGGCAGGCAGCGGGTGAAGCCAGGCCTGGTCAGTGCAGAGAAGTCAGTCCAGAGGCGAAGGGAAGGCGCAGGGTAGGCGGGAACCAGGACAGACACAGAGCCAGGCAGGGAAAAGGCTAGGACCTGGAGCAAAGGCAGGGACTGGAGTCGGCAACGAGAGCGACAGTCTCTGAAGGACCTGTTCCTAAGGTGCTGGGGCTGGGTGCACTGAGCTTCCTTATATGGTCAGGCAGTGATGTCATCAGCCAGCGCCACAGGAAGTCCCGGATGCGCAGGGCCCCTCTAAAATGCTCGGGAGCTGGGTCTCTGGATGCAGCCCGGTGCCGGGAGCTGAGTCCCAGGAGCCTGTGACCAGAAGGCACCGCTGAAGAAGTAAGGGGCGTCGCAGCTCCATGTTTTGCTTGTCTTCAGGTCGGTGAAAGTAGCTACGTGCATGGGGAATTAAAGCTGAGGTTGAAGAGAATATTAAGGCTGTGGGGGGGGGGGATATTAAGGGAGGAAATTGAGACTGTGGTTGCTGTGGACTTGTTCTGCTCAGGGAAGGAGTTTGACTCTGGGTGGGGAAAGGGGAGAATTAAGGTGGCGGGAGAGATACTAAGGGGGGGACGTTTTGATGCTGGGCAGAGGACACAGAGGGGAGGAAGGACACCTTTGGAAACTTACTGTACTCTATGGAGAACACCTTTTCAGTCTGGAGAGGGAATGTGTGCTGTTGACATTATTACAAAAAATTAATTAGCCTGTAATATGCTCTGTACCAAGAAATTTGCAAACTCTGAGAATCTGTTTATAACAGCCATTCTTCTAGTAACAAACTGACCAGGGATCGGGGGGGGGGGGGAGTGAGTGAACTGGGGATGGGGGTGAATTGGGGTAAGTGGGAGGGGTTCATGAGGTGGGGAGAGGGAGTAAACAGATTACTGAGGGATTCATAGGGGGTAGGGAACCAGCGTGCGTGAGAGGATTGGGTGGGGAGGAAGTGAAAGAGGGAGATTGGTGAAGTGAGTGAGTGAGTGAACTGAGGATGAGGAGTGAATGAACCGTGATAAGGGGTTCAAGGGATGGGGAGGGAGATAACCAGGGTGAATGAGGGGTTTATGAGGGGGGGGTTAGTGACACGGGGTGAGTGAGCAGTTTGGGAGGGGGGAGTAAACCTGGGTGAGAGGGATTTATGGGAACAGAGGTTGTGGGGGGAGGGCACAGAGTGAGGGAGAGGATAAGGTTGGGGAGGAAGTAAAAGGGAGATTGTGAGGGGCTTTGGAAGGGGGGGGATAAGGGAAAGAGGGGGCAGGGATATGATTCTATTACCTCACCTCTCCGTTATGTACTTCTCACACATCACAGTATTCCCCCGTCCTTGGACGGTTGCTTACTACTAGTTTTAAAATACGGTAAACTGGCGTCCTATTATGCAAACACACGTAATGCTAGTCAGTCCAAACCAGCTGGAGAGGATACAAGAGGAGATGGAGAATTGGGATGCTGAGGCATTACTTTTTTCTGAACTTGTATGTGGGCATGGTTTTTTTTTTTTAACTGCTATAGAAGGGAAAATAAATTGCTGCACTCGGAGACAATGGAGTGTATGGATCTATTTATCTTATTTTTATATTCTGCTTTCCTGTACTTCAAAGATGCCCAGAGAGCTCACAATCCAAGTTTATTCCTGAGGTAACAGAAGGTAATGTGACTTGCCCAAGGTCACAAGTAGCAGCAGTGGGATTTGAACCCTGGTCTCCCTAGCTCACAGCCCACTGCTCTAACCACTAGGATACTCATCCATGTTAAAGTTGAAATCCTAAACTAAAGGAGACTTGCCATTTATTTTTCAGTGATATCAGTGACACATTCTGTCTCATGTTAGCAGAAGATTCTTGAAGTATCCTCTCTCTCATTGTTTCCTTAGATTGGTACATATGCGTCAGAAATGCATTCCCTTCCCTGACTTTTTTCCCCATCATTTTCACCTGCTGTGTTCCGTACTCTTAAGAGCAAATGCACCCGAGATGGATGTGGTGGTAATTGTGGGACCAGGCTTCCGGTTTCTGAAACTGGATCCTTTTTCTGCCCCGTAGACCGGATGTACTAAGAAGTTTCCTATAGACCCAACATATAGAAAACATCTTTTTTTTTTTTTTAAATTTTTAAATTTATATTATTTACTTTTTATTAGTATTTGAATCATTATAACAGTGAAGTAATGCAAAGAAAACATCAAGGAGATAATGTTTAAAGGAGTTGCGCGTGTAAAAGCGTGTATCGTAGCAATTTTCAAAAGCCTGTTTACACGTGCAAATCCTTTTTGAAAATGTGTCCCCCTTGTGTGTCAAAGAAAATAATTCAGCAGCGAAACACGAATGAATCAAAAACGGATGGTAAACACATTACTAATGGTAAGCCCACATTGGGAGGCTCAGAAACGAAAGAGCAATACCCTCTCCTCAAACAGAAGAAGGAAAAGTGGCCTAGTTACCACACAGTGCCTGGAGAACATTGCCCCAACACGAAGTACTGCTCAGGCTTGACTTGTACAGAAAAGAAAAAAAGAGAAAAAAACTTAATATTTTTATCCAAAAGGAATCTAGCCAGCAGGAGAGGAACAAAGAAGAAAAACTTGTTCCCTTGACAACATACAATACGTTTACAGGGAAACTTTTAAGAAATAGGAGGCTCCGAATGACACCACTTGCTGTCTCATCTGAAGGAAAGCTTCTCGTCTCAGCTGGGTCCCTCGAGAAACGTCAGGAAACATTTGAATTCTCTGCTCACAAAAGGAGCTGCTTCTGTATTTAAAACACTGTTTGTTTCAGCGTGAAATCTTTCTCTCACAGCAGAATATAACCAGGAGTGTGGCCCGCAGTGATGTAATATCTTGAGAAGTCTCTGAAAAGGCAGCTAGGACCCAAATTATCCAACGTTGTCATGTCACTGTCGCCTTCCTCCCCGTTTTTCCTCCTCTTCATCGTTAGAATATATTAGATTTTAGAACGGCAATTCATTATCCTGGGAAACCAGGCCTTCCCGCAGGTATCTATTAAATAAGTCCTACGCCGACGACAAATTCAAAATCCAACGGTTCTTTGCTCTCGTCCTGTTTGCCACCCACTCTTAATTTATTATGGAGAGTTACATTGTCCTGTATGTGGGCAGCATTTGAGGTCAGTTAATTTGACATTAACTCGACATTGGAATAGGCCTTTCTCCTGCTTCGTTATTGAACTTGAATATACATTTGTTATTTATAGTTAAGGAGTTATATTATGTTATTCTGAAAACAGTTATTTATGTAAAGCATGTTGCTTTCATTTGTTTACACTCTGTAAATCCTGTTATATGTAAAGCCTTTTGCTAATTTATTGTTTTACTGTAAACAGAGGTGATGTATATCCATACGTGCCGCGGTATATAAAAATCACCAAATAAATAAATAAATAGGTACTTGACCCCTACTTAAGGACACTTGTTCTTCCCTCACTCCCAGTCTCCCATCATGCTCACTTGGTTTAGATTCAGTGCCTTTATTAAAGTTGACAAATGTATCCTCGAGTATATTTTCAGTTTTAATGACCATCTTCTACACATCCAGTAACGAAATATTGGTGGGGACAGGTGGCAAGATAGCTTGTCCAGACCCTGGGGAAGGGAGCATGAGAGCCTGAGGTTTTGAAACCTTCACCCTGCTTACACTGACACCCCCAGCACAGGAGGTGATGGCAGTCACTCAGTCTGAAGCAGAAGGATCCTAGTATTCTTAAGGCTTTCTGCTGGCAAAGCAGGCAAGTGCCTGAAGGGGAATTCATTGCAAGTTTCCCTTGGTTCTGGCTTCAAAAGCACTGAGAAGTTTGCATAACTTTCTTTTCTGGAAATCTAAATAACATAGAAATGTTGACAAAAAAAGTCCAAATGGTTCATCCAGTCTGCCTAGCAAGCTTCTTATGGTAGTAACTGCCGCTCCGTGCAGGTTACCCTAGATTCCTGTTAAGGGGTAGAAACTGCCGCTCCGTGCAGGATACCCTCATGTTTTTGTTAAGAGCAGTAAGAACATAAGAAATTGCCATGCTGGGTCAGACCAAGGGTCCATCAAGCCCAGCATCCTGTTTCCAACAGAGGCCAATCCAGGCCACAAGAACCTGGCAATTACCCAAACACTAAGAAGATCCCATGCTACTCCTCAAATTAATAGCAGTGGCTATTACCTAAGTAAACATCATTAATAGAAGTTAATGGACTTCTCCTCTAAGAACATATCCAAACCTTTTTTGAACCCAGCTACACTAACTGCACTAACCACATCCCCTGGCAACAAATCCAGAGCTTAATTATGCATTGAGAGAAAAAGAATTTTCTCCAATTAGTCTTACATGTGCTACTTGCTAACTTCATGGAATGCCCCCTAGTCCTTCTATTATTCGAAATTGTAAATAACTCTACTCGTTCAAGACCTCTCATGATCTTAAAGACCTCTGTCATATCCCCCCCTCACCCGTCTCTTCTCCAGGCTGAACAGCCTTAACCTCTTCAGCCTTTCCTCATAGGGGAGCTTTATCATTTTGGTCGCACTTCTCTATACCTTCTCCAGTGCAACTATATCTTTTTTGAGATGCGGCGACCAGAATTGTACACAGTATTCAAGGTGCGGTCTCACCATGGAGCGATATAGAGGCATTATGACATTTTCCGTTTTATTAACCATTCCCTTCCTAATAATTCCTAACATTCTATTTGCTTTTTTGACTGCTGCAGCACACTGAGCTGACGATTTTAAAGTATTATCCACTTTGATGCCTAGATCTTTTTCCTGGGTGGTATCTCCTAATATGGAACCTAACATCGTGTAACTACAGCAAGGGTTATTTTTCCTTATATGCAACACCTTGCACTTGTCCACATTAAATTTCATCTGCCATTTGGATGCCCAATCTTCCAGTCTTACAAGGTCCTCCTGTAATGTATCACAATCCGCTTGTGATTTAAATACTCTGAATAATTTTGTATCATCTGCAAATTTGGTAACCTCACTCGTCATATTCCTTTCCAGATCATTTATATATATATATTGAAAAGCACTGGTCCAAGTACAGATCCCTGAGGCACTCCACTGTTTACCCTTTTCCACTGAGAAAATGGACCATTTAATTCTACTCTGTTTACTGTCTTTTAACCAGTTTTAATCCACGAAAGGACATCGCCTCCTATCCCATGAGTTTTTAGCCTTCTTAGAAGCCTCTCATGAGGGATTTTGTCAAATGCCTTCTGAAAATCCAAATGCACTACATCTACCAGTTCACCTTTATCCACATGTTTATTAACTCCTTCAAAAAAATGAAGCAGATTTGTTAGGCAAGACTTCCCTTGAGTAAATCCATGTTGACTGTATTCCATTAAACCATGTCTTTCTATATGCTCTACGATTTTGATCTTTAGAATAGTTTCCACTATTTTTCTCGGAAGTGAAGTCAAGCTCACTGGTCTATAGTTACCCTGATCGCCCCTGGAGCCCTTTTTAAATATTTGTGTTACATTGGCCATCCTTCAGTCTTCAGGTACAATGGATGATTTTAATATACATTACAATTTTTAACTAATAGAGCAGACATTTCATTTTTTAGTTCCTTCAGTACCCTAGGATGCACACCATCTGGTCCAGGTGATTTGCTACTCTTTAGTTTGTCAGTCTGGCCTACTATATCTTCCAGGTTCACAGTGATTTGGTTCAGTTCGTCTGACTCATTACCCCTGAAAACCATCTCCGGAACTGATATCTCCCCAACATCCTCATTAGTAAACACGGAAGCAAAGAATTCATTTAGTCTTTCTGCAATGGCCTTATCTTCCCTAAGAGCCCCATTAACCCCTCGGTCATCTAATGGTCCAACAGACTCCCTCACTGGTTTCTTGCTTCGGATATATTTTAAAAGTTTTTATTGTAATTCTCTCTTTGCCTGTCTTATCAATGTTTTGCACTTAACTTGACAATGCTTATGTTTTATCCTATTTTCTTCAGATGGATCCTTCCAATTTTTGAAGGATTTTTTTTTTGGCTAAAATAGCCTCTTTCACCTCACCTTTTATCCATGACGGTAATCGTTTTGCCTTCCTTCCACCTTTCTTAATGCGTGGAATACATATGGACTGTGCCTCTAGGATTGTATTTTTAAACAATGTCCATGCCTGTTGAACACTTTTAACCTTTGCAGCTACACCTTTCAGTTTTTTTCTAACTATTCTCCACATTTTATCAGTTTCCGTTTTGAAAGTTTAGTGTTAGAGTTGTAGATTTACTTATTTTCCCCCTTCCAGTTATTAGTTTAAATTTGATCATGTTATGATCACTGTTGCCAAGTGGCCCCACCACCGTTACCTCTCTCACCAAATCCTGCATTCCACTAAGAATTCAATCTAAAATAGCTCTCTCTCTTGTTGTTTCCTGAACCAGTTGCTCCATGAAGCAGTCATTTATTACATCCAGGAACTTTCTCTAGCAAGTCCTGATGTTACATTTACCCAGTCAATATTGGGGTAATTGAAATCTCCCATTATTATGCCACTGCCAAATTGGTTAGCTGCCCTGATTTCTCTTAACATTACATCTGTCTGACCATTTTGACCAGGTGGGTGGTAGTATACTCCTATCACTATACTCTTACCCAACACACATGGGATTTCTACCCATATAGATTCTACTGATCATTTAGTCTCTTGTATGATCTTTATCCTGTTGGACTCTATACCCTCCCGGACATAAAGTGCCACACCCCCACCATTGCGATATAATTTGTACCCTGATATAGCACTGTCCCATTGGTTATCCTCCTTCCACCAAGTCTCTGTGGTGCCAATTATGTCAATCTCATCATTTGCTGCTATACACTAACTCTCCCATCTTACTTCTTAGACTTCTGGCATTGGCATACAGACATTTCAAAGTGTTTTTTTTTTTGTTTGTATTAACAACCTGCTTTTCAGTTGTTAGGGATAATTTGGAAATCATTAGCTTCGGTGGTTTTTTACTTATAGGCACATGGACTAAGTTTGCTTTTATTGGAACCTCTCTGTTGGGATGCCCTAACTCTGCTACATAAGAACATGCTATACTGGGTCAGACCAAGGGTCCATCAAGCCCCAGCATCCTGTGTTCAACAGTGGCCAATCCAGACCATACGAACCTGGCAAGTACCCAAAAACTAAGTCTTTCCCCAGTAGCAGTGGCTATTTTCTAAGCCAACTTAATAGCAGATAATGGACTTCTCCTCCAAGAACTTATCCAATCCTTTTTTAAACACAGCTACACTAAGTGCACTAACCACATCCTCTGGCAACAAATTCCAGAGTTTAATTGTGCATTGAGTGAAAATGAACTTTCTCCAATTAGTTTTAAATGTGCTACATGCTAACTTCATGGAGTGCCCCCTAGTCTTTCTATTATCCGAAAGAGTAAATAACCGATTCACATTTACTTTTTCTAGACCTCCTGTTTCATTAGTATCCTTCAAGGATACATTTCTCCAAACCATGCACTGCTAAGTGACTGTCTGCTTTCCCCCTTGTTTTAATTTAAAAGCTGCACTTTCTCCTTTTTGAAAGTTAGTGCCTGCAGTTTGGTTCCACTCTGGTTAAGATGGAGCCCATCCTTTCAGAAAAGTCTCCCCCTTCCCCAAAAGTTTCCCCAATTCCTTACAAAACTGAGTCCCTCTTCCCTGTACCATCGCCTCATCCTCGCTGCTGCTCTGTGCAGGTTACCCCCATGTTTCTGTTAAGGGTGGTAATATTAACAATCACAACGAAGCAATTGTCAATCCCTTAATAAAATTCCTGTTAGCAACATTTTTACAGGGTGAGCAGCCTTCCTGATAATTCATACAATGGTGCTGCTTGAACGTGCTTTGCTTTTGGACCTGACTGTAGAAGCAGTCCTGCACTTTTTCCCTAGTACCTGCGCATCAGTAACAGTCAACAGTTTTGACTGTCATCTGAATCCAATTCCTCTTCCCCCTCCCCCGCTGTCATAATGGAGATCAATGCTGCAGTTGCATCAAAATCATCTAAGCTAATTGGATAAGGGTAGTAATCTCCATGCCTTCTGTTAGGGGTAGCAGCTCCCGCTCCATGCTGTTTACCCCCCATGCAGCTCTTTCTTCATTTCCAACTCTAGCCTTCAGGGGTCCACAGTGTTTATCCCATGCCTTTTTTAATTTGTTTATTGTTTTTGTCTTCACCACTTCTTCCGGAAGAGCATTCTAGGCATCCACCACCCTCTTTGTGAGTAAATATTTCCTGGCAGTTCTGAGTCACTTTCCTGAAATTTCATATTGCGACCCCATGTTCTACTGTTTGCTTAAGTTTTGAGGTTTATGCATCATTAAAACCTTTCAGGTATCTGAAGGTCTGTATCATATCTCCCCTGAACCTCCTCTCCTCCAGAGCAAACATATTTAGATCTTCAGTTTCTCCTCATAAGTCTTCTGATACTGACTCCCCAACATTTTCGTTGCCTTTCTCTGGACCACCTCCATCCTGTCTCCATCCTTTTTGAGATACGATCTCCAGAACTGAACACAGTATTCCAGGTGAGGCCTCACCAAGGACCTGTACAAAGGCATTATCACCTCTTATCTTACTGATTCTTCTTCTTCTGGCTTCAGCTATCGCCTTGCCACATTTCTTCGCCGCCTTCAGATTACTAGACTCTATCACCGCAATGTCCCTCTCCCAGTCCGTGCTCATTAGTCTTTCACCCCCATCATTTACTGCTCTTTTGGATTACTGCACCCCAGATGCTGGACTCTGCACTTCTTGGCATTGAATCCCAGCTGCCAAGTCTTCAACCACTCTTTAAGCTTTCTTAAATCACTTTTCATTCTCTCTACTCCTTCTGGCGTGAGAACTCTGCTGCAGATCTTAGTATCATCGGCAAATAGACAAACTTTACCTTCTATGCCTTCCGCAGTGTCGCTCACAAAGATGTTGAACAGAACCAGTCCAAAAACTGATCCCTGTGGCACTCCACTAAATGTGTTTCACTTTTCAGAGTAGTTTATTCTTGTCTCCTATCAGTCAACCAGTTTATAGTCCATTTCACCACCTTGGCGCCAAGTTCCAAGCATCTCATTTTATTTGGGACCATATCAAAAGCTTTGCTGAAATCTGAGTAAATCACATCAAGTGCTCTTAATTGATTCAATTCTGTAGTCATCTAATCAAAACAATCAGATTTTTCCCTCAGGAATTTTCCCCCCTGGTGAATCCATGCTGCCTTGGATCCAGCAACTTACTGATTGTAGATAGTTCATCATTCATTGTCTCAGCAGAGTCTCCATTAATTTTCCCACCACCGAGGTGAGGCTAATCGGCCTGTAGTTTCTAGCTTCCTTTCTGCTACCACTCATATGAAGCAGGACCACCACAGCTCTTCTCCAGTCATATGGCACCACTCCCGTTTCTAGGGATCTATTGAACAGGTCTTTCAGCGGACCTGCCAGAATATCTCTGAGCTCCCTCAGTATTGTGTTTGGATGATCACCAGGGAGCAAGCTTCCAGCAACATCAAAGCTTATTTTTTTGCAGTGCAGCATCAGGCTAGCACTGTGTCATTATCCATGCAATGCTCTTCCCTACCAGTGCCTTCTGCTTTATAGAGGAGGCAGGGTCAGCCCTGCAGTTTCAACTGAGCTCATGAGGGAAATCAGACATTCCTTGCTTTGGTGGGTGACCAGGTTGAATCTATACAGACCTAAGAGCTTGAGTTGTGCTCCAGTTTGGGCAGATCATCATAGATGTGGTATGGAGCTATTTTCTTGCATCAGTCTACGCTAGAAGCTTTGGACTTCAGGAGACAGATCTCTGCACATGAATGTCCTGTACATGGAGTGCTGTCTTTTTGTCTGACAGATTTTCAGGATTATATTCCTCACATTTGGGACTGGCATGCTCCTATGAAGGAAAAGACAACAGTAGTCTAGCAAAGAGAAATGGTTTAATTTTAAGCTGTGGACTTTGCAGCACACAGCAGCTTCACAAAAATGTGCCTTTGTTAGGAAAGGCTTCTTTCTACATGATATGTTTTCAGCAGAAGACTTGAAGTTAGAAATTGTTACGATTAAGAATGTATCATTTCCAACTCTCCTCCCCTCAACCCAGTTTCTCACGATGCTGTAGTAATAGTCACAAAATTTGCCACCAGACCCCCGCAGGAAGTGGGCCTAACTCTGCAAGACCACTGACAGCTGTTGTGCTACCTTTCCTCGCAGCCGGCATAGAGCACCACCAGCCTGGGCAGCATCTCCTCTCTCAGCTGGCAAGACGCTCAGCCACCTCTGGCAACTCCCACAGGGCCACTGGTGCCGCTCACAAAAGACTGGAAAATATTTTTCAAATATTGAAATTGAAAACTTTTAATAAAATTGCCTATTTTGCTTAAGTTATGCAAATATACATCTGAATGACTGCTGAATTTTCCCCTGAGGAGCCACAGGAGACCAGGGGGTTTGATGATAAATGTTAAGGGTAGACAAAGTAGGGAAAGAGATTCTTTAATGAGCTTCTGTTATAACTGTCTTTTATTGCATGGTATTAGATAAATCATGATCAGCTGCCTGGGACTACTTCTTTCCCATAAATCCTAGAGAAGCACATGGCAGATTCATACACGGAGACTGGGGCTAGAAAAGTGAGCAGACCCTCAGTGCAACCACGCTGTGAATTTCGGGAAGGGTCAGAGAGGCCATGGATTATTAGAAATCTGGTAATAAGACATGGAGGAGACCTGGGTCTTGGATTTCGTGTTGATCTTGTAAGAATCACAGAGGAAATGGTTTACCAGTGGAGGTGGCAGAGACCAGTGTTTTTAACAGATTCTGGCCATGCTTGGGATTGATATGGAGGGCAGTGGTAGGAAAAGGGCTATTTTATTTATTTATTTACAGGCTCTTGTATACGGCCGATACTGGCGTGCCATGTTGGGCGGTTTACAACGTCATAATGATGAGCAGTACCCAAATACAGCAATAGGCAGTAACATGGCAGCAGGCAGCATACAAAGAATAAAAACAGGAGGGTTGAGCAAAAAATATACAAAACTGGCAATACAAATTAGGCACGGCGATTAGGCAGAAATTTCAGAGAAGGCCAGTTTGAAGTAGTGGGCTTTTAGCTGTTTCCTGAATGTTTGATAATCAGCAATATTTCTGAGGGACAGGGATAAAGCATTCCACAGAATGGGGCCCACAATAGAAAAAGATTTAATAGTGGGGACCTTGATGGACCTTTATCTGCAGATTGGGGAAAATACTGTATTAACTAATTAGCCAGATAACCTGGACCCTTATCTCGAAGAGCTTTGGAAACCAAAATCACCACCATGGCACTGGATCCAGTACTTTACAGAAAGCCAGTGGAGTTACTTAAATCCAGGGGAGATGTGCTCTCTGATAGGATGAGAGACAATCACGCACGCTACAGCGTTTTTGTTATAAGTGGAGTGCTCCTAGCATATAATGAGGCAACCCAGTGTAGAGGGAGTTACAGTGGTCCAAAGTGGTCAAAATGAGTGCCTGAACTACTTTTCTAAAATCAGCCATAGATAAGAGGTATTTTAGTGGATAGAGAACTCAGAGCTTGAAGAAAGCTGACCTGATGATGGCTTTAAGTTGGGGCTTAAAGCAAAAACACGTAGGGTCTAATAGGATGCCCAGGTCTCACATAACAGTGCCAAATGCAAGAGGTGAACTGTCTACCATTATTTCCAGTAGATCAGAGGGAGGCGGTGATCTACTTGACCACAGGACTTCAGTTTTGGCTAGGTTGACAGTTCAAGTAAGACATTGGGGGGTGGGAGGAGCCAGTGTTGGGTTGAGTATGGGAATTTGTGCTCATCTACCCAAACTGGAAGAATCACCAGTGGATAGACTAGAGGGGCCAGTTTTGTCTTTTTCTGCCATCATTTACTACGTTAGAAATAGTTGTATGGTTGTTATGAGTCGGCCCTGTTCTACAGAACACTACCTAACAAAACTTTGAACCTAAAATCAGCTCCAAAGAAAGCAGACATCAAGCTAAGCAAGGACAGTCATGGTACTATTTTGATTTAAATCAGTAACACATAAGCTGCTGTCTCTGCGTGTCAGGAAAGGTACGAGTCTGTGATGCCTCAAATTTGTAAATATAAAAGAACTTCCTGTAGAGTACAAGAGCAGCTGAGTCACCTGGATGGCTCTCAGCATATTTCTGACCTGCTTTCTTGATAGTTTTTTCATTGGTGCACGAGCACTTGAAAACCAAACTTCTGAAACCCAAGGCGTTGCTGCTTTCAAGGTAAACTACAGGCAGGAGCTGCTATTAAATTTGCTGTCTACAGAATGCAGAGGTTTGGGTTTTCTAACAATTAACTTTGAAGAAAGTGGCATTTGGAAAAATGTTGTATTTTTGCAATAGAGGAAGAGATTAAAAAGAGAACCTGCAGAAATTGTGCCTACTGATAGTGATCTTACACAACTCAGAAATGTGCTTGAGGAGCCAGAACTGGCAGTCAGCATCCTGGAATAAGGGGTCGCTGTTGGAGGAAGAAGCAGTGTATGATGCTTTGACTGAATACAAAATCGCGGACGTCATCCAAGACAAGGGGAGAGTAATTGTAACCCCTTTTCTGGAGGATTGTGGCACTTTAGGGCACATAACTAATTTATATCTTATTTATTTTGAATATGCCATACTGGGTCAGACCAAGGGTCCATCAAGCCCAGCATCCTGTTTCCAACAGTGGCCAATCCAGGCCATAAGAACCTGGCAAGTTCCCAAAAACTAAGTCTATTCCATGTTACCATTGCTAATGGCAGTGGCTATTCTCTAGGTGAACTTAATAGCAGGTAATGGACTTCACCTCCAAGAACTTATCCAATCCTTTTTTAAACACAGCTATACTAACTGTACTAACCACATCTTCAGGGGCTGCTCTGGCTAGTGATTCCATCCCACACTTGACTCTCAGTCTTTGGGGGGGGGAATTCTTTTTATGGGTGAAGCTCTCACTTATGGTCCAGATGATGTTAAAAGGTTGTCTGTGTGTATTGCTGTAGTGGTGCTTACCATGAGGTGAGAAACTGTAAGAATTCAGATAGGACCAGGTTTGGGTGTTACATAAAAGTTTACTGATTAATACTCATAAATTAAAATCCATCCATCCGTTATATTGAAGTACATCTGAATGTTGGTATATGTGTGGTTCTAGGTAGGTAGGTGTCCTTTTTTCAGGCATTTGGGCAGCCCCATGGTGTGTTTAATGCACTCAGTGTACCCAGCAGCTGTGAGGGATCCTAATGGAAGGGTCCCCAACTTTACAGCAAAAATCCTTCCTTTACCGTCTTCTTCTCAGGCACCCAGTCTGTCCTGGTCCCTTGGTGTATGGAGATCTGATTGGGGTCTCCAGCTCTTGCTCTTTCTTCCTTAGCAGTTTTTTCATCCTGTATTTACTGATATTTCTGGGGGGACTTGTCTTAGGGAAAGTCAGGAGGATCAGGCAAGTTCTCAGCTCTACAATCCCAGTGGGGAAGGAGGATCCAAAAACCTCCCCACACTTCTAAATTCCAAAAAATACTTTAAAGCTTAAGCTGGATACATCTTAAGTGTAGGTGTAATGTGGTCCTTCACTAATACACGCAGGAAGGACCACAGTACACATCTTACGAGACCTCCACTGGCTCCCTATCTCCTTCAGAATTCTCTACAAGAGCCTCTCCCTTATACACAAGACCCTACACAACCAGAACATGCACTGGCTAAATGACTCCCTCCACGTCCGTACTTCCAATAGACCCACCAGATACGCCTATAAAGGAACCCTTCACATACCTTCTCCTAAACTCACACATCTCTCCTCCATGAGGGATCGAGCATTATCAATAGCAGGACCCTCAAACTGGAACTCAATGCCTCCTGACCTCCGCAGGGAACCTTGTACACAGAAATTAAAAAAAAAAAAATTAAAAACATGGCTCGTCAAACAGGCTTTCACCTAATGCCCCTTATCCATCTCATTCTTCCTCCCATAAACCTCCTTTTTCACACCCCTATTTACATGATCCTTCTCTCTGTCCAACCCTTCCAACTATACATTGATGATCCCCCTATCCTGCCTTTACATGCGCTCTCAATCTTTAAACCTCTTTAACTGTAAACCTCATAGAGTTTTCCACATGTTAATTGTTATGTTCCTCAATTGAAATCCTGATATCTTTCACGTTACCCTATTTTATATTTATTCTTATGTTTATAGCTACATTTACCTTAATTTAACTTATGTTACAAACTGTTCTCTGTAAACATTATTCTATATTATATAATCACCCTGTTCCATGTAAACCGATGCGATGTGTAAACGGCTATCGGTATATAAAAGCCAATAAATAAATAAATAAACAAACAAACAAACAAACAAACTTCTGTCTAGGATTTAGAATAGGCTCAGAGTTCCTTGGTCCCCTGGTGAGAGCCCTTTTGCCCCTAAAGGGTATCAGGCTTACAAATATAACTCTCTGCAAATTAAGACGACGGTCCTCTGGCAGGGAGTGCACGGGTAATGTGTCACTTCTAAAATAAACTCCTTTGGGTGAAGCTGGGAGGCCTCACCAGCATGTAAAAATCAGATATCCTTATTCTTCCCTTGCTTCCTCATACTGACTCCCACGGTGTCTTAAAATGGCCGGGCTAACTAGTCTTCAGGCATCCAGTCCAGCCTTCCCAGGTGGGAGGGATATGGATGGCTCCTTACTAGAGTGACAGTGACATCTGGTGGCCAGGCCGGGAGGGGCTGCCACATAAGGGACCATGAGTCGGAAGATCCTAATTAAGGAGCCTGCCAGTGTGCCCAAGCACTCAGGAGGCAAACTATGGCGACGTGGCTAGGGTCGCAACATGTTGTGAGGTCTGTGAAACTCTTGATATCAGCAGCTCTGCAGAAAAAAATGTACTGCTAGAAAACATTAAATGATTGCCTTAAAAAAAAAAAAAGATTTATTTTGTTTATTTTGTGACGTTTGCAGCAGTAGAAAAAAGCAAAAGTATGACTGTTGGGAATAATCCATTGTTGTCGGTATGGACCCTTTTATACTGAGGGTGATCCCTATAACGCAGGTCACCTTGCATCCTCCAATATTAATGAATAAATCACTGACCATTTCAAGAGTTATTTCCTTTGGAGGTTATAACTATGAATGTCACTTTGTAAACAACAGTATATAAAATGTCAAAATAAAAAAGAAATAAAAATAAATGCTGCTTTAGATCAGGTATTTTGCTTTTGGCAAGGGATAATATATGAACTGGGAAAATTATTGTGAGCATTCTAGTTTGATACTCTGGATCAGCAGACATCTAGATGGAGTTAATTCATTTTAAAGGTGCCTTAGATGTGCTTTCCACACCAAATATGATTACAGATTGAACTTTTTCGGTGGAGTTTTTAGCCAAAAGAGAAAAATGACTTTGTTGATTAATGTTGCATTGCTACATACTATAGGTTGAAGTCCACAGCAGGAGACACAACAGTTGATTAATTCAGTTTTGAATCATGTTCTTATTGTTTATTTAATTATAAGAAGGGAGCAATCTGCACTCAGCAAATAGTATACAGTCCCGAAAAGAGTGCAAGAAGCAATATAGGTCCAATACTTTCTAATCCAAAATGTATTTATTTTAATTTTTAAAAGTTCAAGAAGGCCACTCCAATTATCAAAACATATACAAGTGATAGACTGCTTCAGGGTCCCCCGACACGGACCCCGTGTTTCGCCCGAAGGCTGCGTCGGGAGGGACAGTCTGTGAAGTTAACGAAAGCTTAAAGACAGCTGAGGAATTCATACAGCTTAAACGGCAGTGAGGGCAAATTGGGCAGAACTCTGACCGTCTAAGCGGTTTACAAATAAACATACATAATTAAAATAACAATACAAATAAAAACATAACACATGTTACATTTACAATGCTGACTAATTTTACAAAAGAAGTCCATTGAGGGAGCAGAAATGTTTCTTTTAAGATTCAACTAATTTTATAAGCCGAGGTAAAAAGATAGAATTTAAAAAAATAACTAAAAACCTTTCTTATTGGCTGTCAATCGAAGTTCCTTGGGAATAGAGTTCCAAAGGATAGGTCCTGCAGCAGAGAATATTGTTGATTTTAGTGCAGTTGATCTGAACATTAATTTGAAAGCTGCACAGTAACATGCCAGTCATCTTAAGATCATTAGTTACATTTAAAGTTTTTAAATAATTTGCCACTTTGATGGTATCTTTTTTTGTTCTACAGTAATGATTTGTGTTTTTTCTGAATTTGTTAGAATTGCACATAACATCTTAAGGATGGATGATAGTATTCATCCTGTAGAACACTATATGTTGCCAACTGTAGTAGATATGGAATATCTTACAAATTATACCATGTGCACATAGGTAGAAGGTCCCAGGTACCAGGTCATCTAAGTGGCATGATGCAGCGTAGTTCAGGGGTGGCCAACTCTGGTCCCCAAAAGCCACAAACTGGTTTGGTTTGCTTTTCAGAATATCCACAGTGAAATATGAATGTGAGAGATTTACATACAGTGGAGGCAATGCATGCAGCTCTTCTGCATATTCGTTAGGGACATGTTGAAAACAAAGCCCTATTGGTGGCTCTTGAGGACCAGAGCTGGCCACCCCTGGTATAGCATTTAAATCTGACATGCCTTTCCACTAAAAAGTGCCCAGAGGAAGAGGTGCCACAGTCACTTACAAATAATAAAATAGTAAACGCATTTTAAAAGTGGCGTAAATAAAAATGTAAAATTCATGTGTTAAAACATAATTAATATTCCTAAATAAAATATCAGAATCTATAGACTCTAAAGAAACAACAGAAATATATCTTTAACATCAGAATCCTGGTGGAACAGCCACGTTTTCGCCGGACATCTGTCAAAGAACTATCTGCAAGGCAAGCTTCTCTAGAAAGGGAATTCCATAAGAATGGAATGGAGGAGGAAAAGGCCCGGCCCCCCCGAGTCCTAACAAATTTAACCAGAAGGAAAGCCTCCTGGGCTGATCTTAATGGACCAGGTGGGTAAACAAGCAGGCGATCCTGGAGATAAAATGCATTCTCCCCATTCAAAGTTGTAAAAGCTAATGCTTTAAATCTGGGCATGAAAATGGACAGGCAGCCAATGTAAACTCTTCAGGGTTTATACTCTCTCTCTGTACTCACAGCCTGTCGGCACACGAGCAGCTGAAATCTGAAAGTCTCTGTACAGTCTTCAGAGAGAGGCCCACGTGCAAAGCATCGCGATAAACTAAAGAAGAACGAGCGTGACTGATGTAGCCAAATCTGACTTCAGATAAGCTCGTACGGGCCGATGCAATGCTTGGGCGCAGAAAACGCGCGCTCAGCCGCCTCTCCCGGGCGCGCGACGCAATATTTAAATGAGAGGGGGGGGGAGGGTCGCGCTAGAAAGGAGGGGCTAGGGAAAATTGTGCGGCCCTAGCGCTTCCTTGGCTGTCAGCGGTGGGTTGGGAAAACAGACGCTCAGTCCGAGCGTCTCTTTAATCCTGCTACTGGCACAAGATACACGGCCTGGACCGGTTAGGTTTCACGTGTATATTGGGGCCCCGGAATTCTTTTTTCCCCCCCCCCCCCCCCCCCCGACACTTTTCTTTTTTTTCACCTGAATCTGCTTTCTGTGCTTCCTCCTACTTGGTATCGTGATGATACTAATAGGAGGAATCACAGAAAGCAGGAATTTTTTTTTTTATCAATGAGTCCTTGAGCGTGGCAGACCTTTATGCCAGCACTGGGCTGGCGTAAAATGTGCTGCGTTTCAATGGGCACGTAGGCTGTGCGGGAATTTTTTGGCATCGCGGGTTATTAGTTAATAGCCTCATCTACATGGAATTTATATCTGTAGCATGTGACCCCAATGAAACCCTAAGCTGAACATATCTGCATAGAGGTGGAATTGTAAGCCACATTGTCTAATCACCTTAGCTAATGGTTTTAAATAGATGTTAAATGAAAATGGGGAGAAAACTGAACCTTGGGGAACCCCACATATCAAAGGCTGTGGGAAAGAACAAGATTCCCCTGACACCACCTGTTGAGATCTCCTCTTCAAAAAAAAGATCAGAACCAGCCTAGGACAGTGACTCGCAAACCAAGTCCTGCCAACAAAATACCCTGGTTAATAATGTCAGAATCAATAGTTCAGCCGAGTAAAACTAGTAGGGGTGTATAATGTTCGTATCTGATGCAGGTTGTCCAACAGAGCCACCAGCAATGTTTCTGTATTGTGTCCTGATCTAAAACTGACTGCATCAGGTTTAGAAATTTAGAGTTGTCCATTAACTTTGAATTCGTAAAACCTCTACTCGCTCGGTTACTTTAGGTAGGAACGGTACGTTTGACGCATGCTTGAAATTATCCAGGTTTTTCAGATCACTCTCTCACACTCATACACATGCACTCGCATAATACATACATACTCTCTAATTCATGCACTCTCTCCCACACACACAGTCTCCGTGTCTCACAAACACTCCCTCTGTCTCGCAGACTCATGCTCTCGCTCTCTCACACTTGCTGGTTTTCCTTCGTGCTCTCTATTTAGCGTTACTGCGGGTACACGGTACAGGCACTGGAGGGGGGAAGGCTTGGAGACGTATGGATGGCAATGCTTCGCCAGTCCCAGTATGTAGTGGGTGACTGCGGTACCAAGCCTCTTTTTTCCTACAAAAGTCACCATGTCTGCCCCAGTTAAAATGAAAACCAGAGGCCTGTCCCACCACTGCCATCTGCTCCTTAGCATCTGTGCTGGCACTGTGAGCAGGTTCAAAGCTGTCGGGATGGCACTTCCTGTTTCCCGATTTTGTACACGGCAGGAAGTGCCGATCTGCGAGCTTTGCTCTTGAGACCTGCTAATTCTACGGATTGACTTGTCGGGGTAGATTTAGCCTGATAGTGCTCAATACGGTGCTATCTGGATAAATATGCTTGCCTACTCTTACCTTGCCTCTAAACCCCACCCACTTTGTGTCCCATTAACGTTGCTCACTCAAAAAAATTTTGTGTAAAAAAAAAAAACAAAACAAAAAATACCCAAAACAAAAAAAAAAGTTGCCCGGACAAAGGGTGGTTATTTCTTAAAAGGCAGCTTTATGCAGGTAAAAACTGATGTTAGCTGTTTAAATCTTCTGAAATTGACCTCCTAGTGATCGGACGGACGGGGCAGGGGCTTTACCTATATTTCTTCAAGGTCAATATTCAGAAAAGCGGCGAGCAGACAAGGTATCCGGATAAAGTTAGATCATTTGTGAGGGGCATTCAGCGGGACAAGTCTCCCACCGAACCTACTCAAGTAATTTTAATCCGGGTGGCATCACCTGAATAACTTTAAACCTAACTGGATATATTTTGGACATAGCCCGGGAGGTTTCTTGGCTATGTTTAACCCAGTCCGGCTTATTCAGAACACAGCCAGGTAACCAGGTGAGGACGGACCTTCTGGGCCTTTAGACTCGAACCCCCTGCTCCCCAAAATACTTCAAAGCAGCGGCAGACTAATGCCGGATTTTTCCACCAAACCCTCCTAATCCTCCAATTAAAAAAAAAAAAAAAAAAAAAGAATTGGGCACTTCCAGTGTGGGGGCTGTGGGGGCTGCCCCCCACCGTCTCCTCCCAGGGCTCCTGGGAAAGTCCCGTGCAGCCGGCCCGTGGTCACGAAGCAAGCAGAAGCAGCAGGGCTCCCGGACCTGGGTATCTGGCAACATGGGCAGTCGCCTAGGCCGAAATTCAGGCCCGCCCCCTCCCCCCCTACGACATTGAGACTAAAAGTCTTCCTTTTATATCCCCCTCCCACCTGCAATCTTTTAACTGCGCTCCCCACCCCACCCCACCTGGACCCCCCCTCCTGAAAACCCAGCCGGGAGCAAGCTTCCGGTCATTTCCATAAGACTGTGATCGTGGGCTTCCAGCAGGGGGGGGGGGGGGGGGATGGGCTTCAGGAAGGTGCAGCTGAGGTTGTGGGTGGGTGGGCTGGGGAGCAGGAGGGCGCTTGGTGCTTTCGCTTATCTGCTGCTGTTCTAATGTAATGTTAAACCATTTGGGGCAAACGTCGTATTCAGAAAGGTGGGTAATGAATCCCAATTAATAATATATACATTACGTAATAAATATATATACATTTTGGTTTCGAGGGGGGGGGGCAGGCCTTGGGTCACATGGTCCCACTTTTTTCTTTGTAAATTTGGGGGGATTGGGGAGAATCGGAGAGGGGATCCAGGCCTTGTCGTACCTTGTCCAAACCCTGCTATTGGTGGCTCCCCCTCGCCTCACGATGAATGAACCCAAAATGAAAACCCAGGAATCAAAACAAGTCCTGGATCCCCAGCGGGCGTCCCTCTTTGGCGCTCTCTGTGCCCCCCCCCCCCCCACTTGTAAGGGGGGGCAGTGATGTCAACGACGTCAGGCCATGTTGAGACCTGCCCCCACATGGCAGGCTTTGCTGAACCCTCCAGCCTGGGGATAGCATTTGGAGGGGGAGGGGGGGGGGGGAACAGACTCTTCCCTGCTGTCGTCTTGGTAAAACCTGCGTCCTGTTCCGCCCTTGTCCTGAGAGAAGCTGTCTGGCCTGAGGAGAGGACCCATGTCCGGGTCGGTCCCGATGGGAAGCTGCTGTGATGCGGGGCTGCCACCCAGCCCTGAGAGGCCGAGCGGGTTGGAAGGGGAAGAACGATTAGATGAAAGGAGTTGGAGGGCGGCGAATGGGGTGAGTGGCTGGAGAGGAAAAGAAGCGGAGGAAGGAGAGATCCAAAATAAGACAAAAAGGTTGCAAGGAAAAAAAGATTTTCTCTCACTGTTTCTCTACCCCCTGTCGATTCATGGATGTGTCAATCACCAGAGAAGGAAAAACTGTGGCACCGCTACCCAGTCTGGCCACTAGATGTCGCTATCCCTGCCTTATGCGTACCCTTCAGGCCCTCCCACCAGGAGGCTTTGGATTGGATGGCTCAGTGCTATTTAGCTCGGCCTTTTTAACACTCGGGGGCTCAGTTAGAGAGAGCAGCTGCAGAGTAAACATGGATTTTTTTTCCCACACTCTGGTAAGGTCTCCCAGCCTTGCCCAAAGGAGTTTATTTCAGAAGAGATCCCTCACTGTGCACTCCCTGCCAGAGGGTCCTTCTTATAATTTACAGTGAGATAGACTTTTAAGCCTGATACCCCCTTTGGGGCAGGGAGCTCTCTTCAGGGGACCCTAAGACCTGTGAGCCTACTCTACTCCCTAGGTGGGCGAGCAGCGGCCATGGATCCTGCTGCGAGAAGGCGGCGAGGGCAGAGAAGATATCCAGATTAGGATTTAAAAGCAATTTTTGGAACTAATTAAAAAAAAAAAAAAAAAGTAGTGAGGAGGTTTTTGGATCCCCCTTCCCCACTGAGATTTCAGCGCAGGATTAATAGCCTGGGGTCCCCGGATTTTTCCACCAGAGAAATCACTTGCAGTATCAGCTAAGGAAAATGAACAACTGAACAAAAGGAAGGGAAGAGCAAGAGAAGGAGCTCCCATCCGGATTTCCCCTCCCCCAGGAATGAGGACAGGCTTGGGTGTCCACGGGAAGATCACGACTAAAGGTAGGATCTCTGCAAAGCACAGGGGGACCCCCCCCCCTGCACCAGGATTCCCACAGCACAGCCGCTGGGAGAGTCATGCGCATGTAAAACCACCATGGGCTCTACCCAGAACTCTGTAATAAGGACACCTACCTACGCAGAGAGAAAACCCCTGGAACTGTGCAGTCAGATGTACACTCATCGTTTTGGACAAATGGACTTTATTTAACTTTTAGGAATTAGTAAACTTTATTTTAACAAGCAGTCATGGTCCAGTCTGAGTTATCACAGCCTCTCACCGCACGAGAAGCACCTAAAGTACATCACACAGACACTGGCGACCTATAAACTAGAGCCTCCCCCCCCGGGATTAAGAGGCAGCCTGGGAGTGACTGGTTAGCTGGAGCAGCCCTTGGGACTTCACACCCCACTAAGGGTTACACAAGTATAAGAAATTTTCATTTTTTTAAACAGGTTTTGGGTTGGTTTGTTTGTTTTTTTGTGTTTTCCAGCAGTTTGTCGTCCCCTCCCCCCTCCTCGGTCAGAACTGGCTTCTATTTAAATCCAAGCCGCCCGACCCCGATAAGCACAAGGCAGCGTCTACAAACCCCACCCCACCCCCAGTTGTTAATACACCTAAATGATTTATTTGGACTGCCACCCCGAAAGTCTTCATTCGCAGTCACCTGAGCCTTTCCCCCCTCCCATCTCATCCTAGTGATAGTCCTCGGCCGGGGCTCCAAACTTACTCTTCCCCCTGAAACCCAGCTGGCGTGGACCTATAAGTCTGGCCAGTAGGCGGCGTCATTGAGCAATGGCCCCTAGGACTGTGAATGCCGCCTCTGCAGCAGCCCCCCCAGCCCTAATCAGAATGAAAGGTAGGCCTGGGAATCAGGCCCCCAGGGTCCTTCTCCGCACAGCATTGCCCCAGCATTTGTCACTGGGCTGGCTTTGTGTTTTTATATTTCAAAGATGACATGTTTTTTTTTCTTCCACAGAAATCAATGGGCCATTAAGTATGGACTGCCCTATGAGCAATTTTTCTAAGCTAGATGTGGTAATGGGACATAGACGGATGTGCAGTACAGCACCATAGCCTATGTTTTTCAAACTGGGACTTCAGCATTTGAAGCTGCAAACCTATTAGCATCAAAGTGTTTTGCTGGGCAGACTCGACGGACCATTTGGGTCCTTATCTGCCATCACTTATTGTGTTACTGCATCAGTCTTGGTCGGGGGAGCTCTGCCTGCTTCAGCCTGGTTGCTCACATCTGTCCCCCTTATCCAACTCTGCACTGCCTCCCTGCCCCTGGAGGAAAAGGGAATTCTTAGGCCCTGTTCTGTTCTGAACATTTATTGACCCTGTTCTGAATTCAGAACAGGGTCAATAAATGACCTCGCACACAATAAAACCACTTCCAGCGCTGGGCATCTAGTTTCTGTTGTCCCATACTAGGGCAAGTACCCCTGCAAAACTAGAAGCCGGGGCTGCAACTACTCTGACCCCGGAATGCTTTTAAGAATTTAAAAATTAATACGCGGCACAGGCCTGCACTATATATATGGTTACATGGAATAGACTTAGTTTTTGGGTACTTGCCAGGTTCTTGTGGCCTGGATTGGCCACTGTTGGAAACAGGTTGCTGGGCTTGATGGACCCTTGGTCTGACCCAGTATGGCATTTTCTTATGTTCTTATAAAAAATTATATATATATATATATATATATATAATTGTTTTTTTTATAAAAGCCGCCAGTTACTGCTTTAGTTTAATGGGAGCTCATTACGTCGTATGTACGTATTTGCATGCTTGTGACTATGAAATCAGAGAGAGAGAGTTTTTATCAAGTCCAGAAATGGAAGAACATTCTGCGTGTTTTCAGGATATGGGGAATTTGTAGAGGGGCTGGAGAGACCTTTAGCTGCAGTGGAACTCTGTTCCATTGAAAATTCCCATCACGTGGACCTTCTTCAGTTTCACAACATGATTAAAGCACTTTTGGAGAGACCAGGCACCATCTGGTGGTCTGTGGGGATCCACCGACAATCCTTAAGGCTGCCAAGACATAATTCTCCCCACAGTGATTAAACAACTTGGAAAATAGTTGTGCAGTGCATTCCCCAGCTGTCGCAGGCAGCAAGCTGGCCGTGGTTAACTCTTTGGAAGGCTTTGATTTATCTGAGCTTTATCTAGTAAAAATGTAAATGTCAAAGCTTTTATCTAACACCGTTAAATATTAAAAATCTAGTATTTCTTTTTCATATTTTTTGATCCAAATCATTGTACAGATACAGAGCCATGTGCGTTAGGAATTGCCTCTGTATAACAAAATGAGAGAGAGAGAGAGAACCTTTAGTACCGCTGGCCCGTAATGAACAGTTGGTAATTCTGAACAACTGAATATTATTTCAGAATGGTGACTTCCAATATTTCCTTCTACATTGATCATAAAATGTATTTATTTATATTATTTTGTATACTGATATTCTGTGATCAGTCATACCGGTTCAAATCTCTTGAATCCATGTGATGTCCTTGGAATTCATCTTTTTTTTTTTTTTGTATACTGTAGTTGTGAATTAGATGATTTATAGTGACTTTCACTATAAATACTACCTAGGAAATGATTTTTGCTCTTGAAATATTTTAGGAATTTTTTTGCATGGTCTCAATTTTTTTTTTTTTTAAATATTAAAACTCCTCAGCAGGGTGGGAGCATGGTGGTGGTGGGTCCGTCCCCGTCCCACCCTTGATTTGTCTCTAGACGCACAAGTAGTGCACATCGATGCCTTGCTTCCAATAGCCATGATTGATTCTGTTGTTTCCAGGTGGCAAGGGTAATCTGCAGCACTGAGCCATGAGTGCCGACACCAGTCAAGGCGTGATTACCACCGCTCCTCCTCCCAGCATGCCTCACAAAGAGAGATACTTTGACCGCATCGATGAGAATGACCCCAACTACCTCCGTGAGAGGAACATGTCTCCTGATCTGAGGCAGGACTTCAACATGATGGAGCAAAAGAAGCGAGTCACTCAGATGCTGCAGTGCCCCGTGAGTATGCTTAATTGTAGGAGGAACAAAGGGGATGCAGGAAATTCCTAGCGACTCCACGATGGGAGGCAGAAGGAATTCAGGGTGGCTCAGCTTTTGCTGATAGGCGGTGTAATTTGCAAAACGTTTGGCCGCAGGTTCCTGGAAGGGCTGCAGGCAACGCTTTTTATTGTGGGGCTTGCTTTTTTTCCCCTGATTTTGTTTTCCTGCTGACAAATCGGCTTCGTAAAAGCAGTAGAAAAGTAGCTAAGCCTGCAAGAGAAGCACTTAAGCAAAACCTTGGAAGGGCTGAAGAGGGAACGGAAAGAAGGAATCACTCTCCGTTTGCCTGCAGGTCAGGTTTTCTTTTCTTGTGGTTGGTTGGTGTAGAAAGAAATAATCAGAAAGTAGCTAAACATTATCAAGGAATTATGACAGAAACTTTGGACAAAGTTTAATATTTCTTCCTTTTTGGAATGAGCTGATGGAGCTTGTATGTTTAATTTGGAATCCAAGTGATTTTTGCAATACAGGCAAATGGAATTTGGTGCAATCTGACAATGTTTTCCTTACTTAAATATTATGAAAAATTATCAAATTTTGTCTCGATGGGTCTCAGATTCCTTTCTGTGTCTATCCTCTCTTCTTTAAAACCACCGGAGCATGAAAAAAAAAAAAAAAAGCTGCTGAACAACTGAGAGGAGATTCACAAATCTGCCCTGAGTCTGGTGGAGACTGTCACTTACCTAGAGGAATAACTATCCTTAAGAATATATGGAAAATGTTTTTCTTATTTTAGTTAATGAAATGTAGAAAAAGAGAACAGTTTGATTCAGTACCAGGCTAGTTGATCTGCTCTCTTGTCTGACACATTGGGGCAAAGGCTGTGCACAGGGACGGCTGTATAATGAAACAAGGTGAGGTGCCCGCCTCAGGTGGCAAAAAGTGTCCCCTAAAAATTCTCCTACAGCAGCCGCCTCACTTTGCCTAAGTGCCCATAGCTGGGATGTGAGGCCAGCGGGGCTGCAGCTGAGACATCCAGCAGGGCCCATCCCGCTGAGGCTGGAAGACCAGGCCTGGTGGAGCCTCAGGACTGGGATGGCTATGGCAGAGCCCCGCAGCCAGAAGTCTAGGCCTGCTGGTGCTTTAAAGAGGAGCATGGCCACAACTGGAAGAATAGACCCGGGAAGCCTGAGTGCGCGTGAGAGTGAGAACCTGTGTGCATGGGTGTGTTAGAGTAAGAGTGAGTCTGTGTTGATGTTTGAGAGAGCACGTGTATGAGTCTGTATGCATGCATGTGTGAGGGAGAAGGGGTGTGTGAGAGCCTGTATGCATGGGTGTGTATGTGTATATGTGAGAGCGTGCATGAGAGCTTGTATGCATCTGTGTGTGAGGGGGAGAAAGCATCTATATTTGAGAGAGAGGGTGAGAGTGTATTGGTGTGTGTATGTATGTGTGTGTGTGTGTGTAAGAGAGAGGATAAAGTTTGTGTAGCCTTCTTCCACACAGCAATTTCAGGATGACTGCAAATCAAAAGATTTCAGAGAGGCAAAGCAGGGAATTCTTTTTTTATTCGTATAAATTTTAATTTGGATGATGTTTGTTTATTTAGAAATATTTTATTGTTTTTTTAAGACCTATTTGAGATTATTTATTGAATGATCTGTTTGCCAGCTGTTTTGTAATATTTATTCTGTCTATTAATATAGTTTTGCTCTTATAATAGATGTTATATTTCTTGATTTTATTATTGCTTTATGTGCAGTGATAGTGTTTCTGTTGCACTGCATACAGAGTCTGACTTCCTGTGGTTTCCAGTTCAGTTTTTGTCTGCACATTTCTATTTCTATTTTATGGTATCTTTTTTTTCTGTATTTCATGAGGGTCCGTCTGTGTTCTGCATGTGTGACTGAGGTGAGATATTCTGCTACCGTAGCATGTAATTTCTATTTATTGATCTGTAGCAGCCGGGCTTGTGCTGTTCTCCTAATAGGAGGTATATTGGTTTTAGAGCTTGGCGTAATATTTGCAGTGTTGCCTTTTCGTAGATAGGATTGTTACTGTTTGAGTGCTAGCAGTTAATGCTTTTTTAGTATGGGAAGTTTACTATATTGTAACTGTAATTCAGTTTATTCATGGCTTTCTGAGGCTCAAGCCCATGTGAAACGCACTTTACAATAGGTCCTAAGTGTCTTTAGGCAGGGTTTTCAAGTTGGCACCATGTAAAAATAATATACATGTTGTGCTATTTTTAACTCAGAAGACTGTGAATGTCCTTTTTCATGCATAATTGTTAATTATGTGTGGTGAAAGCTTGGAGGGAGGGGTGCAGGGTTCTAAGGTTCACCTAGTGCACCTAATAGCCTTGCACTGACCTGGAGAGAGTGCACCACACACAGACCCCACCATGCCCCTATTTCCCATTTCTCCAGGGGGCAAATGCTGGAGAAAGGTGGGAGGCAGGTGGCAGGGTTGCCAGCTTCCTAGAAGTATTAGCACTGATGCACTCTGCCTCTCCTCTGAGAACTCTGACCCCCTGCTTTCCCCCTTCTGCAGTATTTCAAATAACCGAACGGGCCAGACTACAAAGGGACCCCTCTCAATGATTTGACCTGTGCCATGCCTTGGGGTGGGGGATGCCACCTTATCCCTCACCTCAGGCAGCAGATTCCCTCAGGTCAGCATCTACCTTGGCTGTCCTGCCCACAGCGGCTATGGTGGTTTTCTGTTCCTCTGCCTCAAACTCCGCTTTCTTCTTAGTTTCCTCCTCCTGAGTTCTAGCTCTGGCTAATTTTACAGCGGTCTCTTGTTTACTGAAGGAAGTGTGTCCCCGTGCGCTTCTGCCTCTCTGCGTGCCCTGGTGGCGGCTGCACTTGCTGAGGACATGTTTGAGCAGACTGTCTTCCGTGACCTTGAGGTCCACGAGGAGCATTTGGAAAGGTTAGAATCCTGGGATGCTGTTTCCTTTAAACTCTCAGTCCCTTGCTGTGCTTCTGCAATAGCACTTTGCACTAGATTGTCACGTTCTAGATCAATGACCCTGTGCAGATCTCTCCCTTCCGTGCTGTCTTCAGTATTGATGTTCATCCGGAGTGCAAGGATTTTTCTGATTGGAGTCAATAACATTTATAACTATACTTGAGTTGGTTAATAGCTTGTTGAAAGTCTTCTAACCTGGAAGCGCAAACACATTTGAGTATCAGAGAGGGGACTCTCCCCCACATTCGTCAATTTTGAATTTCTCCCCAATAGGTGCTTCCCTTTACAAGCAGCAACAGGAGCAGTGACCACTGACAGGGTGGACTCATTTGCGTTTTTTCCCTGAGTGGGCTTTCTGTTGGATCAGCCCCGTCCATGCTGTATCAGGTTGCAGCTCACAGATTCACTCTGCTCTTCCAGCTGCTGATGTAACCACAGATGGAAGGGGGGATATGATCGTGCTCCCAGGCTGAGCAACAGACTTGCACAGTGGAAGCGTCTTTTAGATACAGATGAGCAGTTACATGCAGGCTACGCTTTATTTTACTTTGAAGACAAGTCTATAAGGCCAGACCTAGAGTAATCTTTGATTAAGAACTTCTTTAATTTCACGCTCTTTTCACTATTCTGTCCTCAGCTTCCCGAGGTTGGGAGCCTATACAGAGAGTTTAAACCTCTTCCTTGCTTTAAGCTTCCAAAGTCAGAGAAAACTCAGATCATAATACCAAAACATTTATTGCATGATAAACAGTTTGGCGCTCGGTGCAGATGGCATGGTATTAAAGACAATACTATGCTCAAACAGCAGAACTCATGCAGTTGTGATCAGAAAATCTGAGAGCTCGGTCTGCAGGCGTAGAGGAAGCTGAGTCCCTCCGAAGACATCAGCGGTGGAGGAATAAATACAAAGGAAGGCAAGGAAGTAAGGTGAAAAGAGCGCTGCTTCTAGAGTCTGTAGAGGGGAGCTGCAAGCCAAGAGCCAGTTCCAAACTGAACTTTTAATCAGGAAGTAAGGTCTCCCCAAGGTTCCAAGAGGAAACAGACCAATAGGAAAGAAGCAAGAGAACAAAATCAGAGGGGGAGCAAACAGGAACAGATTCAATCAGAAGCTTAGCAACATTAAAAAATATCCAGTAAGAAAGAGAAACTCTACCTACCACATGCAGATAACTTGAGTTGAATAACCTTACAAATGACACCTGGTGGAAGCCTAGTAAGAAAGTATATTTACATACACATTTAAACATACTGCAAAGGAGATCACGTGATGCCTTGAACGGGGTAAGATTTGATTTCTTTTGCTCCGCTTTCCTTCCTGCCACATCCGCCTCCATTGCTCTCCCTGAACATAATTATAACTTGGTGGAAGAGAAGATCGCTTCGTTTTTACTTTGTGCGTCTGTTCTGGGCATGTCGGCTTGTCTGACCCAGCGAGATAAAGAGAGAGACAAAATCAAGCCCGGCACGAACAAAATGGCGGATGCGACTCACTTGCAGGAGGCCTTGACTACGTCCAGAGCAATGATTGATGAGTTGAAAGCAACAATGGTCGATGCTCTAGAGCTGGAGTTCCAGAAAATATTTGATAAATTGACTGAAATCAATGATCGAATGATATCTTTTGACACCCGATTCGAGGAGCTGGAACATCGCATTTCTGCGAATCAGGACATTGCTGCGGCCTTGGAGATGGAGGTGAATAGCCTAAAAACAGCTCTCAGTAAACATGAGGAGCGGATTAAGGAGCTGGAAAACTGCTCAAGGCAGAATAACTTGAGATTTGTCGGCTTCTCTGAATCCTTGCCTGAAGCGGGTCTCACGCCCTTCCTGGAATCATGGCTGGTGAGTACGCTGGGCCTAGAAGTGACGCGGGGACCCCTGCGATTAAATGGGCACATCAGCTGGGAGCACGGTGGGATGGCTCAGACAAATCTTTGGACTTTGTACACAAAACGGAGATCTTGCAAGCCACGCGTTCGGGAAAGAAACTCACCTATGAAAATAAGAACATATTAGTCTTCCAAGACTATTCCTCCAAGCTCTCTGCACTTCGGAAGGATTTCTCGTTGCTCTGGGCCTACAGTTTGCCTTGATCTACCCGGCTACGCTTCATGCTCATCTGCCAGAAGGAGTACAGTGGTGTCAGTCTGTGTCAGAGGCAGCCGATTTAGCCACTCGATAGGAAAAGGCAAATTTGAATTCTCAAGCTGACTCATAGCATTCCTCCTTTGTTCCCCTTGGTAATCTTTTTCTATTCATTTGTTTTGGGGGATGATGTCAGTCTCCCCTGATCAGTGTGCCAAGAGCTTGCTGGACTTGTCAGGCTCTGCACCGGGAACACAGGATCCTTTGCCTTTAATTATGCTTTGGCTAATCATAATTTACATATTTTTGGGGGGGTAGGACTGGTGCTGATTTTCTGTTCAACACTACCGGAGTTAATTGGACTTACCAGGCTCTATACCAGGAACACATCTTTCTTCTGTACCCTGGAGTTTCAGGGAACTCTGAGGACTTTAGATGAGTTGTTTTGGGAGGATTTTTTGCCACTCATGGACTGGTCATATGATTTCTCTGTTTCTTATATAACCGGGGGGGGAGGGGCAGGAGAGGGGTGTTTGGGGATGAATGTTGGCGGGTTGGGAGGATTATGGCATAAATGGTGATCTCACAACTTATGGTGTTGGTTATAGGACTGGGAGTGGGTTTGAGGGGGGCTGGGTGGGTGGGTTGTATTTGGTTTGTTCAGAACAGTTTAGTGTATCACATGGGCTATCTCACAGCAGTGAAGCATGACCGTGTTCGTAAGTTTCATGAGATTTGGGACCCATATTGTACGTGGAAAGGTAAATAGGGTCTGATGTTATCCGGAGCAGCAGATATCATAATAGGGGTCCCGGTGGGGGGGGAGGGGGGAATTGGGGGGCTGGGGGGGGGGAATTAAAACAAAATTGTTTGCATTTATTGTTCAACATACTGTTATACGGTTTCCTTGCAAGCCAGCTTTAATTATCCATGTTGGGTATTTGAGCGCAGTTTTCCTTCAACATGTACTCCACGGGCTATTTGTGTGCCATAGGTGTGATCTCTCATATAGTTGTAACAGGATTGTACTTTTCATTATGTATTATGGCGGGAATGCTAGTCAGCTCCTTGTTTGTATTTGGTTGATATAAATGCATAAATAAAAACTTTCAAAAAAAAAGAACAGTTTAGTGTGTGTGGGTTACTCCTGGATAAGGCTCTGACTGGTTAATATAGCCCCGGGGGGGGGGGGGGGGGGTCGCTCTAGCTGGGGAGGTGACCATCCTAGGATGTTGGTTTTTTTTTTTCTTTTGTATTCTCTAAATTTGGATCTCAATACTGGGTAAATCCACTTTAAAATTGATTTCTTGGAATATTTGCGGTATTCATACTCCCATAAAACAGAAAGATTCTTGATGCACTTAAACACTCTGCTGATAATGTGTTTCTTCAGGAAACGCATTTAAATGATATAGAGCATCTGAAGCTCCAGAGGGACTGGGTTGGGCACCTGCATTTCGCATCCGCTACTACTAGGTCTGCAGGAGTTGCCATTTTGACCAATAAAAATGTTCCTTTACAGGTCACTCCTCGGGGAAGGTATATTATTCTACAAGGAGCCATAGCTGGTCATCGGGTCATGCTCTGCAATATTTACGCTCCTAATCAATATGATTGTTCTTTTTTTTTGTCACATTGTCCAGAAGCTGTTGCCTATTATGGATGAGATAGTAGTAGTGGGTGGAGATTTTAATCTCACTGTGGACCCCATATTAGATAACTCACAACCCCAGAGGGGGTGTGAGGTTAGGAGCTCAAAAGGGTATTCCCTTTTTACTCTATGAACTACAATTTTTATTCTTGGCATACTTTACACCCTTTGAGAGAGGTGTTACTCATTTATCCTGGGCCCATGCTACCTGTTCTAGGCTAGATTATTTTTTTAATATCCAAATCTAGCTTTGCCTAGATTGAGGAGGCTGGTATTGGGCTTACATTGTGCGGGTTGGGAGGGGGGGTACGGCCTCTAGATTGGGGTGGAGGTTTCCTTATTTATATACGGATACTACTTTTCAGGATTACCTGAGGCAAAGGTGCTTAGAATGTGTCGAATAATGACAATCATTTTGAAGACTCCCCAATATTTCTTCTGGTATACCACTAAAGCCGTTTTAAGGGGGGGTATCACTTCCAACAGTGGCCAATCCAGGCCATAAGAACCTGGCAAGTACCCAAAAACTAAGTCTATTCCATGTTGCCATTGCTAATGGCAGTGGCTATTCTCTAAATGAACTTAATAGCAGGTAATGGACTTCTCCTCCAAGAACTTATCCAATCCTTTTTTAAACACAGCTATACTAACTGCACTAACCACATCCTCTGGCAACAAATTTCAGAGTTTAATTGTGCGTTGAGTAAAAAAGAACTTTCTCCGATTAGTTTTAAATGTGCCCCATGCTAACTTCATGGAGTGCCCCCTAGTCTTTCTACTATCCGAAAGAGTAAATAACCGATTCACATCTACCCGTTCTAGACCTCTCATGATTTTAAACACCTCTATCATATCCCCCCTCAGTCGTCTCTTCTCCAAGCTGAAAATTCCTAACCTTTTTAGTCTTTAGTCTTTCCTCATAAGGGAGTTGTTCCATTCCCCTTATCATTTTGGTAGCCCTCTCCTAATCCTGTAACTTTTCCTCCTAATCTTACTGTTCCTATGTATCCTAACCCTTGATCTGTTCAATGTAAAGTCCACCTATTATACTATAAACCAATATGATGTTGCTACGAATATCGGCATAGAAAAATGTATAAATAAATAAATATGCATTCCTTTGTAGATTATTATTCTCAATTATATATGTCTGAGGGAGTAGATTTGGATAAATGCCAAAGATTCTTGGGGATGTTAGGCTTGAAGTCTATCACAGTGGCGCACTTGCAGAAGTTGAATGGTTCATTAGTGCCAGAGAGGTAATAGTAGGGATTCAATCAGCTAAATTATTGAAGGCCCCAGGTCCTGATGGGTTTAGGGCATATTTCCATAAAATATTAATTGACCACATTCCCTCTTTACTCAGTAAGACATTTGCGGCTCTTATAGAGTGGAGCAGTTATCCTGAAGGAGCTAATAAACCAAAATGATAATACCAAAATAAGGGGAATGGAACAGCTCCCCTATGAGGAAAGACTAAAGAGGTTAGGACTTTTCAGCTTGGAGAAGAGACTGCTGAGGGGGGATATGATAGAGGTGTTTAAAATCATGAGAGGTCTAGAATGGGTAGATGTGAATCTGTTTTTTACTCTTTCTGATAATAGAAAGACTAGGGGGCACTCCATGAAGTTAGCATGTGGCACATTTAAAAACTAATCAGAGAAAGTTCTTTTTCACTCAACGCACAATTAAACTCTGGAATTTGTTGCCAGAAAATGTGGTTTTTGCAGTTAGTATAGCTGTGTTTAAAAAAGGATTGGATAAGTTCTTGGAGGAGAAGTCCATTACCTGCTGTTAATTAAGTTGACTTAGATAATAACCACCGCTATTACTAGCAACGTTAACATGGAATAGACTTAGTTTTTGGGTACTTGCCAGGTTCTTATGGCCTGGATTGGCCACTGTTGGAAACAGGATGCTGGGCTTGATGGACCCTTGGTCTGACCCAGTATGGCATGTTCATGTGTTCTTATTACAGTGCTTTCCAAACCTAGCAAGGATCCTATTTTGGGTCACGTCTTATAGACCTATATCTTTGTTGAACTTTGATCAAAAGTTATTAGTGAAAAGTCTGGCTAATAGACTGGCTATGATCCTGTCAGACTAGTTTGGGCCTTGTCAAACTGGTTGTGTTAGAGGCTGATATGCTACGGTGAATGTCCATAGACTATTGACCGCCATTTCCTCCTGCACTAATAAATCTATGTCTTTTATGGTGGTCAAGAAAGCCTTTGACAGGGTGGCATGGCAGTATTTGTTTTCAGTTTTTCATATTATGGGTAGGGAGGGCTTATTTTTGAATGGGATACGGTTGTTATAATAACCCTCTAGCTGCGGTGATGGTTAATGGGGAAACTTCCATGGGCTTCTCGGTTCATAGAGGCATGAGACAAGGTTGCCCTCTCTCTCCTTTGTTTGCTTTTGTCTCTAGAACCCTTATTGATGGCCATACAACAGCATGCTCACATTCAGGGTTTGGCAATGGATCCTTCAGCTTTTAAGTATGCTGCATTCGTTATTGATGTGTTGGTGTTCCTTCGGGACCCCTTCACCTCGCTCATACATTTCCTATCTCTCATTCAAGAATATGGGGAATTTTCTGGATTTAAACTCAACATGGATAAATCGGAGGCCATGATATATCCTGACAATCTTAAAGGAGACTGGGTTGGAGACTTCCCATTGAAATGGGTGGAAGGCTCTTTTCAGTACCTGGGGATTCTCATCCCTTTGAATTTGGACCAGTTATGTGTTCTTAACCTCCAACCCCTGCTTACTGGTACCAAGGATAGATTAGCTATATGGCAGAATCTTCCTTTATCTCTGGGAGACTGGGTGAGCTTCTTTAAGATGGTCATATTCCCAAAATGGTTATATGTCCTTCAGATTTTGCCCATCCATTGTTACGCTTGGGCTCCGGTCAGGAGGCGTGAACACCACCCAGCAGGGTGGCTCCAGGTGGAGAGAGATAGGAAGCTAGAAACAGTGTCTGGTTCCAGGCTGGGTCAAGGCAGGCAGCAATAAGCAGTGTCTAGTTCAGGCTGGGTCAGAGCAGGCGGCAAGGAGCAGAGTCTAAGTTCAGGCTGGGTCAGGGCAGGCGGCAATGAGCAGAGTCTAAGTTCAGGCTGGGTCAGGGCAGGCGGCAATGAGCAGAGTCCAAGTTCAGGCTGGGTCAGGGCAGGCGGCAATGAGCAGAGTCTAAGTTCAGGCTGGGTCAGGGCACAGTAAGCAGGGCAAGGCAGGTCAGAAGGCCCGTAGGCCACACACACACAGAAGGCCCGTAGGCCACACACCATAAGCGGGGCAAGGCAGGTCAGAAGGCCCGTAGGCCACACACACACAGAAGGCCCGTAGGCCACACACCATAAGCGGGGCAAGGCAGGTCAGAAGGCCCGTAGGCTCCACACACACAGACAGAAGGCCCGTAGGCCACACACCATAAGCAGAGCAGGGCAGGTCAGAAGGCCCGTAGGCCACACACACACAGAAGGCCCGTAGGCCACACACCATAAGCGGGGCAAGGCAGGTCAGAAGGCCCGTAGGCTCCAAACACACAGACAGAAGGCCCGTAGGCCACACACCATAAGCAGAGCAGGGCAGGTCAGAAGGCCCGTAGGCCACACACACACAGAAGGCCCGTAGGCCACACACCGTAAGCAGAGCAAGCAGGTCAGAAGGCCCGTAGGCCAGGTGAGAACAACGAGGAAGGAGGCCCGAAGGCCGCGCAAGGCAAGGAAAGGAAAGGCCCGAAGGCCGCGCAGGGCCAGGCAAGGAAAGGCCCGAAGGCCGCGCAAGGCTAGAGCAGGGAGCCCAGGTGAGCTCGATGCCGAAGCACCGAGGCAACTGTCAGGCAGGGTTATAAGGACACACCCAGAGCACAGAGTGGACAGATAAGATGGACTGGGCCTGTCCGGAAAGCCAGCACTAGAAGGACCCCTGGTGGTGAGGCGGTTGCACTGCAGCCAAAACTGTAACATCCATCTCGTGAGGACTGACCTAAAGGCCTTAGATAAGATGTTTACTACCTTTCTTTGGGCAGTGAAGAACCTAAAATAGCACTTGCCAGATTGAAGAAGAACTGGGACAAGGAGGGATGTGTCTCCTCGATATGGAGGGTTATAATTTGGACAGTTTATTGTGGGTGGTTAGGGATTGGCTTTGGCTCTGTTTTCACTGATATTGCTAGTTAATTTAGCTTTGCCCTATTATTTCTCATTTGTGGAAGAAAATATTGTCTTATAGAATTCACCTGCTGGGATGTGATTTGCCTTTGCAGCCCGAAATATTACTGTTTGAAATGCGTTCATGCACATATATTAGGAAGACAGATGAGAGGATTCTTGTGAGGAAATTGTTGGCTCAGGGGAAGCACCCGGTCTTGTTGGTTTGGAGGGAAAACATCTCTCCTTCTTACTGGCAGTGGCGCAGTGCAGTACATTCCATGACAGAAATGGAGTCCTTGGCGGCTCACTCGTCTTTTAGATCCAAGACCAGATTTTTGAGACTATGGGATCTGTATATCCAAAATCTTTCAAGTAGAGCTAGGAGTTTAATTTTGAATACTTTGTAGACAACATTGGGAAGAGGAAGGTGGGGACTGGAGGAGTAGGAGGGGCTGGGGTTTGTGAGTAGGGTCAGACATGCAAGAACAAAGGTAGGTGTCTGGTTTGGTAAAATTATTAATTCTAATTGGTAGGTGGAGGTGGTTAGTTGGGATGGAGGGTACCAAGAGGGAGCCAGGAAGTTTATATTCACACTTGCATGACCAATCTAGTTCTGGCACTGGTTTGTTAGCATAATGGATTAATATGACTACTATTGTACGTGACAAATTAAGATATATTCCTTCTCCTGGATTTGGTTCCATTCTTGAAGTTAATAAAATATATTTAAACATACTGCAAAGGCAGGACACAAGGTGTGTCCCAAAGCAGAGAAAAGGAATTGTATTCATAGTCCAAAAATTAAGCGCAATCTAGAAAATGTCAGAAAAATCTGCAGTCTAGAAAAATACCAAACCACAGGAAAAGAAATCCCAGCTTTTTAGTTTCAAAGAGGTCGATATTCAGAAGCTGTTTAGACAGATAACTGAGAAGTTATCCCTCTGAATGGCTACCTGGCGATATTGAAAGCCATATGCGGCTAAATTTGGAGTTAGCCTCTTAACCTATGCAGCTAATTCTGGTTGGGCCGGAGGGCTGTCCTAAAGCTAGCCGGTTAGACATAACTGACTGACTTTAAGGTAGCTGGATATATTCAGTAGTGTAACTGCGCCACTGAATATACCCTGCTAGTTAGCCAGATATGTTTATCCAGCTAACTAGCCCAGCCAGACATTTTGGTACTATCCCATAGAAGGCTCTTCCTTCTTACGTCTCCACTAAGACTTTTTCTTTCTTTAAGCCCCAGTGAAGATCAGGAAACTTCTCCTTTTACCACTTAGACTATGCTTCCCCAGGCAGAATGGTGTCCTTTTGCTCTGAGAGTCCTTATTCTCTTGATTGTTTCTCCAGTCTGCACTGAAGGGAGTTCATGTTTGCTCCTCCAGCAAATCCACAACTTTTACCGTTCAGCCCTTAACTCCTTGAGCTGAAGGCAGACATCCTTAGTCTCTCTCTCTCTTTCTCTCTCTTTCTTTGCTCTGTGCCTCATGGTAAGCACCTTTGTCACTCCCAGCCCATTCCCTTTGGGGGAGGCACCCAAAATCCATCACTCCTTCACCCACACCTCCTGAACTTCCCCTGAACCTCTATTGCTGGAAAGTTCCACATTTTAACAGTCACTCCTTTCTAGTAACTCATAGGCAGGGGTCACGTGTACATATTGTGTTGGATACAGGATGATTACACATGTTCACTGCTTTGAACCTTGGAAAGCCTTATTTAAAGATTTTAGACAAAATAAATTTGTTTTGAAAATTGTCTATATGATTAATTTCAAGCATGTAAAGATTCTCCGTGCAGTCAGTAGCAGACCCTCCATTCAGTAATTCATAGCAAAGCTATTCAAGCATAGAGACAAGATTTTGATTCCAAATGAATATTCTGCTGATGGAACCAACTTCTTGAGATTTATCTTGAGCTTTAATAAATTACTGTATGGGATGCCTGGTTTCCTGCATTCTGTTGACACGTTTGACCATTTCCTGCAACCCTTCTCGTTTCCTTTCCTTCCCATAGTCAACACTGGACTATGGTGCTGGCTACAAAAGGAAGCAGCATGTTGTCAGGTTATCAATCTTGGTTTATTTTTATGTTCATGTTGTTTCTCATCTGATTCCTTTTTTTTTTTTTTTCATCCGAAAATGTTTTTTTTAGGCTTCTCCATTCCCGTAGTGTGTTACAAAGATTGGTGATTTCAGCAAAGCAAGGATCGGATGTTGTAAATATTCTTATGAAAGCATTATCTTGTATTACATGTTCTGAAAGCTGAAACTATCTACTGATTCTGAATGGATGAATCCCTCTAGGAATGATTATGTTGCAGATACAGTGATCAGCCTATCATTATAAACTCGCAGATAATACTTTGCCATTGAAGATCAGAACTTTTTTTTTCTGATTATCTGTGGAAGGAAATATAGTAAATGTCTGAACTGGCAACCTTTTAAATACATTCAATCTTCAGTTCTGTGGAATTTTTGGTAACCCTAGTATTGTGTTCCCGAGTAGAGCATAGGGTCCTGCCGCCACCTCTGCAGCTGGAGCAGGCTTGCATGCATTAAGTTCCCTGCCCCCTCTTTCCTTCCATAGCATCGTGAGAGAATCAGTCACTTTGAGCAAGAGATGACTTTCAGTGTTCGGATCTCAGCCAAGATGACCTTGCCAGTAAGGAAACCTGTAATAGATATGCAGTAGTGCTTAGTTATTGGGAGAAAATATTTCAAGGGTGGAAGCTTCTTGCTGTGAGCCTCTCCTTGCAGAGAAACCAGTTTTCTCCGGGATAGATATGGCTTTTCAAACTCTTCTCCTAATCTGTCACCAAAACATTTGACCTATTTTATCTAATAGTGACAATTTTGGCAGACCTGTCAAAGATTTTATGAACTACTTACTGCCTGCTTAGATTTGAAAGCTCTTTTAGACTAGCAGCTCTGTCGCCTTTTGGGAAGATGTGTGATCTAATGATTAGAGCAGGGTTAGCCTTTGCATGTGAAGGGCCAAATTACATTTTTTTTTTCTCACTCTGAGGGCTAGCAAGCAATTTTGTAAAAGATACTAACAACACCAAAAATGTGCATTGCTGTGAACAGGCTTCAAATAAGACTAACATATTAGCTTATGCTGGTATTTCTGTATTGACCGAACACTGTTTTTAATGAAATATCTAACAAGGGGGGAGCAAACTTGAGTTTGCTAGTTTGTCCATCTGCACCCCCGGGGATGATAATAGTAACTGGCTTAACCCCATCAGCTAGATATCTGGGCTAAGGTACGCTCTTAGAAGGAGCGTGCTGGAAGGCTCACTATCCCAGGCTCCATGTAAGAAAGCTGACGGTGGGTGAATCCTGGCGCAATCTGGAGACAGTATGTGATTTTTCTATCTAGGGGCAGTAGGGAGGGTGTTTTGATTTTGATTCCTTCCAGTGCCATGACCCCACCTTTTTGGAGGAAAGGCTTTGAGAAGATTTTTGGATTTTAACTGACCGGTGTCTGAGGGAAGGGCTGGAATCGGAGATCTTTTGACCCATTCGACCAGTTAACAGATTGGATGAATAGAAGGATGTAGGCTTTTGAGCTGCTAACTCAAGAGACTTATTTTTAATAGTTGACTAACGGTTGGAAGGTTTTGACTTACTGGAACCCAATTTGGATATCTTTGCTTGGGGATGTTTTTCCAGACCAGTTCATGCCTGAACTGGAGCTACACTGTAGTTATCCCACGCTCACTGGTGAGGATATTTTCAGTCAGGATGAAGGTGCAAAATCAAGAATGGAAGTGAGCAGGGTAAGGATGGACATTTTGTTGTGTTTTTGTTTTTTGTTTTTTTAATTGTTGATTCTTATTTTTGTCATCTTGACCTGGATGTTCTTTTTAAGATCCAGTGAAGAGTATCTTTTATTTGAACACCAACTACAGACTCCAGTGTTTTCATTAAGTGTTACCCTACCGGACATGGATGGACCCCCTTTGTGATTCCTGGTTTCTCCCTGTGGTGGTAATTTTGGTTTTCTTACTCTTACTCTGAGACTTCCCGGAGATATCTGATCTAGAGTGTGAAGTAGTCACTGAGATTTATTTATTTAAACAATTTTATATTCTGCCTCTTCCACATCCAGTGTACAGGGAGGATAGTAATCAACAGCGCCTTCCCGTCCGGACCTGAACTCGTTCCCGTAGCACCCCTGGTCTAGGGTAAAGCACTGAAACAGGGGACCAGCTACATTTAAAAAGTAGGCTTCAACTATAGCAGGGGTCTACTATTCTGCTCTTTCGAATGTGCTTTGTTTCCAATGCAGATTACCAGGATTGCAAGTTCAGGTACCAGAAAAGATGTAAGGGAATTCTCTCCTAAATCTCTGATAGTGCGGCCTAGTAAAGCATCTCCTGATACATGTGGCTCTGTCACTGGAAGCACCGTGACCGACAGCGGTGGCCCGGCACGCGTGCGTTATTCATATAATGTGACTTTCTGCACGAGGTTCAGGGCACCTCCGTCATTTCCTGTGAGCTCGAGAAAATCTCTTTAGACGTAGTCTACGAAACCTTGACCAAGGTTAAGGGATGCTAGTCTCACTTTGCAGCCTCGCCTCCCGCATGCCACCTCTCTCTGCCAGAAGATGTTATTTGAAGGTTTTCAAGGGGAAAAAAAAAGCTTTCTTCAAAAAAAAAAAAAAAAAGTGAAAAGCCCTGCTCCTCCTCTTCTACCATTAACAAAAGGGCTAGTGGTCTCTGGCTAAGCAGCAGCCTAGTTCAAACACCAGAGGGACTTTTTGTGGGCAGGGTGGAGAGAGAGAGAGGCTGTTTTCAGAGATCTGTGATTAACCATTTCAGTCAATTCATACAGATGATCTGTTCAGCCAGTTACCTCTTCTAAGCAGTTGCTGCATGTCGCCGAGCACAGATTGACAGCAGTGTCCTTCTGTTTCCAAAATAGCCAAGAAATCCATAACGATGCGGCAGCGGATCCTCTCCATTACAGACAAACTGCTTAATGCCGCTCCACAGCAGTCCCTTTTTCTAGGAACTTTGCACCCAGTTTAAATAGGAACGCTTCTTATTACTATGGCAACCACTGCTTTTCACAAATGGCATTTTCTTCGCCGAACGCTCAACCCTCAAATTATTCCTCTGCCCTTTTCACTTGAACTCCTGATTTTAGCACTGTGCGATGTGCAGATCTTTCAATGTGAATTCTCAGAAATAAAACAGTGGTTTGGAAATTGACTTTAACGGCTGCCCGAGTTTTTTCTAAAGTTGGAGAGAGATTATACATAAACGAAGATCCTTACATTTATTTTCTTTCATGGAAGTTGAGATAGTTTGACAAAAGATTGCCAGGATCTCAAGCAAGTAATATAATGTGATAAAATCCATAAAATACGGAGAGTGGAAGAGGCTTGTAAAATGATTCAGCGTGCTCTTTAAAGCTTTCCTCTGTTCCAGCGTGGCCCACCAGCACAGCTCATGAAAGTAGCATTCCTGTGTTGGGGGCTTGTTTTGCTTGTTTGTTTAAAACGGATGTGAGTCCCAGGTTCTCCTTGCAGCTTTACAGCCAGCAGAAGAGCAGTGACGTGCAGCAGCTGCAGCTTTATCTCACCCCGTGATGTCACGTTAATGACTGAGCTGGATTCGGTGCACAACAGCACACAGCAAAGCTGATTTAATTACACCAAAATAGGTTTATAATAACTTTTTTTAATCTTGTTTCATGCCCTCCTGCCAGGGCATCCCAAGGTGTATTGCAATGTTGAACAGGGATGATAAAAAGGCATGTAAGAAACAGGTAGAGCAGCGCGGCCTTTGATAGCATATCACTTGAGAAATTAATTGTCCGGTTGCAAGGCTTTGGTGGGTGGGGGGAGTAGTGCTCAGATGGCTTATCTCATTTTTACGTAATAGGATGCCGAGTGTGCAAGCTGGTTCGTTTGCCTCCACGTGGAGAGAGATTATGGTAGGGGGTGCTACAGGGGTCTTCCTTGTCGTCAGCTCTTTTTAACTTATATTTAGCTCCATTGGGAGCTGTGATTAAATCTTTGGATGTATATCACTATTTGTATGCTGACGATACACAAATATATATTCCAGGTGGGGTTAATGGTTTGGCCCAGGCATGCAAAATAAACCATGAGTGTAGTTGGCTTTGTAAAAATGGCTTGTTAAATGCAGCCAAGTCCAAGGTATTGTTGTTGGAAAAGCCTCTCCGTTAAATGGAGTCTCTGAAGTGAGTTACGCTGGAATCTGGGAATGTATTTGTATTCCTCTTTATCACTTAAAGCTCGCATTCAGCCTTTAATGAAAATGTATTTTTATAAATTTAAAAATGCTGAAGCCCCTCCTGCACTTTTTGGATTTTGAGACGTCATTTAAAACGGTTGTGCAAGCATTAATTTTATCTAACGTGGATTATTGCGGTACTCTTTGCTGGATTGCCAGGTGCTTTAATGCGATCCATACAACTGATCCAGCATGCTACTGCAAGGCTTATTATAGGAGCCAATACGCATTACGCCTATTCTATACTCCTTGCACTGGTTGCTGGTTAAGTGGAGATAGCTGTTTAGAATATTAATTACTGTGCACAAGCTTGTATACTTAGATATTAAATGTTTTGTAGCAAATTCTTTAACCTGGTTTGAGTCCTTGGGAATGCACTTTTTGGCCTTATCAGCTTCCCAGGGTTATAGGTTACAAAGAACTCGAGACAGGGCGTTTTCATAAATAGCCCCAAAGTTATTGCCCAACCTTCCTACTGAATTGCATACGGAGAGAGAGGGAGATCAAATTGTTTAGGACGAGGCTTTTTCTGAAGGTATATGCATTAATTTATTTTGTATATTTTAATACGTGTTTTGATGTGATTTGACTTAAATGTGTTATGTGTGTTTTGTACTGTTATCTGCACTGAGCACAGTGTAAGGAAGCTGCGGAATATAAGCTTGTAAAAATAAAATATAAATAATATAACAGAATAAAATATAATAATCACTAAATGCAACTTACAAAAAGAGCATCCCGGGTTTCTGTTTAAACTAGCTGAAACCTCTGCAGTGCAAATTCGGGCAAATAACCTAATTTTAAAACCCAATTTCAGCTCCTGTTTAAAAACTATGGCTATTTCAGTCCAGAATAAAGAGACATATTTTCACTGCATGTTGTGGAAGGATGGATAATCCAATAATAAATGTATCTTCTTCAGTGATTTGTTTCAAATAATAGGAACCACAAAGGAAAAAGCTCTTTGTCTAGTCCTTACAGCCTAGCGTCTGTCAAAGATGGAACCATCAGGAGAGCATTGTGAGCTGAATAGCAAGGCGGTCCCAGAAGTATATCTCACTAGACCTTCTGCCCAATAACTAGGAGCCGTATTATACAAGGATTTAAATGCCTGAATTCACCCTTTAACACCTTAGATTGAGAGCCAGGGCAGTGTCTTTAACAAGCCTAATATCTCTGTACCTGGCACCAGTAAAGAGATGAAGGGGTTATTTTTATATATGATTTTAAATTTATATATCATTAACCACATGCCAAAGAAATCTATCGCATATATACATCCAGAAGAAAAAAAGATTATGTATTTATGTAAATTCAAGTCCACTAATAATGGAGGACCCAGATAGTATGCAAACAAAGGAAAAAATCATAAGAAAACCACAAAAAAACAAACAAACTGGGAGTTAAACAAAACAGAGCAGTACATGCACCCATCCAACCAGATAGGAAGGCATCAAAATGATCTTAAGCTTACTTCTTAAAAAGGAAAGTAAGATAATCAGACTCAACAAACACAAAAGAATTCTCTTGATAACCCATGGAAATTTAAGGAAAAAATGTAGCTCCAACATCGAGAACTTGTTGATGCAAAGTGATAAATCTCTTCCTAATACCCTGCAAACTCCTAGATAAATCAGGATATGTCTAACCAGTTCACCCCAAAAGAGGACTAAATCCATCGCAAAAGAGACCATTGGTTTGCTCTTGTTTTTCCCCTCCAACCCCCTCCTTGAAGATGTACTGCCTTTGAAACTGCAACTCAGATCCTTATAATCTCCCATCTGGACTACCACAATTCACTCCACATCAGACTCCCCCAAAATCCTAAATCATCAGCTGCAGTTCATACAGAACACAGTAGCCCGCATGATTAAGGATGCCAACAGAAGTGATCAAAAAACGCCAATCCTGAGATCTCTACACTGGTTCTGAGTCCTCCACTGCACCCAACTTAAAATCCTGATCCTAACTACAGACCCTCAAAGGTCTAGCTCCAGCACATTTCAACAGCTCTCTTACCCCCCTGTTTGTTGTCCCACTCACTATATCAGACTCACCTAGTAGTTCCATCTCCAAAAATAATGCACCTCACCGATAGTAGAAAGAGGATCTTCGCAGGATCAGCCCCAACCTTGTGTAATATAAACCACCCCATTCTAAGACTAAAGGTGATGTATAGTTATCAACATTAAAAAAAAAAAAAAAAAAAAAGCCAAATGTAGTATAACAAAACATAAGCATAAAAACCATGAAACTGAATCAAATGATGCACACAGACTCAGGCAAACACATTTTACATAAGTTTCTGAACTGGGTCACTAAACCCGACTCCCTGAGATTCAAAGATGTAAAGAGTTCCACCTAGTGGATCCGCAAGATGAAAAAGATTTTTTTTTTTTTTTTTATAGTGTCCATTTTATAAAGGGGCGGATTTTAAGAGCCCTGCTCGCCTAAATCCGCCCAAAACCGGGCGGATTTAGGCGAGCAGGGCCCTGCGCGCCGGTAGGCCCTATTTTACATAGGCCTACCGGCGCGCGCAGAGCCCCGGGACTCGCGTAAGTCCCGGGGTTTTCGGAGGGGGGGCGTGTCGGGGGCGTGTCTGGGGCGGGACCGAGCACAGCGGCGTTTTCGGGGCGTGTCGGGAGCGTTCTGGGGGCGGGCCCGGGGGCATGGCTACGGTCCGGGGCGTGGCCGCGCCCTCCGGACCTGCCCCCAGGTCGCGTCCCGACGCGCTAGCGGCCCGCTGGCGCGCGGGGATTTACTTCTCCCTCCGGGAGGCGTAAATCCCCCGACAAAGGTAAGTGAGGGGTTTAGACAGGGCCGGGCAGGTGGGTTAGGTAGGGGAAGGTGAGGGGAGGGCAAAGGAAAGTTCCCTTCGAGGCCGCTCCGATTTCGGAGCGGCCTCGGAGGGAACGGAGGTAGGCGGCTCGGCGCGTGCCGGCTATACGGAATCGATAGCCTTGCGCGCGCCGATCCCGGATTTTAGCGGATACGCGCGGCTACGCGCGTATCTACTAAAATCCAGCGTACTTTTGTTGGCGCCTGGAGCGCCAACAAAAGTACGCCTATTCGCGGTATTTGAAAATCTACCCCAAAGTGTACAAGAAATTTATCGGCTGAACACAATTGTCTCACTGGACAAATAGTAACATTTTAAAATAGATGGTCTGGAGCTAAATCATATGATAAATAAAATCTTAAACAATATGAAATACAACAGGGAGCCAGTGAAGCAATTTCATTGCAGGAGTTATGTGTCATAATATTTAAGGCCCAGTAACAGATGGGCGGCAGTGTTTTGAAGTAACTTAAGTCAGAATAACTGAGCCACAGGAAGCCCAACATACAAAGAATTACAATAATCTAATCTTGTTAGCATTAAAGTATAATCATGACTTCCATGAAAGTAAAGAACACAAATTGCAAATGAAAGAGAGATTTCCTTACTATGTATGTTATTAATCTAGATCCTTCTATCAGGCTTTCTCCAGATTTCCCATTCTTCAGAAAACTGGTTAAATCATAGAAACATGAGAGCAGAAAGACTTCATGGCCTGTCTAGTCTGCCCATCCATCTTTGATGTAGTGTTTGACCCTAACCAGTAAAATGAACACTTTATAAAATCTGTACCTAACCACTATAGCTTTTTGCAGTACATAAGAATATAAAATATGCTTCTTTAATTATTTTTGGCCTTTAACTTCCTTCCAGCTCTTAAGCTTCCCAAGTTTTTTTACTCCTTGTTAAATGTAACTTTATCTTATTCTCTTTTCTTGTTAATTACTTTTATTTATTGCTTCTGTTATACCCTTGTTTTATGTAAACCGATCCGATATGGTTTATTTACTATGAAGGTCGGTATAAAAAAGTGTTAAATAAATAAAATAAATAAATAAAGTGCCATGTTGAATCAGTCCAAAGGTCCATCAAGCCCAGCAGCCTGCTTCCGACGCTGACCAGTATCTCAAAACTCAAAAGTAGATTCAATTGTTTGCTGCTCACTCCCTATGTCACAGGGTGGGTCTCCCTGAGTCACCTGGTTTAATAACTATTTATGGGCTTTTCTTCCATGAACCTGTCCAAGCCCTTTTTTAACTCAGCTAAGCTAGCGGCCTTGACCACATCCACTGGCAATTCCACAGCTGGATTGTGTGTTGAGTGAAAAAAAATACTTTCTCCAAGCTTTTTAAATCTGCTCCCTGTTAGCCTAAAGGAGTGACCCCAGTTCTAGTGTGTTCTCTTTGAAAGGGTAAATACCCATTCCCTGTTTACGTGTTTTACTCCACTCATGATTTTGTAGACCTCGATCATCCCCCTCCCTCCCCCCCCCCCCCTCAATTGTCTCTTCTCCAATATGTTTACCCTTTCTTCATAAAGGATATGTTCCATCCCCTTAACCATTTTTGCTGCCTTTCCCTGTATCTTTCTAACGCTACTATATTCTTTTTGAGATGGGTGACCAGAATTGCGCACAATACTCAAAATGTAGCCGCATCATTGATCTATACAGATCTGTTCTTTTCTCCATTACTTTTCAAATAATTCTTCGCAGGCATACTGAGCTGAGGATTTTGGCCTCAATGAATCTTGGATCCTTTTCCTGGGTGATCATTCTTAATGCAGAACCCAACATATTTTTCTCTTAGGTGCATCACTTTACAATTGTCCACATTAAATTTTGTGTGCCATTTAGATTCCAGTTCTCTAGCCTTGCAAGGTCCTTCTGTAGTTCCTTACCATCTGCCTGTGTTTTAACTACCCTGAATATTTTTGTGTCATTATGCAGATTTGATCACTTCACTCATCACTCCCCTTTCTAGATCATTAATGAATAAGTTGAACAGCATCGCTCCCAGGACAGATCCAGGGGGTACTGAACTGTTCAGCTTTCTCCACTGGGAAAATTGATCTTTTAAGTCCTACCTCTTTGTTTCATGTCTTCCAATCAGTTACTGCTCCACACTGAGACAACCTTATCTCATGGTTTTGCAGTTTACTGATGAGTCTATAATTATCCAGTCTCTAAATTCTACCTCTGCTGTGCCTCAATCGTTTATATTGTATCTATCTGCTGTGTTTCTGTATGTATTCACTACAGCTGTTTGCACTAAAATTACCTATATGCTGAATTGTACCTCTACTGTACTCAGTTCTTCATGCATATTGTAGCTGAACTAGCTGCTATATGCCTATAATATGCTTTAAACTCTTTTGTTGGAAAGACGTGCCATAAATAAATGATGGCTTGACTTGATTGAACAGTAATTTGGGAAAATATTTATTTCAAGCCATCTTAAGATATAACTTGCCAAGGAACCAGACTTTGTATACACACTGGCATAATCGTTACCAAGTGACGAAATCTGTGCTCTTACAAAACAGACCAAAGATCTAGTGTCGTCAAATTGTTCTTTACATGGAATCTCTGTCTAGCATGATTACTTCAGCTCAATTGATTTCTAGAATTCTACAAAACCAGACAGAAATACACTTGCAATTACAGTTACTGTTGGAGGCAAACAAGGTGAAACATTTGTGAATCTACTACTCATTGGGTATACTTCATAACTGATGCAAGCCAGAAGGATGGGGAAACAACTTTAGCAAATAAGTTTGCTCAAGGACTTTGGTCTAAGTAGAATCAATTCCTGCCGGTATAGAAAAACACTAAATAAATATAATAAATAAAATATGAAGTTATTAAAAGCAAAATGAAAAATTACTACTTACCTGATAATTTCCTTTCCTCTAGTAAGGGCAGGTCAGTCCTCACGAGTGGGTTATGCATCTCTGCCAGCAGATGGAGACGGAGAAAAAAGCTGATGTCAACGCTATATGGTCCCACCCTGACATTACCCCTCCAGTATTCTCTGGAAAAGCCAAATGTGGACAAAACTGATTATACTGGAACCTTAATAATAACAATCAAACATTCATGCTTCCATCCATCAGGAACTCTGAGCTTAGCCAAAAGAAGGAACATATCTAGTAAACTAAGGCTAGAGAAGCTACTTACCAGTTTTCAATGAAGAGCAGGAATCATAGTATGCATAGCACATCCGAAGAAAGCTAACCACAAACTTAAAAATCGGCAGCCGAGGGTGGGTCTGGGGTTGACTTGCCTTTTCTAGAGGAAAGGAAATTATCAGGTAAGTAGTAATTTCTCCTTCCTCATTGTTAGGGCAGGTGAATCCCCACAAGTGGTAAATACCAAAGTATCGGGCCAATACAGTAAAGTCCGCGGGAGAGCGAGCGCACAGGACACTCTCCTGTGCACGCGATACAGTATGCAAATTAGGTCCGGTGGTAGAAACAGGAAAAAAAGAGGCGTTAGGGACACTAGCGCGTCCCTAGCGCCTCTTTAGGGACAGGAGCGGCGGCTGTCAGCGGGTTTGACAGCCGACGCTCAATTTTGCTGGCGTCGGTTCTTGAGCCTGCGGACAGCCATGGGTTCGGAAAGCGGACGCCGGCAAAATTGAGCGTCCAGTTTTCAACCCACGAGCCGCAGACCTACTTCGAAATTTTTTTTTTTACTTTTTTTACCCTTCGGGACCTCCGACTTAATATCGCCATGATATTAAGTCGTAGATTGCACAGAAAAGCAGTTTTTACTGCTTTTCTGTGCACTTCCCCGGCGCCGGCAGAAATTAGCGCCTACCTTTGGGTAGGCGCTATTTTCTTAAAGAAAAATGTGTGGCTTGGCTGCATTTGCATGTTTCAGGCGCTATTAGGTTCGGGGGGGTTGGACACGCGTTTTCGACCCCTTACTGAATAAGGGGTAACACTAGCGCGTCAAATGCGCGTCCAATCAAGGGTTAACAGTGCGCTCCAACGGAGCGCACTGTACTGTATCGGCCCGTTAATCTCAAAAAGGGGCGGGGGAAGCTACCAGCAGTTCAGTCAATAACACCCGCGTAAACCCGGCAACCTCCCTAGCCCTAACATCCAAGTGGTAATGCTTGGAGAAGATGTGCATAGATGACCGTGTCACTGCTCGGCAAATTTCAGCAGGCGACAGCAAAGTTCCGCCCACGATACCGCCCGAGCCCTCATGGTATGCAGTCTTATATGTTTCAGTAAGGCAACCTCAGCAGCCACGTAGGCTGCCGTAATGACTTCCTTAACCCAGCGGGCAGTCGTTGCCCATGGTCACCGGTGCTCCCTGCTTATCTTCTCTATGGAGCACAAACAGGCGATCAGACTTCCGAACAGACTCTGTCATCTCCAAGTACCGCAGTAAATGACGCTTGACATCCAAGGAACGCAAAAGGCAGTACTCGGCTTCATCTCTGTCTCTGTCCAAAGCAGGCAGAGAAATGGACTGTTTCAAATGAAAGTCCAAAATCATTTTGGGCAGAGAAAGGAGGGCACAGTCCGAAGTTGAACTGCACCTGGAGTCCTAGGGAGAAAAGGCTTACAGCCGGAAGAGCCAGCAGCTCAGAGACATGATGTGCCGAACAGATTGCTACCAGAAAAACTGTCTTCACGATAAGCAGCCACAAGGAAAAAGTATGCAGCGGTTGAAATGTCGGACCTGCCAAAAACTCCAGAACCAAGTTAAGGTCCCACAGAGGCATCGGAAGCTACAATGGGGGGGGGGGGGGGGCAAAGATGCTTCACACCCTGCAAAAAATGGCACCTGGATGCCTAAATTGGATGGCCAGTACCGACACCTGAGCTGGACGCACAAGAGACGTGTTTGGAAGGAAGAATGCTCAGACTGGATGCGCATAAGGATGCACAGGTGTGCGCCGACGGCCTGCAGCAAAAAAACGCGTGAAACGACCCTGCAGCCTACCACGCACCAAAATGGGAGAAGCTTGGGAGCGGGGCCTAGCCAGACAGCTGCTTAACCCGCCGTGGCTGCAATATCTCCTCACCTCACAGACCTCCCCAGAGATGTGAGCAGGACAGCCAAACACCGAGGAAACAGATCCTTCTCCTGCTGCTTTCCTTTTTTTTTTTATCTGAGCTAAGCCCTCCATGGCTGAAAGCAGGAAAGAGTCCCAGCTACAGGGGGAGAAGAAGCTAAAGCCTTCACTGCCAAGCATCTCTAGGCCTGCAAATGCTAATTTGAATTTAGGTCCATGTCAATCAAGGCTACTGGACTGGAGGCAGTCTACAGAGGGAGGGACCACAGGGTATCACTTCAGGAGGCAAGCGGTGCTACATAGACATCTCGTCTTTCCGATATCTCCTTCCCAACTTCTTTTCTTCTTTCTTTTTATTATTTCTTTCTTTTTTTTTTTTTTTTTTTCCTCCCAGGCAATCCTCCAAAGGGAAATTTATGTCCACCATCTGCTGGAGACTGAGATTACTGGTGGGCTGATGTGGGGACGGGACTATATGTCCGTGATGTAAGCTTTTGCTCCGTCTCCATCTGCTGGAAGAGGTGCAGGGTTGTCTTCCCCAAATGCTAAGAAAGCATTACGTATTCAATCTTTAAATATAAAGTTTATTTATTTAGCCGTTTTATATACCATCGTTCCAACATCAGATCGCAACAGTTTACAATATCAGCCTACAGTTGCTGGGTCAACATTACCATTCTCTTTCAATGCTGAAAAAAAGCTCAGATATTATTCAGATTTGCAAAAACTAAATATTTATTTACTCTCTTAATTGTAACTATATCATTAAAAAAAAAAAGAAACTGTAAACTATTCCTCACAAATATCAGACAAACCTCATCACTAGCTGCACACTAATAAACTGTCAATACAAAATAGTTCATACTATATCAACATCATAATACATCCTTCCCCTTCAGCATGCTAAACTTTATAGTTATTCCAAATTCTCAGCGTATTAGAAACAAATTACAAATAATAAAAAGTAATTCACAAAAATGCCCTTGTTTATATATAAGATGTTCAACAATAGCCTACATGTAACCATCAGCTCATAAAATTTTGGCAAACATTCTGAGAAGTAGATTAAATTATCCAAATCACCCGACATGGGCATAACTGGACCTGTTGCTCATCCCCTCTGTATCACCATTAACTGTTTGTTTAACAGCATTTATATATCGCTTGTAAAGCAATATACAATAAAATAAACAATTACAATATATTAAAACCAATACACCACAGAAAACAAGACGAAACGACGTATTTCCTCCTCCCACTGCCTTAGCTATTAACCATTTTTTTTCACTGCTCAAAAAACACAGTTGCCCCTGCTAGAAGAAAAGAAAGCTGTTGTAAATACAGAAAAGCTAACATCTCCAGTTATGTTTTTGCCAAAAGATATCACACTGTGTTCATTTTGAAATATGTGGTGGTTAAAAATGATGAGCCATTAAATAGTCTGAGCAGCTGTGGATTTCCAGTTTTGCTGCACTTATCCCCATGGGAAATATTAATTTAGCAATAAGTCACAATAGGCCATGTACTTCACCTGGTGGTATTGCATGTCTTGGGTAACATTAGACTTGAGGCCAAGTGCTCTGAACCATAATCACAATAAGCATCAGATACAGTGTCCTGTAAAAGTCCAAAAAGAAATCTATCATTCCTTGATATTTTCCCGTAGGGGGTCACTTTTCTTCCTGTAAGTGGAATATTAGACTGCCTAGGATGGAGTAGATCTCCTATCCCTGAGGGATCTCCCTTTCCAAATATGCAGTCCATTGCTTGAATCCAAAATCTCCTTCCTCTAGATGGAATCTTTTCACTCTTCCAAACTCCTTTCAGATGTCACTGGGATCTTTTGAACTGAAGGATCAAAAAAAAACCACAACAGGAAAAATTCCTTCCCTGCCCCCCCTACTCCTCTCCCAGATCCCAGTCCAGAACCTTGAAGCACTCCACTAATGACCTTTCTTCATTTGGAAAATTGACCTTTGAGTCTTACCCTCTATTTCCTGTCTTTATCCAGTTACTGATCCTTTGATTCCCATGAGGTGTCTTTCATGATGGACTTTGTCAAATGCCTTCTGAAAATCCAAATATGATACATCAACTGGCTCACGTTTGTTCACATGTTTGTTTATACCATAAAAAATATCTAGTAAATTGGTAAGGCAAGACTTCTCTTTCCAAAATCCATGTTGACTCTCCGCCATTAATCCATATCTATGTGGTCAGTAATTTTGATTTTAAGAATAACTTTGACCATTTTGCCCAGTACAGACAGCAGGCTCACCGGTCTGTAGTGTCCTGAATCACTCCTGGAGCTTTTTTTTTTTTTTTTTTTTTAAATTGGAGTCACATTGGCTACTCTCCAGTCTTCTGGTACCATGGCTAATTTAAGCGATAGATTGTAAATCACCAGAAACAGGTCTGCATTTTCATTTTCGATTTCCTTCAGAACTCTGGGGTGAATACCATTCAGTTCTGGTTATTTGTTATTCTTTAGTTGGTTAATCTAAGTTAAGTCCTCCAGTTTCACAGTGATTTCATTTAGTCGTTCAGTCATGACCATCAAAACAAAAAGGTTTCCAGTGTGTGTATGACCCTGACATCCTCTTCAGTAAAGACAGAGGCAAAGAATTAATTTAAAGGGGAATTTTAAAAAAGATGTGCACGCCAAAAAGCACAGATGCGCACACATCTAGCACATGAGCATCTCTGAGTGATTTTATAAACCTGCCACGTATGTGCACAAGTACCGATGCGAAAATATCTCACGTGCAGCAGAATGGGGGCAGGTCATGGACGTTCCGGGACAGGGCCAAAAGATATCTAACTAAGCTGATGCAGCACGTGTCCAGTGCATTTCTGCGTAAATTTGCTTCTGCTATAGATCAGGTGCAAAGCTGAATAAAATATTTCTAGTCACATATGGAGTGCTTGAAGGGTCTCTGTAAACTGGGGGGACTACACGCTAAAGAACCGGGGGGGGGGGAGGGTCTTGATGACCTAGATTTAGACTGGGCAAACTGGTTGACAAATTGGTAAAACTGGTCACTTTTGGCATGCGCACGTGTTATAAAATATCCTCACTTGTACATGTAAATGCTGACAAATCGCAGCTGGGCATGTCCATGCTTAAAATTGGGAGTGCACATAAATGCGCTAGGATTATTTTAGAACATGTGCGCGTATTTCTGTGCGGGATATAAGATTCCCGTATATATGGGCGCATGTCCGCTCGTTTTAAAGTTACCTTCGTAGTTTTTCTGCTGTTTCCTTGTCATCCCTCACCACCTCTTTTACCCCTCAGTCATCTAGCAGCCAAGCTAACTTCCTCACAGTACATTTTTGCTTCAAATATACATGAAAAAGATTTTATTACTTGTTTTTGCCTATATGGAAAGCTTCTTTTCAAATTCTTTTAGTCTCCTTAATTACTTTTTTACATCTTTCTTGCCAGTGCTTAGGCTCTTCCTTATTTTCCTCATTTGGGTCTGCTTTCCTTTTTTAAATGATGCCCTTTTGACTTTAATTGCTGCTTTTACCTCATTATTAAACTGCTGGCAGTCGTTGGTTTTCCATCAATCTTTTTTAATGTGTGGAATACATTTTGTCTGAGCCTCATGGATGGAAATTTGAAACAGTGTCCATACTTCCTGCAAGTTTTTAACCATGTGTATTGCGCCTTTTCGTTTTTTTCTAAAAAATTTCATTTTATTATAGTCTCCCTTTTTGTGGTTAATTGCTACTTCAGTAGTTTTCCTTAGTATTTACCTGCCAGTGATTATGTAAAATTGTATTTCATTACAATCGCTGTTGCCAAGAAGATCCATCACCTTTTATATTTTGCACTAGGTCCTGCATTCCATAGAGAATTAGATCTAATATAGTTCTCCGTTATCGTTGGATCCATGAACTACTGCTGCACTAAGCAATCATTGATGGCATCTAGGAGCTATAGCTCTCTTGCTTGTCCCAATCAATACCTTGGTAATTGAAGTCTCCCATTAATATTATTGTGTTACCCATTGTATTAGCAAGCCTAATTTCTGTTAGTATTTTGCAGTCTGTTTCCTCATCCTGGCCAGGTGGGCAGTGATATATTCCCACTACTATACTCTTCCCTTTTACCCTTGGAATTTCTGTCTATAAAGATTTGAGAGTGAAGTTTGCTTCCTGCAAAACTTTTATCCTGCTTGACTCTTTGCCAAACTTAATTTGTACCCTGGTATCGCAGTGTCCCATTGCTTATCCTCCTTCCACCAGGTCTCTGAGTTGTCTTACGTCTATATCTCCCTTTAGAGCAGGGGTCGGGAACCCATGGCTCGCGAGCCAGATATGGCTCTTTTGAGGGCTGCATCTGGCTCGCAGACAAGTGTCACCACACTTTCCCGCCGACCCAGCTGCTCCCCGGTCCTCCTCCGCCCGGGCGGAACGCAGCAGGACAGCTGGAGTCAGCGGCACTGGCGTGCTCTCTTCTTCCCACTCCCCGCGGCCCGGAAGAGGAAGTGGAGAGTATCGGGTGCGTGCGCGGCATGAAGAGGCCACGCTAGTGCGCTCGGCATCGGCCCGAAGAAAAGAAGACTGCAGCGCGGCTCGGAGGAACATGAAGAGCTTCAACCGCGGCCGATGGGACTCCGCCTCCGCGAGGGCTGAAAATGAAGAGGTTAGCGTTGGGAGGAGGCTGCCGCGAGTTCCCGGGGTGGGGGAGAGAGAGAGTGAATGAGCTCATTCACTCTCTCTCTCCCCCACCCCGGGAACTCGCGGCAGCCTCCTCCCAACGCTAACCTCTTCATTTTCAGCCCTCGCGGAGGCGGAGTCCCATCGGCCGCGGTTGAAGCTCTTCATGTTCCTCCGAGCCGCGCTGCAGTCTTCTTTTCTTCGGGCCGATGCCGAGCGCACTAGCGTGGCCTCTTCATGCCGCGCACGCACCCGATACTCTCCACTTCCTCTTCCGGGCCGCGGGGGGGGGGGGGGGTGGGGCCTGTGTGTGTGAGTGAGTGAGAGATTGCATGTATATGAATGATTGAGAGCCTGTACATGTGAAAGAGAGTATGTCTGTGATTGAGAGCCTGCCTGTGAGAGAGAGAGAGCATGAATGTAAGTTTACCATTGGGAACCTGTATGTGTAAGTTTGTGATTGAAAACCTGTTTGTGTGAAAGAGTATGTGTGTATGATTGAGATCCTTTGTGTGTGAGAGAAATCATGTGTATGTATGATTAAGAGCCTGTGTGTATAAGTAAGAGAGAGATCATGTGTGTCTGTGTGTGATTGAGAGCTGGTTTAGGTGATGGAGCATGTGAGTATGTGATTGAGAGCCTGTGTTTAAATGAGAGAGAGAGACCATGTGTGTCTGTGTGTGATTGAGAGCTGATTTAGGTGAGGGAGCATGTGAGTATGTGATTGAGAGCCTGTGTGTAAATGAGAGAAAGAGAGGACATGTTTGTAAGCATGTGAATGAGAGTCTGTGTGTGAGAGAAAAAGACAGCATGTATTTATGTGAGTGAAAGCCTGTGTGTGTGTGTAAGCGTGAAAAGATAGACAGCATGTGTGTAAATGTGTAATTAAGAGCCTATATAAGTGAGAGAGAAAAAACATGTGTATATGTGAGCACTGAGAGCATGTGTGTATAGGTGCGTCATTGAGAGCCAGTGTGAGAGAGAGCGCTGGTATGTGACTGAGAGAGGAGAAAGTTCCAAGCAAACCACCCCACCTCCTGCTAATTCAGAACAATCTCAGGACACCTGGATATCAAACGTTCCCAGGTATGCAGAGCAAAAAGATTTTTGTATCCTTATTATTTTTCATTACTGGGTCTTTGTGTCTGCTATTTTGAAATATTTTGTTGGTATCTGGAAATGTTTTATATGAGTTTTTAATTATTGGATATTCCACTCATCAGCTGTTTCGAAATATGTTCTTTTTGTTAGTACAGTTTTACTGCTGATGATTTTATATTTCTTGATTTGTTTTATAAGGATGGGTGATGTTTCTTTTTTTCTTTGTTACACTGCATACAGAGACTCTGGCTTGTTGCAGTTTCCAATTCAGTTTTTTCTGCATGCTTCTAGTTATGCGTTTTGGTCTCTTTATTCTATGTTAGGTGAGGGTCAGCACATGTGATTCAGGTGAGGTTTTCTGCTGGCGTGTAGTTTCTAGAGATGTGAATCGGAACCAGAATCGGATCCGATATCAGTTCCGATTCACATCTCTATAGATGTGAATCGGAACCAGAATCGGATCCGATATCAGTTCCGATTCACATCTCTAGTAGTTTCTGTGTAGGACTCTATAGCAGCCTGGCTTGGTCCGTTTTCCTAATAGGAGATGTATTGGTGTCTTAAGGCCTGGTGTAATATTTTCAGAGACTTATTGTACTTTAAAAGTGTGATCTTACATAAAATGCACACATTTACTTGTATTTAGTTTTAAACATATTGTATGGCTCTCATGGAATTACATTTTAAAATATGTGGCGTTTATGGCTCTCTCAGCCAAAAAGGTTCCTGACCCCTGCTTTAGAGCCATACATTCTAATTCTCCAGTTTTATTTTTCAGACTTCTTGCATTTGAATACAGATGTTTTAAAATAGTTTTATTTGTATTTCTATGTTTGTTTATATGTACCCACAACCTGCTAATCAGATGGTACAAGCAATTTGGAGTCCTTTTTATAACAGGAGTTCTTTATTTAAATACATCTGGGTTTTTCAGCCTTTACAGGACATTTTAACTTACCTGGTTTTCCAGTATCCTTTGAAGATACTTCCCTCTGAACCATGTGCTTCTGAGCAACTGTCTGCTTTCCCCCATGGTCTAGTTTAAAAGCTACTCTAGTTCCTTTTTAAATGTTAACGCCAGCAGGCTGGTTGCTCTCGAGTTAAGTTGGAGCTCATCCTTCCCCAAAATATCCCCCAGTTCCTAACAAAGCTAAAGCCCTCTTTTCTGCACCATTGTCTCGTCCCCTCTGTAGCTCAGCCTGCCTCTGATGTCCTGCATGTAGAACTGGGAGCATTTCTGAGAATGAAATCCTGGAGATTCTAGGTTTAAATTTCCTACTTAAGATCCTAAATTCAGCCTCCAGAAACTCCTTCCTTTACCTCCCTATGTCATTGGTACTCACATATACTACGACAGCTGGCTCTTCCCCAGCATTCTGTGAAATCTTATCTAGGTGGCACCAGGCAGGCACATTAACCAAATGATCCTCGTGCTCACCAGACATTTAGCTAACTACTTTCCTAATGATCAAAATGCCCACTAAAACTTCTGTACAAACCCTTCCTTTCTGGTCACAGACCCTTGGAGAGCCATCCTCTGTGGGAGAAGATAAAGCATCACCTGGAGGGCAGGTCCTATCTTAGCATCACTTCCTGCCACACACAAGGTGATGAGCTCCTGCCAGGAGACCTTAGTCTTCCATTGCAGCACAAGGGTTGCTTGACTGGAGCTGGGACCGCTGTACCATGTCCCTGAAAATCTCTATTTGTCTGACTCACTTCCTTCAGATCTGACTCTCTGGCCTCAAGAGTTTGAACTCTTTCTCTGAGTACCAGGAGCTCTTTGCACTGGGCGCTCACCGACAGGTAGATAATCATATGTAACCCTCGCTAGAGGAAATTGGTTCCAAAGGCACACAAACAAATTTTTCTCTTCAGGACTGCTCCAGCTAGCATTTTACTCCCATGCTTAACTCTTTATCCTGGGGGGACACTCTTTATGGGGGGAAGCTTTCACTTATGGCCCGGACCATGTTGCCTTGCTTTGTGTGTGAAGATAGTAGGTACATTCCTTAGGGTGAGATGCTGAGACAAATCAGACAGGACCAGGTTCTTGGTGTTCAAAATAAAGTTTACTGATTAGATAACAGATAAATTAAAGTCCATTTGTCCATAATGTTGAAGTTACATCTGACTGCTGGTACATATCTGCATTTCTCTGTAGGCAAGTGTCCTTTGTTTCAGGCATCTGGGTAGAGCTCCCAAGATGATTTTAAATTGCACCAAGCTCGCCCAGCGGCTAACCAGGATTCTGATTGGCTGGGTCCCCACTTCACAACAAAACACTCCTACCTGACTCCATTTTCTTCCTGGACGCCCGGCCCGTCCTGGTCCTATGAGTGTGGCGATCCCATTGAGGTCTCCCGGTTTTGTTCCTTCATTCTTATTTGTTGTTACTGAGGACTTCTCTTGAGGAAAAGTCAGAAGGGGATCAGGCTATGCAAGCTCTGCATCCATGTGCAGAGCTTGCATAGCCATGTGCGCGCGTAAATCCGGGAGGATTTACGCGCGCAGGGCACTTGCGCGCCGGCGCACCTATTTTGCATAGCCGCCGGCGCGCGCAAAGCCCCGGGACACGTGTAAGTCCCGGGGCTTCGTAAAAGGGGCGGGAGGGGGCGTGTCCGGCGGCAGGGGTGGTCTGGGGCGGATCCTGGGGCGTGGCGACGGTTTGGGGGCGGGCCGGGAGGGCGGTCCCGAGTCCCCCAGCACTGTGGTCTGTGCCGGGGAATGCCGGGGCGGCGCTCGCAAGTTACGCCTGTTTTAAGCAGGCGTAACTTGCCTAACAAAGGTAGTGGGGGGATTTAGGTAGGGTTGGGGGGAAGGTGGGGGGATGCGGAAGGAAAGTTCCCTCTGAGGCCGCTCCGATTTCGGAGCGGCCTCGGAGGGAATGGAGGCAGGCTGCGTGGCTCGGCGTGCGCAGGCTACCGATTTTGCGCAGCCTTGCGTGCGCCGACCCTGGATTTTATAAGATACGCGCGGCTACACGCGTATCTTATAAAATCTGGTGTAATTTTGTTCGCGCGCGTGTATGTTTTGAAGATCTACCTCTAAGGGTTGTTAAATGTGATGAGGGTTTTTTAATTTATTAGGTGTCTTTAAATCTAAGGTTTTTAAATTTGATAACTAGGTGATTAAAGTTAGTGAATGACCAGAGACAGGACTAAAATTAGTCAGTTACTAAAATCAGGGATAATTGAATTCTATTTTAGTTGACTAATTGACTGACTTTGAAGACTATACTCCTAGGGTTTGATATTCAGCCATGGAGCGGCTCGGTAAGTTAGTCGGATACACTTATCTGGCTATGCAGCGGCGCATCAGTGTCTGTTAATATAACTGGCTATCTTTAAAACTAACCAGATTAGTATATCCAGCTAACTTTAGCACAGCCCTACGACATGACTAGAGTTAGCTGGATACGTTAACCGTTAATCTTCCAACTCTGAATATCTAACTCAGTCCCTCCCGGAATGCCTACTGCCCGCCCGGGGAACGCCCCCAACTTATCCAGCTAAATCGTAGCCCGATGACTCATTATTTGGTTAGAATTTAGCCAGATAAGTCATTAAATATCGTGGCTAAGCTATTTAGACAGATAACGTTTCAGTTATCCGTCTAAATGGCTTTTGAATATCGGCCGCCTAGTTGATGTGATAATATATGTATCCAAAAAAATGAGACAGGGTGGAAATCAAACTCGTAACTTATTTGCCCAGGATTCACTACTCCCACCTTCTCAAATCAACTACGTGATCTTTGCAAACTCACAGGCCGATACAGTAAATTCCACGGGAGAGCGGGCGAACAGGCCACTCTCCTGTGCGCGCGATTCAGTATGCAAATTAGGCCTGGCGGTAAAAACAGGTAAAAGGAGGCGCTAGGGACACTAGTGCATCCCTAGCGCCTCCTTTTGGACCGGAGCGGCAGCTGTCGGCGGGTTTGACAGCCGACGCTCAATTTTGCCGGCGTCGGTTCTCAAGCCTGCTGACAGCCACGGGTTCGGAAACCGGACGCCGGCAAAATTGAGCGTCCGGTTTTCGGCCCGACAGCCGCGGGCCGAATTCAAATTTTTATTTATTTATTTATTTTAACCTTTTTTTTTTACTCTTCAGGACCTCCGACTTAATATCGCTATGATATTAAGTTGGAGGGTGCACAGAAAAGCAGTTTTTACTGCTTTTCTGTGCACTTTCCCGGTGCCTGGAGAAATTAGCGCCTACCTTTGGGTAGGCGCTAATTTCTGAAAGTAAAATGTGCGGCTTGGCTGCACATTTTCCTTTCTGAATTGTGCGGGAATACCTAATAGGGCCATCAACATGCATTTGCATGTTGCGGGTGCTATTAGGTTCGGGGGGGTTGGACGCGCGTTTTTGGCCCCTTACTGAATAAGGGGTAATGCTAGCGCGTCAAACGCGCATCCAATCGAGGGTTAACAGTGCGCTCCGTCCCGTCAGAAATTTTAACACTGGCAAACAAATACTAGCTTTAAAACTAGCAAACTATATAAACAGCCAGTAATGGTTTTAACCCTTCCAGAATCTTTTTTATGTCTCAAGATTTAAGGGCATCTTCCCAGCAAATCCAAACTTACCACAAGCAGATGAAGGCTTGTGGTGAGTTTGGACCTTTTCCAAACTCCAAAACAAAATGTAACCTGACCCCAAGTTGGGTGCTTTATCCTTTACTTCAGGGTGGTATGGAGTCCGGAGGGGGAGAAGTTAATCTCCAGGGCCCTGTCACCAACTTTTAAAAACAGCATCCAGTCCAGTAACACAAAGCAAATTAATACAGCTGAAAAATGGCTTCCTTGCCCATGTTCCATGCACCCGTTATCCGTAGCAAAAATCCTGAACCGTGGGTCAACTCTCAACTTGTAATCCAAAAACTTTACACTTCTCTTCACTTTTTTCAGCTTCTCTTCACGGCAGCCTTTCTCGTTCAGCCTGGGCAGAAAGTGCAAAAGCTCACACTTCCCTTCACCCCCATCTTTCCTGGTCGCTTGGGCAAAAATAAATTTCTGATCCAGCAGACCCTTTGGGCTACAGGGGGGGGGGTTGCCCTTCCATCTGGATTGATCAACATTTTCCAAAAATCTTCAAATCTCTGAGTCCTGGACCCAAGACCCCAAAAACATCAAAATCTTCTCAGGGTCCAAAAATTCAAAAAAAACCAAACAAACAAATCCCTGGTTTTGAGATGTTGAGGGGATCTCCAGCTTCTGTCCCCAAATTCCACTTCTCCAACTGCTCCCTTGCTTGAGGTTCTGCGGGAATCTCTATCTCCAACCCTCTGTGGGTGTCTCTCCTTCCTTCTGGCTCTTACAGCCCCACCTAACCTTCTGAGCATGCTCACAGGGATTATAAACCCGCAGTTGCCCATCCCCTAAAAAGGTGGGGATACTGCTGTGGGGAGAATTCCAAAATGCAAACCCCCCCCCCCTCTCCCATTTTCTTACGGATGGAAATATACTGGAAAAGGCCCCCCACCCCCCCCCATCGATAATGCCCCACCAAACCCCAGGGGTCACCTGCTCCTGATCGTGCAGGAGCTACAGCAGTGTCCAGTGGGGTTGCTGTAGAAAAATTGATATATGCTCCTCTAAGCTACACCGAAAGGGCCCAAGAATAGGTGGAATCCCTAATGGACATCCCCTCGGGGTCTTTTACTACTCCCATTTATCATTCTTAGATATACACGGTGCTGTACGTAAGAGACAGTCCCTGCTCAAGGATCTTACGGTCTAGTCAAGAGAAACGTACATGACAAACAGGAGTCTGCGACTTGTGTGTTTATTATAGGGAAGTACTTAGGACTTAAAAGCAGATTCAAAATGCTAATTTTTTTAATTGATTTGAATTTGTATCGAGGAGGAGCATGGGGGCACTGTTAGGAATTGTGTTCCAGGCGTAAGGCACAGCAAGGTGGAAAGCACAGCGTGGGGAGGTGGTTGTGACGGAGGAATAGAGTACAAATAAGAATTTAACTTCCACAGTGAATGGAATTCACTAGGAATGATGAGAGAAGAGAAGACAGGTCATGAGGATCTGCAGTGTGCATGCATTTGTAGGGAGAGTAAGAGAAGCCTGAAATGTACGCAGAAGCAAACAAGGACCTAATGCAGCGACTTGAGAAGAGAGGTTACACAGTCATAAGTGATGCTGAAGATAAATAAGTCATGCAGTTGAATTTTGAATACATTGCAGTGGAGAAAAACAGTTCAGTAGGAGGCCAGCAAAGAGCAACTTGTTGTGGTCTAAAGAGCAGAGGGGTCTGTACATAAGGTTAGAGTTCAGTGTTTTTACTGCATGTTATGTCTGTGATCCCATTGTCTTGTCAGGCAGACCTTTATTGCTCTTAGCTCTACAAATGTTGAAAGTGAATTGAAGGTTTTAATTGTGGGATCTGATGGTCATGGGCTGTTTCCTGTTTCTATTACATATGTTTGATTATATGGTGTGGTTGTTAATTTCTGTTGTTTTTGTTGGTTATACAGTATCTGTGTTAATATTGTAAAATGTTTATTGTACGCCACTTTGACTGGGAAGGCGGTTTATAAAAATGTTGAAATAAATAACATTGGACTCTTAATCTTTTGAAACACCTCCTTGCACAGACTTGTCTTTCAAGCTTTTTTTTTTTTTTGATTGGTGAAAAAAGCCTAGATGAAAGACGCTTAAGTGACACAAAGTTTGGTTCATTTGTCCGAAAAAAGGAAGAAATGACTTTGATGGCTCGGCGACGGTGCTGTGCTGAAGACCCCGGTTTGATTCCTGAACCTGACTTCTGCTGAGGCAACGTTCATGTTCCTTAAAGGAGCATCGCCAGCCGGCTGACTTCACAGATGCACTTTTATCATATTTTAGCTAGTCTCTCAGCCATGTTACTGTCGTGCAGTGGTTGGGTTTGGCGAAAGGGAGTTAAAATGAAGGCAGGGGGGACTTGTGATGCTGTAGCCCCAGTAGGAGCCAGTTCCCATTCAGTTCCAGGATATTAAAAAAAAAAAAAAAAAAAAGCTTCAATCTAGCTTTACCAAATTTTTCTTGAAAACAAGAGTTTCAAAATACAGAATACTACATGTAGGAGGGGGTGAATCATTTCCTTTAAGGCTGACCGTATCTTTCTGAGGATAGTTAACACTCTCTTGGATGTAGCTCTCTGCTTCAACGGCAGGGGAGAAAGACGATACTTCACGCATATCCAGCATAGCTCTCTGCTTCAATGGCAGGGGGAATGAAGAAAAGTGGATCTATATATAGACAACAACCAACAAGGACTGAATTACATAGTCTGGGTAAACAAATAAGCATGGGTGTAGCTTGCTTATTGCAGCGGTTACTACCCTTAACTAATTAAGCTAAATACTTCACTTAGATGCAGTTCCAACACTGCTCTCTACATTAATGGCGGGGGTGGAAGGGAAATAGAACCAAAAGGTTACTAAGGGTCAAGATTAACAGGTAAGTATGAGAAAAAAAAGTGCAAAAGCTTGCTGGGCAATCTGGGTGGGCCATTTGGTCGTCTTCTGCTGTCATTTCTATGTTTCTATGTACATGAAAGAAAACTCTAGGGAAGCCGGGGCTGTGTAATAAAGCCCAGAGTACCCAAGTTGTGGTTTCAGAGCAGGCCTGTTTTATTTACAGGAATAGTGTTTCCAAGTCCAGTCCAATCCAACACAGCAAACATCTGACATTTGTAGTTTGAAACTGTTGAAATAGCAGTAAGCAGACTCTTTGCTCCTTAAAAAGCGTGCGTTTGTGGGTAGAACTACACCAAAAAGAAGTCCAGGCTTTTAGGCACGTCAGGGGTCACTTGTAGCACTTCCTCCCTGACCTGACTCATTTGGTGCAGGTTACTGGGGCATCCCAGGAGGATTTGGAGGCCCAGCAGTGTTAGGCAGAGAGTAAGGGCTCCCGGTCCTCAGATGCTGGCGTCAGAAATCTTGAGTCCCTGCAAGGAGGCAGTTCTGCTGGATGGGTGCAACCCGAGGGCCTGATTCTAAAAAGCATTTACTCGAGTAAGGGGGCTTTTGAAAATTCCTGCGATAGTAAACGCCTTTGCAGATGAATAGCTGGGCCTGCGGAGAAGTTGTTTGTTCAGCTTCCCTCCGGCAGACTGACTCTGCAGCTCTTAGATCTTGAATCTCCAGGGCAGGGGTTTCCAACCTTTTTCATAGGGCACCCCGGTTAGTTTTGTGGGATTTTTTTGTTGCTCTTTAATTTTGTCTGTAATCTTTTTTTTTTTTTTTTTTTTTCCTTTTGGCTCCTTTTCCTTCATATTTCCTTTTTTCTTTTTTCTCTCCTCCATTCCTTTCATCTTGCTCTCCCTTCCAGGGGCCAGGCACTCTCTCTCCTCCTTCACTTACTTCCCCTCCCTCCAGGCACCACTTGTTTCTCTCTCCTCCTGGCGCACCTAGAGACGGACGCCCACGTTTTTCCAGCCCTAATCTCCTACCACCTGCCCACCCCCACTCCTTTGGTGCAATCATTTTCTCTCTCCCCCCCCCCCCCTGCACCCGCCAAACCCTCCGATGACCTCATCTTCTCTCCTCAACCCTTTGAGCAGCTTCCCTCCCTCTGACTCCTGTTCTCCTTTGGCTGAATCTCTCTGCCAAATTTCCTCCAATCATTTGCCCCCTCAACCTCTTGGTGCAATAATCTCTTCTCTACCCGCCCCCCCCCCCCCAGGCAGAATTATTTTAACTGCCGCTTTTTCTTTGGTTGCTCCTTGTGCGATTGCCTCCAGTGTGCAGTTGGCAGGAGCGGCACCAGCAGCTCTTCTGACTTGCCGTGGGCTGTGCCTCCTTTGCGGGCTTCTTTCTGCATAAATCCCAGGTGGGTCTTGTGAGGCACCAAATGCAGAGGGAAGCCTGCAGAATGGAGGAGGCAGTAGAAGCAAGTAAGTGGTGGCTCTGCTTGTCCCCTGCCTCCTGCTGATCGGAGAAGATAAAGCAGTGGGCGTGAAATGACAGAAAGGAAGGGACTTTTGTCATGGGCAGCAGCACTCGCTCGCCTCCGTTTTGTTTTTTCCTGCTAGCTGTAGCAGTGACCCATCCACCCACTTTTCTTCTCACTGACAGCTGCTTAGTGGAGAGTGACCAAGAGAGCACCAATTGAAGGTGAGTAACAGCAACTCTGGCCCTGCCCCTGCGTCTTATCTGCCAGCAGCAGCAGCACATCTGTACTTCTACCGGTTGGGAACTACTGCAATAGAAATCGCTAAACCAATAAATAAACGGGATCTCCTGGCTTAGTTTGCAAGGGTCCTCAACATAAAGAGGTTATGGTACAAAAACATCCATGTGTTGATGTACAACGGGACTTAAGTGTTCTCCAGATTACGATGGGACATAAGTGTACCGTGCTGGGTCAGACCAAAGGGCCTGTTGAGCTCAGTGTCCTGTCTCCAACAGGTCCAAAACACATCACTTGCATCCAGACACAGCTCAGTCATTATTCTAAGGCTCCAGCACATGATATATCGCTCCATGGTGAGACTGCACTTTGAATACTGTGTACAATTCTGGTCACTGCTGCGATGGAGAAGGTACAGAGAAGGGCAACTAAAATGATAAAGGGGTTGGAACAGCTCCCCTATGAGGAAAGGCTGAAGAGGTTAGGGCTGTTCAGCTTGGAGAAGAGACGGCTGAGGGGGGATATGATAGAGGTCTTTAAGATCATGAGAGGTCTTGGAACGGGTAGATGTGAATCGGTTATTTACACTTTCGAATAATAGAAGGACTAGGGGGGCATTCCATGAAGTTAGCATGGGGCACATTTAAGACTAATCGGAGAAAATTCTTTTTCACTCAACGCACAATTAAGCTCTGGAATTTGTTGCCAGAGGATATGTTAGTGCAGTTAGTGTAGCTGGGTTCAAAAAATGTTTGGATAAGTTCTTGGAGGCGAAGTCCATTAATGGCTATTAATCAAGTTTACTTAGGGAATAGCCACTGCTATTAATTGCATCAGTAGTATGGGATCTTCTTGGTGTTTGGGTAATTGCCAGGTACCTGTAGCCTGGATTGGCCACTACTGGAAACAGGATGCTGGGCTTGATGGACCCTTGGTCTGACCCAGCATGGCAATTTCTTATGTTCTTCTTATGTTCTTATAAGCTAGTGGGGGCAGGAACCTGGTGTATAGTAGCTTTTGCTACACCTGGTTAATAACTTTTTATGGACTTTTCTGCCAGGAACTTTCCAAACTTTTTCAAACCCCCTGGCTTCATTGCACAGAGGCAATGTAATAATAAAAAAGTGGTAACAAATCAATATGTTGTTGCTAAAGGAAAGCGAATTGATAAAAGTAAAATGATCCTGATCCTTACAAGTAACTGATTATGATGAACTGCAAATCAGAATTGTATCATATGTTTATATAGAGAGAGCTGGACTTCTGCCCTATTTGACACCAATATCCCAGCGTCTGTACTCCAAATACAGTTCCAGCAAAGTGACTTGAAAAGGTTTCCAACACGAAGTCATTGGAAAGTCACAGATGATTATGCAGCATTTAGCAAGCTGTTAATTAACACTTTATATTTATTTCCTGCCTTATCTTCCTTCCTGCTTGTTGCAAGCTTCCAAGTTCTCTTTCCCTGTTGATTGTAACTTTGACCTATTCCTACCTATTGTTATCTTTCGTTTCATTTGAATTGTTACTCTAGTTAGACCCTTGTTAAATGTAAACCGATCCGATATGGTTATTTACTATGAAGGTCGGAATAAAAAACTGTTAAATAAATAAATATACTTAATAACTACAGTATAGTTATTGGATCTAAGCTTTAAATAAAATAAAAATGTGTGGGTACCTAAAATGGTATATCCGTCAGAGAACCCTAACAATAGGGTAAGTAACACCACTAATGTTTTTAAATGATTTGGAAGATGCTTAATGTTACAAGCTTTATTACACAATGACAAAGAATAGCAAAAAAAAACTATTCAAAAAAAATAATTAAAAATATAAAATTGGCACAATAACACTCCTATTTCTCAACTGCCCTAGTCAATCATTCCTCATTCACACCGCTTCTAAACTCTCTGTAGTGTCATGCATTTATAGCATGCATGGATATCGACGTAAAACATTGTCAAAATAAATGTGCTTGGAATGAAACAATGACACACTTGCAATGGAGCTGAACTTCAAGAAAGATACTCTGTGAATTTCAAACGAGTCACATGGAAGATACCTTCATTAAAAAGGGGTTGCAGTTGAATTCCGTCCGCAAGAAAGGATGCTTTGTAATCGTTTCTGTTGTTCCAATGATGTTTCTGTGGTCTGTGTTCTACGTCTGCTATATCCTGTGTTCGCTTTGTCCCTGCAGAGGCCTCTGTTTCGCTGTCCAGGCTTCCTCAGGGGAAAATATTGTTCATAACTATTCTTGCGTTGATACCATGGGCAGTATTTAGAGAAGAGGCCGCGATCTCTCATGGTTGATTCTACTTTATATGTTGTTTTGATAATTCACGGGCCGATCCAGTATGGTGCGCTCGGCCGAGCGCACGTTTATTTATTTATTATTTTATTTATTTAACATTTTTTATATACCGGCATTCGTAGGACACATCATGTCGGTTCACAGTTAACTGAGAAAGGAAATTACATTGAACAGGGGGGTTTTAACTGGGAGATATTGGATAATAATTGGATAAAAAGAACAAGGTAAATAGCGAAGTACGAGAGAAAGAGAAAGCAAGCATGGATAACTTAAATTGGAAAGATATGGATTTAAAATTACATATGTGAACTTATTTACAAAGTTGGGGGGAGAGGTGAGGGGAGAGGGAAAGGGGGGAGAATATATGCGAAAGAGGAGGTAAGGATAAGGGAGGGATTTAAAAGGTAAGGAAAGCGGGGAAGGGGAAGGCTGTAGAGGCTAATGGTGGGGAGAGGGGGGGGGGAGTGGAGGGAGAGCATGGGGAGTACTGGAAGGGTTACCAGGGTGGTAAAGGTGGGCAGGGCTGTGTATAGAATGCAGAATCCTGCATGCGTTTAGCCCCTGTTTGGCCGCGCGTTTTCGACGCGCTATTTTTACCCCTTATACAGTATGGGGTAATAGCACCCGCAACGTGCAAATGCATGTTAATGAAAAGGAATGTAGTTATCTTTGAAGATATGAACATTTGTGGGGGAAAAGTGAGGTGTAAGAGCCTCTTTTGATATTTTGTATTTGGGATGGGATGTGGATGTGCAGTTGAATTTGATGAATAAAATATTTTTGGGAAAAGAAAATGTATCCTCCTATATAGACGGTATATTAATAGTGTGGGAGGATTTCATATGAATATAATAATACTGTCTGACATTTTGGAAACTATATATCTATATCTGTTGCTTATTGCGGCGGTTACTACCCCTACTACCTCTAACTAATCAAGCTAGATATTTCACTTGGATGCAGCTCCATCACCGCTCTCTACATTAATGGCGGGGGTGGAAGGGAATTAGAACCAAGAGCTAAGAGAAACAGATAAGTATGGGAGAAGAAATGAGGGAAGCTTGCTGGGCAGACTGGATGGGCCATTTGGTCTTCTTCTGCCGTCATTTCTATGTTTCTATGTTAGAATGTAAATGGGTTTTGGTAGGAAGCAGGTTATATATGAGATATAGAAAACATGCTTTCTGCAGGTGCTTGTTGCCAATAGATACCTTGATGTTACCTTGTGATCCTCTCTGCAGACTTTTCGTGAGGACCTAGAAACTCTTATTCAAGATCAGATGAAGAAGGGCAAAAACCCAACTGGTTTGCTGGCTTTGCAGCAGATTGCTGACTATGTCATGGCAAATTCCTTTGCAGGCTTTAATTCATCTCCACTCAGTAAGTAACATTTAAATGGCTACAATTTCTTAATCATGTGTTAATATGGGACTTTTGTATTCAAATGTATTCAATGTATATCTTACTTAAAATTATTTTTATAGCGCATACTCACGCAATTTTTAACTCTTTCTCTGGGACCTCTAAAGATTTTCGTTTCCAAATTCACACTGGAACAATCACATTTTTAAGAATTTTTTAAATGTGTTGGTCTCCGTCTGGATTCTCAGATCTTGGGACGTGTTGTTCTAAGTGATTGGAGCAGCCACTGAGAGAGTGCAGCCTCTTATCTCGCCGATAAGTGCCTGTCTGATGGAGGGAATTTGTAGCGAAGAGATCTAGATGGAATACATACACTCAAAGCCACCCCTGACCAGGGAATGTTTGTACTCAGTCTGTGCTTGGACAGAGAGCCAGCATTGGAGAAATATGTTCACATTTTCTACCATTAGTGAGTGGCATAGCAGCTGAGTTTTGCAGCAGCTGCAGAGCCCACAATGAAGACTTAGGAAGTCCCAGATACAGAGAATTAGAATAATCTTTGCTAGACAGTAGCAAAGATTGTGGTACTGCCGCAAAGAAGCTATGGAAAGTGTGTTAATAACTGTCTGCTAAAACTTGACATGCCACATATGTGTGTACATATATATATATAGAGAGAGAGGGCTAGAGATACTTACGTACACATCTAGGAGTTCATATTTCTATCCTTAAGATCTTTGACAGAGAGCGCTCCATGGGTTGGCTGGCAGCAGCACTTGTGCACCTGTACGTAGAGAGCTGGCCTTCCACATACAGCAGGGCTCTGCACATTACAGATAACAAGGGAAGGAGGGAGAACGAAGGTGCAGCTGATACAGAAGTGACGCTGAACATTTTGATAAGCAAAGGGACCTGAATTGCTAAGGGCGCTATCATTGAGAAGTGGAGATACTAAATTGTGAAATTTGCTTTTGTCCTTTGTTTGCCTGAGACCGGATTAGCAGAGCCTGACTCGTATTATCCCTCAACTGCGTCCTTCTGATTATAGTTTCTTTTCGTGTGTCGGGAACGATAAGAGAGGTATAGTAACGGTAATAGTTTGAGTTAATATCTTCACAAATTGTTTACTCAGCCTTTTGGCTCAGACTTTATGCTTGTCAATGTAAAAAATATTAATAAAGTTTTTTGGGTTTTTTTGCTTTTTTCTTGCACCATGTGAGTTAGTCATCTTCACAAGTGTTATTTGATAAACTTGTTAAACTGTCTTTTTTCCCCTCGCTTAATTATTTTGGGTAATGTTTATTTACATCCCAAGCCATTATCCTGTGGCGGGAGAGGCAACTCCAGTTCTCGAGTGCCGCATGCTGGTCAGGTTTTCAGGATGTCCACACTGGATGTACTTTTGCATTTATTTAATTCTTTAATTTAATTATTTAATTTATTTATTTCTCTGCCTTTATTTAATCTAGTCTATTAATTGCCTTATTTATTTACTTAAAGTTGAGCTTAGTTTTTGGTTTTACCTATTTATTTAGATCAAGTGTTTTTTTCTTGTTTCAAGTCTTGTTCAATGTAAACTGTTCCATGTAAACTGTTCTATGTAAACTGCCCCCCGGCAGTAGTTCTTCTGTTAACTGTGAACCGGAGTGATATGTATTGTATACAGGAACTCCCGGTATATAAAAACTATAAATAAATAAATAAATAAATTTATTTATTTTTTTATTTGTGCATTTTTATATACCGACCTTCCTCAAAAGATATCAAGTCGGTTAACAGTACAGCAAATACATCTCAGTTAACTCACAATAAAATAGACATAAAACTATACGTACATTAAAATAAGATAAAACATACAATAAAATTAATTCCTTATCGCAATTCTACGCAATTTTACGCATTATTTCTTCAACGAGTTCTATCATTAATACTTCAGACATTCAGCAAAATTCCTCAGCTCTTAGGATTCTACCCTGACCTCCATATAATAAAACTAATCCTCTTAATAATAAAACTATAGACTAAAAGTTAATAAAATTTAGTATCTTAATAGGCTATGGAAATAATCAACTACTTGCTTCATTGAACGCCTGCTCAAATAGCCAGGTCTTTATCAGTTTTTTAAACTTCTGAATGCTTGGTTCTGTTCTAATGTCTTGAGGCAGCGCATTCCAGATTTTGGGCCAGCCAGGGACAGGGTCCTTTCTCTGACTGAACTCAAATGCACTATTTTTGGTGATGGTATTGTAAGCAATGCTTTCCCCGAGGATCTTAAATTGCGGGCTGGAGTATGGATACGAAGAGATGCGTTTAACCATTCGGTGTTGCTACCATATACTGCATTTCATGGATATTCATTGTGGGTATCCTGAAAACCTGACTGTCTGACCTAATCTAATGGCTTGTCAAATGATTCCATTAGATGTTCAAGTGATTTTGGATTTAACCAGCTTGTTGCTGAGGCTGTGCAAGTTATCTTGGGTGATTTTAGGCTTTGTTTTTTGTTTGTTTTTTAATGATCTTTTAGCATCATGTTTAATATTTATGGCCCTAACTATTACTATTAGCTCTGTTGCATCTTGATTATAGTAATTCTCTTTACCTGAACATAAGACTTGCCATGCTGGATCAGACCAAAGATCCATCAGGCCCAGCATTCTGTTTCCAGCAGTGGCAAATCCTGGTCACAAGTACCTGGACCTTCCATTATCACTTCCTCAAGTCTTAGTTCAAAATGCCGCCCCTTGTCTGTTTGCTGAAATAGCAAAAACAAAACAGTTTGATCATCTCTCTCTAGCACTGCAGTCATTGCACTGGATACGGGTGCTGCAGAGATCTCCATTTCAGATCATGTCCCTGGATTTTAAGTCTCTTGCAGGTATGGCTCCAGGTTAATTTTTTTTTTATATAGTTTATTAAGATTTTTTTTTTTTTTTTTTTTTTAGGTTAAAAGTTTTTTAATAGTATTTTAAAAAGAGGTTGTGGCTTTTTGTAAACTTTATTTTTTTTTTTTTTGTATAAACAATTTTTTATTGGTAACCAGAAAAAATACACAATTCCACGACACATGCAAGATACATCAGAAAACATGTCAAAGGGTGGAATAAAAGAAACAAGCATTCAATCCAACAGCAGTGCTCACAAAAGCAAAACATCACAGCAACTGGTACCAAGATGTATATTCATAGTAACAAAGTCCCTATCCCCCCCCCCCCCCCCACGCCCTCCCTCCCCCCCAGGATCAGCCAAATAGACAGTCAAAGGGTAACCAAGGATAAGGCATTAGGTAAGTAACACAGAGCGCCCGAGATGGGTACAGCCAGAGCGACCAGAAGATGCATCATACCCAAAACAAGCAATGGATGTTAGCAACCCCCTCACTCCCTCAAGGTGGCAAGCATACATAGCAACACCCGTGTCAACCGTCTCCAAACGGCTATAACAAAGTGGAGTTCTGAGTGTCCACCCAATTGCTGTAAGGCTCCCAGATCTTTTGAAAAGCTGGCAGACGGTCCTGATGCAAAGCCGTAAGTTTATTCACGTGGAAATAGGAGTGTATGCGTTGTAAAATGTTAGCTAACGGGGGAGCATCGATTCGTTTCCAGTGAAGTGCTATCTCTGACCGCGTGGCAATAAAAATCTGCAGCAACAATCGCTGGTTGGACTTCGAGAGATCTGGGATAGGCAGTCCCAGCAGAGCATTCCATGGTTCAACTGTAAGCGGGTAATGCAGAATACGAGAAGCCCACTCAAAGACCTGCTGCCAACATGCGGAGACTTTAGGGCATTGCCACCATATGTGGTAATACGAGCCCTTAAGCGAGCAACCTCTCCAACACACATCAGGAATAGTGGGTGCAATCCTGTGAAGAGTCTCCGGGGTATAATGCCACCGATATATCAGTTTATAACAGTTCTCCTGGAGACCCGTCGAGATAGAGCACTTATGAGCAGCCGAGTAAATCTGCTCCCAGTCTTTATCATCCAATGGTGTGTGAAAGTCCGTTTCCCATAGTGTCCGGTGCTTTAAGCAGGCTAACTTGCGACCATTCAGAAGAGCATAAATCTTAGATATCACCCCTCGTAGTGAGGAGGCATGTTGACAAAACGATTCAAACAATGTACCCTTCACTCGTATGGTCCCGTCCCGCAATCCCCGATGCATAAAATGGCAAACCTGAGCATATAGTAGAAAATCAACATTATCCACATGTAGCAGTGTACCCAATTGTTCCCTAGAAACCATAACACCTTGATGACAGATATGGCCCACTTTATATACGCCTGCTTGAAGCCAGTGCAAGTGGGACAGCGGTCGCTCGTGGAGAGGGGTCACCACATCAAAAAATAAATGGGTCATCAACGAGAAACGCTCACGCCCAACCAGCATCCCCTTCCAGAGGGACCAGACTCTCAATGTGGTTTGAAGGGCAAATGCCAGATTCAGCGTGTCCCCCCCAGTAGGGAGTGGTTGCCATGGTACAGCATCGATAGGAAATCTGCCCAGCAGTGCCTGTTCCAACCGAACCCACTGGGGAACATCCCTGCTGCCGTGAAGTGCTACCAGCGCCCTCAACTGGGCCGCCCCAAAATACCATAACAAATTAGGTAGCTGCAAACCCCCATGGGATTTGGGTTGATAGAGGGTGGAGCGAGCCACCCTAGGAGGCCTGCGTCTCCAGATAAAGTGACCTAAAATTTGTTGCCAGTTGCGGAGAAGGTTTGGAGAAAGGTAAATAGGAATGGTGGTAAAGAAATAAAGAAAGCGGGGCAGGATGTTCATCTTAACAATAGCTAAACGCCCCATCCAAGAGTGAGAGAGATCCAACCATTGATCTAAATTACCCCGAATCTTATCTAGGAGAGGTTTATAATTCAAATCGTACAAGGACTCATTGCGCGGTCCTATACGGACACCCAGATACTTCAAAGAGGTATCTGCCCACTTAAAAGGAAATCGACTCTGCAGAGCCAGAACCTGGTCAGGGGGCAGAGTAAGATTAAGGATTTCTGACTTGTCATAATTGACTTTTAAGCCGGAGCGGGATGCAAATGCACTCAATTCATCCATGACCCCCTGAAGAGACCGGATCGGTGAGAGTAAACATAATATCATCTGCGAACAGGGAAATTTTAAAGCGAGACTTCCCCAGGGGAATGCCTGTAATAGCGTCCGTCCTTCGCACCCGGATCGCAAAAGGCTCCAAAAATATCGCAAAAAGGAGAGGAGAGAGTGGGCACCCCTGCCTCGTGCCCCGTTGGATAGGGAACGGAGACCCATATCGCCCATTAACCTTAACCCTGGCTGAGGGGTGTGTATAAAGCTGCCGAATCCACTCTATAAAGGAGCTCCCGAACCCCATGGCAGAGAGAGTGTGAAAGAGGAAGTCCCAGTGCACTAAATCAAATGCCTTTTCAGCATCCAAGGCAAGAAGCACAGCTGGGGAGCCTTCCCTATGCACCACATCAATAATGTCCACTATGCGGCGGACATTGTCTGCTGCCAGACGGCCTGGCACAAATCCCACTTGATCATTATGTATAATTTCCGGGAGAATCCCGTTTAATCGGGCAGCCAGTATTCTAGCAAACAGCTTAAGATCGA